>NC_045541.1:85405278-86685278 GCF_009769535.1 Thamnophis elegans
CTCAAGATAGAGAACATACCTAATGCTCCTTCCTCCTCCTATTTTCCTCAAAACAACCACCTTATGACATGAGTTGGCTGGGAGAAAATGCTCGTGCCAAGCTGTTGATTTTCATGCCTACAGTGGGTTTAGAACTCATCTCCTGATTGTAACCTGAGGCCTTTACCACTAGAACAAAATGGCGGACATATGGCCATAATAGCACTTTTCTGTTCAATCTTCTGGATCATTTAGGAAGATGGTGAAGAGCACAGGAAGCCCCTTTTGATAGTTCATTTTCAGCACAGAACCATTTATAAATGACCTATGGATGCAGTTGCCAATCTACAAAACTGCCATAGCATCTAGTTCCTATTTATATATCTCAAATTCTTTAAAGTTAGTTCCCCCCCCCCCTGTAAGGCATTTTTTTTATCCCCTTAGTATTGGCAAAGCTTACCTTCTGGCAGTGATTAAGGCCCTGGGAAAAGCCAATATGCCACTCTCTACTGCATCTTGACATGCAATGTGCACCTTTGCTTTCAGTGGAAAGTGCACTTTGCCATATACTTCATGCAGCCTGAGCCTCAAGGGCTGCCAACTTAAAAGAGTGAAATAATTCTACTTAAATAAGTTCAGGATAAAAAGACAACAAATGCACTCATGTACACATTTGGATGCCTGATTAATTTCCACACAGAGCTCCTGATCTAAGAAGCAGGAGGCATGCAGAACACAAGTGGAGCAGAAATTAGGATTCTGTAATAAGATAATTAGCTTTGAGGCAGAATATATTCCTTTCCATAGGATGGAACTGGCATTGTCTCCAATGGCTGGTTATCATATTCTTGGAGCGTGGTATTGCCTTTAGTTTGCTTTTCTCTGCTCCTTGATCAGACTTTCCAAAGCTATCCCCCTGTTTCTAAAAACTGTATTTATCCCAGAAGAACTGCTCTTTGCTCCTCTTTGCTACAAGAGTCACACAATATTCCAGACTAGAGAAGAAAGTTTTGTGATTCCGATATCATCCAGACATTATTTTAGCGTACTGTGAGAATCAGGCCATTGTGTAAGACAGAATGAAAACCTGGCATTTGTGTTTTCTTGACCTTGTTTTAGGATTCAGCGTGTTTCATGAACCCAACCCGTGAGTGTTATTGTGGTTGAGGCCATGAATAAATTGGAAGCATCAGGATGGAGACACTAATGCTGTAAACTCTGTATTTTCTCTACTCTCAAGCAAATGTCACATTGAGAAATTGCAGGGGAATTTGGATTTGAGAAATAACTCTGCATGCGTTTTCTTCATATGACTTTGCAGGCTTCAAAAGAGGAATGGAGATAATTTAGTCCTTCATCCCAACCAACAGCCCCTTCCCCCGACACACACAACCTCCAACTGTTTTCCCTCCTGTCCTCAGAATCCTATGGAGAGTTTATAATGATATTGAAGGTATTTGTCTATGCTTTGCTTCAAAAGCAGAGAAAAGCTTTGTACCCCATCCAGCAATGTCCTTCTGGCCCGAACTCAGGCTTTGGATATAATTTACAGTATTCTCTTATGTCAAAGTCATTTCTGAACGATAGAGAATCATAACAAAATTCATAACAGGGGAGCTGACACCAACCTCTCTCCATCCACAAATCAGATAGTCTGGTCATCATTATGCCAATGGTGTTTGTTTCCATCTTTAAGCAAATACAAGGCCTCAGTCTCAGGAGCCCAAGCGACTTCCCCCTGCCCTTGGCTATCTTGTGTTTAATTTAAGAAGCATGCCATGCATGAGGGTGGCCATTGTTTACTGCTGTCATTGTTATCAAGGCAAGTAAAGACATTAGAATCTTTCCTGTCATTGGGTTTTATTTTTCCCCTGTCCAGAGACAATGAGACAGTCCACATCCAGACCTTGTCTAAGGACATTTTGCAGGGAAAAAAATGTTGGCAATAAGACCTTAGCAACTAGCATTTGTGGACAAAATATAGAGACCATAATACAGATGGATAGCTGTGGGAAGGTTCATTCAATAAGAATGTAAGATAACGGGAACAATATAGGGCTTGGATTTTCTCAATTTGTATCGTGATTAATTGTGGTTTTGAAAGTACCAATGTATCCAAATAACAGGTTTGTTTTTAAATTCCTAGATAAGCCTGTTTGTCCATTCATAAATAAATATGTGGAATCGACTCATGAGCAAAGTTTGAACTTATCAAACGGAAAGTTAAATAAAAACAAAGAAGGGGAAAAGCTGAGTAGAATTATTTTATTTACCCTTTTTAAAGAAATTTGTATCATTTATACAAATGTAACTGGATTAAGTTACATTTGCATCAAGGCTACTAGGCCAAAAACAAACAAACAAACAGCCAGAAATTTAATAATGACTGTACCTTAGGTCTCAAAATCTATGATCTATAAAAATAATACATTTTAAAATATATAAATAATAGTTTGTTGGTTCTAGTTCAACTCTAAATAATTCAATAGACCTACTACATATAGATTCTATCCAATTTCTACTGCTGGACTATCTTTGGTGTTTGAATGGCAACAAAACAGTACTACTCAATAGCAGTAGTGCTAGACTTATATACCGCTACACAGTGCTTTACAGCACGCTCTAAGCAGTTTTCAACATCAGCATATTGCCCACAACAATCTGGGTCCCCATTTTACCGACCTCTGGAGGGTGGAAGGCTGAGTCAATCTTCAGCTGGTCAGGATCAAATCCCTGGCAGTAGCCAGAGTTAGCCTGCAATACTGCATTCTAACCACTACTCCACCATGGCTCCTCAACTTAACTCAAGTTAAATCCCCTTTGAGTTGAACTTGATTCCTGGTGACTTCATGGGCACATCCATGCAGTTTGCCCAGTCTAGCCCATCTGTTCCTTGGGCATCTTCCATCTCAAGCCATCCTTAGTTTAGGTCTTCTTAGCTTCAGAATTTAGGCAAAGTTAACTAAGCAAGAGAGCATTAGCCATTTCAAATTTTCAGTAAGCGTGGCTAGCCGCACTATTGGAAAACTAGCTAGGTCACACAACAGCCCATTCAGTAGAAAAGACATCAAAGGCATTTAAAAGCACCTTTGTATTTAGGTTCTCTCTCTTTTTGCACTGGAGCTTTGAATAAAAGTAGGCCATTCTGGAGGTTGAAAGGGACTAAGGTTAGAGGTGAGAGTCTTTTCACACATTTAGGAATTCAGGAAATCTATGGCGTTGCTGTCTGGTTGATGTTCCTATTACTTCCTCCTCTGCAAGTATAAGAAAGAGTGAAAAATGAGGGCACAACAAGGAAATGTACTACGCATGAAAATTAGGGTTAATCAAAGGCTGACAGAATTCAGGCACCCAATTTTTCTAAATCTGAAAAATGTCTCACTGTCTTGCTGTCATCACTTTGTGAGTGCCAAGGATTGGGTCCATCAGAATGTGGGTTACCCAATGTGGGTTATAATCTTTGTGCAGAATTTCTTTGCTTCAGGGATGGTAATTCAATTAATAAAATCACTGTGTACCTTAAAGTAGAAACATGGTATCTTTATTTTTTTGACAGATTATTGGAGTAATTTTGCCTAGTGAATGTTCCCTATCATCTTTTTCACTTAAGAGGAGCCAAATGAAATGTAGAATTATTACTGAAGCTTAGCAAAACTAAGATGCTTGTAAAATTGATGTGGTAAACCAAAAGACATGATCACAGGATCATAGAGTTGGAAGGGACATCTACAACATTGAGTATAATCATCTACTAAATGTAGGAATCCCAATGAAAGCATTCCAGACATTTGGCCTTTTTACCTTCAACTTGAAGACACCCAATGTTTATCAACTCTCTGGGTAATTAGTTCCATTGCTGAACTGCTACTACTGTTAGCCCTTTCTTCCCACTATCTTTTACTTCCATCATTAAATCCATCATTCCAAACCCTGAATGTTAGAAATACAACAAAATAGTAAGGTAAAGGTAAAGATTTCCCTTACACATATGTGCTAGTTGTTCCCAACTCTAGAGGGTGGTGCTAATCTCAGTTTCAAAGCTGAAGAGCCAGCACTGTCCAAAGATGTCTTCGTGGTCATGTGGCCGGCATTACTAAATGCCAAAGCCGCACGGAACCCTGTTATCTTCCCACCGAAGGTGGTCCTATTTTTCTACTTGCATTTTTACATGCTTTTGAAGATAAGTTAGCAGACAAGTAATGGGAGATCACCCCATTACGCGGCATTAGGGATTTGAACCACAAAACTGCAAACTTTTCGATTGACAAGTTCAGTATCTTAGCCACTAAGCCACCGCATCCCATTGATTATACATTTTGTGTATGTGTGTGTGTGTGTGTGTGTGTGTGTGTGTGTGTGTGTGTGTGTGTGTGTGTGGATGGATGGATGGATGGATAGAGATGGAGATGGAGATGGAGATGGAGATGGAGATGATGGAGATGGAGATGGAGATGGAGATGGATAGTATATATATATTGTATATACAAAACAGTAGCCATAGTTAAAAATAGGTCCAGGGACTTCAAAAGTCAGTATGATGAAACACATGTCCAGATATCATCTCAAGATCTTTGCAACACAAGTGCAAAGATGTCAACATTCATATCCTGATTTCACATTGTATGTATCATCACATTGCATTATTTCAAATTGTATTTGCCCACCTTCTTCCCCACTCACATTTCTTTGGTGTGACATCCTTTCAGATATTTGAAGAGAACTCTCATAGTCACCGTTTCTCAAGGCTAAACACACCCAAGTCCTTCAGACTCTCTTTAGAAGCCTTCCTTTCTACTCTCCTGAACCTGGTTGTCCTCATCTGAACCCTTTCCAAATGTTTTGAACCTTCTTAATTTGTGGTGGCCCAGAAATGAACACAGTAGTTGAGGTGAGGTCCAATCAAAGCAAAATAAAGTGAAATAATTACTTCCCATGATTTAGAAATTATATTTTTGCTGGCAGATATCAAAGCAGTTTTTCCTCTCTTTTTTGGAGCCATATCGCATTACAGTTGTGTTCATCTTGCAGTCAGTGACTTTTAATATTAGTTCATTCATGTCAACAGCCACAATACTTGAACAGTGCCCAGTCATGCCCAAGTGTTATGAAGGGAGGATCTAAGCAACAGGACATGAATTTAGCCACATGCAATACCAGAGGAATTTATTTCATGCAATTCAGACCCTGTGTCAATTAATAAAACTAAGAAACTAGAATTGGCCTTTTTGTTTAAGGAGTGGTTTTGGTTTGGTTTGGTTTTGCTGTTATGATTATTCATCCAAACATTAAATAGAGATGAAGGACCTCCAATGCTGTCTTTCCAAAGTGGCATTGAAGTTAATTTGTATAACAATTTGAGATTACTAACAATGTTAACACTACAGGGGAAATAATAATTTTTAAAAATAATTTAAGCTGACTTGCATTTGAAAAGAAAGAAGTGCTTCGTGCAAAATCAGAGTACGTGTGGGAGTCAATGACAAACATTCCGCACTGGAAATTGAACATCTTGGTCCAGATGTTTACCTGTCCTGCAAGGTTGTCATCTGACTTATGTTTCCGATATACCTTCTTGTCTGTAGGAAATTCACAAACGCAAAAATGGCCATCCTTGCAGCTGGACAATGTATGGGAGAAACTCCATTCGACTAGCAATAAGAATTAGGATGTGTCTTCTCTCAGAATATAGGCAAACATGAACTGACAAGCTCTGTGTTTTGCCCTTAAGGTCCCTGTCCAGAATGGTTAGTATCTCGGTGCTAAGCTGTCCCTTCTCTCCTCCCTTCTGTATATACATGGCTGCTTTTTCAGCATTTCTTTAACGTGACATACCACTCACATGAGACATTGCTAGATATCTGCTTAGTGATCATAAGAGAGCTCTGTCTTCATTAAAATTCAGCCAGTTATTACGCAGTTATTATGCAGTTATTATGTAGGGATTTTCCTCAATTAAGCCACAGGCTGAGAGATCCACAGCGAAAGGAAGAAAAGAGACCACAATGGTATCCAAGTACGATGCGAATAAGTATTACGCATGATTTTCCCACTATGAAACAAAAGTTATCTACTGTTTAACTATATATTATATATTGTCATTGTATAATCAGTCTTCAAATAACTGTGATATATTGAATTTTGACATACAATATTATCATTTTTCAAATTTTTATGCATCATGCGTTCATTCTCATACCTTTGTGTTTTAAATAAATGAAATTCCATTCCATTTACGTTGCTTGTCAGAATGTCGCAAAAGGTGATCACATGACCCTGGAACATTGGAACTGTCATGAATGAGTGTTAGTTGCCAAGCATCTGAATTTTGATCATACGACCATGGGGATGCTGCAACAGTTGTAAGCGTGAAAACTGGTCATAAGTCACTTTTTTCAGAACTGTTGTAACTTTGAATGGCCACTAAATGAACTTTTGCAAGTCAAGGGCTACCTATGTTTTAATTTTTGTTTGGGTTAGTTTTTACTTTTTCAAAAAAAAATTAAAAACATTTTAGGATGGAAAAGAAAATAAGTCCTATGATCAAAAAAAGTACCAAAAAGCAAAGAGAATTTCTGAGTGTACAAAAATGTGTGTGTGTGTACATATGTGTATATGTGTATACATATATGTTTGTCCATGCTTATATGAGAAACGCATTTCAAGCATTCATATTTAATATTTATGTCTACAATGTCTTATGAATAAACAAAATACTAATGATGCTTAATTGTAGTTTTCTTTACAACATTTTTCATTGTATGAATTATTCACCCAGAGTAATTTCTCATACTTTTAAATGCTACCAATTTATTAAAAAAATATAATTTAGTTTTCCAGTATTTTATCATAATAAGCCTGGCAGTTAACTAGAAGTACTGAATCTATTTCTTATGTTACACTGATCTCTACGTATTAGAAAAAAAGTGAATGCTAAACCGAGAACGTTTCATTATGAATGATTGTTAAGCTTCATTATTAACTACGCTACAAGGAATTGTGGGACTTGTACTCTTGAAGACATTAGCTATCACTGCAGAATGCTAAACCCACATTAAATAAACCACCTGATGCTTTAGCATAACACAGACATCCAAAATATTCTGAAAACTCTTTTTTTGTTTTATCAAACTTATGACTAAAATTACCTTTAAAAAAACAGTTACAGTGACTGAGAAAATCTCCCGGTTAATGATGTTTTGTTCATTGTTAACTAGCAGTAATCTTGGGAAAGCCAGATGTATCAAAGGATTTATTTTTCCCTCTTTGGCCTTTAATGAGTCATTGCCATAATAGCAGGAGTTTCAGACAAAAGATAGCTAAAGAGTTCTATCATGGGTAGCTGATAGCTTCCTTTGTTAAGGTTGACCAAAAGAAAGGTCGTGCATCATTGACTATTGATTCTGCCTAGATGGAAATAATCAAAGGATAGAAAGATTTCCAAAAGAGGTCACCCCCGCACCCCAAAGTAGGAAAGTTACCAGAATAATTAAAGTCATTTTTACCTTACCATCAATAGCACGGATGCCATAAAAGTCAGAAGGTCTCTGTGGAGCTCTGCATAACTCACTTCCAGGGAGCTATGTGAGAAGTTGCAGCCTTAATAATCATATCTTTACACCATTAGAATTAGAATTGCATCATCTGGAGAGTAGGGAACCCGTTGGCCTGCATACTCAGCCATCCCTGTCTTTTAAAATTTTAATGTAATTTTATTGCTTTAATATAAAGAAGAAATATAGAAAGATAAAAGGGAAGGGAGCAACAAAATTACTATTTGGAGCATTGCGGGAGGAAGTCTAAAAAAAAAAAGAAAGTTGACCAAGCATGGGTAGTGAAGTTCATGTTTGAGTCTGCAAAACACCTTGCAGAATATTGGCATGATATTTTGTTTATAAAGTAACTCAAATTCCTTGTCTCCTGATCCATCCTTCATAACATCTGGTAATGAGATCTGGGATTCACTTCAGCCTGCGGATTTGATGAACCTTATAAAGTGTCCCAAAGGTGCTGAAGAACTGAAGAAGCTTCGCTGGATGAGAAGTGAAATATCTTCAAGGAAAAACAGAGTCTAGTTGCCTGTTCAAAAAGCACCTTTGGGACAACCCCATGATCTGGATGAAGGAGAATCTCCATAGACATTCATCGAGTGTGTTCTACACTTTATAGTTTAGAACCCTACCCATCCTGACTGCTTCCTTTGGCTAGAGAGGGTAAGGAAATGCCTCTTTGGATGAGGAATTGTACTGGATATCTTCAAAGAGTTGGTGGAACAGTCCTTCAGAAGATGCTATCCCTGGATCTGGCTATCTACCTCTTCTCCAATCTCTCGATATTTTAGGGAAGATTGTTTAGAACATGGTTTGTCAAACTTTTTAAACATGGGGCCAATTCACAGTCCCTCAGACTATTGGGGGGGCCAGACCAGCTGGGTGGTCATGGCTAGGTGGTCATGTGACTGGGTGGGCATGGCCAATTTAGCAATCCAAACAATACACACAAACTGGGGGTAGAAAGCAGGGATGTGGGTGAAGTGATGTGAAGGGATGTGGCTGCCTTGGTATGTGTATGCCTTGGTGTGTGTATGTGTGTGTGTGTGTCCCTCCCTCTCTCTAGAGGCAAGGGAGGCAAAACATGGGCCCGTTTTTGGCCTCCCCGGCTTCCACTACCACTCTGCTGCCCAAAAATGAGCCCATTTTTGGCCTCCAGAAGGCAGGTGGGGGCCCCAGTAGTACAATACAATACAATAGCAGAGTTGGAAGGGACCTTGGAGGTCTTCTAGTCCAACCCCCTGCCTAGGCAGGGAACCCTATACCATTCCAGCCAAATGGCTATCCAACATCTTCTTAAAGACTGGCAGTGTTGGGGCATTCACAACTTCTGGAGGCAAGCTGTTCCACTGATTAATTGTTCTAACTGTCAGGAAATTTCTCCTCAGTTCTAAGTTGCTTCTCTCTTTGATTAGTGTCCACCCATTGCTTCTTGTTCTACCCTCAGGTGTCTTGGAGAATAGTTTGACTCCCTCTTCTTTGTGGCAACCCCTGAAATATTGGAACACTGCTATCATGTCTCCCCTAGTCCTTCTTTCTCTTAAACTAGGCATACCCAGTTCCTGCAACCGTTCCTCATATGTTTTAGTCTCCAATCCCCAGTCATCTTTGTTGCTCTTCTCTGCACTCTTTCTACAGTCTCCACATCTTTTCTACATCGTGGCAACCAGAATTGAATGCAGTATTCCAAGTGTGGCCTTACTAAGGCATTATAAAGTGGTATTAACACTTCACGTGATCTTGATTCTATCCCTCTATTTATACAGCCTAGAACTGTGTTGGCTTTTTTGGCAGCTGCTGCAAACTGCTGGCTCATATTTAAATGGTTGTCCACTAGGACTCCAAAATCCCTCTCACAGTTACTACTATTGAGAAATGTGCCACCTATACTGTACCTGTGCATTTCGTTTTTCTTGCCTAAATGTAGAACCTTACTCTTTTCACCATTGAATTTCATTTTATTAGATAGTGCCCAATGTTCAAGTTTGTCAAGATCCTTCTGTATCTTGAGCCTGTCTTCAGGAGTGTTGGCTATTCCTGCCAGCTTGGTGTCATTTGCAAATTTGATGAGTTCCCCATTTTTTTCACTCATCCAAATCCAAAGGTAGTGTGATGTGGGCAGGGCATCCTCATTCTGCATGGGCTGGATTATTGGCTTTGGCAGGCCGTATCTGGCTTTTGGGCTGTAGTTTGAGGACTCCTGCTTAGAAGGTGAGAAGTTCCCTAAGGAAACAGATTATATGAACCCCTTTTGGAGTTAAAATAGGCCTGGACATAAAACAGAAATGGCATTTGTATTCTAGAAGATGTCTATCAGGACCGAAGTGCAGGGGGTGCGCCAGCCTAGTTTCTATCGACTCTCAGAGTCATTTCATATCATTGATCATAACATTCTTCTGGACTACCTGAAAGAATAGGAAAATGTGGAAATTGTTTCTCAATGATCCTTCTCTTTCTCAAATAGGTAGTGCAAGTTTGTGAGAGGAAAGGGAGTTAAGTTCTGTGAGTTTTCCCTCAGGGAAATTGGTTGTCTCACCTTTATTGTTTAACATTTGCATGCAATTGTTCAGGTTAATCAAATCAAATCAAAACTTTATTATTGTCATAGACCAGCATAAATTGGGGATGAATTATATCAATTTGTGTCAAGTTCATCACTATCCCAGCTGTACATCTTTTTCCCAAGCTGGGCCAGAGATGGAGTGGAACTCTTAAACTCACTGATGATAACTTACACTAGAGATCCTAGCCTAACTCAGCACTAGTAGATTAGACCAGTGCAGCATAAGTTACACGAGTCATCCTTTGAAAACTATCCAGAAACTGCAGTTTGTGCAAAATGTAGAAACCAGTATCCTGGCAGATGACATCTAAACCCACTTAGTACCTGTATTGTAAGCATTATATTCTCATCCAATAGGCTTCTGGATAGAATTCAAAGAATCATTTTTTTAATTGTTGAATGTCTATATGGCTTTGTTTCCATTTATCTCTAGGACTTAAAATGCTTAAGGCTTCCCACATAGACAAGGTAAGAGGAACAGGAGCATGGAGGCATATTATTTATGTTAGTCCTCATTTTCTGAAATAGCTTCCCTGCCCTAGCTGCATAGCTTACTCTGATGCTATTCCAAAAGGCAATACAAGCAGAGTTCTTCAGTAGGTATTGAATTGGGGATGCAGCTTGATTTCTTCACGTTTATTTATTTTTATGTTATTATTGCTGTGTTTTAATTATTGTGTTATAATGTTATTTTTATGCTTTGGGGTTTTATCTGAGTAAACCACCAGAGTAATTTCTTGATGATGGTAGTAGACTAATGCAATAAACATACAAATATACTTATAAGAAATCATTCAGCATGTTTTTAGGCACATAATTAAACATTGACCATAGAATGATATTGATCAGATATTCATCATTACAGTCATAGAGAGCCAGCTCATAAATATATGTTGGTGATTCAAGATTGTAAATCTGGGGGTTGACTGTTTTTCCCACATTGAAGAATAAATCTATTTTACTAACCCCCTCCCATGCTTGACAGTTACATAATTCATATAGTGATAAATTCCAAACTTTAGATATAAAATTCAAAAGTACATTCACATATTTAAACTGCATTGATGTTATAACACCATATTAACTAATTTATGGATATTAAATCAAAGTGAAGCAATAATGGGACAAGCCCATAACTTCTTTATAAATGTCTCACTTTCCATTTAGCTCTTCCAACACAATGACTATGACAGCCAGTTCCTTAAAATATTCTCTAGAGTATCCAGTGAATAAGAATTTTAGTCTCATTTTAGGATCAAATGGATTTGGATTTTTTGGATTTTATTGAGGATTTATATGCCGCCCTTTTCCCTGAGGGGACTCAGGGCGGCTTACAACAATGAGGGGAAGGGAGTGCAAGACAAGACTTAAAAAGAAAAAGAATCGTGAATAAAAGAAAATTATCCATAAAAACACAACATTCACTCAACATTCGGGCGGGGTGAGAGTAATCCTATCCCCAGGCCTGACGGGATAGCCAGATCTTGAGGGCTGTGCGGAAGGCCTGGACTGTGGTGAGGGTACGGATCTCCACGGGGAGGTTGTTCCATAATGTCGGAGCTGCAACTGAGAAGGCTCTCCTCCGCGTAGTCGCCAGTCGGCACTGACTGGCGGATGGAATTCGGAGGAGGCCTACTCTGTGCGATCTGATGGGACGCAGGGAGGTAATTGGCAGGAGGCGGTCTCTCAAATAGTCAGATCCACTACCATGGAGCGCTTTATAGATGGTAAGTAAGACCTTGAAGTGCACCCGACGATCAACAGGTAGCCAGCGCAGCTCACGGAGGATTGGTGTTATATGGGCGAACCGTGGTGCGCCCATGATCACTCGCGCGGCCGCGTTCTGAACTAGCTGAAGTCGCCGGATGCTCTTCAAGGGCAGCCCCAAGTAGAGCACATTGCAGTATTCCAGCCTAGAGATCACAAGGGCTCGAGTGACTGTTGTGAGAGCCTCCCGGTTCAGGTAGGGCCGCAACTGGCGCACCAGGCGAACCTGGGCAAATGCCCCCCTGGTCACAGCCGACAAGTGGTGGTCAAAACTCAGCTGTGGATCCAGGAGGACTCCCAAGTTGCGGACCCTGTCTGAGGGGTATAAATTTTGCCCCCCCAGCCTGATTGATGGAACGTTAGCCAAATTTTTGGGAGGAAAACACAACAGCCACTCGGTCTTTTCCGGGTTGAGTACCAGTTTGTTAGCTCTCATCCAGTCTTTAACAGCCTCAAGGCCCCGGTTCATCACGTCCACCGCTTCATTGAGTTGGCACGGGGCGGACAGATACAACTGTGTATCGTCCGCATATTGATGGTACTTAATCCCGTGCCTCCGAATGATCTCGCCCAGCGGTTTCATGTATATGTTAAATAGCAGGGGGGACAGAACCGAGCCCTGCGGCACCCCATAGGTTAGGGGCCTCGGGGACGATCTCTCCCTCCCCACCAACACCGACTGCGACCTGTCTGAGAGGTAGGAGGAGAACCACTGTAAAACAGTGCCACCCACCCCCACCTCCCGCAGTCGTCGCAGAAGGATACCATGGTCGATGGTATCGAAAGCCGCTGAGAGGTCGAGGAGAACCAGGATGGACGCGTAGCCTCCATCTCTGGCTCTCCAGAGATCATCGGTCAATGCGACCAAAGCGGTTTCAGTGCTGTAACCGGGCCTGAAGCCAGACTGGAAGGGGTCAAGATAGTTAGCTTCCTCCAAGGTACGCTGAAGCTGTAAGGCCACCACCTTCTCAACAACCTTCCCCACAAAGGGGAGGTTGGAGACTGGACGATAGTTGTTAAGAACTGCTGGATCCAAGGACGGTTTCTTCAGGAGGGGCCTCACCACCGCCGCCTTAAGCGCGGTGGGGAGGTGTCCCTCCCGAAGAGAGGCGGTAACAACCGCCTGGATCCAGCCTCGTGTCACCTCTCTGCTGTTGGCAGTCAGCCAAGAGGGACACGGGTCCAGTATACAGGTGGAGGAACTCACAGCTCGCATAGCCTTGTCCACATCCCCAGAGGCAACATCCTGAAACTCAACCCAGAGGTGGTCTACCAAATTATTCCCCTGTGTCCCGGCTGGATCTGCGGGGGTGGAGTCCAGTTCCGATCGAAACCGAGCAACTTTGTCCGCCAAGAACTGACTATATTCCTCAGCCTTACCCTGCAGGGGGTTCCCCGTCTCCCTCCTATTTAGGAGGGAGCGGGTTATCCTGAACAGGGCGGCTGGGCGAGACTCGGCGGACGCTACCAAGGAGGCAATGTGTGATCTTTTGGCGGTTCTCAATGCCCAAATATACTCCTTGGTGCAAGCTGTCAACAGTGCTCGGTTCGATACGGACCTGTCGGACCTCCACAGGTGCTCTAGGCGTCTCCTCCGGCGCTTTATCTCGCGGAGCTCCTCGGTGAACCAAGGGGGTCTCCGCGAGCCGCTGACCCGGAGGGGCCGTAGTGGCGCAATTCGGTCCAGAGACTCTGATGCCACCGAGTGCCAGGCCGCAGCAATAGTCTCCGCCGAACTGTGGGCGAGAGCATCTGGAATGACCCCAAGCTCCGTCTGGGACCTAACAGGGTCCATCAGTCGCCTGGGGCGGAACCACCTGGTCGGTTCCTCCTCCCCACGGTGGGGGTTTGGCCTCCGGAAGTCTAGCCTCAGTAGGTAGTGGTCTGACCACGACAGGGGAATGGTCTCATTTCCCCTCAGACCAAGATCATAACTCCACTGCTCCGAGAGGAATACGAGGTCGAGTGTGTGTCCCGCCAAGTGGGTAGGGCCTCGGATTACCTGGGTCAGGCCCATGGCTGTCATGGAGGCCATGAACTCCTGCGCTCCGTCAGAGTGTTCACCGAGCGAAGGCAGATTGAAGTCCCCCAGAACCATCAGTCTAGGGAACTCAATTGCTAGCTCGGTTATTGACTCGAGGAGCGCAGGGAGGGCCGCTGCAACGCAGTTGGGAGGCAGGTACGTTAGCAGCAAACCCGCTTGACCCTTGAGGTCCAACTTCACTAGTAGGGACTCACACCCGGCAAGCTCCGGAGCAGGGATCCTACGAGGAGCTAAAGACTCCCGGACTACAATAGCCACACCGCCACCCCTTCCCTGGGCTCTCGGCTGATGAAGCACCTGAAACCCGTCTGGGCACAGCTCTACGAGGGGGACTCCTCCCTCCGTGCCCAGCCATGTCTCAGTAATACATGCCAGGTCTGCCCCCTCGTCTACAATCAAGTCCCGGACGAGGGGAGCCTTATGAATAACAGACCTGGCATTTAGCGACAGCAGCCTGAGACCAGGGTCCTGATCGCTCACGCCATCTGACCTTGGAGTGGGACTCATAGGGCCGGAAGGAGGGATCTCTGCAATATAGCGAACCCTCCTTCCCCGATAATGGCCAGCCCTAAAGTCCCCGCCATATCTGCCTCTCCCTGTTATGACCGCAATGCTCCGACTCTCTCCCGTGGGCATAATTCCCCCAACCACCCCAATGGCCCCCGCTTGCCCCGCCAGGTCCTCCGAATCAGGCATACTCTGACACTCACACAAACAGTCCCCACAATGTAATTAAAACACAAAAAGAATACAGCAATAATAGTACTAAAAGTGGGTCTTTCATACTAACTCATTCAGTCCCACGCACTCAACATACCCGTTTAAAATTGCGCAACACAGAATTTAAAATTATGAGTTCCAGAAGAGCCAGCCTCCCTTCCTCCAGTTCCAGAGAAATGCGAGGCCAAAGTCCAAGATCCGTATTCTATAAATAGTTGTAGATGGAGGGGGGGCAAAGCACAGGCCCCAGGTATCAGCCAGCACCAGCTTTGCAGTCTCACACCCTCCAAATCCAGATAAAGCGTGGAATAATAAACAATAACGGTCCATAGGAGATAAAACGGTAGTATGCAGGGGGGTATCTTATCTTCCCCCTCTCCTGGAGTCCTGGAACGGCCAGAGTCTAAATGTCCAAAGTCTACAGGTGACTGGAACCAGTTAGAAGGGGGAAAGGGGGGGTGCCAGCTTAGTGTCCAGTTTTTAAAACGCCAAGTTCCTGTCCCTGAAACTGCCATCCTCTATCACTTCTTTCCCCAAGCCAAATGCACCATAAGTATATATACCATAGATGTCAAAATGTTAAACAGATGGTCGTTGCTCACATTAGGTGTTCCAAAGTAGCAGTGGTAGCAAGTGGTGGAGAAGAGCAGTTGTTCCGGGCCAATGCCGGTGGTCGCAGGCCGGGCAGTAAAGCTCGTGTTAAATAAGAACAAATAGGCAGGCAAACATGGCTCCGCAGTGGCAGGGGCAGACAAGGAAAGAAATTGTCCAAGCCACGGGAGGGATAAAAAGGAGAGGCTCCACGGTGAGAGAGGTAGGCACTAAAATACAGGATAGAGGAGGGGCGGGTGTTCAGGCGAGCTGTGATGGTGGTGGCTAAATTGCCGCTTAATTCGCTCGCCCAAGCCACAATAATTTCCTCCTCTTTACCACGATGGTGATGGTAACAATAAAGATGATAATAGCCAGTTTCAAATCCCCCAAGCTCACCGTTCCTTTTTCTGGTTATAGATGAAAATCCAGGGTTCCTCTCCAAGCCCCACGCTGTTTAGATCTAAAAAGAACAGCGGGGGGGGGCAATCGTGAGAGCGAAAAGCTCAGGCAGCCATTTTCCGTCCAATTCCCGCTGCCACCGTTCCGCTGCTCTAGGGCACCTTCCAGGACCAGGGCTCACCCGATAGGGCAGGCGACCACCAGGGGCTTCTAGGGCACCCAGGTATCCAGGATGTTAAAAGACGCCAGCCGTCCGCGTCTCGCCGCCGCCGCCGCCCTCACTCGATGAATCAGCTGTTAGGCTGCTCAGCTGTTAGGCGCAATGGAGGCTAAATTAAGCCTTCGGGAGCGATGTTTTTTTTTAAAATTTCGTCCGGTCCTGGAGATTCTGAAGCTCTTAATCTCGCCCAGGCTCTTTCTGGAGACTTTGCGGCTCGTTTGGAAGGCTAACCAGTGCTTTTTCGCCAGATTACAGAGAGCGAAAAAGCCCGGCCGCCATTCCAAACCCGCACATGCGCAGGAGTGAAATGAAATATACTTTATATTGTTTGAGACTATTATCATATAATTTGTTAATATCTGATCTTTATTCTACTATTCTTGCAAATAATTAACATCCACCTTAGTAATGCTCTTTAACTGTGTGTTAAAAATACAGTAAATATAGGATAGAGGTGGTCCTTGACTTACAACCTCAACTGAGCCCAACATTTCTGTTGCTAAGTGAAACATTAGTTAAGTGAGCTTCTCTGGCCACAGATGTTAAGTGAATCAATGCATTTGTTAAGTTAGTCACAGGGTTGTTAGGTAGATCTGGCTTCCCCACTGACTTTGCTTCTCAGAAGATCGGAAAAGGGGATCACATGATTCCAGGACACAGCAACCGCCACAAATATGAGACAATTGCCAAGCATTTCAATTCTGATCATATGGCCATGGAGATGCTGCAATGGTTATAAGTGTGAAAAAGGGTCATAAGTCACATTTTTTCAGTGTGCTGTTGTAACTTCGAATGTCACTAAATGAACTGTTGTTACTCGAGGACTACCCATAATTGAAAACACACTGCAGTGCCAACAGTAATTTGAAAGTTTTAGCTGCTGCAAATGCATCTGGACAAAAAGGGTATTTTGCCTTTTTTAGACAAACCAAATTCCCTTTCCTTCAGACTTGCTTTCATCAACCATTTCCACAGCTTTCCAAAGGAAATGACTTTGGCAATTTGCATTCTCTTCCTCATGTGATTCAGAACTCTGATCAACTTCATGCTTTGCAACATATGCTTACCCCCACATGGCAGAGATAAGCAATGGAAGTAGGATTGATGGGTTTGTCTCTGTTGTCTGCTTCCATTATTCCTATTATATGTTGTTGTTAGTTGTGAAGTCATGTTGGACCCATCGCGACCCCATGGACAATGTTCCTCCAGGCCTTCTGGTCCTCTACCATCCTCTGGAGTCCATTTAAACTCACACCTACTGCTTCGATGACTCCATCCAGCCACCTCATTCTCTGTTGCCCCATTCTTCTTTGCCCTCAATCTTCCCCAGCATTAGGCTCTTCTCCTGTGAGTCCTTCCTTCTCATGGGGTGGCAAAAGTATTTGAGTTTCATCTTCAGGATCTGGCCTTCTAAAGATCAGTCAGGGTTGATCTTCTCTAGGACTGACCGTTTTGATTGCCTTGCAGTCCAAGGGACTCGCAGGAGTCTTCTCCAGCACCATAGTTCCATCACCAGCACCTATATAATAATTCCTATTATATAGCAACATATAATAGGAATATAGGGTATATAGGGTATTCTTTTAATTTATTAAAAGAATGATTAAAAAACATGAAGAAAATAAGGATCTTTGGAGCAGATACTGGTACCATTCTATCCATCCTAGTCATTTGTCAAAACTGGAGCTCATCTGAGAGAATTTCCTCCTTCTTAAATTTATAAAGAAAACAAAATAGGGAGAAAAAGGTAACTCTGAATTTCAAGATGTTTCAAATTATCATTGGATTATATGATTTGAATGAGCAAAGTAATTTCACTTACAATATATGCTATACAAAGTACATGAAACTAAATGACAGAAGTTGAATTTTTACCAACTACTTTTTCTTCTTGTTCTTCTCTCTGTTAAAATGATATTTCCTATGAGAGATATGTCCCAGCTTCCACTTGGGTCAATTGGATGTTAGGAAAAACTTGTATCACCATTTTCATTGTTGTAAATCAGGGGTGTCAAACTGGCAGCCTGCAGGTCAGATGCGTTAGTTGCAGGCCGCCACCCCCCAGCTCCACAAATAGGGAAAACGTTGCAAAATGTCACGTGGTGGAAATGTGACACAGTGGGTTTGACACCCATGTTGACTTTTCTATGTGATGATAAACTCACCTACTCTGAATACTTCAGATTCTTAAGAATTCAAGTAAATCCAATGTTTTTATTCTACAGTAGCTTTATCGGGGCAAAAGTGAATGGTTTTTTAAACAGTGCAATTCTCTGCGTATTTATTTAATCATACATCCCAATGGGATTCACCTGACTTATCCACAATTAAAAATATGCAGGGTTATGGTCTCAGAGATGCCCCTTTTTTGCTTTAAGCTGTTTTAAGGACATTTGATGAGGAGCAAATTAATTTAAATTAAATTAAATCTTAACCATTTAAGAATTATTTTTCCTGAAAATGAATGGAAGACATACATCGGGTTTCAACTTTTAAAATTCTAAATGATATATACCAGGCTGACATCTCATGAACTTAACCAAGTACATCTTTCTTCTAAACCAGGGGTGTCAAATTTGCGGTGTCACATCATCACATGACATATCACAACTTTCCCCCCTTTGCTAAACCAGGGATGGGTGTGGCCAGCACATAATGCATACAGCCCATGGCCCGCTGGTTTGACACCCCTATTCTAGACTATTCTTTAGAGGCCAAACTACACATTCTTCTTTCTATCTCCCGTTCTTTTTCTTGCTTTATATATGGCCCACCTGTATTTTTTCAGCAGGTGGTGATGGAAGGCAGTAGATGACAGGTTCAAGTAAAGAGCCATGGGGAGAGCTGATATCTGCATTTACATTTATAGACTTAAATACAGAAGTGTTATGTTGCCACTTCAAATTTATTTCTTTCATTCTGAGAACCAGTGAGTCTTGTTGCAGAACAAAAATCTAGAATTCCTTACCGTAAATTCTAAACATGGCAATATTCACAGTTTAAAATAAATTACTGAAGAACAAGAGAGAGAGAGAGAGAGACTGGGTCTATATTCCATTATTTCCAATGAGCTCCTGCATGCACACTATGCTTGCTCACCAGCCAAACTAATCAGCCAGAAGCTAGACTGATTACAAATCAGGTTTTGCCAAATACTGCTGGTACCTCCTACAGAGACCTGCTGGAGGGTGCTGACTTAATTACAATGCATCCTCCCCACTGCTACAGAACACTAATCCTGACTCACTAGAGTCCAAAAATCTTTGTTTGGTTGTGGAAATTATTTCTAGATAGTATTAATTAGCAAGAGAGAGAGAGAGAAAGAGAGAGAGAAAGAGAGAGAGAGAAATTGCTCCAGTTCTGAATTAGAGAAAATCAAATACAAAGATTGTATATAAACATTATTTCAGAAAATCATTAAGGGGAGTTGAAAACAAAATCAACCATGCTCCCATTTATTCCAAAGATATGGGTTCTCAGGATAGACATTTTAGACCATGTAACTATACTCTGCCTAAAAACAATGCTTTTCATCATGTGTTCCATGTGCTTACTTTATAAGAGGTTGACACTGGCTGATGTAGGCAGTATGGACATTATTACCATACAAATAAACAAGAAACAATGCAGTACAAATATTACCTAAAAAAAGAAAAGTAGCCTGGATGACAAAGTTTATTTGGGCAAGCTGCAGTTCGGCGGTTCAAATCTCACTGGCTCAAGGTTGACTCAGCCTTCCATCCTCCCGAGGTGGGTAAAATGAGGACCCAGACTGTTGGGGCAATATGCTGACTCTGTAAACCGCTTAGAGAGGGCTGAAAGCCCTATGAAGCAGTATATAAGTCTAACTGCTATTGCTATTGCTAAGATTGGAGGCAAGTGAGAGAGAAAAGGAGTAAATGAGAATAAAGCACTTATTTTGCTGCAAATTATTTTTTAAAACATTCTTGTGCTATGTCTGAGAAAGGTACAAACTGGAATATCAACAAGGTTGGACAACTTTTTATTTCATTTGATTAGGCTGTTAAGTAAAACTCTGGAGGGGTATCCTACTTTGGACCCATTATATGGATATCTAAGTCTCTGGTGAATAATTTCATTCTTACTGGGGATCATCAGATACACTTAGCCAGATCTTATTTTCTGGAGTTCAAACCCTTTACTGGAAATTGAACTTAAAGGAAGAGGGATTATATAGACCAGGTATCAGGCCTGCCGCCAGTTCCCTTTAGGCTCTTTGGACTGCCACACTCGCTATTGTTTTACTATGCTTTTTCATTAGTGGGGAATTGGGAGAGGGAATAGTAAGGAGTAGAATGTGTTGTTGTCAAAATAAAAAATTCCTTTCTAGAAGCCCAAGGTCATCTTTTGTTCTCTACACCTCTGAGCCTGAACGGAACTGGATGGGTGGAACTGCCAGTGTGTCAGTGGAAGATTGGACCATGTGATGGACTTGTGGGGTGGGGGCAAGATCATGAACTTTCAACTGGGTGGGGAAACCCAGGAAGTTTCCAGATTTGGGTTTTCCACAGATGTACCAACATGTCTCTATTAATAAATTGGAAGTTTGAGGAAAGCTCTGCCTTGAACTCTGATTTAATTTTGGATGATATTTGGAACGCTGACACCAGGGATGTCAAACTCACGTTGTCACGGCGGTGCCACATGATGTATTGGGACTCCCCCTCCTTTGCTAAACTGGGTGGGGCGTGGCCAGAACGTGTTGTATCCAGCCCACAGGCTGGAAGTTTGACAACCCGAGTATACAACATTCTAACATATATCCATTCCTGCTCCAACATTGAGAATCAGTACCTGGATAGCTCCTAAAGTTAATATATTGAATGCAATCCTCTAAAGTGTATTGGTCTTCAATTTCCAGTAGAAGATCTAAATGGTGTAGAGTAAGATCTGACTACATACTATTGAGGATGAAAAATCTGATCCATCTAAATGTGGGAAATGAAAATTCATATCTTCCTGCTGCCAGTTTCCCAATCAGTTAGATGAGCCTTCATCTTTTTGTTACAGATCCTTGATCAAATGTTCCCTGGGCTTATTTTTTATATATATATTCATTTTATATATATATTCAAGATACTCTCAATCTTATATTATATTATATATGTATGCATGTATGTAAGCAAATACTTTGCTTACATACATGCATATATTATATATGTATGTATGCATGTATGTAATAAGCAAATACTTTGCTTACATACATGCATATATTATATATGTATGTATGCATGTATGTAATAAGCAAATACTTTGTTTACATACATGCATATATTATAATATATATCTATGGATACATGTATGTAATAAGCAAATACTTTGGGTAGAGTGCCCTGACTACATACTATTTTTGCACAGAATAAGAATTCAGCACAAATTTACATCTATCCCATTTAAATTCAGACTATGGAGAAATATCCCTTTTTCTTTAACAGAGTTTTCTTCCCTCATACCTTAGTGACATGCCTTCCAATTACCTCAGCTTGGCATCCATAATGCTCTCTTTTCATCCTTATAACAAGGAGTTGTCAGAGCTGAGTACTGAAAAGGCCATATGGCTAGAAACCCACTGTTAGTTTACTACCCACCACTCAGCATTTTTGTTTTCACCTTAGGGAACAGCAATCACAAAAACTGTCTTCTCAGGCTTACATGAAGATGCCAAAATATGGTAGCTGTGTTTTCCACATGTCATTCCCTTGTGTCTCACACGCACAAACACACAAAAGAATGTTACTCTTCGTTCAGCCAGCTACCCAGGGACTGGATGTTGGTGTCAATTGCCTCCCTCTCCATTTTTGTTGCTCTTGGAGGGGGGAAGGCAAGAGGTTGTATTTTTAAATTAGTCTTGACTTTGTGCAACCACCTGATCAAGCCCACACAGTTTTCTTGGCAACGTTTTTAGATGCCATTTTACAATGCCATGAGAACTAGAATTTACGGTCTCCTGGTTTCTAGCCTAATGCCCTCATCCACTACAGCGAACTGTTCTGCTTTTTTCTACGATGATTCACATCTGTGGAGGTTTTTTTAACCCTCACTTGTCAGCTTCATTTTATGTCAATATGTGTCATCCTGTCACTCAGTTCAGCTTTCAACTGTCAAACTACATGAGCTGATTTTCATAAAGAATGATAGCCTATGAAGTTTCCATTAACCAAGTTGTTAGCAACAGCATATCTGCCATGTCTTTGCTCAAAATAAGTCACCCTAACTCCCTAAGCCAATATCTAAACTGATTGTAAATTAATAAAAAAAATATATACATTCCATTACCACATCCTATCTCCTTTTCCTCCTTTTTAAATAAAATTGAAACTCTAAAGTTTTGAAGCTGGGTCATTTCAAGACTGATTATGACAAAAAATCATAGTAAGTAATATTTGACAATAACTCAGAACTAAAAATGTTCAGGATTCCATTCAAAGCCAATTCAATCATTGTAAACAGATTCAATAAGAACAGCATGAAATTATTAGCTGTGATTATGATTGGTTAATTTCCATGAGAGATCATGTTTAACATCCTTGAGACAGGACTTGGATTATGACTTATTAAAATAGACATTAATAGGCTCTGAAAAAAATGTAGACAATCTTCAAATGTTATAATGACTAGGGCTATGAGTTTATCTCTATGAGAATTTCAACTAGGATTAACGGTCCCAAAATACTTATTCTATAAGCTATATTTTAAATGTCCTTTTTGAATTCTGACTACAAAGAAAAGAAAATGGAAATATTTCAGCACTATAAGTTGCTGGTAACTAAAGAGATCACTAAATCTCAACAAATGCTCATGGCATTAAGAACTAAGCTGAAATTTTGAACATGAGGCATCAGCTAAAAATGAAAGAAAGAATTTTGGAGATATGTACTTTACTATCATCTCACATAATTCCAGCAGTAGTTATTCTAGATCTCACTCAGAATCAAAGCTGAAATTGATATTTAGTTTCATAATTTTTTTCCCGTATTTAGCACTCAGATCTGAACATGATATTTTACTTCAAAACTTTATGTATTTAAATTTGGTTCCCCCACCCCACCCCCAGTAGATCCTGGGAAGCTTACAAAACCTAGAAACATTTTTAAAAGTTTTATTTTAAAAAATGCAATAAAGCAGACCTTCTTAGCTAAAACTACATAATAATAATAACAAAAACCACACCAGGGACTCCATAAACCCATTAATCCCATGCCTGAGATCAAAGCCAGATCCTACAGGCTTTTCAGAACCTCAGAAGTGGTCACCCCTTTTCTATCTCCATTAGAGGTAGGGGCTAGAGGGATCTGACATCTAGCCCTTATTGGTCTGTGGATTGTTTACTTGTACCCGCAGTCTTGCATATGGGGCCATTTTGTCAACATTGCCATATGTTTTGGTACAGTTCAATATCCCTACGTGGCCAAGTATTCTTTGGCAGAAGTTAAACATTAACATTCAGTAAGATCAAAATATTGTAAGTAGATGTGGGCATAATATTAGGTATTACCTACATTTTCAAAGTACTTCTACACAGTAGATCTGCAATAGAGAACTATTATCTGCTTGCCCTATTATTGTTAAGCTATTTAATTAATAACTTCTGGTTCCATTATTGCTAAAAATAAAAAAGCAGGCACTTTATAAATTGGGTAAAGTGACCCATTCCAAAATCTGTTCTGTCTTTTGTGACACCAGTAGAAAGCTGCATACATCCCACCCTTGAAAACAGCTAGGAAATCAGATATAATTAATAAATATAATTTATGGTAAATATAATTTATAATCATACCTCCTCAACCCTTATTCTTAATACTGGTACCCACAGGTGTTGAGTCCCTTACTCTATACTCCTTATGTACAGGGCTGCATTCCCATTCACACCAGTAATACTATTATTAAATTTTCAGGTGATACACCAGTGGTAGCACTCATCTCGGGGGGTGGGGGATGAGTCTGTCTATTGAGATGAGGTGGACCTGTTGCTTTCGTGGTGTGGAGACAATAACTTGGTCCTTAACACCAATAAGACCAAGGAGCTTATAGTGGACTACAGAAGGAATAGATCAGACATCCAGCCGTTGCTTATCAATGGAGACTGAGTGGAGCAAGTGGGCAGTTTCTGGGTGTTATCATAAAAGAGGACCTGACCTGGGGCACTCACATTGCAGCATTGGTCAAAAGGGCCCATCAGATATTATACTATCTGAGATTTCTCAGGAAACAACAACTGAATGAAAAATTGTGGGTGACCTTCTACCACTGCACTATAGAGAGTATCTTAACTTACTGCACCTGTATATGGTTTGCCAATTGCACAGTGGCAGATAGGAGAGCACTCTAGAGGGTTAACATCATTGCCCAGAGGATCATTGGTTGCCCTCTCTCCTCCTTGGAAGAGCTTTATAGCTCCCGCTGCCTTAAGAATGTTCAAAACATTCTTAAAGATCCATCTAATTTTTGGACACCCCTTTTTTGAACTATTACCCTCTGGCAGATGGTACAGGATAATGAAAACAAGGACAAATAGGCTGAAAACTAGCTTCTCTCGCATAACAGTAACTATATTGCATTCTACTGTATAGTGTAATGTTAATGCAGTATCAGTTGTTTTCAATTTAATTGTATAGAATGTGAAGGATGTGCGCTTTTGTTTTATTTTTACAGTTTTCTTATGTATTAAATGAAGATGGCATTTAATTTCATTGTACAAGATGCAATGACAATAAAGTAAACTAAACTAAATAGCCGAAATGATTATTTTTAATGAGATAAAAAGGTACAATTATTAAATTATTAGACAATACAGTAATCATTTTGAATGTATTCCTATTTATTGTAGACTGTAGAACATTGCTATAAGAAAAATGAAATGAAATAAAAACTCATTTTTATCTTGAAGCTTATCCATTACTTTCAGGGAAACTTCCAAGAGAGTATGGTGAATTGAAGACAGTTCTGCAAAAGTGGAGCCAATGACCCCAGCAAAAACCAAGTAACGAATGAATAGATATTGGTTACTTGGTTTTGAAACCTCTCTGGATAAGGACAGGACAGACGATCACTCACATATGCTCTGGACAGCTGTTGCTTGTGAGGAAATCACAGGACAGTGATCTTCCTTTGAAAGGATGATTTTCAAAAATCTACCGTTTATTTTCAACTCTGAGGAAAGGGGAAATTAATTATAGGTTGGTAGCAGCTACTGCCTCAAGTAAACAAAGAAGAACAAGATGGTAGGAAGTGAAAAGAAAAACCAAAGCAAGATGCTCAAGAACAGGCAATGACATTCAATTTTCCAACTTTCTTGTTTCAAATAACATGGGCAGAGATTTAAAACTCCTTCTAGCTTTGAACTGCCTAATGAATATGTTTGGTATGTGTTGTTTGTGGGTGTTTTGTAGTGCCTGGTCAGGCATAGATCAGTAATGATGTGGGACAACATTTGTAGTCTTACATCTGAATTGCTGTTCATTCCAAAAGGAAGAAGTAAGATAGGGACTGCTCATCAGCTGGAGAGGTTGCCAAGTCTCACTTCTTCCTTGGGCTCAGGGCAGGTTGCTGCCAGCATTACTGCTGGTTCAGTAAGGTGTGTAGGCAGTTGCCCAAAAATAGATCTGTGCATGCGCAGAACCTTTTTAAAAAGTGGGGGAAACATCCCCCCCCCACAACTGGAGAACCAGTTCGGAAGTGTGGCAGGTCTGGTCGCTGCTGGTTCTGGTGACCCAGAAAACCACTACCAGTTCAGCTGAACCAGTCCAAACCAATAGGATCCACCTCTGGTTCAGAGCAGGAGTATAAGAGGGTCACCACCTCAACACAGTAGTACACACATTGATATTTTCAAAGTCTAATTAATTCAAACATTCCAGGTATTTTGTAAAAGGTTTCCCTGATTGACAGTAAAATGGTATTGGCACAATTGCCCAAACATGTAGCCTTTGCATAATAATTACCCTGTTATTCTCTGAGATACACTATTTATTTTCAGAATGACCTGATTGCTACAAGCAGAAGCAAAACACTCAATTTCACAGCTATATTGAAATGAAAATAATTATCAAATGCACACAGAAATTAAAATCTGTTATGGGCAATTGGGTTAGGAAATGAACACACAGCCTTACATGAGAAAAGTTCAGAAAACCTGCATGGTATACAACTTGCAAGTATATTTTTGCAACTGGGTATTTTTAAGGCATCACTTTCTCTCTTGCCTATTTTATAGTTTGAATGGCATCCTAGTTATTGGAGCAGATTTAAGTTTAATTAAAACTATGCCAAATTATGTTGCCTAGTCTTTTTTTTTCACCAAAAAGGAAGTTAAGAAAGGCAGCTGTAAGGCCTGATTTAATAACTCCTTTTCCTATTTATGGAATTCTTTGCATATTGATACTCTAACCATATCAAGAGTTGCATTTTATTTTAAATACACAGATCAACTTTGCTAGAGAAGTCCCAGGATGCATAAAAAGACTATGCATCTCAATTTTTTTAAATAAGTCTTTCTTATCTAGCAAGTTGTTGTCCTCAAATAACAATCACCAGCACTGTGACGTTTTTGACTTTCAGCCATAAAAATTTAATAGCCAGAAGAATGATAATCGCCTTCAAACTTTTTGAAGATGAGTTTTCTGTGTCACAGAATTTACGAGGAAGCAAAGTCATTTAAGTAAAGCAGGGTAGTGCAAAAGTCCTCATCCTAATGTGCATCAATACATTTTGATTCTAAAAAGAGATAAAAATTAATAATAAAAAATACAGTGTTTTGCAGACTTCTTTACAGCACTTATAATTATAAACTTGCCTCTTACAGTTAGTTTATAACAGGGGTGTCAAACTCAATTTCATTGAGGGCCTCATCAGGGTTGTTTGACCTCAGGGCGGGAGCTGGGGTGTGGGTGTGGTCAGGGTGGGTGTGGCCAGCTCGACATTACTTGTGTCGGAGGTTCCTGTGGTGGCCCAAAAGCTCTGCCAGAGAAAACGGGCTCCTGAGCTCTCGAGCCCCATGCCAGAGAAAATGGGCTACAAAGCTCCTGCAATCTTCTGCCAGCAAAAACAGAGCTCTGTTTTCATTGACAAAGGCACCATGGACCAGTCCTTTGCTGTTTCCAGGGTGGCTCCGTGGACCAGATAAGCACTCTGTGGGCCGGGTCTGGCCTCGGGCCTTGAGTTTTACACCCCTGGTTTACAACGTGACTCTCTTCTTTCTAATCTAGCCTTTTTAGTAATCAAAACTATAAATTATAAATTCATTTTTTTCTGTTTTACACAAAACGTCCATAAGAGGTTTTTAGTCAGCAATTAATGTAGATATCATTTTTTTCTTGGATCAAAGAATTCAATTTGGCCATCTCATCAGCTTCCATCAGCTTCATCAACCATTCCTCTATTGTGGGTATGCTGAATCTTTCCATCTTGCTGCACTTATCAAATACACAAACAAAGTTCCATGCCTTTTTTCCAACTTCTTGTCCATCACTTTCCAAAGACAGGCCACTTGTATCAATTGTACATTAATATTTAAAATCTTCTGAATCAGTGTCTTTATTTCAATTAAAAATTTTCTAGTTCTTTTACACATCTACCAAACATGATAAATTGTCCCTTCTTGTTGTTCATATTTCCAACATAAATTTGAAGTGCCTTTATACATTCTACACAATTTCTCTGGTGATATATACCAGCAGTACATCATTCTATAAAAATTCTCTCTAAGATTATAATATAGTATATGTTAAGTACTGGAGTCTTCCATGCCGTTGACTTACATTGCTGGTTCCTGATTGGCTGAGACGCGAGCAGCCAGCTGGCGGGAGGATCCCGCTATCCTATTGGTTAAGCGTCTGACAGCTCTAGTATAAAAGGGCTGTCAGCTGTCCTTTGCTTTGCTGTTTGCTGGTTCGAGATTTGCCTTACATTGAGCTGTATGTCACTGTAAATAAAGGTTGTGTTAGCTTCAACCTGCCTTGCCTCAGTCCCTGTCTGCCTCATTCTCCCTACAGAACACTGGCGACGAAAGTGGGATTAAGTCTGAGGTAAAGGAAAGAAGCAAAGTCACTGTTAGAGCTGCCTCAAGTCACAAGCGACGAGACATCACTCCAAGTCTGATTCCTCATGTTCCATCGTTTTAAGGATGGCTAACCTACCGGCATTCACAGCATTCAGCCTGGCCACTGAAACATGGGACACTTACCTCGAGCGGTTTGAGTGCTTCCTGGAGGCAAACGACTTCACTGGTTTGTCTAGTGGCTGAAAAAGAGGCTATTTTCTCAGTTCCTGCGGCCATGAGATTTTTGGAATAGCCAGGGCTTTAGCAGCCCCTCAGTCCATTCACTCAATGCCTTGGGAGACGCTTTTGGAGAAACTTAAAAATCACTACTCTCCAACTTCCTCACGCATAGCCAGATGCTATGCATTTAGGCAGAGAACCCAGAGAGAAGGAGAATCCATGACCAACTACATGGCTTCCCTCAGGACAGCGGCCCTACATTGTGACTTTCCTGTGCTGGACGATGCCCTGTTAGAACAGCTGGTCTGTAGTATTAAAGACTTCAGCAACGTTTGCTGGTGCGAAAAGAGTTGAGCCTTCAGGCAGCCGTAGATGAAGCCACGGCATATGAAATGTCAGACAAATCCACCGCAGAAATTCAGAAATTTCTGCCATCAGCCACCCATGCCAGCAGGGGCCACGCTGTCCACCATGACGAAGTCGATGACAAAGATTTCTCAGACGACGACGAAGAAATCAGCTGCATCAAACTGGCAACCCGAAAAAAATGAACTCAAAATGACTTTTTGCCTCAGTCGGGTTGCCTCAGTTGTGGCAGGAACCATGCAAGGTCAGTTTGCAGGTTCAAAGCCACCATCTGCCAGCGGTGTGACAGGAAGGGACATTTGGACAAGGTATGTGGGGCGGCTATGCTAATTGCTGACCGGCCGCCAGAATGTGCCTTGCCCAGACAGTTTGCAAAACAGCTTCCAAAACACTGCAAAGACTGTTTTGCCATCGTGGGTGACCAACAGCACTCTGAGTGGGCCGTCAGCCACGCGTCTCCAACGAAGCCAGCCCACAAAATCTATTCGACTGTTCACATAGAGGGAGAGCCCTGTAAGATGGAGGTAGACACTGGCTTTTCCAAATCCCTTGTCTTGTGGGCTACTATCAAACGAATAGTGCCTCCCTTACTAAGGCTAACCTCAGGTGCCAGATTCGCCTCAGAGACTATCAGGGACAGCCAATTCCTATAGTAGGTTGTAGCACATTCCAGATTGCCAGCCACAATTTCCAGGGGCCTCTTCCCCTCATCATCATTGATGGCCAGTTGCCCAGCCTTCTGGGGCTGGATTGGTTCTCTGCATTGGGGCTCAACGTCTCCAGAGTCCACTCCATTGTTCCAGATTCCTTCACTGTGCTGGCCAGTGAGTTAACGGACATATTCGATGACCGGCTCAGTAAATATATGGTGTCACCCATTTTGTTTAATTTGGACCCCCAGGTGGCACCAATACATCTTAAGCATAGGAGATTGCCATTTGCCCTTTGGCCCAAAGTAGATCTAGAGTTGGATAATTTAATTGTGCAGGGGGTGCTAGAAGCAGTGGACCACTCACCCTGGGAAACTCCCAATTTTATACCTATCAAGCAAGATGGGAGTATTAGGATCTGCGGGGATTTTAAATGCACCATCAATAAAGGGTTGCAAGCCAGTGCAGCAGATCAACAACCAGGATAGGCCCAATCCTGCCCTGATGAACTAACACCATCAGAAGCCGCTCCCACACCCTTCTCCGACGCGTTCTCATCGCCTGCCCTACCTGGTAGTCCAGTCAGTCCCATGGCGATAATGCTTCCCGCCGACATGGCCGCACAGTCTCCTGAAGTTCCACAGGACACTCCATCAGCAGCTCCTCCTTTGGCTGCCGCCCCTGAACTGAGACGATGTGGGCAAAGCCGACACCGGCTGGCATACTTGGCGGACTACACATGTGCCAACTGGGAGGAGAGGGTGTTAAGTACTGGAGTCTTCCATGCCATTGACTTACATTGCTGGTTCCTGATTGGCTGAGACGCGAGCAGCCAGCTGGCGGGAGAATCCCGCTATCCTATTGGTTAAGCATCTGACAGCTCTAGTATAAAAGGGCTGTCAGCTGTCCTTTGCTTTGCTGTTTCCCAGTTCAAGGTTTGCCTTACATTGAGCTGTATGCCACTGTAAATAAAGGTTGTGTTAGCTTCAACCTGCCTTGCCTCAGTCCCTGTCTGCCTCGTTCTCCCTATAGAACAGTATACACTTCAAGTACACAATCCTTTCAACCCTATATTTTACCTTGTTTAATCTATAAATTACAACCAGCATTTTAAATCCACTTTATCATATATTCTTTCACTTGTTTGTTGTGTTTCAAATTTCACTAAAAGTTCATACATTTTAGCAGTTCAGTGTTGATCTTTGTACACAATTCTATTTCAAACTCAATCTTACAATATTCAAAACCATAAACTCTTTTGTCTACTTTAAATCTTTCTAATAATTGTAAATAGGAAAAGCACTGGCAATTATATTCCTCCCTCTGTACCAGTTCTTCTCTTGATTTTTTTTTCTCCTTTACAAAATTCTAGTATCTCGCAGTAAAATTAGCCAGGTACGTTTGGTGCTTATTTCTCATGTATAAAATGTTTCTTGTGCTGAGAGCCACAAAAATATTTTTAGGTACAACCTAGGTTTGTATCTATCCCATATGCTCAGTGTGGTTTATTTGTTTATTCATTATTTATTTATATATCATGTTTCTATCCCACCCATCTCCCTAAAGGAAGGACTCTTTAACCTAAAGATTTTTAAAATCCACATTAACCTTGATTTTATCATCTCACAAATAGCCATGCCACCTAAATCTCAGAACTTGTCCTTCTACTTCCAAACCTTCTATTTCTCAACACAACATCCACATTTTCCCAATATAAGTTTTTCTTATAGCTTGGCAATAACCTACCATTATTAATCCTAATAGATCCCCATCTTATTTGACTTTCAAGCTTACTCCCAATTCTTTTCTTCACTTACAAGCAGGGTATCTCTTCTGAACCATCCAGGAGTTTACTTGCTTCTATAAGGGAAAGACCATATTTGCCTTATATAATATCTTTTTACTTAGGGAAAAACATTATTTGCTTTAAAATGGCATGAGCAGATTGATTGTCTTCCCATATTTAGAATACACACACACACACACACACACACACACACCATTTTAATCCATTTGACATGCATGATGTCTCACCCGAAACTTGATCAAGTTGCGTAAAAGTGAAATTAAATTGTTAAGGTACTGGAAATGCATGTTTATTATTGATAGGATGATGTGATCTGATGAGTCTCAGCTTGTGCAGGACAGTTCTCTATCATTGTTTCATATGTGCCTACGCTGAATCCTGGCACTGAAGGGCTGTTGCATGTGCATAATAGTAATCATTGATCAAATATCATAATCAAATCTTAATAGAATCTGGCATCATCTCAGGAATTCAACTTGCAAATTGGGTCAGTATTCATAATCAAATAACTGCCAACATGGGATGGACATTCAAGTTATGAGACACTAATCAGCTGCAATTACCATTTAGTTACCTTAATTTTCCTCCTATTTGCTATGTCCTTTAGGCCACTTCTACTGTGTCCTTTATTCTAGTGGCACCAGGAGAATTAAACATTAATTCAAAAATCAGAGCATACACGCACAATTTGATGCATATTTCAGTTTTACATTTTCTGTGCTTTCTGTTAATGGTGTACATTTGTGGGGAGAATGAACAGAAAGATGGGGAACAAATTCAGTAACAAATAAATGAAGCAATAAACCAACCAATAAAACAAATGGTACAATAGGAGAATTGCAACAAAATAATATATTGCAATGAATATTTTAGTAATAGCACTCAGACTTATATACTGCTTCACAGTGGTTTACAGCCTTTCCTAAGCAGTTTACAGAATCAGCATAATGGTCCTCATTTTGCCGACCTTGGAAGGATGGAAGGCTGAGTCAACCTTGAGCTGGTCAGAATTGAACTCCTGACAGTGATCAGTGAATTAGTCTGCAATTCCGCATTCTAACCACTGCGCCACCATGGCTCTTTAGTTTTTTTAAAAAAAACTTACCCAAAACTTTAATTAATCACTGCCCCCAAACAATCCTGCTCCATTCACATCAAATGGTTTCTTCCTTCCCTCCTTCTACAGTTTTATCCTCATACGCAGTACCTAAAATGGGCAATACAAAATACAGTATGTGAGAAACACAGATCAGATGGTGGAATGAAAGTTGTTGTAAAAGAAAATTTGATTTATGATGAAAGGCTCTCTTCTTCCCCATCCACAAGTCTGTATCATCTGAAAATGGCAGTAAATAAAGCTGGCAGAATAGAGGGCAGAACAATTGTAGGCTAGACTGTAAAAATACCCAAATGATCTTAAAAACACATTTTACTTTAAAAAAAAAAACCCCTCTCTAATTCATGCCAAAATCTCTAGATTACTTGGTGAAACCTTAAGACTTGGCTTCGTTTCAAGCCAAGCTTCTTATAAGGTTTGCCTACGTCTGGTTGACATAGCAGCTGTTGTTACAAGCAGCCTCAGGGTTATTTGGATAACTCAGTGATCTCACTTAGCTGATACTCAGCAACATTTTGTAATTAAAACCCAAAGTGGTTCAGGTCGCAGGAAAGGAAGCTGATTGGAAATGGACATTAATGTCATGTTTTCTTTAAAAAAATGGTAAGCAGTTCTGTAAAAACACAAAAACGTTGGTACAAATGAGGAATCAGTAAATTATCTCAATATAGTGTAGGAGGTTGGGTTGTTTTTTTAAGAAAAAGTGTCCTTTAAAATGAAAAATATGCACTAACTCCAAAAACAAACATATCATCTTAAAGCAGAATAGGCCTGCAAGACTCTTTAACACTTGTTCGTTGATTATATTAATCCCTGAATATATTAAAGAAGTACGATATAAATTTGATTTTAATTGTTTTGTACACACGCCAGTGAAAAGGAACTGATTGGATACAGTTCACAGGCAGTATGTTAATATGTTATTTTCATATGATGATAGCTTTGCATAATCTTTCTTTTTTACCCAGATTCTCAAAAAAACTGTTGTTAACCAAAGCACAGGAGAGAGAAAGAATACCATTTACATAAAACTGGCTACCCTACACATTAATTAGTAATGGGGTTGGAGCGGAAGGTGTGTTCGCTTAGTCAAAAGTACACTTTATAATTTATACACCAGCTGTTTCAGCGCTTTAGAGTCCGTTTTCCTCCCTGCCTGCCTCTAATGAAATCGTGTTACAGGAGAATTGACTGGGGTGAACTGAGATTTTAATCCCATTGATGCTTTTCTATGGAAAGGCACACTGGTGGGAACTTTTAATGGAAGGTCTGTAATCAGAAGACCCTTGTATTCAGTCCGCCACTATAATGAATCTCATCAAATGTTAAAACCCTCGCAGTGTGCAGAAGGGTAGAATTTCAAGGTTTCTGACCAACCCCATTTGAGGCATTCCTCTGGGACCATGTGATTACTGAAGTTTAGCAGTTTATTGCCTCATCTTTCAATATCCACTGAAGCACAAAATTCTCATCTAGGTTGCTCTTTTTACTTAAAGAACAGGCCAAAATAGACTCAGAGCTAGTAGCACTGTCACTGAGGTTAATTCTTGCTTCTCAGTTAACCGGGAGATCAATTGGAAAAGGGAGGGGGAAGCTTCAGAAGTATTTCAAATCCCCCCAAGCTGCTTTGACACTAATAAAACATTTCCTCCATGTTTTTTTCTTTTTTTGCAAAAAAAAAAAAAAAAGCTTTTGTCTCGATGCACCCATGTGCTTGTCAACTATTTGGTCCTTAGCAAAAACATTAATTAAAAGGTGGTCCAGTTCTGTCATGAATAAAATAAGTTAGTGGAATGTGAACAAGTATTAAAATACAGCAAAGTGGAAAGTTTCAACCCTCCCCCTCCACCATGTAGTCAAATATATTATTGTTGTTAAAGGAAAGATGATGAAAAAGTAGGCTGAATTAGTTATTTTAAACAATTGGATAGATAATGTGAGGGGCCTCAGATATGTTTTTAGTTTCAGTTCTGACGTTTTTTGTCTGATGCTTTTAATGAAATGTTAAATGCCAAATAATTGCATTGCGAGTTGGATGGCCAAATGAATTGAATAAATATGTAGTAAACATTAATTTATTTATTTGAATTCTTTAATCTAAATACATGGATTATTATATCAACATTTTTTCCTTAGCAAAGAGAATTTACGCAGAAAGAAATCTAGGAAAGAAAACCCCATTTAAACAGATGTCTGCTTTTATTTTCATTTCTTCATTTTTCATTTTGAAAATCCTGATGGAGGGGAGAAAGGGAGAAGGGAGGAAATGCACTTGTTGAGAACAGACACAAAATATCAACTAACACAATGCAAGGCATTTAAACAAATATCTGTTAAAAGAAATAAACTGCTAGAAATAAAGAGATTTTGCCAGATAAGAGGGTGTTGGGTGCTGTTTGAATAAAACAGAGATATTTAAAAGCTGTCTCTTCAAATGCATCCAGACAAAATAGATGAAGTAAAAAATAACTTTTAATACACTTTCTAAAAAGTACTCTTTTCTCAGTATAGGGGGGTGGGAAACCTCTATAGAAAGAAACAGTTTTCAAAAATCTTACTATTTCAATGCCCAGCTCATACATTTTGCAATTATTTGGTTGTATTTTCCACATGAGTATCTCACAATCCAGATGCAACCCTATGGTGTTTACTGTAACATTCTACAATTCCAAAAGAACCCCCTATTCCGGAAGGATCTATTTTTGAAACTCTACATAGTTTTAAAACTTTAGGGACAGAGAAAGTTTCGGCAATACCATTGGGGCTGTCTAATTCTACTTTTAAAACTTGTTATTTATTTATTTAGCATATGGCATATCATACATGGACCAGCAATATATATTAACATTTCATCTATATTACCAAAACACAATAAAATATACATGTTAAAAAGATCTATGTTCAAATACCAATGTCTAGATGTTTAACCATCAAAGCACAACATTGTTTATATTTAAACGATATTAAAAAAAAACAGATTCCGGACTGATATATTCCCTCATATATAGCTGGTCATGATCAGAGGTGGTATTTAGCAGGTTCTGACCAGTTCTGGAGAACCAGTAGCAGAAATTTTGAGTAGTTTGGAGAACCAGTAAATACCACCTTTGACTGGTCCTGCCCCCATCTATTCTCTGCCTCCCAAGTCCCAGCTGAATGGGAAGAAATGGGAATTTTGCAGTAACTTTCCCCTGGAGTGGCGAGGGAATGAGATTTTACAGTATCCTTCCCCTGCCACACCCACCAAGCCATGCCCACCAAGCTGCGCCCACAGAAACAGTAGTAAAAAAAAAAGAATCCTACTACTGGTCATGATGTGATCTACAGTTTCACATGGGACCCCCTTAGTCACACTGATGGGAGGATACTATGCCCCATTTATACAGAGAATCCCAGGTACACAATGTGTGAGATGTATTAATCCTATTACAGAAGGTAAAATCCTATACCAGGAGTGTGAAGCTACTTCACCTCCTCATGGTGCACCCTTGATAGCATGACAATGTCAAATAAACAAACTAGCAGCTGCTTATATCCAAACTACTCTGTAGACTTTCCTGGCTCTCAAAATACATGGCAACAACAAAATTATTACTAATCTCTAGAATGTAAGTAGGACCTTTGTGGAGGACTGAGTATTCCTATCCAATATGAATTGCAACAACTGGTCTGATTGAGTGATCATGATCTGTATCCCAAAACTAGAATCTACAAAATTTCCTGTGACTCTCTTTTTTAGGTAGGAAACTAACATGTGAAGCTTTTCTAGCTCAGGAATCCCACTGAGAAGATAGACATTAGTGAAACTGGGTTAATATGGATTAATGTTACTCCTTTTATGGGAAAGAATAACTTTAAAACTGGGCAAAGCATAATGATATTTAAACTACAGTTTTCATTCAGTAATTATTAAGTGTTCCTCAAAAATATCTAAGTGAGACAAACAATGCAGAAGAAGAAATATCCTCTTATTGTTCGGAAGCAATACTGTCAATTCCCTTAATTTTAATATTTTAATGTATGCACATTCCCCATAACTTAATTTTTGTGTGGCCCAGATATTTCATGTATTCAAAATGCTTCAGCTACATCCTTTGGATTAAAAATGTCATTAGCTATAAACATTTTGACCCATTTTATTTTTATTATCTTCACAGCAACTATTATTAGAAAACCTGCAGTTGTGAACCAGTACATTGCATTTAATAAAATCTGCAATTCGTAAGGAGAAAGAAGTAGTAAAAGAAAGAGGGGTGAGCAGAGTATACTCATCAGAGGTAGTAGGGCTGAGCTGGTAAGTCGTCCTGATTGTTATTGACATAAGTACTCTCATGTGCTCAGCAAGCTGCGATCTGCTCCTTTGAGGTCATAAAAGCAAGAACATTCAAGTGATCCAAATTAACCCGATTGCCCTGAGAAATTGATGCCCTATCCATTTGATAACCATCTTGGGTTATGGGAGAATCTCAGAGCTATCATCACTTTTTGAACAAGCACTTTTTCTAGTTTTAAGTGGTTTACAGGGCTGCAAGTTTAGTGTCTCTGATATTTAAGCTGCCGGTTCCTAATACTTTTACTTGATGGCTTCTGTACAAATATAGTCTACTGCAGCGTTTCTCAACTTTTTCTTCACCATGGGCCCTCTTTAAATACCTTTTGTGGCTATAGACCATTGGCCACAGACCCCTGCCCCAGACATAACTCAAGATTTAAATCATAACATTTCTTCAAGCCTTCGGCGACCCACTGTGATGACATTATGGCCCCACAATGGTCCAAGGACCATAGGTTGACAACCACAGGTCTACCATATTTGATATAGTCAGAAGTTAAGAACCTCTCACCAGACCTTGCTCAGAAGTAACCAGCAGCTGAAGTTGCTTTAAAGCTGGATCCTGTCTCAATTCCAATTCCGCTTTGATTGTGCAATTCATCAAAGGAGTGGCTGAATTACTTAATATAATCCTGGGAAGAAGACTGGGTTGTAAGATAATGATTGGTTTATAGTTTATTCAATGAGTTTTCATGGTTGAAGGTGGTCTTATATGTATTTTCTCTAGCTCTTTCATCAATAGAGTACATTGTCGCTTTACTATGGTTTTTAATCTGTTGTGTGAATCCTTGGGACGATTTTTTTTTTAACCAAACTTCAACAGCAGAAAACAAACAAATGGTAATTGCGTAAATAAAGCCCTTATTTAGCTGACCATTCTATAGGCATGATTTAATCTGAGAAGCTGATGTAATAATTGAGGAAAGATAAACAGGAAAGCCCCAACTCCCTGCTGAAATGAGCAAGTGATTATTGCTCACAGAAAAAGGCAATTAGAATAAGTTTGGATATTGCCAATTTAAAATATTTACAACTCACATGTCTCATTTCTCTTTCCTGGGCTCACTTAGTAGAATTCTAGTTTGCAAGCAATTCACTATATTACTTTATTTGGATTCCAGGTCATTTTAATCTAGGATGCAATCCCATAGATATATTAATAAGGGAATAAGGGAATTTGTCCCTCTAAACAAAATGGAACTTACTTCTGGGTGGACAAGTATAGAACTGCAGTATGAATGAAGTTTCTAAAGAGCTCCTTATGACCTTTCATATTATAAATCTATTTATTAAAATCTGGGTATACTGCTCTTTCAAGAAACCTCTGATGAATATCTAGAAACAACTTTCATTTTATGTTACTCCCATACCAATTGTAAATAAGAATTGCAGTTGATTCTGCCAATATTTTTCTGAATCAGCATAAAGAAGACTCTTCCTCCTCCTCTTCAAAATTATTTGTTTTCATGTTTTATGATGCTTATTTTTTGATGTTTTCTGCATTATTGTATACTGTGGTAATAGAATCTTTTGATACCTTCTTTAAAGAAAGTAAAGGGCTATTATAAATAGGGTTTTATAAATAAACTAGAATAAACTAATGAAATTAAGATATAAAGATATGTGCCATTTCCCCCCATTTATTTCTGACATAATCAAGTTATCCCACATGAAGATTTCATACTACCCCTATATTTCCCTATATGGATCTGAGATTTAACACACACCATTTCAATCAAAACTTCATCCTTACTCCAATACATAATGAATCTTATTACACGTCAGCATGGGAAGCCACCACAAATACTGAATAGGCTATCACTGAAACTGGACATGTTTTCACGAATTATTATTTTAAATTATATATAATGTTAAATTATATTTTCCATATTTAAGATAGCTAAATGAGATTATTTCATTGCTGAGCACGTGATTTTGATTCAGGTAGTACAACTCTCACATGGATTCTTGGGAAAAAATTACAGGAAAGAACAATACTGTAGTGCAGGGGTGTCAAACTCGTGTCATCATGGCAGTGTCACATGACGTATTGTGACTTTCCCCACTTTCGCTAAACCAGGGAGGGTCAGGGGCAGCACATGATGCAACCAGCCCATGGGCCACACGTTTGACACCCTTGCTATCAAAGTCAGAGGTGGATTGCTACTGGTTTGCACGAACTGTTAGTGGTATTTTGGTCTGGGTTGCAGAACCAGCAGCAACCCAGGGTGGCCATGCCCCCGAACCAGTTCCCCAGTCTCTGGTGCAGTTGCCAGCATGTTTTTATTAGTTTGCGCATGTGCAGAACAATTTACATTAAATTGCGCATGCACGATTAACGCATGTCAGGCACACGTGAAGCGAACTGGCAGCAACGCCGACAGCAACCCACCCCTGGTTGAAGCACTGCTGTAGTGCTTTGTGTATGCATGTGTGTATATTTATTTATTTTATTCCCAGGGTTGAAATGGGATTTAACTAGGCTCCACAACTCCCTTCTTTACCCTAGGCAATACCAACTTTGAACTGAAACTCTATTTAATATTTTGAAAATGAAAGAATGAACTATGATCTCGTGTGCCCTATATTTTCTGTTCCTTTTGCTAATGTCTAGCTTTTTTTATTTGCTGGCTCCTCAGTTGGATAGAGCAAGTAAATGATATGTATTAAAATGTCTTCTTTATCAAGCAATAACAATCTCCTCTGGCTAAATAGGCTACATTACAACCTTAAAAATATCTGGCCCCAGATATTTTATGCCTAAGGCTGTGGGAAGAATGTTACTTCCCCATTTCATGTCTATAAACTAACTGGATTCTTATTAATTCTGAATTTTTAGCTTGGATTGTCCTCCTGCTCCCGCTCCTGCTTCTCCTCCTGCTCCTGCTCCTCCTCCTCCTGCTCCTCCTCCTCCTCCTTCTCCTCCACCACCACCACCACCACCACCACCACCATCACCACCACCACCACCACTTTTACCAATTCAGGTATTAAGAGAAATACAAAGTTCTGGTTCTTGTTCTTTTGGCAGCCTCATCCATAGTTATTTGATGCTGTCAGAGTATATATGATGTTGTCTCTCTATCTTTTTTGGGATCTGCCTCATTTTTCTTTGACCTTCTCATGACTTGGATTTGGATAACATTTTCTGTTATACCTGACAATACCACATTACTTTGGAGGAATATGGGATAACTAATATGCCCTCCAAAAGAGGAGAATGACAAACCCTTCAGTCAGGTTAGACTCCCTACCTAATGATAGGGCTATGTCTTCCCCCTCTTACCTAGTTTCCAATTCCTAAATGTGGCAACTTGAACTTGCCTTGATGTTGTGCTTTGTGGCACAAAAGCAATACTATTTACCTTAGGGAGGCCTGGAGACCATGCTGTTCCACCTCCTCAAGGGACTTCACATCTTTCAATTGCTTCTCTCAATTGTTACTGAGAAACCAGAGGAGACAGTGGGAGTGACATAAAGCAAAAGAGGCTGCATTGCTTGGCATAGCCACTCTGGAAGCATATTGTAATTGAAGTATCACTGAAGCAAAACACCATCACTTCAAAACTGTGCATAGATCTACGGATTTGCATACAACCCTGTTTCCAACCTAGTGCCCTCCAATAGCCAGAAAAAGCATAATTCCCTAATGGATGAGAATGGTGGGAATCTAACTCCAAAACATTTGAAGGGCATCAGATTGGAGAAAGCTCTTCTGTATAACTGCCACATTCATTATCATAAGAGATGAATCCTATGTTTTTAAGCAGCATTGATGTACCCATGCTCTTTTGCAGCAACTGGTTATATGGCTGAAAGCAATGGCTGGTATTTGCTAGGCCTGTCACCCACCCACACAAATAGCAACAGAAATGGCTGTATTTTTTTCTATTTTCTGCATGAATCATCTAGATGGCATCTCAATTTTCAAGAAGAGAGAATAAAAAAACCCAACCTTATAGGACTGATGTAAATCTGGCAAGAATGATCGTCCTCATGGTGATGATCTTTGCAAATTTGCTTCTGTTCATGAATTTCCAAGTTCCAGTGACAACTCTCATTGAATATAAAACAGCTGGAAAATCATAGCTCCAACTCCTCATTTGGCAAAGAGCTATGAATTTCTAACAATCACAGTGAACAGCTTTTCAAAACGTTTTGTGAATAAAACTTAACAGAGAAACAAGAAATTTCCAATGGCTAATGCTTGGTGATAGCAATTTGTTCTAGAGATGGGGAATATTTAATTCATTCATAGTCTTTTTTATAACCTTTCTTATTCCAGGGATATGGACAGTAACTGCAAAGTAAATAAGGGAGCTGAGCATCATTGTGGAAACAATCATGGATGGTCTTTTTATAAATATGTTGGCAGGAAAACCAAACAAAGGATGGATATATGAGTACTATCTTTTCTAAGAGAAAGTTTTGTTACTGATTGAAGTCAAGGAATATTACTTTGAAAGACCTGTAAAGCTCAACGTGCATAAAGCATGGGGACTAAGATATATTTTTAATTATTTTTTTCTACGCAAAATAGTGAGGATGTCCTCTTCTAAGTTTGCTAGAGAGCATAATTCCCAATGATACTTGTTCATTGTCACTACCATGTTTATGTTTCATCTCTGTATGATCCCCAAATGCTCTTACCAGAATTCATATTAACAATTGTAACCTCAAGTGCATAAAATAGTACATCTTGAGCTTAACCCAACACCATTGGCCACAGTGGGAAAAGTATTATGTAAATATGAGCTTTATTTATGGAATTAAAAAAAGAATTTTGTTAAAGATGAGTCCTACAACCAGTACTACCTCCTTTCCAATGAATAACTACAGCATAACATATATAAAAAATGAAGTCAGTTCTAAAGATGTTGTTATCTGTAAGATTTTGGTTGAGAACTCTGTCAGAGTTCTTTGCATAAATTCAAATCCAGAAGCACACACAGATAACTGATTCAGCAGGATTAATTAACTTCTTTATATACATAAGAATGGATGAATAAATGTACAATACTGAGTGGAAGGTGGTTCTTCCAAGTAAAAACAAGGTAGAAGAGTTATAGGCAAACACAAACAGTTAGTTTCATTTCAGCAGACAATCCCAGACAGACTGCTAGTTTACTTCTCAGAGCAGCAGACTCCTTAAGTTTCTGTTTCAATTCTCTGCACAGACTCAGATCTGTTTTAGCTCCATTAGTTGACTTAGTAGGCTATGCCTTTTCATTGGCTGACCTTGTTCCCATGTCTCTCCCAGTCATAAGTATTTTAACAAACTGGGAGAGTTAAGTTCCTAAGCCAAGGAAACCTCTTTGGGTGAATTTGAATTAGTTGTTATCTCTCAGCCCAACCTACTCCACAGGATAAAATGAAAAGTATAGTGGGCTACAAAGATAGCCTAGAGGAAAATGCATGACAACTGTTAGGATAACATGAGCCTGGGGAAAACAGGAAGGTGCAAGAAAGAAATTCCTGACTATTCTATCTTGACTCTCTTTGGTACGAAAGAGAATGAAAGGGAAATAATATCAGGCTTCAAGATTCTATTATAGCTTTCATCAATTAAATAGAGTTCTAGCTTTGTTTCCTGTGTCTGAAGTAGGATAATTATCCTACTCTGCAAGTGCCCAAACTCCTGGACTGCAGCCTATTCAGAACCAGGCCACACATGCCACAGGTGAGCGAGGAAACCCACAGCTCCATTTGTGTGAGTGGCAAGTGCAAACACTCACACCTGCCATTTGCACAGAACCATTCCCTCTCCTCCTCCACCACACCACTCCCGGTTCATCAAGCCAGAAATATTGGGAGTGCTGCTACTCTGGACACATTTTGTAAAGATGTGGTTCTCTGGCTAATACTGGGAAAGGTAGAAGGAAAGAGAAGAAGACAATTATCAGCCGCAAGAAGGATGCATGCTGTCACAATGGCAATGAATACTGTATTGAAAGACCTGAAAGATCAAGTTAGAGATAGATTGTTATGGAGAAAATCCATCTATGTGGTCACTAAGAGTCAGACAGGACTTAATGACATATAATCAATCAGTTTTCTGATCCAGTTTACTTTAAAGGGCTGACCCAGAAAGATTTTCATGTACATCAACTTGAACTTTTTGATGAAAGCTGGATATAAATCTAACATATACGCAAACAATCATATTAACTGGGTTAGATGAAGAACAAAACTGATTAGTCTTCAAAGAGAAACAGATTGAGCAAAGTTCATAGGAACTAGGTAGTATCCAGAAAAAAACAGATGTTGATTATATGAATACAGGTGTTCTTTAACCTCACTGTATAGATTGTACATTTATATGGCCTTGTACCCTGGACATAAGACAAACATTGGGTGGACAATGTGCTCAACATTTTGAATTTCTATCTCTGCTACTCACATGACACACTGTATCATAAAATCTGCTGTTTGATTTAAATCTTTCCATTTACTTTCAGCCTCACTTTCCAGTCTACCAGATGCCTTATGGGGAGTTAAATGGCTCCATATTCCATTGTAAAAATGAGAGCACATTCATTGCAATCAGCTCTAAGTTTAACACCGATAGTTGATTTTGAAGCACCTCATGTCCATTGATACCATGTGGTTCTCTATCCTTTCATTACATTCTTCTCCAACAATATGCAACCTGTCACAAAGCGGATGGATGTAAAATCTGGCCCACAGGAAAAGAAATATTATTGCTAGATAAATTATACTTAAACAGGAGAGTTAAATTCCATAGATCCAGCAAAGAATGCCCTCCACCGGGAAAGGGAGAAGTCAGAGAGCGCTAAATAAAACAAATGGAAAATAATGATAGCCAGACTTTTAGCAAGAAGAATGTCAAAAGATGTGGTTAGAAACAGCTTTAAGGGAAGGGAACTCCAGAGGCTCAAGCCTCATAAGTGGAGAAGGTGTCCCCACTGTGGTTCTGGATGAGTTTTTCCAATTGTCAGGGTCTGCAACTCCAGACTCACTAATCACAGTTGTTGGGATGAGAAATGGAGAAACAAAGTCCCTCAGTCAGCCTGGTCTTACATTATTTAAGTATTTAAACTGATGAGTAGAAGGAGGAGAGGAAGAAAAGGAGGAGAGGAAAAGACCCTCAACACATATTTATTGGTTTTAATGGTGCTATTGTGATTTATACCCCCTTTAGTATCTGGTCCAGATGGAATAACCTAAAGTGCATGTGGTAAATAATGGAAGAGGGAAACGGAGAATAATGTACTCCTCTGCTAGCAAAATTGGATTGTAATTCTGTTTTCTCTTTCTGTGTTTTTCTTCCTTTTCCCCCCACCCTTTTTTTTTTGGCTTAGGCAGCACCCAGGATTTTCAGAGGTGAAGACAGAATGCAAAACAAGGTGATGCAACAAATAAATACTATCAGATTAAAATTGGAAGCAAGCGATGGAATTAACCACATGAAACATACCCCTTTTTTCCTCTGATGGCAGATGTTCTAATTGTGTAACAAAAAAAAAACACATCACAATACTCGGGTTATTCCAAAGTCTTCTTGCCTGTCAAACATAAAAAGTTGCTGCTCTTGTCGGTGATGTTGATACTTGAAGCCCTGTGCGATATAGCTGTGGTACAGGAGAGTTAGATAAGGCTAAATGGGGGAAAGATAACTTATAATGAGACTCTATGATAAATAGGATAGGGCTGATGTTTGTGGACCTATGGTTGAAAGGGACAGAAGTGGAAGGTGGATAAAAGCAGATAAGTCTTCCCTGCCACCCATTTGCCTTTTGACCAATTAGCTCATGGCCTAGGAAAGAAGCCAAAGACTACGCAAACATCTGGGGGAAGAACAAAGACAACATTAGGTAAGATAATGATGCAAAGGACTGTAATAAGGCACATGGGCAGAGCCAGAACTTTCTGCTTCATTCCCCTAACTTGAAAGACCAATTTTTAAAGCTAGCTTGAGTCCATTCTATAGTTTCTCCTAATGTGTTCTTGTGCTTCCTTCATTTTAGTATACAAATTGAATAAACAAACAAATAAAAATAAAATGATGGGAAACTATACAAGTGATTTTCTGCACTTGTACTTTGGGCCTTAGAGTAGCAATATATATATATATATATATATATATATATATATATATATATATATATATATATATATATATATATATATAGGTCCCCAACAATTCATCTGATCAATACCAGCTAATATTTTCCCTCACCAGATTCAATTACTAGTCTTAGAACTTCCTGATACTTGCAATGCTTGACTGTTTACAAAATGTGAACAAACTGTGAACACAAGTTCCCTAGCTAAGTACATCTCAAATGCTATTTTAAAAAGTCTCAAATGATAAGAAACATGGGTTTAAAGGCAGCATTCTTCTTAGTTTCAGTCCTAACCAAGCTAATCGTGTGAAAAGAAAGAAAGAAAAGAAAGACAAAAAAGAAAATCTAACCAGTCCAGATGATGCCTTCGTGGTCCCATCAGCTATTCTTGTCAACTGTTTCTCTAATACAAAGGCTTTTGCATCTGCAAGCTGCAGGCAGTTTCACTTGATCTTCTTTCAGACCTGAGCTTGATCATGAAAGGCCTTGTAAAAGTTGTGTGGAGTTTGTATTGACAAAGGATTATAGGGATACCTTTTCCAAAGCTTAGCAGCAGGATCTCATGAATTGTCCACTGATGCAGGGAAGGCAAACTGAAGTCTCAAAATACCATTGTTCAAACTTTTCATTTTTCCCCCCAAGCGAACAAGTCTACATTGAACTATGAAAAATTACAAGAAACAGCTTTTAGAACTTCTCTTGATTGACATGGTATCCATTTTTTTTTAAAAAAAACTTTAAACTGATATATTGGTTCCAGAAGTCTTTGGGGGCCTTCATTAAAATTTGGATTGGGGATCTGGTTTTAATAACAATGCTAAGAAGGCTATCTTACATGCCCTGTGTGGATGCATAAAATGAAACCAGCATTTTTCAACATAACTCAACTTGGTTTCCAAATTCCATCCCCAAAGATATCTCTGTAATATGAATTACACTAATTATGTCCTCTGCTTTAAACATTGATTTCAGTGTTAATTTAATGGACTTAATGGATATTGATGTTTCCATCAGATGGGTGCTCAATATTTGTCTTATTTCTTGACCACTTATAGATTTTTCGTGGCTCACTAAATATATTATAATTGGCAGTTTCCTTATTCAATGTGTGTGAAATATTGCCACAGCTATATGTTCATAATAATTCTGAACTCTGCGTTGCAGTTTTGTTGAGGTTTAATTTAAATAGATGGAGCCAATACACACAAACATACTTGGACTATATAAAGCCAACAATGTAAATTTGGGAACAGAGAAATATTAATATTTCTGTCATGGATAACATTATAGAAATATTAATATTTCTGTAATGTTATCCATAACATTTCTTTTCTACTTAATTTATTATTAAGTTCACATATAGCACAAATGGTAATAATTGTTTGAATTTCTTTGGAATCAGTTATTCTAATTTCAAAATACCACACACCGTAGGTTTAATAAATGAAGTATAAAAATAATAAATGGAAATAAATCCCTGAGTTGCTTACTGTTCAGCTTCAGGATGAGCCAGCCATATTCTGTAAGATCCAAGGAGAATTTCCATTTTTGTCCCTTGAGAGATGTTGCTTTTGAGCTTGGAGGATTTCATTTCAGCAGGACTTTGTATTCACATTTGCTTGTCTTTCTGACCTTTCATGGAGTTTCCCATCAATGCCCAGGAAAGCAGTTCTAGAGAAACTGGTTTCATCAGATTTTGGTCAGCTGCCCAAAAGAGAATTCAAGAAGTGCTGCAGGGACTGAAAAAGCAAATTTGTCAAAGAAACTTTGACAAAAACACTATTGATAACCAAAGATAAGCTGATTAAAGAAGCTGATGGAGGGTTTCGAGATTTTACAAGATATGTAACAAGCAACAAGTTGCGAAGAAAAGTCCAAACAAATTTGATTAAGGAAATAACCAGAAGACTAATTCCACAAATGGCAAAAGAAATAGGACCACACTATTACTGGAAAGACACAGGTTGAGATATGAACATTAATAATAAAACACTAGTTAAATTTAGTTAAAATTAGAGCATTATATTAAAAATGTAGTGATAATGGATAAAGTTAGATAAATAATTGATAATGATAGTAATGTATACATATGTATTGGTTTGATAAGAGGAAATTTGGTATACATTTTAAATGGTGAAAAAAGGGGGAAAAGTAAGTTAAACTTAGTCAAACTATTAATAAATAAATTACTGATAATGATAACAATGTAATAATTTGTATTGACATGATAAAAGGGAAATTAGATATAAATTGTAAACAATGATTAAGAAAAGAAGTCTAATTTTTTTATTAAACATAATTAATTTTTATTTTGAATGTGTTATAAAGATATAATGTGGCTGGATGATATTGAAAATAGATAAGGAAATGCCATTATGTGGTTTTGTTTTAAATATTGGGATGTTTGTTATAAAGGGATGTTAAAACAACTATAGTCCCATGAAGGATGAGGTATGATGATAGTAATATATATAAATATATTTGATGTAAAATATATAACTATATGAATCATAGGTGATGACTGTGGAAGGGATGCACGAAAGTTCATTGTAACCAATTGACACACCTTCTACAATTTGTAATAGAATATATATATATATTCTATTCTGCCTCTAAGGCAGAGAATGGAAGTAGTGATCTTCCTCCCATCTTTGGGCATACCGTGGGTTGTAAAATCTAAATAGATACCTTTCACCCTGGCTGGCTGATAAGGAGTCGAGCTCTGTGGCTCAATGGTTAACACATCTGCCTTAGAGGCAATACAGCACAGGCTCGATTCCCAGTAAGGGTATGGCTAGCTGATGAGAGCTAAATAGCTTGAAATAGATCTATACTAGTCTCCCTTTATTTATTTATCAGCACAAATATAACAAATGTAACAAAAAGGCAACAGTAAAAAATATTGGGTTTCTGTCTGGATGGTCTCTTGTGACGAGCCGAAGGACAGAGAATGGAAGTAGTGATCTTCCTCCCATATTTGGGCATACCGGGGGTTGTAAAATATATATACCCCTGGTTGTGACTTTAAATATATATATATATATATATATATATATAATATATATATATATATATATATATATATATATATATATATATATATATATATATATATAATTGGGGCTTACCAGGGGTTGTGACACTAATATATACCTTCTTCCCTGGCTTCAGCTGATGAGGAGACCTGTGGCTTGATGGCTAAGACATTTGCCTAAGATGCAATACAGCACAGGTTCGAATCCCAGTAAGGGTGTGGCTAGCTAATGAGAGCTAAATAGCTTGAAATAGATCTATACTAGTCTCCCTTTATTTATTTATCAGCACAAATAAAAACATATATATATGATTATATATATCACAAATATAACATACATATATATATAACATACATATATATATGTGTGTGTGTGTGTGTGTGTGTGTTTGTGTGTGTGTGTACGTACGTATGTACGTACATACATACATACATACATACCTGCCAGTTTACTGCAATGAAAGTAACTGCTGACAACTCTAATGATAAAATCAATCCTCAAATAACCAACATCAAGAATAAAAATACATGAAGAAGATAAAGGACAATAAAAAGTTCTTTCTTTGATTAATAGCAATGCTATCTTTCAAAAAGAGTTCATACTTACTGCTTTCATTGTTTTCTTTACTTTTCTCTCCCCCCCTCCCCTGGCACCCTCTTTCCCAAAAATGGAGGATGCCACAAAAAATCATTACTTCTAAGGACTCATCCCTCTCACCTTATGTAAAATGAGGACATGAAATTGGAATGAACATCTTCATCTCATTACATCAGCCTATTGTATCTAGTCAAGCAGGGAAGATGTGTTTCAGTTAAAGAACTCTAACTGACAGGATCTAGAAACAGAGCCTTCTCTGCTGTTGTCCGTACTCTATGGAATATTTCCCCCCTGGAGTTAGGATAGCTCTGCACTTTCCTTGCCTTTTGAAATGGAGTTAAAACATGGTTCTGTGGCCTTGCATAGAGAGGCTAGAAGACTATGCAGCTATGGAGTTGGCTAGTCCCCTGAAAACCCTTCCCCTGCCTTTTAACTAATTTTAATAGTATTCAATCACTCTTGCCTCCTAAATTTTTAACTTTTATATATACTGTTTTACATTTTAATATTTTATTGCACATAGAATCCCTCTTTGACGGTAAAGACAGTTCAGAAATGTGAAAACAGCAATAGCACTTAGACTTATATACCGCTTCACAGTGCTTTGCAGCCCTCTCTAAGCGGGTTACAGAGTCAGCATATTGCCCCCCCCCCCCAACAATCTGGGTCCACATTTTACTGACCTCGGAAGGATGGATGCTGAGTCAACCTTGAGCAGGTGAGATTTGAAGTGTCAAACATCTGGGCAGCCGGCAGCTGGCAGTCAGCAGAAGAAGCCTGCAGTACTGCATTCACACCACTGTGCTAAATAAATAAACAAATATAAATAGATAAATGACAGAAGATAGATAGATAGATAGATAGATAGATAGATAGATAGATAGATAGATAGATAGATAGATAGATAGATAGATAGATAGATAGATAAGGCCATAGGCTGAATCAGTTCTGTGTGGAAGAGATGATCCTGATTTTTTGGGAGCCAAACCATATAGAGCTTTAGAAGTTAAAACCAGCAGTTTGAATTGTTCTCAGAAATGGACTAGTACACAATGCAACATTCACCAGCTATATAAATAGATTATTGTTGTGTTTCGTGTTTGCCCACAAAGAGGAGATGCTGCATTTTGTACTTTCAGAGTAGCCCACAATAGAAAATACATAACTGTAGTGTAGCCTGCTTCATCTGTATTTTTTGGGTAGACTATAATAGGCCCTGCATTTTTGGGTGAAATGTATGTAAACAATGTTCCTGTCAAATTACATTGAATAAAGAGTAGGGAGCTTGTTAAATCTTTTAATATTGCCTCAAAAGTGATTTTTTCCCCTACAGGTTGAAAAATCAATGTCCTTAAGATAAATCTTAATTGAGCCATTAAATTATTCTTAAATACAATAGTGAAGTTAACCATGAAGGGAAATGATGTGGATGGTAAGAATGAGAAAGGTTGGGGAAGAAATCAAGATTTTCATACATCTGAAGCTTGCATTTTGTAAATGAACAAGTGCATCTGAATACATACTTTTATCTGGAAACACCACTGAATTGACAGAAAGCATCATTAGCAGTAATTCCTAGCAGCAATTCCTACAAGCAACATCTGGTAGATCAATGTCAAACATCCTTTAAAAATAGTAGAAATAATTGTATTAAGTTCCAAAAGAAATTCAACAAAACCTCCTGGAAGTATTTAATGTAAATGCAGTGCAAAAGAGGACATTGTTATTAAAGACAGATTTCACCTTTGCTGGCCAGAGGCAAGGAGGTATTGATACCAGAGAGAATCAATACACTGAGATATTTGTGCCATCATTTTTTTTATTCAATGGGGCTTGAGTTGTTAACAAATTAGGGTGATTACTAAGACAGAGGAGTAGAGTTGTATTTATTCATTTGGTAGGTTAGGATTTGGAAGTCAAGCAGAAGTGAGGACACTTGATGACACAGCAGGGCAGCAGAAGAAAAGGCTCTAAACTGTCAGTCTTACTAGGTATATCAGACAGGAAACACAAGCAGTTAAGTGACTTCTACTTTATCGTAATGCTATGTTAACAAAATCTTGCAAGTCTGAAAGTACAATTCTCGTGCTATCTTCTTTATAGCCCCAAAACTAGGGAGTGTCTTTTCTGAGCCTCTTGGCCTGCCCACTATTCAATAGCATAGAGACAGAGTATGCTATTTGTCAAAAACAGATCATGGCAGAAAAATCTTATTGCATTCTTTGCCAATGTGACACAGTTAGTGGACCAGAGAAGTGCTGTGTATACAGCTTATTTCAACTTTAATAAGGCATTTGATAAAATAGACCACTAGATGAAAGAAAGAAAGAAAGAAAGAAAGAAAGAAAGGAAGGAAGGAAGGAAGGAAGAAAGAAAGAAAGAAAGAAAGAAAGAAAGAAAGAAATATGTGGTTTAGACAGCATAATAAGAGCAGTGGTGGCACAGTAGTTAGAATGCAGTATTGCAACCTAACTCACTGCTCATTCCAGGAGTTCGATCCTGACCTGCTCAAGGTTGACTCAGCCTTCCATCTTTCCAAGGTCGGTAAAATGAAAACCCATATTGTTGGGGGCAATATACTGACTGTCACTTTGAGGAAACTCAAGCCTCAGAGTCTTCTTTTGTTAGGGGTGTTACCTGGAGCCCTGACACTTAAGGGTTCCTGAAGTCCAAAAGGTAAAAGATGGCTTCCAGGTCTGACACCGACTCTGTAAACTGCTTAGAGAGAGCTGTAAAGCACTGTGTATAAGTCTAAGTGCTATTGCTATTGCTATCACAGGAAGAAGGATTTGTATCTGGCTAACCAACCACACACAGCATGTAGTCCTTAATCAGTGGTGGGTTCCCGGTGCAACTGGTACGGTGCAACGAGGCTGAGCATCCACCACATGCACACACGCAGCATAAACATGTGTACTTACCACCCACAATGCTCTGCAATGCTCCAGCCGCTCGGTGGAGCATTGTGCAGGCAACATACGCTCTGTGTGCATGCATGGAAGCCTCAATTGGCTCAAATACAGGTAAGGAGAGCAGCCGGGTGGGTAGGCCATTCGGAGCAGTGTACTGGAACGGTACTTGGTGCTCCCAGCAGGCACCGGTATGCCTGTATCAGGGTGTACCGGTCGTATCCCACCACTGCCCTTTATCTACATAGAGGGAAGCATGCAGTCTTAGGCCAAGTACTCAAATAACTTTGCCTCCAGGTGTTTGCAGATTTATTGCTTGATTATATCTACATATCCTTATGAATACGTGTGTATATGTTATTATATATGTGTGTATGTGTAGGAATAGTATCAGTTTCTATACCTATAGACACATTTGAGCCATGGTGGCACAATGGTTAGAGTGCAGCACTGCAGGTTATTTCTGCTGACTCCTGGCTGACTGCAATTTGGCAGATCAAATCTCACCAGCTCAAGGTTGATTCAGCCTTCCATGCTTCCGAGGTCATTAAAATGAGGATCCAGATTGTTGGAGACAATATGCTGACTCTGTAAACGCTTAGAGAGGGCTGTAAAGGACTGTAAATTAGTATATAAGTCCAGGTGCTATTGCTATATGCTCTCATATTGGGATTTCAAAGAGAAAAACCAAAAATACAAGGCAAGTATGGCTCCATCAATGACACACTAAGTGTCAGCATAGACTGAGGGACCTTGACTGGTTGCAACTTTACCTAGAGAAGTCAGAACTTGTCTCAGGTACACCTACATTGATTACATGGTAGGGCATGCTCTCTCTGGATTTGCCTTTCAAGAAAGGTTAGAAACCCAAATCAATATAGAATGTAACCAAAGGAACATTTTCTATAGATCACATATGAAATATATTGTATTAATTCTATTCACTTTGTAAGCCCAATTTGGAATCATGGTTCTGGCTTACAAAGTTCTAAATTTTTTAGGAATATGTTAGCTGAAAGAATATTTGTCACCAAATATCCATCTAGCATGGAAGAAAAGACTTGGAGTACTGATGGGTGTTGGCTGGAAATTTGGAAACGTGCAGCCCAAATATAGCTGCTGTTTTCTTTCAAGTCCATAGTGACAAGCCTATGGAAATCACTTTTGCTTGGTGCCATGTATGCAACATTTGCTTTTAACCTTTTGTTCAACAACTTTTACTGCATAATATTTGAAGATGAGGGGATCTTGAAATATATCCAATAATTCCATTTATCTAAATATGGCTAAAGCTTACTGTCTCTTTATGTCCTCTTCCTTTTGTTATGACTATTCTTATTAAGGAGGAAAGGTAAGGTTGTATGTAAGAACCTTGGCATTCTGCTACTCTGCCAACAACCTTTAATTTCTAGCGAGACCTCAAAGGAAAATACTAACTCAGAAGCTGCAATTGCACAGGCGTCTATGTTCTTGATAGACAAGGTTAAGTCATATGATAAAGCCAAGGACAAAAGTGTGAAGCTCTCATTCCAAATTAATTTCCTAATGATGTCAATTTAGTGATTCACATTTCAATTCAAAGGCAGCTAACAATGCTTGAAGTCTTTTTGTTTTGCTTGCTTGCTTGGCAATTCATTCCAGATGTATTGGATTTAATTTACTCCCCCATAACTATTTCTATATTTCTTAAAATATATAATGATTTGTAAAATTGAATAGCATCCAAGTTGTTCCCCCGTTGGATTTCCCATATTTGATTGTCAAAAATGTTAATTTTTTTTCAGGCCTGAAATTACAAGCCAGCTTTATTGGTCAAAGGCCATAATAATTTGAGCTCTTATTTTATAAACTCATTTCTGTAGCGTGATATCCTGATATGAGCAAGAATAATAAATCACAAACATGTCCCCCAAGATTGCATTGTAAATGTCAAAGTAGACAGGAAATTGTAATTAAAGAAAGGAAATTGCTACAAAGAAGCACTTGATTTTAAAATGAGCTAAGCACAGAATTTTCTAAGCATTTAATTATAAACCAATTTCAACTGACTACTTTGCTTTGCAGTCATATTTCTTATTATAACTCGGCTCTATAATAACCAAATCTCCCTGCTTACACTGGTCAAGAAGTATTACTGCATAACACTGCATAAGTACAGAGATTACCAACTTTACAGGAACTTAATTATATTCTCCCATGATGGATAGAAAGATCAGAACAGTGAGTAAACCAGAAGCCTCCTAACTTTAAACTATTTCATTGAGCAAGGACGTGGTGGCTTTTCAAAATGTAACATTAACCTGAAATTGTCTGATGTCTGACAGTCCTAAATGCAAGCTGCCAGGACTATTTCATGTAAGGCAGGAAGAAATGAGTGAGACTAGTGGGGGTTTCCAAGAGAAACAAATGATGATGATGATGATGATGATGATGATGATGATGATGATGATAATAATAATAATAATAATAATAATACTCAGCTGCTGTAAAAAATCATGCAGACTGATTATAAATTGCTGCACAATTCAGTAGCACAAATGATCCATTAGAATTTGTGCAAAAATTATAATATTAAAACAGCAACAAACTGGTGGGAACATAAGCCTGAAAAAGTCACCAAAAATCAGATGGTCAAGATCTTGTGGGATTTTCACATACAAACAGACAAAATACTGGCGCATAATACACTAGACATCACACTGGTTGAGAAAAATAAGGTGACAATCATAGACATCGCAATACCAGGTGATAACAGGGTCGTCGAGAAGGAACATGAAAAAATAGCAAAATACCAGGACTTAAAAATCGAAATTCAACGACTATGGCACAAACCAGCAGTGATAATTCCAGTGGTAATTGGCACACTGGGTGCTATTCCAAAAGCACTGGAATTACATTTAAAACAGTTAAAAATTGACAAAATCACCATCAGTCAAATGCAAAAAGCTGCACTTCTTGGATCTGCACGCACATTACGAAAATACATTATGACGTCCTAGGCCCCTGGGTGGGGCCCAACTAATAATCAATGCCAAATCCGGCGAAACAACTGGCCACTGTGGTACAATTGTATAATAATAATACTGCAAGCAGTAGAATTTCAAGTACTTCATACATGGAGACACTGTGGAGGTGTCTCCATGGTAAGCAAGTTCATCTGGCCACAAAATGACACTAGAAGAGGTTCTCACCAAAAGGCAGGGAGCCATGACTCCAGGTAGACCCTAACCAAGTGTCATTTAAATTTAAAATCATGACCAACATCTCATTGTCCTTGTGCCAAATTTATTCACAAGACACGAAATCACAGCGTGGACAGAATGTGGTAAAAAATTGAATGGCTCTGGATTAACAAAGGAGAGAGAGTCAAGGCTAGTATATTCCTCTCCCCCTTATTTATTCAACCAATATACTGAATATATATTAAGGGAAACTGGGTTGGAAGAAGTTGAGCATGGTTTTAAATCTGAAGGAAACAATATCAATAACTTGCACAGTACTGTTGACATGGGTCAATAACTAAAAACACAAAGGATCTTCAAGCTGTAGTTATAAAAGTCAAGTAATACAGTGAAAAAAAGAAACTAAAATTAAACATAAAGGAGACAAAAGGTAGAACAACCAGTTTTAGAAATTAGTTATCCAAGTGGTAGATAGCCTTTGAGGATCAATCATCAGTAGTAAAGAAACAAGCAGTCCAGAAATATGCTGCAGACTAGCATTTGATAGAACAGCCATGAAAACTTGGAAAAATTATCCAGATGCTGTGATGTTTCTACAAAGGTTGGAATACTGCAAGCAATGGAACCCCTGTGGCACTCTGTGGAAACAAGTGTTTAACTTTGAAGAAGCAAGATAAAAATATTATAATGGTTTTGAACTTTGATGTCGAGAATACCATGGAGAGCCAAACAAAAAACAAAAAAAATACCTAAACCCAAGCAAATACATCACCAAACAAATAAATCTAGAAATTTAATTTGAGGCAAAAACAACCAGGCTCAAATTATCCTACTTCAATACATTATGCAAAGCTCTAGCTCTCTGGAGGTTGAAGGAAAGAGAATTAACGAGAAAGATAACCAACAGCAAGGTGGATGGACTCATAGTTGAAAGTGGTAATTACTGCATTGTTGAAAGACCAACTGTAGACAAATCATCATGGAAAAGATCTATCCATATGATGACTAGGAGTCAACATTGACTTAACAGTATAAAATCAAATATTCACTCACAATCTTTGTATCCAAAAGCAAGAAAGTAGCAATGTGCTTTCTGATCATAATTAGATTATGTGGTAGCCCCTCAAATATTGGAATTCTGCTATCATGTCATCCCTAGTTCTTCTTTTCTCTAGACCTGTGATGGTGAACTTCTCTGATAGCACGTGAGCCCCAGTCCAGCTCCGACACACATGTGTGCATGCCTCCCACTGGCCAGCTGACCTTCGAGCCCCTGTTGTGTATGCGTGGGGGGCAGGGATCACAGGGGGCATGCACATGCACAGGGGGCAGGGTGAGTGCATGGAGTTCTGCATGTATGGGGCAGGGCACATGCATGAGGGGAATGCATTGCATTTTGGGGGTTCAGGTTTGGGCACGGCCCAGAAAAATTTAGCCATCACTGCTCTAGACTAGCCAAAGATCCCTATATAATGTGTTATATTCTATCCATGTGTACCTATATATTATGCCACATTACCACTTCACTTACCAAGGTCCAAACACAATCACCACCACGCAGTGAGCTATGGTAAGAAATAATTTATGAAATCACAAAAAGGAAACAGGTCTTTGCTAAAAATTTCATTTGGGGATCTTAATTTCATGTGAGAGATATTATCTCCAAGCTATGCAATAATGCAAGAACACAGCAACAGCAGGCAAACTTCAAGCCTGGCTCATGGTAAAACAACCATTGGTGTGATTTATGTTGTAACAAATCTTATATACAACAATTTTAAACACTTATTATGCATCTTTATCATGTTAATTGCTCTCCTCACTCACTTAGAGTAATTAAAGCTGCTGATGTAGTCCATATTCTGAACCTAAATATTCCACTTTGTCACCAAACACTCATTCAGTGTTGAGATACTGTCCCAGAGTCTTGATACCCAATTCTTATTTTTAACTCTTTGCTCTGGGTTTGAGACATAAAGTGATAAGAGTTGAAATAACTGTTGAAGAATTCCTTTCCTTTGTATGGGGCACAATACAACCATCTGTGGATCACATTGTGTTCTCATCCTACTGCAGTCCCCACTATACAGTAGCTCCTCCTTATTCTCCTTTACAGTCCTTAAAACCTTCCCAGATTGTACTAGCAATATGTGGTGGCAAAATGAAAACACTGAGCAGCCCGGTTTTATGTATTTCTTTATTTGTAGGGGGAAAGTATGCTAATAGACTACCAAACCTCCAAATGGCATAATACACCTATTCTGTTGATTTCGTCCACGCTCACTTAGCACCCATTGATTTCAAGTGGACTTAAGTCTACCCAGCTACGTATGTCTGGATGTCATCAAGTATGATGTGCCTATAGAACATGGGGCAATTCATGTTTTGCATACATTGGGCATTTTTCACACTTATAACTATTGCAATGTCCCCATGGTCGAAATTTGGGTGCTTGGCAACTGGTATCTATTTATAAATTTGCATTGTCCTGGGGTCATACGACCACCATTTGCAACCTTCCCTTTTTCCTTCCGTTAAAACAAAGTCATTGCGGGTATCCTTACCACCTGATTCACTTAACAACTGAGGCAAAAAGGTTGTAAAATAAGACAAAAGTCAATTTAAAACTGCCTTACATAGAACATATTGGCCCCAATTATGGACTATCTATACAGCCATTCAACATGTCATATGAGGTCCCATGTTTAACTTTGATGACTTAGAGACCCAAAGAACCCAAATAAAGTATTAATTGACTTAGTCACATAATCACAGGAGAATCAACTTTAAATCATCTTTGATTAGAATAGGGCTAATCTTTCCCCACTCAGTGAGCCATACCCAGAAAACGGCTGACCACAGAGTTAACTCACACTAATCTCCTTCAAAACCACTAAGTGTGCTTTGTGGTGAACAGTATTAAGTCTACTGACTGGTAGAAGGGATGCCTGGGTTATTTGTTTCACGTAAACCTATATTCTTAAAAGCAGTTACCCAGATCTCAGCAGAATCTTCTGAATATTCATTGGGTTGCATATCCTTAAAATAGAAGAAAGTTGAAATGAAATTAATAATATTTGATTACATGTAAATGGGTTTAGGATGAAGAAACAGAAATTCAATCATCTAAGACATAGTTATATTTTGCAAAATATAACATGGAAATGCTACTACTGGATCTAGCTCATATAATACAACTGAATCAGGGATGAGATAAAGAGAGGAGTACTAACAGGCTAATTTTAAAGGTATTCATTTATTTTATTATTGATAAATAGATAGGGATTCAATGTATGGTTACTCTTTTAAGATACTGTTGAACTATTAGATATTTTGCATAATATAGTGTACTGCACTATATAACATACTAACATTTTGATGTATATATTTTTAATTTTATGGAATGTATTTTTTTTACATAATAAGAAGCCACTTGATGGATAATAATTTATAAAACACCCTGATTGCTGTAGAAATTCTATCAATAACCAAACAAACCATGTTTATTTTGTATTATAAATAAGGAACATTCTGTGATTTGTGATCAAATCTGTATAGTTTCAATGGATGCATGAATGTATTTTAATTATACTACATGGTCAGAGACTAGCAAGACTTTAGGGATAAAATCCATTTTTCAACCGTTTAGAGAATACATTTCAAATACTAGGGAAACATGAACAGCAAAGCTAGCCTACCGTTTTTCATATAAATTTCATTAGATACATGGGGCCCCTTCTATCAAAGTGTCAAAAGCTATACTTAACTATATTTCTGGCATGCTCATTAGACTGCAGCAAAATGCACATAATTCATCACCCTGAATCTACACATTTAATGGAATAATTCAAAATGCATTTTTATATGTTCACATATAAAAACATATTGAAGTAGACTGTCTGAATGCAGTGAGATGTTCAACTGTTGGTGTTTTCCAACCAAGATACTACCATGGAAATTGATGCATTGATTTGAAATCAATTGACTCCAGTGTTTGAGGGAGAGGAATTAATAAATGAAAAAGGTTTAATGCTTTTCACTTAAACTAGAAAAAGAGAAAAGTTGTTAAAATGAGGGGGAGGGATTCAGAGAGAAAAGAGAAAATTATAGTATTTGTTTTTTTAAAAAAACCTTTGAATAGTAACAATGAAAATTCATTAGAGTTCAGTATAATATTTCAAAATATTAACATAGAATGGGAACCAGAATGTTCTACTAAAGAGATGGACATTTACAAAGAATGTCTTTCGACAAACTAAATCACAGGATTCCACTTTATACTTAAAAGGATAAAGAATAAAACTCCAAGACTCCCTTACAAAAAAGCTCAGGTGGCAATTGGTCTTACATGTGTATTTTGAAGATATTCCAAACATTTTTGCTAGGATATCTCTTTGTGAGGAAAGCTACATCACCAAGAACTAAAATTCTTGTGTTTACAGGTTGTCTTTTTTTATTGCAAATAAAGTTCATAACAAGGAAATTCTCTAACCCAGTTGAGGGATTAGCAATCACTCTTATGTAAGCAGGGGCATTCAGGTTTTGTGAATTGGTGATCACCAGCAGCATTCACGCAGGTGAGGGAAGAATTATGAAACCAGCATCATGCCATTGTGACCCAAGCCTTACTTCTTTTGTATAGGCCTCATGAAGTCCTCTGCATGTAAACGAAGGGCAGAGTTTGCACCAGGACATACCAACACTGTTTTCATCATTTTTCACAAAAACAGCATGATTCTGTAGATGCCCATGATGGCTAAGTTTGGAATGCAGAGAGCAGCTGCAGTGATGAGTTGCCCTGTCTAAAATACTTTTCAAATATTTCCAAGTTAATACTGAGCTCTATAGGGCCCAGAGTTTTGTGGAAATTAGGATTATATTTGGGGCTGATGCTTTGCTTTATAATTTATTAAGTTTCCATTTAAAGAAAGCTAAAAGTTTATAAAGTCAGACAGGGTATTGGCTTGATGTGAATCATAAGAGATATTTGTGAGCATCTTAATGGGCATGGATACATTCTGGCAAACTTGAGGCAACCATCTTCCTGGAAATGGATGGAGATAGAGCAAAATGCACACAGGAAGAAAGTTAGGTGTCACCTACTGCATTAGCCACTTCCAAAGTGCCATTCTCCCATTGGGGCTCCAGGCACAGCCATGTCTTCAAGTCCTTTTGGAAGGTTAAAAAGTTTAGTTCTTTATTTTCCAGCATTCAAGCCAAAGGACAAGCCTATTGTATAGGAGGTTGCAAGATCCTAAGCCCAATAATTAGATAGCCTCCCTCCTGTGATTTCTTCTCCTCGACTCTTTTATCCATAGCCATTGCTCATTTTCCGCAGGTTAGTCAGCAAGATAGATGTTATGTCACTCTCTTCCATTCCATGTTCTACTTTGACACACTTTGGAATGTCATTCTGGTGTAGGCAGAGTGGATGATGGTTACTTTCCAATATCAGAGAAATTGCATCAACAAAAACTTTCAATAGGGAAGCTATGGTGACAGCTATCAGCTATTTTTATGGAAATTAACCCTTCTTCACTCCATGTTTTTGTTTCCTTCCCTGCCCGCCCTTTCCTCTTAACAACTGGATGTCCATTATTCTGCCTTCCAAACACCACCTTGCAAATAAATATTCTGATTTAAATCTTAGCACTCCGATGTTTGCAGGAGAGGTATTAATAGGAAGTTTCAGATCTGTTATTTAAACCGGGGGGGGGGGGGAGGCAGTGATTAAAATGAACAGATCCCACACAGAAAGAGAAAAAGAAATAATAATATTTCTCTTTATGATTGATGAGTAATTTCAGCATAAATGTGACATAGTACTATTCATTATAGGAATTAAGCTCATTAAGTAGAAAGGTACATTATTTTCAAATATTACTCCATTCACTCTCATAGCTTTTTTTATCTTAATAAAAGCTGGAAACGGACACCCCATCTCAAAGTTCTTCAAAATAGTCTGCCTAGTTGATCCATTCACTGAAAGAGAAAAGAAATGTCTAGAGGTGGGTCACAAGGAGTGGCTGTATCAGTTGCTTTGCATATACATTGAGAGCTATTTGCAGTGGAGACCAATTCCTTGTCTCTAACCACACTTGGCCCATAAAGTATTCTAAATACTAGATTCTCATATCCAAAATGCTCATCTATGCTCTGAATTGTGGGGAGAATAATTCAGCCAATTTATTTGTTGTAATAGCAGCAAGTAGAGAATCCACTTTTGAAAGCTCCTTCTAGTCTCGTATGTCTCAACCTTTAATTTGTATGGATTTCACATATGAAGGTGAATAGAAATGTCCTAGGATAATGTTGCATGATCCAATCTGGGTCGGTCACCGGGACCAGAGGTTTTGTCTTCCATGCTCTCCAACACATGCTGGAGCCCATCTTCAGGGAACTTCTATCTAGCAGAGTGTATGCTGTTCTCTGTGTGGTATTTATAGGGCCTGTTGTAGGAGACTTTTTAAGATGTTGATGGCTGGCTTTTAAGTCATTAGCTGTCATTTGCTTGTGCTGCCGAGTCCTCATCTTCTAAATATTGGATAAGCTGGTGGTAAATCATCATTCCTGTTGACTGACAACGGGCCTGTTTCCCAGGCTTCAATCACTTCCGTGATTGTTTTTGTACCTACTTGTCCAACAATTTTAGTAGCTGCAAAATTTAATGTTCGCCCTTGTTCATTGCAGGGTGAGGCTACCTATGATTTTGGGTCTTCTCATTGACTACTCACTTGTGTCCTTGCAATCAGGTGGTTAGCTTCCTTCACATCTGTCCTATATAGTCACAGGGGCAATCCATCCAGGGATTTCAGTAGATTACATTGGAAGTATCTCGAATTGCAAAATGATTTTTACAATACATAATTTGTCCTCATATGAGAGCCTCTGGTGGTGTTCAATGCCCCCATGGAGATCTTGGAAGTAGCATTCTCAAATGTTTTTGATGTACGGCAATGTGGTTGGTCTTGTATTTTGTTTCTTCCTTTCTCTCCTCACCATTTTGCACATTTGTATTGATTTTAGGGACACAGTGGTTCAGTGGCTAAGATGCTGAGCTTGTCAATCAGAAAGGTCAGTTCCAATATCTAGCACCGTGTAATGGTGTCCCCGCTTCTGCCAACCTAGCAATTCGAAATCATGTAAAAATGCAAGTAGAAAAATAGGAACCACCTTTGGTGCGAAGGTAAGAGCATTCCATGCACCTTTGGCATTTAGTCATGATGGCCACATAAACACAGAGATGTCTTTGGACAGCGCTGGCTCTTCGGCTTTGAAACGGAGATGAGCACCACCTCCTAGAATCATGAACAACTCTAGGAGGTGTGCAGGGGAACCTTTACAGATTTCAGCTCCCAGAATTCTCCAACTAGCTAGCTAAGGAATTCTGGCAGTTGAAGTTACCAAGGTTGAGAAATACTATTATAGTCTGATACTGGTCTATTGATATTTACTTTTGTGCGTGTTTTTTCAGCCACTTTAAATTCACCTTATGGTCGCTCTCTTTAGCCCACATTTCTTTTGTTTAATTATAAGATTGTCATGCAGAGCTGCACGAACAGCCTTGTGCACCAAAATATTTAATTATGAAACTCAAAGTAATTTATTAATGAACATTATTTTGTTTGCTTGCAAATTACATTTTTTTTCTTGAATGAGTAAGTATTTGGCCTGTATTTACCCTGCTACATATCACATAATAATGCAATTTGAATTCCGCATTATAAATGTGGATATAAAAAACTATTCTCCAATTCCAGAGGTAGTTGGATATAGAGAAGTTTGTGGGCATCAAGAAGTATTATTAGTTTCCAGAAAGGTGTGGACAAGTAACATTTTTTTTCTCCCCTTCCCAAAATGTTATGGTACTGTACCTTCTACAAGAGAATCCATAAACAGTAACAGAACCCAGCTTGACTCCACCATCTGCCATGTAAAACAAGGGTCATTCAGCTGGAGTTCGTTTGGGCATATTTAAAGTGCTACATTTCCATTTCAAACAAGAGGCATCCCTTTACATTGCATGATTATGAGTGCTATTGTTTCGTCTATTTCCTCAGCGTAAGCTCCAGATTCATGACTGAAACCCATTCTGAGTAGAAGATATATAGACCTTCCTCTACTTGTGGGAATGTTTCAATTTTAAGCAGTCAATTGGAGTTTTCTTTCCACCTCGTTGTCAGGCCTGCAGCTTTCTTTTGGATCTTTGGCCTGCCACACTTTTTCTATTGTGGGAAAATGGGAGGGGGATTGTACGGTGTTATCTACTGTATAGCCAAAACAAAATTCTTTCTAGAAAGCCAAGTTCATCCTTTATCTCTGCACCTCTGTACCTTACCGGAACTGGATGGGTGGAACGGCCACCATGGCAGTGGGAGATTGGACCATGTAATGGAATTGTGGGTGTGGGGAGAGATATTTAACTTTCAGCTAAGTGGGGAAAACTTGGAAGCTTTCAGATTCAGGTTTTCCCAGATGAGCCAACATGGCTCTCTTAATAAATTGGAACTTTGAGCAATACTTTGCTTTGGATTCTGATTTCCTTTTGGATGCTATTTGGAACCCTGGCACTAGTTTCATCATTGTTAATGAGAGCCAGTGTAGCAACTAAACTGGAGGACTAACCAAGAGGTCCAAATTCCTGCTCAGCCTTAACCTACCAGATATCTTTGGCGCACGTGCGAAGAAACGGAATGGTGGCTAGGCTTTTTCGTCTCAATACGATCTAGCGAAAAAGCGCTGGGAGCCCCTGGAATCGGCTTCTTACTGCTCTTATTGAGGTCCTCAGGGATGACTGACATCCAGGGGACGTGTGCGGATCGAAAACCGAGGGGAGCTGACGCCTTTCATCAGCCTAGGACTCCAAAATCCCCAGCACGGTTCGGCGATCTCAGCGGCGAGAATGGTGGCCCCGTAGTGACGACGGAGGCGTTTGAGAGCGTTTTGCGGTGGTTCCACCGGCTGCGGGGTTTCTCAACCCTCCTCTTACAGCTCTTACAGCTTGGTGAGCCTTCTGTGACTGTGTTGGCTGTGTTGGCTGTGTTGACCAATTATTGCCATCTTTTAGAAAGGGGGAGATCAAACAGGGCTTCTATTCGGATCAGGCGAATTGGGCGGCTGGCTGAGTGCACCGTGGCCGCAGCTTTTTCTGGATGCCCCCCCCTTCACATTTGGCTCAGTTCTTCCATCAATGCTACCTCTTTCAACAGCGCTGCCCCTTCCATCAACGCTGCCTCTTATGCCAATGCTACTTTTTCCATTAATATAGCTCCCTCCATCAACACTATTACATCAACTTTATTTCCTGGTCGGGAGACCCAGCAGAGCCATTCTGGACTGGACTGAACAGGAGGGGGTAGCTGGCCCGGATGGCACCAAAGGGGATCGATCGGCAGGCTTCGTTGTCGCCATTACACCCCTCCCCCAGGTGCCCCCCCTCCTGCATCACCTCAATGGCTTGCAGCGACCCTGCCAGTCTTGTTCCGGCTTCCTATTTATTTTTACAAGACTGGAAGGAGCCTGTGGATTTGCACCAGTTTATTATCAGCATTGGGGAGTGGGGTGGCCGATTCATGCGACGCTGGATGGCGGCCTTGGATGGAAGGGGATGGCGGATTTTACTTGGTGTCTTTGCGACCATCCCCCCACCCCCTCCCAGCTCTACTCGATCAGGGCCTCTTTGCAGTGCAGCCCTCCCCCGCCTTCTTCTGTGATTACGGAGCCTCCTTCCTTCTTCTACCATCTTTACCATCTGGCTCTCTCTGTTTACTCTCTCTGTTTACTCTGTTTACGAACTTGGTCTCTCGGAGTTCCAGATCTATGCCCCTGCTCCTTTTGTTGCGACTACGGCTGCCCACTGCTACCCCAAGAATATTATTCCAACTATCAGGGACATCATTCCATCTGCCCTCTATTTTACAATCGCCCATCCAGCACGGTTTTCCTTTTGGACCTTTGACTTTGGGTGCTTTTCAGGACTTGAGGAAGGGAGAGGGGTGGAGCAGCTCTCCCTCCTCCTTCTGCACCATTGACTATCTTAACCGTACTTGCGCAGTGCTCCGCACATTTTAGGAATGTAGTGTGAATGGTGTGCCTGGCTGATGTTTGTACCCATCTTTTTAACCTCATATTGTTGTATTTTTTGTGTTTAATTAACATACGTGGGGAATGCATGGATGAGTGGCTGTGTATGTATGAGAGGATTGAGAGTACAGCTTGGTGCCTCCTCCACTGAGTGTTATTGCAGAAGTGGTTAGGGGGCCAAGGACTACCTCCCGTCCCAGAATGAGTGACAAAAATCGCCTGCCGGATGGAGCGGAGGCTGCGGGAGGGGATATGGGGTCTACGGGTGCGGGGGTGGGCCGAGCATTATGGTCACTATGGGGAGAGGCAGGTACGACGGGAACTTCAGGGCTAGCCATTACCGGGGAAGGAGGGTTCGCTACGTCACAGAGATCCCTCCTTCCGGCCCTGCTAGTTCCACTCCAGGGCCAGATGGCGAGAACTGTCAGGGCCCTGGTCTCAGGCTGTTGTTGCTAAATGCCATGTCTGTGGTTCACAAAGCTCCCCTCGTCCAGGACTTAATTTTAGACGAGGGGGCAGACCTGGCATGTATTACTGAAACCTGGCTGGGCCCGGAGGGAGAAGTCCCCCTCACTGAAATGTGCCCAGAAGGATTTCAGGTGCTTCATCAGCCGCGACCCCTGCGAAGGGGTGGGGGAGTGGCAGTCATCGTCCGAAGGTCTTTAGTTCCTCGTAGGATCCCTGCTCCGGAGCTTGTTGGGTGTGAGTCCCTGTTGATGAAGTTGGACCTTGGTGGTCAAGTGGGTTTGTTGCTAACGTACCTACCTCCCAACAGCGTTGCAACAGCCCTCCCCTCACTCCTCGAGTCAGTAGCCGAGTTGGCGGTAGAGTTCCCCAGGCTTATGGTTCTGGGGGATTTCAACCTGCCTACACTTGGTGAACGCTCTGACAGGGTGCAGGAGTTCATGGCTTTCATGACAGCCGTGGACCTGACCCAAGTAATTTGGGGTTCGACTCATTCAGTGGGTCACACGCTTGACCTCGTATTCCTCTCGGAGCAGTGGAGATGTGATCTAGAGTTGAAGGGCATTAAGACCTTGCCCTTGTCATGGTCTGATCACTTCCTACTGAGGCTTGACTTTTGGAAACCAATCCCCCACTGTAGGGAGGGGGAACCAATTAGGTGGTTCCACCCCAGGCGCCTGATGGATCCTTTGGGATTTCAGACGGCGCTTGGAGAAATACCTGACACTCTCGTCCACAATCCGGTGGAGTCCTTAGTCGCTGCCTGGAATACAGCGGCAGCCAGGCTCTAAACCGGATTGCGCCTTTGCGACCTCTCTGAGGCAGCGGATCCAGGAGGGCCCCTTGGTTCACCGAGGAACTCCGGGAGATGAAGCGCCAAAAGAGATGCCTAGAGCGCCACTGGAGGGCCAGTAAATCTGAGTCAGACCGAGCACTGATGAGAGCCTTTATCAGAGCCTATCTCATGGCAATACGGGCGGCGAAATGTTTGCATTTTGCCGCCCTTATTGCATCCGCTGAATCGCGCCCAGCCACATTGTTTAGAATAACCCGCTTCCTCTTGAAAGGGAGGGATGCAGATGACCCTTTACAAGGTAGAGCTGAGGAATTTGTTCAGTATTTAATGGATAAAGTCGCTCGGATTCGGACAGAGCTGGACTCCAATTGCACGGTACCAGCCGAGGTACCGGGGGAAGGTCTTGAGCATACTTTATGGATTGAGTTTCAACTTGTCTCTCCTGAGGAAGTGGACAAGGCCATGGGAATGGTAAGTGCCTCCACTTGTATACTGGACCCGTGCCCCTCCTGGCTGGTCTCGACCAGCAGGGAGGTGACACGTGGCTGGATACGGACGATAGTTAACACCCCTCTCCGGGAGCGAATTTTCCCACTCCTCCTAAAGGATGCGGTGGTGAGACCCCTCCTGAAGAAACCATCTCTGGACCCAGCCATTTTGAACAATTATCATCCAGTCTTCAACCTGCCCTTTGTTGGGAAGGTTGTTGAGAAAGTGGTGGCCTCTCAACTCCGACGGTCCTTGGATGAAACCGATTATCTGGATCTCTTTCAGTTGGGTTTCAGGACTGGTTACGGCACAGAAACTGCTTTGGTCGCACTGATCGATGATCTCTGGCGAGCCAGGGATAGGGGTCACCCCTCTATCCTTGTGCTCCTTGACCTCTCAGCGGCCTTCGATACCATCGACCATGGTATCCTTCTGCGGCGATTGCGAGAGGTGGGAGTGGGAGGCACCGTCCTTCGGTGGTTCTCCTCCTACCACTCAGACAGGTCGCAGTCAGTGTTGGTCGGAGGGCAGAGGTCGACCCCAAGGCCCCTCAACTATGGGGTGCCGCAGGGTTCGGTCCTGTCCCCCCTCCTATTTAACATCTACATGAAGCCGCTGGGTGAGATCATATGCCGGCACGGGATCAAATACCACCAATATGCGGAGGATACGCAGTTGTATCTGTCTGCCCCTGCCAACTCAGCGAAGCAGTAGAAGTGATGTGCCAGTGCCTGGAGGCTGTTAGGGTCTGGATGGAAGTAAACAAGTTGGCACTCAATCCAGACAAGACCGAGTGGCTACTGATGTTCCCTCCCAAAGATTGGCCAAGTATTCCATCTCTCAGGCTGGGGGGGTGAAATTATACGCCCCTCAGAGAGGGTTCGCAATTTGGGAGTCCTCCTGGATCCCCAGCTGACTTTAGAACACCATTTGTTGGCTGTGACCAGGGGGACCTTTGCCCAGGTTCGCCTGGTGCACCAATTGCGACCCTACCTGGATCGGGAGGCCCTTCAGATAGTCACTCACGCCCTTGTGACCTCAAGACTGGATTACTGTAATGTGCTCTACATGGGGCTGCCCTTGAAGAGTGTTCGAAGACTTCAGCTAGTCCAGAACGCAGCCGCGCGAGCGATCCTGGGTGCACCCAGGTACACCCATGTTACACCTATCCTCCGCGAGCTGCACTGGCTACCCATTAGTCTCCAGACTCGCTTCAAGGTGCTAGTCGTTACTTATAAAGCCCTACATGGCATCAGACCTGGGTACCTGAGAGATCGCCTCCTGCCAATTACCTCCCATAGACCGATCAGATCGCACAGACTAGGCCTCCTCCGGATCCTATCTGCCAGCCAATGTCGGCTGGTGACTCCCCGAGGGAGAGCCTTCTCTGTTGCAGCTCCAGTCCTCTGGAACGAGCTCCCTGTGAAGATACGGACCCTTACTACTCTCCCAGCCTTCCACAAAGCCACGAAGATCTGGCTGTTCAGGCAGGCTGGGGGGCTGTTGAAATAGCCAGCCCCACGGGAACTATGAATGTTGTGTATTTTAAATTGTTGTTTGTCTATTTGTCTATTTATTCCCTTTCTTTGTTTATTGTAAGCCACCCGGAGTCCTTTGGGAGTGGGCGGCATACAAGACTAATAAAATACAAATACAAAATAGTATCCTGCAACCAACCAGCCTCAAAATAAGTTTCATTCTAAAGCTCATAATGCTTCAAAAGGAAAATTAAAACCAAAATAAAAATATAACTTGTGGATACAGAGCAGATGATCATCCAGCTGGAGTTGGTTTGGGGCATGTCTAAAGTGCTACATTTCCACTTCAAACAAGAGGCAGGAGCTATCCCTTTACATTGCATGATTATGAGTGCTGTTCTTTTATATATTTTCAGAGAAAATGTTCACAAATATTTCCAAACGATTTCAATGTGATGATATATAAAATCTTTCTGGAATATTGTACCTGTTAGATTAGAATATCCAAAAGCAGGGCCTACTGTTCATTTATGCACTTATTTTTTAAATATTTCTATTTTTTTTCTTTGAAAAGGAGTTTCAAAGTAGTCAATTCAACTGCACTATTACATATAGTGACTTGAGGTACCTGATCCAAGAACTGAGAGCTATTAGTTAAATAATGGTTAAGATGTTGGTCTAGGACAGGGTCAGATCTGGCCCACAGGATGCTTAGATCTGGCTCATGGGGCCAGCCTGGAAATAGCAAAGGACCAGCCCGGTGCCTCTTATAGAAAAAATGGAGTGTGGTGGGGAACGTGTGGCCCCCTGCACCCATTTTGGCCAGCAGGCTGCTGCAGGAGGCATCTGTCCATCTGCAATTTGCCCGTCTCCCACACCCTCCCCCAGCCCGGCCCATGGAGGGCAACTACAATGCTGATCCAGCCCTCAAAGAAATCCAGTTTGACAACCCTGGTCTAGGAGCATTTGACTCCTTTAACCACTGATGCTTGCTGGATAACTTTGGATCAGTCATCTCTCTTACTATCCTTTTTCTAAAGTATTTTTAATTGAATTTTGGGGTTTCATTAGTGCCTTTGGATGTGATGACCCTGGATTCATGTGCTTTTCTTTCAAAGCTTTCAGTTACAATATAGTTCATCCATATAAAAGAGGGAGACTTCTTTTAATAATCTTCATTTTTATATTAATGTTCTCTAACTATTTAATTTTTCTTTTTTTGTTCCCAATTTTATTTCTGTTTTCATTTTGTTCTGCTGCTTTGATAATTATTGTATATCATTGTATATCATTTTGGTTTTGTTTGTTTTTTAAATAAGGTAGTAGGGATGGATTAGATAGATAGATGATAGATAGATACTCTGTTTTCCCCAAAATAAGACCTCCCTGGTTAATAAGCCCAATAGGGCTTTTGAGTGGATGCACTTAAATAAGCCCTCCCCCACAAAAAATAAGCCCTCCCTAAAATATTGCAACTCAGCAGCAACCATGAGGTTTACCTTCTTCACATCAAAAATAATCAGACTTCCCCAAAAATAAGGCCAAGCGCTTTGGGGAAAACACAGTAGGTAGGTAGGTAGGTAGGTAGGTAGGTAGGTAGGTAGGTAGGTAGGTAGGTAGGCAGGCAGGCAGGTAGGTAGTAGGTAGGTAGGTAGGCAGGCAGGCAGGCAGGCAGGCAGGCAGGCAGGCAGGCAGGCAGGCAGGCAGGCAGGCAGATACTTTGAATGAATGCATTTATGTGTAGGGTTGCATTTGCTCATTTATTCGCTTTACTTATTCTGAAAGTGTTTCAGAAACATTTTCTATATAAATTTGTACACCATTTAATCCTCAGAGAATTTGAGAGTTTCTAATATATACTTCTTTGCAGTAATACTCCAAAGTGATAATAGTAATAATCCAATTGTGTGTCTGTACACACACACACACACACACACACACACAGCATAGCTTTAATATAGACTGCAGTAATGAAATACAATTATGATGTAGTAGTCTTGTTACTTGACCTAGAGACATTTGCTTTTTTGAAGAGGTAGATTCATGAACAATTTTATGAATACATGTTTGTTTGCCTGCTTTTAGTTCCTTTACTTTGGAAGGAGTTTGCACTGCATACCCTTAAATACTCCCCCTCCATTTTTTTAAAGCAACCTTTAAATGTAAAGAAAAGGCATTAATGGCTTAGCTTCATCAAGGTATGTAGCTGATTCCAGAGTTTAGACTCAACCAGCTTTTCCACAGTTACACCCACACCCTAATCTTTGGATCTGGTTGTTATTAACTTTTTTTCACCATTGTTTATCTGACTGAGTGTGAGAGTTATTATAAGCAGCGCAAGTGACTACTGTACTGTGATAAATAGAAGTTTTTCATGTCTAAAGGTGATCACACGTTCTTGGTGATAATGGAATAGCACCAGTGGTGCTGAAACACCCGACAGAGTTTCATTATGACCAGTATTGCTCCTCCAATGTTGTTGATTTTTTAAAAAGATGATAATTACTCTGTGAGTGTTTCCAAGATTAATAAGGGGGGGGGGGGGGTGGTTAAAAAAACCCAACAATGTTGCTCTCTTTAAAGTAGGGTATTTGAATTTCTTTTTCACTTGTTGAAGTACCTGTTCTGATAAAGCTATACTTTCCTGTGGAATTGCACAGATTTCACCCCACTCAGCATTCCTAAATCTATTCAAATGTCTTGATCCTTAACAGGACTAAATCTATTGGACATTTAAAATAGGGAGAAATAGGGATGAGAAGTGACATGGGTTTTGGAACTTTGATGCTTCTATTATTTGCTGTTCATTCAGCATGCTCTTTACTGCATAGCTCTGGTTAGAGATTTCACTAAGAACCTGATGGCCACATTTAGCCCTGTAGAAAACAATATGGTGCTCTGGCAGTCACATCTACTACTTGCTTGAAAATACCTCTATCATGTTATCCCTACATCAAGACTTGGGTGTAACCTATTTTCAGAAGATTATACTTTTCAGTTCTTAGATGATGAGATAGATAGATAGATAGATAGATAGATAGATAGATAGATAGGCAGGCAGGCAGGCAGGCAGGCAGGCAGGCAGGCAGGCAGGCAGGCAAGTAGACAGACAGACAGACAATAGATTCTCACACAATAGATTCTCAATCTTAAAATGTCATTCATAGTAACTCTCTGCTGGCTGCCAAGCACTCTCATTGCCCAATCATTAGCCCTCTTCCAGCTGTCTGTTTAGACCTGTATTCCTTTTGGGGCTACCCAATAGCATAAAATATGGGCCAGGTCTGCTGGCCTTAATTGCTCAGTCTTCGACCTCACTGCATTAAGTGGGAATGTCTGAAGAGGGGTTCTCTTTGTGTTTTATCTGAATGCTAATACATACTGAGACAGCACTACCTTCTCAAGTTACAAAATCATTTTGTTTTCTTTTGGGCTGGTTGATTGAAAACAAAAAGACCCCAGGACCTGTCCACCAGTAATCAGCAGTCAGATCAGATAGATTGATTCCAAGGTTAACTTCAGACCAGCAATCTAATAAACAATACTCCAATCAAGAAACTGCCAAAGGGCCATCAGTAAACAGCCCAACCAAAGAATCTCTGACTGCCCCCCCCCCACACACACAGAAAAGTAAGTCACTAGAATATAAACTGACAGCAAACAACACTTCTTACTAGCACTGATGATGTTACCTAGTTAAGAGTAATGAAACATCTGCAAGAAAATAAGCAAGCTCAGAGAACACTAAGTATCCCCCATTTCAACCCTGAGGTATAGATATTTTTCTTTACTCTTATCGTCCCACCAAAGCTGTACCTATTTATCTACTTGCATTTGTATGCTTTCGAACTGCTAGGTAGGCAGGAGCTGGAGCAAGTAACAGGAGCTCATCCCATTGGGCAGTACCTGGGTCTTAAACCTGGGTTATCAACTTTCCATGCGACAAGATAAATGTCTTTCACTGCTGAAGCATCCTTTTCTACATGCAAAAGCTGTCCATTTGTGTAAAACATGTAGTCAGTAGCAACGCTTCAAGCAATTAGTTGTAAATTGATAGAATAATGGATAGTAATGGATAGTAATGGATAGTAATGGATAGTAATGGATAGTAATGAATAGAATAGAATAGAATAGAATAGAATAGAATAGAATAGAATAGAATAGAATAGAAGTTGGAAGGAACCTTGGAGGTGTTCTAGTCCAACCCCCAGGTTAGGCAGGAAACCCTACACCACTTCAGACAAACGGTTATCCAACATCTTTAAAACTTCCAGTGTTGGAGCATTCACAACTTCTGGAGGCAAGTTGTTCAATTGAATAATTGTTCTAAGTGTCAAGAAGTCTCTCCTTAGCTCTAAGTTGTTTATCTCCTTGTTTAGTTTCCACTTATTACTTCTTGTTCTGCCCTCAGGTGCTTTGGAGAATAGCTTGACTCTTCTTCTTTGTGGCAGCCCCTGAGATATTGGAACATTGCTATCATGTAATCCCTAGTCCTTCTTTTCACCAAACTAGACATACCCAATTCCAGCAACCTTTCTTCATATGTTTTAGCCTCCAGTCCCCTAATCATCATTGTTGCTCTTCTCTGCACTCTTTCTAGAGTCTCAAAATCTTTTCTACATCGTGGCGACCAAAACTGAATGCAGTGTTCCAAGTGGGGCCTTAACAAGGCATTATAAAGTGGTATTAACACTTCATGTGATCTTGATTCTATTACTCTGTTAATGCAGCTTAGAAGTGTGTTGGATTTTTTGACAGCTGCTGCACACTGCTGGCTCATATTTAAATGGTTGTCCACTAGGACTTGAAGATCCCTCTCACAGTTACTACTATTGAGCAAGGTACCACCTATACTGTACCTGTGCATTTTTTTTTCTTGCTTAGATGTAGAACCTTACTTTATAAAGGCTAGGACACATTATGTATAAACAGGGATCTGAAAAGTATGAAATGCAACAGTTCCCCCCTCTTTTTTCTATAGTTTTGGGACATTAAAAAAATTTTTTTAGTCTTGTTAAGGAAGTGGAATTCTTCAAAACAGAGAGACAGTAGAACAATGACAAAGTAACATATAAATACATGGAGCACTTTTAATTTCTCCAGCTATATGTGCAAGTTGAGGAAATGGGCTTCAAAAAAAGAGGAGGAGGAATCACAAAGAAAAGTCACTCTGTTACTTGCTAGTAGAATAACATATCAACAACTGTTAGAGCTGACTTGAAGGTTAAATATTAGGAAGGAATCCAATTTCTCTTGTCTATTCAGCTCAGCGGTGTGTTAGATTGCAGTTGGAGTGTGCTTATGGAGTGTGGGATATGAAGCTGCCTAATCAATCCCTACTGCTTCATTCTCAGATTCTTCTTCTATCAGGTCCCTGCCCTCCGGCAGCCTTCAGCTTTCCAAAAGCCAATTCCATACAAACAAAAATTGCGACCTGCAGCTAGAGGGTGAAGCTGCATTTCCCCCTCATGATTAATCTCTTCTTATTTGGCTTTCAGGAAGAAGGAAAAAAAGAAAGGAAAAGGTGGGGAGAGAGAACAGAGGGGTGTGGATATGATTGGGGGGGTGGGATATGTAAGCTGCAACCTTGTGAAAGAGAGCTTTCCTATTGAATAAGTCCCATGTGCATTAGAGCCAGCTTATCAAATGAAAAAAATCATTTGAACACATATGCACTGCACACATCTCTCTCTTTCTCTCTCCCTCTCTCTCCCTCCCTCCCTCCATCCATCTCTCTCTCTCTCTCTCTCTCTCTCTCTCACACACACACACACACACACACACACACCCAAATACTGCTTCATGTTGACATTGAGAAAATGAGCTATCAAACACCATGATTAAACTTCAGCTGCCATAATTGTCGTTGAAACAACAGCATGGTGGAACTGAAAAGTGTTTCTTTAACCAGCTTGGTATGGTTCACCAGTAATACTCCGTTTAAAAAGGTCCTTGCTGCTAGCAAGAGAAACAAGGCTTGAAATTAACTTTTTCCAATCCATAGACAAAATTAAACATAGGTATTTGAGGCCCACAAACAACAGCCAGAATAAGATGGGCTTTCACACCCCCTCCATCTCCATTTGTACAGATTCGTTTGTCGAAGGATAGCTTTCAAAATGGTAAAATATTTGAATGCTTTGAGGGGGTTATTGTTGCATCTGATAAAAAGTATTGCAGGTGTATTTTTTTTTAAAAAAATACTTTTGTAGGTAGTCCTTGACTTATGAGCACAATAGAGCTCAAAATTTATGTTGCTAAGTGAAAAAAAATGTTAAATGACTTCTGCCCTATTTTATGACTTTTCTTGCCACATTTGTTAAGTGAGTCACTGCAGTTGTTAAATTAATAAAACCGTTGTTAAGTGAACCTGGTTTTCCCATTGACTTTCCTTGTCAGAAGGTCGCAAAAGGTGATCACATGACTCTCGGACACAGCAACCATCATAAATATGAACCAGTTGTCAAGCATCCAAATATAAATCCCATGACCATGCAAATTCTGTGAAGGTCATAAGTGTGAAAAATGGTCATAAGTCACTTTTTTCAGTGCCATCGCAACTTCAACTGGTCACTAAGCAAACTGTTATAAGTCGAGGATTTACCTCAGAGGGAAGAAGAAGAGGTGAAAACAAAACTGATTAACAGTTTCATCTGCATTTCTGAAGACTGGGAAGTAGAGAGAGGTAGGGGAAGAAGAGAGGGGAAGGAGAGAGGACAAAGGGGGAGAGGAGGAGAGAAAGAAGGAGTGGAAAGGGGAGAGAGGAGAAGAATAGAGGAAGGGGAAGTAGAGAAGAGAAGGACAACAGAGGGAAGAAAGGAGGTAGGGAGGGGGAGGAGAGAGAGAGAAGAAAGTGATGGATAAGGTACAAATATGGTGTATGGAGAACAGAAGAGCCAATAATTGTTTTTGGGAGTTGATGGTAAGATGAATTGATGTAAACATTTAATAATACAATATGATGTTGACTATGTAATGGTATGCATGTGGTTATGTGTTATGAAAATAAAAAAAAATAAAAAAAAACTTTATAACAAAAAAAACCAATTTCATCTGCATTTCCAATGGTGGGGATGAGAAGACATTCTAAATGGAATGAAATCTGAAATACAGTGGCTGCTTTAGGCTGTTGTGCTTCCATGGGTGGCACAGGTCCACTAATTCAGATTGGCCAGTCAAGAGTGGAAAACCATTGATGGTTATTGTTCACAAAAGCCCTTTTGGAGCTGATCGTCAAAGATTAAGGGGTCTTAAAGAAAAGCGACAGCTATGCACTAAAATAATAAAAAGTCCATCAACAAATTGATTACAGCAATGGCAGCAGTGGTGGGTTCCAAGCAGTACGGCCAAATACAGTGGTAGCTGGGAGCAGCAGCCACCGTATCGCTATGGTGGCTCATTTGGCCCACCCGCCTGCCCGTGTTCCTTACCTGTTTTTCAAGCAACAGGGCGAATTGCGCACGCGCGCACAGCATGTGGCAGCTGCGTGACTTTCGCTGAGCAGCTGGATGTCGCAGGGTAGTGGTGTGTGCATGCATGTGCAGTGCACATGCCCGACTAGGGTGCCCGGCCCTGTGCAGTGTACCAGTTGCGACAGGATCCAGAACCCGCCACTAAATGGCAGGAATGAACAGAGGACCGGTCTCACTGTCGGGCTCAAGCCAAATATTCATTTGTGGGTTGCCAAATGAATACGTGAACTGTCACGCAGGTATATCTCTATATCGGGCTAAAGACTACAAGATATGTTGATCAAAGAAAAAGATCTCAGTGAAGAGATTATTGTAATAATAAAATGGGTGTCCTTTGCAAAGTGTCCCATCATCTCCTAACATTTGCTTCATTGTCAGATACTTCATTTGGGAGGTACACTGAAAGTACCACGTGAGCAAAAACCACAAGTGAGATTTCAGATTCGTCTTTCAACTGCTAATGCAAGATAACTGTGAGAAAATGCCAAATTTGCTCCAGTGCTATTTTCACTCATATTCCTTTTACTGTATATTCTCAACCATGTGTTTCAGTTAAGGATTCTGAATGTTCCATCTGCTTCTGTTTTTCACTGATAGTCATCCTGTTTCTTTGATTTTGGAGTATGTTTTGTGTTTGTTTCATTTGTTTATGACTGGGAAGGTGGTTTGTCATAAAAACAAACTTTGCGGGTATTGTGGCAGAATTTAAAGCCAAAGGGGTAAAGTATTGGCAGAATATTCATGGGAAATCAAGCACAATATTCAACTCATATATCAAAAATACAGCCCTACAAGAAGAAACTGAATTTATCAGCATAGAAATGGACTGAGGGAAGACAATTTTAGTGCATTATTTCTTTTTCTTGCCTTCCTAGAAACGCAGAACTTGAATCCAAGGAAAGGACAATGAAAAAAAGTGGTAGCTTCTAGATGTGGTGAGATTCAATTGTGTCTACTACCAGTTCTGTGGGTGTAGCTTGGTGGGTATGGCATGGCTTGGTGGGCATGGCTTGGTGGGCGTGCAGGGGAAGGATACTGTAAAATCTCCATTCCTTCCCCACTCCAGGGGAAGGTTATTGCAAAATCCCCATTTCCTCCCAATCATCTGGGACTCGGGAGGCAGAGAATAGATGGTGACGGGGCCAGTCAGAGGTGGTATTTACCGGTTCTCCAAACTACTCAAAATTTCTCCTACCGGTTCTCCAGAACTGGTCAGAACCTGCTGAATACCACCTCTGATTTCTATCTTTCACCAAGAATTTGAAGCTGAGAGACAAAGGACAGGCCCACCTGTTCTAGCCACTTATTCTGACCAATTGTCCTTCCACCTGACATGGTAGCCTTGGAATTTGCAAGCAAAAAGGGATAACTGGCATGTTTGAAGAGATGGGAAGATGGGCACACACTTTGTTTTTTAGTTATTCTTTTTCTTCATTATATTTCTTTATTCTGTAATTCTATGTCCTAAAACACCTAATTCGGTGAATTTATTTCTTAAGAGGCATGTATAGGATTGCACTATAAATTAATTGTGTTGTCTTAAGGACTTTGGTTAATAAAATAGTTTAAAAGCTACAAATTCTACAAGTAGCCAAACAGATGAATATCAAAAGGTTGAATGTTCTGTAAATATCGTATTGCTTCCTGATTTGCTGCAAGCAATCAAAAATACACAATGCTGCAACCCTCAAGGGTACCTTTTCTATCTAAAAAAGTCTTTAAATTGTTAATATGTTAAGAACCTCAGTGGGAAGTTGCTATCAGATAGTATGAAAATGAAGGGAGGGAGGGAGGGAGGGCGGGAGGAAAGAAGGAGGGAAGGGTGGATGGAAGGAAGGAGGGAAGGAAAGAAATATACCACCCTTATACTTTCACTTGAGAACTACTTGATGTTTACTATCAGTAATCTTAATGTGCTGCCTAAGAGTGGCTCATTCTCCTATCTTTCCCTTAACAGCTTAGTTTTATCAGACATTCCATCAAATTAATATCTCATTATCTTCTAACCTTGAACTTTTTCTTCTTCCACCTATTTTACTTCTTCAAGCTGGGGCTTTTGCTAAGTTCATTACACTATCTAATAAAACTAGTCATTCCCTGAACATATGGAAATAAGAGTTTTGAATTATCAGCCACATTTCTATCAGTTTTAGTGTCTTATTTTAACTTTGCTTTGCTTGCTATGAAAGAAACCAATGTGGTGATATAGCACAATTCTTATTGAAAGTATTTTTAAAAAGGACAGGAAGAGCTTATATAAATGTATTGGCTAGAGAAATTTGAGGTGATTCCAGGAGGCATACATCAATAAATAGCCACAATTTTAACCCCCAAATTCTCCACTTTGTCACAATCCAGCATAATCAAACAAGTCAATTGATCAGCTCAATATCAACCAGGGGTCCCAAAGATCACTGACAGAACTATGTCTTCAGGGTATTTTGGAAAAGTAACAAGATGACCAGTGTTATCTCTGGGGAAAAGATATTCCACAGGGAGGGAGCCACTACAGAGAAGGCCCTTTTTCTTAACCCTACTAGAAGTAATTCCTTAATAGATGGGAAATGCAACATCTCCTGCCTTCCTGTTCTGGTGGGCTGGATAGATGATGCTAGGGAGTAGCCATCCTAGAAGCAACCTGACCCCAAGCCAGCTAGGGCTTATCCTAATCCTAACCAGTACCTTTGAATTGCACCTGGAAGCAAAGTGGCAAAAAAATGCAGCTCCTACAAAAGAGGTGATACATAGACAAATTTGGGCTTGCACAAAATTGTATGGGCCACTGCATTTTGAGCCAACTGAAGCTTCCTTCAGGGAAGCCCTCTATAGAGGACCTTACAATAGGTTAAACAGAAGGTAATCAGGATATGGGTGACTGTGAGAAAGGCTCATTGATCCAGGAATGGACATAACATGAGTTCAACACACAGTTGTTCAAAGGTCTTCTTGACCACAATTACCTGCTCCTTAAACAGGAATTATATTCCAGGAAAACCCTTAGATTATGCACTGTCTAAGGCAGTTCAACCCCACCCCTGACCAAAGGGGCTCTACATTCAAAGTCTTACTAGGGTTCAGTTTTAACCTGTTGCTCCCCCTACAAAATTCAACAGTCTCCAGGCATTGAGAGATGACAGTTGTGGCATCACTTAACTCACCATGGGCAGAGATCTACAGCTGAGCATCATCAGGATATTGATTGGTATGTCACACTAGAAGATGGCAGGGATTGGAAATCAGTTTAGGGCCCTTTCTTTTAGTTTGCTATAAACTGGTTAAAACATAGCTTTCCTGGAGATCATCTGGGGTATCATTGAGGATTACGTGGTGGGTGGGCTGGGTTGTATTATAATTGTAATTTTTTTCATCATGAAGGTTCTGATTGCAAATTACTTGAGATTTTAAATAGTTGAGAACCACTGAAAGTCCTGCGGAATGATGACAGTATACAAACAGCCAAGGAAATCAGAAGGCTGGACTTAGTAAGCATAAACCTATAGATCTGTGATGGCGAACCTATGGCCGCATGCCACAGGTAGCACACGGAGCCATTTGTTAGGGCACACAAGGCATTGCCCTGTTAGCTCCAGGGTGCATGCACACACTGGTTAGCTGACTTGGGCCTTCATTTTCAGCCATTTTTCGCCCTCTGGAGACTTCAGAGAAGTTCCTTGAAGCCTCCGGAGGGTGAAAAATGGTTTGAAGTGACTTCCGGGTTGCCTGTGGGGCCATTTTTCGCCCTCCGGAGGCTCCTAGAAAGCCTCTGGAGCCCGGGGAGGGCGAAAAATGGGTCTATCGTGGGCCAAAAGTTGGGGAGAGGGGTGTCGTGCACGCATGCGCATGTGGTGTCACAAACATAGAATTATGGGTGTGGGCATGCCACGCATGACCCCCCTGTGCTCCCCCCACTTTTGGCACATGATGGGAAAAGGTTAGCCATCACTGCAATGGGTATAGTGCCATTAAATCAGCTCTTGCTCCAAAACAAGCAAGCAAACAAACAAAATGCTTCTTTTTGGAACAAAGGGATATGGATCACCTTGAGGTTCCTTCGAGGCATTGAAATACACCTAAATGAATGGTAAACACATTTTACATATGGAACCCAGAGCAGAAGAATTATTACCTTCCCTTAGCTATTTTTAAATGAAAAGCTGATATGAAAATAATGCAGAATAATGCTGAATGCATTCTTTGTTGATACCTTTTGCCTTGATTATACTGCGAATCCCAGTTTAACAGTTTAATTCTAGGATTGTTTCTGCATAGTGAGCTGCACACAGTGGTTTATTATTGTAGGTTACTTCAGCATGCTGGGCTGCACTCAGAGCATAGTTATTTTAGGATTGCTCAGGCATACTGTGCTGTTTGTAATAATCATTTATTTTAAGATTTTTCATGCAACTCAGCTAAGATCGAGAGAACAATCAAAAACATTTTGTTATAGGAAGATTTGATATGCGTAAAAGCTGAATAAGAACTCAAATTTGGGATAGAATAATCAAAGCATTAGCTGATATATTTTGAGCAATGTAATAAATTAGTAAGATAAATAGTTAAGGATGCATGGTTCTCCAACAGAGTTAATGGTTGTTGCCCAAACTTTGCATATGTCAGAGCTACAATTTTTCACTAAATGCAGTGGTGAGCATGGGGAAACAGCAAACTAATCTATTTTTCTTCTTCTAAGAATTATGTATTAGAGAAATCAAGTACCATGTGCGAAGTTCATAATTGCTCATTCCATCCTCACAAAAATCATGAAGTAATTTTAAAAGGTACAAGCAAGTTTTGATAGGGGTCTCCCCAAGCCAAGTGAAATCCAGTGAAAAAGATATACATCGAAGCTTTGTTTTTATTTTAAAATCTTTGTTGTTATTTTAAAAAGGACAGTGGCATGACATTATACTTCAGAATGTTGAAATAACTATAATTGATCCATCTTAAAAGATTTTTTACTCCCACTTTTATTATTTTTATAAATAACTTTTGACAAGTAAATACATCTAATAATCCTTTCACTTCATATTTTCCCTACAATAAGAACCCTGTGAGGTGGCTTGGTCTGAGAGAAAGCAATTGGGATCAAAATCCTTAATACAATTATATTTTAAAATTTTAAAGATGGCTGAATCTAATAAATTAGCCTGACAGGACACACCAAACAATTCTGAGATCATTTTTCAACAAGGGCCAAACATTTGTGTAATCAGAGAGTTAAAAATGAGGAGCTGACCTATACAGATTGCCCCTGGCAAATGACATTTTGTTTCAAAATATCCCTACTCCATCTCTCCATTTGCCTTCTATGTCATTGCACCAGTGGTGGGATTCAAATAAATTAACAACCGGTTCTCTGCCCTAATTATTTCTTCCAACAACCAGTTCACCAAACTCCTCAGAAAGTTAACAACCGGTTCTCCCGAAGTGGTGCGAACTGGCTGAATCCCACCACTGCATTGCACCTATTCTATTAGGTAGATCCATTGGTTTGTTGGTTTCATTACTAAGGTAATGATTTAAAGTGGAAGGATTTTGTTTTAGCCTGGTCCTCTGTTTATTGTTTTTCTAGTTACTGATTTTTACTAACTGATTATTGTTTTTTTTTAAATTTCACTCTTTGTAGGCCACTTAGACTCCACTTTGCACAGGGGTGTAAAAAACTCATGTCATCACGGCAACATCACGTGATGTATTAGGGCTTTTTCCCCCTTGCTAAACCGGGCATGGGCATTGCCAACACATGGCATCCGGCACGGGCGGGAGTTTGACAGCCCTTCCTTAGGGAGATGGATAGCTATATAAAATAAATAAATATCCCACCTCCTGCGTCACTTCTCTGATAATTATATAATTATATCAATTATATTGCAATCAGGGTCATGCCTCCTGCCGACTAGCTGATTTTTGGGTCGCATGCGCATGTGTGGGGAGTGGGGATTACACTGCACACACACACACATGTGGCCCATATTTGGTCCCAGGAGTCTGCAGGGATGCCTACTAGGCCCAAAACAGGGCGTGGGGGTTGAGTGCACATGCGCATGCATGGGGAGTGCACATGTGCAGGAGTCAGGGCACAGGGGGGGGGGTGTCATGCACACATTTCATTATGGGTGAGGTTTTGGCACACAAGGACAAAAAGGTTAGCCCTCACTGCCCTAGAGCACAGTAAGCATTCAGTGATAACAGAATAAAAGAATAACAGAGTTGGAAGGGAGGTCTTCTAATCCAACCTTATACCATTTCAGACCAATAGTTGTCCAATCTCTTTTAAAGACCTCTAGTGATGTTTGATAAACATCAAAGCATTAGATAAATCTCTAAATGAAGTGCTGCCTTCTCATACAGTTAGAAAGGATTAATGCAACATGGGCTTGTTTTTTGCCATATTTTTTTTCGCGCCCCCCCCCCTCCCGAAAAGGATTAAAATTTGGGCTTTCTAAGGAAAGAAAAAGGGGGAAGAGTCTTCTTTTTCAAATCCAGGAGTTGAAAGAAATGTGATTTAATGTAATGATATTAGAGACAGACAAATAGATTAAATGTGTTTTCAAAAAAAGGCTTGCGTGGCATTTAAGATAAATACACTAATTAAGGTATAGTTAACGTAGCAATCTAAAATTTCCTAGAAACTTAATGAGTTTTGAGCTGCTAGTTAAAGCTATGCTGGGCACTAGAGGTTTAAATGAGTATCAGCTGACACGAAGCTCAAATTCATTTCAATTATCTCTCCTACCTTAGCTAGAAAAATAGTAAATAGTTAGTTGGGAGTGTGAGTCACAGTCAGCCAACATCATTGGTCAATAGACAAAGACTATGTCATATAGTAGAATGAACAGAGAGCTTGACAGTTGACCTTTGGATTGAAATATAGGCATTTTAAGCTCCAGTGGAATATATCTGAGTGGGCTTTTTTTGTGAGTAAAATACATAGAAGGTCAAACTGAGGTCACAGCTGGCTTTGGGTTCACCAGAGCAAATCAGATCACCAGCTTTTCTTTATTCATCCACTCTTCTATGGACATTGAGATTATAGGGCAGTGTTCTAAAGCATGAGACCTTCCGTTGTTTCAGATCAGTATATCAGTCCTGGCTGTCATTCTGACTTAGAAATGAGAGGAAATTATTTGGAGCATCTACACATTTTTTTGTGTACTCTATTTTCCTAGAGCTTTCTGTATCCCCTCAAAAGGTTACATCCATGTGAAGAAAAACTTATCAAAAAGAACAGTTAAAACATTTAAACACAGACTTTGAAGATCTAGGTCAGAAACTGAAGGTATGTGGGACTCAGATGAGGTTCTCCAATCTTCCAATCCATGGAAGATATCCAGGAAGGAGAGGAATGAAAAGTTTGAGTAAATTGCTGGCTATATGCAAATGATGGCAAAGGCAGACTTTTAAGTTTCTAGGACACTAACATGAATTATGCGAATGAGTAATTCAGCAGATAAATATGTGTTTGGCCAAAGCAGGACTAGACCTTCTGGAAGATGGGAATAGAAAATCCTGAATAAACAGGGTTTTTAAAAATAGAAAATAGAAGTAAGGATCTTACTTGCATACTCTAAAAAGTAGTGACAGTGTTGCTGCACTGAAGCTTTTTATACTATTCCATGAAAAAGCAGACCATTCTTACAGTTCATAGCCTTTACTGTTTGTATACTAATGCTTGGTGTATGAAAAAAACAACAAATTTGAATGCTTAGTGCAGGAAGGCAAATATGATTTAAAAGCAAAAGTATAGACAATGCCAATGCTTTATACATAGCAATTGAGGAATAAATCTACTTAGCAAAAAAATAAACCATAGAAGGTAAGAGTTGGCCTGTTATTAAATATATTTAAATGCTTACTAGAAATCAAACAAATAATGAAAATAATGAGAAGTATCCATATGTGCTCAAAAAACAACAACAATCCACAAACAGGTGAATGAACTTGGTGTTTATCTCAAAAGCATTTGGATTAAAATAAGAATAAGAATTAATCCAAAAAGTACTGTCCAATTAAGAAGATATAGGTGATGCCTTTCAAAAGCAAATTGCAGATCTTCCAGAGAGGCATGAAGTAATACTAATAGCAGGCTTTGATTATGCCAGTAATTACTGCAAGACATTATTCGATGCTTGCTGGTAACTTTCTCCCCAGAAGTTAGACAAAAGTAATCAATAAAAGTTTTTGCCAAGAAGTAGACTAAGTAATCCTGGAATTTTGAAACTGAAGTTGGTTATGGACTTGCACCAAAATAGTTTTTTATAATCTAAGAACAATATTGAGTGAGATTTCATGGTATCTCCTGTTTACAGCAGCACCACTAAAACTTCAAGTGATTTTGATCAGACCTCGCCTCAGCTAGCACCTGACTACGTATTTTTGTTTTTGTTTTTCTGTTTAGAACAGCCCAAAAATGACATAAATGTGCAGTGTTTTCCCACTGGATGGAATAAATAAGATTGTATGTCCAAAATATTTAATATTTACTAATTGATTTTGTACCCCATCTTTTCAACCAAAATCATCATTTCAGAGTACTTAAAAATATCTGCGCAAACCCAGAAGTTACATTGTAAAAGTGGAGAAAAGAGAAACAAAATACAGGAGAGACCAAGTTCCACAAAATACCAAAATGAAGTTTTGAAATGACAGAAATATGTCCTATATGCCCCATATGCTTTGTTCCCCCTCCCCCCAAAAAACCTAGATTATGCATCTCATCCAAAAGTATCATTTTGACATCCTGTGAGATTTAGTATCTTTAATTCACCTACAGTAATAAAAGTACGTAAAGGTTTTAGTACCCTTTGGGGAAAAAAAATTCTTCCTTTCCAAGCTGTTTAATGCTCAATCCCTAACCCTTTTATTTTATTTTGTTTTGTTTGCACACATAGTTAAAAAAGGTAGTATGAAATAGCTGTCAGCAGATCTGTCATCATCATTGTCACAACCTAAAGCCTTGTCTTTTTCCATCACTCAATTATGATATTTTGGTTTTAAGGTGATTTTTAAGGAGAGGAAAATATGTGTAATCGTTGTCTCTTGTCTCTTGTATTGAACTCCAATCCTCCAAATCATTCAGAAAGTTTCAGAAGACTTTAAGTTCAAAAAAAAAATCCTCTGATTTGTTGGATGTCAAATTTCTCTCCAGATTTGCTTCATTAAATTTAGGACGTAATCGTCTAAAGGCCTAGAAGTGCTGACTTTAATGGTAAAATGGATTGTAAAAACAGAAATGTCCATTAGATGACAGCAAAGAGATACACAGCTATTACTTACTGCTCATCCAGAGTTTTGCAGCCCAAATCTGATATCCCTATATGCTAATTCTGTTATTTAATACCAGTAGCTATCTGAAACAAACAAACAAACAAATAAACAGAATTCTACTGTTCAATGGGGAAAGGTTTTTGATAAAATCTGTAAACAATACATGCGTATTACTTTGGCTAAATTTAGATTTTTCAAATGATTTAAAAAATAATCCAGTTTCTGCATGAGGTCCCCAAGTCTAAAACGAACTGGAATAGATTGTGTTGATCTGGGGGATTCACACTACATGTTTCATGTAATTCTTCTTCTCTTCTTCTATTTACTTATCTCAACCACTGTTATTTGATGCTGCTGCAGTGTGTCTTTGATGTTATTTCTCAGTCTTTGTCTGGGTCTACCTCTCCTTTTTTTGTACATACCATTTCCAGATGAGCAAACTTTATATATATATATAGTTTTATATGATTGCTCCAAACACCACCCTCGGGAAAGTTCATCCACTTTCATGTGGATGGTTGGGATTTGTTTGTGGCCATGGGTTTAGTAGAGGGTAAGGTACAAGCCATTAACAAAGAACTGCATGAATGTTCATCCTCAGTTTTCAACAATTCAATGAGCGGACTACTCTGTGAAATAAACCCAGAAAAGCTTAATGTCCTATATGGCATGCCCAAAAGCAAATGATGGTTTCATAGATCCACTCACATTTCGAATTTATGCAAAACAGAAATTAATCATGAGCTGATTGTCTGAAAGGGAAAATTGTGGGTCCAACCTCCAACCCTCTATAGGGAAATTCATGAATGGACTGCTTATGGTAGTGATGGTGGGAATGGACTTGGTACAGAACATGATCTTCCCATAGGAATGATGTTCTGACCCCCGCCTCCATCCGATAACGAATTCTGAGACAAGCTTAACTGGAATGTACTTTATTAGCAAGAAACCAAAACCTCAGTGGCTGAAAGCCAAGCATAACAAACAGATAAGGACCTTGGCAGCAACTCAGACAAGCCTTGGCAGCAATCCAGCCTGCCAAGCTAGTTACAAAAATTCTCCAACTTTTAGTCAATGCGTTGACTTCTGCAAGAGAGGCATGTGCACAAGCAGTCTTTTTATAATCTGGAGAGGAGCCTAATGACCAACAGCTGAGTGCAATTACCTCCTGTACTTGCGCAACTGTTCCTGACACCTATTAGCTCTTCGGTGCCAGGCATCCAGGAACAACTCACTACTGGCGTCCGAATCACTCTCCCTTGTCTCCTCCCCATTGGTCCAAGGCTCAGGTGCCTCCTGGTGGCCAACCAGCCTCTCTGCACCCTGCTCGGAGTCAGAACCCTGTCCAGGGTCCTCCACATCCTCCAGAGCTGACTAATAGGGCCCCTCGCTGTCGGAGTCTGGTGGCAGCTTCAACGGCTCCTGCTGGGCCACAACAGAATGAACATGTGAATCTAACTGTTTTCAGTGTTCCTTGCAATCTGTAAAGATTCTGTCTATGATAATGGATAAAAAGTAAGTCCAGCTATTAAATAAATAATTGTTTCACCTGTTAAGAATAATATGTTCTACCCCCTTCAGCAAAAACAGAATAAATTTCATCAGAACCTCATTTGTGCATTTTATACAGTAACTTCAAAATAGGAAACACAATTTTTGTGTTTAGCATGTTTATCCTTTAATGAACATTTTAGACACAGATTCCAAATTATGTATTCATTGGAAAGATTAACTTTGATTAATGAATTCATGCTAAGGAACTGTGTTTAATTGGTTTTCTCAAAGATGCTAAATGTGAATGCTTCTAGCACAACTCTGTATGTGGGAAAAAATGTCTATCTGTCATTTTACAGAAAATGTTACTGTTGACCCGTCTTTCCTGAAAATGAACTTTGTTCCTTTGCATTCAAAGTTCTCAATATTCTAGTTCTAATAATGTTTAAAGTTATCTGCCTAATCAGACTAATTAGCACTGGTGAACAGAGACATAATCATAATAGAATGCAAATGCCAGTTTTACAAAATGAAAGCGCCATATGTGCAGTAATTAGTGAACCAAAGGCACTTTTTATAAATCATATTTATTAGTTTGTAAACATATAAAGCCCAAATGAAATGAAAGACACTATTAACAACCACCGAAAGACAAATCGATGCATAGACCTACTCAAAGTTATGCATGCTGTCATGATACATCTAAACTTCAGTGAGCAAATAAATATTTCTGCAAAATCCTTGGAGACTATGTGAAGTTGGGCTGAATTTTGGAATGTGATTCCCCCTTTGTAGACTCAATATTTGAGGAGGAGTGCATTATGATATATGGAAAAAGCCTTCTGATCATATGGGCTATTGTTGTCTAGAGACCAGATGGTTCTAAATTAGGATATGTGGTTTGTGTCAGAATTGAAAAATGGAAGACTGATATATATACTCTAATTGTGTGTAATTGAAAGCTAAGCCACAGCTGAAATGTAACATGGGCTGTGTTGTTCCATACAAATTACTAGTGAGGGCATTCCACCTATTAACTAGTTGCTATCTTATGATTGTTGTTTTTTTTAAAAAAAATACTTAACAGCATATATAATCCTGCTTTGTTTGTACTTTCCTTGAAGCTTAGATCATATCACATGTTCCACATGCAGAGAAAAATCATTTGTCAGAAAAGAATTTAATCCTAGGCTTTAAACGTATACAATCTTCCCATTGCAGATGTATTTTTTGGCATAGAACATTTTAGTATAAATTATAAAGTATGCCACTCCTTATAGGTAAAGGTTCCCCTCGCACATATGTGCTAGTCGTTCCTGACTCTAGAGGATGGTGCTCATCTCTGATTCAAAGCCAAAGAGCCAGCACTGTCCAAAGACGTCTCCGTGGTCATGTGGCCAGAATGACTAAATGCCAAAGGCACATGGAACGCTGTTACCTTCCCACCAAAGGGGGTTCTTATTTTTCTACTTGCATTTTTACATGCTTTCGAACTGCTAGGTTGGCAGAAGCTGGGATAAGTAACGGGAGCTCACTCTGTTACGCAGCAAACCTTTCTGATCGACAAGTTCAGCATCTTAGCCACTGAGCCACCACTCCTTATACTGGCATTTAAACCAGACTACAATAAAACACAGAATTCATGGAGTTGAAAGGGACCATTTAGGCCATTAAGCCCAGGTTCTAACAAGTTCAGGGAACAAGTTCCATCCCTGGAATGGAGGTCCATCATCTTTGGGGGGAATGTATTTCACCACTGAACTACTCTTTCTGGGGCGTTTTTAGAGTCTGCTTTCTTGTAACTTAGAATGTTGTATATCCATGTTATGTGTTATCCATGCTACACATCCTAGAACAGGGGTCGGCAACCTTAACCACTCAAAGAGCCACAGAAGCCTAAATAGAAGCCCCCTGTTCAATTCTGGAGCTGACTGGAAATCCGGTTTCCCCACAATAGAATCTCCTCCTAGCACAGCATCCTTTTTCCTCTACCTGTCCTAACCGAAAGCCCTATCAATTGTCGAACTGACTGGTGACAGGGAGCCGGAACAGAGGAATGAAAGAACCACATACAGCTCCAGAGTTGTGAATTGCTGACCCCTGTCCTACAATAATAGAAAATGGGATACACTCCTGTGTGGCATTCTTTCAAATAGTGGAATAAAGCTATCATACCTTCCCTCAATCATCTTCTCTCCAGGTTAAACATATTAGTTTCTTCAAATTTAATATCTGCCCTGTGGAAACTCTAATTCTACTGATATGACTTAAAACTGGCTTTTGGACCATCACATAACATTGCTGAATCATGTTCGACTTATAATCAATTACAGTTCCAAGATCTTCAGACATAGTATACTATTACTATCAAATCAAGATATTCCTTATCTACTGAAATGCTAGTGATTGCTAGAATGGGTCCTGAGGGCAGCTGATTGCCCGTGATCATTTGAATGACAGTCTCCTGCTGAGTAAGAAGAGACGGTAGAAATATACCCAGGTTGTAGGGAGGCGGGAATGGGTAAGTTGGTGAAAAGGCCTCTAGCAAGGGAATCCATTTTTTCCCTTTAAGTAATCAATATATTGGTGACTAATTGAGACCCGAGAGGCTGAAAAATAATAATAAAAGCATTAAAAACACAAACAGGCAACACTCTGCCAATGTGGCCTACAAAGTTTGTGACATATTTGTGTTTCTGACTGAAAATAACCTGATGTATATTTATAGAATTTTCAAAAACTTGTATAAAGTTGTAATGGTCCTTAGAAATTAAAAAAAAACCCTCAGCAGTCTGGAGTAGACAGTGAACATACCTTAACTGAAAAGAGAAGTTGAAGATTTATTGGATGAAAGAAAGGGGGCATTAAAACAGAAGCTGACAGAGGAAGTTAGTCTCCATAAATAACACAGTTAATCAAAAGAACAATCCTGGTGGATGAGAAGAATAGCCCCAAGTAAGAACTGTAGAAAATATTTAGCATTGCTTAAATTCAGAAATAGGTTCTCTGAATTTTTCACAGAAAGCTCTGAACTTTCAGGGAAGAAAAAGAGGAACTACGGGATAATAGGAAGGCTGAGAGATGTTGCAGCCTGCTGGAAAATAAAGGGAAAGCCTCAATAGTTGGTAATTCACTAAAGACCTAAAGGAAACGCAAACAGCCCCCAAAGAGTCATGAATTCTTCTGTCTATCACAAGTATAGATCAGGGATATGATCAGTGGTGGGATCCTGCCGGTTTAACAAGCGGTTTGGTGATCGCATGCTTCACACGCGTCAGTAGTTTTACTTTCCACGTTACTTCTGGGGAGTAACACACCTGAGGTACGGCAATCCACTTTGCCACGCAAATCAGCTGAGAGGATATAGGTAAGTAAAACAGAGGGGCGGATGGGTTGGCAAACCTGATCATCAGAGCGAACCTCTTCTCTCCCAAGCTGATCGTCAGAGCTACCAGTTCACCCAAACTGGTTCAAGCCAGCTGAATCCCACCCCTGGAAATGATGCAACAACTTCCAAGACATTTCAAATCCATTCCTTTCTGCTAACTCGTGGAGATAAATGATGTTGCAAAGAACAGCTGAAATTATATCGCTATGGATTCTGAAGATGTAAAATAGTCCTTTGTCAAGATCCTGGAATCCACATGAGATTCCTATCCATTCTTTGAATCCATAGAAGATAACCAGAAACGGAAAAGAGACCGCAGCATGATAACTGGGTACACAAGTGGTTTTGGATTCTGGGATTATAGTCTGAATCATGCACATGATGTACTGTTATCTGGGATGAGTTGGATTGATAAAGGAGTATTAGGCAGTGCATAGCAAGCTTGGTCACTGAATCCTGTCCCATCAAATGTTCAATAGGGAAGTCAGATAATGGCCTATGCATTGTAGGAAGAAGAGTCACCTGGATACCTAAACAGGTATGTATACTTTCAGCATACGCTGGGACTTTTCCTTTCTCTCTATCACCTTTGTTCTTTTTTGTGCAAATTCATTAACTGTATTTCCAAGAAATAAGTTCTTATAGTGGAAATTGTTCTACTTCATTATGCCTATTAAATCATCTTTACCTTTTAACGGTATAGGTTTAAGCCCATTATTTCTCATATTTTAAGCATTTCCACAGAGACCCCAGAAGAACTTCCTTTATACAGTAATATGCATTTATAGTGTTTCAAGGACTGAAAAACAGTCCAGAATTGTGCCCACACTGGGTACAGAAAGATCCAGATCAAAATGTTATGAACCTGACATCTTGCAGTACTTAGCGATAGATTCGTTCTGTCTGAATCTTTTCAGAAGAATAGAACAAAAGCAGCTGGGTTAAAGAAGTGAACCTTGCATTGATAATAAAGAAATCTTGGCAGGTGTCATCCAGACTCCTGGAAACTACATTTCCTTCCCTCTCATGTCCCATTGTTTATAGTTCCATATAGTTCAGAGGTAGGCAGTGGGTTACTTATGAACCACAGCATGTTTCCAAAATACTTCAATTGCTCCACATTAGACTTCCTGACCCAACCAACTTTCTCAAATGCTGTATTTCAAGAAACTAAATAGCAAGCAATGCACCAGCAACTAATATTTAATCAAAGAGTGCAGGATTTTGTGGAACCAATTTATCAGGGAAATAACCACCAGTCCCCAAACCACTAGATAGACAACAAACAAGAACTCCCCCCCCCCCATTTAAATTACTATGTTTAAACATTTCTGTTGAGTCTATAATAATTGTGGGGAAGCACCAAGACTCCATATAAAAATATGTGTGTGTATGTATGTGTGTTCCAGCATAACTCTGGAATGCCTTGAGCAATCTCAACAAAGCTTAGTACACTGATGACTTATTCTCTGGAAACAAATATGGGGGGGGAGACACCTGAAAAACCCCTCGGGTATGTGTTCTGTTAAGATACAGCCTGTTGTGCCTTAAAACACTTCTACCCTAGTGTTGTAAAATGGCTTCTATTGTACAGTGCAGTGGAGTTGCCATGGTAATGGCTTCACAGTACTCCACAAGGCGGCTCCCTCTGGTAAGGGGGAAAGTCCAACATTAGAAATTATGTTTCGTCCAGACATTTTCAACACAATCAGGTCTTTTCTTATCTAATACAGGATTAGGATACATAAATAAATACCCGGGCAAGGCCGGGTTATTAGTTAGTTTATTGATAAAGCTGAGGTCTGTTTTGTGATTGCGCCCTTGCAACTGGTATTCAGCTAAGGAGTTTTTATGTGGTGGTTAGTGATTGGCTGCAGGGTTTCACTCAACCAAACTCAGGCAGTATATAAAAAACATTTGCTGCTAAATTTAGTTTTAGATATGCTCTGAACAAATGAACACTGGCACTCATGAAGCATCAGCATATATTCATTGCCTCAGATAGCATTACCCAAACGTCATTTAATCAATAACTTCAAAAATATTAATAGGACTACATTACTGTGATGGTAGTGAGTATGCTGAGAGGCTACTTTGCTTTCCAGTAAATAAATGTTTACAAACCCCGTTATGGTATTCATTTTAAAACAAGAGTAGTTCAGTACTTAGTATGACCTGAATTATAATCTTCTACCCACTCTAGACAACAAGAGCATTGGGGGAGAGGGGCATCAATGGGAGCTTTCAAGAAGAGTCTGGAGGGTCATTTGTCTGAAATGGTATGAGGTCTCCTGCTTGAGCAGCGGGTTGGACTAGATGACCTCTAAGGTCATTTCCAACTATGTTATTCTATGTTCTAGGTTGCTCATTGGCCAGATCGTGATAAGTTTGTTGTTGTTTTTTGAGTGGGGCAGGTTGGTTAATGGATTCCATCCAATTATTTGCTCAGCCTGCCAAACTTGCACTTTCTTCCCAGATGTTATTTGGGCTACTTCCGTTGTGCATGTAGCCTGAAAGCAAAGTGCCACATATTTTGTGTTGTTGTAGGTAGAGATTTCTTGCCTCTACAAATACAGGACTGAAAGTAGGATAGGAAGAGATGGGTAACCAACCAAACAACTTGGACTAATAGTACATAAAAAGGGAGGCAGGTGGTGAGAGCCCCATTCATCTCAATGTCTCAGCTTCAATTGGTTGTAATCTCTTTTGCTTCCGGTATGCTCAATCGGCTTTTGGGCTGTCAAACTCCCTGCCAAGAAAGCCTGCAGTAACTCGATCTTTGTTGCCTTTGACCGGCAGACAAATGCATCCTTGTTCGGAAAAACAGTTGGTCTTAAAAGTGATAGGGTGCAGTAGCGGCATTTAATCTGGTGGGTGCTGTTATTTACTTATTGTCAGGTTTTTATTCGAGGCTTTTATTTTATTTTATGTGTTGCAGTTATTTCCCCTGTGTTTTATTGTTAGCCTCTTGGAACTCTTTTTTTTAATGGGGAAAGGCATGATATAAAACAAACAGAGCAGTCAAAATGGGGAATGGAATGCACCAACATTTCTACACATAATGGTAAAATCTTCCTTGTGATAACTTGGTGACTTGGTGACTGTGTAGACATGGCAATGTTGTCTTTTCAGCTATAGGAATGTGGCTTGCTGCTGCCTTCTTCTATTGTCCTTCCTCCCCCAATTTCCCAGTCTGTGCTCCACTAGAGAAATCATTAAAACTTGTGGGACTGTTCATACCTTAAGGCAGTTAGTAGTTCACACCAGGGTGGGCTTCAAAATTTTTAGCAAGGGGTTCTCTGCCCAGTTGCTGGGTAGGCGTGGCCTAGTCAGCATTCTGCACCATGGCGTGGTGGTGTTTTTGTCCTCCCCAGGCTCCAGAACCTTTCCTCGAGCCTCCAGGAGGGTGAAAACGGCCTCCTCAGGCTCCGGATGCCCACTGGAGGCCAGAAATGGGCCCTTTTCCAGCCTTCCCGAACTTCCAGTAGGCCCATTTTTTCACCCTCCCCAAGCCCTGCGCTTATCTGCATCCAAAAAGTGTTGCATGGGGACTTCTGGGAGGGGAGGGATGGGCGGGGCCAGCCAGGACTGAGATTTGGGGGTTCTCCAAACTGCACAGAATCTTAGCTAGAGGTTCTCCCGAACCCCTGCAAACCCCCAGCAGCCCACCCTTGGTTTACACACTCTTCTTGGTGCCTCCAGATCCACCTCCAATTCCTCTCCAATAAATTTAACCTAAAAGCACGTCAATAAATTTAACCTAAAAGCACCTCAATCAAAGGAATAACTTTCCTTATGTTAACTTTCAAAACTGGTACAGAATCTCTTAGGTTAGGTTAAAAAAAAAACTGGTCTGAAAAACTTTTGTTCTGACATTATTATTATTTTTGTTCTTATGCCCCCCCTAAGGGCATTTTATTTTAAAATCCAGACCTCTTCTCTCAACCTTTCTTCCCATCATTCAACTCCCATACCTAATAACAATTATCGTGTGTCTCATGCTTTCATCTGTAAGAGAATGGATGTGTAGCATTTGACCATCTACTTTCTAATGCTATAATTTTACAACTTTAATCCCCCATTTGAACCGACACTCTAGGTTCATGAAACTCGATTATCTATGACTAGGGGTCACTTCCATCAGCTTCCCATGTTTGGTAAAGAAGAATTCAATTTTGCCCCCCAAAAATGACTCTTGAAAATCTGGTCACAGTCAGCAAAATGTTCTAATCCAGGGAAATATTTATTCTTTTAGTCATCTTCAAGAGCCTCAAAAATTCAAGACTGTTCTTGGCCAGATTTGGTAAGAACTGTAATATCCATCAATAGTCTCATGTTGTTAGAGGGCAAAACATCCTCTTTTAATCAAAGAGTACTTCAATAATCCATACATCTTACCATCTCAGAGCAATGCCACAAAGTCAGCAGGCAGGAGGATATCCTCAAATTTTTCCAGTTGTCTGCATTTCCTAATGACCCACACAAAACATATACCTAATGCTGCCAATAAGCAATATCTTAGCCATTGTCTCCACTTCCTTGTCCAACCCGGTCCATAGATATCCTGCACAAGGGCTTTCCTCACTGCAGGAAGTCCTTGACTTACAACAAGAGTTCATTTAATGACCATTCAAAGTTACAACGGCACTGAAAAAATGACTTATGACAATTTTTCACAGTTAACACCTTTGTAGCATCAGCTAAAATTCAGATGCCTGGTAGCTGGTTCATATTTGTCATCTTTTGTGACCTTCTAACAAGCAAAGTTCATGGGAAATCCAGATTCACTTAACAACCGGGTTACTAACTTATCAACTGCCATGTTTCACTTAACAACTGCGGCAAGAAAGGTCATAAAATGGGGTAAAACTCACCAAACAGACGTCTCACTTAACAACAGAAATTTTGAGCTCAACTGTTAGCCGAGGACTACCTGTACCCATCTTACATTGCATTGTTTTATACTAACCCTTGAGTTGACAGAAAATTATACTGTGCCTATTGCCAGTCCCTATCCAGCCTCCATTGCCTCTCTCTCCATCACTATAGCTAGCTAACTTCCTCCAAAGTAAATGGCTAGCAAAGCGTAAGCTGTTTTAAGCATCCTGGGATTTGCCCTTGGTTGGTGCCAAAATTCGGAAGAAAACAGATGAAGCAACCTCAAACGGAGAAAAAAATGTTGCATGTTTGTGCTATTGGTTATGTGGAACTGAGAGCATAGCCTCACACAGAACTCATTCACACAACCTGCTTTCTGCAACACAAAAATTCCCTACATATCTTTCTCGGCTTTCCTATTAAATTCGTCTTTCACCAGATCCCTTTTGATCTACAATCCACAAACCAGACTGTAAACTAAGTACACTAAGGCTAGGAGCAAAACCTCGCCGAGGCACTTATTTCTAGAAATAACAGTTGCTAAATGGCATGCTAGACTGTACATCAAAAGTTATTGAGCTCCACTTCTCTCAGTCATCCTTTCAGTTTTCAGTTTCTGAACAGCTGAACTGGCATAATTTGTTCATTTTTGCCATTGGATCACAATACGGTTGTAGTTATTCGTGAGTTCAATTCACGGCTTGGTGCTGTTTAATTTGTGTAGGGTTTCTGTCAAACAATGTCTCACAAAAGAGGTTAAAAACTCCTGAGAGACCAAAGAAAGCCTAGATTTAATTCCAAAGCCTAACAGCCTGAGCAAAGATCACCCTATCAAGTTCTTTGTTTCAAGGCATGGCTTACGTGTGGCAAACTCCAGGCTGGCAATAAATAAATAAATTGCTAACTCCTCTTCTTGAATTCAAACCTTGTAACTAAGAAAATAAAACCCAATGGAACCTGTTGCAAAGAAATATACTCCATGAAATGCTAGAGTTAACTTTCAGACAACTGGATTACCTGATCACTACTTATTCTAATAAGTACTTTGGTGTATTTTGCTTTGTGGTTTTCACTGAGAATCTAACTACAGAAATTGCTCCCTTCTCTCACACTGGATGAAAATATAGGCAATAATCTTTCATCACTTTTTTTTTAAAAACACACCATGTAGTCCAAATCTGAACAGCATGTCCATTCGAGTGAGTCAAATTTAAGGGCAATTCAAGCTTTCTTGCTGCAAGAATTTTTTTTAAAAAAATGATACTCATTTTACAGCAGCTGGGTATAAATTCTATAAGAATGTTTATTTGTTTATTCATGGCCCAGACATGGGGAAGATGTGTACTTCTTTTTATTTGGATGATGGGATGAAGTCTGGAATCGCAGCTGAGAGGCCACAAGGTTCATCTTTCAGTCAGAATGCAAGATTAAATCATCTGAATAATTATCTGGAGAAGCAGTGAAATCCCTGCAAAATAGACAAAATCGAACCGTATAAGTAGAAGGAAGTAACATATGAGGTTTGAGAGACATAAACATGAACTACCTTCTTGAGTCTGCGCTGTTGGACTCAACCTGAATTTGGGTAGGCACATTTAGTTCTGAATAAATGGTACTAGAAAAATGAAATTACTCTTTTAGACCTGCTATAGGATGACCAAGCTTCTGCCTCCTACATTGGCTGGCTGTGGATGACTGCCTTTATCAAGTTCTAGTGAATTCCAAGGATTTTCTGCTACAAACACTTTGCCTAGAGCAAAATGGCTTTGAAAAGGATGGAGATTACTTCATAGTACAGATAGTCCTTGACTTACAGCCACAATTAAGCCCTGTTGTTAAGTGAAATGTTTGTTAAGAGAGTTTTGCTCCATTTTACAACCTTTCTTGCCACCGTTTTTAAGTGAATCACTGCAGTTGTTCAGTGAGTACCATGGTTGTTAAGCGAATCTGGTTTCCCCTGTTGATTTTGCTTGTCCGAAGGATCACAAACGCTGAATGCATGACCCTGGGACGCTACCACCATGATCAATATGGATCAGTTGGCAAACACCCCACTCACATGACCAAGGGGGTATTGCAATGGTGGTAAGTACAGAAAAGCAGCCATCAGTCATTTTTTTTTTCAGTGCTGCTGTAACTTTGAACAGTCACTAAATGAACTGGTAGGCAAGGAATGAACTAAATGAACTGAAGGCAAGGACTAGCTGTACCTCTTTTGTTTCTCAAACTTAAAAGTGGATACTATATTTATACTGAATAATTATGAAGGTCATGAGGCAGCAGGATGAAGCTACCTCCATGCAGTTTTTGTAGCAACATCATATAGGCGGTGGATTGGGATGCTGCATCTTTGAGCAATAGGATGGATCTTCCTTAGCAGCTATTTCTTCTGCTCATCCATGATCTTTTATTTTTTATTTTTATGGCTTTCCATTTTTATTATTACAATTTTGCTCTGATTATCTTTAGCTGGAGTGGGACTAATTAGTACCTCAAATACACAATTTCCTAAAAACTCAGTGAATTATTGTAACTTCTAACAACTTTCATTTATTATAAATTTTCTCACTACTCAACACTGAACTGTTTGTCCTTTCCCTTTTGGCTTCTGTTCCTTAAATTGAGAGATATTATAATATAGAGATATATGTTATTCAGTATTTAAGTACCACGGGAGGAAAAAAAATATCTAGCAATTATAACAGACAAAAGATATATTCTAAAAGCTGTTATTCCAAGGAGACAACAGATCAAGTTTTCTGATATTTTGTTTTTTCAAACTTTCATTCCACTTGAAATGCCTAGTTAAAAGGTTAATTACCCAGTTTTTTACAAACCCTGATAGGAACCCCTTCCAATTAAAATTCACTGTATGAGGTAGCCAAGTTTCACAGGAAGCCAAGTTTCACGGGAGCACTTCTAGGGCTGGGGGCAACACAGGAATAATGGAGAGAGGCACATTCTTCCCAAGTTAGAACATACTTCCAGTGTATTTTTAGACATACATGTTTTTCCTCACAAATCATGGATTGTATGGGTGCTGCTTAGCTAACACTAAGGCCATTCACCAACTCTGTGAGTTATGAAGTAGCTCTTCCAGTCAGATTTAGGCTGCCTTGTGAGCCTACACAGAGAAATGATTAACCATAACTTTGTGATATGTGTACTTCTGCAGACTACACATTTAAGAACACACATATTTTTTACTTAATATGTTCTGCTTGTGTTGCAGCATATTCTGTCAAAGTCAGTAATCCTGTTTCTGAGCTGGTTAACTTAAGTTATTCTACAACATATTAAGTAACATACATGCCCTTCTTTTAACTGAGTTGATTTTTAGTGACTGAATGGTGCATCCATGTTGCTTTTTGAAGCAATAATATGGAAGTGTTTTGCTATTGCCATCTTCTATGCCTTAAAAAAAAAGCCCTAAACTTATCTACATCCCTGAGATTTCATTGAGGCTACCATCCATGTATTAACCACATCTGACCTTGCTTAGCTTTTTAAAAGTTTAGGTAAAATCTGCTATATGTTTCTCACTTCAGGGACACATATAATTTACTGAAAATTAAACAGATTAGTAGGGATGCACCTCCATTTTCTAGAGAAAATCAGTAAACTTCCCATCAGGAGCAGCCGTATCATTAGGTAGTATGCAACATATGTGTTAATGGCAGGCAAGTTTTGCCAGGTGTTGATTTTTTAAAACCCTTTCTTTGAGACTGCAATGTCTCTGTCCATCTCAATGTGCTGTCTACCATCAAGTGGTCATGTGAAGCAAATGCCTGAAACCTCAAGATTCTTTGCCCCTTTCAGAAAATATACATATATTCCCCCCCCCTTCCCAACATTAACAGATAAAACAAATAGCAGAATAACAGAGTTGGAAGTCTTCTAGGCCAAGTGAGACCATTTGCTTTTTCCTTTCAGGAGACTTCCTGTCAATCTGGGTGGGGTGAAGTTTTATAGTTTTATGTTGTAGATCTTTAATGTTTGTAAGCTGCCTGCAGTTGGAAGGCCATAATACACTTGTTTAATAAATAAATAAAACTAAAATCTACCAACCAAGTCCTAGCTAGTATTTAATTCAGCCCAGCTGGTGGGAAATCATCAAATGTATTTTTGCTATTTTCCCAGGGTTGTATCATTGTGACATAGCACTTCTAAGACTTGCAAGAAAAGCATGCTTCATAGGGCTAATCAGAATGAAGCCACTCTGTAAGACTGATCTTGGCCCAAGATTCTTGGACCATTGTTGAACTCAAAGGTCTTGGGAAATTTCTGTACCTTTTTGTAGTTCTTATTGTTAAATGTTTCATAAATGGATGTTCCTTTGAAACTGCCTCCCTAGCAGCTCACCAGAAGGAATCTTTTGCAAACCACTAGGCAACTGTACACAAAGGGATATGTTGAAATTTATAGACGGGTGATGTGGGAGAGATATTTGCCTCTCTTTTTTTATGAAGTAAAGAGGAAAGATTATTAATTCTAGAGCCCTAGAAATCTTGGGGCATTATTCTCCATGGTCAGTCTTAATCAATGAGTGGGAGCACCGATCTGTTGACCTTCTCTGCATGCAGCTTTTAGCTAAGGTGTCCTAAGCAATTACTAGCTGAATGTGCATTTCTCTACAGACTCAGGATCATGAGTGTCTCAGGCAACCATGCTAAAAATTTGCTTCAAACAGTGTTAAGAATTATTGGAAAATGGAAAGACTGCTATTGAATGAGGCAGAGATGGGTTGGAGGAGAAAGTAATGTAGTGTCACTTTGCTTTGCCTTTCATCCTTTCAGTAGCATCCATTGGTAGCATTGTTTTGGGCTCATGCAATGGACAAGCGATGTTATCTTATGCTTGGACCTGCCTGAATCACGCTTTGGTGGGTGGCTGTGAGTGTCCCGTGTCCTTCTGTAAGGATCAAATTCAGGAAAGCAGTGTGCACTGTGTAGCACAGTTAAACCAGAGCTAGAGAAAACATCTCTTTGATGTATGGCATTGTGCTGTTTTATGTCAATTTGCATCAGCCAAGCTTACAGTTTAACTCTTTTCCACATGCATGAAAAGATTTGTCATTTTCCTTCATTTTCAGGAAGGTAATATAATTCTAGGGGTTGGCAGGCACTGATGCAAACCTCAGCTTTTAGCATCACATTCCCAGTTGCCTGAATTTTCGGTGAGTAGTATCAGATGACTAAAGAAAATGAATGCTAATGAAATAGAAAGTGGGGGGAAGAAGCCCTACTATAATGGTAGAAAGCCGCTGGACTAATAGAACTGGTGCTGAAAGAGGGAAGTGATACAGTTTCCCAATAGCTGTCAGAAATAAGTTGTTAAATATTTATGCCAGGAGCAGAAAAAAGAAAATCAGAGTGTAAGTAATAAAGAAGTCCTGGTTTGCTGACATGCAGCACTAGCTCAGACAGCCAGGATATTGTATAGATTTCCTTGCACGTGATAGTGGCACTGTTGTCAACAGTATGTGTGAACTGGCTTTACTGAAATACACTGAGTGTTGTTGTGAAATTATATCTGTTAGACCATTTGCGACAGTTGATTGAACAATCCTTTGAGATGATATTGTAGGCCAGAACCTTTTGGGTTTTTTTTTCTTCAAAAACTACATTTAAAGAGGAACGTACACTTTAATGAGAGCATGAAAGAAGTTTTCCTCATCTCCACCCTTCCCAGGAATTCTTTGAAGTACAAAATGACTATGACAAATCCTCTTAAATGTATCCATTCTTCCTCCTCTCCTCTCCTTTTCTCGTCAGATATATTTGAACAGATTCCTCTCTTTCAAGAGGTTACCCCTCTTGAAATAAATATGTTCACATATTGAAACAAGAAATGTGGTCCATGCTTGGCATTTAATTAGCTGCCATGTAGGAACAGAATGGTTAGGATAGCTGGCCTTGATTTCTGTATCATTGGAACATCATATCTGAAACATTGGGTTTTGCTGCTCCTTCTGACCAAATTCAGGGAGGGTATTTCCTTAAGTTGGCATAGTCCTACCTCTAAACAAAATGCATTTTGTAGATACCCCATTGCCGTTGCCATTGAGTAACAGATGGAGGATACACCATTTCAACACTGAGGATAAATAAAGGACTTAAGGTGGAACTCAAAAGAAGTTATGGAGAGGAGTTGGAATAGTGGTTGTTTATTGGGATGGGGTAGTGGTAAAATAGTTGGTGTGCGAGTGTAAACATAGGGTAGTATTTGAGGCTGGAGAAGGAGATAAAAGGTGTAAAAGGTAGAGCCTAAGAAATTAAAAGGAGTGAGATAGACAAGGGAATGGTAACAAGTTTGGGGGAAATTGAGGTGGCCAAGGAAACCAACCTAGAGGAACTGACATTGTCTGAGAGGCTGCAAATTTGATGGGTTCCCATTCTATCCCCTCTTTTAAATCATCTAGGAAGATATTGAAGAGTACTGGGCTTAAGACAGAGCCTTGGGGTATTCAACTGCATACTTCCTTCCATATAGAAGCAGTTCCATTAAGGACTACATGTTAAGTGAAGTTGCTCAGCCAATTATGAATCCATCTGGAAGTGCTGCCCACCTTTTTCTATCTTATCAAGTAATAGTAGGAGGTTGTCTATTTTGTCAAATGCCTTCCTGAAGCCCATGTAAATTATATCCACAGCATTTCTTTGATCCACCAATTTTGTCACTTTGTCATAGAATGCAATTTTATCTGGCATGATATGTTTTTGACAAAACCATGTTGGCTCTTGGTTAACACCCCGGGCTAGCCACACAGAAACTTAAATACTGCTCCCCCACCTAACTTCAACACCTTCTATCATTTTGTCTCTGTTAGTGAGTATTAAGTCCAGTATGGTTGACCCTCTAGTTCCCTTCTCTACAGAGGTGGTTTTCAGCAGGTTCTGACCAGTTCTGGAGAAAAATCAGAAAATCAGCAAAATTCTCCATAAACACAATATCAAGACAGCCTTCGGCACTGACCAAAAAATACCCAACATCTTAAGAAACCCCAAAGACAAGATCCAGCTAGAAAACCAAGGAGTCTATGAAATACCATGCAAAATCTGCCCAGCCACATACATTGGACAAACTAATAGGAGAATAAATGCACGCATCGCAGAACACAAGAACGCAGTCAGAAAAGAAGAAAAAACCTCCTCCCTTTTCCAGCACCTTAAAGCAACAGGACATGAAATTGATTTTGAAGAAACCAAATTAATCTCCAAAACTGAACACTTCAACAAGAGAATAATTATGGAAGCCATCGAAATAGAGAAACACCCCCATAACATGAATAAACGTGATGATACCTCCCGCCTACCAGACATCTGGAAACTAGCCCTAGTCAACAAACGAATCCCAGCCATGAAAACCAACACCGGACCCAGAACAACACAGGACGCAACCACCAATCACCCTCACCAGACTCAAACCCAAACCCATCCCATAAACCAAATGCAACCACCATCCAGAAGCCAAACCATGGCAGCATCACCAACTACTGCACCCCCCTCCGACCCCCACACAAAGCAAACTGACACAAGCCATGAACACATGGCCAGACCACAAACTCAGAGCCAAAACAAAGCCCGGGATGTTACACTACAGCCATCTGCTCAGGACATTACATCACAGAACTCAGGAGGTTACAACACAAAGGCTCAGAATGTTACAACGCAGCCAACCCTCCAGGAGGTTGCAGCACAGGACTCAGGATATCACTACAATAGAGCTCAGGATGTCATCACACAGCCCATTACCCAGGTCATTACAACACAAAAGAACAATAGGCACACAGCCAGTACCTCAGCCACACAGGATGTTACAAAACAGCTGACTAATCTGCAAACATCAATTCAATCAACTAATCAAGATGTTACAACACAGCCAACCAATCTGCTTACAGCAACAAAGCCAGCACTCCACACACACACACCATTATTTATAGAAAGACGACAGCTCCGATAATGTTTTGCTCGCACAAGTACAAAGCCGAAGGCACCAGCCTGAAGATGGCGAGTGGAAAACCATGCAAAATCTGTCCTGCAACATACATAGGACAAATGAACAGGAGAATAAATGCACACATCGCAGAAACACAAGAACGCAGTAAGAAAAAAAAAAAAGAAAAAACTTCCTCCCTTTTCCAGCACCTTAAAGCTACAGGACATGAAATTAATTTTGAGGGAACCAGGTTAATCTCCGAAACTGAACACTTCAACAAGAGAATATTTATGGAAGCTATCAAATTAGAGAAACACCCCCACAACATGAATAAACGTGATGATACCGCCCGCCTACCAGACATCTGGAAACCAGCCGTAGTCAACAAACGAGCCCCACCCACCACCCAGACTGTTACAACATGAAACAACAATAGACACACAGCCAGCACCAATCAGCACCAATCTACCAATCATGATACAACCACACAAGCAATTATTCCACTTACTGAAACAAAGCCAGCACTCCACACACACACACCAAGATTTGTAGAAAGACGGCAACTCCGACCATGCTTTAAGCTCAAAACCCAGCCTGAAGATGGTGAGTGAGACCTCACTGAAACATTGCCAAGACAATCTCAATCTTACATGGTAAAAGATTAAGATTAAGATTTCGTTTATTTGTATGCTGCCCTTCTCCGGGAGGGACTCAGGGCGGCGAACAACTCAAAAGGGGAAAAGGGGATACAAACACAATACACGTAATTAAAATACACAAGAGTCATACAGCCATACAAGTCGAGAGGGGAGGGGAACTCATCAACCCCAGGCGTGCCGGCACATCCAGGTTTTGACGGCTTTCCGGAAGGCCTGGAGAGAGGTGAGGGTCCGAATCTCCGTGGGGAGTTCATTCTAAAGGGCCGGAGCTGCTACAGAGAAGGCCCTCCCCCGGGTGGTAGCCAGATGGCATTGGCTGGTAGACGGAACCCGGAAGAGGCCGACCCTGTGCGATCTAATGGGTCTATGGGAGGTAATTGGCAGCAGGCGGTCTCTCAAGTACCCAGGTCCAATACCATGAAGGGCTTTATAAGTTACTACTAGCACTTTGAAGCGTATTCGGAGACCGATCGGTAGCCAGTGCAGCTCGCGGAGGATAGGTGTAACGTGGGTGTACCGAGGTACACCCACAATGTGGCACGACAAAACCGCGCTACGCAAAATAGCGGAGATTAAATCGCGTCCCTAAAGTCGCGACATCATCACCGCGCGTCATCACCGCGGGAACAACAGCGCGGCGACAGAAGGGCGTTCTTTGCCTCCAAAGGTAGCCCTCCTCCTCCAGCTGACAGCGGCAGCGGGCACGGGGCAAAGCGGGCTGCCCAGCAGCAGCCTGCGGGAAGGGTCCAGCACAGCCACGGGGGGCAGCAGGAAGCCCGCGGGGGGCCCGAGCAGGGCCGCTGACGCTGGCGGTGGAGGAGGATGCAGCAGCGGCGGCAGCTGAGGCTCTCCCGGGGCCGGTGAAGCGGGCTTGCCCGGCAGAGGCAGGCCGCCCTCTTCTTCCTCAACAACATCTCCTTGGATGGGTGGCCGCCGCCACCGGGCAAGCCCGCTTTGCCGGCCCCGGGAGAGCCTCAGCCGCCGCCGCCTGCCCGCCCTGCCTCTTCCTCCGGGGGAGGCACCGGCGGCGGAGGCCGCCCGTCCAAGGAGATGTTGTTGAGGAAGAAGAGGGCAGCCTGCCTCCGCCGGGCAAGCCCGCTTCGCCGGCCCGGGAGAGCCTCAGCCGCCGCCGCTGCCGCATCCTCCTCCGCTTCCTGCTGCCCCCCGTGGCTGAGCTGGACCCTTCCCGCGGGCTGCTGCTGCTGGGCAGCCCGCTTTGCCCCGTGCCCGCTGCCGCTGTCAGCTGGAGGAGGAGGGCTACCTTTGGAGGCAAAGAACGAAGCATGTAGAACGCCCTTCTGTCACCGCGCTGTTGTCGCGGCGGTAGGGTCGTTTTTTTCTTAGCGCTTCGGACCCCGCGGATTTGCCTCCGCACTTATGTCGGCGCGGATAAGGGCATCGCGGTTTTGTGGTGGAACCCACCCACAATCGCTCGCGCGGCTGCATTCTGGACGAGTTGTAGTCTCCGAATACTCTTCAAAGGCTGCCCCATGTAGAGCCCATTGCAGTAGTAAAAGACCCGAATCCAACAAGACCATCATTGTGTTTGTGTGTGTGTGTGTGTGAATGAATGAATGAATGAATGAATGAATGAATGAATGAATGAATGAATGAATAAAAGAGTTTTTCAAAAGTTTTTGGCCTGATTTAAATCCTCGCCCTGGTGATGTACTGGTTAAAGTGCAATATTGCAGGCAAATTCTTCCCACAACCTAGAGTTTGATCCTGAGAGGGATCAAGGTTGACTCAGTCTTCCATCTTTCTGAAGTTGGTAAAGGAGGGCCCAGAGTGTTGGGGGCAATATGGTGACATTGTAAACTGTTCAGAGAGTGTGATAAAGAGCTATGGGGCTGTATATATGCTAAATGCTATTGCTATATACAAACTTCTCTGTTCTTTGCAGCATCCCAACCTTTTTACATCTGCCCTGCTTCTATGGATATCTTCTTATTAAACATAAAACAGTTTTTCTGATACTTGGGCTTCCTGGGAGGAGCTTGCTGGTGGAGGCAGCAAAAAATCAGCTGCCTCCGAATTCCTGGCTACGTACCTGTTTAGAGGATCTTCCATCTGACGTCTTATCAGGTTTTCTTATCCTTCAGGCAAGAAGGAAAGAAGAAACTGTTTTGCTGGCAAATGCTCTTCGATTTTTGCAGCTTTTGTGCTTGCAAGGAAAGGGGGGCTAGCCCAAGGCAGAACGGCTGTCCGTGCTGGGAACTTCAAACTGCCTTGTGCAGGACAAAGTAGGTCTCTCCCACTCTGCTCAAAGTTTTGTTTGATTTATTCTTATCACGAGCTGGATCCGTTTACTGTGGACAATAATTGCTTATCAACATTTTAGCTTCTTTTCTTTTTCTCCTCCGAAAAATTATTTACTCAGAGGCTTCTAAAATGGCGCCGAGCAGGCTGGTTTCTCCGGTAATAACGAACACTTTTTGCTAATCCTCACAAGAATTCAAAACAAAAGAGATTGCTTATCATTTGTTTTGGTTTCACAATAGAAGAATTTTACTCCTTCATTAACCTTGCTTATTTGGAAGTTAAATGGTGATGAATCTGCTGAATGGTCTTGTTACAATGTTTACTCACTGAAAGTTTTGCCAAGCCTTAAACTTCAAAATAAAAGCCTCTTTACTTAAAGCTGCATATTCAGGCAAAAGAGTTTTATTAACTGCAGGCAGATAAATTTTGAAATGGCCTCAAAACCAAATATTAACTTGAAGTCGTCACCCTCTACTTCCAGGGGCACATCCTCAGTGCCTGGCACAAAGCTGCAGCCTCCGCTTCCTACACCCCCTGCTGGGGATGTGTTAACGAAAGAATTTTTCCTGAGTAATCTAAGCGAGGCTCTTAATGCACAGACAATTAAAATGGAAGATAAGTTTAGAGATAATAGAGAGGTGGTAAAGCAGGAGAGAAAAGAGGAAATAAAAGAAATGAAAGAAGAAATTAAAAGTGAAATAAAAGGACTTAAACAGGAGCTGTATGAGAAATTTGATGCTAAGGTTGATAAAATTAGAGATGACATGCTGAGTCTTGTAACTGTATTAACAGAACATATTTCTGGAGTGGAAGATACTCTAGAGGTTCTTAATGATGCCAATGCTAACTTGACATTGAAAACAGAGGTGGTGGAACAAAAAGTGGAAAATGCTGAAAAAGAAATTATTATGATACAGTACCGACAAATGGAGTTCGCATTAAGAGTAAGGGGGCTGCGTGAGGAGAAACAGGAGAACCTGAAACAGATCCTATCGGAAGCTTTTGACCGCCTGATGGGAAGACCAGGGACCAATCAAGACTGGCAAATTGACAAAGCTTACCGCGTTAACTCCTGGCTGGCAAAGCAGAAGCAGCTTCCTCGAGACATCGTTATATATTTTACTACAAGAGAGTTTAGAAATATGGTACTGCAAGCATCTTATAACACTAAGCTTCAAATTGGCGGTCAAGACCTGGTTGTTTTGAAAGAGATACCACCTCAAATGTTAAGAGCCAGGAGAGACTACGCTTTTTTTGGTCGAAGAACTCAGAAATCGTCAGATACAGTATAGATGGGATGCACCATTTGGCATCATATTTACATTTGATAAGCAAAGGTACCGCCTCAACTCTGTATGGAAAGCCCGAGATTTTTATTATAATATATTGAAGGCCGGACACCCTGCACCATCTGGACCTAGAGAAAGACCACAAGAAGGACAGGATAGACAGCAAACTACACAACCACCAGACAAGATGGAGCATCTTTCTTCTCTAGAAGTGCAAGGTGCTATGGAACCAAGACCTAGCCGCATGACTACTAGACGTATGGAGAAACAAGCTAAAAAGCAACAGCATCAACAATCATCGGCCATCGATCAAGGATCTACAACAACAAATCTGGAAGCAATGGAGAAATACCAATATAAATTAAATGACAAGATACCCATGTGGGCAATTCCTAGACACGCAATTGAAAATATGAATACAGCACAAAAACAGGACAGAATTACCTACAGACAGCTTCTTACCTCGGAAAGGGGGGTATTACAATTAAAATCTTTAGAGGTATTAAAAGAGGAGAAGGTAGTTCAAACATGGTTCCAGTATGGGCAATTACAGGCTAGGTGGAAAATAGATCAAAAAATTGGTTTTATTCAAGTTGAGGATAATCTGCTTAAACAAATAAGAGATCAAAGCTTAATGCATATAAAGAGGATATATAATGTATTAATACAGATGGATTCGGAAACAGAATTAGTTAAAGATTGTATGATAAAATGGGCTCAAAATATTGAGGAACCAATAATGTTGGATACATGGGAAAGAATCTGGGTAAGAAATGTGAAATTTACACAAGCTCAAAATCTGAGAGAAAATTTTTACAAGATGTTCTATAGATGGCATTTAGATCCTAAAAAGTTGGCTTCTATGTATCCGAATGTACAGCCTAAATGTTGGAGGTGTGGTTCTCTCGATGCTACATATTATCATATATGGTGGACCTGCCAAAAGGTTAAGGCATTTTGGATAAAAATATGGTGGGTCATGCAAAATGTTTTTAAAAGAAGGATAAAGTTTAGTCCTCAGTTATTTTTACTAGGTATATGTACTGACTTTACAGTGGTAGAGACCAATTTGATTCTGCACCTGATAACTGCAGCAAGACTGTTGGTGGCGCAATATTGGAAGAAGGAAGACTTGCCTACAATTCAAGAATGGACATTGAAAGTAACAAACTTAGCTGAAATGGCTAAAATATCGGCATATCTCAAAGATCATTCAAATGAGAGATATAAACGAGACTGGAAAAAATGGATTGACTATATACAAAATAAATACGGGACTAAGAAATTCCAGTTAGCCTATGCTTAAGATCAGAAATGATTTAAACTGTTAAAAGTCAGTTCAGTAAGAAGAAGCTAAGGTCAAACTAGAATGTCATTAATTTCTTTATTTCTTTTTTCTCAATAGATTTTAGACTGTGTTAGTTAAAAATCCATACCGTGTACGGGTTCTGGGAAGTCGGGGGGGGGAAGGAGGGGGGTGGGGGGGTGGAGGGAGGGAGGGGTACACACATCAAAAAAAAATTGTACTTCAATGTCTTAATGATTGACAAATGATGACATATTTGTGTTTTTTTTTTTTTTTTTAAAGAAAACAGTTTTTCTGATACTTCAGAGCCTGGAGGAAGAATTCTGGTTCTCCTAGTTTCTCTAATATATTTTTGAAAATTGTCCACTTTCTTTTCTATTATTTCCTTTGGCTGCTCAAGAGACATGCTTTGTCTCTCCTTTATGGATCCTCTTTGCACTTTACTTCAATCACTGGCACCCATCACTGTTGGAGGTTTTAAAAATTCTATTTTTGCATATAAGGCTTCCTGGGACAGACCTGAGCAATTATTGCGAAGCAGCTATAATATAAATCAGGTTTATTTACAGGGATGCATTATAAGAATAGGCAAAGTCTAATACCTAGCTAGGTAGTTTCACTCCACTAGGAAGATTCCAAGAGCATCTATTCAATATATATGTGCTTAGAAGGAAGGGCAAAAGGAGGTTACCATAGATTAGCAATAATAAAGAAGAGGCAGAGCGCTAGGTAAGGAGGGAACACAGAGAGAAAAAGTAGTTCACTTTTTATGTATATCCTACTGCCCCTTTGTGGTCAGTAGGTCACTAGATGATAAAGAATCAATACCATTGATTTGGACACCGGGATCACAGAAATATAAGCAATGATTTGTGAAACAGTTACCTGATTTCAGAAAGTAGCAATGTGCTCCTTTTATGTGATTTTTCTTCCCGCTTCATAAAATGAGGTTATGTACCTGGATGAAAAATTGGAATTCTTACTTCAAGATTTCATTTCCAGTGTGGAAAAGTCTTCAATTTTAACTAGGAAGTGTTCCTAAAGGTATTCTGGTTCATACTTTCAGTGGATTTTCTGACCATTTTTGACGAAAGACAAGAAGGTAGGGAAGAGTGCTTGAATCCCGTTTACCTTAAAACGCAGTTGCCCATCATTTCCTCTACAGTGATAACTGCAGTGCTAGGATAAGAGTTGAGATGCCTTTTCTTGCGATAATTGTTTTGTATCAGCTGCCTGCCTTCCACCTCAGTGTCTGCCTTCACACTCAAAAACCAATTCACACAAGTGCTAGACTGTTCACTGGGAGCCAAAGGGCCATTTAACAAGCACAAAACCTCCGACCAAGCACCAAAGTTTTAATCCACACAGCTAGAATCCACACAGCTTATGTTTTCTCTATATTTGGTGGGCAAAGAGCCTTAACAGAATGGAAAGTATTTTACTTAGGTGTTGATTTAATGTTTAATTTAGCCCTTGAAAATTGATGTGGTGTGCATCTTTATAGTAGTTTTATAATTCTCTGAGAGGTCTGCCAAGATGTTAGCCAAGTCCACAAGTCAGCAAAAACAAGGTCACTTTAAGATCAACAAAACACAGATAGCTACCTGGACTCCTAAGAAAAGGTTCCTACCTTGATCCAAACATTCCCCAAAAATAGATGCCAACAAGCTTATATATTTTAAAAGAGAGGTGCCAAGCATATTATATGTCCAATAACGATAACTGCTAAGGGTTTATTCTACGATCTCCCCCATTTCTTCTGACTTGAAATTGACTAAATGCTATTATCAATTACATCAAGTATATAGAATATAAGGGAAATGAAAAAATATTGGTTATCTTATTGAAGGAAACTTATTTAATTTTGAGATTGGAATTAATGAAAAACCAATGGAGGGATTTTCTCATATAGGAAACCAAAGCCAAAGCAAAGCAAAACGTAACAATTGATTGAAGAGACTCAGTCTCTAAAATGGTTAAGCCCATCTGTGTTGCCATTAGCTGCACTTGATCTTCTTTTTCTGGCTTAAGGACACACTCAGAGAGCAGGCTATGATATCAAATTGGGTGAAACCAGCATATATAAGCAAATGGATCAATAATGTAAAACTGAGAAGACACAATTAAAAATTAAATCATTAAAAACATTAAAAACATTGGGCTTCCTGGGGAGGTGCTAAGACCCGTTAGACATCTCTGTGAGTGGCAGAGACAGTAGAGCTGTGGAATTGCTATCCAGCAGTTACTTCAGGCTGACAGAAAAATTCTTCAGAGAAAGGAGAAATCAGGAGATTGCTCATTTGTGCTCTGGAAGTGCTGTTCCTGGGGGAAGGAAGGAACCTGAAGAAATGTAGTTTCTTGTGGCCGATTGTGAGTGGAGTTGCTTTTGAGTCCAGGATTTATAAGATAAAGATAAAAGTTCCCCTCGCACATATGTGCTAGTCATTCCCGACTCTAGGGACAGTGCTCATCTCCATTTCAAAGCCAAAGAGACAACGCTGTCCAAAAACGTCTCCGTGGTCATGTGGCCGGCATGACTAAATGCCAAAGGGGCATGGAACACTGTTAACTTCCTACCAAAGGTGATGTCAGCGTTCCAAGTATCATGTAGAATTAAATCAGAATCCAAGGCAAAACGATCCTTAAAGTTCCAATTTAATAAAGCAGGCATCTTAACTCATTCCTATTTTTATACTTGCATTTTTACATGCTTTCAAACTGCTAGGTTGGCAGAAGCTGTGGCAAGTAATGGGAGCTTACTCCCTTATGTGGCACTAGGGATTCGAACTGCCGACCTTTCTGATCAACAAGCTCAGCATTTTAGCCAATGAGCCACCATGTCCCAGGATTTATAATGTGCCCTAAATTGCTGTGCAGCCTTTTTATGGAGATTTGACTGACAAATCCTCACCTTTTTAATCACCTTATGATTCAATTGGTTTACAACCTAAGAGAGACTTTCTAAAGAGCAATGAAGATAAAAAAATCTCAGTGTCTTCCTTTTGAAATTAAGGGGACTCAAGGGAGTTAAAATTCTAACACCTCCCCTCTCCTGCAAAAAAAAAGACCCACTCGACAACTCTTTCTTCATGAAATACCATATTTCTAGTTTAAAAATGTGAGTTCGAAATAGCACTGTTAAAGCAATGAACTCCCTGCTCTAAGGCTGTCCAAAAAGAGATGATGTACAATCAGGGACCCTGTCAATGATGGGCATGAAAGAATGGGATGCTCATTTTGCTGAGAGCATACAGAGAAATCAGCATCTCTTGCCTTCAAATAGTAATCTGTTAAAAATGGTGGCCATTTTCTCTGGGAATGTTGCTTGTATGTTGAATGTACATTCTCACCAATGAAGGTAAATATACATGTCCCAAGATAATGTTGAGGATCAAATCAACAAAGGTTTATCTTCCAAGCTTTCAGAATTGTTTTGGAGCCCATCATCAGGGAATTTCTCTCTCTCCAGAATATATGCATGGGGCTGTTCTATGCATTGCATTTATATGGTTCCTGGTTGTGCGTAGCTTTCAGTTGTTAATTAGGGTGTCGATGGCTGGCTATTAAATCACTAATTGTTGTTTCCTGTGCTCTTGGTTCCTAAGTACCTTTTAGGCTAGTGGTAAATCAGCACTCCTATTGACTGACAAGGGGGCCAGTTTCCCAGGCTTCAATCGTTTCTCTGGCTATTTTTGTCCCTAGTCAACCAAAAATCATAGTAGCTGCAAAATTGAATATATATTCTGTATTGTCCTGGAGCCATGCACTACACACTTACTGCTGGATCTGCCACTGGAAGGAACAGCCAATGTCATCCCAATTCTTCCAGTGCATTTATTTATTAAATTCATCCCTTGCCTTTCTTCCCAAACCAGCCAATTTTCAACACTTCTTTCAACAGCTTAATCATCTAAAGCCTGTCTAAATAAAAACATTGTTGCCTGCCAGTTAGCCTGTCCTTCCTTGGCAGGGGATACTAGATTCTGAGTGGCCTGAATGAGACTATTTCTTCTAAGCTTCTCAGAAGAAGAAAATATCATTTGTTTTCTCAGTGCATCTTCCTGCTCTTTCTTTTTAATTGGACATGGTGGGGTGTGTAAAAAAGCAGGGCTGGGATAAAATAGCCCCTATGTTTAACCTTTTGGGATTTGGAGTTTGAAAGCATCCCAAATTGGGTGTTTAGACTCAGATTTCCCTTGTACATTTGAGGTATAGCTGGCCCTTGCCTGAAGTTCTCAGAACCCAGTATATTTGCACCTGGATAGCAAGCATAATAATTACTGCCGCATGATAGAGTTAAGACTCCTCCTTTCTCAGATCAAATATGTAGATGGTGACGTGGAATTACTAGTAATAGGAGCACAAAGATTTATCATGCGGACATTACCACTAGAAGTACAGTAAAAATCTAAAACAGACTGTTTCAAAGACCATAAAGAACATTTTTATTTTTCTGAAGACTCTGCATTGGATACAGATTTCTACTGATGATCTACATGTCCCATGGAAGCCAACCAAAGCCAGCTTTTCTAAATCCCAAGGCTGAGTTTGTGCAAGATATCCAAAATAGTGGAATTGGACAGGAATAAAAAGTACAGTTTGTGCACTAGGCATACATATATAGAGAACATTTCAAAAAAAAGTTCAAGGTGGAAAACACAAAGGGGGGGGAAGAAACACATAGATGAAATTTCCTAAATACACAAAATATTGGAAAGATGATGAGTCACCTAAACTACCATCATTGTAAGAAGAAAGCAACAGAAGGTAGGGAAATTAAGTAATTGGAAACTTACCTAAAGCAACTATGGTGAAAAACGAGAAGTGGACTCAACTGGTCATTATTAAGAGCTCATTTCAAGCCAACACAGTAGTGTTAGTAGTGAATGGTTCATGACACATTGAGTTGCTCATATGCCCTCTAGGCTGGATGCTAGTAGGGCAGAGTCCACTGTTGTTAAGTGAAGTGAGCTCTTGTGTTATTCACTAGGATTTTCTTTTGAACTTATTAAGGATTAAGAAATGAATAAAGGGTTCTGTAAGATGAGTCTGCCACCTGTGAGCTGGAGTCAGGTAAGAGATAAGTAGTTTATCAAGGAGGCTGATATTTCTTTAGGGGAGGATGGTGTACTACCTGTCTGAAAGGAAGTGATTATATACCTTCTCTTGAAAGAAGCTGCCTATTGATCATAGTGTTCTTCACAAATTTTGTTTGTCTTATGCCGCCTGCTTCGGGGAAGGTTGTTGAGAAAGTGGCAATGATTCATCAAAGAGTATCTGGGATTATTAATTATCTGGGTCCTTGCCAGTCATGATTTAAAACCTGTCCTAGGATGGAAATGGCATTAGTTGCTCTGGTTTATGACATTCATCCCAATAATAGTGGAGGGGGAAGAATGTACGTACTTCCCTTGGTCCTGTTAGATCACTTAGCAGTATTGAATATTATCAACCACAATATTTTGCTGGACCAACTGCAAAGATTGGGAGTCAGGAGCACTGTCCGTGGGTTGTTCTATTTCTATCCGGGTTGGAGATTTCCCACTGAGGGCAGGATAATGTTCAAAGCCCGTAGTTACTACGGGATGCACAGAATTTGATGCTTTACCCTGTTATTTATCAACTGTAAATTTATCAACTGCTGGGAGAGGTTATCCTACTGATTTGTAGTGAGACATCATGCTGTTAATATTCAGTGTACATTGCTATCCCAGGTTGCTATGGAAAGTTTGAACTAATGTATAGGTTGGGCAAAGAAATTCAAATTTAACCTACCAAAGGCCAAATTGCAATAAACACTTGAACAGGGTAGCAACAGTACTTCCTATAATTACTCTTGATGGAACCATGCTCCCTGTGAAGGATTTGATTTTTTTTTCTGGAGGTCCTACGGAATTTACAGCTACTGATTAAACAACAGCTAGAAGTCATGGTCAAGTTGGCCTTATTATCCTTGGCTAATATCCCAGTAATGATTTTACCTGAAACAGGGTGTTGTCAAATTGGTAACAACATGGTTTGATGCTATGGGGCAGACTTTGGAGACAATCCAGAAAGTAGAAACTAGATTGCTGGCAAGTTAACCCCCACACTGCAAGATGACACAAAATGATAACTCAAAATCTTATCACTTACAAAGTCCTTTAGTGGAGGGACTGTGATACAGTATGAAAGTCCCCATTTTGTCAGAATTGAATATGCTTGCCCAACATGAAAATTTCATACTTGTTGGGAGTGTTGCTTCCATGAATATGTAGTATTCATGGAGTATGCACTAAAGGAGAAATATTTTAGTGATGGCTCCATGTTTTGGAACTTATTTCCTTCAAAAATCCATTCACTTTTGGCATTTTGCAAGAGGAATAAAATGACTTTATTCCAATTTGCTTTTGACCTTACAACTTCAGTTGGCTAATGTTGTTTCTATATATTTATATGGTTGCATGCCACCCAAAGTGTCTGTGGGTGGAGTACAAAAGTGCAAATGAATAAACAATCAAATAGCAATAAAGATTGAACAGCCCTCAATAAAGCTGATAAACATCAAAGGCTTTTCTGAAAAGAAAGCTCTTCACAGTAATGAAAGACAGACAGAGATGGAGCATAGTGGATCTCCCGAGATAAGAATTCCAGACTTTGAATGCAACTAGTGACAAGGGATTAATTAACTGACAGGAGAGAGTTATTGAATTCAGGAGTCACATTCTATGATACTATGAATAAACATGGTACCTTTAACATACTGAATATTTCACCTTAATAGAGTAAATTGATTATTGATTAATCTTTAATCTAGAAGAAACATACTCCATGGCCCCAAAAAGATTGCTCTTATTGTTAGAGGGTAAACTACTTTCTTATAAACCCCATCCTATCAGTTGTCCTATTTTGACTTTGTCGATAGAAGATCTAAACATTTGTGAATTCATAGATTCCGTAATAATTTATTAGTTCAGATCATTATAGGAAATTTATTGTGGTTTCCCCCCCCTCCCATTTTGCAAAAGGTGTTGTTCATGATAATCCTCTTTAGCTATCACTGATGCCCAATGCTGTCAGATAACGGGTTTTGTACTTAGCATTCGCTCTCATAGAATCCACATGAAAATATCTTACAGCAAAATGAAATAGTAGGCAGGGTTGTAGAAGATAACAGAATGGATGCAGATTTTACAGTATTTATATTTTACAAGAAAGCCTATTTGGCCTAATGATTAAGACGCTGCAATAGGAACCAATCTGAGTTATAGTCCTGCCTTAGGCATGACTAGGCTAGTTTCCAGAAAGTATGGCGCTCCCTCCAGACATTGTGAGTGCTTCAACACTGGAGGTTTTTAAGAAGAGATTGGACAAAGTCTGAAGTGTTACAGGGTTTCTTGCTTGAGCAAAGGGTTGGACTAGAAAACCTCCAAGATCCTGTCCAACTCTATCATTCTAGTTGAGTTAGTCACTCCCTCTCAGCTCTAGGAAGATAATGCTTCAAAAACACTACCTAAAAGACTACATAGACTTATTGATATCATCACAAGGAATCAACTTTGACTAGAAGTAAAAAAAAACACTTACCAAAAAAAAAGAATCAAATCAACCATAAAAAGAAAAGAAATGATTTGGGAACAACAGTTTTATTTGGTATGTTATATCTGGTCCAGTTGCTCACTCTCTTTGACTGTTGTCTTTTTCACAGGATGAATACATCAATGCCTTATGCTTGAAATCCTGATTTATTTGATACTAGATTAACTTCTAATTTTCCACAACGAGGTCAACAATCCACCCAGCACTATTTCTACACAGCTCTGATTCATTCTGGTGTGTTTAGTCCATGAGCAGGGCTCAGCCATGCATGAACATTGGTTGTTAGTTGCAAAGTCGTTTCTGACCCATTGCAACCCCATGGACAATGTTCCTCCAGGCTTTCCTGTCCTCTACCATCCTCTGGAGTCCATTTAAGCTCATGCCTACTGCTTCAGTGACTCCATCCAGCCACCTCATTCTCTGTCATCCCATTCTTCTTTTGCCCTCAATCGTTCCCAGCATTAGGGTGTTCTCCAGTGAGTCCTTCCTTCTCATTTGATGGCCAAAGTATTTGAGTTTCATCTTCAGGATCTGGCCTTCTAAAGAGCAGTCAGGGTTGATCTCCTCTAGAACTGACCGGTTTGATTGCCTTGCAATCCAAGGGACTCGCAAGAATCTTCTCCAGCACCATAGTTCAAAGGCCTTGGTTCTTTGGTGCTCAACCTTTCTTATGGTCCAACTTTCACAGCCATACATTGCAATTGGGTAAACCATAATCTTGACTATATCCATGTTTGTTGGCAGGGCGATGTCTATGCTTTTTAGTATGCTGTCTAGATTTCCCAAACCTTTCCTCCCCAGGAGCAAGTATCTTTTAATTTCTTGGCTGCAGTCCCCATCTGCAGTGATCTTGGAGCCCAGGAAAATAAAATCACTACCTCCATTTCTTCCCCATCTATTTGCCAAGAATTGGTAGACATTCGGGATAGGAAAAAAGCCACTAGGAAATCCTTGGGCTAGAGCAGAATTACGATGGAAATTAGTCAGTTATCAGTTCTCCTGTTTAGGCATTTGTAAATATCTACACGCCACAGAGTACTCATGCAATTTCTGATAGTTTACCAGACTAGAGCTCCCCCCCCCCCCCGCAACTGTGGGTTAAAGTTGCAAGTCCTTGATATCTATTAAAAGGCAGGGGAATGGCTTATGAAGGTCATTTTTCAATTGAACAGTTAACTGGAGGGCACGGAGGAAAGTGTTTCACCAGATTCCGTGGCCCAAATGTTACATTCAAAGTGTAGGTGAACACAACAACAACTCTCCTGCAGCAGCTTTATTACCAGATGAGCTATAATAAAAAAAACAAACCCCTAAGCTTAATAAGCTAACAAAAACAAAGAAAGAAAGGGGAAGGTATTAAAAGAGAATGGGATATTGCAGTTGCTTATTGAGTGAGAGCATCTCAAAAACAATTGGATTGCTTAATACTTAATACATCTCCAATAAAAATGGGGGGAGATGTTCCTGACCAACGGATACAACCTGAAATTGTACACTCATTATTGAATTATTTGGTGTATCTGTCTGTCTTTCTATCTGTCTGCCTGCTTGTCTGCTTTTATCTATCTTTCTATCTTTCTATCATCTATCTTTCTATCATCTATCTTTCTTCATCTGTCTATCTGTCTATCTCTCTCTCTCATCTATCATATGCCTGCCTGCCTGCCTGCCTGCCTGCCTGCCTGCCTGCCTGCCTGCCTGCCTGCCTATCTATCTATCTATCTATCTATCTATCTATCTATCTATCTATCTATCTATCTATCTATCTATCTATCTATCTATCTATCTATCGCTCCCAAACCTTTCTCAGTATCTTTCTTTTTCTAATATGGTACTAATAAACATCCACTGATGTTAGAAATACACTCCAACAGTTGATTGTGCAAATTGTCTACAAGATTACCTCTGTGTTTACAACCCATTGCAGAAAGGGGGGGACTTTCTCTAAAAGCTCTTTTGTCCTGAGATTGAAATCAAATGGGAAAGTTTTGACGTGTGTTTTTATAAAATACTGTCCTCTACTGGATGGAATACGTTATGCCTCATTTTAAAAAAATCTGATCCTGAGAGTAGTAAATTGAAGAACATGTATTTTTATTAAGGAGAGCAGAGGTCTGTCTCTATCAACTGAATTTCACTTTTGCAAAATCCTAATTCAGTTTCTTAAAATAAAATGAAAAAGCCTTGGAAAGTGATTGCCAATTTAAACACAGTGTGCCAAGGACAGTCTGTTCGCAAAGTATGTAATGAAATGTTTCCAACTCAGAGAAAGAAGGCAGGGAGTGGGAAGCAGGATGATTATTTGCATTCATTAATATAAATATATGCAAATTAAAGTCATTTATTATTTAAGACTAAAGATTAGACTTTTCAAATCTGGCAAGAGGAAAGGAAGATTGGAAGTGAAACCAGTTTAAGAAGATGACAGGTGTAAATCCAAATATGCCGTCCAATGTACCCATACATAAATTTGCAAATGGAGCATGAGAGTGCAGTTGAATGCTTTGAGCTACAGTCTGGATTCCATTCAAAGTTAGATAACATTTCCAAACATTGTGCTTAAAGGGTTTGGGACTTCCTCAGCACTCCACCATCTGGTCAAATCAGGGACCGTTTGCTTGTCTCCTTTCTACCCAACCTTGTCTTCGTAATGTGGGGCCAGGAGTAGACAAAAGGACGACTCTTTTCAGAAAGAGACAATATAAATCTGGCCAGAGCCATTCATGACTAGCACTTGATTTTCTATCACAATTGTCATGAAGCTCAGCCATCACATGTGTAAGAAATAGCACTGCCCAATATTTTGTATCTTTTTCTACAAAAGTGGTCCCATTATTTAGATTCTGCAATAGCTGGCAATCTCAGTGAAATGGAATAAGAAGAAAGGTATAGAGAATTAGGAGAGAGAGGGGAGAGGGGAGAGGGGAGAGGGGAGAGGGGAGAAAGGAGAAAGGGGAAAGGAGAAAGGAGAGGGAGGGAGGGAGGGAGGGAGGGAGGAGAGAGAGAGAGAGAGAGCGCACAGAAAAAGTCCCAGCTTCATAACTGATCAGGAAACAGAAGAATGCTGTCTAAAACCAGAAACAAATCACCTTTGCACCAATAGATTGGTTTTAGGACATTTATAAGAGAATACTTGGAAAAATCAAGGAAAAGTGTTTTAATTTTCCAAAAGCTACAATATCTTGTAAGTTCAGGGCATTGCAAGGATGAACAGAGCCAACATTTTAGGCTCATTTTCTGGTGTTTGAAAGGAGCTCGAAGCACCTGTTTGTTGTTTAACTCCCTCCCCCCAAATGATAAAAAGTCACACCCACTCTAAAGATACTACAAAAAATCTTGAGAGGTTTTATATGAATTCAGGTGCACAAGATGCCCACCCTATCAAAGAATAGCAGTGGTAGACTTGGAAAATCAGATGGTTTCTTAAATATTAAGAACAATTTTCCAGAAACCAGGTATCCCATTGAGGCCCTTGCTGACTCATAGAAGTAGGAAAGAGAAGAGGCAATTTATAATATCAGTACATTGCCCCAAAGCAATCTGGATCCTCATTTTACCGACCTTGAAAGGATGGAAGGCTGAGTCAACCATGAGCTGCGTCAGGATCAAACTCCAGGCTGTGGGCAGGGTTTGCCTGCAATACTGCATTTTAACCACTGCACCACCAGATAGCTTTCTTCACAGCTTCCAATGCATCCTCAAGTAACTATTCAGCAAGCTTTTGAGGGTGCAGAAAGGTATCATCATCATCTGGTCCAGAAAATCCATAGCTGGACTCTACAAAGACTTGCTGTAGTGATAAAATCCCCATTCCTTCCCCACTCCAGGGGAAGGTTACTGCAAAAGCCCCATTCCCTCCCGATCATCTGGAACTCAGGAGGCAGAGAATAGATGGGGTGGAGCCAGTGAGAGGTGGTATTTATTGGTTCTCTGAATGACTCAAAATTTCCACTACCGGTTCTCCAGAACTGGTCAGAACATGCTGAATACCACCTCTACTGTTGACCCACCAATGACATGATTGTATGACAGGGACACTTTAGTTACAGTTATTTATGGAGTGGAAACCTAACATTTTTTGCAATGTGCTTTTGATTGGGCTACCCTAATACTTGGTCCAGAAGCTGTGGCAATCAAATTTCTGAGTGGTGGGCCTGCCTATTTACTTGTCATACCTTTATTGGAACAAGTGAAGTAGCTGTTTTTGTTGGAGGAGCTTTCTAACTACATGATAACCTAGCCTTTATTGCAATGCGCTTTATGTTGGTTATCCTAATGCTTGTTCCTAAAGTTTTGTCAACCATATTTCTGAATGGTGTATTTGTTGTATATGAACAAGCTGCCAATTGGATATCAAGCCAAGTTTCAGGTTTGAGTTAAGAGATGCCTGGTGCTCCTACATAACCTGGGACCTGGATACTTGTCACATTGGGTTTATCCTTATAAATCTGGTTGGTCACTTTGATTTTCTACTATGTGACCAGAGTCAGGTCCTACAGGTTTTGACCTGACGACACCCATGAACTGAAGTACTGTTCTGCTGAAATTTGCAAGGTGCCCACTGTATTCCTTTTAGTCACCTATTGAATGTTTAGAAACCTAAGGAACTCCCTTGTGAATATTGGAAGGTCCCCCCCCCCCAGCCGAAACACACCCTTTAAAATGCATGTTTCACTGAATATGGTTTTGCACCATTTTTACTGCAAACTCCTTGAGATGCTTCAGCATATGTAAATACATTTAACCAACCAAGTATTCCAAAATGTAATCCCTAAAGCCTAATATCTTACTGTGAATAAAATGCTCCTATATGACCACCCTTCACCTCTTAGCAGACAACAAAATAGCACTAGATGGGGATGATTCGACATGTAGCATCTTGACATTTATGGATATAAATGCAGTGTCCCCGTTGCTACAAATATATCCTTCAGGGCTTTAGAAGGCTATCTTCAAATGTGAGATATGGGGAGAACAGGCCATCTCAGGATGGTTCCACTCCCCATTTGTATTTTGCAGCAAGTGGCTTTCAATATAAACTGAGAGGAACTTTTTTCATCTGAAACCTAGAAAAAAGGCAGACACACACACACAAAAAAAGAACTGGGGAAAAAGATTCATCTAGGTTTGGTTGAGGATCGGCTTGCAAATTCCAACAGGTACATGGCTTGCTTTATAAACAAAAGACAGGAGGCTTTTTAAAATGATTTGATTAATTGTTTAACAAACCAGGACTCATTAGGTATATATAGTAATCACATTGATAAAGAGTGAGAATAGAGGGTCATATTGTGACAGAAAGAAGCACATCAGATAAAAGCCTATTACTAGTACTGAGAACAAAAATAAAAGCAGATCTTCTCCATCATGGTAAAAGTGAATATTAAGGCAAAGGTAAAGGTTCCCCTTGCACATATGTGCTAGTCGTTCCCAACTCTAAAGGGCGATGCTCATCTCCGTTTCAAAGCCAAAGAGCCAGTGCTGTCCGAAGACGTCTCCGTGGTCATGTGCCCGGCATGACTAAACGCCGAAGGAGTACAGAATGCTGTTACCTTCCCACCAAAGGTATTCTCTATTTTTCTACTTGCATTTTTGCATGCTTTTGAACTGTTACGTTGGCAGAAGCTGGCACAGGTAATGGGAGCTCACTCCGTTATGCAGTGCTAGGGATTCAACTGCCAATCTTTCTGATTGATAAGCTCAACATCCTAGCCACTGAGCCACCGTGTCCCTAAAAAGTAAATATTATTAAACAGCTAAAGTTGCTGTGAGGCATTCTTTAAAATGTTCATATTAATTTCAATTTAGCAGTTTTGAATATTAAGGGAATGATTGAAAATGTCACTCAAATAATTTTTAAAGGAAATAATTTAGAAGCTTCAGATTTTTCCCTTCCTTCCTTCCTTCCTTCCTTCCTTCCTTCCTTCCTCCCTCCCTCCCTCCCTCCCTCCCTCCCTCCCTTCCTTCCCATAATTGTCCTTGGATAATTCTTTTGGCAATTTTCATTGTAGCCTGCGGGATGCTATCTTGCTGCAAATGTATAGGTGGGCTAGGTTTTAGGTAAAAAGGAATTCTTAAATCATGACATCTTCTAAAATGTCTTTGTGTGCAACAGAGAATTCTATTCACGAGGTTTCCATCTTTCATTGGGTTTTTTAAAACAATTTTATTAGTTTGTATTTTAGCATACAAAGAAAAAACAAAAGCAAATAGTAGGGAAGTTAGGGAAAGGAAAGAGAAAAGTGGGGGAAAGCAAGGTGTGGAAAGAAAAAAAGGCATTGACTCCTGACTTCCTTTGGTGTGGTAAAATAAGGCATTAACATCAAACCTCAACTTTTTAATTCATACATAATAGTATGTTGTTGTTAGTTGGAAAGTTGTGTCTGACCCATCACAACCCCATGGATAATGTTCCTCCAGACCTTCTGATCCTCTACCATCCTCTGGAGTCCATTTAACCTCATGCCTACTACTTTGGTGATTCCATCCAGCCACCTCGTTCTCTGTTGTCCCCTTCTTCTTTTGTCCTCAATTTTTCCCAGCATTAGATTCTTCTCCAGTGAGTCCTTCTTTCTCATTAAGTGGCCAAAGTATTTGAGTTTCATCTTCAGGATCTAAACAGCAGTCAGGGTTGATCTCCTCTAGGACTGACCAGCTTGATCGCCTTATAGCCCAAGGGACTCACAGGAGTCTTCTGCAGCACTTAATAGTATAAACTAGGTTTAACAGATATGGAGTCTACCCTCTCTCCAGATTAAAACTAAAGGAGAAGAAGGTATTTAGATTCAATAAAATATCTTCTTCTCCTTTATTCACTTAACAACTGCAGTGATTCAGTTAACAACAATGGCAAAAAAAGATCATAAAATCAGATGTGACTCACTTAACAATTGCCTTGCTTAGTGATGGAAATTCTAGTTACGGTCATGTACTACCTGTATTTAGTATGCCATAAATGAACAAACAATGACCAAAAAGACAAGGCTGGTGTGAATTCGTACATTCCCAGAGATTAATAGAAGATATTGCAGCTAGTAAGGCATGAATGAAATGTTGTCACAAAAGATGAAAAATCATCAGGAAAGAAAGCTAGATAGAGGCTGTGCTTGCCAGCTTTCTTTTGAAGATGGCTCCAATCCTCAGATGGTATCTGTTGCCCCCTCAGTTTGCACTTGTGGCTTTCTGGCACATTGCTAGCTAACTGGTGATAATTCATTCTGACTCTGACAAAAGTCACAACGCAGATGGAAGTTAGTCTGCCCACGCTTCCTTTCTTGGGAACTGCCAGTTTGCTTTAGAGTATTAAGGCAGCATTATATTGATTACTCCTTGATATTTGCAGGTCTACAAAATGTCCGAGGAGACTCACCGAAAGTTTTAGAGACTTTTAATTTGTTGTACCCAAGTTCTTTTGATGGTCCCCACAGGCTACGCATTTATGAAGAAAGGTAGCAACAATAAAAGCTTATTGTTTGCACTCAGCCAAACTTCATGGATTTCTTTAAGGTATGACAAAAGAGAAAATGAGTTACACGGATTTTCAATAACTTGAACACCAATCTTGGCTGTCTAAAGGGAATTACTCCAGTGTTCGTTCTTTCTCTATTGTGGCATGGCTTTAAGGGTTTATCCTTGTAAATGACATCAGTAGTTACAGTGAACAGAGCCAGAAAGCTCTGGAAATGCCTCCTCCCTATCTTCATTTGCAAAAGTGTGCTAGGGAGAAAACTAAAGGCAGCAAAGGAAAATTTGTCCAGGGAACCACAGAGTATGAGATAGGAATAGCACTTAGATTTATATACCACTCCATAATGTTTTATAGCCCTCTCTAAGTGATTTACAAAGTCAGCATATTGCCCCCAACAATTTGGGTCCTCATTTTACCGACCTCAGAAGGATAGAAGCCTGAGTCAACCTTGAGCTGGTGAGAACTGCCAAACCACAGGCAGCCATCAATCAACAGAATTAGCCTACAGTGTGCATTCTAATCACTGTGCCCCCATGGCTCTTGATATGGGTCAGTATATGGCAAATGCAGTGTAGGTTTAAGGGTGGCGAGAGGCCTTTTCTTTCAAAGAGGGATTTCATATATGAGCTCTAACATTTCAACCTGTTAGATCTACTTGAAATTGAGGGACATGATGGGGTAGGAAAGGGGACAGAATGGGACAACTTGGCATAACCAATTTACCTCTGCTAACTCACCATGGACAACTCATCATGGGATAACTCAGGGTGGTCAACTCACGGTGGGACAATTCAAGAATTCAATTGAAGTAATTAAAATAATTTTTATAAAATATTTTAAATTTTGTCATTCAAACATCATTTTGTTCCTTCTTTTGCAACATTTCTTTAATGATTCTACTCCACCAATTTCTTCAATATTAGTATAACTCATGTCCCATGGTAAATTCCAGCAAGTTAGCCATGGCATGTTGGCTGTAGCAAATTATCTGCAGCAAGTTGGCCTTGATGAGTTGTCATTCACCTGGAGGAAGGGTGGGGAGAGAGACTAGAGATGCAAATGTTTGCTTATGTGTGGTGATATCTTGAGATAAATGGTGCATCTTACATACTTGCATCAGTGGAGAGGCTCAAATAATTTAACAACTGGTTCTCTGCTCTAATGACCAGCTGGGTAAGAGGGGCTCGGTGGTCATGTGACTGGGTTGGCATGGTCAGCTCAATGTCACTCATGTCGATGGGCGCTTCGCCTTAGCTGTTACAATGTAATAAGAGTTAACCAGAGAGGCAATTTCTGTAAGCAGGGCAACAAAGATTAGGCTAGAAACAACACCAAAATATTTTCTTCCTGCCTCCCTTACAGAATTAGCCCTGTAAAATGAAAAAAAAAGAGATTTCTTCCAACAACTGGTTGTTTTGAATGTCTGAGGGAGAGGTCTATTGGGGTGGGGATATCAGCTCTGCTAATAGACTCATTGACTAGGAAGAATGGCACATATGTCATGACTCAAACCCCACATTTTCAGACTTCATTCCTAACATTGGTGTTTCATTCCTGATGTTAATGACCCAAATACTTGAGATGTGAAAATTGCAGTGGGACACTATAACATCATCACATGTTTTGTCACTGGCTCCCTCTCTGCCCCCTAATGCAAGCCTATAAGTGGGACGTTTTATAGATGAATTTCTCCCTACCCTCACCTTATCAATAGCATAGACCAGGGGTTAGCAACCAGTGGCTCTGGAGCCACATGTGGCTTTTTCATCCTTCTGGTGCGGCTCCCAGTTGGCACCACAGTGTTGAGAGGAGCTTCCAGTTGGGGGGAGGGGGGAACAGGGCATGCCATAAAGATACTCTATGGCAAGGGGCAGGTTTTCTGGTCAGCTCCACAATTGATAGGGCTTTCAGTTAGGACAAGTAGAGGAAAAAGGATGCTGTGCTAGGAGGAGACTCTACAGTGGGGAATCCAGACTTCCAGTCAGCTCCAGAATTGAATGGGGAGCTTCTGGTTATGACCTTTGTGGCTCTTTGAGTGTTTAAGGTTGCTGGCCCCTGGCATAGACTTTCACTGACACAAAGCTTCTGAGAAGTCAGACCGGTAGCTAGATATTTTAAAAAGGAAGTTCTATGGGATTTCTTTCAAGATATGATTTGCAAATACTAATTGCTAATGCGTAGACTTAATCTTCAACATATTTCCTCTCTCTCTACTATTTAAGAATCCCCCCAAAGGCTCTTTAACATGATTGCATAATGAGAAAGTAAGATATTATTATTTTGCAGACAGTAATGCTTCATTAAGGGGCCCATTTTTTTTCTTCTTCAGGATGACTAATACACAGGGAGCCTAACATTTTGAATTCTTCAGTTTAAGGACAAGATGGGAGATGGGTCAGAGAAAGACAGCTGTATTTTAGCATCTCCAGCAAAAACATGACCGAGTTTAAAATGGCTTTTAAAATACTGAAAATTGGAGGGGAAAGGAATTGAGAGGCATCATGGATGGACCCTCGGAAATAAAATCCAGCAGCTTTGATTAAACTTGTTATGAGACCTTTCATGACCAATGTTCTCACTGTTCCCTTGTCACAAAGCTTCCAGATTGCAGTTTTACTTTAACCCAAACTCAGCGTTTCCTTCAGCTCTCTAAGCCTCTGTAAAATTGAAGGACATTTCCTTCCTATACCCATCTCTAATAACTCAGTGTGATTGAAACTTTCAATCTGCATTCCTGATTTTGGTCATAATTGAAAGGAACGCATTAGCAGCAGGGGGGCAAAAATCCCACGATTGCTTCATAAACTTTACCTTCATTGCCTCAGATTCTCAGTAGTTCTCAATATGTAAGTTTAATGGCGTGACCCTAACAAGAAACGATCAGCAAATGAAATGAGCCAGTGGGTAGCTGCTTCACACGGCTACAAGTGTCAGTGGCAGCCTGCCTACCATTAATTTTATCGTAACTCATTTCTTCAGGTTGAGTACGGCACGATTTAATGTTCCCATTCCCTCATTCCTGTTCTGCATGACAAATTGTTTTAATAAACATAAACCGGGTAATAATAAAGTAATAATAAGCCTCGCACTCACCTTATATCACTGCAGTTAAATTCTCCCATAAGCCAACAGAGGGTACACTGACAATTACATTCCAGCCAATCGGCAGTCAGGCAACCACAATGGACAGATTTAATATAGTTTGTAAATATGATTAGTGTGCTGTCACATTATTGCAGCATGGTATTTACATTACTCTCCAAGGTTATTCGCTACACCAAATCAACATTAAGTAGTGTTCTTTTCTTTTGTTTCTTAAATCAACCATATTTTTCTTTCTGTATCACCCTGAAGTTAATGAAGAAAATTGTGCCGATTGTTAATATTCAGGGGAATCAATCAATATTACGGTTTTTTTAAAGGCATCTGTGTTTATGCTTGGACCTTTATTAGGAGAGCTTTAAAACACACAGGATGTTCTCTCTTATTGAGTCTCCCTATCCAACACTCTGTTATATCAACACTCAGCTGCCTACAAGTCTCTCATGAAAAATGTTCAAATAATGAATGGCTGTTGTTTACAGAAGTAATTTCATGCTACATTTCCATTATTGCCTAGATTTGTTTAGCTTCTCAAGCTTTCCTCGTTTCCTTGCAATGAACTTTTTAACAAAATACAGCAGAGCCTGGGCTGTTTACCCTGTTATGCTGATAATAGGAACCTTTCTCATTTTTGACAGATTGTAACAATTTCTAGCCATGTGCAAATGAGCATCTTAAACTCATTAAGGTCAATTAATCATTGAACAACTGGGTTCTCCTCCCCCATCCTCCATCAATGAATGTATCCCATAAATGAAGAAGGATAAGCAAAAGGGTTGAATGTGGTTAAGGTTTATTTATCTAATTCAAATAATTGTACTTTCAATATTATTAAAAATTGCTTCCAAATGACATTAGTCTGTTTCTTCAAATTGATCTGCTTGTGACAGACAGTGAATAACTATTCCCCAATGTTCTAAGAACATTAAATTACTGCATTTGTAGCAAACTCACCCTAGCTCTATTAATTTAACATCCACTTCATTCATTCATGTGTGCATGCCTGTGTGTGCATCTATAAGTAAAGTTCTGCAAAAGTTTAGATGCCCAATATTGGTTGGATATAATATAATCATTATACATAGCAGCATCCATCCATCCATTTTGTCAGGCACAATAACAATATCACAAAAGGATCAATTCAAAATAATGCGCATGCAGCAGATCAGAAGAGAACTGCAATTCTTCAATTGAAAAGAAATCTATTTTGTGTTTCAAGCCATTGGCATTTTCCTCTTTTTGCTTTAAAGATAGAGAAACAAATGCAATTCTGTGTCATTGCAAAGGCTACTCAATTTCTATTAGCCAACTAAAAATATGGGTAGCTATATTGTTAGTCTAGTCTATATTAGTCTAATAATCTAATAAAGATTCTTACTAATTAGAAGCAGTCCTTTCCGAATGCCATGCTTGCAATTACCCTCTCACACATCTTCTGTGCAGATGTATAGAAACATTTATTGGGATAATAATACTTATGTTAATGATTTCCATTTTCTTTTCAGAGGATCTCATTTTCACGCATTCAGATTGGACCATTACAGAAGAAGATACTAAGTATTATGCTGGAGTCTCTCTGGGGTTCCAGTTAGTTGTACCTTAATATGTGATGTTGTCTAAAAACATGTTTGTCTCTGCCCCCCATCCCAAATGGAAAGCTATCTATGCAAAGCGATTTTGAGATTCTTGGGGATTGTTATTGAACTACAGCTTTTCACTTTGCTTGATTTTTATATTTTGTTTAGTTCCACATTTTTCTGGCATATCTTTACTTTTCAAACAATCTCTCCTGTCCCAGCTTGCATTCTGCCTTCTCTTTTTTTTAAAAAGTGCCTTACTTATAGAATTGCTCTTCTCTGTCATTACAGCTATTCCTGTCATTTCTTCAGCTAGAGTTCTGTACAGTTTGACTATTTTGATTTTTTTTAATTTCCCATTTCCTGTTGATTTGTTTGTAAAGTTCAGGCTGACCTTATATTTTTCTTTTATTTCTAACCTGACTTGCATTTTCATCTGAATCTTTCCATGTCCTACATACTGGACTCTGGGTCAGTTGTCTTCAATTCAGAAACAAGATTTGGGTTTTGGACTCATTGTTTAAACCACTATTATCCAAAAAAAAATTGGTATTTAACATCTCACTGTCCATTCCTGTTATTCCTCATGGATACCATAGGCAAATCATATTTTTGGTGCCTCCATGTCTTTGATTCACCTCTCCAGGAAATTGTTGGTTTGTAGGTGGTTGAACATTTCTGCCCAAGCTCATTTTGGAATCATTGTAGTTTATAAAGTGTGTTGTATGGTGATATTGTTTTTTTTTTGTTTGCTGCTCTTATTTTCAATGTGATACTTTTGAATGATTTATTGATTTGTAAACTGTTGGTGTTCTAGGATGGGATCAGCTGGCTTCCTTAATAAATATCTACAGAGTTAGGTTATATTATGAGTTTTAAAAATACTAGTGGTCAAGTAGAAAAAAACTTGCCTGGATTTGAAGCACTGAAAGAATGGACATCAAAAGATTTGTTTTTATTTAGAGTTTTTATATCAATCTTCAGAGGGACGCAGTGGCTCAGTGGCTATGCTGAACTTGTTGATCAGAAAGGTCGGCAGTTCCGCGGCTCAAATTCCTAGTGCCGTGTAACGCAGTGAGCTCCCGCTTCTTGTCCCAGCTTCTGCCAACCTAGCAGCTTGAAAGCATGTAAAAATGCAAGTAGAAAAATAGGAACCACCTTGGTGGGAAGGTAACAGTATTCTGTGTGCTTTCAGTGTTTAGTCATGCTGGCCACATAACCACGAAGATGTCTTCAGACAGCACTGGATCTTTGGTTTTGAAACAGAAATAAGCACCACCCCTATGGCTGTTCCAAGGCCATCTACAGAATTTCATGGCTACATCAGATACATGAACCGGTGTCTTTTCAACTTATTTAAGCACTACAACTTGGTACATTGCAAAACTTCACAATCTCTATGCTTTGGTGATTCTTACTGAAACAGGTTTTATGTATCATTATGAAATTATAAGTCTGATCTAGCATTTCTGGCCAAATTTTGGAGAATGGGAGGAAAAAAAGAAAAAGAAAATCCCGTAAAGGATCTCTGGTGGAGGAAAATTGGGTGGCGGCAAATCAAATTTTGCCATTTACATTCACTGGCTATTTACTTGACCTATAAGACATATAGTGATGATTTATTTTAAAGATTAATTACAGACTGTCTCTGTTTTTCATAATAAAGAAACCAGCAGGTGTAGAGAGATATACAGTAAGTGAAATAAATGGGAAGAAAGGGAGTGGGGTGTTACTGAACACAAGATCACAGTACTTGAAACATCCTACTGAGATCAGAAGAATTGCGAAACATGCAGTGGTGGTACAATAGCTATTCATTAACTGCCTGTATCAGCGGGTCTAGAGATTAGAGCTTAATGCAATGGTGAAGTAAGTGTCCATATCACAGTAGCCATGGAGGAATAGCAAGATGTAATGAAACTGAATAGCTAGCCATTGAAAGTTGAAAAAATATATTGATTTTTCAGTGCTTGATCACCCAGGAGGCTTTATCAGGTATGAATACTTGGGAACCATCTGCTAACTCCGTAATGGTATTTTAGGATTTGTGACAGACACTGGGGGAAAAATAAACTATATGTTTGAAAATAACACAGAGTGAAGCTAGGTTCTCTTATAATAAATCCCACTGCTGCCTATCTCTTTGACACAATCCATGCTTATATGAGCTCCAAATTAGATCCTTATTCTTTTAACAGCAAATATCAATGAGGTAGTACGGTTTAATTTCTCCTGCCATCTTTCAACTAGGATCTTCTTGGATAAGTGGACTGTTGTGCTAACATCAAGAATACAGATGTATCTAAGCTTCACTACAGTAGCTTGTTTCCTATTTTCCTCCCATCTCTCCCCCCACCCACACCAAAAGCAAACCTGGCAGACCCTACAGTCATCATATTGATTGTGAAACTATCTGTTGTCATTCCTCAACATTCATTTGTAGAACAAGGAGAATAACCAAGAGCCAAGGTGGCGCAGTGGTTAAATGCAGCACTGCAGGCTACTGCTAGATCAGCAGGTCAGCGGTTCAAATCTCACCGGCTCAGGGTTGACTCAGCCTTCCATCCTTCCGAGGTGGGTAAAATGAGGACCCAGATTGTTGGGGGCAATATGCTGACTCTCTGTAAACCACTTAGAGAGGCCTGAAAGGCCTATGAAGCGGTATATAAGTCTACTGCTATTGCTATTGCTATTGCTAACTGGCATTCTATAAACCTCTTTGTATTGCCTGACATACATAACACTCCTGGATATGACTGTTGTTTTCTCCACACAACATTGTTATTGAAATGGGCCTCTGTTCTACTTGCTTTAATATGGAAGATGATTATGAAACCTCTTTGGCTATGATAAATCAGCTGAAAGATGTAATAACATGTTTCAACTGTTGGAATGGATGTTTGATTACAGCTCTGCGGTGCCTTTTTTAATCTCATTTTGAGTTTAATTCATAATCCATTCTATGATTTAGAATGTACATACCGCATGTATACAATAGAATAGCAGAATGTATTCATTCATGCTTGTTATTGAATAGGTGGGTAGGGGTTTTTTACATGCAAGTTGCATTTTAAATGCTTTGGATAGGAAAATATTGTATCTATTATAAAACTGTATAACATAATAAGATAAACTGTCATTGGAAATTATATTCATATAACATTCAGCTTTAGAACTTTCTATGCAATAAAGAAAAATACATTGCTGAAATGTTTAATTTTGAACATCAGGAAAGATGTGTGTGTGTGTGTGTTTGTGTTACTATAAACATCTTTCCTCATTTCCATTTTTCCCACTTAGTAATTTAGCAGGTCTGTTTTTTTAATTAAATGGCATTTGGAATTAGTGATAATAAAAATGATGACATATAAATGGTGGGAAAGTATTTTCCCCCTTATTAGACAGTCCCAATGGCAGCATACAAAGCAACTTGAATGTCAATTGACACAATGACAGGGGAAAAAAGGAAAAGTGCCAACTAGTCCCTTGGAGTAATAGATGTTTGAAGTTATATTTTAATATAACCATAATCCCAGAGCTAAAAACACACACACACAGACAGACAAAAAGCAAATACTTGTATGAGTGTATGTGTGTGTATAATATTATTACATATATATGTGTGTATGTATGTGTGTGTGTTTATATATATGTGTGTGTGTGTGTGTGTGTGTTTGTATGTATGTATATATGTATATGCACACATACATGTACATACATGTGTGTGTGTGTGTGTGTGTGTGTGTGATGCATTTGTGCTGATAAATAAATAAAGGGAGACTAATATAGATCTACTTCAAGCTATTTAGCTCTCATCAGTTAGCCATACCCTTACTGGGATTCAAACCTGGGCTGTTTTTACATATTAGGCAGTTGTATTAGCCTCTAAGCCACATGCTCTCCTCCCTTATCAGCTGAGCCAAGGAAATCATTAAGTGTTATGTCAAAGCACCTGGTATGCCCAAATACCAGGCAAAAGGTAAAAGGGATGCAGTATGCTCCCTCCCATATCTGATAATAGGATAGTTTTGTTCAAAACCAAAGAAGGGGATTTTTTTTAAAAAATAAACAAACATACAATTCAAAAGACAAAAAGAATTGCCATTTGTTGTCCTGGCATAAACCACACAGCCCTTCCTCTGTTAATGGGACAATGTAATCCTTCATCCATTTTTTTCCTACCCATATTTCTGACTATTGAATTCTGTGACTTCTTACCATGAAGAGCTTTATTTCTCAAGGATTTATGGGTTCTTAGCAGAGAATTTAATTTTTGGTCCAGATAAGAGGGTAAAGGCTTATATGTGAGGATGTTAAAAGTTGCTGCTTTTCTTACAGGGAATTTGAATGGATTTCTTCTTTGCTTCAAAGAAATAATCCCATAATCCTTCTCCACCACAACCAGTCTCCATGTGCACACAAATCCATTGTATAGAATGAGTTCAACTTCAGTCCTTCATCTTCTTATAAAGTTGTTGAAACTCTAAAAGATTCAAAAATTCTGCCAAGTCAGCTTCAATTCCTAGTGCCCATGAAGTTTTCTTGGCAGCAATATGGAGAAATTTGACCACCATCTTCTTCCATCATGGTTTTTTTTTTTCAATTTCCCAATCTAGGATTTCGTAGTGGTGTATGACATTTTTTTAAAGTTGTTTAAAATCAGCTAAGGATTAGTAGGTGCTACCAACTGTTATGGCATTTAAATCTTTAAAGTATTAATTGGGTGTCATACATTCCTACAGTGACTGCTAGAAGCTAGGAAGAAATGAGGTAATGACTTTCTGATACCCTTTGGGCAACACCCTGCAAGTTACAATAATGATAAAGGAGACTGAAATTAATGCAAGCTTATGTAGCAATAACTTGGTTGGTCTTTTCAGCTGCCATAAAATTTCCCGTTGATTTTTTGCAGCGAAAACATTAGTTAATATTTCTAGGAACTATTATAGTTGTATAGATTATCTCAAGGTAGTCTATGTATCTACAAGAAACAGAACCTAACAAAAAGAATCCAAATACATAGGCCTTGGATATAAGAGTACTGTTTTTCGCACTTTATTTATTTTCAGATGAATAGATACAGTTTCAAAGGAGGAAAGCCACATTCAAAATAACCATCTTTGTCTTCCATCTACTCGGACAAAATAAAAAATATTCCATTTTCCAAATTCTGGGGAAATGATGACCCTTCAACTGGTATTTATTGGTTAATTCAATGCTCTCTGTTTTGACCTTTATTTAAAAGGCAGCCTGCCAACAGCTCAAAATCCTGCCAACTGCCAGAAGCTTAATTGTGGAGATTATGGTCTGTTTGTAACATAGATTATTAAAACACACTCAGACCTTTTTACAGCCTTTCCCTTGGTTCAGAAATAGCTTGTACGCATTAGATAAAATAGATTATTCTCATTTCTCTCCCCATGTTTTTGGATCATATTCAGAGCATTTTTCATGAGCCCTGGAAAAAAAGAACATGCTAAATTTACAACAGTGGCAGATGTAGAAAAACAAGGTAGTCATCCATAATATTTCATGAGTTCTTTCACATATTCAAGCCAAAAATATCAAGAGGACAGAAAGCATAGATTCACTAGCAAACTGAAGTAAAATATATTCTCATGCATTGGAGAATAATACAATACTTATGTATTTATATACAAAATCATAGACATGACATTCTGTTTCAAAATGTACCCTGTTTGGTAGAAGAGAATTGTCCCTTATTTTAAAATGCTGGTTTAGCACTCTTCTAAAAGAATACTGTAGACCGTTTACAGTCAGCCTTGATATGGGTTGAGTGTTCCCTTAGGAACATGGTAAAACATAGCCTGGAAAACATGATAGGCAGTAGAAGCCACGTGGTATAGTGTTATCCCTCTTGTCAATGCATACACACATATAGCACCTATCAACTCTTTTGGCCTTGCTAATAGGCGGTAGCACATAATCTGTGGGTTTCCCCCATCTGCAAGCTGGCTCAGCTGCTATGGCTGAGAGGGTGATTGTAAACTAACAACCATCTCTTCTATTCTATGGCAGTAAGAATGGCTCATTACTCTCCTGCTTTGCCAGATAGCACAGCACAGCGAATAGAGTAGAGTAGAGTAGAGTAGAGTAGAGTAGAGTAGAGTAGAATAGAATAGAATAGAATAGAATAGAATAGAATAGAATAGAATAGAAAAGGGCTTTATTGTTATTTTAAATGTACACTAATCAGCATACATTAAAATGAAATTTCATTGCATTCAGTGCTCAGAGGATAACCATTATGCATATACCATCACCACCACCCCTACACACACATATATGACACAAATAAACATCACAATCTAGTTCGAATGTATACATATACATGGGGGGAGGAACAATCCAGTGAATTTACAAGACGGATGGCACAAAGAAGCACCATAGATCAGCACAGATTTTGATTGGTGGCCAAGCCATATGTCAAGAATGCCTACCAATCACAGCAGTGTTCAGACAGAAGAAGCAGTGTCATGTCTGAAGAAGTTGTTAAGAAAAAGGAAAAGCAGAAAAAACAGAGGGTTTAATGAATTGTTCTATTTAACTTGCCCTGTACCCTAAATCAAGAGGCTACCAACTTTGAAAGCCAGAACCAAAATTTTAGAGACAGCTTATAGATAGGTAGTAGGGGCAGCAGATGGAATGAGAATGGTTAGAGAGAACTCTTAATTCGGAAGGACCCTTTGTTTGCTGCCTAATGGAACACGAAGAGGCACTAAAATCTGTATAAACCAGAATCCCCCAATTTGATGCCTTCTAAATATGTTGATCACAACCTTCTTCATCTCAATCAAAATGGCATATGGCTTATGTTGTTGCTGCTGTTGAGGAAGGAATAGTTATAATCCCACACATTTATTAAATATGTGTAATCCTCGTCTTATGACCACACTTGAGCTCAACATTTCTGTTGCTAAGTGAGGCAGTTGTTAGGTGAATTTTGCCCCATTTTGCAACCTTTCTTGACACAATTGTTAAGTGAATACATTGACTTTGTTGGTCAGAAAGTCACAAACATGACCCCGGGACATTGCAACTGTCATAAATACGAACCAATTTCCAAGCATCTGAATTTTGATCACGTCACCAAGCAGATGCTGCAACAGTTGTAAGTGTGAAAAACATTTAAAAGTCACTTTTTTGTGCCATTGTGACTTTGAATGCTCTTTAAATGAACTGTTATAAGTTGAGGACTGCCTGTATAAAAATGAGGATATTCTTTGGCATCTTTTGGCTCAACAATTTTTAAAACTCCTCCATTGGCTGCATCAGCCCATTTTGAATACCTAGCAGCATTTACAGAGAACTATATTGTGATTGACCACAGGTGGTCCTCGACTTACAAACACAATTGAGCCCAAAATTTCTGTTGCTAAGTGAAATATTTGCTCGGTGAGTTTTGCCCCATTTTATGATCTTTCTGGCCACAGTTGTCAAGTGAATCACTGCAGTTGTGAAGTTAGTAACACACTTGTTAAATGAATCTGGTTTCCCCATTTATTTTGCTTGCCAAAAAAAGATGAGACAAGACACTTCTACTACCATCATAAATCTGAGTCAGTTGCCAAGCATCTTAATTTTGATCATGTGACCATGGGGATGCTGCAATAGTTGTAAGTGTGAAAACTTGTCGTAAGTCACTTTTTCAGTGCCGTTGTAACTTTGAATGCTCACTAAATGAACTGTTGTAAGTCAAGGACTACTTGTATATGACATTATTCTTTTAAAGACAATCTTGAGAGTGAGATTGCCCTTGGAAATCACATAAAGAGATGCCAGCATATACAATGTTCAGGTTATGAAAAAGTGAGAAAAGATAGCTATGGCTTTCATGGGGCTACCTAATTTGAGTGGCAAAAAGATGAGGAAAACTCTTAATGTTTTCCTACCATCTAGTGGTCATCTGGATTTTTTCAGCTTAGATCTGGTACCCTAATGAAGCTGAGGCCCGATGATGAAAAAGGAAGGATCAAAAGTCCTGAAGTTTGGAGGACTAAGCATAGAATGTAGTGTAGTATCTAAAGAGACCACCTGAGATTGCTCCACAAGGTCATCACACCTTATAATCATGGAAGTGGTGGACAACCAGATTTTCTCTGCCAGCAGACACAACACCCACGTGGCATTAAGCTAACCAAGTGAAGTATTTCCCAGCTGCCTGATCCAAGGCAGATACTCACTTCAGGATTGTTTAAAACAAGGCTTAGCGTGTTGTCAGATATGGTTGTTACCACTGTCTCCTTTGTAATTGATCAACAGCCTACATTAATAGAGAATAAATTGAGCAAACGTTAATCCCCAATAATTCCAGTGTATTCTGCTATTTAGCCCTAATAACCTAATTAAACCCAACTGATACGGGTGATTCCTCCACCCCTGTTAACTGCTAACCTAAAGAATATCCAAAAAGGCAGCATGGAGTAGATGAAAAATAATCGTATCAGCCGGAAGAAGAATAATTTCTTGCTCAGCAATATGATCAGCATACATCTTTGCTGCTCAGTTAAGAGGTCTATGCTCCCTTCCCCTCCTCCACGCCAGGCAGACTCTGCTTGTGTTGAAACACTTGCCTACTTCACACAGTCACATGCTGATGCAACACTACCTCCTTGTTTAAATTGCCTAGTAGGCCAATTTAAGTGTCTCCATTACTGAGTGATAAAAGCAAAAAACTATTTCTTTGTAATGGGAAATGAGGCTTTCTAAAGTTAAAAGATTGGTGATCTTTTTTTTTAGCAAACAGCTCAAATAATGGTTGTCATTACCAACCATAGTAAGCACAGTTTTCTCCAGAATTGTTCCCCTCTGGAGGATAATGTATCTTGCCTAACCTGCAAAACTTGGTTAACTCTGGGATTTAAACAAATGAGAGTAAACAAAATTTCACTGGAATAAAACTGTTTAGTGTGAATCATAGGTTGAATTGTCCGTACAGGCAGCAGAGTCATCTAAGCATGGCACAATTTTATCAAAATGTTAAACAGATGTTGCGATGACATGATGTAAGATCTGCCCCTTATATAATTTAAGTGTGGCATATGACATTGAGTCACACAAAATGAGTAGAGCTTGGGTGCTACATGGAAGCTACAATTGCTTACTTGTTGTCCCTGCAGACTGCAAATATTTAATATTTCAGGCAGAAGTTAATCCATGTCTATTGATAGATGCCAGAGACTGAATCTGAAACCTGCTCAAATAATCATATGTTCTACCGTTAAAACATGTGAGTTCACGTGGGACTTTAATTTTATTCAACTCCATAGTTTTGACAAGAGTGCTAGCGTGAGAACCACTGCGTAACATCAAAAGTGGCATGGTTTAGAGGTAGACATGGGGGATAAATAAAGATCTGACCATAGAATGGGAAAGGGTGTCTAGAATTTCTGTGGACCTTATCATGGCTGCACCTCCTGTTACCTTTATTGTAACATCTTATGAAAAACTATTGAACCTTTAAAAAGATTAAAAGCACTTTCTATAAGGTAGAGAACTAAGAATATAGTTTTGCTCAACCTGCAGCCATTTTTATCTCTGATGGGCACTTATCTCAGAGATGGGCAGTTAATATGTATGTATGTATGTATGTATGTATGTATGTATGTATATGTATATGATATATATGTATATGTATACAGAGAGAGAGAGAGAGAGAGAGATGTAGATATAGATATAGATGGAGAGATGGAGAGATGGAGAGATAGAGAGATAGAGAGATAGAGAGATAGAGAGATAGAGAGATAGAGAGATAGAGAGATAGAGATAGAGATAGAGATAGAGAGATAAGTAGATAGATAGATAGATAGATAGATAGATAGATAGATAGATAGATAGATAGATAGATAGATAGATACAGACAGAGAGAGAGAGAGAGAGAGACAGACAGACAGACAGACAGACAGACAGACAGTTTGTAGGGTAGCTGGGCCCAATGCCTTGTACTCATTTCATGTACCAGCCTCTGAGACCTCTCCATTTCTTCTCAAGTGCATTTTCCTGCCCCACCAGGTCAAGCAAGAGGAATATGTTAAGGGTCCCATCTCCAAAGGAGCTCCCTTTGGCACATGATGTGCCTTTTCTGCTCTGGTTCCCACTGTCTGGAACATGATTTCCCCTCAAGGTGAGGTTTGCACCATCTCTGTTACCCTTCCAGAAAGCCCTTATAATATTTTTTTTTACCAGACTTGGGAATCCCAGGGAATGTTGCTATATGAGATTAAGTGATATTTGTTCTCCTACTTTCTTGACTTTTGTGTGTTTATTTTGTTTACTTTATCAGTTTATTGTATTTATTTTTGGTTGTTTTAGATTGTTATGAGGTTTTTAACAGCTCTTGTGTTTTACTCTGACCTAGTGTTACATGTTTGTGAGACGGACATCTATATAAATATGCTAAATGAATAAATAAATTTGTAGCACCCTCCTGAGTCTTCAGGTCTATGCCAAGATTCTCAACATCAGGTCTCTTGCTAAAACATGCATTGCAGTAACAAGGTAAAACTTCAATCTGACATCAAACACAAATACCAAAGTCATGTGGTTTGCATTGTGAGGTCATGATATATTCCTAATTTATACACTTCACCCATGGGGAGTTATGCTTTGGTTCCACCTCTGTCAGTTCTGCTTATGCCTGTGTTGGCTCTAACTTCATTATCTGCAATAAAGTCACAAAGAGTGGCTCATAACAAATTTGGAAAATTCTCAAACTCATCCCCAGGAGTTCATAGAATATTCATACAAGTGAATCCACTCCTGTTTTGGGAGCAATGAAAACCATATTTTTCGAAACAACATCTGACTGTAGAAACAATCATTTTGTTGGACTAACTTGTTTACATGTTGCTCAAGAGAAATTTCCTCAGATAACTTCTTTCTGACTTTTTCTACATTAGTACAACCATCTGTTTGGTCTCCCAAAGACAAGCAGAATAAACCTTCAATAGCATGTACATTTGCTTCTGGAATTTCCCTCAGGCCCATGCTGTTCATAGACGTTTTGATGGAGTATATTGTGCAGTCTGGCCTACTTGGTTGTCAGGCCAACAGGTTTGTGATAAAATATTCTTCCTTTAAACATTAGAAAAAGATTCTTCTTGTCAAATGGGAAGTCTGATGCACAGCCAAGTAGTAAAAATTTTCTTCCAATCCAAATATCAATTCATAGTATTAGACATAAGCGATTGAGTGATCCAGCTGGTAACAATATCAGGAATGAAAACTACAAGTAATTCACAGGGAAACAGAAAAATAGATTTCAACCAGGGTCACCTGGTTGGACATTGGACATTACAATACCACTCTCTATGTCAGTGTTTCTCAACTGGCAACTTTAAAAGGTTTGGACTTCACCTCCCAGATTCCTTAGCCAGCATGTTGAATAGGGAATTCTAGGAATTGAAGTCCACACCTCAAAAATTGTCAAGATTGAGAAACACTGTTCTATGTTGACCAAAAATAGTCAAGAGCTAGGATTTCAGCTAATGCTGAAGGCCATAAGCACAACAAAGATAGATAATGATAACAGAAACACAATAGTATTTATGAGGACACGGAGTAAGATATAAAACATTCTGGCCTTAGCAACTAGCAAGCAATTGACTGAATCTTTCTCTATGAATAGGATGTAATTTTCAAATAATTTTCTTCAGAGAAGGTCTGTTTCTTCAAAGAAAATTTGACCTTTAAGCTTGGACTCTCAATCATTTGCATTCTCCTGGGCTGCTCTGTTCTGTGCTGAACTTTACATTTCTCCTCTAATCCTGGCTAGAGGATCTAGCCATATAGAGGCCCAACAGGAAACTAACTTTAAAAGGTCAGAACTCAGGCTCAAGACTTCACAGAACCATCTGTTTTCTCTAGCCTGTGACTCATCCTCTTCTAATGAAGATATAATCTTCATGACCACATTATTTGGCTGAAAATAGAGATTTTGTTAATTGTTTCTGCATCTAGTCATTCAGCCATCAATAGCAAAGGAACAGATAATCAAGAAATATACTCCAGACTAGCTCTCAACAGGGCCATGAAGGCCTTAGAGAAGATATTCAGATATTCTACATCTATCATCACAACTGTAGAAGCCATGACATGTAGACCCTATGACACACTATAGAAACAAAAAATGGACTTTGAAGGATAGAAAAAGTACTTCTAAATTTTGATGTTGGACAAAACTCTTGCCAAGAAAACAAACAAAATAGGTCACTGAAAAGATCAATCCAGAATTCTCACTCAGGGCACAAGGGAACAGGCTCAACTTATATGAATACCTAGCTCTTGGGAGCTAGTAAGATTAGGAAAGGTGAAAAGAAAGAGAAGAGGGTTAGGGTTAGGGTTAGGGTTAGGGTGGATGTGCTTAGTTATAATGATGGTGGAAGATCTGAAGGACCGAGTTAGAAGCAGATTGTCATGAAGAAAAACTATTATGTGATTACTAAGCGTCAATACCAATTTAATAGCATATCATTGTTCAACCAATTTTGTCTAAATTCTATGAAATTAGCATTATATGATTGTTTGAAGTTCTGTTCTTCATTAATTTAAAAACAGTAGTCATCTCATCTGTTTTTCATGGAAAATATGTATTGTGCCAGTACAAAACAAAACCATTGTTTTTATTATCTGTGCACACACATACAAGTACAATACTAAGTTTACCTTTTTTTAAAAAAAATGTCATTGTATAAAGTGTTTGAATTCCTACTACAGGAATACAATTCAATAGGAGTCATATAGATATTCTTATGGCAGGAGAACAGCAATTAAAGGAAAAAAGCTCATAAAGCATTCCTCTTTGGACTTGCTGGCATATGGATACAATTTCACCAGTGAAATGCTATTAAAGGTGGTCCTCATTTATTGACTACTTGTTCAATGACCATTTGAATTGAACAGCACTGAATATATGGTTCTTACAACTGGTCCTTGAAGTTCCAATCATCACAGTATTCATCACAGTCATATAATCCAAATTTTGACATTTGACAACAGGCCAAGTTTTCTGACCATCATGGCATCCTGCAATCATGTGAGTATGATTTGTGAACTTCCTTGCTGCTTCCCTCAAACAAAGTCAATGGGGAAGCCAGCAGGAAGTCAGAAGTCACAATCATATGAGGTCATTGCTTAATGATGACAACTGAGGACTGCTGAAATGGCTTGCTAAGCGCCATAATCACATGATGTCATGCTTTATGACTGCATCTCTTAGCAGTGGAATTTCCAACCTCAAATACCATTGGGTTGTTAAGCAATGACTATCTGTACTACATATCATACATGTGTTCCTATGGATAATCATAGAATGTCAGACTCCTTTTGGCTGGCTAAGCAAGAAACTATAGGTATATATTTCCAAGGATACCAAAGCTCTGACAGGTAGATATCTGCCCTTCTAGTGAAATTGGACAGAGTAGTCATGCTTTGGTTTCCATCAATTGAGCAGTGTCATCTTCAAGATCCAGGTGACCTTCCTTCTCTGTTGCTGCACCTCTCTACTGGAAAGATATCTCTACAGAAATCTGGAAAGCTCCAACCGGAGGATGTTCAGAAAACTTTCAAAGACTTGGCTATTCTCCCAGGAATTAGAGCAAAATGACTATTGAACCACTGCTGAATTGGAAGTTGAGTTATATGTTGTTGTTGCTTTGTCTTTTGTCTTTTTTTTTACTCTTTAATTGCAAGCCACCCAGAAGTGTTGACAGTCTTTCAGGTTATAAATTGTACAAATAGTTACAGGGTTTTTTTTTTTGGGGGGGGGGGGGAAATCCCCAATTTTATTCAATTTGTATTATGATAAAAGGTTTAAGGGAGAAGATGAAGAAAGCAGCATAGATAATATATACTGAGTCCTATATTATGGCTTTTGTGGGTAAAAGAGTGATGTCTTATAGGTTGCAGACTGATGTCAGCAAAGCCAAAAAAATAATCACTTTGCCTGTCATAAGTGCATACAAATATGCACACCATCATTTGGCAATGACTTTGAACAGATATAAGATGAGGGATGGGGCATCAAGGAAAATTACATACAAGTACCTGGAATTATAGAGATGGTGTTAGAAAGAGCAATGCTCTCAGTAATTTGAGGTTGGTAAATGTTGTATAGTAAAAGTTAGTCCTCGCTGTTACGAATGACAGCTCGGCAGCAGCCAGGCGCGTCTTAGCCAATCAGACACGCCTGTCAGTTGCCGGGCGAGTCTGAGGAACTATAAAAGGCAGACTCGTTCAAACTGTCAGTTGTTCAGCACCAGAGCAGACGAACACTCCAGTCCAGCTGGAGCTGCTTCTCTGCCTCTCTCTCTACACAGATCATCCTTCTGTTGCTACATTGTTAAACCAGCACCCTGCCTGGTTGTTACCTGTTACTGTTACAAGTTGTGTTAAAATAAATTGGTTACAGAGTTACCGGACACGAGCCTCTGTCTCATTCCTGAAGATATAATAGTAAAGGATATTCAGACTAACAGAAAGAACTTCCTATGTTTAAAATGTTAGAAAGAAAAAAGAATCAATCAGCTAATTGAGGAGAACAGCAACATAGCAATGAATACAATTGCTTTGTCTTTGTCTTCCAGTTGACATGGTGATGTAGTGAATTTACAACTAAGATTGTTCCCAAGTAGTAATTTTTTCATCTTTTTGATTACTTTATTACCTAATTGATATACAGAAAACTTGTTATGCTTATAATAGTGGACAGAAATATTTCACATTAAATTTACCATGCATCTGAAATTGAAAAGACAAAGAAAGCAAAATCTCCCACTTTCCTGGAGGAACAGTAGCCTATTGTCATGATAGCTGACCAACCATCAGTTTTGGCTGACCTTACCCTGGGTCCAAAGTATAATAAATTTTACAAACTCTTTTTCCTGATATAGTAATTTTTAGAGTGATTGAATTTATGCAGATTCAAACAGTTGAGAATTGGGATCAGAAATTTGTGGAGAGTGACGAGGATGGCTTTGAAGGGAGAACTATCCCCAGAGATGAAAGGGGAAACATATATTAAGTTCGGGGCATGCAGAAAGTATGTACAAATATTTCTGACACCTCCCTAATTCATATGGTTATAAAAGAGAGAAGAAGAGGAATCAGACTTGCAAGATTATATTACAATAGACTACCTAAATAAAATTAGTATTTAGTTTTCCATTGAATTATTTTGTAATCTGATTGGTAGGCCTCACAAAATTTCGGGAATTGAAATAGAGATTTAATATTTCATAACCAAACAACAACAATAATAATAATAAAGGCAGAATTGAAATTAACAGACTCACATACAAAAGAATTGCTCTTCTTGAAAACTTAAAAATGTAGCAAATATTTTGAAAATCAGATTAGACCTTTAGGAAGAACTGACTTCCCTATCAGTCATTATTATAGAAATAAATTATATTTTCTAAATCTTTAGGAAGCTTCTTTGCTAGATCTTCCTATACTTTAATGGGCAAAGTGAATGGCCTTGAAGGACAGGAACTGCTGCCAAGGCAATAGTCAGATGAGGGAAGCTTGAGCCGGGATCAAGAAGTTGGGGGAGAAAAGTCTCAGACAAGCCCTTTCCTAACTTACATTACTGTAGATGAAAAGTAGGGAGATGAAGCACATTCAGACTTGCAAGAATTATGTCAACCCTAGAAGGTATACCAGACGGAGGAACCAATGACACGTAGGTGGTACAACTTTTATTGTAACAGTTAGACAGTTAGTTATTGTAACCAAATCTTGCTGCTGTTCTGCCTCTATAATCCTAGCCATAAATATTATCAATAAGATGGGTGGGTGGAGAAACACTGTATGATTGTTGCATCACTCATTGGGTCTTACAGTTCAGTCAGCTAACTGTGTACAGGAATCTGTAATATTATCTAATGCCTGAAAATAACCCTATTAGTTACCCAGCTTGTATATTAATTGCTTTTTAATGCCCAAGACATACATTGCTTTTCTGAAAGATACACAATTAGCTGGCTATCCCACTAGAAGATGGATCTTTGAAATATGAGTAGAAAATGCTCGCATGGCCATGATTGATTTCAGCACATGTGGATCTTTACAATGGTACTCTTGTATGCTGTTTATAAAGAAATCTACATAAGACAACAATGCCTATTTAAGACTTGAGACCAAAATTTTGATTTGCTTAAAACAACTGCCCTGAATATAATGGCTTGAGTGCTTACAGGTACATAACACTTTCCTTGTTCTTGTTGCACTTGTCAATGTCTATGAAATTCACTAAATCAAGCTACCATGTAACTTTATAAATGAGTTTTCCTCATATAGTGGTGACCTGATGGTTTTAAAATTATAAAATCCCATCACTTTGAAACCTGGTGAACTGAATATCTAGAAGGTAGACTGTTCTGAAAATTTTCCACAACATCAGAATGATGCAGGAATAAAAACCTATTCAGATTTTGTGGAAAGTCACTCTTTCAAACAAAAATAGCTAGGGTGATTGATATAATTCTGAACTAAATTGATAAGTAACTGATGAAGATTTATCTTTTCCTTTTTTTAAAGAAGAAAATTAATAGATTTTCTTGTCTGTGAAAGCTCAGTGCCACAAAATGTTATGTGTTCTTCTGTTCCTGCATCAATAAGTAATTGTCCTTAATGAGATATCATACTGATGTCCCAGATCCATGTGATTATTATTGTTCTTAACACACCATCAATGTACATGGTGTGTTACATGAGGGAATAAAACAGATCCCTGCTGAAAACGTATTTCTGAAAAAAATGAAACAAAGGACCAAATGTAAGACAGGAGGGAGGGGGATGCAATAAGCAAATAATTGTGCACCAAGGTGCATTTTTAAAAAAACCATTCCTGAATATTTTCAGTAGTGATCAGGATTTGAGATATTTGGGAAGAGATGGGTCAAGATGTTTGAAAACTGAAGCTGAAGAGAGACCTGCTTTGGGATTTGAGCATTCACCAGATGCTTCTTTTTTTGGTTTTATAAAAAATTAGTAACACATTTTTAAACCATGCATACATGCACCCAAAGAGAGAACATTATTGTATCTTTACTATTTAGGAATTCTGAATTCATATCGATTCATATTGTTTCTCAACCTTAACAACTTGAAGATGCCTGGACTCATTAAATTCTAGGAGTTGAAGTCCAGACATCTTCAAGTTGCTATGGTTGAAAAACAATGGCTTTATATATGTCATATGTAGACAGTCTCTGCTTTTCACTTTTCTCTGAATATTGTGATCCAGTTCTCTGCCCAATGGACACACTATCATATTGATTGGTTTGACTGATTGGTTGTAATTGAACTGTGTTTTTTAAAACATTTTTATTATTTGTAAACTGTTGTAAGTTGCAAGATTCAACAGTCTATATTGGGATCTCATGGAGAAGTGACAAGAGATATTGTACAAGATCTCTGACGTCTTACATTGTTTTCACACGTCTGCAACATATTTATACCAAGTGCATAACAAGGTCCATAGAAGCAGTTGTCAACTTTTGTTTAAGAAACAATTTCATTTTGACTATAACTTCAGACCAATTAGAGCAGGGGTCCCCAACCCCCAGGCTGTGGCCTGTTTGGAATTGAATCATTCATGCATGTGGCTGCCACTGACAAAATGTTTGAGGACCACTGCATTAGAGTGCTATCAAATCTCTTCTATGACTTCATAGAATAGCAATAGCAGTTAGACTTATATACCGCTTCATAGGGCTCTCTAAGCGGTTTACAGAGTCAGAATATAGCCCCCAACAACAACAAAAGCTTGCAATATACTCTGTTTCTTTATCACAGTCAACTCTAAAGAATACTCTTCTTAACAGAAACTGAATAGAGGGTAGCCACAAATCTGAAGGGGCAAGAATGCATATGAGGGAAATGTGCAGGGTGATAAACAACTCATAAAAACACATCTTTCAGAAAAACATAGAATAAAAAAGCAAAAGTACAATGAAACAGTCTCAAGTGAAATTAGAGGCTAACATCAAGTGAACAATGTAAAAGAATCTAAAGAGTATTTACACTGTTTTTCAAGTCCTTAAAACATTATGTGGTGATCCTAATTCATAGATGTTTTATAATCTGTAGGTACAAAGGTACTTTAGCTGTCATAGAAAGTCAAGTTCTTAAAATAAGAGACAAGCCACACATATTTGGCAGAAAATATTCCGCAACAGGGACGCTGCAGCTAGGAAGACATTTGTGAATTCCTGGGCAGCCCTTCCCATTTTCACAATCTCCTTCTTCTATGATTCAAACATAATTGTCACCAACTCTATTATTGTAAATATTCAGATATAGCCTACATGGAGACAGAGCTCCAAGAATCCAAATGATGACATCTACTAATTCTACTTTAGACATCTCCACTTCTATGGAGAATAGCAATAGCAATAGCAGTTAGACTTATATACCGCTTCATAGGGCTTTCAGCCCTCTCTAAGCGGTTTACAGAGTCAGCATATTGCCCCCAACAACAATCCGGGTCCTCATTTTACCCACCTCGGAAGGATGGAAGCCTGAGTCAACCCTGAGCCGGTGAGATTTGAACAGCCGAACTCCAAAACTGCAGTCAGCTGAAGTAGCCTGCAGTGCTGCATTTAACCACTGCGCCACCTCGGCTCCTGAGACAAAATGAGATTTTTCTAGTGAGACAAGCAAACTAATACTTTACCATTCTTACTTGAGGAAAAACTCAGCTCTAAGGTTGCCCAGATGACTAGATATCATTTCGCTTGTTAAGGTTGAGACAGTATTCTTGTAACTGGACATATGTGTAAGGCTGCAAACAAAGAGAGAAAAATTGCCAGAAGGGCATCCTTTTATATGAACTCATTGTTTCTTTTTGCTAAATGATCTTTCTAGATCAGTTTCCTGACTTCTTTAAGATGTGTGGATTTCAACTCCCAGAATTCCCAGCCAACCATTGGGAACTCATGACTGGCAAGGGAATTCTGGGTCCACATATCTTAAAATGGTCAAGGTTGAGAAATGCCATGCTAGATAGCGACAAACTCACATCACCATTATAGAAGCCAGAAGTTTAGGTATCTGAGACAAAATGAGATTTTTCTAGTGAGACAAGTGTCAAGTGAAAAGCAAATTTAAGAGAACAATGTAACTACTATCTGAAAGTGAATTGCAAGGTTCTCAACGTATTTATTTTTACTTTTGTTTTGTTTCTTGCTTTTGTTGGCTCTGAGAAAAAAATCAGTCTGCATAGAATAATAAGGAAAGATGCTGCTTTATCTTTGCAAAAGGCACCTCAAGGTCTGTGGTTGAGGGTCATCATCATCATTACTATCCTACTTTGGGATTATGGAGGAACAGCATCATTGTTCTTTCTCATATCTCCTTATGAATATTATTTTGAGTAGAAATCGGCAAACAGAATAGAACAGAATTCTATTCTATTCTAACAGACATTTATTTATGTATTAAATTTATTTCGCACTTTTCTTCCAGGAGTTCAAGGCAGTATATATTAAATTTAGTCCACAAAGTTTTCTCTATAGATACTCTGTCAGGTAAAATGGTCAGAGACAAGTAGCTAGCCCAAAGTCAACTATGACTCTCTAAGATTTAAACTTAGGTTTCCCTTGAACCAGTCCAGCATTTTAATCATAGTGTTCATTGAAGAAGATGTAAGGGCAAATGTACTGGATTCTGCTCTGGAACCCTGAACAAAAAGTTCTATATTGTAATAAGTCTGACAATATGCTTAAAAGAAATGACTAGTCTTTTGATTTTAATATAATGGCTTGTCCGATCATGTCGCATCTGAACATTTAAGTCTTAGAAACACTCATGGTTTTTTTTAGCACAATTCCAACATCAAGGGAGACCACCATATTTCTCAAAGTTTATCTATAGGGTATCAGCAGTTCTAAGTAAACTAAACTTGAAAAAAAAAGAGGTGAATTCTTAAAATATAAGATATGGTTAAAGAAAGCATTTTGCTTTGTATTTATTTTCCAATAATGAATTTAAATCAACAATATTGTTTTCAGTCCCTCAATATTTATCACTTATTCTTCTGAAGAGAAGATTCAAATAGGGTTTCTAATCCATGAATTTTCCCACCATCTCCATTAGTTCTGTAAAAGGACTAAAGTATTCTAGTAGGTTATCTCCCGGCAATGAAACTGCACTTAAAAAAATCTAAAACTAGGTTTGTTTTATCTCTAATCAATATCAGAAAAGATTTACACTTACCAACAGGAGCAAGTAAAAATCATGCTAAATAATTTCTAAAATGTTTTGATCAGAATATAATTCTATGTAGATTTCCTAGATCTCCTACTTAGATCTTCTATTGATAGGTGATTCTGTACAGGTCTTTCAAGCTGGCAGTCCTTCTCCCATTACAAACCTCAGGTTTGTTGAGATTTATAGGAGATCCATCATGGAGGAGAGGACATTATTATTAGACTATGGAATAGAATCCCTTGAGACATTTGTTTAATCTCTCAGCCTATAGAAATCTGGTACATCTCTTTCACCAGACGTTTCCTTGGTATATTTCACTACCGTACTTGGAAAGTTACTACTAACTTGAGTGTTGATCTTTAGGGATTTTTTGAAAAGTTCTGTTAGCTGCCTTGACTGCTGCCTGATCAGGAAGGCAGACTACAGATTAAACAAACAAGTATGTATTCAGAACTTTTCATTTGATGCATTGATTTATTCACACATAAACAGACATACCTGATTTTCATTGGTTAATGAGAATTGATCAGAAAAAAATAACAATAGCAAGAAAAGCATAATTTGACATAGAACAGCAAAAGGTACTGTTTAAAAAATTGAATCCCTTTTCTGATGAAAGATTGCAAGGCTGATTCCCAAAATCAAACTCCTTCTAAGCACTGCTTACTCTTTTCCCCCCATTGGAAAATAAATAAATAAAAGCATTTTGTTTTCTGTCGGACTGAATGAGAATGGTTTTATTAAAAGGTTAAAAATTTTTGATGCAATAGAAATATATTCAACCCATTGATTCTATTGACTGTATGTATAAACATACATAAAGAAAGAGAAACTCAACAATTACATTGATGACGGAAGCCTGCTGAAGAAAGTGGTAATTGATGCTCAGTTTGGCCTACTAGTAACCCATAGTGCAATTTAGTTATGGAGAAACTCCTAAGATAATGGTACTAATAAAATGGAAGATGTAGCATACTTCATGAAGAAGACAAGTGTGACCTTTGCCCAGGAGTGCATTTTCAGTGGCAGGCCCATCTTTATCCAACTCTGCCAGATTTCCAATGATATGCAAAGGCGTTTTCTTGGTCCTATTGTTTTATAATCCCAGACCCTCTTACAGCCGGCTCTCCTCCAAACAACAAGAATAAAAGAAAATCTGAATAGTTATTTGTTGGTGGGGAGAAACCAATGACATTTGATGGATAAATGAGTTCAGGATTCCAGCTCTTCTGAGACAAAGGAAAGCCACTTCTAACATAATACTCTATTTCTGTTCGTGAAATCTATGCCAATTGAAGAAGCTGGTTTTTTTACTTTTTCAAAATTGTATCTCTTTCTCTATCTACCCCCTGCCTTTCCCAGCCCCCATATCCTAAAGAAAGACTCCCAAGTGCCTCAATTCAAATGGACTGAAAATGCAATCCATGGGGGGAAGAGTTCCCGCAGAAGGCATTGTTGTCCGTGTTGACCTATTCAGCAGCAATGACAGCATCCTGCCTTTGTCTTTGACTCTTCTAAACAAACTGATGACAGACTTGGTCCTGCCACAGAAATATCAAGAATTAAAGCATTCACAGAAGGAGCAAGCAGCAGGGCCAGTGAATTTTTTGAAATGGGGAGAGCTGGTCAATAAAAGAGGGTAGGAGGCAGGATCAAAAGGAGTTAACTTACAATGAGCCAGGGGCTCAAAAAAGGTGCACTCAATTGCATAGGTCAGAAGTGACAAAAGACAGCATTCCCTGAATTGTCACCTTATACACAGTAGGGGAAGAGGTGGGAGTTAGAGTAGGTCAGAAAGAGTTATTAGCGTGGTGCTTGGGATACATAAAAGAAGAATATGATTTCATTCTAAGCAAAGTCCAGGAGATGCTAGAATCATGAGAAATATGCATCTTAAGAAAGAAAAGAATTGCCATCTTAATGGTATTGCAAGACTTCTTAGAATAGTGTCTTTTGCCAAGGATACTTATTTTATGCTGTAGCCTGTGGTGTGGATATCTGCATGGGTGTTTATGTCTGCCATGGTGCTCACCGTGTAACCAATTTCTGGCACATTGGCTGATGACAACTGATGACAATTTAATGGTGTGAATAAAGGAAAAAAAGTTGGGAATGCAAGGGTTGAATTAGTTTTTTTGCACTCAGTTTCACTGCTCTCCATGGTCCTGAACCAAGCTCTGATCAGATCCTTGACTAAGAATTGGCATTTTGCAAATTTGTTTTGCAAATTTGTTTTGCCATGGATCAATAGCAATAGCAATAACAGTTAGACTTATATACCACTTCATAGGGCTTTCAGCCCTCTCTAAGCGGTTTACAGAGTCAGCATATTGCCCCCAACAACAATCCGGGTCCTCATTTTACCCACCTCGGAAGGTTGGAAGGCTGAGTCAACCCTGAGCCGGTGAGATTTGAACAGCCGAACTGCAGTCAGCTGAAGTAGCCTGCAGTGCTGCATTTAACCACTGTGCCACCTCAGCTCTTCACCATCTCTCTGGAACCCCAGATGCACTAGACCAAGATCCCCAACCCCCAGTCCTATTTCTGTTCCTGAAATCCACACCAACTGAAGAAGCTAGGCTTTATTTGTTCAAAACACCAAAATTAACATCAGAGCAACAATCAAGAAGTAAACAATACCCCAATTGAGGAAGGACCAACTCAGACAAACAAGTAATAATAAACAACATACTAATCAAGGAGCCAACAAGACTCCTCTCAACTCTGACAGAACAAGCCAGTAATATATAAAATAAGAGCAGACTCTACTCTTTTGTAGCACTTACCTAGTTTGGTAAAGAAATGTCTGGAAAAAAGCAGCCATGCTCAGAGAACATCAAGGATCCCACATTTAATACACTGAATATATTCAGCATAAATGTCAGAGGATGGAGAACCCATTCTGTTTGTTTATGTATCATTCTGATAACATTCTCTCTCACAAGATCCAGACAGTAACTGCATTTTGGAGGGACTTAGTGTTTTTCTCTGGGCTCTCACATTTTCCCTGCAGTAAGCTAGGATTTTTGCTTCCTGAGAAAATGTGCTTTGTTCATCTATTATGTCATTTATGAAAGTGATCATCTGAGGATGATTGTTCAGGTGTCACAACAAGCTTCAGCCATTGCATGTGGAAGTCTTAAAGCTATGCATTACTTCCACATACTATTTTAACACTAAAATATCATTTTAAGGTCATATGTCTTCTTGCTGATCATGGTAGAAACATGCATTTTAGCTTTGGGTCAATGAAATACCATCAAGTAAGTCATGTCCCAATATTTAGCATAAAAATGATTCAGTTAAAAATATAGATTGACCCTGCTGAGCTGTTTGCCTGCTAACATAGAAGTATCGCATACGGTAATTAACAACTTTATTAACAATGTTAGTGAAAAATCACTATATAGCAAATCATACTTTTCATGCAATTTCTGCAGTCTTTGGAACAACTACCTGTTTTATTGCTAGTTTTTTTTTTAAGAAAAAGCAACCAACAATTTAAAAAAGTACTATTGCAGATCACTTATAAATGTAGATTATTTCTCAACACAATTCTTTTTCTGAAAGCTCAGCCTTAAAACAAATAGCTCCTTCTTATATGATTGTTCTTAATTGGTGCACCAGCAGCCACTTCTACAAAGAAATGTATATGCTACTGTAGCAACAATTGCAGTTTAAAAATCAAGGAAATTTCCATATGAAACCTTTCAGACTAGTTTTACTGCTGAGTATTTAATCAAGTACTGGGTAACTTTAAAGTGGTGGGTGGATATATTTGCTGCCACAATCAATATGGCAGCATCTCATATAGATCAAAGATGTACCCAGTTTGGTCCAGAATCGGGCAGACTCACTAGAGATCCCTTCTTGAGCTTCCCTCTTGGCTAATTGTGCAAGGCATCATTTCCTTCCAGCAGGTCCACCACCATCATCATCTCAAAAATGTTCTGAAAATATTTGGTGATAAATATTTGTTTGTATACAAGCCATCAGGAGTGTCAGGTTTTAATAGGAACTCTACTTTATTCACTTACCCTATTACTTGCCAATTCTGGGGAACTGATTTTCAATGTAGAAGCAGATGACAAATGATTCACTGATGGGACAGCATCTGCAATTCTAATGCTCTTCAGACTCAACTATAGTTTGAAGTATATGCAGACTTATGGCCACAAGCTGTGTCATTTGATATCTTGCAACCAGAAATGGAGAGTTTCATATTGCAATCAGAGCTAATGCACGGGATTGCCCTTCAAAGGTTATCATGGTTTGATGTTGCTTCCTTTTGCTTTTTGACATTTAAATTTGCCTTCGCATTTCCATGTTTTTTCCATGCTGCATTTCTGAGAGAATGAGACCTTGCTAGAGATCTAAAGGATGACATTCTGAATAGATGGCAGATATCTGTGACCATTTCTATCAGAGATGCTAAAAACCAGATCTCTTTTCCTTCATCTGTGAACAGCATGAAAAATCTGTATTAACGAAAATCAATTCTGATAAATTCTGCTTTCTGCTTCACTCTCTTGAATGATGGGAAGTATCCTTTGTAATGGGCAATTTGATATCCAGAGATGTTTTCTTACTAAAGAATACGCAACTTGCAGAATTGGGTCAGCCATGATTCATTGGAATGGGTTGGAGAATTCAAATGTTAAGGTTCAGTCTATCATATTCTCAATGATATCATTAGGATTTTCTAGTCATGACAAATATAGGCAACCACAGTCTCAGTTTCCCCCATAAGTAATAAAATGGGAATTTGAAATCATTGCTCCTTTTAGCTAAGGCATGGCTATGGAAGTAGCTAGGAGATTTAAGAAGCCAGACTTCAGTTCTTACCTTGCTGCAGTTAGATACATCTGAAAATACTGCCAAGGCAAGATGGCCTAAATGTGGGCTAAACTTAGATTGAAATGTTAAACTTAAAGTTTGAGTTCGAATTGTGATAATTTTGGAAAAACTGGAAAATGGATTGTCCTGGTCAATGATTTTGATACTTCACTAAAAGGAAAATAAGCCATCATTGTCCTTTTATAATCTCTCCCTGGTTATTTTTAATTTTATCTCATCATCTATTATGACTCTGTTCTGCTTTCTTTAAAAAGTCCTGGTTATTTTGTTCATTATCTGGGTACAAAAATGCTAACAGCAATTCAAAGAGGAATATTCCACAGCAAAACAGATTCTGAGAACAAAATGATGATTTCTACCCTGTTTCCCTGAAAATAAGACCTCCCCAGATAATAAGCCCAATCAGGCTTTTGAGTGCATGGGCTAAAATAAGCCCTCCCCCTAAAATAAGCCCTCCCTGGAAAAATTGCAAGGCAGCAGCAGCCATGAGATGACCATGCTCACCACCTCCTGCACCTCAAAAATAATAAAACGTCCCCGAAAATATGGCCAAGTGCTTATTTTGGGAGTCAAAAGAAAATAAGACTCTGTCTTATTTTCTGGGAAACACGGTATCACTGCAATGCAGCTTGCTACATGGATTCATCAAAACACGGGGTACAGTAGTTGAGAAGACCAAATGTCCCCAGCTCATACATCTAATGCAAGAATAGGAAGGAAAAAAATACATTTTTTGTTTATAAAAATATCATTGTATCCAGAATCACATTGAATACGAATAAGCTCATAGTTGTAATGGAAACAATTCAATGTGTTCCTTCCTGCTAACTCCTTCACAAACTCCTTCCTGCTAACCTATGTCACCAGGGGTATCACAAGCAGATGTGCTTTACCTATTTCTTTTCGATACACAGCCTTTGTCATACCTCAGACTGCAGCTGAAAATTGTTTGTCTAGCAGTTCTGGTAGGTTTGATTCAATAACTCTTATGAGAGAGCAAGCAGGATATCAAGGTAGCTTTATTGCCTTTTGTTCTACTTATACTAGCAATTCTCCGGTGATACAATATTATGAAATGCCATAACTGGGCTTTGGTATCTATTGTATTGTAAAATGCATCTTCTCACCCTTTTCACAGCAAGAGGCTAGGTGCTTCTAAAACATTAGATGGTAGGAGATGGTTGGCGGATTCAGGATCCGAGAAAACAGAGCTGAGAAAGTCAGTTATATATTAACAGGAATGGGATGAGCTAGGAAAGACACTAACAGAAATATGAAGCATTTTGCTGTTGCTTTTGGACAAACTTTATTGCTGTTAATATTTTTAAACTTAAAACATTAATCCCATAGTTCCTCTGGAGCATCTTCTCTGGGACCATAGAACATGCCAAAGGTCAGAAATAAATGTTAAGTTTCAGAATTAGTGGTCTCCATCTTCCCATCTCACGGGTTGAGAATAAAAGGTATGGCAGTGAGTTGCCTATTTAACTACTCTGCTGCTTGTCCCTGCTCTTTGCAGGCTAATTGAATGAACATTTTTTTCCCCCTTTGCAGGAACTTTAAAAAAAAAGAGATACCAAAGTTAGAATCTTTTCCCTGGTAACAAAAACAAAAGGACACTGAAAATCTGTTCATTAAAAATGCTGTTCCATGCCATTAATTTCATGGAACCCAGGTGATTGAATAAAAAAAATTTTTTTTTGCAAGCACTGATAAATAAAGAGGAGTAACACAGTTGTATAGAGTAAACAATTGAATGGCTTGCCTTCAGAAGTTGTGGGTGCCCCATCACTGGAGGCTTTTAAGAAGAGACTGGACAGCCATTTGTCTCGAATGGTATATGGCCTCCTGCTTGAGCAGGGAGTTGGACTAAAAGACCTCCAAGATTCCTTCCAACTTTATTATTCTGTTGCTTCAGTGTGAACTTTAGTTAATGACACTAAATGTGAAAGACTCAAAAATAAACTGAGGAACCTCTCCATCTCCATATTCCCATGTGTCACCCCTCCACAGTTTTTAGGAACAACTGTGCCTCCTTCTCATCCATTCCATTTGTTTATTACTTAACTACAGGGTGAGTATAAATCTTTCAAGGATTTTTATACTGTGTTATCATTTTTTTTAGGATTTATAAACAAAGATTTCTCTTTTCCTATTCAGGCGATGGTAATACCAATGGATATAAATTAAACACCGAAGAAAAAGAAAGAACCAACTGAACATTCCACAGTTCTGTGGGCCCATCCTGGTATAAAGGAGTAGAAAGAAAGTTGAAAGCTGCACAATATGAATTTTTCCCCACATAAAAATCTATCTAGGGTGTCCTTCTCTGGTCTGTTGCACTTTTAAACAGGATAAGCATACACATGCATTTTTCACTTTGCAACTTGCCCTTTAAGTTCATCCCATCTAATTTGTAATTGTTATTTTTCTTCTGCTTATACTTTGGTGGTTCTCAAAAGACTTTGCAATTGTTCTTTCAATAGATGAGCCTTAAATAACAGGGGAAAATTGGTTTCAGTTTTTATTTTCAGAGATTACTTTTCTTTGCTTAATTTAATTTCTTCAATCTTTTTTTTAAATTTCTGTGTTGAAAAAACATGCATGTTCATGATATGATATTCCGGGAACTCATTAATGTATAGCACACATGAACCTTCTGCAGTAAAAAGTTGGCAATTGTTTGCATTCATATTACTGAATTTCTATAAAGAATCCAGCTAAAGTTCATTGGGGGGGGGGGCATTGTTTCCCTTTTCTCTTTCTTTTTTCTCCCAATTGTATTTCTTAAAACAACAAAAATTGAGGATGATAGATAGGAATTTGTGATTAACTAAGAGCAGTGTAATGATGTGTGTTATTTTCTAGTTTCAGCTTTAGCTCAAGTAACACAATATAGAAATAAAACACAATAGTATTGGGGTGATTGTGGGACATCTGAAATGTCAGAAATAGTGTGACATCAAGCTTGGTTTTCAAGCAACCAAATGCTACATTGTTCTTATGTCTCAGGGATGCTACTAAAACTCTCATAGTATTTCTGCTTCAGGGAAAGAGAAGTAGTACAGAGCACTGAATGTTGGAACAATCTACAATATTATATTTTCCCTTCCCTAAAGCACAAGGATGCCTTGCAAAATCACTATGAATAGACACAGCCCTCAGTTACAGAAAAAAACCCATGCCTCAGCTCTCTTTCTCCTTACTACGTTGCCATTTCCTTTATATCAGGGTGTCAAACTCAAGGCCCACGGGCCGGATCCAGCCCATAGAGTACTTAGATCTGGGCCATGGGACCATCCTGGAAACAGTGAAGGACCAGTCCATGGTGCCTCTGCCAGTGAAAATGGAGCTCAGGAGGACCGGACACGCTCCTTCCATGCTCCATTTTCAGTCACAACACCCTCCTGCTGCCCTCTGCCAGCAAAAATGGAACTCAGGGGGCTGTGCACAGCCCCCAAGCTCTGTTTGCACTGGAAGAGGGTGGCAGGAGGCCATAATGGCCGAAAATGTGCCCCCACCCGAAGCTCAGTTTTCACTGGCAGAGGACCACAGGAGCTGTTGCAGCTGATAATGGGCTCCCGAACTCACTGACAGAGTGTTAGGACCACCTCAGACACCTCCATGAGTTATGTCAAACTGGCTACACTCGCCCTGGCTCCCAAGGTAAAAAACAACCCTGTTGCAGCCCGCAATGAAATCAAGTTTCACATCCTTGCTTTATACAAACTAGGCAGAAATTTGGCAGATTTATCTTCCTGTCCACTTGAACCACACACAAAACCTTAGAGGTTTCAGATTTTGGCCTTACATTATTTGAACATTTCCAAAATGCTACTAAATAGGTGTAGATAGGTGTAAATGGATAGATTACAATAAGTAAGTAGCATTGTACACTTTTCCTGCATAGGCATATTTAGTATTTCTTAATTTTTTTAAAGAATTGCATTGCAAAAGTCTGAAAAGTAGGAAGAGAAAAGTGCATCCTGGATTAATTTAGGAAGCATGGATTTGGTCAGTCCTTATTGTACCACAAACCAAATGAAAATCACTTCGGTGCTTAAATGCAATCTACATTTTAGAAAAATAGTTTATAGTCACTTGGCTTTTGCTACCTCTTCCCTCTTCCAGTGCAATTGCTAGACTTGATGACACTGTTTTGATACCAGCTCTACAGACATCCATTAAAACTGAAGCAGCAATGTACTATTTATGAACAGGGATAGTGCAATCACGGCTCCATCTATTCTCCCCAAACAATGGAGCTATTTATCAAGTGATTAGACTGTAGTAACATACTGAGATTTTACTAGCCTATTTTCTCTCGGATCTTAAAAAGATTTTACTGCCTCAAGTTTGGCAGTGTGATTTCTAATAATTTTGATTTTATTACATTATCATATTGCTTAGATTTATCTCCATGTTTTGCATAAGATTCAAATTGTGGCTCGGTTTTATAAAGTAGGAAATATTCATCTTGGTCAAAAATCACATTAAGATAATTATCTTGCCCTTTTGGCAGATACTTTTGTTTGCAACATATTGAAAATACTTGTTTTGTTCAACTACTTATTTTTGAAGTTAAAGTAGCTGCATTTTTTCCATTTAATCGAAGCTTCATCTCTCTCTCCCTGTCTCTGTCTCTGCACATTACGTTTCTTACCTGCTTTCCTTCTGGGAAACCTTGCACAATTTCTCAATTCAATGTTTATTTCTGCATAAAACTATTATTTTTGTGTATAATTTGTGATCCAGCAAGTTTAATAGAGCTACAAAATATGTATATTCTTAATAATCCCACTGTCAAGTGACTGAGGTTTTGTGAAGCAGCAAAACAAAAATACTTTTTGGGTGATTAACCTGGATGTGTGTGTGAATCCTATCCCATTCATATACTTTCTGGGTGAATAGCATGTGTATATCTCCTACACACACACACACACACACACACACACACACACACACACACACACACACACACGAGACATATATTTCCCACTTTACATATCTATGACTTAATTTGGACAAAGAGATCATAGGCTATGTCATGCTGGATGAAATGTCAATTTCAATAGTGGAATAAGTTGAACTCTTCTTTTTAAAATTCACCCTAATGCAAGTAGGGTATGTAAAATGAAATTGTTTGGGAATAGAATATTGCAGACAATGCCATACTTTTTCAGAAGTAAAAGCTTGGATGGAGCTGCTGAAGGTATGATCCATTTGCAAGCTTTCCCTGACTATCTTCAAAGTGGCTAAAGCTGAACCCACTTTGCAAACTTTCCTGAAGACAGAGAAGCATTAGACACATATGGGGAACTTTTCCCAGAAAAGTTGGAAGGAGGGAGAAAAGGAACAAGATGCTGGGCACAAAAGGTGAAAGGCAGAAGATGTCAATAACTGGAAAGGAAGCAACTGGGCAAATGAATGCTTGCTGGAGAATGAAGGAATGCTTGCTGGCTTCCTTGTTGATGCAGGTTGGGGGGTGGGGGGGTCTATGTGGGGTTAGGGACCAAAGGCAGCTAGATGAATGAATGTTTGCTGGTGCTGGCTGACGTTTTTCAAGTATGGCAAGTAGCTGCAGAGCCATGAAGTTGAGTCAAAGACCTGTGATTCTCAATTGGCAACCTCAACAAGAAGAGCTGGGATTGCTGTCATAAGTTGGACATATCACTTTATGACTGCATTGGTTTACAATGGAAAATTCATTTCCAAATGTGGCCAAGGGCTTCTTGTATTATGGAAAATTATTTTGGATCTGATGCATGTTCTTTAATGTTATTTTCTTACAAACTTGTCATCATTATTTGTATTATCTTTTCCTATGGAACCTCAGTGCAAGCTAACTTACATTTTTTTGCAGAGGGTATTTCTGATTTTGTGACATATTGCAAAAATCCTCAAATATGTAATTTTTAAGACCAATAATATAGAGTACTGTATTTTTTAAAAATACTCCTATCTTCCTGTATCAACCCAAAATTTAAACGTTTCTCTGCAAAGGGAGCATATATTTTGAAATATACTTTGTGTTATCTTGACGATATCTTCTGAAACCTGTGATTACACTGTTGGGGGTGATGGAAACTGTAGTTCAAACCGGTTGGAAAAGATTGCCATTATATATAGGAGATCCAAAGTTTAGATATCTAGAAAACTTTAGGGAATAATTTAATTATTACCTTATTCTGTTTGTGTTATTTAATTTCCCACTGCAACTGGAGGAAAGCAGGTCGTCTTCTCTCTCTTTCCAGTCCTGTAGTGGAAAGAAAAAAAGCCAGTTTGAATTTGAGACATCAGGCTAGAAATCAGGAGACTGTGATTTCTGAAAAGCTACATTTGTTGAGTTTGTCTCTGCTCCACTATTAAAGCCATGGGAGTTCCTTTAGGTTAGAAGTTGACCAGAAGTTGTTCTCCTTTCTATAATAAGAGGTTAGCTGCCCTGCTCTTTATTTTACATGGCACAGCCTTATAGTTACACAAAAGAATGCATAGCGTTTTTCAGTAAATGCAGTAAATAACCCATGTCATCTATATATCTAAGCCTTTAAGGGGGGCGATTGTACAAACCCATCTAAAAACAAATCTCAAAGTGCTATAATAATACTTGAATGGCATGTCTCTTAAGCTATTTACAGCTGACAGACTAAGCAAAGTGCCTTCACAATGAAGGCTATGGAGCGACTTGACAGCCTTGCTTAGTTCATATCTGAAAGGCTAAATAAAAGTCATAATTTCACCAGGGGCTGAATTGTGCCCTCTGAAAGGACATCCTGTTAAGAAAAGAACATGTGGACCTCCTTCCCGCTTGTTGTCTTTGGGCCTCTAAGTGATATACCTGGGGTAAAAAAAAAGTCCCATAATTGTCTGTGAACACATATCATTTAGGAGAGCAGAGAAGAAAGAGAACCAAGTCACAATGACTGTAAGTGTTCGCTCTCCATAATTTAAGAACACACAGACAGCATGTGGTGGGCTGATCTTGATGGAAAGTACAAAGAACAAACAAAGAAGACATCCATATTCTCCTCAGAAGATAATGGGAGAGGCTTTTCAAAATATTGAGAATGAAAAGGAAGGGACAATTTGGTAGAAAGAAAACACACAGTAACAATAGAAATAGGAAAATGTCCTTTCAAGTAATTCTAAGGGAAAAACATCTGTGTGTGTGTGTGTGTGTGTGTGTGTGTGTGTGTTTTACAAGTTTAAGAAAAAGGGAAGATGGCAGGAACTCATAAATCCTATTCAGAAGCTATAAAACACATAATTTGAATTGCAGAGGGAGCTTGCTTAGACTGAATTCCTGTCACTATGCTTAAAAGCTTCCTCATGAGTTGGAAGCAAAATATAAACTTTACCCTTATGTGCTTGGAACCTGGGAAGATATACAAGGAGGGCAAACTTTTAGTGGCTATAGGCTACAGATTTTTGCTACTTTATTTCCTAGTAGTTTCCTAAATCCATCTAACATTGGTGTCGTGTCTTTCCAGTGCCAATACTATCAACAAACACTTTCTGTTAGGGAGACCCTAAAGAACTTTCCTGAGTTTGTAACAGCTATTGGTGTGTTTCTCCAGACGGGGTCTTTTCCTAGTGCCTCACGTTGTCTGTCGTCTTTGAGATGCAAAGGCCCCCTTTCCATTCATTTCAGAGAAGAATGCTAGGACAAGGAGCTAAATGTATTTGCCAGATTAGGCGGTGATGAGGAAAAGATGGCTGAAAATGTAGAAGCAATCAAAATAATCCCTAAATACACAGGCAAATTTGCAACGAGGAAAATTTGCCAATATTGTGAAAGGAAACACACCCCAAGGAGCTGTCAAGCATATGGAAAGATTTGCATGGCATCGGAAATCGCTGTGCCAGAGCATGCAAAGCGAGGCTTTGAGAGGCCCCCAAGGCACTGTAACAGTATTCTGGACAGGCTAGGAGAGGGGCAATTTATTCATAGGCTTGGCAGCCATGCCAGCTGCAAGCCAACCATAAACCCAGCGGACCTGTGGTGCACTAAGCCCAATACTAGGGGCCTTTCAGGGAAGTTTAGTGCTTGGTTATAGGAAGTGAGAATTTGTCATTGCAGTTCCTCAGATTGGAGACTTGGCTAAAGTGCATGCAAGGCTCTTTATCTAATTTTGCACCTTGATGCTGCAGCAGTACCCAGACATCTGGCCAAACACAGCTTCTTTGTCATATGTCAGGATTTCATGAAAGGTCTTGGGAAAAGCAATACTTCTATGATGATCCCCAGATGTTTATACATTGTTGTGAATGTTCACCATTTGCATGTTTAGCAGCCTGAATCACACACACACACACAGCCCAAATTATGATGGAGAGCTGTGTGTTTTGATCTCCAGGGCAGCAGCTTTTATATAGTAGTCTATTGTATTTCACTTATTGCATAGTAGTTATTTTCAAACCTCCATTTCATAGGCGCTGTGGTGATGCAGTGGTTACTATGCATGTGGTGGGATGACTTTGGTCACTGCCAATAGTTCGATCCTGACCAGCGTAAGGTTGACTCAGCCTTCCATCTTTCTGAGGTGGGTAAAATGAGGAGCCAGGTTGTTAGGGGCCATATGCTGACTCTGTAAACCTCTTAAGAGAGGGCTGTAAAGCACTATGAAATGGTATATAAGTACTATTGCTGCTGTTATTGTTCACAGGCAGCTAAAGAGAATGTGTGAAAAGTGAGAACCCCTGAGTGCTGAATGTCAGCAAGATCTCCATATTTGGAACTAAGAGTCCTGTTCTGGCTTCATCATTCCAATATGTAGTTGCAGACTCTGCTGAGGTTATACAGGTTATCCAAATATGACAGGTTTAATAGCTTACAATTGGTTGCACTGTCATCCAGATGTTCAGACTAGATTTGGCATGTTTATCCACCTATTACTATTATTATCTGCTCACAATTTGAAGTCATAACTACCAGTTCTTTAGTTGGTGTTGGCCTTCATAAGCAGCAAGTTCTTCACAAGAACCTAGAATATTGTAATGTATGTAATGTATTGGTGTAGTGCATGTGCAGATCCAAGCAGTGTAGCCTTTGGAATTGAGAGAAATTTTGTCTACTCCAGATTTTCTAAGTGCCACTGAATTTTTTTTAATATAGCACCCAGTGTATTGATAAGTATAATTATGTGTGGGGTAATTTGCAGTTATATTCATAGTGTGAGACTAGTGGAAATGTAATAATTCAATTTCTAAAGATTATTAAAATAGCAACTAAGAATATAGGCATTTCCAATTATTGAGGTTGATCACACAGTCAGCCAGAAGTTTAAACTTGATTTAGAAGGACCTGTCATAGGCAGATGTTGTTTCATGGTGTTAGAGTATTGTTCCAAGTAAATCTGCCTTTTGCAAATGACTAATGGTGATCTTTTTTTCTGGGACTAAAAAAAAAACAGGAGACAACTACAACATACAGTGTAACAACTGAAACAGCCACTACGTAGGACAAACAGAAGCAACTTAGAACTAAGGAGAAATTTCCTGACAATTAGAATAATTAATCAATGGAACAACTTGCCTCCAGAAGTTGTGAATGCTCCGACACTGGATGTTTTTAAGAAGATGTTGGATATCCATTTGTCTGAAGTGGTGTATGGTTTCCTGCCTAAGTAGGGGGTTTCACTAGAAGAATTTCAAGGTCCCTTCCAACTCTGTTACTCTATATCTTCTAAACTGGCAGAACATGAAGACATGATGAAAACTCCCATTTCACAACATATGGACAGACAACCATAGTTTCAAGTGGGAAACTATGATCACCTTAGACCAACCAAGTCCAAAAACACTGGGGAATTTAGGAGCCTGGTACTGTGACAAATTAGCTATTAATAGTCACACAGACATAACAATATCTACATACTATGCAAAAGAGATAATCAACAGGCCAAAAGGGAATAAAAATACCAAAACACCTCCCACCAATTCCTTTTCTTAACCATTGCCAGGTTTTGTTGTTATCTGCTTTATTGTTTTTTATGTACTGGCTATGTAATCATTTCCCTTGCCATGTCTATTTTCTATTATTTATTTGGTCTTTCTTGTACACTGGTCTGGTCCCGCTAGTACTCAGAAAGCCTTCATGGTATACTAGCTTCAGTACATCTTTCTTCACTGTCCTTCAAATATTCTTCCAATGCCCTTTTTTTTAATAGCATTTAATAGCATTTAATAGCATTTATAGGCCGCCCTTTTCCCTGAGGGGACTCAGGGCGGCTTACAATAACAAGGAAGGGGAGTGAAGACAAAACATAAAAAGAAATGTGCAATAACTGAAAAATACTAAAAACACAACATTCTCTAAGCATTCGGGAGGGGCGGAAGAGTTTATCCCCAGGCCTGACGGGCTAGCCAGATCTTGAGGGCTGTACGGAAGGCCTGGACTGTGGTCAGGGTACGAATCTCCACGGGGATTCGGAGATTTCTTCTTCATTTGCCTGGTGTATAGCAACATTCCATGTCTACCTATTTTACTTGGTAAGTAGAGTCTGTCAACATCATTACATGGATGAAGGGCATGATTCATTGTCATTATTTTTATGGTCTTCCTATCCAAGGCTTTTAGTTCTGCTTCAGTCCATCAAGCACACTGAAATCAAGAAGGTTGGAAATGAATATATCACGAGAATGAAGACGATCTTAAAGTTCAAACTCGATGGAGGAAATACCATCACGGCAATTAACACCAGGGTAATTCCAATCATTATGTACACAGCTAGAATGTATTGACTATTGGGCTTCCAAAAAGCTCAACTTCTTTTCTTGTATTCTTTCATCTCCTCCTTGCCTCCCTGCACAAAAGTTGCACAGTATTTCCCCAAATTCTTCTCTGGTACTTCCATTATTCATTGAAGTATAGCATACAACTATCAGTAATCTTTTATTACAGTAGCAAGAATGGTCTTTGCCCAAAACTGGAAAAACAGGGAAATTCCACAAGAAGAGGAAGTAATTAGAAAAATTCTTATTTGTGCTGAAATGGCTAAATTGATGTGGGAACTGAAGAACAAAGATGAATCAGAATATTATAAGATCTGGGATAAAATCTATCGATGGTTGGAACAAAAAAGGAAAGATCCAAAATGAATAATAACTAAGATTTATAGAATGGAGATTAGAATTATGTATGAAATCATAACAGTGAAAATGTATAAGACAAAAACAAAGCAACATGGATGGAAATACGGCATCCTTATATTTGAAAATACTGAATAGACCAATTGTAAATAAGCATGGTGGTTATAATATTTAACTTTATATTTTAGTATGTATGACAAAGACATTGCCAGGACGGTTACACTGTGTCCAATGTTTTAATGTGTGTTTAATAAAAACCTTTTTAAATTAAAAAAAAAAAACTATCACTAATCTTAGATTACTTACCTGGCTAGCTATTTCTATAACCACATACACTTTTCCAGACTCATTTAAGCATGCTCTTCCTTTTCCGTTTTTGAAGAAACCTCCTTGGGTCCTCTTTGATCAAGTTACTGGTTGCTGTTTTTGCTTCCTTTTTTCATCTAAAGTCTTTGACAAAGTCACCCTCTTACAATTGATTTGTCGTTTGTCCTATCCTTGATCCAAATCAATCAGAAATCCAGGCAAACTGAGACAGCACTCTCTTGAATCTGGATGATATTCTTGTAGCAGCATCAATGCTGATTCATCTGGATTTGACAGCAGCATGTGACACACTTGTCCATTGGATATTGCTATCTAGGTTATGGTCTCTGAGCATCATTGGCTGTGCATCTGATTGATTTGAATCTATTTTTCCTTCTTAATTTTTATAGTACTGCATGGGAAAAGACACTGTCAGAAATTTACCCTATGAGTAGATGTCTCTGAGGAACAGCACTCAGTTCCATTTGATTTACTTTTTATACCTGACACTTTGAGCCTAGATTTTCCAACCAGAGTTCTCAATGTCACTGTTTTTCTTTCTCAATTTATTATGGATTATTATTTCCTTAGACCAGAATTCTTATACACTCAATATTTATAAAATGGAACCATAAAAGAGATTGTGCCTGATAGTATTCTGATAAGCATGTGCTTCAGTCTGATGCCATCATGGGTCCCAAAAGATAGGCAGAAGTATTTTGCTATGAGATATATCACCTTTGGTATCAACCAAAAATGTTTGATAGAAAATCCATTAGGGACGCCCAGGATTTTCACTATTTGAGGTTGCAGTAACCTTAACTTAATAACAATGTAAAACTTTGATCACAAAAGTACATGCTGTAATATTTTGACTTTTTTTTACTTTCCTAGTTACTTTTCAAAGCCTCTGATGATTGGGAGGCTATTAAATCTTCCCTCTAAACTGCCAAAGGGAGATCATTAAAATAGGTTCTGGAAAAAGGTTAGCAATATTTTGATTGGATAAGCAATTTCCGATAATTTGCAGAATATCTTGATCTCCCAGTAGCCCCTGGTGGTTTAGCTGAATTACCTTTGTAATTTGATCTCTCCAGTTCCTTGCTTGATTATCTCCTTGGCTTTATCTAAACCAAGTTTTATCAGGTTCCCAGGCAACAGTCTACCAGTTTGTTTTTGACATTTCCCCATCACTTGATTCTATACCTCTTCAGTTCTTTTTAGTGAAAACAGCCCTGTGATCATTTTCCAGGTGAATATTACTAGTTGCCAAATATCGGTTTCTTAATTAGAGACCAACTTCTATCCTCTGCATTATATTCAGAACCCATCTGGGAAACTAAAAAAGAGAACTCTTAAAGGGTGAGGCTGTGTGTTTTCAGAGATATTAAGATTGGGGAAGGAAACCTAATTGTGGCCCATGAAAGAGTCGAACAATTATTCTTACAGCAAGGATTAATGTTAACTATTAAGATGACAAAGATAATGTCAGTCAGCATACTTGCTGAACCTATCATGGACAGCAAAGAAGTGAAAGTAATAGTTTTGTTTCCTTGGGCTCAAGAATCAATAAAGAGTTATTATGCTGATGTTGTTCAAGCCGATTCATCTTTTGTGGCCCTGATGAGGCCCTGATATTGCTATCAAACATCCCATTAATGTTTTCTCATGGATGTTCTCCCATCATATTCAGCTGAATGCAGATAACACAAAGAGTTTGCTATGTTTCAGCTTCATTGTCGTCATCCCCCCCATCCTGCAATAGATTTTTCAAGACACTTTCATTCAGATCTATTACATATTTTCCCTTTCTCTTAATTTCACACTCAACATATCTCAGTTTCCTTCCTTCCTTCATTTCATTTGCAAATTCATGTTCTTTGCCATTTGATCTTTCTCTTTTACGATTGTAATATTTCATTTCATTTTATTTATTTTTTAATAAATATTAAAAAATTGAACTGCGTTTATGTCCCAGGCTTCAGGAACTGACTAGGAATAAAGAGCTACTTCACCATTATATCAGAGCCGAGGTGGCGCAGTGGTTAGGGTGCAGTACTGCAGGCCACTTCAGCTGACTGTTATCTGCAGTTCAGCGGTTCTAATCTCACCAGCTCAAGGTTGACTCAGCCTTCCATCCTTCCAAGGTGGGTGAAATGAGGACCCAGACTGTAGGGGCGATATGCTGACTCTGTAAACCGCTTAGAGAGGGCTGAAAGCCCTATGAAGCGGTATATAAGTCTAACTGCTATTGCTAGAGCAAGTTCATTTTAATTATGAAAAGATTACACAGACACATAAAATAATGCAAGTATGGGTAGGCTTCAAATTACAACCATTTGGTTATCAACATTCAAAAAGTGACTTATTATGCATTTAAAAACCATCCCCACAATCATATATCAAAATTCAGGTGTTTGGCAATAGGCATGTATTTATGTCCATTGCAGTGTCCTGGGATCATGTGATCGCCATTTGCGACCTTCCAGCCAGTTCACGAAAAGCAAAGTCAATGGAGGAAGTTGGATTTGCTTAACAGCTGCATTATCCACTTAAATACAGTGATTCATTTAACAATCATGGTATAAAAGGTAAAATCGATTTACTTAACAACCATGTTGCTTAGTAAAGCAAATTTAGTTTCTAATTGTGGTTGTAAGTCGAGGACTACCTGCATGTCAAAACACAACTATATGCAGAAAGAGTATGATGCCATTTTTTAAATCATATATTTATTTTGCTATATAAAATACAGTTCCATGATGCCCCCTTTCTAACTGTCCATCTGGGTTCCCAGGTGATGTCTGTGTTGATCATAACATTTTGAGCTAGAATGTTGAAATGTGACAAGAATTTGAGTTGAGAATGTTGAAATCTCATGAGATGTGATGATTTGTGCTATTAGGAGCTTTATTTGAGGTATTATTTTTGTTGTTACTGAAAATTCCTATTGTATGACATTCTCTATATTGTAATATTGAAAACGTGATAGCACAAAGCCTTCATTCAAGTTTTCAGTTTTCTCAAATGATATTTTTCTGCTGATCTGTCTCTGGTTTTACTGTAATGATCTTACCTTTACAAATTTTGCACTGCTAGGCTACTTTACAAATATTCCTCTGAAAGGAAAGGACAGTACTTCAAATAAGTAAAACAATTATAATTAACCAGTGACTTCAAAGTAGCATAACATTAGAAGAGTTCTCTTCCACACCTGCCACATTACCTGTGATTGTGTATGCCATACCTGTGAGTGGGTAAGTTTCTGTTCCTGCAATAGTCACATTAGCAGCTAGGACTAGGTTTACAGCTACCGATCACAGACTTCAAATTGTAAGAAGAGAAAATGAGAGAGAGAGAAAAAATTCTTTGTGAGCTGAGTTCAAACTCTTATGCTCTCTGTGAATCACAGAAATGGCGACAGACAAAATTGAGATAATAGACTAAATCCATGGCTCTTTAATCTGCTCTCTTAAGTCATTACCAGAGGTGGGTTGCTCTTGGTTTGGCCCAGTTCAGCTGAACCGGTAGGGGTAATCTGGCTGGGTCGCAGAATCGGCAGGGACCCAGGCTGGCCATGCCCCTGAACAGATTCCCCGGTCTCTGTTACTGTTGCTGGCATCTTGTTTATTAGCTTTTAGTGGTCTTCGTGCATGCACACAACCATTAACAGCAAACTGTGCAAGCGCAAGCAATGCGCAGCCAACACAGGCAGGCACACGAATGAACCCCTACTGGTTCGCGTAGGAACCCACCCTGGTCATTACCTACATCCAGCATTGTGTTAGATTTGTTTTCTAGCCTTTAAAAACAATAGCCACCAATCATACCCTCTTTCTAGAAAGAGTTCTGCAAAATTAAGTTGTGGCCAATGAGAAGGCCCTTGATCTATTTCTCACCAGTATGATCACAAACAGGATATCTCAAACTGATCTTTGCATACTAGAAGTTAGAGACCCATGAAAATACACTAAACCATGTGCTGAATCTTCATCTTTTAGAAATGAAGCCCTGATTTCCTGAAACGTTAATCCCACCTACACATTTACCGCCACTAAAAAAAAAACCAGATATTAAAATAACTTATTCTGAAACTGGCAAAAGTCAACAGGCAAAGCACAAAAGACTCTCATCTTCTCCCATGTCCTATGAAGCTGCAACAGCAAATGCCTCTCAGGTTTACCATCAAATCTCTCTTAAAGTTCATTCAAAAGTTTTTCCTGCTCGTCCCCATTCAGCTCTCTTGATGCTGCCACATGGGTGGTCTCCGCCAGGATCAGGGTTAATAGAACATCAGTGCCCACCCCTGTTTCTGTGCTGCACAGGGTTCCCGCAGCACAATGTGCCCTGACTAATTAATGGCAAAGCCCCCCCCCCCATCCTCCCCACACACGCACACATCACGGGCAAACAAAAGGAGGAGGGACTTTTTTTTTTTTCAAATAAATCACAATGCCCTTCAATGAAGATTCTTCTCAGTCTCTTTTTTTAAAAAAAAAAAGTTTTAATATACACACTAAATTAAGCTTGTGGGGGAGAGGGAAGGAGGGGAAAACATTTCATCTTTAATCTATTTACTTCTGAATATTTAACATACAATTCTGGCACCAATCATGAGATTCAACTGGAAAATTACTCACTAATCTGTTTGCTTATTTGGAATAATTGGGTAGGCTGCCAAGGAAGAGGATTTCCTACCCTGTTTAATATCTCAGTTAGTAGTCCAATTTCAGCTTGGCGGCATAATTACTCTGACAGAGCTGTAGCCACAGGGCCTGTGAGTGGGGCTGCTTTTTAAACCGTAAATTATGGAGGATTAGCATTTATGAATTTTAAATCAGGGCTGTGGTGGGAGACACTAAAGCTGCTTAGAAATTGCAAAGCCCGGCATTCAGGCAAAAGCTATTAACACTTTCCTATCTAGCCCTCCCTTTCCCATTCCACTTGATACTAATGATCAGAAATAAGGTGTTCCTAATTCTACCTTTGTTTGGAGGTTATTAACTTATAAAATAACACCGTAAATTCTTGGGCTTTAATTAGAATAGAGGACAGCAGCAGCTCTGGATGGTATGATGGTACTTTGAAGTAAGGATAACCAATTTACTCATAGTCTAGGTCAGTTTCACTTATGTTGATTCATCAACCCATTCTGTCTTTCTATATTGTTGCCAATAATCTATCATTACAAACTTATAATCACGATAAATTGAAAATAATACTAATATGCCCACGTAGCTTCATACGTAACTACACATTTTTATGAATTTTTCCATTAAAAATTCCACTAATTTGAATATGTCTTATCATAAAATATGCATTTTTAATATCTTACTATAAATAAGTATTGGTATATTCATTTAATTTAGAAATGCATATTTTTGTATATGCCTTCGCTCCCTCCTTACTGACCTTCAGGAAGGTCTTATAAAAATGAATTATTCCAGAGTGTTTTCATGGTGTTGCTAACATAATTTCTTACACCAATTTTATTAGTTCACTCTCTTTTATTTATTGCCACTTGGTATATTGGAATATGTTGGTATTCTACACACTTGTTTAAACTGACATATTTCTGGTAAGCTGAAATCTATTGAATGGGGTGGGTATAAATCCAGTAAACAAATAATTAAATAAATTTGGAGTAAAGAACTCTAATGCATCTCGAAGACATGTAATCTGAAGTTCTTCTAATTCACAGATTCAAAGGTATGCTAAATTTATTTAAATGGAATCCTGATCCGATTGCTTTTATTTTTGAAAAATAAACACTTTTGAGCTCAGAGGCCTTGCTGGGTGATATAACAGAAAGGTTGCATCTGGCTAGCCCAGAAGTTGCACCCAATCCCTGATGGATGCACAACTTCTTTGGTGGCAAATTCTCACCCGATTCTTGCTGATTTCTGGTAGGAAATTAATCAACTAGGATAACCAGATTTCACAGCACACCCAAAATAGCATTATACATAAGAATAATTCAGAAAAAAAACCTCTAGAAAAATAGCCATAAACTCTTGAATGATGCTCTCCAGTACTTGGTAGCTTCAGTCAAGAAAAATACGATTAAAATGAAAATGTGTTCTATCCCTGCTTTTTTCCTGGGTACCTCTCTGATTCACTCTTCTCTCTCTATAGACTAAATTCTGCTGCCATAAACATCTTTAGAGCAACCATCACCTGAGGTGAAATAACTATACCTAAGTAAAGCCAGGCCTTCTAAATCTGTGTTATAGACAATGGGATTTCTGTGATAAAAGCCTGGTAAAGTATCTGACTACAAGATACCTGAATATCAAGTATCTTGTCTTCTTTATCACAGGTCATCCAGTTGTCTTGATTGTTTCACAGTTTGCCTCACATCTTCCAGTGACAGAGAAGCTATCATTTGGGTCCAAGGACGGTCAACATTTAAAAACTCACCTATATTTTTTAAAATGTGCATACCCACGCTCATGCTGCTGACAAGATGAGCTGTTGTTTGAACTCTGCCACACACCAGTGGCTCAGCACTCGATACAGTAGCTTGTGAGCTTCTGCGGCTGTCTCTGCCCATCAGGGCTCATGATGGGAGGAAATCCTTCCTTTGATGTGTGCATTATGCTTCCTTGAAGGCCAGCAAGAGCAATGTATGTGCACCAAATGTGCACGGCCTGAAGAGAGAGATTTAAGAACGTTCTGCAAATGCTGCACCGCTTTGAACGCTGGGAATGCTCCTCGTGGGAGTGATTGTACAGTTTGGATGTTACAAAATGTGTATCCCAGTGAGAAACGTATACATTTCCCCTCTAGGCTGTGATTCAGTTTGATGCTTGTACCTTAAGGAACTACCGGGGAGCAAAGTGGCCATTTCAAAATGGATAATAAGAAAGATTTTTGTGCTGCTGTTGGGGAGAGGATGGACAGGACGCACAGAAGACCTGGTAGAGAGAGGGAGGGAGAGAGAGGGAGAGAGAGGGAGAGATGTAACCAATTCCCAGAAATAGTTAGTACTAGGGGCCAAGCTATATGTGCGAAGTGCATCTTTAAATTTAACATACACATTAAAAAATGCAAATAGCAGCTTTGGGGAGAGAAGATCATTATTAAAATTGCAACAGGCATGGAATGGATTTTAACCTTTACCTCCCAGGCCACGGCCTAATGAAAATTGTTCCCTTAAAGCAGTTATTTGCATGAAAAGAAAAATCTCCATTGCACTCATTGGGAGTTTTCTTCAAGTACAAATAGCAGCTTCAGGGAATTATTTCTCTGAAGGGAAGAAACGTTTGCTGCCATCCTGATCACGATCAGCTCCCACTTCTCTGAAGCAGCTGCTACTTGCATTTTTAATGCAAGAATTCCAGATGACTTCTCACAAGTGAGGCAACATTGGGGAGGAGTTATAATATATATTTTAAGGAAGGTTGTCATTTATTATATAGATAGTCAAATACTTTCTAACCAATGGATGATGACCTGGATTTTTAAGTCAGTTTTCTCAAAGTTGTCTGGGAAAAAAGAGAGATTTAGTCAATACTTGCTTTATTTAAGATTTCTACTTTACTCAGTGTAGTGAGATAATCTCTTTTGCAATTCTAATTAAAAACTAAAGGCTGCATTTCAAAATATCTCAAAAAGAGACAATTTTCTTAGAGTTTTATAAGGTGATACTATGCAATTAAAAATAACCAGCTGACTTCTATAGAATTTAATTTCTTCTGACTGAAGGAAATTCTGTTTGAATTTTTTTGATTTTGTTGGCTATTTGCTTCCTTGTGCATATATTTGGTTTATGATAGAGTTTTTAATACATGTATTTCCCCTATTTAAAAAAGCAGAGCTGAGAGAGTTATGAATATAGATTAACTAGATTGGTTAGTGAGGGCTATGATAATGTGCTCCCAAATGTCAAAAATTTACTATTAAGCTCCTGATAACATAACTCAACATAGTAAGTGTTCTTGCATACAAGTTCAAGAACTTTGGAAACTTCTACAAATTGTTGGGTGCAAACATGTCAAATTACTGTCCTGGGATAATATACATCTTACATTTCTTTATGCAAACTATGGTGAATGATAGGTTTGACCAATATTCTGCAATTGGAAGGACTGAAAAGGAAACTTGGTCCCATTGAAATCATCATGATTGTAAATGCTAAGTAGACTTCAATATTTTTAGATCCATTGGAAGGTGAGTTACAGTGAAATTTAGAAAGAAAATATATACATATCTAAGTATATATGATGGGGACAGAACAGAAATATAGATTAAACATAGAGGATGTTATTAGATTTACTATTTACTTCTTTCTTAAGATTTTCATATTTTGATCTGATTTTTTTAGCCCGTCATCATATACTCATATTCCATCAAGAGTTAGAATTCCTAAATGGCTCCCATTATCAGGCATTATACATTAAAATATTTCTAACTTTTTTTTAACTTCAAGTTTAGCAGTGGAATAGCTTTTTGCTATATTGGTATCAGTAGAACATAAAATAAATTTGGGTTGACACATGTCCTAAGATCTAAGTATTTGACTATTATACATTCAACCTAGGACAGTCTATACTATCACAGCTTTGGCTCTGAGATAGCTTTTAAGAATGAAGATGCTGGAATGCAAAATGTATTTGTTAAAATATATCTTTTCTTATTATACTTAAAAGTGGGGGATATCTAATATTGAGAACCAATGGTAATGCCTGGACAAGACCCACTAAATTCTCTCAACAAATGAGAAAAAGGGAAGTTCTGTATTCTTTAGGGAAGACATTTTAAAGACCATTTTCTTTGATCACATCATGATAACCAGAGTTTCTTCATCCTTCCTTCAGGTACAAATTTATGAGGTGTATACAAGCCATTGACAATCCACCTTTCATCTCTATGTCTCATCCCTGCCTTGGTAAAATGCATGAAGATCGTATCACTTATAGAGCCTTTATACCACTGTTCTTTTGTGTGGAGCACAGCAATTCTAAATATGATGACCACACATATTTTATGCTGTAGTTATCAGAGAGGAAGCTGGGGAGGAGATATGAGCTTTTTGCTTCTGGGTGACAACCACATGATCAGATCATATCCAGTTTCAGCCTTAGCCTTACAGCAAATTATAATAACTGAATGCTCTTTTGCAAACATACTTTTCTTTCTCGCCTACAGAACTCCTGGCACACAAATTTGAACCAGTTTTGACAGGTTTAGTATAATGGTTAAATCACCAGGCAAGAAAGTGGGAGACCATGAGTTCCACTTAGCCATGAAAGCCAGTTAGGTGAGTTTGGTCCGTCACTCTTTCTCAGCCCAACTCACCTCACAGGGTAGTTGTTATGAGGAAAATAGGAGGAGGAAGATGAATTGGATATGTTCACCACAGTGAGTTATTTGTACAAATAATAAAGGTGGGATATAAATAAACAAATGAGCCACCTTCCCTGTTCTCCTGCAAAACAAAAAACAAAAACAGAGATGTTGTCCAAAATTAGGAAACAAACTTACAGAGTTTAAAATCTAGCATTACTATCAGGTGGTTTTATATTCTCTGTTCTTCAGTGCTTTCAATATTAATTGCCAAAACAAAGATCAAACTAATCTTATTAGGAAGTTTTATTGCTAGGCGTTAAATTCAGGTGGGGGAAAGAATAAGGAATGATACCCTAAATTTGTTTTGTCATTTTCAGCCAATTAGGAAGCCCTTGCTCAAAAAATTAGATATACCGTATCTGGAAAAGAATCTTTTCTAGTTTTCTTTAGACTGTTGAATCAAGTCTACAAAGCCTATGCAGATTGTCAACAGTATTAATGAGCTAGTGAAGATGCAGTCCTCATGATTAATTAGTTAAAATATGTATATGAATGTATGAATGCTATCCATGTGACTAATAATAAATGGCTCAAAATTCTCCATACTTTTTCCAGCTCTGCCTTAAAATTATGTCCACAGACTATAATTTAGCAAACAGACATACTGTAAAGCAGGGCAGCCAAAATATGGGAAGAGTTGTTTCTCTTTCCTTGCTTTTTAATACTTAGAAATTAAGGAATTAAGGATTATATAAATAAAAAGTATCCCCACCTGTCCAGTTTGTGAATGTTGGACTGTAGTCACTGCCAAATTGTCCATGCTATATTTCTTGCATCTTTCTTTTGAAATTGTGCTTGAAGGGGTGATAAATGGGAGAATGTCCCTTCAAGAGTCCTTGCTGTTTTGCGATAACTCATTATCTTTCTTTCTTTATAAGTAGCCCCATTAACACTCCAAAACTGAATGGAATCACACAGGCTGAACAATCCCACTACCTTTGAATAAAGCCAGAGGTATTGTTTTATGAATTACAAGGCTGCCAAAATTGATTTATTCAAGCACAACCTTCAAAGCTGAGTCACAGATCTGTTTGCGTATGCACTGATGGCAAAAAGAAAATATTTCCTACACACATACAATAAGGACAATATAGCTCAGCTATCGTTTTGCTGAATTATATTCTGTATGTCTGAGAGAGAATGTGTCTCTCCTTACTATGGTTGAAAAGAATATTGAAACGCTCTTCCCCTCTCAGCTGAATTAAAGAAAAACAGTTAAACCATTTATAGGCAAATTTGCCAAACAGGAGAGCGAATCAAGCCTTTTCAAAGACTTTGCTGCCTCAATAAAACCTTCTATATTACTAAATTAAATGTCATTCTTAGTCAGATGATTCTAAGCAAGACTACTATAATCCTCTCTGTTATGGGGCTATTTATTTTTCTCTGGGAAAAACTTCAAAGCAATTCATGGCAGATAATAAAAATAAAAATTAGCATTCCAATGAGAATTTTTAAATATATACAGTATATAAAATAATTATGTTCGCAGCTCTGTGGAAGAAAACTAAATTCAGTTTCTTCACCTATGTATGGTGTGTGTGTGTGTGTGTGTGTGTTTCTGTGTGTGTGTGTACACACTGTAGTTACCCTATCATGGTAGATTATCAGTATTTGAGGTTTTCGTGGCTTCCGTGCACGGAGCATATAGTGCCTGTGTGATGCTCCACCAAGCAGCTGGAGTGTCGTGGAGGCATCGTGGAGCATGCATGTAAGTATGCATGCATGCATTGCGCATCTGTGTGTGCATGCTGTACACATTCATGTGGTGGACGCCCGCCCCATTGCACCATACCATTGTACCAGAATCCGGAACCAACCACTGATTCAACATCAGAAAATGGAACCATCGTGTGGGTCTATCTGAAGAGTGTCTGTTTATAGATCCTTTTGGAGAGAATATCAAGCAGTTTTCCCTGAGTTTCAATTAACTATAATTTCTTAAAATTTCAGTTATATTAATTCTATCTGAAAGAGATGGGGCTTGCAAACAAAACAAGGAAAATACTATATCCTTGGGAGGCCATTTCATCTCTCTATATAAAAATGTGTGCGTGTGCGTGTATGTGTGTGTGTGTATTCCAGCATAACTCTGGAACGCCTCGAGCAATTTCAACCAAATTTGATACACAGATTATTTACTCTCTGGAAAAAAATACTGTGGGGGGTAGGACACCTCTAACACCCCTCGGTGTGTGTGGGGGGGTGTTCTGTTAAGATAATGGCTTCTACTATACTGCCGTAAAATGGTTTCTACTGTACAGCTCAGTGGAGTTGCCATGGTAGCAGCTTCACAGTACTCCACAAGGGTAAGTGAGAAAATCCAACATTAGAAATTACGTTTAGTCTGGACATTCCCCCCCTATAAATAAAAACCTGGGCAATGCTGGGTTATCAGCTAATTTCCTATAAATAGCCTTTTACATCATGGAAAGGGATGCCTTAGGCTTGCATGGTATGCTGTTGAAGTGCATCCTTAGCATTTTATTTCCCAGTCTTATCCAGTCTGTACAGTGCTCCAGTATTTGTATGTTCTCTGTGGCTTAATGGTTTTTGGAGCTCTTACAGCCTTTCTCTTTGTCACATTCTAAGCAAAGCTGATGTTAAGATGCCTCTGTTATGCAAATAGGGTACCAAACAGTCCTCAGATCTAGGAACGCAAAAAGCATACATTTAATGAATTGCAAAAGCTTGCTTACACGTCTGCTTCATTATACTACTTCCTTCCTTCCTTCCTTCCTTCCTTCTTTCTTTCTTTCTTTCTTTCTTTCTTTCTTTCTTTCTTTTTTTTTTTGCAGACACTTTTTGCATTTCCCCCCAAAAATATATCTAAGATATATATCTAAGATGTATATCTATTTAGGTATTTTCATACAGTGCCTACTGTACAGCATTTATCTCTTTTATATATTTGCAAGCATACACTGCAAACAATTTTCTTAAATTAGTTTTTTGACCAGAGTGCTATACTCTTTTAGGCTATTTTGGTATTCTGATCTCATTCCTTTCATTGATCTCCTGATTGTAGATATTTTATCTTCAGACAATGGGTTTGATCCATTTCAGAATTTTTAGTGGCAGGGATAAACTGATGCTTGAAACTGAAATCAGGGCAACTTAAGCATTTTAAGCATACTTAATTCATTTTACATATTCACATGTTCCATATGAGTTTTGTGTATCCTCATTTATCCTTAGTTACTGTCAAATTTTAAGATACAGGACACATAGATCATAAACATAGATTTTAATAATGCTTTTTTGTATACTTTGGCAATTTTATAAGAAACACTTATTTTTCAGCAACTAAGTCAAATGTAATCACATCATTAAAACATTTGGTTTTCCACAATCTCAAAATAAGCAAACTTTTGTTAATTTGTCTCTCTATGCCAGTGTTTTTCAACCACTGTGCCGCGGCACACTAGTGTGCCGTGACATAGTGTAAGGTGTGCCGTGGGAGAATTACTTTATATATAGTCAATATAGGCACAGAGTTAAATTTTTTTAACATTTTCTAATGGTGGTGTGCCTCGTGATTTTTTTTCATGAAAAAAGTGTGCCTTTGCACAAAAAAGGTTGAAAAACACTGCTCTATGCTATAGTGGACTTAGGCTGGTTATTTCATACATTTTCAGTTTAAAATAAATCTTTTATATATTTCTTTTACATGGATTTTTTTCCATTTTTGTAAGTAAGTCCAAAGTTTTCATGTATATACATCCAGTTTAGAATCAGTTCAAACTCAGGAGAAACAATTTTGATATATCTGAAAACCTGGCAATTTCATTGATTTTTAATTTAAATTTAATTTTTGTTTGTTTGTTTTTTGCGAGAAGTCAGTGGCAGTCTCTCTTTAAAAAAAGAACTTGTTGATGTGTTTCACTTTATTTTAGTTCTTTTGCTGCAGGCAATAATGGTAGAGCAACTGCTGGATGTCAGACAGCATCCATCAAAGACTTGGAGTAACAATGGTGTTAGCCACACACAAAAATGTCATTGACTGCTACCATTGTCAAAAATATCATTTCTTTATTCTTTTATGAAAGATATAATCACTTTAAATATATACTGGCATCTGACATCTATATTTTTATCTTTTTGAATTATTTTCTCTATCTGTATCTTCTTTTTATTTAAATACAGTTACTTGATTATTGGGGGGAGGCAGTAAAACTATTTTTTTTAAGTCTCATTGGGTACAAAAAAAGATATTATTGAAATTTACATCTTGCTGTTCTGAATACAGGTAACCCTCACTTATTGAAAGCAATTAAGACCAGCGACTCTTGCTAAGTGGCACAGTCATTAAGCTCGGTGTCACATGACTGTGCCAATTTACAATGTCAGTTCCATTAGTGGTTGTGTGAATGACCTTGGAGAAAGAGGGGAAGAGAAGCTGCCTAGGAAACAATCAGACATGAGAGACAGGAGCCCCCAGTGACTTAACAGTCAGAGAAGGAAACTTAGGAAAGGCCCATCCTAATGGATCAAACAGTTAAAAGTAGCAACAGAAAGTTGTTTCGTTTCCTTCCTTCCTTCCTTCCTTCCTTCCTTCCTTCCTTCCTTCTTTCCTTCCTTCCTGGACAAGAAACATCTCACAAATACGCTTAAAGAAACCTTTCACTCTCCAATCGACATCCCAATTACAAAGAATTCTGAACTACTTTGCTCAAGAGGGGAGCGCCAATGTGAACATGTGACAGCTTTCTATTATTTTTAAAATCGTTTCTCCATTTATTTTTCTTGGAGGGCGGAGGTTTCTGAATCTGCACTTCCCAAATGAGTTAGGTCTTTTAAGACAGCATCAAACCTGCTTTTCCTTGCTTCTCATGTCAGCCCAAATCCTGGTAGTTATGAAGCATAAAAAGGGAGTTCAAAGTAAAATATAAATTACCATCCCCTTCAAACACAAGTGGAACTCTTATTAAGTCTCCAGTGCTTGAATCACGTCCCATGCCTGTTCTTTAGACCTTTCTTCCTTTGTAAGGCATAAACGGACACATCTTATTGATTTTCTTTCAACCTGGATCACCTCGATTGCTGTGAATATGGCAGGCAAATCCAACTCGGTTCTCCCACAGGGAATGATGAAGAATGCAGAAGAGAAGCTGGGGAGAGACTTCGCTCAGTGGGATACCAAGAGTCATTAGGGGGGGGGGAAGGGAACCTGAATCTGCTTGCAATTCTGAGTCCTTTTTTTTTCTTTTCACCTCCTTCAAAAAAACGTTTTCCTATCGAGTGATCTTTCTTAAATGTTTTATGAACAGCATTTGGACTAGGGGATACACCGCTGAGAATGCTTTTTTTTTTTTTTGTTTAAAGCATGCTGCCTCAAAAGATCAAGGGGGGTTACCCACCTCAATAAACTCCTTCATTAATAAAGAGGTAAGCAGATCCCACTTTGCTGGAAAACGTTAAGATCTTAGCCAATCCTTGTGTGGTGTTTAATATAAAAAGTAAGTATTAACATTATCCCTCTCTCCTAACGTATACGTGCAAATGCATCTAAAGATACTGAAGGATGAGGACAATTGTGGGAAAGACAAAGAAATATAAAAGTAGAAACTTGTTGTGAGCGTGTGCAAGCTTTTGACTGAACAGCAGGTAAGAAGAATTTGCTGCTTCATTAAGCTATGCTATTTCTTTAAATCCTGTGAATTATTATAACAGAGCCTTTAGAAAAGTTGCAAGAAGGCAGAACACTTTTCGCTTTGCTCTCCCGCTCCCCCCAAAAAAGGAAAGCCAAAATTGAAATGCAGTGGGACATCAGGATATGAATTAGGCTGAATTTGGACATATTCCATTGGTAATTTAGTCTGAAATTGGTTATATTAAAGGGAAGCTGCTTCTGCAGCTATAAATTGAAAACATGATATGCAAGGGCTAATTTCAAAGTTCTTCTTCCTTGCTAACTGAATTACCCAAAGAGATGGATTTAGCAGAGCTTGTTGTGAAAATAAAAATGTCTTTCTTTCATGTCACTCTCTACCAGGCTACATGTCCCAAGACTGCAATGAAATGAAGTTCTCTGATAGTTCTTTGGTTGGATACTGATGAAAGAAATGTCCTTCTGGGTTCGGCTCCAAGTGGGGGGAAAAGACATTGGAGACATGGAGGCTGCTTGGAAAGATGGTTTAATGGAGGACAGGACCACATGGCTTGAGTCCTGAACATAAAAAGTGATCACATGTTTCAATGTTGGTGGAGAAGAGAAGGGAAGCCAGGAAGAGAAGCTGACTCCCTGGTTTTATGCCCTCTTTGGCCTTTGATCTTGAGCTTGTGTTCTGATTGGTTGTCAGACTCCCGTAGAGCCATGCAGGGGCAACTCTAGGCTGCGTTTTGAATCCAGGTTTGGTTGAGTTCTCAGATGCCATGTGGTGAGTTGGGTAAAGGGCCAATATTATCATGCCTTAATCCCATCTCCCTGGAGCTGAAAGGGAGAACTCTTTATTATGTAAAGTGAACTAGCTTGGCCTTCTTAATGGCCCATTGACAAAGTGGGGATGGGCAGGAAGCTACAGGGAGCTATTCTGACTTTTAAAACATGTTTCTTCCTTTTCACATCCAGAAAAATATTCTGCTTTTTCAATATTTCCTAGGATATTTCATTTTTTTCTGGGAGAGGGCTGGGTGATAACTTCCTACAATACAAAACTATTAGTTTGTCAGCAATCAGCAGATTCCTTATTGATGTAACATTCTTTGGGGTTAAAACTCAGAGGCTCCCTTCCTTTTTAAATGAGACAAAGAAAATTTTAGAGAAAATCAGTAGAAAGTCAAATTCCTCTTCTCACTATAATTTTATTTCACCTATTTTATGTGGAGGTGATTTTGGATTCTATCCTGTATTATCAAAAGCAGAGTTTTTACCTGAGGATTCCCCAGCTAAATAGGGTCCTCACGTATACTCCAATTTCTATCATGGTAGGATCATAGTAAAGAATTCTCCACCCATCAAAATCGGATGGCAGCTCTAGCTTCTCAATCCTACTACCCTCTGGGTGGTGGGTACAGATTCTTAGCTAAGAAACCATATGCAGTTCCATAGCTGTTTCTGGCTGTTAAATTTGAAAGAAGAAGAAAAGGGATTTTTATATGCACATCACAGAAGATGTACTGTAGCACAAACATGTCTTTACCTAACAAGGTCATCCAAGGAAGAATTGCAATTACGCCTGATTTCCTGTATGAACTTTTGCAATAAATTTTGAAAACAACAAAAACCTAATTGAAAATCTTATTGACCCCCGAGGGCCCAGAGGAACAGCCTAAAGCTTTCTGAATGTTTTGGAGTACAATTTCCATTGGTAAGATGTCCAACCGTTAAGAATTCAATTCAATTCATATTTGATGACCTCCTCCTACAAACACAAGATGTTAACTGAAGCCATTTTCTAGTGTTCACTTGAACTTGTGAGGGCTTAAAAGCGAGCCAAGACTGGGTTGTAACTGCATTCTTGCTTCCTACTTTTTTCAAAAAATATACATTCACTTCAGGTAGAACTTGGATTTCCTTGAACATGAATAAATGTCCATTCAGGTTGGGCCCCTAATGAGGATTCTAGATTGTATAAGATGTTATAGTGTAATTTCAGTGAATATAAATACATGTTCTCTTCCTGGTGGATTGCATAGATGCTGTAGAAAGTTGGAGAAAGGCAGATCTATATCCTTTACCTTTTTTGTGTCCTTTACCCACTTTCAAACTTTTATCTGTTGAGGTGAATGCCTATGTGAAGCCGCACATACCCACCAACGATGGTATGGATTTCAGTAAAGTTCCTTTAATGTTAATCTGGGATTAAACACAAGGTTTTGAAATCTGTAAAAACATTCTCAACCAGAATTCTGAGTGAATTAAGGTGAAGGTTCTTTGAAAACCTTCCTTCCAATGTCTTTTAGATCTGAGTTCATCCCCAGCTTTTTTTCCTCACACTTAAAGAAGACTTAGTGATGGCACCTGGATTGAGAGACTATGGGGAAAACATCTGAAAGACATTGGAAGAAAGTTCTAAGAGCATTTCACTATACCCCTGCATCCTATGATAATGAAACCTGCCATTCCAACATTGAATAGAATAGAATAGAATTCTTTATTGGCCAAGTGTGACATAAGGAATTTGCCTTTGGTGCATATGCTCTCAGCATACATAAAAAGACAAGATACATTCATCAAGAATCATAAGGTACAACACTTAATGATAGTCATAGGATACAAATAAACAATCAGGAAACAATCAATATAAATCGTAAGGATACAAGCAACAAAGTTACAGTCCTGCAGTCATGAGTGGGAGGAGATGGGTAATAGGAACAATGAGAAAATTAATAGTATTAGTAATGTAGCCTTAGTGAATAGTTTGACGCTGGTGAAGGAATTATTTGTTTGGAATGAAAATCTAGGCTCTCAAGACATCTTCAGAACTTGAAAAACAAATGGTGCATTTCCTCAGTTTTTACTTTAGATTCAATTTTGAATCATCCCAGAGCCAAACTTCTGCACATATTAAAAGCACAGCAAAAGAATTCAGTTAAATGTAAATCATCCAGAGAGACAACATGGTATAAAACTAATATAAAGACCCCTAGAATCTAGGAGTGGAGAGTACTACTCACAAAGCACTGAAAATATAAGGCATGGGGTGAACGTTCTGGGAAGGGCAGGAAGCATTCCTTTTCTTTTTAGTTACATTTTGGACTCATTTGGCTAACTAATAGTGGACCTGGATAACATAGATTTAAGTCATGTGCTGTCTCGAAGTCATGTTTTGAAGGTTAAAACAAGCACTTTTAATTGAATGAGTTCTAGTCACAATTCACCTAGATCAGCAAAAACCCTTGAGTTGTCCTCCTGCAACCTACACAGAGGGTCATGCTGCCTCTCACAAAAAAGCAAGTCCAGTTAGAACAAATAGGATAATATTAAAGCAATGTTTTCCCTTCTAATTAGCCCTGATCAATCAATGCTCCTTTGTTAAAATACAAACCAATAACTGTGAAGGTCACATTGAATGACATGTGATAAACAGTCTTTGGCAACTCGTGGCTCCAGACCATTATCTCAGTCATCATGCGAGCCACTTTTGTGATCTTCCAAGGAATGAGCTGCTGAACAGCCAAGCTGACAAAGATGTGTCCTAAGAGTGGGGGAAATGTCAATAGTCTTGGAACTGGAATCCATTTCTAAAGATAAACCCTATTTTTTTTTGGGGGGGGGGAAACCCTAGCTTTGCAGGTAGCGGCCAAAATCTTCATAATCTTTCATCTCTCCCACTGACACCTTCTGCAAAAAAGAGAATCTCTACCTGTTATTATTCCATTTTCAGCCTCTTGTCATCAGTGGCAATGCAGACTGATGCGTAACTGCTGACCTTTTACTTAATGGTGACATTTTGTGCTGCTATTCGTCAACAAAATAATTGTTTTAATACCTCTCCTATTTAAAATGTGATCCATTGGAAGAAAAAAATAATACCCCCACTGATACCCATAGAGAAGTTTCCATAATTTCATTCCTCCAAATTCTCTCCCTGATGCCCAGTCTTGAAGAGACAGATTAATCAATTCTTATAATCAAACATTAAACTTCCACCTTTTTAAAGTTTTAAACTTTGTAATATTTCCCCCACCCCCTCTCTAGGCATACTGTGCCTATGAAGAAACACGCACACTATTTGAAGCCAAAACCACATTTTGTAATTTAAGCTTTCAAGCAGCATGAAAAGCTCAATGAAAGTAGTGATAGAAGAGAGTGTTTGTAGCTCAGGATTGGAAATGAGGGGGTCCTAAGTGCTCTCTGAGCTTGCTTGTTTTCTTGCAAATGTTCGGTAACCCAAACTAGGTAACATTATCAGTACTATCACTGATGATATTACCTAGTTTGGATAATGAATCATCTGCCAGAAAACAACCAAGCTTAGACAGCACCAAGTATCCCTCCAATAAAAATATGATACTACATAAAAACGTTCAATAGCATGGAATCTAGTAGGGAGAATGGACTATTTAGACTATGCTACAAATAATTTATGTTGGGTAGGATAAATGCAAGTGCAGAATCACATTTTTGGTAAACAGTATCTTGAGCTAAATGCTGGGCAAAGTTGGGTTCAAATACTTTATCATATCATTTTGGAGTCCCTTTCCTGAAATTTGAGATCACTTTGTTAGATATGCAAGTAAATGTTGAGTCCAGGCAGTGGTGGGTTCCTACCGGTTCAGATCAGTTCGGTTGAACTGGTAGTGGTTTGACAGCCTGGGTTGCTGGAACCGGCAGCAACCCAGATCTGCCACTCCCCCAAACTGGTTCTCCAGGCAGCGCCATAGGTGCCGCCATCTTGTTTTTTCCTTAAAATAATTTTTTACTGCACTGTGCATGGACGCGCATGGCACACACACAAGCGAACCAGCAGTAGTGCCTGCCGGAGCCCACCCCTGAGTCCTGGTAATACTTTTTAAAGTTCCCTTTGTCACACAAAGGCACTGTCAAGCATCATTCTCAAGTTTGCTGGGGCCTTAGCAACTGATGTGTTCTAAATGAGGGTTGACACCAGCAAATGGAGCACTGAATCTGCAAGAAACTGGTCAGCAAAACCCAGGAGCTCCACTTAGCACTGCTTTTCCCTTTCCTTTTAGCCACCATGTAAGGATAGGGGTGGCCCAGCAGTGACACCAAGCGAAGAGCAAATGTACTGCTTAGTGGCAGTCATCATAAGAGGGCATAACATCTTAGATGGAAGTTCATGCCAATACATACATCAAGGCTGGAGCTCTGATTGATGCCACAACCTAATTTGTAAGCAGTCATCAATAGAAATTAGCATTGGGAAGGAATACTACACCATTGTGCCTTTGTGATGTGATTGTGGTTGATGTAGTTACTAAAACATTCGAGTCATTTTTTTTTTTACTTAGAAAAAGCAATTCTACTAAAAAACTACTTGCTTCCCAGGACATTACAAAATTTTCTGTTGTAATGTGTGTGGGTCCTCCCCCCCTCCCCCCGAAAGAATTATTTGTATTGCTCTTTAGCTATTATTTGTCTGCACAATTTAGAGTAACCTTCTCTGATCTGTGTTTTTTTTTCCCCCGAGTACTATGTTGACTGAGGTTGATGAGAGTTGTGATCCAAATTATCTCAAAGGCTCCAGGTCAGAGAAGGTTGATTTATCTGGTCTTTGTTTGGGGGAAAATGTACATGGGAGAGAAAGCATGATTTCTTTATCGCAGAGGGAATCAAGAAAAAGTCCTGCCCTAATTATCTTATCTGAAACTATCTTTGCCTGATAATTACTTGCCTGCTTGAACCCTGTGCACAAATTGTGAATCACCTCACGCAGTGATTTTGCTTTGACTCATAATGCTTTGAGTTCCCGACCTGGTTATTAGCTAGTCTGGCAATTCATGCCTTCAACAGGATACTTAGGTATGATTGACTAGTCTTGTTAATTTGAACAGATGTTTTCTAAGCATGACTTCGTTTGGATGGAATCCAGTATATATAGAGTGGAGTCTGGAGTCATTTACATTTAACTATGTGTTTTTTGAGAAGTTATAGGTTTCAGAAAATACACAAAGGAAATATGGTCATGCCAATTACTTTGACTTCATGCCCTTGTCCATCTAGGGTCACCTCTGCTTGATTACCATTTATACATCTGTCAATAATGTCAGGCATTACTATTAATGGTGGCACAGTGGTTAGATTGCTCAGGCTACTCCTGCCAGCTGCCAGCAGTTCAACAGTTCAAATCTCACCAGGCTCAAGGTTGACTCAGCCTTCCATCCTTCCGAGGTTGATAAAATGAGGACCTAGATTGTGGGGGCAATATGTTGATTCTGTAAACTGCCTAGAGATGGTTGTAAAGCATTGTAAAGCAGTATATAAGTAAGTCTAAGGGATCTTGATATTGATAATATTGTTTATGTATTGATAATGAAAATATTACAAGAACACTTTCTCCAGTGCTCCTTCAAATAGTTGCCAAGAATGACAGAAAGTTAACAATTTGTGCATCATTAACATCCCTGTAGTCTCCTCAGTGGCTTGTTGAGCCTTCTGTTTCCTTTGGCATACCTTTTACTCATTGCAATTAATTAACAACCAATTGATTTAATGTTCAAATTGCCCCAAAGATTTGAATTCCAGACCATCACTTACTCAATTCTTATTCCCTAGGTACTTCTAAGAATGTGCAGATTGATCCAATCTGTGTCATATGAATCTTCTTACTGTAGTATTCATCATTTTTAATTTTTTTTTTTAAAAAAAAATCTGAATGGAATTCACTGCCAGACAATCTCTCCAATCATTTCCTTAACATGTCCTATCTTGTACAAGAATGGTGAATTGAAAACAATGGATGCCTACCAGTTCTGTGGCCTGAAAGACCACAAAGGTTATTACTACTGTCCATATTGAGATTGAGTCCATATGAATGAATCGTTCCATTTCTTCCTCTTAAAAACATACATGGCAGATTTCTTTCTTCTAGAAAACACTATGGATGTTTTTTTCTAGTTTTTTAGTTCCCGAGTATTGACAGCTTATGTGCTTTACTTCATCACTGTATTCTCTGCTATTGAATATATCAATTTAGCTCCAAACAAGTAATAATATATTCCAGACCATGTTCATATTCCTTTCACTAATTGTTCCATTTAAATTTATCTTCAGTTAGCATTTTGACATCACGTATATTTAAACTCTGCAGGTTACAAACCTGTCTGTCTAAAAGCAGATTGCTAAGGGGAATTTTTCAATAGAAGACAAGTTTGTTAATGAAGGTGGAAGGAAAAGACTAATACTTGAGAAAATCCGCTTGAAATATTTTTCCCCTCACATCAGGAACCTACAGTTCTAAATCTTTGTAACACTTATATTATTATTTTCCTATTACAAGCGTAACTAAAAATAACTAGACAGAAACATGAGATATCAAAGTTTCAGCTGTAAAATATGTCCTTATCTAAACATGAGCTATCAAACAGGGGGGGGGGGGACTTATATTAAATATTGAGCCTGCCTTCTCTGGATTTCAAAAGAAGGACCTATATAAATTATTTGTGCAAAAATAGCACTGTGACCAAATATACAGCTTAGATCTCTACTAAAAAATTCCAAAAATTAAACAAAAGCAACCATTTTTAAAGGTGATAGGGCTCAGAGGGATTTATTAATGCACATCTTTCAGAGATATTCTTCCTAGTACAATGCAAGCACTCTGTTAGCAGGGATTTCCAAATTATATTTAATTGGACAATTATTCAAAGTGAAAAACCCTACACAATAAACTAAGAAGGTCCTTAATAAACACCTTGTCTCTTCAAGAAAAAACAGAGAAGTCCTTTGCTGACCCAAGAGGCACAATTTTGCCTTTGGTAAATTTATTTTAAAGTAATTGCTGACTTCGGGAGTAACAATTTTTAAAGAAAAACTTGGTTCTCCCTGGCAGAATAATAAATTGCCTTCTGCCCTATATGAAGGCCTAATCACATTAGAAAGATGTACATTTAGTTGGTGAAAGCAAACAGGGGCTGTATTTCACCTGATCCACAAGCCCAATAAAGCTCATTAAGTGACATATTGCTTTCCCCTCTCTCTACATCACCACTGAATTAGGGAGGGAAGACCAGTGGTAATTTATAGGCTAGTTTTACGTTGCTATCTCTCTGTACCTCAGAAAGAAAAGGGCAAGCAAATCCTTCCTTTGCTGTGTATGTTTATCGTCATTTGTAGAGTCCCAAAATAATGCCTGGTGATTAACCCCAGGAGGAACCTTGAAACAAGAGATGCTAAACTGGGCCCTGTGGAACCACATTTAGATTCTAAATAAACTAAAGTCAAGTTGCGGGGTGGGGTGGGTGGGGGGAAATATCCTGTTTTTTATTGGCAAACTAGAGATATATAGAACCCCTTTTCACCTCCAGGACATAAGGATCATTGTTCCTTTGACATAACTAAGATGCACAGATTCTTTTAAAGAGATTGTGCTACTGCACATCCAGTGAACCTACCGAGGAAACAATTTCTGCAGCTCCATCAAAATGACATTCAGTGAACACAATGGTGGGATTCAAATAATTTAACAACTGGTTCTCTGCCCTGATGACCAGCTGGGTAGGTGGGGCTCAGTGGTCATTGTTAGATCGGCGGTAGAAATGACGAGGAGGCGTCTGAGGTAACTTGAACCGTTTATTTGAGCAAGAACGTAACGAACATCAACTGTGAGTAGACCAGCACCTCTCCTTCGTCTGACAGCCTTTTATACTCAGCTGTCAGATAGTTTAGACAATGGACTTGCGTATGACAGCTCGGCGGCAGCCAGGCGCATCTTAGCCAATCAGACGCGCCTGCCGGTTGCCGGGCTGTCATTTGTAAGTCTGAGGACTTACGAGGCTATAACAGTCATGTGACTGGGTGGGTGTGGCCAACTCAACATCACTCACATCGATGGGTGCTTTGCCTTAGCTGTTACAATGTAATAAGGGTTAACCGGAGAGGCAGTTTCTGTAAGCAGGGCAATAAAGATTAGGCTAGAAACAACACCAGAATGTCTACTTCCTGCCTTCCTTATAAGATTAGCCTTGTAAAGTGGAAAAAACCAAAAGGAGATTTCTCCGAACTGTTAGAAAGTTAACAACCAGTTCTCCCAAATAGGTGCGAACTGGCTGAATCCCACCACTGAGTGAACATCTAAAGCAGGTTCCTCCCCTTTAAAATGTACACCTGGTGGGTTTTGTGGATCTAAACAATAAGCCAGAGATGTAAATCAATAGAGAAGGCAAATGGCTATTATCAGCCATACTGGCACATCTGGTTTCTGAACCAAATACTTCTCCACTTCTTCAAGGTCCTCCCCATCTCCCCTACTCCAGATGCTGAAGCAGCATGCATATAAAGTATTGTGACTCTTAAAATCTAGATCAGCTCCAAGCCCTATGGAGGAAAATAATGTACCTGATTCATCTGATGTGGATCAGCTTCTGGAATATGGCTTATGTACTTCAGTCCCTCTTTGGTACCTGGGAAATGTGAACATAGAGCATTAAAGCTACATTTTTATCAACATTGATTAAGTCAGTTCATCTTAGAGAGCTAAAAATATTAACTTCAGCCAGACTTTTCCTTAGGCCAACATAAATGTTCAAATGCACTTAAGTCTTTAGCGGCATCAATTGTGATCTAAGAGATCCATCCAAAATACCTTGCTTTGTTCTCATTCTGAGATCGTTTCCATGTTATCTGATACCTTAGGCATATTTTCTTTTTAAAAAATATTTAATATATATCCTCTCATTTCACATTTTCAAAGGATTATATCTTGTAATTAACCATATTTTTGCCGTTTAACGCATGTGTATCAGAAGGGGTTGTGTAGGGGACTAATGTTATGTTGTACTCATTGCTTTATTTTATATTACATTGCTTAAGGTTTGAGAATTTTCCTTTGTTACGGGGAATTCCTTAGTGCCCCTGGTTAAAGATATAAAAGAAATCTACCATGGATTTCAGTGAAAATGAAAATGCATGATCCATCAGGCAGAGATTGTCATAGCATAGAAATAAAATAATCCATTTGTGTCTATTTTTTTTATTCATACATTTGCAAATAGAAGTATTTAGGGGGGGAAATACATTAAATAGTATAAATATAGAACATCTTACTGAATGCTTTATGCATAACTATGTTTATCTAGAAGCAAATGTTATGAGATAGTTGAATTAAAAAAACTATGATGGGAAACTGAATTAGAAAAATATGTATGTCGAGAAATACACAGACGTTTTAGTATATTAGGTAAAAGATAGTCACAAAAAATGTAAAATAACTGATTTACATATGCATTCAAAAAAGGGATGAAAAATTTTAGCATTTTCAACGTAAATGAGAATGTGAACTGTCTCCCCAGTTTTAAAAAAAAGTATTCCTTTTCTTTTTTTATATAGATTGGATCTACAAGAACTCTGCAACTGAGTTTAGGCTAGGCTTTTTCATTTTTAATTAAGACTTGTTCTTAGTGGTATTTAAATCCAGCCCATCCTTTATAACCTCAGATGAGTTGGGAAGGGGATATAACACCCATCACTACCGTGTTTCCCCGAAAATATGACATGTCCTGAAAATAAGGCCATGCCACATTTTTTGGGTGGACAAAAATGTAAGCCTTCCCCTGAAAATAAGTCTCCTGGACGACACCCCCCCTCCAGCCAGACAGAGCGCCGCTCACCAATCTAGCGGTATCCCGAAGGTACCAAGCCGCAGGAATGAGGTGGGGGGCAAAGGCTCATGTTGCTTGGTGTCTTCAGGATACTGCTAGGTTGGTGAGCAACGCTGTGCCCAGCTGGAGAGGAGGTTGCCGGGTGGCTGCTCGTAAGTGTGGTCACCTCATGGCTGCTGTGTAGTGCTGCTGCGACAGCGCAACACAGCTGTTTGACCCTGAAGCTATGGCTGGCTCTTGGGGAGCCCGCTCACAAGAGAGCAGCCACCCGGCAACCCCAAAACAATAAGCCCTCACCTGATAATAAGGCCCAAACCATATTGTGTGGGTCAAAAGAAAATAAGACCCTGTCTTATTTTCTGGGAAACATGGTAGTTATCATATAGTAAGTCTGTGCAAAAGTTTAAATTGGTGCACACTTTAAATGATCCTTCATCAAAGGAGATATAGGAACAGAAGCAGGGTTTCAATGCAGCAAATTGAATCAAGTGGTTTCAAAGTGCCAAACCCATTAGTTTTATCAACACATGAGAACAACTTTGGGGTGGCAAAGCTAATATTCATTTTCACAAATTTCACTTCCTTTAATTGGCCCAGTCACAAGCTTCAGCTGCTTATTTGCTGTTCTAAACAAACACATCTGGGCTAGACTTCCCCACACAACTGGGAGCTTACCTCAGTTGTTAACACTTGGAATATGGGCTAAAGACTGGCCACTCTGGAGCATATACTTAAGTCAATCCTTACTTTGAATTTGGGGTCAATGTTTCCATTCACTCCACAACGAAAAGCTAATATTTATTATCTGGCTCAAAAGTTTGCTGCTTTTAAGAAAGAGAGTAGGATAGGGATAGGACTACAAATGCCATTTTCTCTTTTTCTGTGACCTGATTATCTCTGTGAGGTTGCATCACACAGTTCCACCCTACTTTTTCTGGCTCTACTAACAAATCAAATCAATCAGCAAGATGCAACTCATAACTCAACTTTGGCAAGATCCTCTAGCCTGCTTTAATGCTTCACCTAAGCCAGTGAAGACAAAAGGTTTACCAGTGATTGAGCAAGCTTGCCAATCAGCAATGCCAACCCTTTTAGCACCCACAAATCCTCAAAGAGGCAGTGGTCAATCACCAGAGGTCAAGCTTCTCATTGTGCCCTGCCTAGCTTAGCTTCCTATTAAAGTAGCAATGAATTGATCCTTCTCAAGAGAAGTACACCTTGCTGAACAACTGGGCCAAACCAACTTTGTGGGGGAGCCTTGACTCCTGTGATTGCCTGGATAAGTCCTGCAATTTTCTTTATAGGCAGGAGAGGGAGATTTGTGCCAGGGCCACGCCTAAAACTTACAGTCATGTGATTTAAAGCTTGGTGCCTTTAACCACTATAAAAGTAAAGTTAAAGGTTCCCCTCACACATATGTGCTAGTCATTCCCAAACTCTAGGGGGCGGTGCTCTTTTCTGTTTCAAAGCCGAAGAGCCAACACTGTCCAAAGACATCTCCATGGTCATGTAGCTGGCATAACTAAATGCCAAACAGTTCATGGAATGCTATTACCTTCCAACCAAAGGTGGTTCCTATTTTTATACTTGCATTTTTTGTACGTGCTTTTGAACTGCTAGGTTGGCAGAAGCTGGGACAAGTAACGGGAGCTCACTCAGTTATGCAGCACTAAGGATTCGAACCACCAAACTGCCGACCTTTCGGATCGACAATCTCAGTGTCTTAGCCACTGAGCCACTGCAACCACTATACCTGGTACCCAAATGCAGCAATAAGAAGCAGCAAAGTTTTTTCACACCACAAGCTCATGTAATTTATTGCTAATGTTTTATATTGTGTCTTCGCTCCCCAGAATTTTTGTCAGATAGATGGCAGAACTTATACATTTTATTAATAAAATAAATAATAAATAAACTGGATCTTCCCCAGTATCTTATAAAGAAAAACAAAAAGCTTATTTTTAAAACAGTTTTGAACACTTTTCTCTTTGATTCAGTATAGCCTAAGTTTTTGTGTGGCTTTTTTTGCTGGATAATTTGGAGGCAGCTGTGCTGTACTTCCTCAGTTCTATTATCTCTGCCTCAAAAGAGGTACAGAGGGAATATTTCAGATATAGACTGTGGCAAAATCCTTAAAAGTATCCAGCTGAAACTTAGGAAGGTTAATGTCCTGTAAACTTTCTATTACCACTGCTATTTTATCTCATTCTGCTTAAAAAAATGAAAATTCTTGAAGTATTTGGATGTTTTCTCATTATACCCTGTAAATGATTTTTTTTAAAAAATTAAGATTCAGATTTCAAAATAGTTCAAATCAAAGGAGTTTGTCCCTGAATTTTGAATCATGGATTCAAATCGAGCTATGTTTTCTTGGAATCTCACATTCAAACTGAATCAAAGATAATTTATGTTACGTATTTTTTTTCCTTTATATGTTGCACATATTTTCCATTTTATATTAAAACAAAATAGCATGTTTTATTTTAGACAAAGGTGCTTGTGATATCATAGTCCTAGATTAGCTTATGGCAAGGGAAGGCAGTTGGAAACTGAGCTTCTTTTATGTTTTCAGAAACCACCGACACATTATACAAATTTAGCAGGAAATCTCCCCCCAAATGGCATGAAGTTGCACTGATTTGGATGGAAAAGAAAATCAGAGTGGTCTGTTAAAACTTTGTAAGACTGAACATACTTAAAAAGCAAGGATAGTTTCCCCAATATACTTAAATATAAGTTGCTTCCACTCTGCATAACATCATAATGTCTTTATCATTCACTGCTGAAGATAATAATAATAGTAATAACAAAGTCGAAACTGTTTTACATTTAATATGTGAATGCAGCAAAATTGCACAAACTGATTACAAAGTTAGACATGACTGAGTTGCTAAATTAATCCACTGGTCATTATGTAAAAAATATGATTTACCTGTATCCAGAAAGTCATGGGAACATAAAGTGGAAAAGGTTATCGAAAATGAGAAGGTGAAGATCTTGTGTGACTTTTGAATACAAACGGATCATCATTTAGAGCACAACACACCAGATATCACGGTTGTAGAGGGCCGAAGTGTACAGTTTATTGATATTGCTGTTACTGGAGATGCCAGAGTTGAAGAAAAAGAACTAAAAAAAATAATGAAATATCACGACCTGGCCATCAAAACTACTAAATGCCAAATGCCAACTACTACAAAACTACTGCTATGGATGAAGCATGTAACAGTGATACCCATTGTCATTGGGGCACTTGGCACCATGTCCAAGAATTTTACAAGATATATCAACAAATTGCAGCTTCCTGCAATAACACCAGCGGAACTGCAAAAACTGCGCTAGTCGGAACATCTTACATTTTAAGAAAGTACTTGGTTGATACCTATGATGCTGGCAGCAAACCGTATCAACCATTAGCATCAGTCACTGGTATTTGTAATGCATTTTTGAATGTTCAGTTGGCTGAGTTTCATGTTTAATGAATAAAGTAAATCATGATGATGGTGATGGTGATGGTGATGATGATGAAAGAACATGTTGCCAAAGCTGAACCAAGTGAACCAGAAAGAATTGAGAAAGGTACTAAAAAAGGTCAATGAGGCTGTGCAAACCATTCGAACCACAACATTAGCTAAAACAAACCAGGGATGACAACTGGAAAGACACTTTTGATCCAAAAAGATAAAGAAAAAGGAAAGAACCCTGGAAACTATAGGCCAATCATCTGTTTGCCAACAACATACAAGCTCCTTACTGGTATCATTGCAAACCAAATTTACGAATACCGGTACTTGGAAAAAATGACTTGCTTCCTGTAGAACAGAAAGGAAGCTGCAAAAATTCAAGAGGAACAGAGGACAAACTGCTGATTGACAAGCTAATCCTAAAGAATTCAAAGAAAAGACGAACCAAGCTGTTCATGGTTTGGATAGACTATAAGAAAGTGTGTGATTCAGTTCCCCACAGCTGGATCAAGAAATGCCTGAAAATCTTTGGCATCAGTAGCAACATACAAAAATTCATGGAAACTTCAATGAACCTCTGGAAAATGAAGCTTATGGCTAATGGAGAAGAACTGGGTGAAGTTGAAATTAAATGAGGCATTTTCCAGGGTGATTCCCTTTCACCCCTACTTTTTATACTCTCAATGCTACCACTGACAACCATTTTGAAGAAGGTGAACTGTGGATACGAACTTGCAAAGAAAGGACTGAAAATTTCACACTTGGTGTACATGGATGATCTGAAGCTGTTTGGTAAAACAAAAGCTGAACTGAATTTATTAATTGAAAGCACAAAAGTATTTAGCCAAGCCATCGGTATGCAGTTTGTAATTGACAAATGTGCAACAATGGCAACCAAGGCAGGCAAGGTCCTAGAAGATGATGGAACACAACTTGAGAATGAAGAAATGATAAAGGCAGTAAAACCAGAAGAAGACTACAAGTACTTGGGGATTTTAGAGGCCTCTGACGTAATGCATAATAAAGTCAAGGAATTAACCTCAACCAAGTACATTCAATGAATTCACAAGATATTAAAGTCCAAATTGAGTGGAGGAAACATCATAAAAGCCATAAATACCTGGGCTATACCTGTAATTTGATACTCTGTAGGAATAACTGACTGGACTCAGATGGAGTTGGACAATTTGGACAGAAAAACAAGGAAGCTTATGACAATGAATCATGCTTTGCACCCTAAAAGTGAAATTGACCGATTGTATCTACCAAGAGCAGAGAGTGGTCGAGAACTCCTACAAGTAAAGCAGACTGTGGAAGAAGAAAAACACAGCTTGAATGATTACATCCAGAAAAGTGAAGAACCAATGGTTAAGGAAGTAAATAAAGGAGGCCTTTTGAAGACAACTAAGTCAAAAGCTGAATATAAGAAAGATGTAATTGAGAAGTGAGCTGAAAATTGGAAAAGCAAAGCTATGCATGGCCAATACTTGAAAAGTATTGAAGGCAAAGCTGACCAAAAACTAACTTGGAACTGGTTAAGAGTACTGAAAAAAGAAACAGAAGGCTTTATTTTGGCAGCTCAAGAACAAGCCTTAGCCACAAACTGCATGAAAGCAAAAATTCAACATATTACCACCAACAGCAAATGTCGCCTCTGTAATGAGAAAGATGAGACAGCCGACCATTTGATCAGGGGGTGCAGCAAAATTTCACAAACTGACTACCTACAATGCCATGACCGTGTTGCTAAGATCATTCACTGGAAATTGTGCCAAAAGTTTGGATTTGAGTACAGCAAATACCACTGGGACCATCAATTGAGAAGGTTTTAGAGAATGAGAAAGTCAAGATCTTGTGGGTCTTCAGAATTCAGACTGACAGGCACTTGGCCCACAACACACCTGACATAACAATAGTTGAAAAGAAAAAATGTTTGGTTCATTGACATTGCAATACCTGGTGATGCATGAATTGAAGATAAACAGCAAGAAAAAAAATCACAAAATACCAGGACTTGCAAATTGAGATTGAGCGACTGTGCGGAAAAAATCATATGTTGTCCAAATTGTAATTGGTGCCCTTGGAGCAATACCTAAAGGGCTACCTCGCTATTTGAAAATTCTAAATATACCTGACTTGAACATTCTGACTCTACAAAAAACCACCCTACTTGGAACAACTAATATCTTCCGACGTTACCTTAACAGTTTCTAGGTCCTTGGTTAGGACTCGAGCTGTTGAGCTACCAACCAGCCCCAAAGGCTGTGAATCTGACCAAAGATTAACATAATAATAATAATAATAATAATAATAATAATAATAATAATAATAATCCAAAATCGAAAAATCCTCTGATGATGCCAAATGCAGACTTTGCAAAGAAGCTGATGAAACTGTTGATCACATACTCAGCTGCTGTAAAAAAATCACGCAGACTGATTATAAATTGCGACACAATTCAGTAGCACAAATGATCCATTGGAATTTGTGCAAAAATTATAATATTAAAACAGCAACAAACTGGTGGGAACATCAGCCTGAAAAAGTCACCGAAAATCAGATGGTCAAGATCTTGTGGGATTTCCGTATACAAACCGACAAAATACTGGCGCATAATACACCAGACATCACACTGGTTGAGAAAAATAAGGTCACAATCATAGACATCGCAATACCAGGTGATAGCAGGGTCGCCGAGAAGGAACATGAAAAAATCGCAAGATACCAGGACTTAAAAATCTAAATTCAACGACTATGGCACAAACCAGCAGTGATAATTCCAGTGGTAATTGGCACACTGGGTGCTATTCCAAAAGCACTGGAATTACATTTAAAACAGTTAAAAATGGACAAAATCACCATCAGTCAAATGCAAAAAGCCGCACTGCTTGGATCTGCACGCATATTAAGAAAATACGTTACGACGTCCTAGGCCCCTGGGTGGGGCCCGACTAGTAACCAATGCCAAATCCGGCGAAACAACTGGCCGCTGTGATACAATTGTATAATAATAATAATAATAATAATAATAATAATAATAATAATAATAATAATATTGATTCATTCTCAATCAGTGTCATTTTTTCCCAATTGCTCTTTATCAGCGTTGATTTAGTAATTTAAATATGCAAGGCCACAGACATTTATCATTTTAATATCTCTATCTTTATCTATATCTATATCATATTTACCTTTAAAACATGTTACGTTCACTATCTTCATTATTACTTATAAGCCAGGAAGGGAAGGAAATTAAATAAATAAACGCAGGAATAATATGTGGATAGTTTTAACTTACTGGCTTTTGATAAAAGTCAACAAACCTCATTATAATCCAGCTTTAAATAAATGTCTTAGTTGCAATTGAATTAATTTTCCCAGGAACATTCTAGCTGTTTCTCTTCTCCAAGGACATCCTAGACCAGAATAGCTATACTATAACCTACAACAACATTTGTCAAGATGAAATCTCTGTACCCATTGTAGGCATTGCACTTGCTCTGAAGGTTATGATAACTGTTGAATGAGGAAAAGATGTTTTAAATAATATGCAGAGGGGGGACCCTTCCATTTTAGATGCTTTTATTACTAACAGTGACAAATCTTATGGGGAAAGAGCCCATAAGAGTAATGAAGAGTTGGAGAGCGCATCTCATCTGCTATCTTTCCCTTTCTCCTCCTCTATTGCTCTGAGACACAGTGGTTTCCAAATTTCTGCCTGCACTGAGCAGATTTAAAGACCAGCCTACCCAATTATACATTCACATAGGTTGTAATAAATCAACAACAGCCAAACTCTGACAAGATGATGGCTGTTGACAGATAAAAACGATATACGTCTATACTTAACACTTCAAAAACAAACAGAAGCTTTTATCAGATGTGCTTTTTTAATCAAAAAACTGCCTCCTTCGGCAAGGGCTCACCTAATTTTACAAAAGATTCTTCCTTCACAAAAAAAGTCTTGCCACATAAAGTTCCCCACCTTATTTATAGCTGTGAATAGCATGCAAAATAAGGCAGTGGCAACAATGGAAGCAGGACTTCTGTTCACTTCACTGATAGAAGATCCATCTATAAACTGGTGTGTTAGCATTCCAAGTACTGATTATTTGGTTTTTCTCTCATGGAAAACCCAACATCTCCTTCCAATTAATTAATGTAAGGTACAATCCATCAAAAAGTTCTCCAATGCAAACCCAGTTGAATAATCAAGAACTGAAAAAATACTGTAGTAGACTTTCTGCAAATATAAAGTGTATAGAGCTTAGCAGCAAGGTAATCATACCATGAGGAAAACTACAGCTGTCTCATAAGGGGATAGGTTTGGGTGCCAACAGAGAAAAAGCAGATCAGATTCATATACTCATTGGGATGCTTTTTGCTTCTGCCTTTCAAACCATCTTAGATTTTGGGACGTCTTCAAAAATTGTCTTTATTGCCAAGGATGTATTGTTCCTTGAATAATTAATTTTAAAAGACAACCTAGAGCTCTAGAAAGTTCTGATGGCACCAAAAACTCAGCAAAATAACTTCTGTAAACTGGCAAACTTGTCTTGGATAACCTTGGATATAGTGTTATAAATGGATCTTTGAAATGCATTGACTAATACTTGACTGTATCCTTTTCAAAGAAAGTATTATTTGGACTGTTTTGTGTTTTTAAATGTGTTAATAATTGTAAACCACCCAGAATTTCTCAGAGTCAGGCAGATTATTATTATTTTTATTATATATTGTATTCATTAAACATGAAACTCAGCTAACTGAACATTGAAAAATGCATTACAAATACCATTGACTGGTATTAATGGTTGATATGGGTTGCTCCCAGTGTCCTAGGTATCAACTAAGTACTTTTTAAAAATATACAATGTTCCAAGTTGCACAGTTTTTTGGAGTTCTGCTGGTGGTATTGGTATCATCATCATCATCATCATCATCATCATCATCATCATCATCATCATCATCATCATCTCAACAATGTGAAATCACAGCTGCCAATTGTTTAGCTGGTGTTGGATTTCTTATGCATCAAGTTCTTCCCAAGAACCTAGGATGTTGTAATTTATTTGTGTAGTATATGTGTAGCTCAAAGCAATGTGGTATTTTGCAATCGGCAGGTGGAAATGTGTCAATGCACAGCTTTCCTAAATGGTGCCAAAGATTTTTTTTATATGGCACCAAATGTGCTGGTAATCACTAGGACCATCTGATTATTATTATTATACAATTGTTTCACAGCGGCCAGATGTTTCGCCGGATTTGGCATTGGTTACTAGTCGGGCCCCAACCAGGGGCCTAGGAAGTCGTAACATATTTTCATAATATGCGTGCAGATCCAAGCAGTGGGCTTCATTTTCGTTGCATTTAATTAGTTGGCCATTGGGCATTTCAATTCCCTCACATGCAGTGATTTTGCCCCTTTTTATGGATACAGTGGCACATTTTTCCATGCCAAACTGCATTGAAATATCGGTGTTGAATACTCGGACTGTGTTTGTCAATGATTGGATTTCTATTTCTGACTTTCCATAGAGTTTCAAATCATCCATATATAGTAAATGCGAAATTTTTTCAGCTTCTTTGGCTGTTTGGTAGCCTAATTTCATTTTTTTTAAGATTACTGATAGTGGGATCATTGCGATGATGAAGAGAAGAGGTGAAAGAGAATCACCCTGGAAAATTCCTCACTTGATATTAACCATTCCGTAGATCTCATTCCCTACTGCCAACTCAGTTCTCCATTGTTTCATCGCCTTTTCAGTAAAGAATGTAATATTTTGCTAATACCAGTTGTTTCTAAGCATTTTATGATCCAACTATGTGGCAGTGAGTCAAATGCCTTTTTGTAATCAATCCAAACCATATTTAAGTTTGTTTTTCTGTTCTTACAATTTTCTAATATCATTTTATCAATTAGGAGCTGATCTTTTGTGCCCCTGCTCCTTCTTTTGTTGCCTTTTTGCTCTACTGGCAAGATGTTGTTTGTTTCCAAATAATCCATCATGTTATCTGCAATAATGCCTGTGAGTAATTTGAAGGTTGTTGGCAAGCATGTTATTGGTCTGTAGTTTTCAGGTGTTGTTTCTTTAGTTGCATCTTTCTGAATCAAGTATGTTTTTCCAGTTGTCAACCATTCATCAATTTGGCCCTTTTGTAAAATTTCATTCAGTTGCCTGGCCAATATTGCATGTAAACTGGTCAGATATTTGAGCCAGAAACCATGTAATTGGTCCTTTCCAGGTGATGTCCAATTCTTTACCTTTTTAACTCGATTTTTGACCATCTCAGTTGTTATTTCTAATACTTGCATTTGTTTGTTGCCAATGCTTTTCTCAAAGTCATGTATCCACTTTGCTTCCTTGTTGTAGTCCTTTGCATTTTCCCACAATTCTTTCCAGAATTCAACTGTGGCCTGTTTTTCTGGTTTTTCACTTTTGGTGTCACCATTCACATTAAGACTTTGATAAAAACACCGTTGGTTTAATCGAAATTGTTGATTTTGTTTATATTGGATGATTCGTGCCTCATATCTTTCAATTTTTCTAGCTGTTGCTGTTATCCGCTGTTTTACAGTCTCTACAGCTTCATTGATGTTTCTTGTATCCAATCTATATCTTCTGATTAGCCGATCTATGGTTTTGTTGTTTTTAAGCCGTTGCTCATGCATGTTCTTTAAGTTACTAGCATCTGCCCTTAATTTTTTGACTTTTTGTTCTAATCGGATTTTCCACTTTGGCTTTGATGCTTTTTCTGTTGTGTGACTAGGTACTTTGATTTTAATGCCTAATTCATTAGTGACTATTACAGCTGTGCTGTACATTAACTGGTTCGTTTCCAAGATGGATCCCGGTTCAATTGTTGAAAACACTGCATTAACCATTTTCATGATAGGGGTCAAAATTTTCTTAGGCACAGTTGTTAGTGATGGTAAACGTTGCCTTTCCTCATTAAGCAGAAAATGCTCCATGATCTTATCCTTCAATTCTTTTTGTTTTTGAGTTAGTTCATCAGTTGGTTCAGTGATAATTGGTTCTAGTGGTGGTGGTGTTATTTCCTCCCCGAGAGCTTCTTCTGGGAGTTCTACTATAATGTCTTTAGTTGTGTCTTGAATATCAGTTATTTCTGCTTGTGATATTGTTTTTTTGGTTTTGCAATTTGCCTGAATTTCCTCTAGTTCAACTTCACTAAACACTTTATTCCGTATAATAAATCGCCTTTGATCTGCTAGTCGTTGTGCACTAACATTTGAATCTGGATATTGTTGTTTCCATAATTCATACATTCGCTTTAAATAGCCTCTTTTTTCTGGCTCTGAGTTGTAGTAACAGGCCATTATGGCACGGTTTTCATCTGCACTATATTTTTGTCGTTTTGTTGGCTGGTCCACTTGTAGCCCACTTGTCGACGGATGTCCAGGGACCCCAACATCCACAGCGGCCCTTGTTAACCCGCGCGACGACCGATGCGGTATGGAATTCTTATTCGGTTTTTTCACCATATTGTATGGGTTGGCGGGGTTTTTTTACAGGACCAGATGCCAACCTGACCCCAACCCTCCTCCTTTCTCATCCGGGCTTGGGACCGGCAACGGCGGAATTGTTGTTGTTGTTGTTGTTGTTATTATTATACAATTGTATCACAGCGGCCAGTTGTTTCTCCGGATTTGGCATTGGTTACTAGTCGGGCCCCACCCAGGGGCCTAGGACGTCGTAAAGTATTTTCATAATATGCGTGCAGATCCAAGCAGTACGGCTTTTTGCATTTGACTGATGGTTATTTTGTCAATTTTTAACTGTTTTAAATGTAATTCCAGTGCTTTTGGAATAGCACCCAGTGTGCCAATTACCACTGGAATTATCACTGCTGGTTTGTGCCATAGTCGTTGAATTTAGATTTTTAAGTCCTGGTATCTTGCGATTTTTTCATGTTCCTTCTCGGCGACCCTGCTATCACCTGGTATTGCGATGTCTATGATTGTGACCTTATTTTTCTCAACCAGTGTCATGTCTGGTGTATTATGCGCCAGTATTTTGTCGGTTTGTATACAGAAATCCCACAAGATCTTGACCATCTGATTTTCGGTGACTTTTTCAGGCTGATGTTCCCACCAGTCTGTTGCTGTTTTAATATTATAATTTTTGCACAAATTCCAATGGATCATTTGTGCTACTGAATTGTGCCACAATTTATAATCAGTCTGCACGATTTTTTTACAGCAACTGAGTATGTGATCAACAGTTTCATCAGCTTCTTTGCAAAGTCTGCATTTGGCATCATCAGAGGATTTTTCTATTTTGGCCTTAATGGCATTTGTGTGGATAGCTTGTTCTTGCACAGCCAGGATTAGTGACTCTGTTTCTTTCTTTAATGTACCTGTTGTTAACCATAACCAAGTTTGTTCACTGTCCACTTTATCTTTTATTTTTTCCAGAAATTGGCCATGCAGTGCTTTGTTCTGCCAACTCTCCATTCTTGATTTTATCACATCTTTTCTGTATTCTTGTTTCTTCTGTTGGGCCTTCAGTAGATTTTTGTTCTTTACTTCGATTAATAGATGTTCTTGACTTTCTTTTAAATAATCAGCCAGTCCATGTTTTTCTTCTTCAACTGTTTGCTTCACTTGTAATAATCCTCTGCCACCTGATTTTCAGGGCAGATATAGTCTATCAGTATCACCACGTGGATGTAAACTGTAGTGCATTGTCATTAGTTTCCTGGTTTTTCTGTCCTAACGGTCCAAATCAGCTTGTGTCCAGTTAACTATACCAGCTGTGTATCTTATAACTGGTATTGCCCAGGTATTTATGGCCTTGATTGTATTTCCACCATTCAAATTATTATTATTATTGTACAATTGTATCACAGCGGCCAGTTGTTTCGCCGGATTTGGCATTGGTTACTAGTCGGGCCCCACCCAGGGGCCTAGGACGTCGTAACGTATTTTCGTAATATGCGTGCAGATACAAGCAGTGCGGCTTTTTGCATTTGACTGATGGTGATTTTGTCAATTTTTAACTGTTTTAAATGTAATTCCAGTGCTTTTGGAATAGCACCCAGTGTGCCAATTACCACTGGAATTACCACTGCTGGTTTGTGCCATAGTCGTTGAATTTCGATTTTTAAGTCCTGGTATCTTGTGATTTTTTCATGTTCCTTCTCGGCGACCCTGCTATCACCTGGTATTGCGATGTCTATGATTGTGACCTTATTTTTCTCAACCAGTGTGATGTCTGGTGTATTATGCGCCAGTATTTTGTCGGTTTGTATACGGAAATCCCACAAGATCTTGACCATCTGATTTTCGGTGACTTTTTCAGGCTGATGTTCCCACCAGTTTGTTGCTGTTTTAATATTATAATTTTTGCACAAATTCCAATGGATCATTTGTGCTACTGAATTGTGCCGCAATTTATAATCAGTCTGCGTGATTTTTTTACAGCAGCTGAGTATGTGATCAACAGTTTCATCAGCTTCTTTGCAAAGTCTGCATTTGGCATCATCAGAGGATTTTTCGATTTTGGCCTTAATGGCATTTGTGCGGATAGCTTGTTCTTGCGCAGCCAGGATTAGTGACTCTGTTTCTTTCTTTAATGTACTTGTTGTTAACCATAACCAAGTTTGTTCACTGTCCACTTTATCTTTTATTTTTTCCAGAAATTGGCCATGCAGTGCTTTGTTCTGCCAACTCTCCATTCTTGATTTTATTGCATCTTTTCTGTATTCTTGTTTCGTCTGTTGGGCCTTCAGTAGATTTTTGTTCTTTACTTCGATTAATAGATGGCTTTCTTTTAAATAATCAGCCAGTGCATGTTTTTCTTCTTCAACTGTTTGCTTCACTTGTAATAATCCTCTGCCACCTGATTTTCAGGGCAGATATAGTCTATCGGTATCACCACGTGGATGTAAACTGTAGTGCATTGTCATTAGTTTCCTGGTTTTTCGGTCCAAAAGGTCCAAATCAGCTTGTGTCCAGTTAACTATACCAGCTGTGTATCTTATAACTGGTATTGCCCAGGTATTTATGGCCTTGATTGTATTTCCACCATTCAATTTAGATTTCAGAATTTTCCTAACTCTGTTGGTGTACTCTCGCCTGACAATAGTTTTTACTTCTCCATGCTTGATGTTATCCAACTGCAGAATGCCTAAGTATTTGTAGGCTTCATTTTCTTTGCATTTAATTAATTGGCCATTGGGCATTTCAATTCCCTCACATGCAGTGATTTTGCCCCTTTTTATGGATACAGTGGCAGATTTTTCCATGCCAAACTGCATTGAAATATCGGTGCTGAATACTCGGACTGTGTTTGTCAATGATTGGATTTCTATTTCTGACTTTCCATAGAGTTTCAAATCATCCATATATAGTAAATGCGAAATTTTTTCAGCTTCTTTGGCTGTTTGGTAGCCTAATTTCATTTTTTTTAAGATTACTGATAGTGGGATCATTGCAATGATGAAGAGAAGAGGTGAAAGTGAATCACCCTGGAAAATTCCTCGCTTGATATTAACCATTCCGTAGATCTCATTCCCTACCGCCAACTCAGTTCTCCATTGTTTCATCGCCTTTTCAGTAAAGGATGTAATATTTTTGCTAATGCCAGTTGTTTCTAAGCATTTTATGATCCAACTATGTGGCAGTGAGTCAAATGCCTTTTTGTAATCAATCCAGACCATATTCAAGTTCGTTTTTCTGTTCTTACAATTTTCTAATATCATTTTATCAATTAGAAGCTGATCTTTTGTGCCCCTGCTCCTTCTTTTGTTGCCTTTTTGCTCTACTGGCAAGATGTTGTTTGTTTCCAAATAATCCATCATGTTATCTGCAATAATGCCTGTGAGTAATTTGAAGGTTGTTGGCAAGCATGTTATTGGTCTGTAGTTTTCAGGTGTTGTTTCTTTAGTTGCATCTTTCTGAATCAAGTATGTTTTTCCAGTTGTCAACCATTCATCAATTTGGCCCTTTTGTAAAATTTCATTCAGTTGCCTGGCCAATATTGCATGTAAACTGGTCAGATATTTGAGCCAGAAACCATGTAATTGGTCCTTTCCAGGTGATGTCCAATTCTTTACCTTTTTAACTCGATTTTTGACCATCTCAGTTGTTATTTCTAATACTTGCATTTGTTTGTTGCCAACGCTTTTCTCAAAGTCATGTATCCACTTTGCTTCCTTGTTGTAGTCCTTTGCATTTTCCCACAATTCTTTCCAGAATTCAACTGTGGCCTGTTTTTCTGGTTTTTCACTTTTGGTGTCACCATTCACATTAAGACTTTGATAAAAACGCTGTTGGTCTGATCGAAATTGCTGATTTTGTTTATATTGGATGATTCGTGCCTCATATCATTCAATTTTTCTAGCTGTTCCTGTTATCTGCTGTTTTACAATCTCTACAGCTTCATTGATGTTTCTTGTATCCAATCTATATCTTCTGATTAGCCGATCTATGATTTTGTTGTTTTTCAGCCGTTGCTCATGCATGTTCTTTAAGTTACTAGCATCTGCTCTTAATTTTTTGATTTTTTGTTCTAAACGGATTTTCCACTTTGGCTTTGATGCTTTTTCTGTTGTGTGACTAGGTACTTTGATTTTAATGCCTAGTTCATTAGTGACTATTACAGCTGCGCTGTACATTAACTGGTTTGTTTCCAAGATGGATCCCGGTTCAATTGTTCAAAACACTGCATTAACCATTTTCATGATAGGGGTCAAAATTTTCTTAGGCACAGTTGTTAGTGATGGTAAACGTTGCCTTTCCTCATTAAGCAGAAAATGCTCCATGATCTTATCCTTCAATTCTTTTTGTTTTTGAGTTAGTTCATCAGTTGGTTCAGTGATAACTGGTTCTAGTGGTGGTGATGTTATTTCCTCCTGGAGAGCTTCTTCTGGGAGTTCTACTATAATGTCTTTAGTTGTGTCTTGAATATCAGTTATTTCTGCTTGTGATATTGTTTTTTGGGTTTTGCAATTTGCCTGAATTTCCTCTAGTTCAACTTCACTAAACACTTTATTCCGTATAATAAATCGCCTTTGATCTGCTAGTCGTTGTTCACTAACATTTGAATCTGGATATTGTTGTTTCCATAATTCATACATTCGCTTTAAATAGCCTCTTTTTTCTGGCTCTGAGTTGTAGTAACAGGCCATTATGGCACGGTTTTCATCTGCACTATATTTTTGTCGTTTTGTTGGCTGGTCCACTTGTAGCCCACTTGTCGACGGATGTCCAGGGACCCCAACATCCGCCGCGACCCTTGTTAACCCGCGCGACGACCGATGCGGTATGGAATTCTTATTTGTTTTTTTCATCATATTGTATGGGTTGGCGGGGTTTTTTTACGGGACCAGATAGCAACCTGACTCCAACCTTCCTCCTTTCTCATCCGGGCTTGGGACCGGCAACGGCGGAGTTGTTGTTGTTGTTGTTGTTGTTGTTGTTGTTGTTGTTATTATTATTATTATTATTATACAATTGTATCACAGCAGCCAGTTGTTTCGCCGGATTTGGCATTGGTTACTAGTCAGGCCCCACCCAGGGGCCTAGGACGTCGTAACGTATTTTTGTAATATGTGTGCAGATCCAAGCAGTGCGGCTTTTTGCATTTGACTGATGGTGATTTTGTCAATTTTTAACTGTTTTAAATGTAATTCCAGTGCTTTTGGTATAGCACCCAGTGTGCCAATTACCACTGGAATTATCACTGCTGGTTTGTGCCATAGTCGTTGAATTTAGATTTTTAAGTCCTGGTATCTTGCGATTTTTTCATGTTCCTTCTCGGCGACCCTGCTATCACCTGGTATTGCAATGTCTATGATTGTGACCTTATTTTTCTCAACCAGTGTGATGTCTGGTGTATTATGCGCCAGTATTTTGTCGGTTTGTATACGGAAATCCCACAAGATCTTGACCATCTGATTTTCGGTGACTTTTTCAGGCTGAGGTTCCCACCAGTTTGTTGCTGTTTTAATATTATAATTTTTGCACAAATTCCAATGGATCATTTGTGCTACTGAATTGTGCCGCAATTTATAATCAGTCTGCGTGATTTTTTTACAACAGCTGAGTATGTGATCAACAGTTTCATCAGCTTCTTTGCAAAGTCTGCATTTGGCATCATCAGAGGATTTTTCGATTTTGGCCTTGATTGCATTTGTGCGGATAGCTTGTTCTTGCGCAGCCAGGATTAGTGACTCTGTTTCTTTCTTTAATGTTCCTGTTGTTAACCATAACCAAGTTTGTTCACTGTCCACTTTATCTTTTAGTTTTTTCCAGAAATTGGCCATGCAGTGCTTTGTTCTGCCAACTCTCCATTCTTGATTTTATCACTTCTTTTCTGTATTCTTGTTTCGTCTGTTGGGCCTTCGGTAGATGTTTGTTCTTTACTTCGATTAATAGATGTTCTTGACTTTCTTTTAAATAATCAGCCAGTCCATGTTTTTCTTCTTCAACTGTTTGCTTCACTTGTAATAATCCTCAGCCACCTGATTTTCGGGGCAGATATAGTCTATCAGTATCACCACGTGGATGTAAACTGTAGTGCATTGTCATTAGTTTCCTGGTTTTTCGGTCCAAAAGGTCCAAATCAGCTTGTGTCCAGTTAACTATACCAGCTGTGTATCTTATAACTGGTATTGCCCAGGTATTTGTGGCCTTGATTGTATTTCCACCATTCAATTTAGATTTCAAAATTTTCCTAACTCTGTTGGTGTATTCTCGCCTGACAATAGTTTTTACTTCTCCATGCTTGATGTTATCCAACTGCAGAATGCCTAAGTATTTGTAGGCTTCATTTTCTTTGCGTTTAATTAATTGGCCATTGGGCATTTCAATTCCCTCACATGCAGTGATTTTGCCCCTTTTTATGGATACAGTGGCGCATTTTTCCATGCCAAACTGCATTGCAATATCGGTGCTGAATCCTCGGACTGTGTTTGTCAATGATTGGATTTCTATTTCTGACTTTCCATAGAGTTGTTGTTGTTGTTGTTGTTGTTATTATTATTATTATTATTATTATACAATTGTATCACAGCGGCCAGTTGTTTCGCCGGATTTGGCATTGGTTACTAGTCGGGCCCCACCCAGGGGCCTAGGATGTCGTAACGTATTTTCATAATATGCGTGCAGATCCAAGCAGTGCGGCTTTTTGCATTTGACTGATTTTGTCAATTTTTAACTGTTTTAAATGTAATTCCAGTGCTTTTGGAATAGCACCCAGTGTGCCAATTACCACTGGAATTACCACTGCTGGTTTGTGCCATAGTCGTTGAATTTCAATTTTTAAGTCCTGGTATTTTGCTATTTTTTCATGTTCCTTCTCAGCGACCCTGCTATCACCTGGTATTGCAATGTCTATGATTGTGACCTTATTTTTCTCCACCTATGTGATGTCTGGTGTATTATGCGCCAGTATTTTGTCGGTTTGTATACGGAAATCCCACAAGATCTTGACCATCTGATTTTCGGTGACTTTTTCAGGCTGATGTTCCCACCAGTTTGTTGCTGTTTTAATATTATAATTTTTGCACAAATTCCAATGGATCATTTGTGCTACTGAATTGTGCCGCAATTTATAATCAGATTATTATTATTATTATTATTATTATTATTATTATTATTATTATTATTATTGAAATATCTCTTGCTGAAGACATATTATATTTAGACCAGGAGTTGGCTGTCACTTAAACTGAATTCAGGCCCCAGCAATTTAAGTCTTACAAATATGTCATTACTGGATGTCCTATTGTAATATTTAAACCAAGTATCTCCTTTTCCTTTCCCCTGGGAAATTTTTTTAGGTATCAGTTTTGAATCCCAGATTCACCAAGTTTTGCTCTTATCTTTCTTATTCTATCTTTCCTCACATACTGTATATTTTAAGTGCAATTCAAATCCTCAAATTCATGGACCTTCTTTAAAAAATAGAGCACGACATAAGCAGTTTCCAGATTTGGATCTCTCATTATAAACTGAAATTCCAGTCTTCAGACAGACCTATCTGTGTCTCCTCTATAATGTTGAAGAGGTCATTAATTAGGGACAATCTAGATAGAACATTAGCCTGTGTTATGATAAATGCCACTCACATTTATTTGACCAATTTATGGAATAAGTCATTGAGAGTTTGAAGCATGCTCTTCCCCATATGATGTATAGCATACTGGAGATAATAGATGTGATATACCATAGCTCACTTCAGTGTATTTTCTTTTCACCTGAAATCTTTAGGCTCTTTAAAATGATTAAGTTCAAGAAGCATTAGTTGGTGTGCATGTACAAATATTAATGATTGAGCAAATATTTTGCTAATGGGTACAGTTTGATGTTGCAATCTTGGGAAAGTAAATGTTTAGAACTCACCATAAATTTCATAAAAATCTGCTTCTGAGTAAATATAGTTTTAGAAGGTATGTAGGTGCTTCTTTTAAAATTTGATCTTAGAAGAAGAAAATCTAACATAAAATATTGACCCATACTACTAGAAATACTATTTTTACTTAATGAAACAGATGAAGTCCCACTAAGCCACATTCATTACATTATAATGCTCATGAAAAAATGTTTAAAATATTGTATGAGTAAACGTTATGTGGTTAGTTAGAGCTAGATTCAGCTTGATTACCTAAAAATCAGAATAGTGAAATGGAAATAGAAACTGATGTAGATCAAGATGAAGCCAGTAATCCAATCTTAGTCTTGAAATAATAGGTAGCCTTGAGTAAGTCAATTAGTCTCAGTCTCACCAATTTCATTGGGTTATTGTGAGGATGAAATGGGATAACTAGATGTGTGTCACTTTGACACCCTCAGTGAGATGAAATATGAAAATTACTTCCTACATCAATTGAGGATAGGAAGATTTTTGGGGAATGTCTTAAAGGACTAAGTATCTTATGATCATATAATGGAACAATAAGAATTCTAATAATATTTATCAGATTTGGATGAATAAAAACCTATTTAAAACTACTAATGAATTAATAACAAGAAAGAGTGGCTGATGGTTAATAGTTTGTTGGGTTTTATATCATCTTAGACTTTTTTTTCTCCCTCTATCATCTTGGCCTGTAAATATGAGAATAAGCTTTCATAGAGTCATTTGTTCCTCCTCCAATAAATTTTAAAAGATCAAATGGCATTTTCCTTTAAGGAAACTGAGTAGATAAGGAAACTGGTATTTATGAACAGTTGAAAATACCTGTTATATGGAGTGTTTTGATAAGGTTCCTTGACTTTTAATAACCCTTATTCCAGATCAGAGTTGAATCCAAATAGATCTGAATAAACAATGTTTATTATTTTATTGGTTTCATTTAGAGACTTATACAGCCACACATTTTATGTATCTAACTTTTCTGTGTCGTTGCCTCATAAATGAACACTAGAGTGTGTATATGATTGTGCGTGTTCATTTTAGGATTTCACAGTTTGCCTGATACATTTTGTAGACCAGACTGAATGCTCTAGAACAGTGGTCTCCAACCTTGGCAACTTTAAGACTTGTGGACTTCAAAGCTGGCTGAGGAACTCTGGAAGTTGAAGTCTACAGGTCTTAAAGTTGCCAAGGTTGGAGACCACTGCTCTAGAATACTGAACCATAATAGAGCCTCCAGCAACAGTGTCTGTTTCCTGCTTCAGGACTGTGATTCAGATAATAATAATAAAGCTTTGTTCTTATTGAGAGGATTCTTCATGGAATGTTGAAAATATATACAACTTCAATGGGTGTTTATTACTTAACTGAAAAAATATGATCAACTGTTCCACTGGTGCCATATATACATGGCCCTTTGCTAAGCAGCCAACATCTCAGAATTTCTTTAAAAGAGCTCTGTGCAGATGTCAAGCAACTTTCACATACAACGATGCAGAGCTCCTAGCCTAAACTTCTGGAAAAATTAGCCAGCGGTGTAACAAAGAAAGAGGGTTGACATTTTTCTGAAACCTTATTTGCAAGTATAAACCCACTTCTTCACTAGCAGTAAAATCACTACTCCAAAGAGGACAGTGTGGTTGTGGGGGGGGGGGGGAGGATATAAAGATCCACAAAACTCCTTTTGATGTTTCTGTTATCTGCAATGGGCCATTCATTCATGCAACTTAAATTATCTGCTGAGCTTTTATATCACAGGGATAAAAAAGGAATACATATATAAGCAGCCTAGTCACTGATCAAGTACAATGAGTGTAAAATCATGAAAACAATACAATCAAAAGGAAATACTTGTAGTTCATCTTTAATCTAAATAAATATTTAATTATATATGATGCTAAATCTTGCCGAACACCAAATGTTAATGCCATTCGAATAGCCAGAAGTATAAACAATAATGTCTTTCAATGGGGACTTAAGTCACATCCTTTCCACTTAGAAAAAGCTCTAGGCTTTAAAGATTTAGCTTGAAGAGAAGTTGGTTCCATTCCAAAATGTGCAGCGACATAAGATAAAAATGACTTTAGGTAACTGCTTACAATAATTTTAAAATACAATGTATTTGTCCACCTGAAATCACTAGCAGAAAGGAAGAAAATCCCTTTCCCCCTCCTCTCTTTCTCTCTTATACTGGCAGAATAAATGCAGCATGAAAACTGAATGAAACTCTTCTAGCAATGGTTCTATATACATGCTACAGTGGTTCTATCACAGTGAATCAAAGCATTTCATAATTCCACCGCCTCCCTGAGGGGCAGAAGCAAACATTAAAAGATATAATAGGAACAAGCCAAGTACCTATCCCAGGTGACAAAAACATCCTATCCTGTTACTACGATTGATGAATATCATATTATCAGCAAGATTCAGGGAAGGGGGAATGGTGTTATATCTCTTTATCCACTTCCTTTAAAACCCATTTTAAAGCCACCTGATTTCATCCTATTGGTGGGCAAAGATTGATCTAATTATCTTGGCATTGATGCTTTCATATCATGTCACAGCCTCTCAGTAAGATACAACTTTTTTATAACCTTGGATGGAGTCTGTAAAAATGGCGGACCTCTGCCTTCACTGGCTTTCCTGTTAGGAATATTTAATCCTCAGTATTGTAGAGAAAGTCTTTAAAAAATAGTAAGCTCTGTGAAAGAATCAACACACTTTACTCTGAAAATTTCAACATTCTGTGTGCTGTTTTAGGTAATATTTAAAGTTCTTATATTTTGATAGTCTCCAAACAGAATTAATGCCATTTCAAGGCAGAGCACTATAATGGAGTCCATTCAGATATCCCAGGATATTTTTGTTGACTTGAGAGTGGTTAGATATTGCAGCCATTGACCCAACACAAATTTTTAATCAATTTCTAATGATAAAACTATATTTGTTTAATATTCCACTGAATTAAAGAAAAGAGAAAAAAATGCATTGGAGCATGGAGAAAACGTATCACTGAATTGATAAATTCAGTGCTTTATTTACCCACACCCTCATATTAGTTTTGCTATCTTCATCCAAGTTTCAAAATAATCACTTCATCTACACTCAGAATCAGAATAGAGCTGGAAGGGACCTTGGAAGTCTTTTAGTCCAGGCCCCTGGTCAAACAGGCGATCCTATACCCGTGATGGAGAACCTATGGTACACATGCAGGAAGTGGCACGCAGAGGCATCTCTCCAGGCACGCGAGCCATCGTCCATTGCTCTTCCAGTTTCCAGGACACTTGCCAGCTGGTTTTCACATGTGCGGGAGCACTGGAAACTGGAAGAACAGATCTTCCAGATTCTGGCATGCACATGTGCACCGGCCACCTGGTCTTCCAGTTTCTGCCATGCATGTGCGCACAAAAAGCAGCTGGCAGGTGTACAAGCATGCACCGAAAACCAGAAGATAATCTTCCTGGGGCACGCATGCTTGCTGGGCAGCTGCTCTTCCGGTCTCCGGTGCATGCTTCCATTTTGGCACTCATTGATGAAAAGGTTCACCAACATTCTCTTATACCATTTCAGACATGGAAATGCCTCATTTGACCTCCTGTGTGAAGTGGTCAAAGAATGTTTAGGCTCCTACTGTTTAGAAAGCCTACCCTATGCAAAGCAAACATATTTTTCATTCATGAACAGAGAAGTAATAGATAGAAACCTGATGAATAGTCTTAATCTGTGAATTACAAAGTGGCCATATTCACACATACTGTACATGTCTATCCTAGTAGATTTCTGCACCAGATGAAATTATTTCTAAGGTCTTTTCCAATCTTTATATTCTATGCATCTATGGTTTGATTTTGAAAGGGATTCAGCATATTCTAGCAGGATCAAGCTGTCAAAGGCTATTATGTGAGATGACTATTTCCTATTTCCTGAATCTCGGGCAGACTGCCATAAATAACATGACCCAAGGAGCAATACGCTTGTGAGCTTCTTTAATTTATGGTTGGCTACTTGATGACACCAGAGTCTGGGCCTGATGGGATTTTGGGGAGAGGCATTTTTATTCTGTACCTACAATGAACCGAAAGGGTTTACTATTTATTTAATAGCAGCATTATTAATGGACAGAAGCAAATTTTTAAAGAGAAAAGACAGAAGAGTCAGCATTTGAATACAGTGTTGAACAGAATGCATTTCAAATGCAACAGTTTGCATGCTAAGGCATCAACAAAGAATGAGGTATGGGATGATATGTCTGTCATGTGTAACAGTTTGCTAAATTCTGTACAGCATCCTAAGAGAACAAATAACTAGGAGCTGGATAAGATGTTTAGGATATAGTCCTATCATTCTTTGGATGATAGCTGAGGGACCATAACATTTTTAACTCCCCTTTGCCTTGTGGTTAGAGCAGTGGTGGGATTCCTTTTATTTTACTGGTTCTGTGGGCGTAGCTTGGTGCGCGTAGTGTGACTTGGTGCGCATGGCAGGGGAACAATACTGAAAATCTATTCCCACCACACTCCAGGGGAACGTTACTGCAAAATTCCCATTCCCTCCAGATAAACTGGGACTCGGGAGGTAGAGAATAGATGGGGGCGGGGCCAATCAGAGGTGGTATTTACCGGTTGTCCAACTATTCAAAATTTCTGCTACCGGTTCTCCAGAACTGGTCAGAACCTGCTAAATACTCACCTCTGGGTTGGATGGAGAACACCAATCTCAGAATATAGATCAGATTCCCTTTACTCCACCAACAGCAGAAATATCAATATCAATAGCAGAAATATCATCAAATATTCGCTTCTCTTCTCTGAACTCAGGGGGCAAGAAAGTGGGAAGGAACACATTCATGGCATATGAAAAATAGAGAGGTGCTCTGGATCTTCGAGATATTTCACAGGGAGATTGTACACAGGGATCTAAAAAAAATATTTTCCATAATTTGCAAAAAAAAAAAAAAAGGCGAAAGATTTATACGATCTGAAGAGAAACCAGAGTAATCCCAGGAAGAAATAGAGGGCAATGTAGCTTTTCTTTTCCTTCTGCCTTGTTGGCTTGAGTCCAATCACATTTTCAGTTCTGATGTCTGGGTTCTTTAAACAAAGCAGGCAGATTGCTATGTCCAAATGTTCTCATAGTAGTTGCATTAATCTTGGTGGGACTTGAGGTCTGTGAACCATCGGTGCAATTAAAGGTTGATCAATTGACTGATTTTATTGTGTATATACACTGCTGGATTCAACAAAAATGGCTCCCAGCTGCACTGCTCTTCAATTCTTGACATAGTTGTGGAGAAAACCATAATTCAGAAATAAGAAGCTATCAAAGAGAAAGAGTTTCACTTTGTTTCTGAATGTATTTATTGCATATTAACTTACTTTGTTTTCAGAGCTGCAAGCTAGCAGTCCTTCTTTGTCATGGCCATAAGTGGCACTTCTGATCTACAACTCCAAGGTTGGGGGAGAAGGCGGGGCTTAGCAGTGAGAAGATGGAGTTTTAGGCTACTCCTGAAATTCCTCTATACCAAAGGACTTTTTGGACGGGTTCTCTGAACCCCAGCTGTCCCGAAGACGACAGTGGAGGTGGGGAGGGACCCAGGACCCCAGAGATAATCGCAAATCTCTGGGGGAGGGTATTAACTCCCCGTGCCAATTCCTTTTGGATTAGCCGTGTGCTAACTGAAACTGCAGGTCGCCCCTAAGAATGGAAGAAGTGATATCATCTGGTAAGCTGATTTTATTATCCAAGAGAGATTGTTCCTGTTAAAAATTAAGCTAATTGGAAACCAAATAATAAGAAGATCAGCGGCGAATTAGCTTTTCTAATGGTTATATGACTGGTGGTTACTTTACCTCTTAAATGCATCAAGAAACTCCGCGATATCCTCCCCCCTTTGAATCTCCTTAAGTGGATCGTAAAACTTAATTCCTACTAACTAGCCCGTCACGATTCGACATTTTTATTACTTTACTATCCAGCTCTGTTTACAATCAGATAAGATTGACAGCCGGTAAGAGACTATATAAAAAAAAAAAGAGTGCTTCGAAGCCTCTGGGGGAAAAAAAAAGAGAACCTTTATTTTAACTACGACACATCATGGCTTCCCAAGATACCCCCAAGACTTCATTTCAGACTCTTTTCTCTGCGTGCAAAGAACTTTTTCATTCTTATCAAAGATTGGAACGAAAACTGGATCAATTTGTTCTAAAATATGAAGCTAAAACTGAGAACGTTGAATGCTTAAATGTCCCTGAAACACAAACGGAAAATGTGAGAAATGGTGTCTGGTCTTTCTCAGAGGAAGAGAAGAAGGGGGAAGCCATAAAGACGTCTCATTTAGAGAGACAGTGTGCAGAAGGAATGAAGAATCCACCCTTGAGAATTAAAGTTAAATGGGGAAGATTTATAAACCAAGAACAACTTTATTACTTCATCACTGACATTCAGAATCCAAAGGTGCCGAAATATTTTTGTTTGGACTTGCTTATGGAAACATTTGGTAAATCTATTCAACGAATGGCTACTGGACGGAGGAAACTTTGTGGCTGGAGAGACACAGGCTGACAAAAAATTTAAAATTAGCTAGATCGGATTACTTTAATATGTAATAGATATAGCTGAATAATGACTGATATGGATAGCAATATATATAATCTGGAACTGGCTGATAGATTGTTGAATACAATTGAAAACTAGTTAAATCTAATTGCTTTTCTGTGTAACAAATATTGTTGAATAATAATTGATATTGATAGCAATGTATATAATGTGGAGTTGACATGATAATTAACAATTGGATATGAGAAAATACTTTTAGATTACACATAAAGAGTATTAACTATAATAATTAGCACTATTAAAAAAACTAAATAGAATCCATACAATCAAAAGTTAATTAATACTGGGGAAATGTTATGATATATGATATAATTGAATATTATGGATGTTTAGCTAAAATATCTAGATCGGATTACTTCAATTTGTAATAGATATAGCTGAACAATGATTGATATAGATAACAATATATATAATTTGGAATTGGTTGATAGATTGATGAATATAACTGAAAATTAGCTAAATCTAATTGCTTTTTTGTGTAACAGATATAGTTGAATAATAATTGATATTAATAGTAATGTATATAATGTGGAGTCGATAGGATAACTAACAACTGGATATGAGAAAACACCCTTAGGGTATACATAAAGAGTATTAACTATAATAATTAGCACTATTTAAAAATTAAATAAAATCCATATAATTAAATGTTAATCAATATTGGGAAAATGTTAGGATATATGATATAACTGAATATTATGGATGTTTAGTTAAAATAGAACATGAGGATTTGATGATAATAGAGGATTTTATAAATAAGTAAATGAACTGCCAGCATGTGTCATGGACTAATTCCTTAGCATAACTAAGGATGAAGGATGCTTAAATAATTATAATAATTAAAACCGGAGGTATAATGATGTTGATATGGCAAATATTTGAGTTAAGATACTTGAATTATTAGGAGTCAATCGAAGAGAAGCACCAAAACATGTTGTAACCAGTTGATATACTTCTTATTTTTTCATAATAGACACCTGTGTTTTGTTTTGTTTTTCTGATTGTTGTCTTTGTTTTTTTTCTGTATTATCTGTAATTGATTGATATATTAAGAAAGATGTTGTACCAGTTTTAAACTAAAACTTAAAAAACATTTAATAAAAAAAAAAAAAAATAGAGAGGTGCTCTGGATCTTCGAGATATTTCACAGGGAGATTGTACACAGGGATCTAAAAAAAATATTTTCCATAATTTGCAAAAAAAAAAAAAAAAGGCGAAAGATTTATACGATCTGAAGAGAAACCAGAGTAATCCCAGGAAGAAATAGAGGGCAATGTAGCTTTTCTTTTCCTTCTGCCTTGTTGGCTTGAGTCCAATCACATTTTCAGTTCTGATGTCTGGGTTCTTTAAACAAAGCAGGCAGATTGCTATGTCCAAATGTTCTCATAGTAGTTGCATTAATCTTGGTGGGACTTGAGGTCTGTGAACCATCGGTGCAATTAAAGGTTGATCAATTGACTGATTTTATTGTGTATATACACTGCTGGATTCAACAAAAATGGCTCCCAGCTGCACTGCTCTTCAATTCTTGACATAGTTGTGGAGAAAACCATAATTCAGAAATAAGAAGCTATCAAAGAGAAAGAGTTTCACTTTGTTTCTGAATGTATTTATTGCATATTAACTTACTTTGTTTTCAGAGCTGCAAGCTAGCAGTCCTTCTTTGTCATGGCCATAAGTGGCACTTCTGATCTACAACTCCAAGCCACTAAAATATATCATGATGTCATTGTTTGTACTTGTACTAACCTGCATTTGTAAATTTGCACATTACTGCAACTTCCTCAAAGTAGATCACCCTTAAAATTCTAAATCTCTCAAAAGGCAAAACAAACAACACCCCTCCCCCACCCTGTACGATTTATTTGTCCTAAATTAAACCAGGAAGGCATGATAACTGACTATTTAACAAATAACAAGGGTTTTTCTCCCTGAAAAATACTTCACATCAAACTATTTTCAGGACAAAGAATTATGACTCTGGTCACGTTCTCATGAAAACCAAATTGTGCAGAAGGCAAAGAGATAATAGATTTGCATTTTGGAAAGCGGAATGTTGTGTATAAATTTGACTGCTAAAGAGTGCCGTATTTAAATTATAAAATGTACAAAACCAGGCATTCACATTCAGTCCATAATTCAGAGTTTCATGTTTTAAAGACATTTGTTTCCTTTCCAGAAGATATTGATTGCAATCAGTGTTAAGCCATTCTCATTATTAAAGACACATGCAATACATTTGGACAGATGTGGATTTTTTAGCTAGCAATATTAAGTTTCTATTTCTGCAGGATCCTACTGGGCCATGGACCTACTTGTGCACTGTAATTATTAGTATGCTGTGTTCTGAGCTAGCATTAAACCCTTTTAAAAGTGACTGTCAATAAAATTATGAGAGATTTAGCAAAAGCTTCTAAAATTACTATAATTATGTAGCATTTACCAATTTCTAGTAAGAATGGTGCTCATCACAAACACTATTCAACAGAAATACTGCCTTGTTCCTTTCTTGCTTAAATGGAAAACTAAGCAACTAGGAATGTATCCATGGAGATTCTTAGTCTTCCAGGTTATGATTGCCTCAATGGTACTTTTTTTTCAATCGGCAACTGGACTTTCTTTGTTTTTTTCCTTGAAGATGTTTCCAGTTACCTTTTTTGTGGGGGGGGGGGAAAGCAATTTTGAGAATCATGAAGAGTCAACAATGACTTGAAGCCTCCACTCTCCTCACCACTCACTTCAGAGTGGGAAAAACAATCTAAGAACTGACCAGCAAATAATTTTTATCACTCCTGACAATGCCCTTTCCCAGTTAAGCAACAGCTCATCCCTAATGGACAATCAGACATTGATTTCAGAACTAAGGAAGAGTTGTGATAAGGGACATCTTTACATTCAAGGCCCTGAAGAATACTTGTATCACTGGATTCATGTTGACCAAGATGGAGAGCTATAGAGGAAATGGTAGAAGGATGTCAACATCCTCCATCTATTTAGTTAGCGCTAATCGATGACTCCTAAAGCTGGTGGCATGCAGAATGCCAAATGCTAGGTAGATCTCACTAGAAAATTTGCTATCTAGGGGATTTACAGATATGTCATGGGATTTCTCTGAATTGACAAACTGTGAAAAGGTGCTCAGAGCAAAATTGTAGTAATAATTTGACATTCACAGCAAGAAGAGCATCCAGAAAAATATGCCCATAATAATAAGTTGTTTTAAGGAAGCCAATTTGTTAATCGTTACAGAGTTATAAATAAAATTGTGTTGTTTGAATTCAATTTAAATCCCCTACTTTCAGGAACTCCAACACTGTGTCCAGAATTCACTTTCCAGCATAGAGCAAATGTTCCATCTGATATATTGTAAGAAAGACAGTGCTAATTCTCCTTTGACAGAAAGTCATATTGAATATGGAGATGGACATGCATTTAATTAAGATGCCTGGAGATTTGTGATCTATTCCTAAATCTTAAACGTTAATTTTATTTACTGTGACTTTCCAAAATTAAAATTCAGCACTCTTGGCTCAGATTTTTTTATGTACGTATTTCAAATTCAGAGAGAGCTCAAGTCTGAATTAGAGCTGATATGTGGACATTGTTCATTGCTAAGACATATCATGAATACCCTAAAGAAAGGTCAAAAGATCCTGAAATATAGAGGCACCCTTATTGATATCTGCAGCAGAATAATGAATAGATCTCAAGTGATTTGTGGAATCCAGACATGGAAAGTAGATACAATTTGTAATTATCCTGATAATTTTATGACAAGGTCCTATCTGATAAGTTGTATCGTGAAAAATCAACCATTTGGTCATATTATTTATATAGATGATACTAGAAATGTAATTAATGGGCAACAGCTAGCTACATGTGGAAGAGACAAAACTTTTTATAGTACTGCTAAGAGGACAAGACCAGAGCTCTTTAAATAGTGGAACGATAAGTGCTTCAGAAAGATCAGATAGATGCTTAGCTGTTGCAATTCCTAATGATTATTTTTTCCTTTCAGGCAGGTACCAAATACTGCTAGGAAAGCAATATATTCCAGGAGAGCAATATATCCTACTATATGTGGGATGGAAAGAATGAATCTGCCTGATATAGAAAAAGCAATGGCCTTCAGGTTCTCCTTTCCCCCATTCTGTCCAAGTGGTCAGCCTGCTGATACTGGTAGCATCGGAAAGATCTCAGGAGTAATATTATCCCAGAAGAGAGAGAGTGAGTTTCCCCTTCATTTGGAACTGGAATGAGAAAGGTGTATTGTTTCTTCACTTCTGATACTTGGAGAGTTGGAATTTTCCAATTGACCTGAAGAGCAGAACTAAAAGCTGAAAGCTGAGCAATGGAAAAGCCAATGAGAGAACTTGAGAGAAAGGAAGCTCTGCAGCTGAAACAATATAAACATTTACTACTCCAGCAGGAAATATTTGCAGTAATGATATTAGTGAGAAAAGAAGCACCAAGGCTAGAATGAAGCCCAGTGACAGTGGACCAGTAAGGTCTGGAACAGGACAGTAATAGCAAGCCTCCAGAATAGCCCAACATTGAAGTTAGCAGACAACACCATCAAAGAGGACCTACACAGTAGTGGGATTCAAATAATGTAATAACAGTTCTCTGCCCTAATGACCACCTGGGTAGGCACGGCTCAGTTGGTCATGTGACTGGGTGGGCATGGCCAACTCAACATCACTCACATCGATAGGCGCTTTGCCTTAGCTGTTAAATGTAATAAGGGTTAACTGGAGAGGCAGTTTATGTAAGCAGGGCAATGAAGATTAGGCTAGGAACAACACCAGAATGTTTCCTTCCTGCCTTCCTTACAGGATTAGCCCTGTTAAGTGGAAAAAAACAAAGTGAGATTTCTTCCAACAACCGGTTCTCCAACCTACTTAGAAAGTTAACAAAGTTCTCCCAAATAGGTGTGAACTGGTTGAATCCCACCACTGGACCTACAGCAGTCAATAATACAGTGCCTGAAGTCCACCAAAGGGATATCACAATTCATTGCCTTCATTTCCTTCATTTTTCATTTCATTTCCTTAGAGTCCTGCAAAAAAAATCAGGGGGAAAAACAGCTGATGACCTCTTTCTATCCACAATAGAAAGTGTCCTCACATATAGTACAGTACGCTGGTTTAACTGCTGCAGACAGAAAGGCACTACAGAGATTGATCAATTTGGCACAAGTAACCATTGGTTGCCCTCTAACACCACTGGATGACATCACCAGGTCTTTAGCAGAATAACAGTGGTGAGTTGCAGGTGGTACGCCTCAGTACAGGCATACCGGAACCTGCCCGGAGCACCGGATACCGTTCCAGGACGGTGCTCCAGAGGGCCCACTCGCCCACCCAAGCTCCTTACCGGTCTTTTAAGTCTTTGGCACTTCTGCACATGCACATAGCACGTACAGCGCCTGCGCTATGCTCCACTGAGCAGCTGGAGCATCGCAGAGGCTCGCAGAGGTGCTAAGATGCATGCGCACACTGCAAGCGTGTGCACGTGTGCTGCACGTGTCCATATGCACGCTTCCGGGCCCATTCCAACTGTACTGGTTGGAACTGGATCTGGAACCCATCACTGCAGTGTAAGGAAGATATTCAGAGATGATTCACACCCTGGTCAGTGTCTCTTCGCACTTCTATCACCGGGCATAAGACATCAAAGCATAGCCAGCTTAACAAATAGGTTTAAAAATAGTTTCTATCCTTGGGCTGTCAGACTCTTTAAAACAACCACAATCATTCCATGCACACGTGGACTAGTTTTTCTTTTTCTTTTATTTCCCCCTAATTACTTGCATTGGGATTATTCTGTATACTATTTATATTGTTTGTATTTTTTGTCATGGATTGCACCAGTGAGGCTAAAACCAATTTCATTGTATTTATTTTGTACAAAGACAATAAAGACTATATTACTATAATTGGATTGAGATTGTGTGAGCTATTGAAGAACAACCAGGCCCTGTAGCATCAACTTACTGAAGAAATTCAGTAGAGTTGAAGAGATTCAATGGTAGAAATCAAGAACCATGCAAATATTAGCCCAGGCAGCTTTCTGGAAGAGTTTGGTGGGAGTGCACAGTTGGTGAGATCCCTAGGCACCTAGTTAGACCTAGCCACAGTCTGTATGTGGAGCAGAAAGGACATTTGTAGACCTCACCAGTCAATTTCTAATGATAGAATCCAGTAGAATGAAATTCACTGTCACTGAAAAGTAAAGAATTTCTGGTATAGCAGGATTCTAGGGAAGTTGCATGATGAAAAGAAAAATATTACATGATTTTATCCAACCTGTTAATCAATGACTGATTCTTTTGGTCCATTGGCCCATTTTTGTGCTATCAAAAGTAGACTCTCAATGTGGCTGGTGTTGACAAGGAAATTTATAATAGTCAGAAATGGAAATCTAAAATAGTAGCTCATCCAATCTCAAGTCTACAATAGAAATCAGTTTCTGATTTCAACTGCAGGATTTGCCATTTTAATGCATGTTTCTCCAGTTCACAGTCCAACACATGGAGTTGTGTATGTGGTAAAGAAAAGTCCACCTTCAGTATAAAGCTGTTCTAATCTTGGCTATATCACTCACCACCACAGTAATCAAGTAAAAAATATTCATCTGCAATTCTGAAAACAACAGATGGTGACAAAGTATGAGGTTTGGGTTTTATATAACCAATTGGCCTGATCTTTTAAAAAGCAAAAACACTTTTAAATATTCATACTGTTGGTGTTCAAGTGATACACATCCAAGTTAATTTTCTTCTTAGAGAGCTTGGTTAGTGAGATAGCAAGTCTCTAATCTTTTTTTTTTACTTCTAACATAGAGCTGCCTGCCCAGTTACTTGTTGCAGAAATCAAGTGAAGTGTTCCCTGCAGTTTTCTCTATTGGGTGGAGATAATCTATTGCTACAAGAAATAAACTGCCTGCAGACAGCTCTAGGCCTGAAGTAGCATCAACCTCCCTCCAAAACATAGCAGCAAAATCTCCAACTGCTTCCAAAGCTTCAAACTACTTTCCACTTTCTTTGTTCAGATTAACTGTTGCTGAGTTGCTAGGTTTCTTAGGAAACATTTAACACCAAGAAACAGCAACCAAATAAGAAGCCTTATTTCATTTCAAACTGTAGATAGGTTTCATTGAAATTACAGTTCTGAACAAAGAGGGTGCAAAATATGTGCAGATGTGCCAAAGGAAGGAACAATGTACACCCTATGGTCTTGTCTCAAAACACCAATGTGCTTGTTGATCAAAAACCCAATGGTTCTAACAGTTATTGTGTTTGTCTTCTCTTACAAATAGATATGCCTTTAGTCACAACCCTGAATTTAAGATGATCACCTCCAAAAGAAATAGTAAAAACTAAATAAATAGAAAGAACATTCTAAGCTTAGACAGAAGTCATGTTCAAAATTCTACTTCCTTATCTGTCAACTTCATTTGTACTTCTGGGCATGGTGTCTACCAATCAAAGATCCATTTAAGCAATTCTGTTTTGATAAAATAGAATAACAGAGTTGGAAGGGACTCGGAGGTCTTCTAGTCCAACCACCTGCTCAGGCAGGAAACTCAACACCAGAGGTGGGTTCCTACCAGTTCGCACCTATTCGGTAGAACCGGTTCGTCAAATCTACCGAACCGGTTAGAAGAGGTTCCACCAGTGGACCCAGAAAGCAGGCCACACCTACAGAAGAGGTTCCAAAATTTTTTGAAACCCACCACTGGTCCTTGGATATGATTATTCTACACTATCATGCTCATATTTATAAAACTCAGTGCCTCTGTGAAAGGTAAGGATGACTACTACGTTTGTGGTGAATCAGAACATTGCGTGTGTTGAAGTTGTTTTAACGCAAACCAAAGATGCCTTTTAAAAAACAAGTTTACATCATATTCTTATGCATGTCAGTGCTGTGTGTGAGGTAATTTAAGGTGGTTCTGACAAGTGTCATCGGCATCTTCATATCCGGTCACATGGGTGGCAAGCCACTCCCACAAAGGAGGCCACACCCATAGAGTAGGCTCAAACAAATTTTGAAACCCACCACTGCTCAACACCATTTTAGACAAATGGCAGTCCAGTCTCTTCTTGAAGATTTCCAGTGATGAAGCTCCCACAATTTCTGAAGCAACTTCTGTTCCACTGATTATTTTTTCTCACTATCAGAAAATTTCTCCTTAATTCTAGGTTGCTTCTCTCCTTGATAAGTTTCCACCCATTGCTTCTTCTTCTGGCCCTCCAGTGCTTTGGAGAATAGTTTGACTCTCTCTTCTTTGTGACAACCCCTGAGATATCAGAACACTGTTATCATGTCTCCCATAGTCCTTCTTTTCATTAAATTGACATACCCAGTTCCTGCAAATGTTCTTCATATGTTTTAGCTTTCAGTCCTCTAATCATCTTTGTTGCTTTTCTCTGCACTCTTTATAGAGTCTCCACATCTTTTTTACATCATGGTGATCAAAACTGGATGCAGTATTCCAAGTGTGGCCTTACCAAGGCATTATAAAGTGGTATTAACACATCACGTGATTTTGATTGTATCCCTCTGTTTATACAGCCTAGAAGTGTGTTGGCTTTTTTGGCAGCTGCTGCACATTGCTGGCTTATATTTAAATGGTTGTCCACTAGGACTCCAAGATCCCTCTCACAGTTACTACTACTGATAATATCCTAAAGGCTAAGATAGTAGGAAATACACAGGAAACAATACCTTTATTAGACCAACTGATGTAATTATTAAACTATTTTTGAGTTTTAATAACTCTTCTTCAGCCAAGAAAAAAGAAAGGAGGGAGAAAAATGAAACTGATCTTGCAGCCACATCTGTATAAAGTACACTGCCAGATGGAGTGATAGGAAAAAAGAAGGAAATATGCATACATTGTCCATTTGGGGGAACAGAAATTTCATCTGTTAATTAATTATGTTTCCATCCCATCTGAGATATTCAGGTTCTTTCATGATAGAAAATATAAAACATTTGCTTTCACCCCTCAAGCTTTGAAGAACTACAGTACTGTGGAAATCTAGTACCACCCTGTACTTTCTGAAAGATCTCTGTCAATTCAATCCTTCACACTCAGATGTTCCAGTGATTTCTTCTTCCTTTTCATGAGACTGGAACTCTGGTTTATTGTGTTTTCTCAATATGACTATGTACTTAGTAAGATAACCTGGAAGCTTTGCTAATAACACTCGCACTTAATATAATGCTGAGCAGAGTCCCAAACAAATAGTTTTCAGGGTGCCTACATTCCCACTAAGATAATTATGTTTCCTAGGGTTCTTGTTACCAAAATGTTGTGGTTGCTGATTATGATTTTCTAAGGAGGAATGCTTCAGAAGTAGGACTTTGATGAAATAATTCTTTCATTCCCCTGTTATTGTAAGAGATTTAGAATAGGAAGGGCAAAGGATATGCCATAGGCTAAATTTCAGAGCAAGGCTTAAAGAAATGGGGGAAAGAAGTGTTATCCAATTTAGATCATTTTGTTGAGAGCAATTGTAAATCAAAGTGAAGTTGGCTATTTCTAGACAATAAAACATTCAACAAGCATTGGAACTGTCAAGGTGTAATGCACGATAAGGCATTTTCTCAGTAGATAATCTCAGGCTGCCTAACTTCCCAAATAGTTTTGAGAGCAGAATGGGAAATCATTTGCACACTAAACTATTTCATGGGAAATTGGGGTACAATGTTAATAACAATAGTAGTCATGGTGGTAATAGTAGTAATAACTGTACAAGAAAACTGTATAATTTCCCCTCATTAGCTTTTATGGGATGTGTCCGCTAATCAGGAATTAAGAAACTTCCTTTTTATGCTGGGATCCTAAAATATAAAAAATGGGACTTGTCTAGACATCTATGATATAATTTTTAGGCAGAGTAATTCAAGAATAAAACTAACTGCAATATTAGGGAAGAAACCAAAATGTGTGTATGGAGGTTCGGTTATAATAAAACAATGACCAAATTCTGCTACATTATAAAAAATAAATCAAATGAAAATAAGGATGGAATTTTTTAGAGATGATAGATAGATAGATAGATAGATAGATAGATAGATAGATAGATAGATAGATAGATAGATAGATAGATAGATAGATAGTTGGATAGATAGATAGATAGATAGATAGATAGATAGATAGATAGATAGATAGATAGATAGAAAGAAAAATAGATAGATAGATGATAGATAGATGATAGATCGATAGATAGATAGATAGATAGATAGAAAGAAAAATAGATAGATAGATGATAGATAGATGATAGATAGATAGATAGATAGATAGATAGATAGATAGATAGATAGATAGATAGTTGGATAGATAGATAGATAGATAGATAGATAGATAGATAGATAGATAGATAGAAAAATAGATAGATAGATGATAGATAGATGATAGATAGATGATAGATAGATAGATAGATAGATAGATGATAGATAGATAGATAGATAGATAGATAGATAGATAGATAGATAGATAGATAGATAGATAGATAGATGATAGATAGATAGATGATAGATAGATAGATGATAGATAGATGATAGATGATAGATAGATAGATAGATAGATAGATAGATAGATAGATAGATAGATAGATAGATAGATAGATAGATAGTTGGATAGATAGATAGATAAATAGATAGATAGATAGATAGATAGAAAAATAGATAGATAGATGATAGATAGATGATAGATAGATAGATAGATAGATAGATAGATGATAGATGATAGTTAGATAGATAGATAGATAGATAGATAGATAGATAGATAGATAGATAGGATAGATGATAGATAGATAGATGATAGATAGATAGATGATAGATAGATGATAGATAGATAGATGATAGATGATAGATAGATAGATAGATAGATAGATAGATAGATAGATAGATAGATAGATAGATAGACGATTGATAGATAGATGATAGATAGATAGATAGATAGATAGATAGATAGATAGATAGATAGATAGGATAGATGATAGATAGATAGATGATAGATAGATAGATGATAGATAGATGATAGATAGATAGATGATAGATGATAGATAGATAGATAGATAGATAGATGATAGATAGATAGATAGATAGATAGATAGATAGATAGATAGATAGACAGACAGACAGACAGACAGACAGACAGACAGACGACAGACAGACGACAGACAGACAGATGAGAAAAATGAGATAGGTAGATAGGAGATAAAGAGAGAGAAGAGAGAGGGGGAGATGAAAATGAGAGAGACAGAGAGAGAAGTATAGACATAGGTTTGCAAGGTGCAAAGAGAAAAAGAAAGAAGAACGACTATTTGGTACTATGAGTACAGAGTGCAGATTACACAGATTCAGCATCTGCCTGTGACTCATTAAAGCAGTCCTGTTTCCAAGTTCACACAGCTGGAAACAGATGAAGCTGCTTTAATGAGCCACAGAGAGATTCAGTATTCATGCTCCCATAGGCTCTAAAGCATCTCTTCTGAATCAAACCTGAAGCTCTAGAGATTAGCAGTACTGCTATCAAATACCAACAAATTTGCAGCAATAGGCATTTCGGTCAAGCCATTCAAAAAAATCCAAGCAGCTTAAAAACTATGAAACTATCTTTTTAAAAATGCTAAAGTCAATTTCTTGCTCTTCCTTGCAGAAATTAAAAAGGGCAGGGAGGATTTTGAAACCCGATTTCCTGAGTGACATGCACTAAGTTGATGAAGAAAATCCTACTTCATGTAAGAAAGTGAGAACAGAAATGTTAGTCTGATAATAAGAAAGCTCTCCCCTGCTCACAAAGAAGGACAGATTGAGGATTGATATGGCAAGTCTTAGAATATGATTACTAAATTCTGGCACTATGTTTAGAGAGCAAAGAACAGCAATTCTTATAAAATAAGGTCTTTCCACTAAGCCTTAAGAAGAAAAGCTCTTTAAATTCTTATTAGCTATTTTTTGCACTTGCAATCATTTGATTTTTTTAAAAAAATAATAATATAAGGACCAATTAAGAAAAGAGTTGTTGTTTTTACAAGGCAAATTTATCAAAAATTTAAATAAATCCTTTGGTGCATGCTTCCTGCATAAACCGATCATGAATAAACATATTTCAATTGCTCCAAGAACAGGTGCCTCTGGTACCCTCTCCCTCATTTGCAGGCTTCTCCAATCAGGGGCAAGGAAATGGTTAGGCCAAGTTTGCCAAGTGAAACATAAATCATAAGCGTCTTTGCCAGAAGAGGTTTCTTTTATGAAAGCAATTGCTCCTAAAGAGTTTATTTTTCATTTTAATACATTTTGTTTCGGGGGGGGGGGGATGTAAAATATTCTGTTCATAGCCTTAAGAAAACCTTAGTATCTTTCAGTTTCAGCTACAGATGTAAAGATTTGTATTTTCAAATGCTATTTAAGAAACATCTTAGGTGCTAACTAGATGCAGTAAGAAAGAAAGAAAAATTCCACTTTACAGCCAAAGGATTTTTTGTTGCTTATTTGTTTGAAAATTGATGAGTTCTCAAGGATTAGATCTGTCCAAATCAAATAACAGAGCATGGGTGAAATTTTAAAGCTACTTTCTCTGCGGGAAATGAGATCTTATTCTTCATGACCAGCAGGAGACCATTTTAAAGAATAGAAAGAACATTCAGCTGATGTTGAGAAAGCACTGTTAGAATGTTTTATTCTATTTCAGATATGATTGTGGTTTTTTTCTTCTTTTAGGTATATCTTTCTCAAATTCATAAAGACGGCTAAAAAAATTGAAAGAATAGAAGATATCATCCCCTCTTCATTGGAATATCTGCCATAGATCAAAATCTACATAAGGATTAGGAAAGCCTCGGGACCTGACCTATGAATGCACTTTTCTTCAGGCATGAAGACAGTTAAATATCCAGACATTTAAACCCGGCATTGGTGAGGCCTGTCTAGATTATCATGTTTGGATATAGCCATTCTTCTTCAGTATTGAAGCTCTTATTCAGCTATTCCAGGAGATTCAGTCACTCTCTCCCAGTCCAACTCACCTCACAGGGATGTTCTTGTGAGAAAAACAGGGGAAGGAAGCAGTTGCCACCTGGAGTTACTTACAAAAGCAGGATAAAAGACTGATAAATGAATATATTATGGGAGACTCCAACTAGAACCAGCTGAGGTACAAGGTCCATCATATATGTGTTTGGCTTTGATCCTTTGGGTATTAAAATTTACAACTGTTCTAAAGATTAGAAGCATATAAAGCATAAACAGAATGGTAAAAATGCAATGTGGTACTCAGGATGAATAAAAAAGCAGAACAGTTCCCAGCTATGCAAGTGCTCTTTTTCAAATAGTTGCAAGGAGGATTGGAATGAGTAGAGGGCATCTTCAATATATTCTTGATTTTGCTCCAACTTCTCAATCTTTGTGTATATTCTCCTTCTGCTGCCAAAAATACACTCATTTGGGGAAAAGAGACCAGGATATGAGAGGGAGGGTTCTAGAAATATTGTTTCTTTCTCATTAGTCCTTCCTTATTTTCTATTCTATTCTATTCTTTCACCCACTCTTGATGCCTTACAGTAATAAGGCAAAACTCACTTAACAAATGTATCACTTAATAACAGAATTTTTGAGCTCAATTATGGTCATAAGTCGAGAATTACCAATACTTTTCAAGGACAGTGCATTGTAGTGGTCAAAATGGTGGGTGACTAAGGATGTTGAGGTGACTGTGAGCAAGGCCTGCTGGTCCAGGAAAGTGTTTAACTGGTGAAAAACCTGAAACTCTACAAAGGCCCTCCTGACCACAACTGCCACCTGCTCCTGGACAACCCCAGATTATGTATCAGGTCTGTCTGGGGCAGGGCAACCCCATCTAAGACAAAAGATGGTAATTCTCCATGAAACAAAGAGCCACAAACTGAGAGCCATTCCATCTTGCCAGGGTTCAGTTTCAGCCTTTGTTGCCCATCAGCCCTTAACAGCCTCCAAACTACTAGAACAATTTGCCTGAAGTTGTGAATGTTCCAACACTAGAGGTTTTAAAAAGAGATTGGACAACCATTTGTCTGAAATGGCATAGGGCTTCCTGCCTAAGCAGAGGATTGGACTAGAAGATCTCCAAGGTCTGATCCAACTCTGTTATTCTATTCTAAACACTGGGAGAGTAAGGCCACAGGACAGCTTAACTCACCATTGGCTGAAATCTACGACTATTGTCAGCATACTGGCAGTGATGTACGGTGAGGTTTATGGTTGGTGAGGCAAGAGCATGGTGGCGGCGAGAAGCAGCACCCCGCCGCTGTCCCCAACAGAGGTGCCTTCCGTCTATGTCTGCCATAGACATGAGATGCCTCTGTCGGACACAGCGGCGGGAATGGAGGAGGCAGGGTGCGAGGTGGCAGAGCACGGTGGTGGTGAGAAGTAGCGTCCCCGCCACTGTCCCCGACAGAGGCGTCTCGTGTCTATGTCGACCATAGATGCGAGACGCCTCTGTCGGAAACAGCGGTGGGAATGGAGGAGGAGGCGTCAAGAAGCAGCGTTCCTGCCTCTGTGTCCGATAGAGGCGTCTCACGTCTATGTCCGCCAGCGGCAGGGACGGAGGAGGCGGGGGGCGAGGTGGCAGCCGGTGAAAAAAGGGGAGAGGAGGAGGAGGAAAGAGAGAGGGGAGCAGGATGGGGCTCCCAATGGGGGGAGAGGAGAAAAGGAGGGGGGCACAGCAGGCAAAAGAAAGAAAGCGTCAGCCCACCAGCAGAGGCGGGTAAAAGACCCGCCTCTGCTGGCGGGCTGCCCCTCTCTTCTCAAACAAGGCTGCCCCTCTCTTCTCAAACAAGCTGCCCTCCCTGCCTCTCACCCTTCCCTCTCTTCTCAAACAAACTCTCTCTCAAATTGAGTGAAGTGAAGAAACAAACATGCACGCACACACGCACACACACACACACAAATTACTCACAATAAAAAATTACTTACAAATTGCAATAATTTTGAATTCCTCCCCCCTCCCTCCGTCCAACCCACATACTTTTTCCAGCTGTGTCACAGAGGATTTCAACTCTCCTCTTGTCTGCCATGATGAAAATGTAAAAAATGTAAAAAGAAAAAGGCAAGAGCTGCTGCTGCCAGAGCCTCCAATGGATGACTCTGCTTAACTGTTTAAAAAAAGGCTCTAAAAAGTGCCCTCTGCAGGAGGAGACGAGAGAACCACGTGCCTCCTTTGCATAAGGAATTTTTCGCCTTTTAACCCTTGCTTAACTCTGCTCAAGTGATCATAAAGATAGACTAAAGGAGGCACATGGTTCTCTCGCCTCCTCCTGCAGTTAAGCACTAAGCAGAGTCATCCACTGTGACTCTGGCAGCAACTACCTCAGCCTTTTTCCTTTTAATTTTTCTTTTCTTTTCAGGATGACAGTGGTGAGGCCCTGCCTCCTCTGCCTCCCCTGACTGCACGTCCCTGCATACTGGTAACATCTCACTCCATGGTGATGGATGATCTCACTCAGCAACTTCATGTAGATGTTAACAAAAGCAGACAAAGCACTGAACCTGCAGGATCTCACAAAGTTTGTAGTTCTTAAAAGTACATTCTCATATGTCCTTTGCTTTTTTATGTTTTACTCTTGCCTGTTTCTTGGTGCAGAATGTATTTAATGTATGTATGTATTGTTTAGTTCTACTAATGTTTTTAACATGCTATTGGCAATCACCCTCCTGAAAAATTGCATAATGTGTGAAAATATTAACAACAAAGGCTTCAAATCATCCATTTTACTCTTATTTTGTCCAATAAGCTCCAAATTATTGTAATCACATATTAAGCATTTCTGCTTAAAACTAGTACAAATTCATGCACAAAAACACCTGCCAGATCTAACTTATCTATCTGTAGATAATATTTGTCATTCGGGATATGAATAATTTCTCCATTCAGAATTCTCATCCACTTGATTCTCATATAAACTTATACATTGTTTGATTAAATAATTTGCTATTATAAATTGCTGGATATACGATTTATATGCCATGCAAAACAATATCAAAAACAAATTTCTTCATAAAACACTATTCAAATAACCTTTCCTTCAAACTTATTTTTCTGCATGTTTTTTTAGTTAAAAGCAGAAAAGGTGGGGGGGGGGTAGAGAAGAAGAAAGAAAAATAGGAGAGAAAAAAACATCTTAATGCTATATTTTCAACCCTGCAAAGTCAAACTAATGGATGACAATCCATCAAAATCAGCAAGATAATAGAAAAACATATTCTGATTCCAGAACTGTTGTCTGATCCTACGTGATGGAGTAAGAAACAATACAAATATCTGATTCACTGAAGCAAAATTGACCTTAAAAAGATGATAAGAGAGCTGAACTAAGTGAAAGGATGCTAAATTTAAATAGGATAAGAGTATATGCAAGAGAGAAAGCATTCTTAGAAACACAAAGAGAATAGTGTGTATTCAGAACAAAGTAGGACTTAAAATTCAATATTTAATAAAATCTCAACAATAAACACATCTAATTTCAACAAACATCAAGAAGAATCAGGTTTGTGTTACAATGTTTAAACTAATATTGAACTGATTCCTTAAGCATTTTAGATACATTAATAGACTTATGAAAGCAGCCTAGATTAATATGAAATGCAGATTTTTTTTTCAGTATAATTTAGGTCCCCACTTCTTTAACTTTAAAAATAAATTGAAGAATATAGCATATAGCACATTTTATCATTGATTTCATGATAATGTAGGTTTTGAAAAACATGGGTCTTTCTGAGCTACTGCTGGGATTTTTTGTTTGTTTGTTAAGACAAATTGGAAAGACCGAGCCTGGAAAAAATCTTTTTCAGCATTCATAATTAATCCATTCCATTCTCCCTAATTTCCATATTCCTTTGAAGACCTCTAACTATTTTGGATATCAGCTCCCACTATTTTTTGCCAATGGCCATGCTGGATGAAATTGATGGAATATAAGTTTCAAAACTACCCTGGTCTATTAGACATTATTGAAATTCAAGAGCTCTACCTTTCCCTTGTTAGAGGAAGTTGTAGAAAAAGAACAGTAGTGTTATATGGAAAGTGTCTGATGGCTAAGAGGATGAGGTTCCTATTGAACAATTATGAATTGGCATCCAAATTCAATAGGGTTTTGAATGCAGCTTGTAATTGTTCATCATTTTCTGATGAAATAAAAATGCTGATTAAAAAAACAGTGTCCTCTGCAGGGAGAGGAAGAGGGAAGTATAAATACAGAGAGACAGACAGACAGACAGACAGACAGACAGACAGACAGACAGACTCGAGTTAAAGGAGTTAAAGTTTGGCACTCTGTACCTAAAATTTGTATTATAAACATTCTTGAAGGAAAGCTCCATCAGATATTGACAGATATTAGTCAATGCAACTTCTACCATAAACCATTTTGTGTTCATCCTTTTGTTCACTGATTTCAGTGCATACACATCTTGCAGGTTTAGCGGTGGAGAAGGTTGAATGGACTATCCTAAGCTTTTAGATTTCAAAGACCACTTGGTAGAAATGTGGGGCATAATTTGAAAAAGAAGTAATATGCAATTATCCATAAGACCCAACAGCTGTACATTGTAGGGCTGTGCAGCAAGGGGTGCAATTCAGCCACTTTGAACTGGTTTGGGTGAACCGGATGCTAATTTTGCATCTAGTTCATGAACCAGAAGTTGCAAGGACTGGCTGGCCCTTCCCCCCCTGCCCCTCCATTCCCAGGAGTCTCCATGTGACCCATTTTGGATGCCAGGTAAGTGCAGAGCCTGCGCGAAGGCACTGAGAGGGCACAAAATAGTCTTCCTGGAAGTTCCAGAAGTCCAAAACGGGCCCGTTTCCAGCCTTTGGAAGTCCTCTGGAGCCCGGGAGAGGCTGTTTTTGCCCTCCCAGAGGCTCGAGAAAAACCTCTGGAGATTAGGGAGGGTGAAAACACTCACCACCACCCCATTGTGCAGGAAGCCAAGTAGGCCACACCTACCATGGCCACGCCCAACCAGTTGCTAAAATTTTTGAATCCCACCTCTATGTGCAGCACTCTAGATTTGAAGGGGACAGATGACGGGAAACATGCTTGGATATGCACATTGTCCCTATCAGCAATGCCTTAAACAAGCAGCATCTTTTTCTGGGCTTGCGAGATGATAAGTCTACATTTAATTTAATTTAATTAACCACATTTATATGCCGCCCAATCCCGAAGGACTCCGGGCGGCTTACAAAAATAAAGAGGGGGGAAAAAGACACATAACGAACACATAACAAAAGAAAATGGTTTAAAATAGCAACACCTCATACATTCATTCTAATCGGGGCTGGACCTCAACAGTGAGGTCAACAGCCACAGGCCTGCAAGAACAGCCAAGTTTTTACAGCTTTCCTGAAGGCCATGAGAGTGGGTATGGTCCAGATCTCTGGGGGTAGCTGATTCCAAAGAGTCGGAGCAGCCACAGAGAAGGCTCTCCTCCGGGGGCGCACCAGCCGACACATTTCCAGGAAATGATGCCTTGGGTTTAAGAATGGGCCAATTTTTATCCCCTTCTGATTTGAATGGTTTCATTGCCCTATTAAATTGCAAATAGTTTCAAAATACCATCCATAAAACAGAACATGTTGCTAATTTTAAACTGATTCACTTGAAGAGTCTTCAGGTACTGAGAGGTGGAAATAGAAAAAAGGCAAGGCAGGATAGCCAAAGAGATTCTTCTATTGTTTTAATACCAATAACAATCATTCCTAACTAAATGTTTCAAATTCTTTCTTTTCTAAAACCATATTTCATTAATAGCTTTGTCTACAAAGCTATTAACAGTTTCCACATGTGGCATTATTTATCTTGCTTATTATTACAGGACCAGTAGGCACTTCACATAATTTAATTTAGCCAAAGAAAGAGGGAATACAATTACCCCTTTTCCTTCAAGTTTTCTTTCCGAGCTACTGAAACTAGCTATAGAACTTTTCTGAATGAAGGTTATAAGAGCCAAAGAAATATAGCAACTGCCAAGTGAAATTCCAGGGACTGCCATTTATAGAAGGATGAAACAATGGGAAGTGCTGTTTCAATCATTTGCAAAGCTAAGTCACTCTTTGGCTCTGACACATTTCTGGCACGAATGAGTTCCAGTGGCTAGAGCTGAGAATGACCTGCATCTCTGTTCCCACGAGCATCTTCCTTACCCTAGCTGTTCTCCAGAAATAAAGAAGATACAACTCTGAACAGAAAAACAGTTGTGGCAAAAGAAGAACCAAGGGCTCAGGAGCTAAGTCCTGCCTTCCAGAACATCTACCGGATTAGATGTCTCTCATATCACCTTAGTAGAATTGTACTGATCTGAAATTAGTGGAGCACTATTGAGGTTTTGTAATTATGTTGATTTAATTAATTTTAACACCCTGGAAAAATCAATCTCTCCATGGCATTTAATATTAAAGTTATCAGATTAAAAGCAGTTGTTTTTCCTTGCCACCATAGAGCTTCATGTGAGGAAGAAAGTGTAAAATATACAAATCAGATACAGAATTTGCATGGAAATGGATTCTCTTCTCCAAGAGGGCTGTTTAGATTTTATTAAATAGACATTTTCTCAAACCCAGAATGACTAAACAGAAAGGAATTATACTGCTGCTTAGCCTTCGGTCCTACAAAGAAGAAATGAATCTAAGGGATTGCTTGTCACTTCCTTTGTAATGTTTAGATTGGCTTTTCCAAGCCAATATAGGGAATATAAGGGAATTATATAAAATATATAGGTATATCAGGAATATAGGGATTACAATTTCTGGTTGCCTTTTAAAGCAATCAAATATCAATATCATAGTTCATGACAGACATTTGCTAAAAGATAACAATAATCTCAACAATGGAGGGTTTGTCGAAATCTGACTGAGGCCACATCATGAAGTGAGGATTGTACGACTGCCTGACAAGGCATGGGGCAGCTTGTATAATTGATGTGGTTTCTCATATTGAATTTATCTGCTGTGTAGTCTGGTGGGTGGAGGAGGAAGCGGTATTTTCTTTATTAAGGAAGATATCTTAATTTGGGAGCATGAGATACTGTGGCCTAAATATTGTCAAGGTATGGAGCAAATTCCTTGGGACCTAAAGGTACATGTTCTCCTGGCTCAATACTATTTTTAACTCATTGTGGTTTGTTACAGGGCCAATGCACATCCATAAAAAACCTAGGCTTTTATTAAAGCAGCTCCATGATGAGGGAAAACAACTAATAAAAACACATAAAGACTTAGTGCCTACTAACTAAATTGACTGCTTGATGGCAACAAAGAGATATAAAAGATCCAGTTTTCTTGCCTATGTACTGGTTGGTTTTATTTTTTGCAGCTCAGATTTGATAGTCCCAGTTCTGACACAACTGGCAGCATTGTTTTAAACAGTTTCCAGATAAACTCCAAAGAGTTAATGCTGTTTCCATTGGGCAGTCACTGATGGCTGGTAGAATAGGTGGACTAGCACATATTTTTGAACAATGGATTTGATTTGATTTGATTGGGCTGTCCATCTCACAGCAGTGATTTTGGGTGGTGCACCAAAAGTCAAAACTGGAAGAACAAGATTATACCAACAACCATCCACATAACTAATGTCTGAGGCTGAAAATATTTTTTTCCAAATTTACAACAAAGAAAAATTGCAATGAAACTAGTCATCCTGCAGAGCTTGCTTAACGTCCTAGCCAAAATGCCTGAGAGAACAGCCAAGTCTTTAATACCTACCATAATAAAACACTAACAGGCTTGGAGCCATCTGGATCTTCGAAAGCATGTTGGTCCTCAGGCCAGGCACTGTAACTGAGAAGGCTTAACGCCTGGGTCCAGCAAGATAGTATTGCCTCATCAAAGGTATGTGGAGCTTGCCTTCTCCATCAGATCCGGTCAGGCAAGCTGAGACAATGGAACACAGGTATTCCTGTAAATAATCTCCTTTATGCTATGTAGATCTTTATAGAAAACAACTAGCACCCTGAATTGAACCTGGAAGCTATTGGTGTCAGGTGTACTTTGCAGAGCAGTGGTGTTATTAGAGCATAACCTGAAAGACTAAAAGTTCCCTGTGCCATTACATTCTTCCAAACACTGATGAAGTTTACAATCCTTGTAAAATGTATACGGTTAATCCAAATTAGTAATTAGTAATTTAATAAATTTATATGCCGCCTAATCCCGTAGGACTCCGGGCGGCTTACAAATACAAAAGTAAAATAAAATAAAATATAGGGGAAAATGAAAACAGATTTAAATGCACCTAGATGGGGGCTGGACCTCATTCAAGGGTCAACAGCCCCAGGCCTGCTGGAACAGCCAGGTTTTAGTGGCTTTTCGGAAGGCCGAGAGGGTGGGAAGGGTCCGGATCTCTGTGGGCAGATCGTTCCACAGGGCCAGAGCACCTACAGAGAAGGCCCTCCCCCGAGGTGTCACCAGCTGGCATTGTCCGGTCGATGGCACCCGGAGGAGGCCCAGCCTGTAAGATCTTATCGGCCGTTGGGAGGTATGTGGCAGGAGGCGGTCTCGCAGATAACCAGGTCCTAGGTCAAATGAGAGATTTAATCTCTCTCTTCCACCCCAATATCTACTGGAACCAGTCCCAGAAAAATATATTGAACCACCATGATGCTGTGCCCCCCAATCCCAACCCCTCTCCCCCACAAACTAGCCCAGAAAAATACCAAGGCCAATGCAAAGTGTAACATCAAAAATGGATCACTTTTTCATTAGCAAGACATCTGCACACAACGGTTCTTGAATATAAGGGATATTCCATATTTGGACTCTCTGGGTGGGGTACCCGAGCTTCATGAGTGAATTGTTTGTAAACCAAAATATTTTACAGATCAAATATGGGCAATGCTCATAATGGACTTCTACAGATGCATTTTCCAAATAAAGTCAAAACGTTTTCACTGGATCTTTTTTGTTCCCTGTATTTAAACTGATTTTGATTGTTGTAAATTTGGCAATGCTGAATCTTTGTAGTTGGAAAAAAATGTTCAAAACATGTTATCTATATGTTTGTTGCCCATTTGAGCTAATTGTGCTTGGCTATGGTAGAAAGAGCAGAGATCCAAGGTAAAGCTATATATAAAGCAAACTCCGGTTTTATTTTAGAAGTCATTTTAAGAGCATAATTCCTTTTAACAACAAAGCGACCACACTTTTATTTTATCATTGTAATTTTGTACAATCCTGTTTTAAAGCCACCTTAGGGACCATCTGCTCAAAAGATAAGAGAGATACACAGACAGAATAAATAGCTCATAAGATCAAGCTGTAAATAGATGTTGCTGTGCTGAAATATCATCGCTGTTGTATTGACTTTCTTTTGCTATGTATTCTGTGTATGCAAGATAGAAATGGAGCTTCAGAGTTTACTTCAGAAAAAAAATGTCCTTGAATTGCAGAGTGCTTTACTCTGCCTACCAAACACTTATCTCAGCCAGAAAAGTAATTGAGCAGTGGCCATTTTCATTCATTCCATTTATTTTGACTTTTTGGTTACCGTAAGATCCAAAACAATCTAAGAAAATCCATAAAAATAATTACCAACTAATAAAACAGTAAAACTATTCTGGCAAATTAAACTTTTAACAATATAGAAATTAAAGTTTCAAATGCATTTACTACAATACGCTTGCCAAGTGTATCTACTGTAGTACAGGAAGCACAGATGAATTTACAGGGTTTAGCAAAACAGCAAAAACTCCTGTGCTACTTACTCTAAAGGCAATATATCTATGTCACAGTATACCAGATACTATTAAGTTGCCTCAGTATTTCCTAGCGCTTGAATTATTTTACTGTTTGGTTTTATATTGGGGGAGAACACAGTTCAAAATCCAACATATGATGTAGCAATAAAGATGTTGGACAAGGAGCAGGAAGACGTGCTTGAAGTCCACTCCAACCATAAAAACTCTCTGGTTGGTGATGCAGAATCCAACTCTCCGGTGACAATCCAATCCAACAGTCCAATTATCTGATGACTTTGGGGTCAGTCTTGTTTCTCTTCCAATTCTACTTCTCTTAGGGGGTTGCTGTTGGGGAGAATGAAACAGAGATCCCCAAAAAGCCCACTTTCAGCACCTGGGGGAAAGGCAGCATAGGAAGTTTAATAAAGTTAAATACTTCCTTGAAATAGTTTTAAAATAAATCTTATTCTATTTTTTTTTAAAAAAAACAGCTTCTATATTTCTAATTGTTAAGAGAATCCAAATTCTCCTTTAAAATAACCTCACTAAGCCACATCAAGGGGACAATATCCGTTTAAAAAAAATCAAATGTCTCCCTAATTTGAATAGCAATTTTCAAGTTTCTAGAGTATTAAAGAATCCTAATTTTCCACCTTTCCTGTGAAACTTGGCCTGTGGATGTGAATAAATGGCTAAATAATGACAAGAGTTTCTGTGACATCCAAGCAATGTCACAGTTATGGCAATAAAGCCACATCAAAGTCTTGGAGCTTGGCAACATCTTTTGAGCCACATATCTGTCACAATAGATAATGGTCCATTTGTAGTCATAGCACATCACCCACATTTCACATTCATCCTGCACTGCAGTCATTTCCTGGGGAGATCATAGTCATGCTGGAGTATTATTACTACTTCATAGTAAAGTGACACTCATGGACTGCTTTATTTTTATAGTAAACCAAGTGGTTGAATGACAGGCAACCTATATATTTTGCGGCACTTACTGTTCAAAAAGTCAAAGTTTTAGAAATGAGCCTGAACTTTTTGTCAATTAGAAACAAAGCTTTTTTGCTGAACAGATTTTCAAGGAAACAGGCAAGGATTAACTTTCTTAATTTTCCTTAAAAAGGAAACGTAGGCCAGACAATATACTGTAATTCAGTAATGTTATTTTTATTTATTTCATGGGCAGAACGATCACAGCCAAATCCCAAAGAAAAATATACTGCTGCCAGTCAAATGAGAAAGAAATCTGCCATGAAATTAGTGGGGGGAAATCTCTTTGTTGTCGCAATCATCTTTGGAAAGGAGAGGATCTTACAATCTAAAGAGATCTTCATAAGGCATTTTACCACATTGTTTTCCAACCTCTCAGCCTGCACAACTGTATTTTATTATATACATTAGAATAGAATAGAATAGAATAGAATAGAATAGAATAGAATAGAGTAGAGTAGAGTAGAATAGAATAGAATAGAATAGAATAGAATAGAATAGCAGAGTTGGAAGGTACCTTGAAGGTCTTCTAGTCCAACCCACTGCCTAGGCAGGAAACCCTACACCACTTCAGACAACATCTTCTTAAAAACATCCAGTGTTGAAGCATTTACAGCTTCTGGAGGCAAGTTGTTCCATTGACTAATTTTTCTAACTGTCAGGAAATTTCTCCTTAGTTCTAAGTTGCTTCTTTCCTTGATTAGTTTCCATCCATTGCTTCTTGTCCTGCCCTCAGGTGCTTAGGAGAGTAGTTTGACACCCTCTTCTTTGTGGCAGTATCAGAACACTGCTATCATGCCACCTCTAATCCTTCTTTTCATTAAAGTAGATATACTCAGTTCCTGCAACTGTTCTTCATATGTTTTAGCTTCCAGTTTCCTAATCATTTTTGTTGCTCTTCTCTGCACTATTTATAGAGTCTCAAGATCTTTTTTACATCATGGCAACCAAAACTGGATGCAGTATTCCAAGTGTGGCCTTACTAAGGCATTATAAAGTAGTATTAACACTTCATGTGATCTTGATTCTATCCCTCTGTTTATGCAACCTAAAACTGTGTTGGCTTTTTTGGCAGTTGCTGCACATATTTAAATGGTTGTCCACTAGGCCTCCAAGATCCCTCTCACAGTTACTATATTGAGCAAGGTACCACATATACTCTACCTGTGCATTTTGTTTTTCTTGCCTAAATGTAGAACCTTACTTTTTTTCACCATTGAATTTCATTTTGTTAGATAGTGCCCAATGTTCAAGTTTGAAAAGATCCTTCTGTATCTTAAGCCTGTCTTCTGGAGTGTTGGCTATTCTTGCCAGCTTGGTGTCATCTGCAAATTTGATGAGTTCCCCATTTATCCCCTCGTCCAAATCATTGATGAAGATGTTGAAGAGTTCTGGGCCTAAAACAGAGCCTGGGAGTGCTCCATTGTATACTTCTCTCCGTGTAGATGTAGTTCCATTGAGGACTACATGTTGAGTGTGGTTGGTCAGCCAATTACGAATCCATCTGTTGGTGATGCGGTCTAACCAGTGGTGGGTTTCAAAAATTTTTAGAACCTCTTCTGTAGGTGTGGCCTGCTTTGTAGGAGTGGTTTGCTGCCCATGTGACTGGATGGGAATGGCTTGTGAGCCATGTGACTGGGTGGGTGTGGCCAACTTGTAAAATGTGGTGAAACTCACTTAACAACGCTCTTGCTTAGCAACCAAAATGTTGGCTCAGAAACTCTGGCATTTGAAGCACACAAGTCTTAAAGCTGTCAAGTTACAAGACTCTTGCACCCCTAACCCCTTATAAAAAAAACCCAGGAGTGTTCAAACTTGACCGCTTTAAGACTTGTGGACTTCAACTCCCAGAATTCCTCCTCTCACTCTTCTTCTTGATGGTGTGCGGACGGGCGAGGGGAGGGAGCTGGAACCGGTTCTAAACGGCACTGTAGATTTGTGGAACCTCTTCTATAGAAGACATTAGAACTGGCAGGAACCCACTCCTGTATCTAACCCACATTTTTCTTCTTTACCTAGTAGTAGGTTATGGTTTACTTTATCAAATGCTTTACAGAAGTCCAAGTAAATTATATCGACGGCATTCCTCTGGTTCACTAATGTTGTCATTTTGTCAAAGAATGCAATAAGATTAGTCTGGCATGATCTGTTTTTGACAAACTCACATTGGCTTTTGGTTATTACTTTGTTGGCTTCTAGGTGTTCGCTGATTCATTGCTTATCTTTTCCAGAATCTTCCCTGGTATTGTGGTCAGGCTGATAGGTCTGTAGTTTCCTGGATCTATTTTTTCCCTTTTTTGAAAATTAGCTAGCTCACCATTCCTAATGACCAACAATTACTAGTTTTTTTTAGCTATTGAAAGCTATTTCTTGTGCTTCTATCTCAGTGCCAATAATAATCTCTCAGGGGTTCAGAAATGAGCAACATGTCTGCTTCCTTTTGCATGCAACATTCTCAGAATATTGGCCTAAAATCTGGCAACAGTTTTCTCCAATACAGAGGCCATTATTAAAACTGCATTATTGTTAGTCTCCAAACAACAGTTATTGTCATTATTTCCGTATGTTTTTGGCTCTTGTCTCCTCAAAAGGGGCTCGTTTGCTGTAAATTCTATTATTATTTTGCTGTGAACCAAACAGCTATGGCTATTTTTCTATACAGAGTATGAAAAACATAAATAAATAAAATAAAAGCACTGTCTCTTCCCCCCACCCCCCAAATGTTGCTCTGGATTTAGCATTGTTAGACTCAATTACCTTCAGAGTGACTTGAATTGAATTTTTGAAATTCTGGAATATGTCTCAAATTTGGCCTGGATTGTATCAGACCATGTCTTTTTTCCCTTTAATTGGTTTATAAGACACTTCAAACAAAAGTAATTCTGAGTGGCATTCATCCCAATTTTTGTTACGCTGGATTGAAAGATATAGAATACAGTAAAACAGTCACAATTTGTAAAAATAGCAATCTATAGCCGTGATGGTCCAGTGGTTAGAATGCAATATTGCAGGATAACTCTGCCCACTCCCTGAAGTTTGATCCTAACAGCTCAAAGTTGACTCAGCCTTCCATCCTTCCAAGGTCAGTAAAATGAGGACCCAGATTGTTGAGGGCAATATGCTGATTCTATAAATCACCTAGAGAGGGCTGTAAAGCACCTTGAAGTGGTATATAAGTCTAATCAAAATAAGGATGTCACAAATGTTATGATATCCCTTTGCTTGGCTTGTCAGATTTCCCATTCCTCTCATCAAAGAGTAAAGGTTAAAATACCATTGTAAAATTAAAGAAAACTATGACTGTTTCTATGACTGTTTTAATAACAAAAGAAATGAAAATATCTTTTAAGAATCTATTTTACTTTTCAATTCTACTTCAGTGAAAATATCACATCGGTTTCACTGAAGACACTATTCGTGTGATCCCAGGGAAGTCAGTTATTACCTAAACTGAACATAGTTCAAGATTTTCTTGATCCGCTTCTCTGTTCTTTTTGCAAAGTCTCCTTATTGTGCTCCAAAGCTCTCATCATTGATTGATTGATTATATGCCATCAAGTTGATGTCAACTGTTAGAAACCACAGGTATAGATTTTCTCCATAGCTATGTATCCTTAATTTGATTCTCCAGGCCTTCCATTGGTGCACCACTCACATTGTAACTAAGTCCTTCCATTGCTTCCTATATGTAGCTTTTTATCCAGCCATAACAAACTATCCTATATAAGTGGATTCATTCCAACTTGTTCCTCAGGAGCTCCCACTCCAGCTGGCATTACTTTCAGGATCACTGGAACTATTAAATTCTCTTATCATGTCAAGAGAGCAATTTCTTGAGATTTTTTTTAAAAAAATGCACTACAGCCATCAGTCTAGGTTGCTACAAGGAAATGATCCAGGTGGAATTGTTTACTGTATGGCTGGTTTACTGGTAATAGCTTTATTGTCATTGATTTGTTTATACTTTCTCAGTCTTACACAGCTACGCACCATTTAGGGGTCAGCCTTGCTCATTCAGTTCCATGACACTATAATCTGAAGGGCACATCTGATCGGCACCAGCTTGGGTAAAAGTAAATTCATCTAGACTAGATTGGCTGTAGGCTTAGTCGGTATAAAGTTTGAACCTAATGAGGAAAATAAGTAGAACAAAAAGCTCGATTGTTGCTATTGTTCATTGTGTCTTGGTTAAGATCTAATTGGATTCACACTAAACCAGTAAATCTACAGCTTTTAAAATCTTCAGTCTATGAATTTTAGTATAATAGTACATTGTCTATAACCAAGTTAATGTTACCTAAAGTGTTAGTCATCTTTCATAAAATTTGGATTTCTATACAAAATGTAAAATAATAATATTTCTAATCTGTCCCACAAGGGGGGAAAACCCACATCATTTGTCATAATCAAGAAAAATGTTTTATTCCTTTAGATGGGCATTTACCTCCTCCAAAACTAGAAGTGATAAAACAGCTTGCCTGGTTTTTAATGTGAGGAGATGGGCCTCCATGCTTCTACGAAACAGCATCAAGTGGAATCTGAGTGAAAGGACAAATAAGGAATAGACTGAGCACAACTGGCCAGCATTGTCATCCACATTTAATTGAGACCTGTCAGAACAGCAAGCCCCAGCCCAGCCCTCAACTTCAATGTGAAAGCAGTCAAGTAAAACCAGACCACAGTGGATGTAGCAGGTTATATCTGAGCTTAGAACTCGCATGGAGTCAAGTCATTATGATGATATGAAGGCCCATTGATTTCACTAACTCTACAACTCAGTTACATTGGCTATCACATGTAAGAGCTGTGGTGGTGCAGTGGTTATACATTATTGCAGGCCAACTCTGCTCACTGCCAGGAGTTCGATCCTGATCAGCTCAATATTGACTCAGCCTTCCCTCCTTCTGAGGAAAGGTGGGTTCCTACCAGTTCGCACCTATTCGGTAGAACCAATTCATCAAATCTACGGAACCTGTTAGAAGAGGTTCCACCAGTGGACCTGGAAAGCAGGCCACACCTATAGAAGAGGTTCCAAAAATTTTTGAAACCCACCACTGTTCTGAGGTCAGTAAAATGAGGACCCAGATTGTTGGGGACAATATGCTGACTCTGTAAAATTCTTAGAGCGGGCTGTAAAAGCACTATGAAGCAATACATAAGTGAAAGTATAAGTGCTATTGCTATTTTTATTTAGAAAATTTTTAAAAGCCAGAAAAATTAATTTCAATCAGAGAATTCAGTTACTTTGCCATTCTAGGTAACTTGGGCTGATAGCAAAGCAATCAATATGTCCAGTGTGAATCCTGATTCTAAACTGCCAAACTTAGCAGGTTATAAAAATGTTGGCAATATTTATTCTACCACTGCAAATAAGAGAAAAAAAAGATACTATGCCAGATTCTGATTTTTAGTTTCTACTTTCCCTTTATTCAAAAAAAAAAAAACCTTCCAAACCATTACCATTTGATTGGAGTAACAAAATTAGGCAATGTTTTGTTATGATTTCCAAATTACCAAGTAAGAAATGTTCTAATTACTCTTATATCACAGAATTTCTTTTACCCTACACCCGCTACTGACAGCTTTCTAATGCAGTTACATTAAGGGATTCTTTGAAGTGTGTGAGGCACTTTTTAACTAGCTCCTTGGAGCATTGTTAGATATCATTGCTTACTACCTGTGGGAGCCGCTGCACTGTTAATAGCACTTCCCATTTTATTTCTGATCAGTCATATACGGGGCTTGAAATAAGTGCTGGAAATATGTGGAACAAACTCTGCCTTCCAGGGTTCACAAAAAAAAAAACCTGTCTTTTACAGCCACACATTTAGAGCTGAGGGTTTTTCATTAATAGAGGGGGAAAAAATTGGCAGCATTTCATCAGCCTCAGTTGACTGCAATTCTTTAATATGAGTTATTATTCTGATTTTATGACCCTGTGATCTCTCATACAATGCTGAACTCTAACAAATTTAGCCAATGCTTACGAGTAGCCACTGGAAGGTGGAAAGTGCAGTCCATCAACATTTAGAAGACTGTCAGCTCTCCATTCTTTCCATATCCTAAGTCAGTGGTTCCCAAACTTGGCAACTTTAAGACTTGTGGACTTCAACTCCCAGAATTCTCCAGCCAGCAGAGCAGAGCTGGCTGGAGAATTCTGGGAGTTGAAGTCCACAAGTCTTAAAGTTGCCAAGTTTGGGAACCACTGTCCTAAGTCCATGATGGTGAACCTGTGGCATGCATGCCCGAAGTGGTACATGGAGCCCTGCCGTCTGACACATGTGGCATCGCCCATTCCTCTTCCAGGTTTCTGGTCTGGTCTTCATGCGTGCGGCAGTGCCAGAAACTGGAAAAGCTGGTCTTCCATTTTCCCGCGTGAGCATGTGCGCCCACTAGCTGATTGTCATGTGCCGGAAATCGGGAGTGCATTTTTGGGTGCACACATGCGCCGTGGGCAGCTCCTCTTCCAGCTTGTGGGCCTGACAAGCATGCGCACAAGCTCCCATTTTGGCACTCAGTGCTGAAAAGATTCGCCATCACTGTCCTAAGTACTGTATATGGTTTATTCTAAATTCATATGGGAAAATACAACCATTCATATCATCATCATGCTTCTAGCCATTGTCTATCCAGTGCAGAATGAAGGACTCTTCTGATGTTTCTAGCCAATACAGTCTTGAGCTTTCCTTTGCCAGTTAGGCCTGCAATAATTGCTGATGTTGTCACTTCATTCTTGTTTTGTGAACGCTTTTTATCAAGCGGAATCCATTTTATGGCTACCTTGGTCCACTTGCCATCAGTTCTTCTTGCTATGTGACCAGCCTGTTTCCACTTCAATTCTTTTACTCTCTTGATGGCATCGTATATTTTTCTTTGTTCTCTAATCCATGTGCAGGTCTTTCTATCTTGTCTTATGATGCCGAGCATGTATCTTTCATGGCTCTTTGCACCATATGTACATTTTGTATTGATTGTGAGGTTAGTGTCCATGTTTCTCTGGCATAACGTGAGAACAGGTGGCACACAAAGATCAAAAACTTTTCTCTTCAGGCATAGGGGGAGGTCTCACACCATTCATATATGTGTAAATATCGCCAGGGCTGCCATGTGGTAGAAGCAATAGCATTTTAGCATTTTACGCACTTTATAGCACTCTCTGGATGATTTATATTGTAGGACCCATATTGCTGCCAATATGGGTCCTCATTTTACTGACCATGGAAGGATGGAAGGCTGAGTCAACCTTGAGGCCCATCAGCATCAAACTCGAGGTTGTGGGCAGAGTTTGCCTGCAATACTGCATTCTAACCACTGTGCCACCAGGACTCTTACCTGTAATGCAATGGCTGCAGATGTAGAGCTAGTGAGATCAAAGGGACTTCATGTCATCACAATGACTTGACTTTGTGGAGCTGACTCATGGCATGGTGGTCATTAAATGGGTTGGTCACATGACCGACCCAATTTATGACCTTTTTTGTGACAGTCATTAAGCAAATACCACCTTCTTTGAGTAAAACAATGATTCATTATGGGCGCAGTTCTGGCCAAAAGATAAACTGGAAGTAAATGCCAGATTTTGGCAAAACCATAATAAAACATGACCAGGCTTTAAAACTGCATCCTGGTTACCAAGCACCCTAAATGAGTTCATATGACTCTGGAGGGGACCCAACCAGAAAAGCTTAGAATCCAGATATTTAGTTTTATACTCTTGACAGCAACTATGGAGAAAGGGACACATAGCTTATTACATTACCCTTATTACTCTGTCAATCCCCTTGCAAGTATTCCTGCCCATTTCTTTTACTCTTTCTTTTACTTTTTAAAAAGGAAATCCTATCGATTGCCTATTATTCCCAAAGGAAATCAGGGAGTCAAGTATTATTATCAAAATACAGAAGAAAAAAAACAAATATTATCTGATCATCAAATCAAGGAATGAAATTCTATTGCAAATATCTGGGCCAAAAGGGAAAATGCGAGCTGGCCACATTGGGTAGTGAGTGTAACATGAGGATGCACCAAGGAGAAAGCTGGTTCCTTCATGAATGCATCTGAAGCCCACCGTTCTCAAAAGATAATACATGGCATATTGTTACAGAAGAAGATGCGACTTAGAGGAAGTGTACATAAACCTTGTTTTGAAAGAGAAAAACAATCCAAAACAAACCAATAAGTGTCAACAGATACTGCCTTGACTAATCTCTTCCATGCCACGGTACAGCATTTTCAATTTTATTTTAAAGGGGTTTTCTGAATTGCTTCTATTTTGTGAGTTTTGTTGCTTTTCAATTTCATTTCTATAAGTATTCTATAGTAGGGATTTTCTAGTGATATTCTCTATTATCACAGACCATGTGGAATCCATCAGGATTAAGAGAAGATTGACTATAAGTTAAAATAAATGAAATATGAAGAAATGTAACCTTTCTAAGCAACGACACAGTAAGTCAGCTTTTTACTGGTGAGAGGCTCCACATTTTTAAAAAGGGTCTCCAGTGGCTTTAGTGGGTAAGAAACATAACTGGAGCATTTCATAGTGCGTGGGGGGGTGTAAAATATCTGAAATGCATAGTTTAAGTGTGAAGTAACATTTTGATGGGCCAAGTCCTCATTTTAGAATTTTGAGGCAGAAAGCCATAAAGTGAGTGGAGAATATGAATAATTTAAGCAAAGTAGCATTGTTGGGCCAAACATGAAGAATATTGTGAATCTTCTTTGCTTTTTAATTCTTATTTCTGTTTAGGTTTTAGATCCATTGGTTTTAACAGGTTTCCAGTTCAACACAAAATTATTCCATTGATTTTCACCAATCATAGTCAGAGCGGTCCCAAAGGCGCTTTTTTCAAGAGGCAACTGGACATTCTGGTTTTTCTTTGAAGGCATTTCGCTTCTCCTCCAAGAAGCTTCTTCAGCTTCTTCAGAGCCTAAGAAGCTTCTTGGATGAGAAGCAAAACGTCTTCAAAGAAAAACCAGAATGTCCAGTTGCCTCTTGAAAAAAGCACCTTTGGGACAAGGGTGGGTTGCTGCATTACTTCCGCTTTGGCACGCAAATATTTTTTGGCTGCGCATTTGCACCTAAAAAAGGTCTGCACATGGGCACAACATTAGAAAAGAGAGGAAACATTACATTTTTGCAATGAAGATTGTTCTGTGCATGTGCAGATCTGAAAATCAAGATGGCGCCGCCACTGATAGAACCTGTTCAGGGGCATGGCAGGCTGAGTTACTACCTTCTCGTCCGAACTGGGCCAAACCGGTAGGAACCCACCTCTGCTTTGGGACAACTATGACTTGCATGACTGAGAATCTCCATAGACATAATCAGAGGAGGTTACAAAAGTTGAAAAAGGAGACTTGAGAACATTACAGAGTCATGGAACTACAGATTACTTACCTTCACTTTGTTTATCCCACATGAAAAAGCAACCCGACATTTTCGGGGCATTGGGGCAATTTGTTATAATTGAAATGTTCTTTTCCTGCATAATTTTGTCTACATTTGTTATTGCTTTCTTCTTTTGGATTAATCTGTCTGCAAAACCATCACTTTCACTTCTTAGCATGCTGTCTGAGATTACTTTTTGTCACTGTAATATTTAACATTAACCCTGAATTTTCACTTTCCATGTCTACTTTCATGATAAGGGCTTCAGAATCTTAATTACTTCCCGTTAACAAAATGGTGTTATCTGCACATCTCAGACTGTTACTATTTTGATCTCCAGTTTGGATTCCAGCTATCCTCTGTTCCGAATCTGTCAATCCTATCATATATTAACTTTACATCTTAAGCAAATGTGGGGACAATATGCATCTCTGCCTTACTTCCTTCCCTATTCTGAACCATTCTATTTCTCCAAATTTTGCTCTTATACTAGTTTTGCATTCACTTTCAGGAATCTTCAAAAGAGTAATTTGGTATTCTGGTAACCCATTATCTTTAATATGTTTTATATTCTGGCATGACCTAATTTGTATTTTGTATCTTATTTTGTATTTTTCCTAAAGAAGAACAGATATCAAGGCCTGGATATTGAATCAACTGGAACTACGTAAAAAGTGACTCAGAATAGACTGTAACTTTATTTGCATAGCACCTGAATTAATTTGGCTAGTCTCTGCACACTTATCACATTCAACATAAAGAGGATATAGGGGAACAGTGACGTGCGATGAGGTTCATGGCCAGTGAGGTAAGTGCGAAAGCCCCGCCGAAGCCCCGCCGCCACATCCGCCATATAGCGGGACATGTCTCGCTCTATGGCGGACACGGTGCTGGGACTTTAAAGCCCTGCCGCAAAGGCCCTGCCACTGCTTTAAAGCCCTGCTGCCAGGGCCTGAGCAGCCATGATTCCCCCCTCCCCAGCCAGCCAGCCCACCCAGCCCATTCCTCCCCCAGTGAGGCGAGCTCCACTAGGCTGGATGCGGGTGCGAGGGGTCTGGCAAAAGAAAGCAAGCGCCAGCCCTCCACCGCTGTGTCCAACAGGCCAGGACTCTCGTGTTTATGGTGGACATAAATGTGAGACGCCTGGCCTGTTGGACACAGCAGCGAGAACGTCCCTGCCCCTGCCACTGCCGTGCTCCGCCTCCTCGCCCCCCGCCTCCTCCAACCCCATCGCTGTGAAGAAAGAAACACACACACAAACACAAATTCCTCACAATAAAAATTTACAAATTACAATAATTTTGAATCCCCCCCTCCCTCCATCCGATCCACATACCTTTTCCAGCTGTGGATTTCAACTCTCCTCTTGTCTGCCCGCCATGATGAAAATGTAAAAAATTAAATAAAAAAGCAACTTACTTAGGCACGATTTGCTGCTCCCAGATCAGGAGGCGGGAGAATCACGTGCCTCCTTTGCATAAGGAATTTTTCACCTTTTAACACTTGCTTAACTCTGAGCAAGGGTTAAAAGGCGAAAAATTCCTTATGCAAAGGAGGCCCATAGTTCTCTCGCCTCCCCCTGCAGTTAGCACTAAGCAGACTCAAAGTCACTGTGACTCTGGAGTCTGGCAGCAACTACCTTAGCCTTTTTAATTATTTTAATTATTCTTTTCTTTTCCTCATGACACTGGTGAGGCTCCGCCTCCTTTGCCTCCCCTGACTGCACGTCCCTGTAGTGAGATACAAATGCAAATACAATAGCAGCGTTGGAAGGGACCTTGGAGGTCTTCTAGTCCAACCCCCTGCCTAGGCAGGAAACCCTATACCGTTTCAGACAAATGACTACCCAACATCTTCTTAAAGACTTCTAGTGTTGGGGCATTCACAATTTCTGGAGGCAAGCTGTTCCACTGATTAATTGTTCTAACTGTCAGGAAATTTCTCCTCAGTTCTAAGTTGCTTCTCTCCTTGATTAGTTTCCACCCATTGCTTCTTGCTTTACACTCAGGTGCCTTGGAGAATAGTTTGACTCCCTCTTCTTTGTGGCAACCCCTGAGATATTGGAACACTGCTATCATGTCTCCCCTAGTCCTTCTTTTCATTAAACTAGACATACCCAGTTCCTGCAACTGTTTTTCATATGTTTTAGTCTCCAGTCCCCTAATCATCTTTGTTGCTCCTCTCTGCACTCTTTCTAGAGTCTCCACATATTTTCTACATCATGGCGACCAAAACTGAATGCAGTATTCCAAGTGTGGCCTTACCAAGGCATTATAAAGTGGTATTAACACTTCGTGTGATCTTGATTTTATCCCTCTGTTTATGTAGCCTAGAACTATGTTGGCTTTTTTGGCAGCTGCTATCTGCGGGATGCAGGCAGCATGTGAAACACACACCCTCCAGTCCATGGAAAAACCTTTCTCCACGGAACCGGTCCTTAGTGCCCTAAAGGTTGGGGCCGCTACTCTAATACAGTCATCGTTTAAATGGTTTTTTTTTTTAAAAGAATGGTCTGAAGATCCCTGGGGGATTGCCCAAGACTCTCTTGGGGTTCTACAAAATCAAAATTATTTGCCAGTTAGTGAAGATATTTGCAAAAATTTAAAACAAACTCACTGTTCTCATTTTTATTTTTTAACAATAGAGTTTTTAATGAAAATATTTTATTCATGTTCATATCTGGTAGTTTAATATTGTTATTTTACATGATTCGATAAATATTCTATGAATGCATCAGTTTTAATTTATAGCATGGTAAATTTTTAGTATGGTAAATATTGGTAAAGCTGTTTGGTGTCCTCCATAATTTTTAAAAGTGAGAAGGAGATTCTGAGAGCAATATGTTCTAACATATTTGTAAAAGAAAGAAGGAGAGAACATGATTCAAACCAAAACAACAACAATAAATGAAATGTAATGAATTCCAAATGAGTTATCAATTTATGGAAGACCAGGTTGCTATTAAAAAAAATAAAGCATTTTATGAAAAGAAAAGAAAGAAATTAAAAGTTTGTGTAAGATCTCATTCTAAACATATAGGGGAAAAGAAAGAGAATAAACCAGAAAGGTAGAGATATAAATATATGACAATCCATGCAATTTTCTTGGCATCATTTTCAGAAATGGTTTGCCATTGCCTCCTTCTTCCTAGGGCTGGGAGACAAGAGATTAACCCAAGGTTACCCAACTGGCTTTCATACAGGTAGGACTAAAACTCACAATATCTTAATTTCTTTGACCACTACACCAAACTGGCTTTCAATGGGGAGGAAGAAAGAAAAGAAAGAAGGAAGGAAGGAAGGAAAGAAGAAAGGAAGGAAGAAGGAAGAAAGAAAGAAGGATGGATGAATGGATGGAAGGAAAGAAAAAAGAAAGAGAGAGAAAGACAGAAAGAAAGAAAGAAAGAAAGAAAGAAAGAAAGACAGACAGACAGAAAGGAAGGAAGGAAAGAAAGAAAGAAAGACAGAAAGGAAGGAAGGAAGGAAGGAAGGAAGGAAGGAAAGAAAGAAAGAAAGAAAGAAAGAAAGAAAGAAAGAAAGAAAGAAAGAAAGAAAGAAAGAAAGAAAGAAAGAAAGAAAGAAAGAAAGATTCTCATTTCTGTAAACATCACTGGAAAGTTCTTTAAATAAAACTACCCAGTGAAGGAATCAGTAATAAAGTGCAACATGTATTTATATAACAGAATGTCCTATAAAGAACTGGCTGCAGTGTCACTAGTTTCCTGGGATTTCAAACTAGACACATCGGTCGCTCAAGTTCTCTACCAAACCTTTCTCATTCAGCACATCCTGATATTTTCCAACCAAGTTGGTTGTTTTCTTTTCTTTTTTTCAGAAACCATTTACTGCAGGCTTTTGAAGCTCAGAAGCATCAGAGAAGTCTCAGTTCAGCTCTAGTTGTTTCCAACTAGTGAATCTCACTTTGGCTTGGGGAACAAAAGAATCCTTAAGGAGCCATTTAATTTGACTCAGGATTCAGCAGAAACTATTGAACAGTTCTATTTAAAAGTACTAAACATCTAATGAAGTATGTCCCGTATTTGCAATTCAGATTTTAATAAGTGGGTCTTCACTGAGATTAAATACACTGGTCAACAGTTATCCTAATATACAACTAAAAAAAATCAAAGCCATTTTCCTGTCTTTTGTTTTAAGCAATTCTGCATGAATCCTCCTAATTTTGTGATCTCACATTTTCTTATATGTCTTTACAAATGCCTTGCAGATAAAGGTAACATAAGCCTGGGCAGTTAATCTGATGACCTTCATTTTTTTAATAATTGGTTGCTAACAAAACTCATCAAAATTCTCTGAAATACTGTTGAGAAAACATGGGCAGAAATTAAGTAATGCTATTCCCTCGTGTAAAGAATTCCTGTGAATTCATAAGAGTAATAGAGTGAATTTAAACCAAATTAGTCATACTTTGGTCATGACTAACTTTTCATATTGGGAGAACTCATGTACAGTATTTATGATGTAATCCTATGCCAATTCACTCAAATTAAAGTTTTGGCAATAATCAGGCTTTCTTCTAAGTAAACATGCATTGTCTGCATCTTGGTCTCAATCCAAAGATCCTGAATTCATAACACTAAACCCTTTCTTACAAAACACTGTATTTAATTTATTTAAATCTGAAATGTCATGGTGAATGCTTATGACTCTCACAGCTGGTTAGCGATATAGTTAACACTGCAGTTGCATGCTTATTCTTATTTGGCAATAATTCCCATTGGGTTTTATATAATTTGATCCTAAGTAAATACAACTAAGATTAGCTGGAAATATAGAACAATCCAGAAAGCAAACATTTTTTCACAGCTACAAGAACTAAAGTAACACTAATGGATACAGAAAGTAATTGGAATGCCCTATTCTGGAGAGAGGGCTCACAATTATTTTTGTGATTAAGTTGTCCATAAAGATGATCTATAAACCATCTATTTTCTCCAGCTATCCATGCAAAGCCACCCTTTGCTTTTCAAGAAGTTAGGAGTAGAGCAATGAAGCCCTCTTTATTGTTTTTATTCAGCAGGCCAAAGACAGCAGACAATCCATATGGAACAAAAGAAAATGTGGCCTTGGGTAATAAATTGAGTAGTTCTGCAGTAAATCTTATTTACTTCTTCCAAATCTTCAATAGCTAATACTCTAATGTATTCATTATCAGCTACATGCTGAGTAATGTAATAACCTGACAAGATTCTATTCCACCAGTTTAGTGGGATATATAATAAATATGTTTTTTTTTTAATAAGGAAAACATTCTGAAGGCCATATCATATTTTGCATTCCCTATCTCTCAAAGTAACAGAACTTTCTAGAAAACAAAAACATTGAAACATCCCCCGAAAGTTGAGGGCAAATACACTGAATAGGACTGGTAACTAGGACATGGTGCTAACTAATCACCATGTCATTTATTAGCATCCTGCAGTTGACAGAAAGCCAAAATGGCAACATTTTGCAAGAGAGAATTTTCAAATCTAATCTAATCCCTGGAGCAACTCAAAAATTGGGTGCCTTTGAATTCATTCAAAAAGATTCAAAAGCAATTCTGATTTTTAGCAGGCTTCCGGGTGCTTTCCAGCTTTATCAGGTCCAAAATCATGTGACAAAACTGAACAGGGAGCTGAGTGAATTCTCTGATGTTGTTCGCAAGACTAGATGTGCTGAGAATTTTATCAAGTCCAACCTATCAGAGCATTTCCTTGTGCTTGACGGCAGTAGAAGAATACATTAGTGATACTCTGTTGTCTCTGTCTTCTGCTGCAACTTATTTAGCCAAATTTACACAGATGTGGGGGAGAAAAGGTGATTTAGTCTCATTCTATGATTCTTTTGTATCTGGTATGTTTTTCTTAGATAGATATGAATCCATATTTCTTATTCTTTCCAGCCCAAACAAATGGACACTGGTTCTTCTAGCTCTCACAGGAAGTGAGTCAGTGGTGGGTTGCAACCGGTACAGTTCTAATGGGCCCCAGCATCCTCCAAATGAATGTGCACAGTGCACGTATGAGTCTTACCATCTAGCGACGCCTCCGCAATGTTCCATCTGCATGGCGGAGCTTCACACAGGTGCTGTACACACCATGCAAGTGCGTGAAAGCACCGAAGAGTTTAAAGACAAGTAAGGAGCGTGGGAAGGTGGGTGGGCCCTCCATAGCACCATACCAGAGTGGTACCTGGTGCTCCAGGCAGGCTCCAGTACGCCCGTATCGGGGCGTACCACCAGCACCCAACCACTGGAGTGAGTCAAGGAAAAAGTTCCCCACATTAAATCTTACCTACCTTAGCAATGGAAAGAGACCATCTGGTGACAAGAATTGGTGACACTTAATAGAGATAGTCTGGAAGATCCTTGAATCAAGTTAAGTGACCTAGAGAATAGGAGAAATTATGGCACTACATAACCAATCATTCAGGAAGTAGTTACTCTAGAGCAGTAATGGCTAACCTTTTCTGGACAAAGTGTCCAAAGCATTCACGTGCGCACATCCAAACCCCCAAAATGCATTGCGCCTCCCCCACATGTGCTGCCTGCACACGTGCCCCACCCCCTCTCACCCATTTTTGGCTTCCAGGTTGGTGCAGTAGGCCTTCCAGGCCCAAAACATGGCGCAGGGGCATTGGACAGCGCCCATGCCCCGTTTTGGCTTTCAGGTTGCTGCAAGAGGCTTTCCAGGCCCAAAACCGGACACGGTGTGTGTGTGCAGGTGCACAACCCCTAAAACGCAATGTGAGCAGCCGCAGTGCATACACCCCACCCCCTGTGCATGCACGTGCACGTCCCCCTCATGAGCCCCACCCCCATGCATATGCGGCAGAGACCCGAAGATCAGCTGGCCGGCAGGAGGCGTGTGCAGTGGAGCTGGGCTCTGCCATAGGTTCGCCATCAGGGCTCTTGAGAATACTAAGTGATCACTTGCCACCTTCAGCCGAACAACATTCTTCCTGTACATGTATACAAGGATCACTTGAAGGAGATATTTTAGGTAACAAGTCAATGCACAATCCTCTACTACACGCTTTATACATTGAACACCAGGCATGGGGACCATCATCAGCTTTTCCTCACAGATCTTTGGTTAGGGAGTGTTGGAATCCAGAAGACATGCAATAAGTAGACATTTCTCTATACATAGTAGATTTTTACTATGACCAATAAGATGGCGAAGACTCCTTGCTTCTCCTCTGGGTTGCTGCTGGGAGGGGAATATATACCCCACTCCTGGTGGCTGAAAAAGAACTCCACGTCCATCCTTCTATCACTTTGTTTATTCCTCATCTCTCTCATTGCAGGGAAAGAAGACTCTCCTCTGCTTCCTTTTTCCTAAATTCCTTTCTTTCTAAGCTCCTCTTTAGCTCCCTAACTCATCATTTTTCGGGGGGAGGGGGGTTATCTCCCTTTAAGACTCCTACTATTGACTGCAACAGTTCAATGAATTGGTATGTGTGTCATTTCTTGCTTCTATGCCCACCCAGCTTATCTCTGCCAAAACTTGCCTCCTCAGCTAATGCAGTTGCTCAACTTGGAGAGCTTCTGCAATGGCACAACTATTCCAACCAACCTATCAGCAGTATCCATCTGAAACAACATTAAACAAAGCCCTCTCAGGCACATCCTAGGCATCTACTGAAACTTCTTGTCCCTTGTTCTACAAGTGGCTCTTATTAAGCCTAAAGAAGACAAGCTAAGCATAGCCATCAAGGAAGCAAATGATAAATTGTATGGAAAGCTAGATTTTAACATCTTTAAGATCTTGATTTTGGAAATCCTGAAAACTGCCCTATCCAAAGATTTGCCATTTAGTGTCATTCACATTATTCCCATGCTCTGATAACTATCCACACTCTTTTCATCGTATTTTATTTTTAAAAAATGCTTTCCCAATTTGGCTTCGTGGTCCAACCTTTTACCAGATTGCACCTCAAATCTAGTAGTGTCCATAATAAATCAAAACGGCCCCAAATGCTGACGTTCATGAGATATCATGCAATAGAGTTCTTGGTGCTCTATGCACTTGGTTGTTTGATTTCATTACCTGGCTAGATAATATCAGTGCTATGATTGTGGGGTTTGCTATTTCTTTACATAGTATAGCTTACCCAGCTAGTTTTGTTGTGTGTGGATGCAATTTTCTCTTTGGTTCTCATAGCAAGATTTTCTCCCAGTGGTGGGATCCTGCCAGTTTAACAACCAGTTCAGCGATCACGCACACGCAGTTTTAACAAAACTAACCTTCCACGTTACTTCTGGGGAGTAACACAGCTGAGGCATGGCAATCCGCTCTGCTGCATGAATCAGCTGAAAGGATATAGGTAAGTAAAGTTCAGGGGCGGGCGAGCGGACGGGCAGGTCCACCTGATTGTTGGAGTGAACTGGTTCACTCCCAGCTGATCATTGGAACTACCAGTTTACCCAAACCGGTCCGAACTGGCTGAATCCCACCCCTGTTTTCTCCTATCAAGTAGAAAACCACACACTCCACTGGCAAGAAAAGTTACTGTATATAAACATGGAGAAAACCCTACACTCACTAGCACTGATGGTGTTATCTAGTTGGGTAATGTTATGTCTGCAAGCAAGCAACCAAGCTCAGAGAGTACCAAGGACTCCACAGTTTAACCTTGAACTACACATGTTCTCTTCTATTGATAACATATTACAAATATGGTGATTATGTATTTGCATGATGAAAACTGATGCATTTGCACAATAATTTTTGTCATACCTGTTTCCCCGTTGCCCCTCTTCCCTGAAGATGCCTGTGTTGAAATCTGCTCAAAGCAAATCATGTTGCAGTTTTACTTTAGATCTTAACTCCCAAATTCAAATTGAATCTTGCCATTTTGAATCAGAAGATTAAACTGAATCTTGGACAATTCACATCTCTATATTTTTGATTCAGCTTTTTCCCCCCTGTATTTTCTGAAACTAGCGGGAACTAGGCCTTTTGCTTTATTGACAGCTGCACTCATATAAAAGATCTTAAAGAAAGTTTGGAAAAGGAACCTGTTCACCAGTTGTGCATCCTGCCTTATTTGCATTTTGGTAACCCATTGATATTAAGCATAGATCGAGATAGTTTATCTATTCTAAAAAATAGATTTGCACCCTTCTTTAGCTTTCAGACTGAAGATACTGTACATATTTCACAACACGGAGACTTATCTCCATACATGCTCATATCTATGTAAAAAAAGGAGAACCAGGAGCCATGGTGGCACAGTGGTTAGAATGCAGTATTGAAGGCTAACTCTGCCCACAATCTGCAGTTTGATCTTGACAGGCTCAAGAGTGACTCAGCCTTCCATCCTTCTGAGGTTGGTAAAATGTGAACCCAGATTTTGAGGGGGCAATATGCTGGTATTGTAAATCACTCAGAGAATGCTGTAAAGCACTATGGGGCAGTATATAAATCTAAGTGCTACTGCTATTGCTACTTTACCAGTTGTTACCATCCAGCCAGACATAGTATTGGCACAACATTTTAAAATTATATCTGTGCAGTCTGATCAATGGAAAATTATGTATACTTCATAGAAATGCAGTTGACATCAGCTTTGATGTATCGTTTATTGCCCACAATTTGAGCTTTCTTATTTCTTCAGAATGCAATTGTCCTGACTCAATCATAGTTCTTATTTTTCCAAGCCATTTATTTCTGAGTATTAATGCTGAACTCTCCCAGCAGCTTGCATGAGCCTGGGATGTAAGAGAAAAACGTGTATGTCATTATTGAAGTATACTAGATAAAATGTTACCTTTAGATGAACTTGACTAAAAACAATGACTTGATTGTAAATCTGGATCACAGCTGGAAGCCGTGAGCTAAATAGCAAAGCGGATAATGGGAGAAAGGGGGAAAATAGCACTATTAGGCAAATCAAAGTCTTATAATTTACATAAACACCTGCTCATGCTTAAATTGTCTGAAAGACCATTATTTTAAATCCAGGCAAGTGCTGAAACTCAGTTTGTTAATGCTCAGATATGCTTGTTCCACTGTTTTTATCATCATCATTATTTTCCTTCACTCAGGAAGCTGCTGGGATCAGAATCAGCAAATTAAGTAGTCCCTCTCAGCTGTTTTGCCTGAGGGAGAGTTTTCCTCATGATGAGGTGAAAAAGATTGATCTCCAGGAAATTTATAATGGGCAAACCTTCTTTCACCCCATGTGAAATAATCACTACTATTAGAATTGCTCGCTGCCAAGCATTTAATTACTCAGATATTCTTCTATGTTAAATGATCACTGCACTTTCAAATGAGCTCAGCAAATAGCAGGCAATTCAAAGTTAAGAAACATCTTCTTGACAGTCACTGACTTGCCAGAATCCATGCAGGTCTATCATGGTCTTCATCAAGCTACCTAATCCATCTGAAGGCAAAGCTATGTTCAGCCATACAGAGAGGCAGGGCAGAACAAACACGTAGTTAATTTCAGAAATAAAAGTTGCTTGAAGAGGCCTGAACACTCTCATCTTTTCAGAAGTTTATGGCTAGATCTACTGCACGCACACCAGGGGTGGGTTTCTCGCCGGCGGCGTCCTCATGCACGCGCACAGTGCACATGCGTACTAGCGTCTGTGCGATGCTCCAGCTGCTCCTGGAGGATCACGCAGGCGCTGTACGCATCCTGCGCATGCGTGGAAGCGCAGAACTCGTCAAAACCGGGTAAGGAGCGCGGTCGGGTGGGTGGGCCCTTCATCGTTGCCGGAAGTTACTTACTTCTGGGTTCACCGACCAACCGGTTCGCAGGGACCGCCGCGAACCAGTTGAAACCCACCCCTGATGCACACACAAGCGTATATACACACACACACACACAAACCTGTGTAGCATCAAGTCACTTCCATCTCCACATTTGATAGAAATATTCTGTCACAGATCTCTGGGAAAGAAGAAATTGAACCCTGTAGTGAGAAACATCATCCTTGCTACACCTTGGAGGTATTTTTGCCTTTTAATAGCTCTCCAATGTTCTCCATGTCCCAATCTTGGAGGTCTCTATTTCTCCAATGGGGCTTCATTGGGACTACTTCCATAATGTCTATGTTTATATTGTGTCCCAATCACACTTAGCTCCAGGGTCATAACATCAGCACACATTCTATGCCCCACAACCAGAGGCGGGTTGCTCCCAGTTTGGGCCGGATTGGGTGACGGGAGGCTCCACCCACCTGCCCAGACGCTTATGTGAATGCACAGAAGCACACGAGCACACGTGCACAGGTGAGCCAGTAGTAAAAAAAAATGGAAATCCACCACTGCCCACAACAGCTAGAAAACATAGGCTCAAAATATAAAAAAGAAAATGTTTCAAATCCTGAAATCTAAGCTTGTCTAGTGGCCAACCATCCAAAAAACCTACAAAGTCTTAACACAGAATTGGGTCACAAATTCACATGATCATAGCACCTGCCCCATGGAATGTTATTTGGGTGGCCCTGATACTGTTAGTCTTTTGCAAGGCATTGCAGTTCTAGAGAAAAGGTTGTTTCCCATGTCATTTGGATCTAGTGGATATATGAGCCCTGTTGTTGATGCAATGTTATTTTCATTTGAGATGGGTTATTGTTATCTTTGGGCACCAAGGATTATATGTTATAAGTTTCTATGTTTCTAATCTTTGTAAACCATCCAGTCACTTTTATAAGATGGGGAAATATATAAACCAAATCAATAAATCTCTTTATGAATGTAAATAAAGGCTGAATTTCATACTTCAAGTTTATTTTTTTATACTGCAGCCAAATTCCATCCACAACTAAGACAATACATTCCATGCTACATTTGAAGTCCAAGTTCTCACTTTTTAAACTGCTAATACCACCAATGGGTAGCACAGTGGCTCAGCATTTCAGACTCTGGACTTGTTGGCTGGAAAGCTGGCAGCCCAGGTTTAAGACCCGAATGTCATGTGATGGGGTGAGCTCCTATTTTTGGCCCAGCTCCTGACAAGCCCCAGTTCAAAAGCATGCAAATGAAAGTAGACAAATAGGTACCACTACAGTGGGAAAGTAACAGTACTCTGTGACATGACCACGGCAATGTCTTCAGACAGCATTGGCACAATGGCCTTGAAACAGAGATGAGCACCACTCCTTATAGTCAGCAAAGAGTAGCAGAGTAAACTCTGCAGGGACTCATTTACCTTTAATACCAGCAGTACAATTGCACTGAATTTAGATATATATTTTAATATTATGAAGATTCAATAGTTTAATGCAGAAATAGCCCAGGAACATTTAGGACAATAGTTACTTGAGACAATTTAATGGTACAATCCAATAGTTGCTTTGCCTACTTACTTGTCTAGAGTATAGAGGCATGTGTGCTTTGGAACATTCCATAGTTTGCCCTGGGTGGCTGGATTGAGTCACTGATGCAGTCGGCATGAGCTTAAATGGACTCCAGGGGATGGCAGAGGACAGAAAGGCCTAGAGGAACATTGTCCATGGGGTTGCTATAGGTCAGACACAACTTTGCAACTAACAACCCATGCTGCAGAACTTTACTGGTTGAACTTTCATTCAAGGTGACATTCAATCTGCAGCTTACCAACTTAAAGCTCTAATTGACTGAGATGGGCAGCCATAGAAAATGAATGAATGAATGAATGAATGAATGAATGAATGAATGAATGAATGAATGAATGAATGAATGAATGAATGACATTCTATCAAGAGCATTTTGGAAGAAAGGGGATGTTTTGTTTCCAAAATCTCAATTAGTTTGAAGTTTTGCTGCTGAATATTTTATTTGTATTTATTCATTATTTTTCAATCCATTCAAGAGTACTGAGAAAAGTAACTGGTCCTTGCACTCACAATTGGTCCTTTCACTTACAACTGTCACAAACTCCCCATGGCCACATAATAAAAATTCAGACACTTGGCAACCAGTGTGAGCCATGGTGGCACAGTGGTTAGAATGCAGTATTGCAGGCTAATTCTGCCGGCTGCCTGAAATTCAACAGTTAGATTCGGACCAGCTCAAGGTTGACTCTGCCTTCCATCTTTTCGAGGTCTGCAAAATGAGGACCCAGATTGTTGGGGGCAATATGCTGACTCTGTAAACTGCTTAAAGAGGACTGTAAAGCACTGTGAAGTAGTTTATAATTCTACATGCTATTGCTATTTACAATGGTTGCAGTATCCTGGGTTCATGTGATCCTTATTTACGAACTTCCCACCCATCTTCGAACAAGGAAAATCAAGGGGTGGGGAAGCCAGGTTCACTTAACAACCATATGACTCACTTAACAATTGCAGTGATTTACTTATCTGTGACCAAACAAAAGTTGTAAAATCGGGCACTTAAATAGCCACCTTGCTTAGCAATGGAAATTCTGGTCCCAGTTGTGGACATAAGTTGAGGACTGCATGTACACATTGCAATGCAATATCCATTATGTCAGTCATTCAGGTCACTGGGCTTGCCATCTGTATATGACAAGACTTGCAATGCCACAGATGCATGCGGTTGGGGGTAGGCTAATCTGTATTACTTAACGTTGACTCTTTCAACACCAGAGGATGGATATAACAACAATAGTATCCATTTGAGAGACCGCCTGCTGCCAATTACCTCCCACAGACCCATTAGATCTCACAGGGTTGGCCTCCTCCAGGTGCCATCTACCAGCCAATGCCACCTGGCTATTACCTGAGGGAGGGCCTTCTCTGTGGCAGCTCCGGCCCTCTGGAATGAACTCCCCGCAGGGATTCGGACCCTCACCTCTCTCCAGGCCTTCCGAAAAGCCGTCAAAACCTGGCTTTGCCGGCAGGCCTGGGGGTGATGAGTTCCCTCCCCTCTCGACATGTATGGTTGTGCGACTGTTGTCTACTTTTATTATTTGTATTTTGTCTTTTTATGTTCCCCTTTTTTTCCCCTTGAGTTGTTCGCCGCCCTGAGTCCTCCCGGAGAAGGGTGGCATACAAATAATAAAATACAAATACAAATACAAATTTAATCTAAAATAATAGTCTCCAACTAACCTACTGGCTGATAAAGGTTCTTCAGCAAAGGAGGAAATGCATAAGATTGCCTTCACCCTGATTTAATTCTTTGTGATATCCTGTGCAGGCAATCATGTAAGGAGAGTCTTCAAAATGAGTTATTTCCCTGAGTTCCAAAGACACAGTTGACTTCAGATGTGCAATTCTAAAGGCAGAAGGAACAGAAATAATCTGAACATTCTCCTGAAAATGCTCCTCTGGGGTACCCTTTGCCCTCTTTAGAGCTCTGTCATTAGATAAAAGAAAGTCAATAGCTCCAAAGGTAATTTGAGGAGGAGAAGAGAATCTCAAGTAGACTTTGTCCCAAAGCACATCTCAAATCACTCACCATATTGGGCTGAACTGTTGCAGATAGAAGTGGAAAATTGAACCCTTAAATGGGTGTTTGTGTGTATTTGTGTCGAGTTCTGTGTATTCCAGAGAATATCAAGTGTTGAGGCTTTATGAAAGCATGAATTAAGAACCTCAGGGAGCAGAAGAAATATTGATTTTGCACAGTATGTTGCTCAGTCAAGGAAAGCACCGAGATAATCAGCAAAAGTTAGCTGCTTGAGATTGTACATACAACCCAACCCAATCATATTTCACTTTCAAGGCTGGCACTTTTTAAAAAGCACTTAATTGGCTGCCTTGTCTTTCTCTATTGTTGAAGTAATGTGGACGGGGGGAAAAATGCAATGCTGAACCCTTTCAAAATGCCCTGCAAGAACAGCACAAACACATTTCTGTAGATAGCAAAGCAATTTCACTGTTGCCTAATCTCATGGACGGGTAAGTTTTTAATGGAACACTATAGGTCAGAGAAATATATTGAGCTGTTAGCCATGCTGCTTGCCAACATATGTTGAAGCTGTATGTATATAACGTCTACGTGCTGCTTATTTAGAAAAGGAATTTAGGTCCCCTTAAATCTTCGAAACTCTGCCTGCACCAGACTATTTCTGCCTCTTGCTAACCTATTTTCATTGGGGGAGATTTCTTTGGAAGCCATGACAGATAGTAGAAGCTTTTCCTTTGAAGATAAGGACAATTCTGGTGTCTTTTTTTTTATTCCTTCCCCATGACTTTTTACTTTAAAGATGTTACTAGCAGAATGAGAATGATTGTCCCAATATCATTTTCAGGCAGGAAAATTAGAATTCAAACCCTCCCATGATCCTTAGCAGTGTCTTCATCCCTTTTCAAAGTCTCTCATTGCCTGCCATGCCCGTAGTGTCTGAATTCTTAAAGGAAACTTTTGGCTCTTTAAGAATAGAATGAAGAGAGAACTGAAATTCACAAAAATGGAATCAAGACAAGTACCAGTTAAGGGTGGGTTTTACCCATCCCACCCAGAGGTGGTATTCAGCAGGTTCTGACCAGGTCTGGAGAACCGGTAGTGGAAATTTTGAGTAGTTCAGAGAACCGGTAAATACCACCTCTGACTGTCCCCTCCCCCTCCCATCTATTCTTTGCCTCCCGAGTCCCAGCTGATCGGGAGAAAATGTGGATTTTGCAATAACCTTCCCCTGGAGTGGGGAGGGAATGGAGTTTTTACAATAACCTTTCCCTGGAGTGTGGAGGGAATGGAGATTTTACAGTATCCTTTCCATGCCACGCCCACCAAGCCATGCCCACTAAGCCGTGCCCACAGAACCAGTAGTAAAAAAATTGAATCCCACCATTGAATCCCGTCCAAATTTGAAATAGGACCACTGACCTGGGCAGTCACCTCTAGTTTGGATGCTTGTCTCATGTATGCTCAAGCATATAATTTGTTATCAATGGCTTCCGGGAATGCCCTGACAAACTGAAGATGGAGCTGACAGCCATGATGTTCAGGAAGCCAATGAATGAATTGGCTTCCTGAACATCTCTCCAGATCAAGGAGAGAACTTGGGATCACTCAGAATACTTCTTGCAGACACTCCCCACAATGAGAGGAATAAAACAGCCAGTCTCCAGCCAATTTTAGAGTTCTGGGAACAAAGAGTTAGCTTTGAGGGAACCATGGTTCAGAGTCTTCAAGAGGATGCTGGGTTCACCCATTTCACATCTTAATCGTTTTTTATTTGAAATGGCTTCATATTAAGAATTTCCAAAGGACAAGTTTCATTACAGTTAGTGATTTTCCTTCAACCTGTAGCAAAAGAAGTTTTATGTATAAGTCTAAAACTTAAAGGGAAAAAAAATTCTGTTTGGAAATGAGCCACAAAAGGGGATTAGAACATTAATTCTGGAAAGCTTTCAGATGGACTAAAGGGCCAGATTGACTGGAAGTAAGATTTTGAAAAGTAAGAATACTTCCTGTAGTTTGTTTCAAATATTATTAAAATATATGAAGATTTGGAGTTTAAGAAATCTCTTTCTGGGAAAATGTTGTTGGTGACAGAAAAACATGCTAAGAGGAGGCCTTGAAGGTTGGTTACTAGAGGCAACCAGAAATAATTAACAATTATAATTAAAGAGAAGAACCACTAACACAGAATGGAGAAAAGTATTTTAACTTTGGAAAAATTCAAGGATATTTGGCAACAATGTATCCAGAATTTTCTCTTTAGACTATCTGATATAATAAAAATGAACTTTAAAAGAAGAGATAGAAGAAGAGAGAATAATTGAAATTCAGGCTGTTTTACATATCATTTTAAAATTGTCAGGATACAAAAATAATACTGATAAAGATTGAAAACAGGATTTGCAGATGAAATCAGCTGAAGTTTTAATAGTTAAAAGGGACACACAAATAATTGTTATACCGCAGTCCGTCCCTGGAGGAAACGGCTTCTCCAGGGCGGCACCTGGGCACAACAATCAAGGGGGGTCACCCACGAAGCCAATCCTAGAAAGAACTTGAGGACACGAGATCTCTCTGGGTGAAATGACCAGTTTATTATGTAGCAAAGCTGAATATATAAACTCTCATACGCAAATGAGGTTTGCAAATATTACAAATGTCATTGGTTACAATTTATGCATCTAGACCAATAATAGAATTGATAACTGCGTGCTTCCTAAGTTTCACGTGTGCCCTACTTTAGCTGTTTTTCAAGCAAGTACAAAACAAGCAGACAGGTGTCAAGAACAGTTTGTGGTCGGCTATATCCGTCCTGTGTGGCTAGATGTGCAGACTCTGCAAGTCCTACCTAGCTACCTGTCTAAACAGTGGAGGCATGCAAGGAAAGGCATTCTCAGAGTAATAGGATAGCGACATCTCCTCCTTTCTTTTTTATTATCTTTTTGTCAAAGAGACTCTTCCTCTTCATCTACCAGGGCTAATCACAGCATTCTACACATAAACCAATAAAAAATCACATCATGGCAAAGGGGGAATAGACAGTTACAGCACAGCATAGGGGGGAGAAAGGGCATGTGTGGGAGTTGCTGGCTCACATAGTTCATGTTACACGAGGCTGCATAATGAGTCCTGGCCGTTTAGGCCGGAAGGATGTTTCTGGTGCGATGTTTTTGCATCCCTGTGTATGTGTGTTTCAGACAGCAGAAACTGCCCTGCACACACACACCCGGAATGAATTCCAACACTGTTTTTGTTAAAAGGCAGCGTCTCCCTCTTCATCGCTGGGCATGCGGAAGGGATCTTTCCCCATGAAGGGGTTGACTGTTCATGTAACTCCATGTGGTTGACAATGTGAATATTCTTCTGTGGAACCAAGCTAGAGTATATTCTTACACATAGTGAATAAAGAGGGTACACATTGAATACAGCAACACAACAGTATCAGCAAAGCAACAAGGGTTATAACGGTCTTGGAAACATTTCCCAACCAGTTAAAATTTGGTAACCAAGAGGTCATCCAATCCCACCAGGAGTCCAAGGCTTTGTATGTTTGTCCAACTGTTTGAACGGTAATTTTTCCACACTGGTTTCAATTTGTCCGGACTGGTTCAAATAATGACAACAGGTAGCATTCAACCAAACACATAGTAGGGGGATCTGCGGCGAAAGACAGGGCAGCCGGTCGGGGGAGTGGAGGGTGGAGGGTGCTCTGCTCTGTGTTCCAGGTCAGAGACAGAGACAGCCTCAAGCTGTGGTTCCTGTTGGTTGGTCATGGTCAGGCTGCTTCTGTGTTTGTGTAGGTGGTTGTATAGGTGGTTTTGGCAAATATGGTCTTATGTGCCGTCCTGGGATCCAAAGAACTTTGTCTTTTAATTGGATTGCAGCGTAGTTCCTTTCCCAGGTCAGCAGGTCAGCAGGTCCTCGCCACGTCAAGTCAGGCAAGCAGCGATAGTAGACAGGTGGACGGGAGGTGTCTGCAGTAGGTGGAGCTGCAAAATGACGAGTCGCTGCCGAGGATAGTGGGCTGCCGGTGTGTTGCACTGCTGGGAGGCCAGGGGGCATTTTCCCTATTGCCAATATATCTGTCCAGGGCATGTTTTAATGTCTGGTTGGCGCGCTCAGCCAACGCCTGACCCTGGCTGTTATAAGGAATGCCAAATTTCTCTTTTGGGCGTCCCAGCGATGCAAAGGTCCGAATCGAATGATTAATAACATGTTTGGTGGCTTCACCCCTTTGGGGGGATGCCATAATGTAGCCTGAACATGTATAACATGCATTTGCCAAATTTGGCAACACTCTGTCCCTCAGGGATTAACTCCCATAGGGAGAGGGTTTGCCTGCTGGCTACAGGTGGGGCATAGTTGAATAATTGCTGATGCCTCATTTGCAGTAATGCCAAATGGTTTTATGAGCGCTTTTTTATTCTGGTGAAAGTAAGAGTGGCTATCCCAAGGTGTGATAGCAGAACAAACATTGACATGGGGTGGGGGGGCTGATGCCGCAGCGTCAGCAACATCATTGCCCTCCTGGAGAGGCCCAGAGAAGGGCTGACTTCAGATATGGGAGACATGGAAAAAATAACAGCGAGAGGAGACAAGACCTTGTAAAGTGAGAAACAGAGACAAAAGTTGTGAATCAACAGAAGAAGAGAGATAAGACTCACACAAAGAAGTTATAATCTGAGTCACATAAAGACTAGCAAGAATTAAGTTAAACGGTTGTTTGTCAAATAACTGAAAGGCCAAGATGGAAGTGGCCAATTCATCTCTTTGAGCAGATTTTTGTGGCTCTGTGAGCTGGGTGTGCCATGTACCATCCTCCTGCCAGGCACATGCTCCCATCGGCAAAGACAGTTATAGCATCTTTGATAGAAAAAAGCTGTTGAAGGAGGCTTCCACTGGAGTGGAAGGGCTTTTGTAATTAGGGCTGCAAAAAGGGTGGGTATCTGAGAAATAGTGGACAAGTGTCTGAGATTTTTCAGCACTCTAAAAGGGAGGGCTTCATAGACGGGAGCAGCGCCCGTTATGTCAACGGGAAAAGCAGAAAGAAGTTCCAGATCATCTGGGGTAAGAGAAGGATTGGCTCGGGCAGAAGCCAAACCACGGGCCACAGCACTGCCAGCCATAGTAGGGAGAGCGAGAGAGGATGCAAAATAAACGCCGGCAGGATCAGAAGAAGGAGGGGGGGATGATGTGAGCGAAATGTCGGAAACAGAAGGAGAGGGAGGGGGGAAACAGAGGGAGAGGAGACAGACGGGACAAAATTTGAAGGGCGATCTAAATAAGGAGGCGGGGGAGTAAGATCAGGGGGTTCTATGGGAAAATCAGGAGAAGGGTCAGAATAATGGAGTCTAAGAGCAGCAAGTATGACCTTCCAAGTCAGGAGCATTGGAGTAGGAGCACGAGGTTCCTGATGGAGATATGTGCCTATTTTCACCCATGGTCCAGGTTTAAGGGAGCCATGGTGAGGATAGGAGGGGCAGTTTTGCCAAATGTGTATTAACAGTTGGCGTAATTCAGATTTGGTAGGAAAGACAAATTTCTTTGTTAATTGACTTTTAGAAGCTCTGAGAATCTGGCCAAGTTCCTCTGCTTCTTGGACAGATCCGCCCCCATACTTACGAAAGATCAGTCGTTTCCACGAACGACGACGAGCGCGCGGGTAAGCGATGGGGTCTCAGGCACGCGGCGGCGAGGCTGCGTCGGTCCGGCGGAAAAAATCACGTCGGGGTCACCACTTGTTATACCTCAGTCCGTCCCTGGAGGAAACGGCTTCTTCAGGGCGGCACCTGGGCACAACAATCAAGGGGGGTCACCCACGAAGCCAATCCTAGAAAGAACTTGAGGACACGAGATCTCTCTGGGTGAAATGACCAGTTTATTATGTAGCAAAGCTGAATATATAAACTCTCATACACAAATGAGGTTTGCAAATATTACAAATGTCATTGGTTACAATTTATGCATCTAGACCAATAATAGAATTGATAACTGCGTGCTTCCTAAGTTTCACGTGTGCCCTACTTTAGCTGTTTTTCAAGCAAGTACAAAACAAGCAGACAGGTGTCAAGAACAGTTTGTGGTCGGCTATATCCGTCCTGTGTGGCTAGATGTGCAGACTCTGCAAGTCCTACCTAGCTACCTGTCTAAACAGTGGAGGCATGCAAGGAAAGGCATTCTCAGAGTAATAGGATAGCGACAAATAATAAACCATAAAAGTGACATACATACATATATATATATATATATATATATATATATATATATATATATATATATATATATATATATATATATACACACACACACACACACACACACACACACACATATATACATACATACATACATACATACATACATACATACATACATACATAATTTGGACATTTTTTTAATTATTTTCATTTACAAAAGAGATATATTATATTTATGAAGGAATTTCTGAGAATAGATAGAGAAAGAAAAGAATCAGCTTTGGGGAGATTACCTAAAAGGTATAAAAATAAAAACCTTTAAAAGTAAAATGAAGTTGGCTTATTCAACCAAAGCTAAAATGTATATGATTCTTCTTTTAATGGTTTTTTTTCTTGACTAGGACTGAATGATGAGGCTTTAAACATTTGTTTATACTATAGATAAGTTAGGAAAAGAATAGAGTTTTTTGTTGCATTTTTAGGGAAAGTGACAAGCTATGCTATTAAAATTGAGAGAAGAAGAGAACTAGATAAGAAATTAATTTGTGGGACATAATTTCAAGGGGTTAAGGTTTAAATTTTTAGTAAATCGTTGTTTCTGGTAGCTCCAATGTATTTTTTTTCTTGATTAAGTTTGAATGATGTTCTAAAATATTCATTTATCGTTATGAGATAAAACATGGAAAGAAGATATTTTTTTCCCTTTGTATCTTTAGAGAAAATGACAAGACACTGCATAAAGGAAAGAAATATGAAATTGCTTTACTTGTGTAAAGTTAAATTATATGTATTTTGGGTTAAAATATTAGAGAAAGTATTTTGGGGGATGTAATTTGGATTCCAAGGAGGCGGGGACTGCATTCCAGAGGATCAAAAACCAGCAAAGTTTAATTTGATTGGGAGAGAGAGGACCAAGATAACTCCTCCCTATGATGCAAGTAATTGCTTTAGTTTGGCAAGATTGCTGTCTACAGGTGAAGAACAATAAAGGAAACTGCTTAAAAGTAACTGTATCTTTCTTGGTTTTTGGAGCATGTCTGTTGTTAAATTACTGGAAACGTTTGTACTTGTCTTGATCAAGGGAGAGGTCATTTCATTCTATATTTTTTCTTCTTGTTTTCCTTGTTTACATATTTTCCTTTTTTCCCCTCCCGCCCCCATTTTTTCCCTCTCTGTGTATTTTATTTTATTTTCTTGTTATAGTTTTTTATGTTTATATTAGTTTTTCATCTTTGGATTTTCAATGAAAATTATTATTTAAAAAATTGAAAGCAAGGAGCCAAACACGACACTCTAATTATATAAATGCACATTATTTCATGTGACAGATATATTATTCACCTCAAGGACAAATATCACCGATCTCACAGCAAATCACTAGCAATATTGTTATTGAAGAGAAATGTATCCCAATCTTCAGGAAAGTACCCATTGAATAAGCATAGAATGAGGCAAAGTATTAGCTGAAATAAGCTGTTTTGAAGTTTCATAAATAAATGTTTCTCTTTCTTGTTCTACGCTGTATATCCTATAGCAATGCCTCTCATGGAGTCTACCTTTGTACTTCCAAAATACATACACGTGTATACATTTTAAAATAAAAACACAAATTTCAACAGACTATAATTCCTTACTAATGCAAATGAAAGTAATATTCACTTGAATCTGAGAGATCTGTAGCTTCCTTCAGCAAACTGACTTTTAATCAATGGAATATGGTAAGATTCAGAAGTAGTTTATATGGGACACAGTAAGTCAATAAAACATTAAGTCTTTAAAACTTGCCTTAAATGGCAAATAGAATGCAATTTATTGGAAAATATATTTTTTAATTTCATCACAATAGGCTCTAGAGCAGTGTTTGGTTGGTCTTCAAATACAAAAATTGAGAACAACTACATTTACACAGAGGCAACAGGAACAGATTGGCATCAGTGACATCACTCAAAACCTATCCTGCTTCTATAGGTAGTAGCATTTAGGTGACTTGCCTAGGCAAGTAATCAGGGTTGTTCTTGATGCTTTAATGAAGGGATGTCCAACTTTGGCAACTTTAATACTTGTGGACTTCCACTCCCAGAATTGTCTACCTGAGGAATTGTTGGAGTTGAAGTCCATAAACCTTAAAGTTGTCAAAGTTGGCCATCCCTGCTTTAATGGAAGACAACCAGAAACCCCATGGCTTTTGACTAGTCTGGAAAGTACATATCAGTGTTCAAATATTTGGAATATGTTGTGGCAAAAGCAAATAACTTTTCTATATTATTGTCAAGAAAACTATATGGATATGATATAGGCAGCCACCAAGATGTAAGCTAAACTTAAAGGAAATGTAATGTTATCTTTTAAAAAGTGTTATGGAAAGAAGAACCTGAGTATTCAAAAACAGAAAGCAGTTTCAGCATAGTAGTAGTTTTAACTATTCAGTCATATCTGACCCTTGGCAACTTTAGGGGCAAGTGCTCTTCATGATACCTTGCTTTTTTCAGTTGTTGGATGTTCATCTTTACATCAGCCTTGATGGTGTCAAGCCAGAGAGTTCTTTGCTTTCCCCTTCTTCTTGATCCACTAACCATTCTTAGCATCATTGCCTTCTCCAATGAATTTGCACACATGACATAGCCGAAGTAAATCAGACGTAGACTTGTGATTTTGGCTTCTAGCCATGTTTCTGGTGAGTTTCAACATACTCTTGTAATAATGAATACCGTGTTCATATTTAAACCAATATTTCTTTACGGGTCAAGATAATCAGTTTTTAAATTTGATTCAACCCAGCCAAAGCACTTTTAAATCTTATTAATCTCAGCATGGGCTTAAGTGCCCCCCATTAAAATCAATGGGATACCAAAGGACTTCACTTTATTGGGTCATGACGCTACTTTTAGTTGAGATCCATACTTTCAGAATTAGATGAAGGGACATAATAAAAACTGGATGACTATACATGCAGCATGTGTCTTTGTGTGTGTGCGCGCGTGCACGCGTGCCATTGCACAGATCAATAAGCTGCTCACAAATCCAATCCAGTATGATTGCAAAGATCTGAGCAGGTTCACCTTATTATTGTACTATAGTTCATTTAATGCTGCAACTGTAGTTCATTTAATGCTGTGCTGGCTTCTCTTGCATTTTCCTTATATAAAAGTTAAGTAGCCACTACAAAAATGAATCATCTAAACTCCAGGTAAAAGCCATCACAGTATGAAAGTGGAGCTCCTGCTGTGAAAATGATATCAAACGTTATATAAAAAGAGTTATCCTATTGAAAGCGCTGGTGGTTTGTAGTTTACCTCCTGTTAGCAGTTCTATCGGTATCGATTTCAAAAACCTGTTTGGAGAGCTAAGCTCAGAATTTTTATGAAAGCTTTTGTAGAGCGCAAGCTGTAAGCATCTTTCCGAAAGTGCAGTGGCAATATCACTTCATCACTTGTTCAGTCTTCCTTCCAATATCTGTACATGGCAGTAACAACACTACACACAAAATCATGGAGCAAGAACAATGATCTGGAATTGTTGCTGTTTGGATTTTGACATGCTTCAGTCAGTTCTGAATAGCATAAATGCAATCAATGTGAATGACCCTAACTTTTTCTCAAGGCATTTTCAGGGGGGTTGGGAGGAAGGTTGTAGTGTAACTTCCCAAGATCCAAGAATAGAATGGAAGGAAGCCCATAGCATCAAAACTCTGATGAAGAGAGTAAAACAAGCAATGGCTTCTTCTTTGACTGCTCATAGCTGAGATCTTATCCAGTTTAAAATCTAGAGAAGAGATGGGGGAAAATCCAGGGTTATTACAAATCTATTTTATTTTTGCATTGCTTCTTTTTATATTTTACTTGTAAACTGCCCAGAGTTGCTCAGTCAGACAGTGTACTAATTTGATAAATAAATAAATTTTCTTTCAGTACAACCAAGGAAAAAGTAATTGTGGATATACTACAGTCTTTGCCTGAAACTGATAAAATTTTGACAATGCAGGCAAGAGTTTTGACAGCATTGGAAGTTTTGGCTCAACTCCACAACAAACTCCATGGTTATGTGGGAATGAAGCCTTAAAAAATAAAAGACATGGTTATTCATAGCTGCATATCATACAGATAAATTGTAAAAACTTAGCCTTAAAAATCATATACTCCCTACCTATAAATCTTAATCTCTCCAGGGCAAAGAAGAAGGAAATGCAAAATGAGTTCTACAACCGTGAAGTCACTTCTACCAGTAGGACTTGTATCACTGGAAGAAAACTACCAATGTATATCTGGAAACTATGATTGGGATGGGATGGGATGGGATGGGATGGGATGGGATGGGATGGGATGGAATAGAATAGAATAGAATAGAATAGAATAGAATAGAATAGAATAGAATAGAATAGAATAGAATAGAATAGAATAGAATAGAATAGAATAGAATAGAATAGAATAGAATAGCTTTATTGGCCAAATGTGATTAGACACACAAGAAATGTGTTCTATTATGCAGAATCTCTCAGTGTACATGCAAAACAATTGAAGTAATAATAATTATAAGCATGATACCAATAAAAGGAAGTAGTAGAGAAGATGAGAAGGATGATGATAATGATAATGGTGATGATGATGATGATGATGATGATGATATAGCATACTACATGGGTAAATATACTTAGACATAAGACAGTACCGTGAGAATTAGATGTTCAGCAGAGTGACAGCATGAGGAAAAAAACTGTCTCTGTGTCTTACTGTTTTGGCATGCAATGCTCTATCCTGAGATGAGGAATTGAAGCAGTTTATGTCCAGGATGTGAGTGGTGTGTGGATATTTTCTCAGCCCACTTTTTGGGCTCCTGCAGGGTACACAGATCCTCAATGGAAGGAAGGCTGGTTGCACTTCTTTTTTCTGCTCTCCTAACTATCTCTTGAGGCCTGTTTGGTTGCTGTACCAAACCAGATAGTTATAGAAGTACAAAAGACAGACTAAATGATTCCTCGGTAGAAGCTAAGAAGCTACAAAGGTTAGCATTCTTTGTAACACACCTTACCTGATATATGTACATATACATATTTGTGCAGTTTTGGCTATTATATATTTAAAATGTCATAGAGCTAGAAAAATGTACCAAGAAAGGGAACAAATCAAGTGATATGTACCGTGTATAACCTACAATTTTATTATTAGGAGCCTGCATCCAGTTTTAATATTGGGAACAAAAATCAGTTACTCACCTTCCAATTTCTAATTTGGGCAGAAGCATTCTCAATTTAGGTGATCTGTAATATAAAAATACAGAATTGCCTCTTAGTTCCCCTTTATAAGGAAATCTGAAATACTGATATTTTGTTACCCAAAAAAGAAAAAAGGCAGAGATAAACCAAACTGTCACATACCCTAAGCCAAGATAACTTTGGGGAAATATGTTGAGAGTCACATCTCAACACATGAGTGTTTGATCAGTGAAATGAAGCTATCCACTTTCATACAAATGTAGCTATGTGGCATCTAATACATTTGGTTTTGGTCTGGTAGGTTTGGGTCCAAAATAACTTCTTACCCTTGTGCTAGAAAATACATCCTTTCCAGACCCATTCTAGTAAAGCTGATCTCCTTCCATGGAGGCTTAAGACATCAACTGCTGCTATTTCATTTATACTAGGATACTTCTATGGTCCCACTGCATTCTAAATGTTAGGATAACTGCAATAACATTAAGCATGGAAATATCCTGCATTTGAATAATAGATCACTATAAACAGAACTATTTATAGTCTCGGGTGCCAAATAGATCTTCAATGAAAAACATTCTTCCAACTTCCCAATAAGAGTTTATAATATCACTATTCATATTCTATTGGTTGAAAAGTTTATATTGATGTGCTGTCTTGATTTTTCTGCTCACCTTCTGGTTAACCTTCATTAAAGGAAATATTATCAGTCGCCTGGGCGAAAATTTTTGGTTATAATGTGGAATTGGCTAAGTGGGAAAAACTTTGGATACTTAATCAGAAACTAACATTGGCTACGGTATATAAAGAAAATCTTTATAAGATGTTCTACAGATGGCATCTCCCCCCACCCCAGCACGGATCTCCAAAATGTTTAAAAATCTGGCCCCAAATTATTGGAAGTGTAAAAAAATACCTGGCACTTTTTATCATATGTGGTGGGCATGCAATGAGGCCAAAAGATATTGGAAAATGATTCATGGTTGGAACAAATGGTGGGAGACCAAATTTTGTTTAAACCAGAAATTTTTCTCCTAGGCATAATACTGGAGGGGTTTAAGAAAAAATGTACCCTATCTAATTATACATGTACTAACTAACGCGCATACCTTTTGTGTAGTATTGGAGAAAAGAAAATACACCATCAGAGCTAGATATAATCAGAAAAGTGTTGGCCTTTGTGGAAGCAGATAGGCTCACTCTTGAACTTAAAAGTAAAGGGGAATCAGAATATTTTGAAGTCTGGAACAGATTTTATGATTGGTATAAGACAAGATGACAAGACTGGAACAAACTGTATATATTGTGATTGGACAGTAGGATAGATAATGCACTAAGTAGGCTAATAGTTAATGGTTGAGACTAATTGTGTATAATGTGAGTGTATGGTCACTTCAACCCTGCAGTACTGCATTGTTTTAAATGTAAAAATAATAACAAATATATTTTTTAAAAAAGGAAATATTATCAATGTTCCATCTATGGAAAACTCCATAATAAAATTATTGTTGGTAAGATTTATGGAAAAGTGGACTAGGGAAAAAATTAAAACAAATTAGGCAGAATGGGGATAACCAGATATTTGGGTAGGATATAATCCATAAACACTGATGGACTTCCAATTATAGTTGAAGAATTTTGACTGTGCCTAAAAAAAATAGATTATTAAAGAAATTGTGTAAGAGAAGTCTCGGAGCCAGAGAAAGAAAAGGAAGTATTTCCAAAAAAAATAGAACAAATGAAGAGTAGATGGATGTTTCAGTCTCATCTGGAAAAATAGCTGTTAGCCCTTCAGTAAACCAAAGTGAAGAAAAGTAGTCTGAACAATTCACAGAGACCTTGTCTTACTGAATTCAGTAATAAATAAGAGCTGGAGTCCCGCTTATTCACTTTCCAGGATTCTATATCTCACCTTTTCTTTTCTTTTTGCCCCTTGCTTTCATACTTGATAAATGGAACTCCATGCTTCCTTGGTCATGTATTGCTATTAAGGAATTGTCAGCACACACAGTTAACAATCTCTTGTCCATACACACCTAGCACCGCCAGTTGAGCGAAGTTGTGAGCATGCTGAGCTTCTCTGTCTCTGTCATCCTCAGCTGAGAAAGTTGAGAGTTGTGTTTTCTTTTATGAAATGCCCTCCCCAAAAAGAATTCATTTGGGATCCGAGTCTGATGACTTTTCAACATCAGAAGCCTCCTTTATTGTCTTAGGATTTTAATAACCTATATTGTTCTTATTTTATTGTGAGTCTGTCTCCCAGTTATACAGTAAGTTATCATTGGCTGTTTGTTTCTATTTTTGTCTGCTGTTATTGGTTTTAACTGAAGGCCAATAAACTGCACGGAATGATGTCTAATAACCATATTTTCTGGTCATAAACTGGCAATCCACAAACCCATCGTTTTTTTTAAAAAAAGATCCTATTGATACTGAAAATTTTGTAGGCATTGCTGTAATTGTTTTTAGCCTAATTCCTACAAGGAGCAAATCATTTGCATTAGTTCTTCCCAATCAGTCAAGGAATCAATGCGATGTCAGATCATCACAATCAACAGGGTTAAATGAATGTCACACATTGCAAGGCCTTCATTGCCTACAATTGATGCAATTGGCTAGTCTTAAAACCACCAAAAAATAGGAATTCCTTAAATCTATGGTTTCAAGTATATATCTAAACAGCACTAACCACTAAGAATTCAAAATGAAAAACTGTACATGTACGAAAAAGCAAATACCTCCAAAAAATTTCCACTAAGGATCGCAAGCTCCTTCCACATCAAAGAAAACTCTGGTGATCATTATTCAACCATTTATTTATTCCTAGTGATTTCTTTTTAAAACAAGACAGGAAATTTGGTGACACTCTCCTGCAGATCTCACTGGTGCACTGCTCTTTTTAAAAAATGAAAAGAAAAAGCTACTTTTGATCCGCTTGATTTCAGCTGAGTTATTTCCAAATCCACATGTTGAAGTAATCATTTCTCAATGGAGCTTTGTAAACTTTTCAACTCCTAGAAAGTCACTCGTGCTGTTTAGCAAGGTCAGGCTGTAATGAGCACAACTGCTTTATTTGTGATCTGTGGCTCTGAGGGATTAATTGTCCCTATTCGGACTCATCCGCAATCTAAGGCCGAATTGTCAAAATGATCCATCGCTTTTGTCCCCAGGCCCATGGTTTCATTATTAAGGTGCATTCTAATCAATAGTAGCATTTTTAACTTTTTGCCCCTTACTTTTTATCAATTCTTATTATCTAATGACCAATACTAAAGTGGGTGCAAGGTTGTGTTGTGTGTGGTTTTTTCCCAGAAATGTCACTGACAGATTACATCGGGCCCTCGCATGCATTTGTAATTGTACTTGATTACCATTATAAGAGCTGAATGGGAACAAAGAGGGAAAGTCAAGATAAGCACTTCGTTTATTGGGCTTGGTTTTCCATTTCTTTGAAGGCATCTCATTAGCAATGTTTAACTTTGAAATCACAAAACCTAGTTTATTTTTCCCAAATTAAACGTTTGATCAGCTTCTTCTCAGATGCCACAAAACAATGAAATCTGAAAATCTTATATGAGATCTATTAAGCATTCTCTCATCTGAGGGTAGTTTGCTCAATAAGATCTGCCTTTGAGTCTACATAGACCTGTGCAAGGGCCCTATCGAAGCATGGGGTATGTAGTAATTTTTAAAGACGGAAATAGTAGGAATAGTAGGAATTTTAAACAAGGGAATAGTAGTGTACCGAATCATCTTCAGGGTTTTTTCCTTCTGAATCTGACTTTTTTTTTTCTATTTGAGTAGTTATAGGCTTGAAGGAGACTTGCCCAAGAAAATTTTCATCCATAAGCTTCCTGGAAGAGGAAATGACTTACACTGAATTGTGTCCTTAAGATATTGTGTCCTTAAGAGAGCCGAGGTGGCGCAGTGGTTTGGGTGCAGTACTGCAGGCCACTTCAGCTGACTGCTATCTGCAGTTTGGCAGTTCAAATCTCACCGGCTCAAGGTTGACTCAGCCTTCCATCCTTCCGAGGTGGGTGAAATGAGGACCCAGACTGTGGGGGCAATATATGCTGACTCTGTAAACCGCTTAGAGAGGGCTGAAAGCCCTATGAAGCGGTATATAAGTCAAACTGCTATTGCTATATATTTCTGTCCCTCAAAACAAAGCACAAGACTCAAATCTTATCAAAAGATACTGATACCCTCCACATAAGAAATTCCTTGAGTTACTTATAAAGTAATAAAGGCAGGATAATAAATAAATTAGGAGGACCAGGCTTCATTTATTGGTGGTTGATAAATGCTCTTAGTTACTTTGAAATCCTGTTTCTTGTGTTTCTACTGAGAATATTCATCAGACACACACTATCAGAGTAGTTTTTTGTGCTTGATGATATAAATTGGTTTTAATAATGCTGTTATTAAACTGGAAACTGTTCCAGTGTTCTTTCTTGCCCTTGGGGCCTAAGAAAATCATCAGAGTTGCCGCCAATGAATGTAAGAAAGAAGAAAGATATTCATTATTATTGAGCGATATACTACTTATTTTTGATTGGCATACAGAGAGTTGTATGATGTGGGATTCCTACCATGTTCTTTTTAATTAGAGACCTGAATTGTGGCACTAAGAAATTAAAAAGTCCAAAATGGATGCAAGACTGAAAGAAAGCTATGCTGTAAATATTTGCCTGTCCCACTTAAAGATAATTAGCTAAAACAACCATGACAATCATAAATGGCTATTGCATAGCCCTTTTCAAATTAGCTACAAAGAAATCAAAGCCAAGTTTTCAATTAATGCATATCCCAGTGGTTTCATGTAGAGATAAATGCTTACACATCATATATGTGAATGTGAGTTTCTGGATAAGCTCTAGAGCACACCTGGATAGTATATGGGCAGTTGTATGTCATGCCTGGGGCCCTGCCAGATATTTGACAATCATGTAACACCTGTGTTTTCAGTCCCAAGCTGTCAGAAAAACCAAATGAGTGTTCAGATCCCTTTTAGATTTCCAGACATGTGGCTTGTAGGTCTCGTAGATATGCTGAGACCAACCATTGCAGAACAAATTGATCAAATAACTCAGGAAACTGAGCTCACCCATTCTGCAGCAATGGAACCTACTGATCACTATGAAAGGTAACACCCACAGAAAACTTCTAGTAGAACCATTGTTCTGGCATTGAACTAAGTGTGACCATGTCCTTCTTCCAACTTTTGGAGGATCAAGTGAGGGGTGCTACATTTGCTGCTAATTCAGTACTATTGTATATGTATGAGTAGAACTGGGAATTATACAAAATCATCTTGCTGTGAATTAGGTGCACCAACTTAATTCACTTTCCCTTAGCAACAGAGCTAATGGGTTTCAGGGTCAAGGATGAAGTGGAGTTTTTTTTTGCTGTGTTCTGTTGACTGTAATGCAGATTTTATTCATTTACTCGGCACCATCCTGATTGGCAAGTGACTCATTTCTGTAGCTTAATGCTTGGGTCACAATTTGGTACGTAAAGGTGCTATGAAAGAGATGAGTAGGTAGATTTGGGGCATGTTAAATTTGAAGCTTACTGAGTACCAACCAGATCTCTGAGGGGGGGGGGGTATAAGTATTAAAAGATCCATATGTGTCAGGGGTGGATTCTGGATTTTTTTACTGCTGGTTCATTCAAAGATGCGCTTTGGGCATGTGTACATTTGATGCATGCTACACGTGCATGTGCAGTAGTAACAAAATTGCTTCTGTGCATGCATGGAAGCAAAAAACATGATGGCGGTGCCTACAGCACCACTGATAAAATCGGTTTAGATGCGTGGGCGGCCGAGTTACTACCTACTCGGCTGAACCGGTCCAAACCAGTAGGAGCCCACCTCTGATACGCTTTCTTAGATTATTTGGGACCTTGATCCAAAGAAAGATTAAAATCCTACCCTTACCAATTTGTTAGTCTTTTAGTCTTTTGTTAGTCTTTTTATTAATAGAAATGGGCAGACAATAATCAGATTGCATCAGCCTAATAAAACTATCCCAGGGATGATTTTTCAAGAGGCAACTGGAATTTCTGTTTTTTTTTTTCTTTGAAAATGTTTCGCTTCTCATCCAAGAAGCTTCAGAGCTGAAGAAGCTTCTTGATGAGAAGCAAAACATCTTCAAAGAAAAAAACAGAAGGTCCAGTTGCCTCTTGAAAAAGCACCCTTGGGACAACCATGACTTAGATGACTGAGAATCTCCATAGGCATTTACCTAATAAGACTAGTACCAGAGATTAGTACAAAGAAAATTACACCGTCATAGTAAAATTAAAAGCCACCTTCAGAGATATGTTTGTAACTGTGTCTTTGATGTATATGGAGAACTTCAATGTATGCATTAAAAGCCAGATTCTCAAAGGATTTTCTGTATTTGTGCCGTCAAGTCCTCAGAGCTACCAGCAGTTTTCTTGAATTCTCAGGCATACTTAATTACCTACTGTGCTAATATTATCATAATAAAAGACATGCTCCTGACATTATTTGGGATGAATATAAAAGGGGATGAACACAAAAGGGGTTTCATGTCATTCTTCAAATTAGAGACCAATGCAAATGATCAGAATGAGGGATGGAAGACTGGAAGGAAAAGGCACCAATCTATCTGGATGGTATTTCCTGCATCTTGTAAAACTTTTGATTCTTCTCATGGTCTTCCAAGCATGGTATAATTAAAAATGGTGTGCTTGAGATCACACAAATTCACAGCTTGTACTTGCACATGGTTTTCCATTACTTATTGAGCAGAAATTTGCCTGACATTCGCAGAATAGTCCAACTGCCTCTTTTTTTAAAATGCATCTCGCAATTCCCCCACCCCCTTTTATTTGACATGTATTCTTCATTATTTTTCATGTTTTAAGGAGCTTCAGAAATAGTACATTGTTGGTACTAGCAAACTGAACATACCAAGGGATTTATCTAGACTCAGAAAAAGTTACTTTTACAAAGTCACCAAGCTGTTACACTTTCGGGGAGGGGGGGAGTTTGTGGAGAGTGCCTGGTTTTTATCTGAATCTAAAAACATTTTTTTAGTTTGCTGGCATAATCCAGATGGCAACGCATGCATCTTTGAAAGGAAGAATCCATATAGAGAAGCAACACTTTTCAAACTCAGGTCACTTCTTCATAACATTCAAAATTTCTGAATGAATTAGAAACCTCATTTCAATAATATTTTTTACATATATATTGTGTACAAATTAGTGGAACAACTTGCCTCCAGAAGTTGCAAATGCTCCAACACTGGAAGTTGTTAATAAGAGATTGGACAACCATTTGTCTGAAATGGAATAGCCCAGGGGTGTCAAACTGCATGTGGGCCATATGCATCATGTGCTGGCCATGCCCACCCCAGCTCCGCAAAGGAAAAAAACCATGAAATGTCACATTACAACCACGTAACTCTGAGAGTTTGATACCCATGGTACAGGCTTTCCTGCCAGAGCAGGAAGTTGGACTAGAAGACCTCCAAGATCCCTTCCAGGTCTATTATTCTGTTATCTAAATTTGAGTTTGAGAGGAGGAAAAAAATATGGTATGTACAGTTCAAACGTTTGGTGTAAGTACCAATAGAGCTGCAGTCATATTTATACCTCATCTGTCCATGTGCTTGCTTCTGCCCCTTGATAATAATTACAAAATTTATATCTATAAATAAACAAACAGCAGCAATAACATAAAAAAACCCATCTACCGTCTCTCCATTGAGGAAAATTGACCTAATGTAGCCCAAATCTCAGGGAAGAATCATGACATTATATTTTGATAAACCTTTTTTTAAAATATTATATATTAACAGTGAAGGATGAAATTGAAGGATAACATCAATCAGATTTTAGATGATAATAATAGGTGTCTTCATTGCAATCCCAGAACAACTGGAGCACCACTTGAACATTGGTATTGACAAAATCACTATCAATCAATTGCAAAAGGCAGCTTTAATTGGAAGAGTTTACATCCAGCCACAATACCCTTAACATTATTAAACAACATCTGCCTATCCCAGGCATTAGGGAAGGATTTGAAAAGTGGACAAAAATACCAAATCCAGTCTAAATATCTGGTTGACCGTGCAACCAACGATGATGATGATGATGATGATGATGATGATGATGATGATAAGGATGATGATGATGATGATGACGATGATGATGATGATGATGATAATAATAATAATAATAATAATAATAATACTTTCATTGTTTTGAATTTTCCACATTGCAAATCATATTGTTTTAGTCACCTATCATCAGAACAAAGTTTCACTTTATAAAACCTTACGAAAAATAATGCATTTTCCACATAGGCATACGTACTATGGCTACCACAAATGAAATGAGTATCATTCAGTTTCATTACACTTCAGCCTAACATGAAGTAGAAAATCATGTACATGGGCATTAAGCTCTTGCACATAGACCAACTCTGTGTTGATTCTGCTCAAAGAAAAGAGCACCAATTGTGCAAACACATCTTCACTTTAATACCAGAGTTGTCTTAGACAGATGTTTGGACAATTTGTGGTAAGTGTTGAAAGGAATCCATTTGATTATCATTTGAAGGATAAATGATCCATTAAGAGCAATAACCAACTTTAATGATGCATCCAGTGAGTGCTCTAATCCTAGGGCTAAATAAACCTCCAGATGGAATCTTGTAATCTGTTAGCCTTCAGCGTTTAACCTAAATAATTATCCTTATTTGTGTGTCTCTGATTCTGTGAATATCCATCTTATTCTTAACCTCTCTGTTATTGGGTATTGTTTCATTACCTACAACTAAATATTTTCAATATGCATTTATTATTCTGTGAAATGGTGAAATAAAATAAAAAATTCCAGCGATACCAAGCTAATTTCAGGACACAATTCCGAAGGCAGGAATGTATTTTATGAACAGAACATGTTCCAAATAATTCCTTTTTGAATTAAATGGGATATGCACCATTTTCTTGTCCAAATTAAATGGCATAAATATGGCTTCCTTATTTGAAAATAATCTGGAATATGTTTGCTGAATACACCTTAATACCAAAATACTGTATATCCAAGGAAACTAAATAGGTTTAGTCCAGTTCCAAGAATAGGTGGAAAACTACAATTTTGGTTGCTGACACCAATATCACCATAAACTGCATGTCCAATTCATTAATCAACTTGGGATGGTCTGCCAAAAGTTATTTGAAATTTGGTCCCCATGGGTTTGTGCCCACCTCCTTTTTTATTCTGTTCGTTTTGGAGGAAGCGCTTGGAGTTTCTTCTTTTGGTTACCACATTTTGTTACAATGTACAAATGTTAACTAGAATTAATTAAGGTAGTAAGATTTATTAACTGTCATATGTGGGCTTCTTTGAAGCTAATAAATCATATTGTAAATATTAGGCTCTGCAAGAAGGTGTCTACATTGTTAATAAATAGAATAGTACATACAGTAACACTACCTGTTTAGCATAGTAGTAGAAAACACCATAGTTGCCTAATGAAAATCTCTTGTGGTTTTGCACACTTTTCATCATCATCAAAATCTAAGAGCATAAGCTACGAAATAATTTCAGTTGATTTATCCCATGTTGCCAATGCCTCAGTAGGAGCACAGGCACCTTGTTGAGACAGTGAATAATGGGTAAGATAATCAACAAACAGTTCCACTCATTGTTTGGAGGAAAAGATGTGGGGATTGTTGTTGTTTTTTTGTTCCCCTCAAAAAATAAATGAGTATGCCCTTAACGTACAACAAGTTCCAATTAAAATTTGATTCCACATATTAAACTCAAGTTGATTAACCCTGTTCAAGAGTTATAGCCCAATTAAAACCAATGATCTGACTAGATGAATCAAGGCTTTTCCTGTCTCTTTAAATAAACTTTATAAGTCTGTGCATCTCCAAAGAAATCTATTATCCTTTTCAGTATACTATCAGGCTTTATTTTCATTTTCTAAATTAAGATATAATTCAGAAAGGCCCAGGAGGCACATAGTTATATATTAAATATCTATTTGTTTGTCTGTCTTTTTATCTACCTGTCTGTGTAACCATCCATCGAGCCATCCAGAAAAAATAAATCCTTACACTGTCTAAGCCAAACAGTGTAAGTGGGACCTATGTGTAACAGAGGATCTATGAGAAACTTGTCAAAGATCTTCACATTAGAAAGGTCATTGAAGAATGGCAGGATAATATACCAACCCATATGTTTCACAAAAGAGAAGCCTTTTCATCAAACAGCTGTAGCCATATTTTTTTAATTTTATTTATATCTTGCCTTTATTATTTTTTTAATAAATAACTCAAAGCAGCAAACTTACCTAATACTCCTTCCTCCTATTTTCCCTACAAAAACAAAAAGCGATGAGTTGGGCTGAGAGAGAGTGTCTGGTACAAGGTCACCCAAGGCAGACTAGAACTCACAGTCTTCTGGTTTCTAGACAGGTGCCTTAACCACTAGACCTGTGATGGCAAACCTATGGCACACCTGCTGTAAGTGACATGCAGAGCCATCTCTCTGGGCATGGCAGACATCACCTTTTGCTCTTCCAAGTTCCGGGGGGGGGGGGGGGCGCCGGAAACCAAAAGAGCAGCTCCCTGGCACGCATGTGCATGGTGAGAATCTGAGCTTCCAGTTTTCAGCATGCCAGCTGGTCTTTGTGCATGCATGCGCACCAGAAACTGGAAGATCAGGTGACCAGCATGCATGCACAAGCTGGAAACTGGAAGCTCAGCTTCCCTGCATGCGTATGTATGCTGGGGAACTGCTCTTCCGGTTTCCACCGCTCCCGCACATGCACACCAGGGAGCCGCTCTTCTGGTTTCTGGCACTCCCCCACATGCACGTGCTCCCGTTTCGGCATTCGGTGCTGAAAAGGTTCACCAACACTGCACTAGACCAAACTACGTGGTCAGTACAATATTAGGCCTGTCTGTGCAGACTGTCCATTTAATTGAGCTTTTTCACATACACAAATGGATTTACCAAAATGCATATCTGTGTTGAATATGTTAGCGTATTAGAGTGTATTATCCTATTATACTGTGATATATTTTGTGGCACTTGGATTTTAAATAAATGCACTATAAGCATAAGAGCTCGTACATGCATACAACAGTATAGTCATTTACCTGTCAGTAATATTAACTCTAGTTAGGTTTTTAACAGGTTATAATAACATAGAAAGTTAAATTTATACTCTGATTTGCTGTTAAACAGTCATGCAGTTCAAGAAAGTCCCGCCATGCAAAACCAATGCCAGTTAAAAGAAATAGACAATCGTGTCATAAACCCACCATTCGTGGTATTAAATAACTTTTTCACACAGTCTACCTGGTTTTGCTTGCAGCTTTGAATCCACCAGTGGCTACTTATGCAAAAATAAATAAATAAATAAAGAGAGGGGGGTACTAATTAAATTTGTTTATGTATGTTATCATGTGGAGCACTCATTTCCAGACATCAAGCTATGAATCATTAAATAACCGCTAAATTGGTCTCTGGAGAGAGATCATGCCTTAGAGTTGGGCAAGTCCCCACCCCACCAAAGCCAGGTGTGTGCTCTGTGGTGAACTGCTTTAAAGGCCCTGATTTGGTTCGGCTTCCCACTGTGAAGTGAGAGGTAGGAAATCATGAAAACACTGACAGGCCTCCCATCAGAGTTACTCCTCAGTTTGATTAATGAGGGCATTTGAAAGACAATTAGCAAAAGCAGGTTTGGCTGAAACTAGCTTATCAATCAGACCCCCTCTATTCAAAGCACCAAAGCCTTTTCTTTAGCAAAGAATGGCACCAGTGGGTCTCCAACAACAGACTTTTCCACCGCATTTTCAAAGGAAGCCGCGCAGACCCCACAAGCGAAAAAATAACACTTTTGTAGAAACTCAAACTCTCAACAGCAGCCAGACCAGAGATGCCACAGATGTACCTGCAGATGTTAAAACAGTGTATAATACCAGGAGCTTATACCAATTTCTGAAAAGTTTATTTTAAAAAAAAGCTCAAAGGACCCACAGCTTTCAGAGCAGTAGGAGGTTCACCATAGCTGAGGGCAGGCACAGATCAATAAGACGTACACATAAAAGTTTATGCCCAGGCAAAGTCCATATAGTTGGTTATTCATAATAATCAAAACCTAAAGGCATAAACTATGAAATAATTTCAGTTGATTTATCACAAATTGCCACATATTCAGTGCTCTCCCAAATGTATATTCTGCCACTCCCAGAAATCTCTACAGTCCCTATATGCGGAATTCTACTCCAGCAAATTAGAAGACACAAGGTTCTAGAAGGTGAGCTATGATAGCATCCTTTCAATCATGACCAATTCTTGGTAATTCTATGGACCAGCTGTCTACACTTTTCTTGATTTTATACAGCTTCTTTCAGGGTTTTTTTATGCTTTGGCCGGTGTCAGTTTTGATGGTGTGAAACCACTATGTTTTTGGTGGCATTGTCTCCTTTTACAGTTGACCATTCCAAACATTATTGTCTTTTCCAATTAATTTCATTGCCTGATATGACCCAAATAAGTAAAGCGAAATTTTGTGATTTTGCCTTCCAAATATGTTTGCTTTTTTTAAAATTCTCCAGTATTTGCTTGTTTGTCACCTGTGGTGTACAAGGACTGTGCAGAAATCCCCTTGAAGGAGCATCCTCTAGAAGGTGAGCTATATAACAGAATAAGAGAATAATAGAGTTTGGGGGTCGTCTAGTCCAACCCCTGAAGTAGGATGCATTTCAGATAAATCGTTGTCCAATCTCTTCTTAGAAACTTCCAGTGTTGGAGCACCCACAGCTTCTGGTGGCGAATTGTTTCATTGACTAATTAAATTGTAGGATTAATTTCTGTAGACATTTCATTGTGTGTTTTTGATTCCACACTTTTCCTCTAGGAAAGATTTGTCTATTGCATGAGGGTATTTTTACACTCCTCTTCACACATTTATAAGAATATCTAGAAGGCAATTGAATTTGGGATAGTCTTCCATTCCTCCTTTTTGAAGAAAATACAGACTAAAATAATTAATATTTTAATTCTAATTCCATATATCTGAGCTATTGTATGAGGTCTACGCACTTTACATTTGAGTAGAAATGTGTGCAATTGGGATGCAAATATGAGTCTATATTAACTATGGGGAAAAGCCTCAATTTTGCATATATAGAAAAAATGAAGAATGCATTACAGTCCCTGAAGTTGACTATAAGGCAATGGATTGATTGATACATTGATTGATTATGTGCCATCAAGTTGTTTTGACTCAGAGTGACCACATAGATACATTTTCTCCATGAGAATCTGTCCTTTCCTAACTTCCAACATTGTATTCATCACCCTGTAATTGAGTTTATCAAACTCATTGCTGGTCATTGTCTTCTTCTCTTTCCTTCCAACTTTTCCAGCATTGGAATCTTTTCCAAAGGGTGAGTCTTTGCATAATATATCTGAAGTAGCATAATTGAAATCTTGCTATAGTATAAAAGATGGTCAGCTTCTAAATCATATTTCAAAAAATAGATTTTGTGATTAGGATACATTTCCTAACAGTATAAACAACAAGGTGTAAAGACAGCTTCTGAGCAAGTACCGTAAGTATTGCTTATGATTTCAGGATAATTCTGTAGGTCAAAGCTACTTTTCTGTTAGCTGCTTTCTCTCCATTTAGACAGTGGAGAGATTCTTCTAGTCAGAAGTTTGATTTTTTTTTCTCTACCAGAAGAGGTTGCTTTCAATTTCCCTAGCACAAGAAAAGCAACAATAAGCCTTTTCTTCTCACTCAACCAAACAGAGGGCTTGGCCTTTGTCCATCACCTCCATCACCGCCCATTTAGCATATTGACAATGCCATTCTTTTTTATTTCTCTCTCTCTATCTTGTTAGCAGCCAATACATATGGACCAATTAGGGCCACAGCACCAACGTTTAATGTCACGTTTTTATTTAGAAATGAAGTAAAATTATATTGCTTTCTTGCACAATATGCTCTGAAGTATTTTAGTCCTTTTCTGACACTGACAATGGAAAGAAAGACCAGTTTCATTTTTCTATTCTTTCCTCAAGTTATGCCATTGTGTTATTAATGCCATTTTCTTCTAATTTCTACCTTGATCCATTGTTAAAACAACTAGGAGCCTTTCCTCAATTCCTTATGTTTCAAGCTACTATATCTATTGTCTAATATTCTTATTGTACCAAAATACAAATTTTGACTTTGGAGTTAAAAAAAAATTAACATCAGCCAACTGATATGGTTGGTGCTTAGGATCTATGGAAATCTATTCTCAATCATCCAGTTCTGAGTAAAGAACTAAAGAATGAGAAGTGAAATGTTTTCATGGGGGGGAAAGCAATAAAATCCAATTGCCTTTTGAAAAGCATCTTTGGGACAATAGATATGTCAATATGTTCTTTTTTTAATTGCATAATGATTAAACTTGTCTATGGCTTCTTTGAACACTGCAGTGTGAGAAATAGAGATTCATACATTCCAAAAGTGCTCAATAAACACAATTTCTTTGAAATGTTTCTAGATTATTCACATTTGTGAACCAAAAGTGCTTTTTCAACTGGATCTTCTGTTTTGTTTTGTTTTTTGTTTGTTTGTTTTTTGGTTTTTGGTTTTTTTAAAAAAACATTTCGCTTCTCATCCAAGATCTTCATCTCTGGATGAGAAGTGAAATGTCTTCAAAGAAAAAAACGGAAAGTCCAGTTGCCTCTTTGAAAAGCGCTTTTGGGACCACCATGTACTGGATGACTGAGAATCTCCATAATCACATTTCTGAAGCTCTTTCTATACTAGAACACTCTTTAAGGGCAGGATTTACTTTCTACACATGGATATTAATGGTGTCTTGCCTTGTTTTCCAGTTTAGGTCTTATTAAAGACTAAAGCAGTGCTAATAGTTAGTTACTTATAGTATGTTCAGGACCACTATCATTGGCACCCCTACCCCTTCGCATTTCTATTTCCTTGGGCTGGAATGCCCTTGCAGGTCTGTATGAAAAGTATTGCTATATTAACAAAATAAAAAGTATACCAGCATCTTTCCTCTCTATTTAACAAAGGACCAGTTCATCCCAATGCTATTTACTCCACCTTTTTTAATACACAATAATAAGGCAACTTTCCGCTTGCTGGAAAGACTTTAATTTTCATTTAAAGGCAAGGCTACCAGCCCAACGGGGAGTATAAGGAATTCATCAGTGCTGGAATGCATAATATCTCTTTCATAAAGAGGCAGATTGTGGCTGAGGAACTTCTCACCAACCTGGCTGTTTTGCATGGAACTCTCATCCTTCACATTTTAGATATGGCTTGGGTCCAGCTATTTAATAATAATTTAAACAATTTTCCTAAATTAATAGATAAATAGATAAATACAGTTCTGATCACAAGATGCGGAAAAATGACCTTGCTTCTATCTTCATTTTGCGGAAGGAAGTCATGCTCAGCCTACAACAGATGGCTTTCACCTGGACGGGAAAGTGGCAGAAGCAGCATCTTGGCTAAAGATAATTCATATAACCTTTTTAGATTTCTTCCATGTGAGTTTAACTTTTTTCTTGGCAATTTGTGCAAGTAAAGCATCTTAGAAAGAAACCAAAAAAAATGTTCACCTCCCTCCCAGACTATGATTTCTTTTGTCAACTAGAAAGCCAAACAAAAGCTCTATATGGAAACTAAACACTCTGGTTGGCATAAATTCAAATTGGCTGTCCCACACACACACACTTTCATTGCATGAAATTACAATGTCTTGAATAAGGATTAATCATCCTAATGGGCTAATTATTGTCATTTAAATAGTAGTAATTTAACTATTGCTGCACTGTAGCAAATTTGTAAATCAAAACATATTCACTCGCAACACTATATTGAAACTGGAGGCAGGGAAGGGCAATCTCTTTGTTCAAATACCTTGTCGTTGATTATAAAAGCTTTTAAAGTTTTCCCTGTTCATTCCCTCATCTGGTAATATATTACGCCAAAGCTTCTAAACTGAGCAAGATAACGAAATTTTTGGAGGGTTCAACTAAAATTAATACAAGAAATTCAAAAAGTTTTGGTCCAGGAAAAAATAATAATACCCAAAGGTGTTTTTTTAATGTTTATAACAGTCACCAGTGCTGTGATGGAAAAGGATCAAGTCCTAGGGCTCTTTTAAAAAAAAATGTTTGCCCTGTCATGAAAATGCCACAGTAATTTTCAGAGTCGCCTTCCTATATGAAGCAACTGAAAGAAAAATTAGTTGTTTGTGAACTGAGATAACTAGGAAAATCATAAAGAGAGTCTTGATACTATTTTCTTTGATGAAACTTTATTTTAACTGTCTAAATTATAGCAGTTTCTGCAAGATTTGCATTTGAAATCAAAAGTTAAAAATTACTATTTAACTGGACAAAGATACAGTATGGATTGCACAAACATATATGTATCATGATACGTTGCTGTATCTTAAATGCTCTTCAAAGTCTACTAAAGGTCTCCATTATTGTCTTAATTTTTATTGAGGTTTCAGCAATAGAAAAAAAGAGATTGTTTGTATTTTAATATATATAGTTCCAATATACAAATTCCAAAGCTTCTCTTTCCCAATAGACATAATTTTTTTTGCAAAATGATGTTACCCATATCTCTAAAAAAAATAGTAGACAGGAATTTGCAAATCTATATTTTGAGACTCAAAGAAATTCACTGATTAATTTAGAAAGGCATTAGAGAATTGTGATATAATCTTTAAACAGACAAATAAGAAAGCAACGTGTTCAAGAGAAAAAAATTAATCAAAAATGACTATAAGAGAAAAGGTTTAATTTCCTACTTCTATGCTACCACAGTTCTGATGTAAATGTGTTTCCCTTTTTCATACCTATCATGTTTCAGAATTATTTATCGTATTTTGCACAAAAACATTTGTAATTTTATACAGTTTCCATTTCTTCCGATGACATTTCACCAAGGATTATTCCTAGCACAATATGCCCATATGGTATGCTTCATTGTTTATGCCAACAGATAAGTAGATTATCATAGTATTTACAGATAATATAAATCCCAAGAATTCCTATAATATTGAAGGAATTTTAATTGATCAGCAAAATCCACCACAGCAGATTCCCACAATACATCCAATATAAACAGTATGAAAACTGTACAGGTGACCTCAACTTACAACCATTTATTTAGTGACTGCTCAAAGTTACAATGGCACTGAAAAAAGTGGCTTATGACCAGTCCTAACATCTATGACTGCACAGCATTCCCAGGATTACGTGATCAAAATTTAGACATTTGGACATGATCACCATTTGTGACTTTCCCAGCCGGCTTTTGACAAGTAAGTCGATTTGGGGAACCCACATTATCTTAACAACCTCATGGTTCATTTAACAATTGCAGTGATTTGCTTAACAACCATGGCAAAAACAGTCAAAAATATCAGGCATGGCTCACTTAACAACTGTTTTGCTTAGCAATGGAAATTCTGATCCCAATTGTAATTGAGACCTACCTGTCTGCATCTCCTCCAATTCACTTTTCAGTGTGGTTTTTCAACCACACCACACCCTAACCCTAACCCTAACCCTGCCAGCTGTCTGCAATTTGGCAGTTCAAATCTCACCAGGCTCAAGGTTGACTCATCCTTCCATCCTTCGGAGGTGGGGCAATATGATGATTCTGTAAACTATTTAGAGAGGGCTGTAAAGCACTGTAAAGTGGTATATAAGTCTAAATGTTATTGCTATTGCTATTCAATTACCAACAATTTACCAAAGGCCAGTTTTGTGAAATTCACTTTTCAATCCATCAATTAGAATAGAGCTGGAAGGGACCTTAGAGGTCTTCTAGTCCAGCCCCCTTCTCAAGCAGAAGACCCTACACCATTTCAGACAAGTGATTGTCCAGGCTCATCTTAAAAAACATCAGTGATGAAGTATCCACAACTTCTGAAGGCAAGCTCTTCCACTGGTTAATTGTCCTCACTGTTAGGAAGTTTCTCCTTAATTCCACTTGCTTCTCTCCTTGATTAGTTTCCATCCATTGTTTCTTGCCCTGCCCTCTGGTGCTTTGGAAAATAAATTGACCCCCTCCTCTTTGTGGCAGCTTCTCAAATACTAGAATACTGCTATCATGTTCCCCCTATCATGCCCTCTTTTGAACAGCAGTAACACTTACTACTTTGTGTCTTTTCTTTTTGTGAGCACTCCCAACATTTCCCATTGGAATACTACCCTGGGAATAATGATAGATTTGAGAACATTTGCCTCTGCTTCTCACATAACCAAAGGTATCTTTCTTATCTTTATGCAAGGAAAGGGTGATGATCTATTGGCAGTTCTAAAATGCCTTCAACAAACATGTATCTCCTTTTATAACAAATACAGGAATGATCCAAGGAAAGAATGATCCTCCAGAGCCATCTCCCAGTTTTTCTATTATTTCAAAACCTTATTGATTTGATTTGATTTGATTGCACTTATATGCCGCCCTATTCCCAGAGGGACTCAGGGCGGCTAACAAATCAAGGGGAGGGAATACAGACAAGGGGGGAAAAAACAGACAAGCAACTACAAAAAGAATTTAAAAACAATCAACAGCCACACAATTCGAGCAGGGATGGGAACTCGTCAGCCCCAGGCCTGTCAGAACAGCCAGGTTTTAAGGGCTTTGTGGAAAGCCTGAAGGGTGCTGAGAGTCCAAATCTCCATGGGGAGCTCGTTCCAGAGGACCGGAGCAGCCACAGAGAAGGCCCTCCTCCATGTGGTAGACAATTGGCATTGGCCGGCAGATGGGATTCGGAGGAGGCCTAGTCTGTGGGATCTAATAGGTCTGTTGGAGGAAATTGGCAGCAGGCAGTCTCTCAAGTACCCAGGTCCAATACCATGAAGGGTTTTATAAGTGATGACTAGCACCTTGAAGCGTATCCGGAGACCAATAGGTAGCCAGTGCAGCTCGTGGAGAATAGGTGTAACGTGGGTGTACCAGGGTGCACCCACAATCGCTTGTGCGGCTGCATTCTGGACAAGCTGAAGTCTCCGAATGCTCTTCAGGGGCTGCCCCATGTAGAGTGCATTGCAGTAGTCCAGTCTTGAGGTCACGAGGGCATGAGTGACTGTTGCGAGAGCCACCCGGTTCAGGTAGGGATGCAATTGGTGCACCAGGCGAACCTGGGCAAATGCCCTCCTGGTCACAGCCGACAAATGGTGTTCTAAAGTCAGCTGTGGGTCCAGGAGGACTCCCAAATTGCGAACCCTGTCTGAGGGGTGTACAATTTCTCCCCCCAGCCTGAGAGATGGAATACATGGCCAATTGTTGGGAGGGAAACACACAAGCCACTCAGTCTTGTCAGGATTGAGTGCAAGCTTGTTTACCCCCATCCAGACCCTAACAGCCTCCAGGCACTGACACATCACGTCAACTGCTTCACTGAGTTGGCATGGGGCAGACAGATACAGCTGTGTATCGTCCGCATACTGTGATATTTTATCCCGTGCCGCTGAATGATCTCACCCAGCGGCTTCATGTAGATGTTAAACAGGAGAGGGGACCTCCAGCGGTGCTCTAGGCGTCTCTTTTCGCATTTCATCTCCCGGAGATCCTCAGTAAACCAAGGAGCCCTCATGGATCCCTCCTGGATTTTTATTAAGATCAATAAAAATGAATTAAGCCAAATACATTTCATTCGCAAGATGGGCATACCATACTAAAATATTTTTAAGAGATCAGTGGAATGAAGTGCATTGCACCCACTGAGATATACAACACAATATAAGTGCAGCTGTGAGTTCTTTTCCCACCCTCCACCCCCATCCCTTGATGAAAATGTATTTGAAGTAGGAATATACCTGTGTTTGCTCTATTAACTGATGGATAACAATGTGTCTCTAGTTCAATTTCAGTCATAATATCTTAAGGAAGAAGTAGAAATGTTTCAAACACATATGCATCCATTTAATGCCTCTAATTGCTGATATTTCAATTCTCAATCACCTGTCAGTTATTCTAAAGTCTCTTTACATGATGTGAGGTAGGTGACACATAGACCATGGAATTTATAAGCAGCAATGTTGCTTCTGCTCAAAGGTGAAGAGAAAATGTAGTTGCAATATCCCTGATTTTACAAGGCAAATAAACTGAGAAAGCCAGTAAGATTCTGGAATGTGTGCCTGATATTCTATTGTACTGACACTGGTGTTTCTTTCCCATTAACTATACACTCTGTTCTCTTTCTGACCTCTCTTTTCATCTTGCAGTCATGATCACACAGAGAAGGCAGTTTTTTCCACCTTGATGAGAAAAATAAAGTAAGGTAGTATTTATACAAAATATTACCTGGAAATGCTGCTAAAATAAGTTCAAGACACATCATTATATATTTTTTCCTTACATATAATCTTGCCTAGGTCAATGATTGCTTAATGCTACTTACTCGCCTGATCATTTATAGCATAAGAATAAACCTGTTTGACCAGATTTTGGCAAAAACCAAATGTTTACAGTTTACATAACCACCAAGTATAATATTGAGAACAAAGTGTGCTGTGGAGGTATTCTTTTTATTAGTACTGTGTCAGGCCTGCCTCAGTTTTCTATCTCATGAAAGTAGGACTCGTGACTCCATTTAGTTGAAGCAAAGGAATTTTTACTGAAAAAACGTGATTGCAGCAAAGTCAGGCACAATCTGGTGCTCCCACACAAAGTACAAAGCTATTCTTTCCAATTCCCAATCTCCCCCCACCCACCTCTCATGGCTCCAGTCAGCCAATGTGATGCTGGTAAGATGTTCTGAGAAACTCTGAGGTGTGAAACTGGTAACATTCTCAGAACAAATGGCCTTGAAGAGCCTGGTACAAGCCGATTTGGTGATTTGGTCCTCTTTCGTTGTCATTTTCCCCTCCCATTCTCCCACCCCCTTCCCGTTTCCCAACATTTGATGACAGGAATCCAGCAAGGTGCCACGCCAAGGATGGACATCCTGACATACTGTTTCTGTGATCGTTGTTGGCCTGATATAGGGAAACCACATGATAATATTTATTTATTTGCTTGATTGTTCAATTTGATGCCACCCAAAGTCAAACAGCTCTGGGTGGCCCACAACATAGAGAACAATATCAAAACAATCTAAGAGAATCAACAAAAAGCAAAACAAGATTACAACAAAGGAAATGAAAGAAAGGCAAAACAATGAATCCAGCAAACCCCAAAACAACCTATCAACACCTAACCCCGTGATGGTGAACCTATGGTGCAGCCCTCTCTGCGGGCACGTGAGACATTGCCCAGCTCATCTGCACCAAGCATGCGTATGCACCTCCCACTGGCCAGCTGATTTTTGGGTCTCCGCTGTGCATGCAGGAGATGCACGTGCATATGCGGGGGAGCACAGGGGGTGCGGTACGCATGCACAGGGGGTGGCGCCTGCGGGTGCTGTTGTGTGTGTGTTGCACTATGGGTGTGGGCATACGCATGTGTGCTGTTGTGCACACACACACACTTTTGGCACGCGAGGACAAAAAGGTTAGCCATCACTGACCTAACCTGTAGCAAAGGGAGGGGGGCAACCATCCTAGACCAAAGTCTAGTAATACACCTACAGAACACCAATGTTCAAACAGAGGGCAGGCCTTGCAATAGAGAAGACATGTTTTTTGGTCCTGATAGATGAAATTATCTAACTGAAGGAACCTTAAGTACTCTAACCTTGTTAGTTCAAAATAACTGAGCAGACACCACAGAAGACAGCAGTTCTCAAAAAAACTGGGCCCTACGGTAAAAATGGATAATAAGGGGAAGAATGTTTAGGTGTTTCCACACCTTAACAAAACAAATCATTTTGCCATTTTCAGCAACCATGAACTTCACCTTGATAGCTGAAAGGAGGAAGAGGGAAGAGGATGATAAAACTGATAAAATAAAGTCAGGATGGTACAGTATGTAGTTCTAGAGGTACAGAGTGTCTCTCCCATTATTTGATTGATCAAAAATTTCTTGCAATATTGGGATGAATGCTGGGCTAGCCCCTGTGTCCTTCCCTGTATCCACAGCAAGGTGAGAGTTCCAATTTTAACTAAGCAAAATAATAATAATAATAATAATAATATATGAGTTCAACGTTAATGTTCAATATTTGGAGTTGTGTGACCTAGCATCTTGTTAAAAGATGGGTTAATATTGGCTCTAATTATAGTGAATATGAAAATATATTCCAAAATAGCTTTGATATTCTTCAACAAGAATCTCATTTTCAAGAAATATTCTCTGGGACTAGTAAACAACAAATTTATTATCTAAAGTAAGAGACTTGCCTTTAAAACTTGCCATGGGCAACTATACTATTACATTCATTTTCTTCCAGATAGACTTCCCAATATTCTTGATTCTAATCTGCATGGAGATTCTAGGTCATGTTGCATACCTAGAATTGCTATTTGCATAAAACAGCTTGTGGCTTTTCTCTATAAGTACTGGAGGGTTCTTGGAATACTTAGATATAGACAGGTCCAAAATTAATGATTTTGCTTCAGGTGTTATAGATCCCTCCTTAGACAAGGTTGACCATGATGAATGAACACTTTCTGTAGACGATTTGATGTAAAACTTGACAAATGTTTATATGTGTGTTTTGACAGACACCTTGTGCATTTTTTTAAATAATAGAATATATCAATGTCTATCTGAGAATTGCCTTGGAGAGGTCAATTTAAACTAGCAAAAAACTATTTCACCCAAAAGGTCTATGTTGCAATTATATGCAATGCTATTCCACAGAAATATTCATATTTCTGTGAGGGATCTCTGTAAAAAAAATATTAAGCCTTGCAACAGGTGATGGAATTGATAAAGATGTTTGAATTTTGGTTGTGTTTATGTTACTTGAACATTGGAAATGTTGATGGAGATAGATGGGAATTTGAGTCAGAAATATAGGGTGTTTTAATCCAGTCAATTATTTGGATTCGTTCATATGCAGGTGAGTAAAGTTTTCTCAAGCAAAACAGATGGCTGAATATTTCTACAATGGGACCTTCTTCTATCTACTAAAATGGAAAATGTGTGGCCTCCTGCAGGTTATGGAACTTTAATTTCCAACAGCACCAATAAATATAGTTCAGGTGATGAATGCTGAAACTACTTCAGCAACAATAGTTGGATGCTTATCTTTTGAGGTAGTCCAGACCAGAAGTATGAACCATGAGTACTCCTGCCACCTTTATTGCAAGGTTACAGTAACAGAATCTTGCAAGTCTGCAACACTTCTCTTTTCTTTTACTTTTCACAAAACTAGGGAGGGTCCCCTCTGAGATGCTTCCCACCCCTGTTTTCCTTCTGTGAGCTAAGATATCTTTTGCATGATGGTTGTCACTCAGTATCAAGGATGCAGCTGAAGAGGGGTCAAGAGTATTAAGTATCGGGGGTGTAGATAACTAACAATCTGAACTGTTCTCTCCAGACCTTAGTGAAGCATGCAAACTAGCATCTGCATTTTCTGCGTCGGATGAGGAGAGCACATCTTTCTCCTTCTGTCCTAGCCACTTTTTACAGAGGCACAATCGAGAGCATTTTAACAAACTGCATTACTGTTTGGTTTGGTGGCAGCAGTGCCTCAGAGAGAAAATCCATTCAGAGAGTGGTGAGGATGGCCGAGAAGATTATAGGAAGCTCTCTTCCTGTCATTCATTGTTTATAAGTGCTATGTGCTTAGAGCTCAAAGCATGGTTAGAGACCCCACACACCCACTTCACGGTCTGTTTCTGTTGCTCCCCTCTGGGAGGAGATTTTCTAAGTATTTCTAGCAGGATTACCAGATTCTGTAAAAGCTTTGTTCCCTATGCAATCCACCTGGTAAACTCGCAAGATTCATTTTTCTCACCATCTACATCTGAACTAGATTGTATTGTTTCTCCATGTCATATAATATAATTTTGTATTTATTTATTTTGTCATGTTGATGTAGTGAATACTGGAGGTGGTGACCAGAGCTGTATGCAATGAACTTTTTTTTAATGTATGCTGATTAGTGTACATTCAAAGTGACAATAAAGTTAGTCTAATCCTAAATCTAAGTGTAGACTTCCTCCTGTCTTTCATTACATTGCCATATACCATTTATAGCATGTTTCCCCTTCTTGCTCTAGACAGACCATCTTTGTTGTCCTAGTCAGACAAGATAAGTATTGGAAGACAGTGAACATACTGGCCCTGGGTTAATGAGCTTCCACATTTCCCAATCTAGATGGATAACAACATGTTGGGTCATTCTTGGTGAGGCCTTTCCAAAGCCTAGTACTTGGACATCACTTATCAGACACATATTAATTTCATGGATTTCACCTAGCTTCACAAGGACAACATATTTTTTTTATAAAAGCACCAAACAATCTCAAATATGAAAACCAAAACCATAGCATACAACCTCTAAGAAAACTTCAAAGAGTGATAGAATAGAATAGAATAGAATTTTTTATTGGCCAAGTGTGATTGGACACACAAAGAATTTGTCTTTGGTGCATATGCTCTCAGTGTACCTAAAAAGACAAGATACATTCATCAAGAATCATAAGGTACAACACTTAATGATAGTCATAGGGTACAAATAAGCAATCAGGAAACAATAAATAAGTGGGAGGAGATGGGTGATAGGAACAATTAGAAGGTTAATAGTAATAATAATGCAGCCTTAGTGAATAGTGGTGAAGGAATTATTTCTTTAGCAGAGTGATGGCGTTCGGGGGGAAAACTGTTCTTGGTGTAGTTGTCTTGGTGTGCAGTGCCCTATAGTGTCATTTTGAGGGTAGGAGTTGAAACAATTTATGTCCAGGATGCGAGGGATCTGTAAATATTTCCACAGCCCTCTTTTTGACTCATGCAGTGTACAGGTTCTCAATGGAAGGCAGGTTGGCAGTAATTGTTTTTTCCGCAGTTCTAATTATCCTCTGAAGTCTGTGTCTATCTTATTGGGTTGCAGAACCAAACCAGACTGTTAACAGGTGGTCAGTGACATACTGGGGTAGAGTTCCTCCAGTGGTGGGTTCCTACTGGTTCAGGCCAGTTCAGGTGAACCAGTAGTGGTTTGGCAGCATGGGTCACTGTAGCTGGCAGCGACCCAGGCCTACCACACCCCAAAACCAGTTCTCCCAGCCATCTTGTTTTTGGCTTCTGCACATGCGCAGAAGCATTTTGATAGTACTACACATGTGTGTGCATGCACTCTGCGTAACTATGAGTGAACTGACCGTAGTAGCTGCCAGAACCCACTACTGAGTTCCTCGATGAATGGAATATAATCAAATAAATATTATTTGAATTCCATATTTCCCCCTGAGTTTATTCTGCAAATCTCCAGATGACAGGAGAAAGGTTAGTCTTGTCTAGAAGTAGTAAGAGGCAATTCACCATCTCCATTTTATTAAAATAAATCTGTACCAGAAAAAAACCCCAACCTAATAAAATCGTATGGAATAGAAAGTGTGACTTGCGGAAGACAGTGCTTTACAATATTTTACTTCTTTTTTTTTCTGTGCCGGTATACTAGAGGTGTTTAATTTGAAAGCATTAGAGCTTTTTCACACATCACAAAGAAAACTAACAGTAAGAGAGAGGAAAGTTTTATCCCTGACTCTGCACTGATGAAAGAACCCTACCATTATGTAAAGCATATCATGTAAGCAGGAGCATAAAATACTGACTTACTGGAACACCAGAGATTTGTATTTATGGGCCAATCTGGTGAAACCCATGGATTATGGAAGACTGCAAGAGAAAGTAAAATGTAGTGAGCATCTAGTAACATCACAATTCATGACATCTAAATAAATAGAAATATTACATGTTTATGAAACTGAAAGAAAGAAAGAAGAATGTAATGTAGCTGAATAACAACATCATCAACAGCAACAATCTGATTCATCCAGGAGATTTGATGAATATCTCCATGGAAGTAAACTTGGAGATTTAATTTTCAATGAAAAAGCTTAAATGTATTTTATAAGGTACAAAGAGTTGTTTCATCTAAATTGTTATGGATACGTGGATCAATTTTATTAGTGTCAATGGATGATGCTAACCAGAAAATAGGTGTGATTTTGGGGGAAAACATTCTGAATTTCTATGATCTGAGAGAAGTTAGTTTAGGTACATGGATAGATTATATTTTTCAACAAACTAAAAAATGCAAAAAAGATAATTGAGATTCAGTATTAAGGTAGAATGGTAATTCTTTAGTGACTAACTCTTTAGAGAAAGTTTTGTTTTGAAACTACACATTTGTTTTGAATGTGTAGTTTAAGCATTTAACTCTGTGTGGTTAAAAGGAAATCTCAAAGGATGATTGATTTGATTGCTCAGGATGAAAGATTGAAGAAATTAATGAACAAGACAAGGGAGACAACTAATTTTAGTGTAGGACAAAACTTGGGGTGGGGTCGGGTGGGTGGGGTGGAGTGGGGAGATTGTCCAAAGTGGATATTGGGGAAAAAGAGTCACAAAGGAAAAGGAAGCAAGCGAAAGAGACCAGAGGGAAGGCAGAAACTCTTCAGGAAGTAAAAGATCAGTCTCCTAACAGAATGAATGAGAAGCACACATAAGGAAAATGATATGGATGTTGTTTGGAGCAAAGTGAAACAAATCTTCCAAAGTGGCACAGAAATATGTAGAATTATACCAATGGGAAGTGATGTTTGGTGGAGTGAGAAACTGAGAAACGAAGTGCATGGAGAGGAGAATGTATATAAGAGAACGATTGTTGCAAAAAATGAAGGCACAAGCAAGGCAGTAAATAATGGATATATGGTTCTAAAGAGAGCAAGGAACTATTTTTTAAAAAATTTAAGGGCAGAGACAATGCAGAACAATATTGATGGAAATAAAGTGACTGAAAAGAACTAACAGTAGTGATTAGAAAAAGAGGTGAAAGACTGCTGGAAGGAATATTTTAGAGATTCAAATGGAAGAATAATGTTACATTGAAGGATGGCAATGAACGAGTGCTATAGATGCTCGTATTTAAGAAAGAGGAATGAAAGGGAAATTGCAAATTCTGTGAGAACATTAAAAATGGTAAAGTTGTACAGATGGAGGTTGTATAACTGAAGAAAAAGTTAAAATATGAAGTGATTGTATGACTTACTCATTGTAAATATGAAAACTCTGCATCAAGGTTGACTCAGCCTTCCATCCTTTCGAGGTTGGTAAAATGAGGACCAAATGGTTGGGGAAAATATGCTGACTCTGTAAACCACTTAGAAAGGGCTGTAATGCATTATGCTGTACAAAGAAGTCTAAGTGCTATTGCTATCTGCACCTGATGACTGGAAGAAGATTATTATTGCTTCTCTACAAAGGTGGTATTCAGCCAGTTCTCTCTGGTTTGGGCGAACCAGGAGTGGCGGCTGTCCTGACATAATGTGTGAGCACTCGCATGCACAGAAGGCAGTGCACATGTGCAGACCAGGGATGGTTCCTACCTGCATTGGTACTGCTTCACTTCACACATGCTTTGCTGCGTGCACGTGCGCAGTTCACTGTAAATTGTTCTGCACCTGAGCAAAGACCATGAAAAATGAATAAAAAAACATGACGGCAACGACAGTGGGGACCGGGGAACCAGTTTCAGGGTGTGGCCAGCCTGGGTCACTGCCGGTTCTTCAACTCAGGCCAAATTACCACTACCGGTTCCCCCAAACCAGTGGGAACTGGTAGCAACCCACCTCTGGTGCAGACACGGCGCGTGCAAGCAAAATTAACGAATGCACTCACATTTGCGAACCGGTAGGAAAGGGAAGTGAATGCCACCACTGTTTCTCTAGGCAAAGAGAATGTTAACACAATGAACGCCTGGGTAGGTGATTAACAGAATCTGGAAAGTGCATTGTGGAATTAAGCTAGGTAGAGAACATGAGCAGATTTCTGCTCGTCAGTAGGTCCAGTAGAAATGCAAGAATTAGTGTCAGAAAGAAAGTTCATTGAATGTTTGTTGATTTACAAAAGTATATAATGAAGTCAATAGGCTTGAAATATGGAACTTTTGCATGGCTTTGGAACTGGAAGTTGCTTTCTATTTGCAAAATGGCTGTTGTTTGGTGAAAGTAAAGCATTTATTACACTTGACTGAATGTTTCATGATGGCTTAGCATTGAACAGGTGCTAAAAAAAGTATGTGTCATGTCCTTTTGACTGCTTAATGTATTTATGGATAAATGTTAATGATATTAACATAGCAGAGAAGTACTTTAAGACATAAAAAGAAAACGAATGTTCCAACTCAATTAATTTACACTTTAAAATAATATAAAAATAATTAATATGTTCTTTTAAAGGAAAGGGAAAATAAGATTATTATTATTATCAAGTAGGGAAGAGAGTTGTAAGAAAGTACAATCTAAAAATTCCAGAGATTGCCTTAAAGGCATCTATTTATTACATTTACACCTCTGCTTTTCAGAGTACATTTAAATATTTCTGGTGCAAAAAGTGCAACGGGGGGGGCAGACACATTGAACAAAATATTCAACACTAGTGCATAGAGGAAAAAATAGGTGGTAAAATTATCATCTGGGGTTATACCAGCAAAGGATATAAACAAAAGTATTTCTTACAGGAAAAGATTCAAGCTTGTTCTATTGCTGCGTTTTCTATCCATAAATATTAAGGAACATATTTCTGTATGTAACAGAATAGAGATACAAGACACCACAAGTTATATCATAATTACTTGGCAAAATGTGATTTCCTTGTTTTTGCACTACATGTCCAACAAAACTATGCATGAGAATGAATTGTGACAATTGGAGTGGCTAAATAAAAGGAGCCAGGAACAGAGTACCAAATTATATGTCCTTCTACCAATTTTCCCTTTCCTAAATAAACTAAACATCTCCTGAAGGATCATAGTTTTTTCTGAATTTGAAGCTTAAGTGCCTTAAGTGTGTTTGTGCTCTAAATAGAGTCCCTACAAAATTTAGATGAGCACAAACATTATAGCAGCAACCCTGAACAGCAGAAAAAGGAAACAGAGCATCTGTACAACATCTTCTAACAAAATGGATATCCATGCAACTTCATCAAAAAGTGCCTGACCACTCACCCAATATAGCACAACCAACCCAAGCTGTATAAAGGATAACACTGCCACACATCAAAAAAGTTCAGAAGCCACTAACAGACTATTACAACCATATGGCATCAACATAGCCCACAAATCAACTAAGCCCTCCAAAAGATCCTGTAAATGAAAAAAAACCAGCAGCCTCAGAAGAAAAAACAGGAATCATCTACAACATACAATATAAAGACTGCAACAGCCACTACATAAAACAAGCAGGCAGAAGACCAGCAGAGTGCATCCATGAACACCAACTAGCAGTTTGAAGACATGAAGACAAGAGCCGAGGTGGCGCAGTGGTTAGGGTGCAGTACTGCAGGCCACTTCAGCTGACTGTTATCTGCAGTTCAGCGGTTCTAATCTCACTGGCTCAAGGTTGACTCAGCCTTCCATCCTTCCGAAGTGGGTGAAATGAGGACCCAGGCTGTGGGGGCGAAATGCTGACTCTCTAAACTGCTTAGAGAGGGCTGAAAGCCCTATGAAGCGGTATATAAGTCTAACTGCTATCACTATGATGAAAACTCTTTAATTTCACAACATATGGGCAGATTTAAACACAGTTTCAACTGGGAAACTATGACCATCCTAGACCAAGTCTAGTCCAAAAATGCTAGAGAATTCCTGATAGCCTGGCACTCTTGAGAAATTGGCCATCCAAAGACACATAGACATAAATAACATCTATATACTGTGCAAAAGAGACAATCCACAAGCCAAAAAGAAAACAAAAAGACCAAAACACCTCCCCATCAGTCCCAAAGGTGCTTTTTTAGGAGGCAACTGGACTTTCTTGCTTTTTCTTTGAAGACGTTTTGCTTCTCATCCAAGAAGCTTCTTCAGCTCTGATAGGATAGTGGGTAATGGAAGGATTTGTAATCCTTGCAGACCGCTGGTCATTTAAAACACTTGGAGGTTTATCTGTGTCCTCAGAGTCACCTGAGTAGTGCTCCTGGTTCCTGTGGTCAAAGAAAAAACAAGAAAGTTCAGTTGCCTCCTGAAAAAGCACCTTTGGGATAACTATGAATGACTGAGGATCTCTACCAGTAGTGGGATTCAGCCAGTTTGCACCTATTCGGGAGAACCGGTTCTTACATTTCTAAGAGGTTCAGAGAACCTGTTGTTGGAAGAAATCTTCTTTTGGTTTTTTTCCGCTTTACAGGGCTAATCCTGTAAGGAAGGCAGGAAGGAAACATTCTGGTGTTGTTTCTAGCTTAATCTTTATTGCCTTGCTTACAGAAACTGCCTCTCCGGTTAACCCTTATTACATTGTAACAGCTAAGGCAAAGTGCCCATCTACCTGAATAATGTTGAGTTGGCCATGCCCACATGGTCACATGACCACTAAGCCACGCCTACCCACTTGGTCATTAGGACAGAGAACTGGTTGTTAAATTATTTGAATCCCACCACTGATCTCTCCAGACTTTTAGCTGTACAAGTTGGGATGAACACTCTTGGAATGGTGTGGGAGTAGAAATGGATTTCCAGAGGGGAAATTGCAGATTTCATGATGTCTTTGATATTACTTAGTTTGGATAATGAAATATCTGCAAAAAAACAACCAAATTCAGGGAGCAGCAAGCACCACTTTCAACCCTGGGCTACAAACATTCTCCAATTGCTTTTAAATCTACTTAAACATTGTCATGTTAGACAAAAGGTTTAGCATATAGCTTTATTTTCATGCTAATTAATGTAATTATGCAGGTTATGAAATACATCCCAACTCCTAGATACATGCACACATATGTACATATACACCTTTCTGCTGTTCCACCATTCCTGATATTTTTTAATTGAGGCTTGTAATAGCATGCTTGTACCACAAAACGTGAAAATCTCTAAAACAAATGTAATTTAATAGATCCCTAAAGTTAACAGAATACAGAGTTGGAGGTGACCTTGGGGATTTTCTAGTCCAACCCCCTACTCAAGCAGGAATCCTAAACTATTTTAGACAAATGGTTCTTCAATCTCTTCTTTAAAAACCTCCAGTGTTGGAGTATCTACAACTTTTAGAGGAAAGTTGATTAATTGTTCTAACTGACAGGAAATTTCTCCTTAGTTCTAGGTGGGTTTCCTTCTTGATTAGTTTCCATCCGTTGCTTCTTGTTCTGCCTTCAGGTGAATAGGTTGATCCCCTTTCTTTGTGGCAGGGCATTAGATGAGAGATTCCTACCTGGTGGACCACACTATTTCTCTTGAAAAGAAATCAGCAACTACTTCACTGACATCCATACCTTAATTTCCTCATCTATCCTCATGCTCATTTTATCAGGTCACACTTAATTCGGTGCTCTCCAATTTCTAGAATCAGCTACTAACAATTCTTAACTGACTTAATTATGAAAGTTGAGTCCCATCTCATCCAAATGGCATGATTTGGAGTTGAGGACTATTTGATGCCTCAGATCTGATATCTGAATTGATCCCAGATAAATCAAGCTGGATTTTATATGAGACTTCCTATATGAATTTTTTTTTTTAGTTTTGTATACACTGAGCCCTTCATGTGCACACCCATACTCATGCATGCACTTTTTAGGTCTCTAAGTTGGAAAAACAATTTCCACTACTCAGCATGCAAGCTTTATATTGGAAGAAGCAACGCTTTATTTCTCTGACAAAGCCGTTCATGAGATATATGTGCTAGACCTACAGCAATGAAGAATTGGACAAAGCCTCTCTGAAGCTAATTGTCTGTAGTGAACCTCTTCCACAATATGGTTTGTTTTTATAACCTCTTAGTTTTCAGTAGACTGTAGTCACAGTTGTGACAGCCCAAAGAAATTGAACTTTCTACACCGTTCTCCTTAATACAGGCTGCCACTTAGTCCTATTGTTATTAGAATAATTTGCTCCCAAGTTCTGCAATGAACTCTGTGCCCAAGTAATTAAAGCTCTTAAAGTTTCTAGTCCTTTGTTTAAAGAATTCGTCCTTGTGCTCTCTATGCCCCATCAGCTACCTAATTAGCAGAGCCTTTGCGTGATTAAAAATTCTCATAGAGATTCTGCTGGATATTTGCCACTCTTAATGAGTGTTTGTGGACAGCTGGGAGCGGGAGTTGGCTCCCCCCTTCCAGGACCTCCAATGAATTCGGCAGACCTCTGCCAGGGCCCAGGAGTGAAAGCTGTCATTTTAGTAATGTGGATGAAAATTGGTCAAAAGCACTGTGGTCCTTGAGGAATGAAAGGCCTTGAAATATAAATGAAGATGAATATTCATATTTGGTTCAATCAGAGCCAACTATTAATATACATGTCTGTCAGTAAGAAAAGTCAAACTTATTCCTTGTGCTTGGCATAATTTTGCTCCTGATTCACAATTATTCCGTAGTTCTTCATCTTAGTTTCATAGCCTTTTCAGCTAACTTGAGCTCTTGTATGGAAATTCAAAGTTATTTTAGCCAAGCTCATAAGTACTGGTATCTTTCTATAGCTTGAGTTACTGCATTCTCTCTTAAAAGCTACTTGGGTCTTCATGAAAAATTCTCAGTACAAAACCTTGGTTTTCCCAGGCTTTAGTCATCATGAAATACAAGTAAATAAAAGTTTTATAAAATGATCCATCATATGGCCAGATGGGAGTTAAACAGGTCAAGGCTTCTTCACATTTCAGTCATCAGTGTGCAAAATGTCAATGGCTGTGTGACTGAGTTTTGCATAATTTATGCTATATAAAGTTGCTATAACCTTATAATAAAGGGAGTGTTAGGAGTTTGATTTCTTGTCTGGACTACCTCAAAGTACTGACAACTGTCAGAAGGGCTTCTTAAGTGTACAGTGCTAAGAACCACAACTCTTGGTGTTCAGTGCAAAGATATCCTTAACCACAATTGCCACCTGCTCTTCAGTTCTACAGTGTACATTTTAATGAACTCAGGTTGGTCTAAAAAATATATTGCCTCACTAAGGGTTTTGAACTTCTGAACTTCCTATATCGAACAGTTTTGTTTTTCATGTAATCAGGACAATTCATCATCCATATCCTACATGGGGAAAAAAATTCTACACAATCCGCCTAAAGCTGAGAGGCCATTTTCAGCTAATACCTGAAACCTCTACTGACTTTTTTGGTACACCGTACAGCAAAAGAAAAAGTTTTAGATTCTTTTATATTATTTCTGGTTTAAAACTTTCTTGCTTAAGCATAGATCCACCCAGGGAGTGTTCAGCATTGCTTCAGGTGGGCCTCCAACTCATTCTTTCAACTTAATTCTACTTGCATGTTTGTAGCTCAATGTGACAGAATTAGAAAGAATGGGAATAGTTTGTATTTTAGCAAATTTGTCATGAAAGACTTTTCTCCAAAAAATATTCCCTTCACAGGACCACAAATTAATATGATATGCTCTGTTTTTATCTGTTACCATTCTGTGATACCTGACTCAGTAATTTTCAGTCTTTTCAAGTGTTAAGGGAGTGAGTAGCATGCCAATTGTTTACGTAAATAAAATAATGAATCAATACATATTTAAATTAAATTTGCTAGTGGCTTTACTGCCAGACATGACGGTTCTGTGCTTTCTCCCAGAAGAACATCCTTATTACCGTCCAGGACCATACAAAATGCAAGCATACAGCACAAAGATACAATCAATACCTTTAGTACATTTCATCAATGACCCTCACAGTATATAGTAGCATAGAACTGGACTAACAAACAGGGGAATACTAAATAGCATACTATTTAGCTGACTATGTCAAATGGTGCATTTATTTATATGACATACATTAATAATGGTCAGATTTCTGGATCAATATTGGCCTAACTCTCCAGGCAACAACACAGAATTTTGCACGTTGAGAGGAACGGATCTTTTCATATCTGCCAGAAGCAAGTGGATATAAAATTAATTACATTTACCTGCTTTATTTATTTAAAAGCTGAGGGGAGGACAATGAGAGTACACAATATTTCAGGATTCTTAGGTTAAACTCAGAAAAGGCTTCCCAGGAAATCAACATGACATGGCTAGATAAGCACCCTTATGTTATATTAAGATGAAGCTATTTTAAGCAATTGATTGCTGTTTGTTGACCCAGAAGTGGACAATTTTAATATTTTTCGTTTAATTACAATGCTTCTTTCTCCCATCTTCCCAACAGCTTAATTATACGTGTTCCTTGAACTTCTCAAGCTAAGCAATAGTTGGTTGTTAACAATGCTGATATTTCTGTCCTGAGAAACAGTAGCTCCCTGTGTAACTACTCCATACTGCAGGTACCAAATGGAATGAATAACACAAGAAGGCATTCCTCTTTGTTGCAGATGATCCATTCACATGATCAAAGATGTCCTCTGAGGGAAAAACTGCAGAATTCCCTCTCTGAAAATTATTCCTCAACTTTGTGTCTTCGACTGAGAGAGCAGTCTGCTTCCAACTAACACAATCTAGGAAAAATGAACACTTTGTACCTTGAGGAAAGCCTTGAGGCTTTCTATTGACAATTGAATGGTTACTATAAGAACAAACTAGGCACAAGAGGTTCCACTTTATTCTATTTCAATTTGTATGGCTGCCCATCTCACTAAATGAAAGAAACAATGACAATAATGCAAAAGTTAAATTACATAGCAGTCAAGACTAAAGCACACATCACAGCCATCAACTTAGCCAAGAAACAGATCCCTGGACACACTCGGGGTCCCAGGCCCAGTTTGTCTAAAATGGGCAGGATACAAGTGCTGTAGAAAACAGAAATCATAATTACATGGAGTCTGAGTTTGATTCAGTGCTGTTGCTTTATGTTCTTAATGTGAAAGTTCCTAATTTAGACTGTTTAAGATTCTGGAATGGAAAAGCAATTGCTATGAAAAGGATTCAGAGGGGCAGGCAGAGACATTCAAGGCTGTACAATCTTGATATAACGATATTACATAGGTCACATCTTATTGTTTCCATCATTTTTGAATATCCTAAATTTATACCATCTACCCACAGTTCCAATTCTGAATCAGACTGGATTCATAAATAGCACTAAATTATGATTGGTCTGTGATCTGTTGAATAAAACACAATTGTAGACTGAAGAAAATGCAGCATGTAAATCCCATAACCCCATGATTTATAAACCACAATATCTTGGTTCCCATATCACATTAAGCTAAACTCGAACACATGATTACTTAATGCTTCATGCGGACTCCTGTTAAATCTTTCCCTAGCTTTACTTACTTCTATGACACCAAAGGCATTACTTAAGGCTTTTAACCTTTTAAATTTGTCAGAGAAGAAACTAAAAACTAATGTGATTTTTTTTAATTCCCCATTCCCAGAGAACATGCATTAATTTTTTATTTAATTCACTGTATAAATAATTAGTGCTTTTTTAATCAGATTCACCAAATGGAAAAGACATATTTTAGAATTAGACCATTTCTGTCCTTCTTTTCCAAAGAACTATTTCAATCAGTTGCAATCAAAGGCTGACACTTGCTTCTTAGTTTTAAGTAAAAAAAAAAAAAGTTATTTACTGAGGGAGTTTAACAGGTAGAAAGTTCCAGGTGTAGTCTCTGTGGTATTCAGGTAAGATTAGGAATATCTGGTCACACAGATCCTACAGAAAATTTCTGAATTTACCGAATTAGATGGACTAACAGTGTAAACCCACTTTAAGGTTTCCAATTCTTCCTATTAAACAATCATAAATAGGAACATTTTTCAAATTCAACCTCTTTGGGTTTTTCCACGTACAAGCAGGGCTTTCAATAATCTTCACACACTTCAGACATTCCTCCTTTTGGCTACTGCTCCAGAGGAAATTCAGCCAAAACAGATTTCTTGTAACTCTGCAACTTTCTTATTCTACCTACCTTCTGCTCTCCTGGGAAGTCACAATAAGGCCTTACTAACCTTTCACTTTCTGATGACTCTGAGATGTAGTTTCACTGCACCTGGAATAATGGTCCACTGGAATCCTTGTATTATGTTTTGTTTTACTTTTTAAAATTGGACTTGATGAACCTACAAGTGAGGTAAGTACAGGAAGGGCAAATACTGGCTTGCTGGTAAATAAACAACTGACCTTACTATGGACCAGTGTATAGACATTAAGACCAGCTATTATCTTTAGCACCTTAATGTTGGCCATCCAAGGAGAAAAGGAGAAGAACTTCCAGAGCACAGCAATATAAAAATATTGTTTTGTTTGTTTATTAAATGTATATATCAGAAGTAGGTTGCTGCCCGTATTACTACTGGTTCACTTCACGCACATTTTGCACACATTCCCTTCACTCATGTATGCGCATGCACAGTTCAATAAAAAATGTCCTTCGCGCATGCGCAGTGAACTGCACATGCACAGTCACTACAAAACAATATGGTGGCAACATCAGCAGCGAGGCAACCGGTTCAGGGGCATGGCAAGCCTGGGTTGCTACTGGTTCTGTGACCCAGGCAAAAATATCACTACTGTTTTGGTCGAACCAGGCTGAACCAGCAACCCACCTCTGGTATATATGCCACCCATCTTGCAATTGAATGACTCTGCATGGCTTACAACACCATCAAAACAAGAATAAATAAACACCAAATGTTAAAAATATTAAAATTAATGGGAAATAGGGTAAACTAGGAACCAGAACATGAATGAGATGTAGATGGGATTTTCTTCTTAATCCACTAACAAGCTCCAACATGGTACACCTGCATCAGAGTCCAAGACTAGGCAGCATCACCAGGTTTTGAAGGTCAACAGCTGGTTGGGTCCTTCTCTTGCCATTAAGTTGATTAAAGGTAGTCCTGTACTTACCATTATTTGTTTAGCAACCATTCAAACTAAAAGTGACTTACAAGTGCTCCTTATGCTTTCATCCACCATAGCATCCTCATGAGCATATGATCAAAATTCAGGTGCTTGGCAACTGGAATGCATTTGCAAAGGTTACAGAGTCTCAAGGTTATGTGATAGCAAATTTGCAACTTTCCTAGCCATCTTCCAACAAGCATAGTCAACAGGGGAAGCTGGATTTGCTTAATGACCATATGATTCACTTAACAACTGCTGCTATTCAAACACAGCAAAAAGGTTGCTAAATCAGGCATGACTCACTCAACAACCACTTTGCTTAGTAACAGAAGTTGTGGTCCCAGTCGTGGCCATAAGTCAAAGACTACCTATACTGCCTTTTTCAGGGTTCACTTTTCTTGTTAATAGCTAAATGCTTCCAATCACAAAGGTGTTCCTATGATGGAGAAGAAACTTGTAATTGTCCAAGTTTGACTTTCTATGGAAGCAGCTTTAATTCAGAAAAGAAATTAGATCAGCTGCTATCAATGGCAGGTTGAAAAATGAAGTGGAAAAACTTGGGACAGGTGTGGGAGCATATTAGTGAGGCAATTAGGTTTAGCAATAATGATTTATCACTTGTAGTAAGGTCACATCTTAGAAATCTGTGCCCCCGCAACATTTAAAGCTGTGCTAAATCAAAAAGTTCAGAGTCAAGAGAAACAAAATATTCAGAGCATCATAGCTAACACCGATTTCTTTAACATTAGACAACATTTATAAAGATTTTATTAGATTTATATTTCTATTTATAGAGCATTTCCTGAATCTTAAAAGAACTTCATGTATTTTATCTCTGCTAAAGATTAATGAAGAGCTGTTTTTACTAAGAGTCAGAATTTGAAGATGAGAGAATATTAACATATCTATATATTGAACTGTCATGTATCTCACAACCAATGTCCCATCACAGAAAATCATTTTTCTTGTAGCTTGTGGCCAAACTTTAGCACTAGATGCCATCAAAATAGAACCCCTATAACATCTCAAGATCTGAGTCTATATATGTCAGAAGTAATTGTATCATTCATTAGTATTGTCAACTGAGCAGTTCTTAATCCTAAATTTCACTGCATGTATTTTTATTTTATTTTTATATGCCAAAAATCCATTACAAGCATGCCTTGGCCCTAAAATGGCTTGGGTTGGGGATCAGAGGGGAGGATTAGAATATTGTCCTGACACCAAATGTGGATACTTTATTGAATTAACTCTGATTCTCCCAAGGGTGAAGAATTTTCAGGCAGCAGCAGAAAGCCATTGGCACAATAAGAGAGGCAATAAAAATATGTAAATATGTCATAGAAGGTGGAAAGGATACATGTAGCAATAGCAATAGCAATAGCAGTTAGACTTATATACCGCTTCATAGGGCTTTCAGCCCTCTCTAAGCGGTTTACAGAGTCAGCATATTGCCCCCAACAATCCGGGTCCTCATTTCACCCACCTCGGAAGGATGGAAGGCTGAGTCAACCTTGAGCCGGTGAGATTTGAACAGCCGAACTGCAGAACTGCAGTCAGCTGAAGTAGCCTGCAGTACTGCACTCTAACCACTGCGCCACCTTGGCTCTTGTAAACCTTGGTAGGAAAGAAATGGCAAATAAAAAGAAGGTATTAATTGTCTAGAAACTACATAAATTCAAATAGTCTAATAAAACTGTTCATAATTGCATGACTATCAAGTTTTGTTAGTCCTTCAGGAAAGTAAACCATCTGATACTCTTTTTCAACCAATTGAAATCCTTGGAATTTGGAAATGATTGCTTTTCCATTGCTACTAGCAGAATAGCTGGTATTTGTGTACCCAGTTATATTTTTTTTAGTTTACTCATTAAGTAAAAACAAAAGGTAAATAAGTCCCTGCAGATTTTACTCGATGGTTGTGGTAGACCATAGCGGGTGGTGTTCATGTCTGTTACAAAACCATTGAGCCAGCGTTGTCAGAAGAAATTTCTGTGACTATATGGCCAGCATCATATCACAGAGCGCAGTTACCTTCCCACTAAAAGAGTACCGATTTATCTACTTGCATTTGCATGCTTTCAAACTCCTATGTCGGCAGGAGCTGGGGCAAGGATGGGAGCTCACCCTGTTACATGGAGTTCAGGTCTCAAACCCGGATTGTCGGCTTTCCAGCCCACAAATCCAGCATCTTAACCACTGAACTCCCACACTGCCCCATTCATTTTGGAGGCATAAATGTTATACTTTACATTCAGCCCTTTAATTTTTGCAATTCTGGGGTAATGACTAGAACTACAAGTTTCCCATTTTTAACGGGAATTGGATATACAGTGCTTGATTTCTGCTAGGTAGGCAACATACCACATGAAGTTTCAGCTGGTATACAGATTTTTCTCAATATTCTGTGACAGAAGCATTTTTGAGTCAGTTTTTATATGTCCAACAATAGGAGGTTTTTTAAAAAAAATTACTTGATTCATATACAAAACTTTGGCAGAGTCTTTTAAGTAATTTAGTATACCGAATATGATTCTATTGGAAGTCTGCACACTTTCCAACACTATGTTCAAAAATAGATATATCGTACTTTAAATATCAGCCAAATTTTACTTCTTTTTATTTGTGAAAACACTATTTTGCCTAATGCAAAGTTTGCATTTAAAATTTTAGAAATCTTTTGTTGAGCTCATAGAGCTTTGCCCTGACATGGATATTTTTTTTGTTTATTCTATTGTTCATCAGTGTGTCTGCTTTAATTTTTCAACAAGGGAAAAAAAACACTCTGCAGTGGACAAGAGGCGACTTCACAAATACCAGAGAGAGATTTTTGAGTCCTTAAGATGATCAAATGTATTAGAGCAAGGCTGTCAAACCTGTAGCCTACAGACCAGATATGTCACATGCTGGCCATGCCCACACCCTGTTTAGCGAAGGGAGGAAAGTTATGATACATCCAGGGGTGGGTTGCTGCCAGCATTACTGCCAGTTCTGTGCGCACATACATTTTGCACATGCACTCGCTTCACTCATGCGCACATGTACATTTGCACATCAATAGGTCTGTACACGCACAAGACATTAAAAATGAATAAATAAATAAATTTGTGCAATGAAAATTGTTCTGCGCATGCACAGAACTGAAAATCAAGATGGCACCACTGTGGGAGAACTGTTTTGGAGGCATAGCAGGACTGGGTCACTGCCCGTTCTAGTGACCCAGATTGCCAAACCACTACCGGTTCAGCCAAGCCAATAGAAACCCACCATTGGATACATCATGTGACAATGCTGTAACTATGCCAGTATAACACTTCTGTATTAAAGTATAAGCTTGAGAAGTATGAAATCTAATGTGATATCAGAATTAAAGTTAACAAGGATGTCCTAGCACATGATAATCTGCTGGGATCAACTTGTGGAGATCTTTTTCTTTACATAGATGTGTCACATGGAAGCAAGATCAAGACAGTCACTTTGCTTAATCATCAGCTTGAGCAGAAGCCTATTCTTCAGCAAAGCCCAGTGGGTCATCCATTTTGCTGCTTAGACATAAGTGCCACTTGGCAATTTTGCTTTAAAGGGTTGAAAACTTTGATAGCAACAAGCACTCCTCAAAAGTTTTATACACCCGGGTTTCTCAACCTTGACATCTAGAAGATGTTTGGACTTCAACTCCCAGAATTTCTCAGCCAGCATGCACATCTTCAAGTGTCATCTTCAAATTGTCAAGGTTGAAATTGACATGGTTGATCTACACAAAGATGCCCAGAGAAGAAAGAGGGGGAGAAAATTGTCCTTTAAGAACTCCAGTGCGCTTCCCAATCTATAGACCAAATGCATACTATCTACACTGTTGGAGGCACTGTTTAACAATAGGTTGAGATGCAATACAAGTAGTTCTCGACTTACAACAGTTTGTTTAGTGACTGTTCAAAGTTGCATGGCACTGAAAAAAGTGAGTTATGACCGTTTTCAAAGTTACAACCTTTGCAGCACCCCATGATCATGTGACCAAAATGCTTGGCAACTGGTTCTTATTTATGACCTTTGATGTGTCCCCAAGTCATGTGATCACCTTTTGAAACCTTCTGACAAGCAATCGGGTTAGTAACCATGATTCATTTAACAACTGTGACAAGAAAGGTCATAAAGTGGAGCAAAATCCACTTAACAAAGGTAGCAACAGAAATTTTGGGCTCAACTATGGTTGTAAGTCGAGAACTACCTGTATGGTTAAAGGTGATAGATCTAGTAAAGCAAAAAAAACTGCAGATAAAGTTTCAGACGGCCCAAGGAGGTGACCTCTTCTCCCTGTCCTCAGCAACTGATCCATCCCACTAAGGCAGAATGCTTGTATTAGCTTTTATCTAGTCTTTGTTGTTGATCTTTGTTTTTAAACCTGTAATAAAACAAAGGTTTAGCATGGTAAAAATCTGAGTCTTGGTGGGTAGTTTCTCTCTTTTTTTCAGAATAAGGTTCCATCTCAGCCATTGGAAAGCAGCGCTGCCTCCTTCATGAAGTTTTTAACTAGAAAAATAGTATGCCTATTTCTTTGTAATACACCTCTGGGCTTTTTTATTATGACTTCATTTCCCCTTATAATATTGGAACGTCTCTGTAATTGTAAAAGTGTAATAGAATCTAATAGAATTTCATTTGGAACTCTGAATGCTCTATGCCATCTCTGCTCATTCTGAGTAAAATAATGATTTTTAATGTCCACACATGGCTTCCCATGACCTTATTCAATTTTGGGGTTGATCAGGAAATATATTGATTCAATTACATGCTGATGACAAATGAACTAAAAGAAAGAGGGAAAAAAAGGTCAGCATATATTTGAACATGTAAATCTTAGCAATGTTTTTTGGGTTTGTCCCCCAGAAAAAAAAAAGTCATTTCAAAATGCCATTTGTGGCTAATAGTATGGAGTTTCTATCTGTGAAGAGCAAGGAAACCATTAAAGTGCACAGAACATTTTCTGCTATGCTTTTATCATTATAAAATCCTCTCTTCTTTAGAAGGTTAGAGGAAATGACCTCCACTTGGGGGTAGGGAGAAAGACCCCCTCTGTTTTCCATTTTAGAGTACTTTTAGTTCATATATATCTATATATCAGGAATTTTACACCATTTCTGACCCCATTTTTCTCTTTACCCTTTATTTTTATATACCCCAAATAAAGTATTTACTACAGTGCACCATAATCCTATCTCCATATTACCTGCCTCTTCTTCTGCCTTTATCACCTACCTCAATCGTATGAAATGCCAAAGCCTGTGGCTTGGACTCAGTAGAATATATTTTAGTATAAGTATTCATTTGTAGAGTTGTAGTATTTGACAGCAGCCCAGGCTTAAAAACTCTTGAACGACGACTGAAAACTTCACCTCTGCTCTGTGAAGCTGGGTTATGAACCTTAGATTTCAAAAAAAACCTTTAATTGCTCAGAAGAAGTAAGACGTGAACAGAAATCAAACATTCTCATTAGCATGGGAGCAGTTATTGCCTCCCATAGCTTATTTGAAAGAAATGCAGATTTTTTTGTGTGTGAGCTACTCAAGCTCCTTCCTTTAGTTCTGTTGTCTAGTTGCTTTTGCTGATTGATTTTGTTTTTTTCGAAATGCGGACTTCAGAGTTAGGGATTTTAAAAACTGGGATTTTCATGGCACATTGGGGTTAACTATTTCTACTATATTCCTGTGCAAAAAAAAATATGCATCCAAATGATTGTTGATTAGCCACATCTAAGAACAGAGGAACATATATAAGGTTGGTTACAGTTTTAGGAAACTATGAAGATTTCTCAGCTTCACTGAACTTAAAAATAAGCAGGACAAATAGCAAGATGTCGGGTTCCCATCTCCACAGAATTCATCCAGTCAGAGCACAGAAAATGTACCCCCAAAAAATAACATTATCCAAAGGAAAATGTGGAAATTTAGACAGGAGGGAGCAAGCACCTCCAGGTTCTACTTTAAGACTCAAGGAAAAATCAAGTCAGAAAGGGGGAAAAAGGGTCCAGAGCAGTTAAGAACACAGGAAAAGACATTGGTTGGAATAACAAAAGAAGAAACACCAACTGATGATTTCTAATTATTCAATCAACCTGGGAAATGATTTCAAACTTTGAATTAGAAGAGACATCTGGTAGAAGTCCAGCATAGTAGAGTTATTTTATATCTCTGTTATTCCCCCCCCCCCCCGATCTTTGAGGGCAATCGCTACATCTAGAACTTTAAAACTATGCTCTAATTTCTTCCAAAAAAATGACTACCTTGGTTGGTTGGTCATTGTCAACACCCACATACATTATCTTACCTGTTCTAAATCTCCTTCCCATCAAGTTCATGGGATGCCCCATGGCCTAATATTTTGAGTTGTGGAACTCCACTTTCTCGATGCCTTGTTTGATTCAACTCTATCCCTCCTTAGTTGTATTTTCTTTTTTCCTTTGGAAGCTAAAGTGTAATAGGTAGAACCAGTTTGTTTTACAGGTAGTCCTGGACTTATAATCACAATTGGGAGCAGAATCTCAGATGCTGAGTTATTAAGCAAGACATCACATGAATGCTTCACTCAACAACCACATTCTCTGCACTCCTGGTTAAACAACCTCTTGGGTTATTAAGCAGAAAAAGTCCCAAGTAAGGAGCTCAAGGTGCCTTATGGGAGATGGAAAAGTCTGGTGCAGGAAGCATGCAAGGGGCTGAAAATCCTCCCAAAATCTAAGCAGGATTTTCAGGAAGTTCTATCTAGGCAGTCACTAGAGGTCAACACTGACTTGAAGATTAAAAACAAACAAACAAACAAACAAACAAACAAAAAAGAGTTGTAAATTATCATAAGGAAATCTCTCTTGGCTGAAAACTCCTTATAATGTTGGTTGCCCTTTTCTGCATTTTTCTCAGGTTTATTACATTTTTTAAAAAAATATGTCAATTAAAATTTGACATCGTATTTCAACAATGGACATTTTGTTGAATTGGATGAGAGTGTAACAAACTTAGCTATTTTATTTTTAACAACTTTCCAAAGGATCAAAGGTTGGGTTGTTTTTTTTTTCAAACTTCTGAACCATGCACAACCTCTTTCCTAGGCCGAGATCTTTTTCCAAGTTACTTTTAGGTAATTTGATATATAGCTGAAGTTGGCAGCAAGTGACATGCCTCTGTATCAAAGGTGGGCTGCTCCCGGTTTGGCCCAGATTGAGCAAACCGGTAGTAGCGGTGGTGAAAGGCTCCGCCCACCCACCTGGACACTTCTGCGCATGCACAGAAGTGGTATGCATGTGTGCACGCATGAGCAAATCAGTAGCCAAAAAAATTGGAAACAGAACCACATTTACCATATAGTTCTACTCTCTCTCCCTCTCCCTCTCCCTCTCCCTCCCTCCCTCCCTCCCTCCCTCTCTCTCTCTGTGTTTGTGTGTTTGTGTTTCTTTAAATTAGCAATCCAGAAAAGGACAAATCCTTTTATCCCTCCCTATTTTTTCTTAATAATCTTTGATAAGGTACTCTATTCTTAGTTTTTAAAAGATCCCAGCTCATAGTATCAACAGGGTCATCTCAACCATGTGCTTGGTAACACACAAAAAAACCACAAGTTGCTGAAGCTGGATCATGGGCATTCTTTGAGAATGCACTGATATAACAAGCCTGAGAGTGGTCTCACACAAATGCTGCAATTGATGTACATGCATCATTCATCAGCATACCAGTGTGTAATGGCAGCATTGGCATGATGGCATCACCACATGTGCCTCATCATTTTGGCATCATGCTGCTGGACAGGATTTACCTTTAGCAGGGATCATGTGGATTTTCCTTCTGCAAGACTCTACATGCTTAATTAGGTTGTGTTAATTACTCTTGCTACCAACTTGCTTGAAACATGTATAATTTGTGCCCATAATGTCCAATATATTCCCTAGTCCCTTTCTCAAAATTGGTATCGTATTAGCTAACTTCTATCCTCTGGCATTAAGTCTAATTTGAAGGATAAGTCACATATTTTCTTGCTTAGGGAGTCAGCGATTTCACACTTTAACTGTCAGTGATTTGTTTCTGTGTAATTTCTCAAAATGGCCTAGAATATCTAGTTTTGTTGCTTCATTGGGATTACTTCCTTTCCTGAGAAAATCAGACCTCAATGCTTTTGTAATTAGATGGAAACAAAGAGTTCATCCAGTTTTTCTGTAATATTATGATCTTCTCTGAGCATCGCTTACAGTTTTTTGTCATTCCAATCACTTCCCAATATGGTTTTTGCTTCAAATATATTTAAAGAAGTTCTTATTCTCTCCCCCTTTATTCCTTTTGTTATATTCAATTCAATTTTATGTTGGTGTTGCTGTAAACCAAGTTTTAATGAATAGGCCACTTACCATTTCAAGCAGAAATAGTCAGTGAAATCTGTGAACCCTAGTGGAAAAAAATCACACTAGGGAAGCAAATTCTTCATTCCTTGTAGATCCACCCATTCAGTTATGGAGAGCTGGAGGTATCTGCTCACTTAAATCCTCTTTATATCAGCTTACACATTTTCTGTTAGAGTTTGTGTGTTGTTGTTTCTTTTAATTTATCTTATTAGGACAGACTTTCCTTCTTCATTTTTAGAGCTTCATAGAAAGCCAGGCTGAGTTCTTTCTGTACTTAGTTAGCACACTGTTCCACCTTAGCTTCAGCTATTGGTTTAACAAAAAGCCTCCAGACACAAAAAGCTTGGGACATTTGCTTCTCTTATTTTTCTTCTCTATTTTCCACCTCCATCCATTTTGTTTAAAGGCTTTCCCTTTTTTTGCTGTATAAAAAAGTGACTACATTGGGCTAACAACTTTCCATTTCTATGTCTGCTGAATGGGATAGTATTAGGCATATTGTTTCTTACAAACATCACAGAGCTAGATCATATCACCAATTAGGATTAAGTCTAGGGTTGCCTCACCTCTATTTAGTTCCAAAATCACAGGGCACATTCATTTAGAATATCTAGAAAATTCTCGACTTTATCCTGGCTTGGGTATGAACATACCTGTTGTTGTGGTGGTGGTGGTTGTGATTGTTGTGGTTGTTGTTGTTGTTGTTACAAGAATGTGTCCTTTGCATGTCTTCTTAATTTCATTTTACCATCTTAAGCGCACCCTCTGAATTTTGATCAAGTGGACAATATGTCAGTGTTCCAAGTATCATGTAGAATTAAATCAGAATCAAAGGCAAAACGGTCCTTAAAGTTCCAATTTAATAAAGCAGACATCTTAGCACATCTGTGTTAATCCCAATACTGGAAATGACATCAGAATTCCACCCAGTTAAAAGTTCATGATCTTGTCCCCACACCCACAATCCATCACATGGTCCAATCTTTTTCTTCCACGCTGGCATCCACACCCAGCTGCTTCCGGTCAGGTGTCAAAGTACTAAGACAAAGGATGACCTTGGCTTCTAGTAAAGAATGATAACAATACATTCCACAATCTTACTCCTTCTATTCCCCCCTCCCATCGACTATACTAATGAAACAGCATAATGAAATAAGAGAAAGCGTGGCAGGCCAAAATTCTAAAAGGAATATAATTGCAGGCCTGACACAATAACATATTAGTAGATTTATCTATGTGGTCAAATATCTCCACTATAGGTATCCCTTCTTTAAGCCCATATTAGATGAAGCGTTCCCAAAGTATTATTGGCTTTGACCCTGTCAAACATAAAAGTTAATTTTGCTTCAGTCCCGTGTTATAGATGTAAATATAATTAATATATTGTAAATATAAATTAATATATATTGGCTATCTTGTCCTGATTTATGTTCAGCAACCAGTGTTGATGGTGTTTTAGACTTTTCCTTTCTTCTCTTTGCCCTCACCCCTCTTTTCCAAACTCTACAGTGACATGTTAGCCCTTAAGTCTCTAGAACTGAATGGGTGGATCTACAGGGAAAGAAAAATGTGCTTCACTGGTGGAAATTTTTCCATTAGGGCTCAGATTTCACTGACTATTTCTGCTTGAAATGGTAAGTGGCATACGCATTAATTAAAACCTGGAATAGATCCAAAGATAGTAGGATACAGTTGCAACAGCAGAGTTAGTCAATGGTTGTTGTTAATCCTTATTAACAACCATGCCAAATATGTTAATTTTAATTGGAAGGATGCAAGGAGAAAGCACACTGAATCAATAGGAATTTAAGCATTAAGAATTAATTACCTATATATTCTAAAGCCATTTTAAAAATCTAATGTTCTTCTTTTTTCTTTCTAAAACTATGATAATCAGACTGACTACATTCTAGTCAAACTATCCTGATATTTAATGAGATTCCAGGATAACTACAGAACTAATTTCTGCCCAATTTTGGCTGATTTGTTAACTATAAACGTTCATGTATTGAGACCTCTTTTTCAAATTATCAATGCCTGATAGCTTTCAAGTTATTGCAGTGCAATTTGGAGGCAACTATCATTTTATGTAGAATCTGCAGCTGGTAAAACTGCATAGTGATTGTGTTTAAGTGAAATAGCAAACAACCAGGCCAAATTCAAGGTAACTATACAATTGATGTGTATGTATTACGGTGCATAATACAAGCTGGTTTGGTGTAGTAAAGGCATCAGCCTAGAAACTAGGAGACAGTGAATTCTAGTCCCACCTTGGGCATGAAGCCAGCTCAGTGACCTTGGGCCAGTTACTTTCTCTCAGACCTAACAAGGATACAACCACAAACTATTTCTGAAAAAAATTGTCAAGAAAACTGCAGCCTTCAAAAATCAGACCAGATTGAATGGAAGAAGAAAAAGAAGAAGGTGTATGGCACTTTAAAAGGTTGGAAAACTATGTGGTCAAAAGAGCCAAGGTGGCGCAGTGGTTAGAGTCCTGTACTGCAGCCACTTCAGCTGACTGTTATCTGCAGTTTGGCGGTTCAAATCTCACCAGCTCAGGGTTGACTCAGCCTTCCATCCTTCTGAGGTATGTAAAATGAGGACTCAGACTGTGGGGGCAATATGCTGACTGTAAACCACTTAGAGAGGGCTGAAAGCCCTATGAAGCAGTATATAAGTCTAACTGCTATTGCTATTGCTATTCTTCCAATAGTACCAACTAATCTGTGTTGATGGAGGCCAGGTCACATCTATCATCCCACATATAAGTGTGGGTTACAGTCCTTCCTATCATATACAGTACGTATGAGGAATTTCAGTGTCTGCCATATTTTTTAGTGCATATTCCTGAAAATTTCTCAGTCCCCAACAAACTTTCTTTGAACTGCTTCATGGCTTGTTTTGTTGCCCTTATTTTCCTGGACATGCTCATTTGATATTCATTTTGTAAGTGGAGATTTCACCACCTTCCTTTTGCTGGATTTATCTTTTATTTGTCTTTTTTACAACCAATGAAGAGCAAATGTAAATGATAAATTAATACTTTCGCCCACTTTTGGCTCCTCACCTTGCATCTAGATCCTTCAGAGTTTATCTGAAGCAATAGCTTAGGAGCAGAGAAATGTACCAATATCAGAGAATATTTGTAGTTCAGTGTTGGACTATGAAGTTCTTGGTATCTCTAAGCTTGGTTGTTAGAGACGTTTCTAGCACTGATGATATTACCTAATTGGGTAATGAAATGTCTGTTCAAAGTTCAAAGAGCACCAAGAATCCCACAGCAGACAGATGTGTAGAAAAGCCTAGCTAAGTCTAATGTGTGCATCATGAAGCACAAATTATCAAGGTTATGCAACACTTTGAATTTGAAGTTGGAAAGGTGCTTTTGAACCAGCTGGTTCAGGTCAAGTGCAGAGGTGTGGAGACAAAAGATGACCTTGGGCTTCTAGAAAAGAATGACAACAACACATTCCACAATTCTACTCCTTTCTATTCCCCCCTCCCAACTACTACACTAATGAAACAGCATAATGAAATAAGAGAGTGTGTGGCAGGCCAAAGATCCTAAAAGGAATATAACTGCAGGCCTGACAGGCAGCCTCTCCTCAGAAGAAAAATGTTTCCTGAAAAGAGAATAACATAAAAGTTAACATAACACAATTAACCACCTCTCTCCCCACCCCCAGGGGACCCTTTGGCTTATCGGGAAACTTCTTGTGGAATTGTTCTACTAACTTCTCCACTTTTAAGTTCCAGCTTTTCACCCAAGTGGCTTCAGACAATGGGTAACCCTTCCAATGCACTAAATACTGTAAGCGACCCCTATTCAGCCTGGAGTCTACAATCTTTTCCACCTCAGATTGTGTTTCCCCTTCTATCACTACAGGAGGAGAGAAAGCTTGGGTGGATATTCTTATGTTAGACCGAATTACTGGTTTCAACGAGCTACAATGAAATTCTGGTTCAATTTTCTCTAGACTTCTGGATAGACTGAGATGAACTGTAACTGGGTTAACTATCTTCATTATTGGGAATGGACTCATATAGCATCTGTTGGCAGCTGCATCTTTTCCCAAGTTCAAAAATTAATCTCTTAGGTTTAGTATGACCATGTAATGTTTTGGGTAAAGTATGGGAGAGGCTTGCCATGGCCTACACCTGGCACTTTTTCCAGCAGTCTTGCCAACCACCTCCTTGGTAGTCTCTCATCCAAATACTACACAGGTCGGGCTTTGTATTGTCTTTTTGGAATTGACAAGGTGCTACCACCTGCTGTAGGCAATATTACCCCAAAACTATAATACTATTTTTAATTGATGCTGGTTATTAGAGATAGAACGATTAATCATCTGGATTACCCATTTGGTTTTCATCAGAGTGCAAAGAGGTGGATTCTTGTTTTATCTTTAAAGCTCTAAAACAGGTGACAATCTATCACTGTGCAGGTACTCTTGAATAAGAGCTACCATCACATCCAGCTATTGGCAATGCAGCTGGAGCTGATGTGAACTGGAGCCCCACAATGTTTCCTAACATGGATATATAGCCAGTAGTGAATAACTGGCCTGTTATCATTGACCTGGCATTTGGCCATGCTCTTAAATCACCATCAGGCATTTATAGAACATTTGGGAGAAGACCTGCTTGAACCACTTTATATTTCCATCATAATTCTGCTAGTTTGTGATGGCCTCAGCGGTGCTGTATTCCTTTCCTAATTTTTGCTTAATTGTGTTATAGTTATGCAATATTGATTTGGCTTCTCAACTGCTGGAGAGAAGATGGACCTTTTAACATAGAAAAATGAGGCATTCAATAAATAAATTACATAATTTAACTCTGTCTCATATTTTTCGTTTGCTTTTAGCGTGTGGGAAGGATTGTCAAATTTCACACAGTTGTATCTCTTAGTGATGCTTAAACAATTAAAGTGTTTGTGTTTGATTAAAGAATGCAGCCATAAAATTGATGCAGTGCACATATATGTTTGCTGATGTCCTGGAATATTCTTATGGTCACTTTATATATCATCTAAAGGAGTGAATCTGCTGCAGTAAATATGAACCCTATTTACTGTTATGTATGTCTGTTTTTTTTAAATTACCAAATAGCATCCCCTCCCCCCCCCCATCACTAGGCAGTGGATAAATCTTTTTTTTTAAAAAATAGCATTCTATTTGTCTGTGTCTGATAAAATCAGAAGCGGTCAAAATAAATAAAACAAAATTTCATAATATAACACAGCAGCAGATGAAATAGTGTAATTTTCTATAAGTACTAAAGCTGGCACCACTTTATTTATTTATTCATAGGATTTTTTCATCCACTTGCAGTCCTTGTCTTAAAATCCCTTTTTATGTATATCATTATTTTAAAAATATTAACAAAATGTAAGAGAAAATAAAAATAATAAAGAAAATAGTATTCAGCGAATAAAGAAAATAGAAACGAAAAATGAAAATAAAGAAAATTGGGAAAAGTTAATAAAGAAACCTCTGATTTTTGCATCAGCAGTTATATTTTTACTTTGTTCTCTCTTCCTAAAGTTACATCATCATTTCCTTCTTTCTACAGCCACCATTTCTAACCTTCAAGGTCATTTTTCTTTTTTCAGCAAAATACCCATAAGGGGTTTCTACTCGCTAATAAATATGGTTATTTCTTTCTCTAATTAAAAAGGTCAGTTTTTCCATCACTGTATCTTCTGCCATCTTCACCAACCATTCCTCCACTGTTGACATTTTGCACACAAAATGTAGGTTCTCCTCCTACCTCTCGGACAGGTCGCAGTCGGTGTTGGTCGGGGGACAGAGATCGACCATGAGGCCCCTAACATATGGGGTGCCGCAGGGGTCGGTCCTGTCCCCCGTACTATTTAACATCTACATGAAACCGCTGGGCGAGATCATTCAGAGGCACGGGATAAGATACCACCAATATGCGGACGATACGCAGCTGTATCTGTCCGCCCTGTGCCAACTCAATGAAGCGGTGGACGCGATGAACCAGGGTCTTGAGGCCGTCAGGGACTGGATGAGGGCTAACAAGTTTGTACTCAACCCAGAAAAGACTGAGTGGCTGTTGTGTTTCCCTCCCAAAACAGTCTTTCCATTTTTGCACACATAATGGTCTTACAACAATAATGACACACACACAGAGAGAGAGAGACAGAGACAGAGACAGAGACAGAGAGAGAGAATATTTTCCATGCTCTTCTCTAATTGGCTGCCCTTTAATCCCAACAAGAGAAATTCTGGTTTTCTTTGAATGTTAATCTTAAAAATTCTTTATCATTATATGAATTTGAACCCAGAGATTTCTGATTTTTTTTAACAAGTCCACCAGGCAGAATAAAAATGATCCTTCATATTGTCTACCTTTCAAAATTATATTTGATATTATATGTATACATTGAAAGACTTTTTTTTGAAACACCAACAGTACATCACTTCTCTTACCAACCCTGACAGTATATACCCAAAAATAACTAAAAAAAAATCCATTCCAATAGCTATGTAATTTTAGTCGAAATCAGTTGAGAAAACTTTCTGATAGAGTATACCCATTTGAACCTATTTATTTATTTATTTATTTTATTTAGTTTGTCAAACATGTACGAGATAACAGGTGTAAGTATAAACATGGACATGGACATGAACACAGGAAATGGGTACGAATAAATGGGGACAATAGGACAGAAATGGTAGGCACGCTTATGCATGCCCCCTTAAAGACACCTCTTAGGAAAGGGGTGAGATAAACATAATTGTCTTCCTGACAATAAAAAATGAGGAAGAAACTCAATTTAAAAACTTTATTTGAGCCAATGAAATTCTTTTAAATCATTGTGATAGCTGAATCCTTTGCTTTTCAAAGCTTGAAGGGGTGGGCAGAGAGATATCAAAAGAAATGGAAACATGCAGACCCCCTCCTTCCGTCACACTTTGGTAAGTGTGTGAAGGAAAGATAAGCAAATAAACTTTATTTCTGGGATTAAATTTAACAACTCTAAACAATCTAGCACTTTTTTTTAAAAAAAAAAGCAATGTACTTTGAAAATTTATCCTTAGACAAAATTAAGAGTATAGGTAGTCCTATAGGTAGACACAGAGTATAGACAGTCCTCAATTTATGACCACAATTGAGCCCAAAATTTATGTTGCTAAGTGAGACCATTAAGTGAATGTTGTCCCATTTTACCACCTTTCTTGCCACAGTTGTTAAGTGAATCACAGCAGATGTTAAGTTAGTAACCTGGTTAGTAGGTGAGTCTGACTTCCCCTTGTAACTTTGCTTGTCAAAAGTTCACAAAAGTTTATCACATGACTCTGGGAGGCTACAACGGTGATAAATATGAGTCAGTTGCCAGGCGTCTAAATTTTGATCTCATGAGGATGCTACAATAGTTGTAAGTGTGAAAAAGAGTCATATCCCTTTTTTCAATGCTGCTGTAACTTCAAATGGTCACTAAATGAACTGCTGTAAGTCGAGGATTAACTGTACAAACTACGTAAGAAACTCAGATAAATTTTCCCTTTAAAAAAAAATCCTGCTGGAGAGTAGATGACTCTGTTGTAATCTCTGTTTAGAACATGAGCTCTAAGTGTGTAATTCATAAGCAGCGATCAGGCTAATGTTTTTCATTTACTACTCACGGTCCACTCATTGCACCTGTTGCAAAGATGCTTGTAATCCTAAAAATGTAATGGTTTCTAAGTGAAACTGCTCTTTAATGAGCTCCCAGAGGATCCGTGCAAGGCTTTTATATGATTTCCCTGCTCATTTGATGTTCTAATCTTTGCCAAACGATCAATTTTTTTCCTTTAAAGCATTGACTAATAGTCACAATAATCCCACACATAGCCTCAAAACTCACACCAAACTCCAAATGGTGCTTTTTCCTGTTGATAGTAATCTTTAGTCTCTCTCCCTCTCTCCATGCGCAGTCTGAAGCAAAATAGTTTCAAAACATATCTCAGAATAGACCTCCCCAAATATTGGGAGTTTCACGGGAATAACTGCAAAAGACGGAACGAGGCAGACTAAAAATAGACACAGGGGAAGGAAGTTTCAGTTCCTGCATAGTAAGGTCGAATAGTCAAGATGGCAGGTGCAGCAGCTTTTTACATAAAAATGGGCTGTACTTTGAATGTACTGTTGTGGTGGCCATCTTGACTTTTTTTTTTGTTTCACTATATTCTACAACAGCGCCCTCCCCCCAAGTTTTTGGGCACCAGGGACCAGTTTTGTGGAGAGAGGTTTTTCCACGGGTCAGATGGGACATGGTTTCACATTCTGTCGGGATCCCCCAGATGGGGCATCACTTGTTTGCGTGGCCTGGTTTTTGGCATGCCACGAACTAGTGCCAATCCACTAGTGGTGGGTTTCAAAAATTGTTCGAACCTACTCTGTGGGTGTGGCCTCCTTTGTGGGAGTGGCTTGCCACCCATGTGACTGGATGGGGGTGGCTTGTCAGAACCACCTTAAATTACCTCACACACAGCACTGGCATGCATAAGAATATGCTGTAAACTTGTTTTTTAAAAGGCATCTTTGGTTTGCGTTAAAACAACTTCAACACACGCAATGTTCTGATTGCACCACAAACGCAGTAGTCACCCTTACCTTTCACAGAAGCACTGAGTTTTATAAATATGAACAGGATAGTGTAGAATAATCATATCCAAGGACCAGTGGTGGGTTTCAAAAAAAATTGGAACCTCTTCTGTAGGTGTGGCCTGCTTTCCGGGTCCACTGGTGGAACCTCTTCTAACCGGTTCGGTAGATTTGACAAACCAGTTCTATCAAATAGGTGCGAACTGGTGGGAACCCACCTCTGCAATCCATGGACTGGGTATTGCGGGACCCTGTTCTACAACATCCCTGGAAGGAAAGTAGAATGACTTGGGGAAAAGTCTAAGATTAATGGAGACTCCAAGTGTTCTGGATGCACAAAATAGAGAGATTCTGCCTTTGTTAACTCAGAGGAAAGAAAAATGTAAATCTCCCTTATCTGAGCAGCATGTTCCTCAATGGGCTTTTTTTAAAAACACACACAAATACACACAAAGATACAAATCCATGTGATAGTTGTAAAGAAAAATCTAGCACCTACCACAGGCTAGATATTAGAGATGTGCAAAACATTCTGATTTCAAAACAGTTCAGAACCACTGGTGTATGTGCGTCTGTGTGTCAGAGGTAGTTTGCTACCAGTTTGCACCGCTTCAGGCAAACCAGTAGTAGAAATTGGGACTGGGTCACCAAACCAGTAGGGATGGCAGCCTGGCCAAGCCCCTGAACCAGGGGCCCCATGCGCTGTTACAGTTGCCGGCTTGTTTTTTCAGTCATTTTTTCATGTTCTGCTCATGCACAGAACAATTTACAGGCAACTGTGCACACAAAGTGCATGTGAAGCAAACCGGCACCAACCCACCCCTGGTGTGTGTGTGTGTTTCAAATTTACCACATACAATTTCAGTTTTGTTTCAACTTTGGAACAAATCAGATTGTGAAATAAAACTTAGCTGCACTAAAAGGCTTTGTCTTGAACGCTTCCACCATAATTGGTTTTCTTTCTTTCTTTTTGTAGCCTGTAAATAAGACTCCTCCCTGCTTTTCTGCACATTTTGCTACAGGAAATCTAGAATTCCTATAAGTAGATTCAGATGTGTTGTTCTGTACTTTATTTTACAGACAGGTGGAGCTGAGTTGGTGGGGGTGAGCAGCACATCTTTATTGTTAATGCCACTGAGCTTCCATGAAAACCATTAATATAATATTGTTTTGGTTTGCTGCATTGTGCTAGTGCATTCTTGAGGGGTTTTTTGTTGCAATGTTACAGCTATTCATGCATTTATGAAAAAGCAGTGTTCCACCACCATTATTTTTTATAGCCACCCCAAATCCGTTGCAGCCAAAATCAGCAACCGTGATTGTGTCTGAAAGACAGGTTGTAAGCAAGCAAGTAAATAAATAAATATTCCCCAAAAATGTTTTAGAAAAGTATTTTTGTAAAAATAATTATCAAAATATTATGAAACCTCCTATGTGAAGTGAATTAATTGAAAGGAATGTTTAACCATTCTTTTTTTTTTCTATACAGTAATCTGTCAATTGAACAACCCATAATTTGTTGATAGAGACAGGAAATCCAGTTTATTTTTTCATTGAGGGCATTGCTGTTTCGGAAGGTGGATAAGTGTTACTATGAACAATTTTTTCAATTGGTGATAGCAGAAATATGTCCATTGCTGCCTGCAGGAGTTTATTTTACCTTTTCTTTCAAAGTTTTTAAAAAATCATGCCCTTGGCCATTTTTTTTAGCCATTTCAACAATAGGTAAGTACTCAGCCTGGCTTACCATCCCAAACACTCTCTTGACCCCATAGTGAGAAATGAAAGAGCACCAGGACGTCCTGCTTTCCCATCCTTTCCATTTCACATTTGAAATATTATTGAAATATTATTTCAGACCTGGTTACAGCACAGAAACCGCTTTGGTCGCATTGACCGATGATCTCTGGAGAGCCAGGGATGGAGGCCACGCCTCCATCTTGGTTCTCCTTGACCTCTCGGCGGCTTTTGATACCATCGACCATGGTATCCTTCTGCGACGACTGCGGGAGGTGGGGGTGGGAGGCACTGTTTTGCAGTGGTTCTCCTCCTACCTCTCGGACAGGTCGCAGTCGGTGTTGGTCGGGGGACAGAGATCGACCATGAGGCCCCTAACATATGGGGTGCCGCAGGGGTCGGTCCTGTCCCCCGTACTATTTAACATCTACATGAAACCGCTGGGCGAGATCATTCGGAGGCACGGGATAAGATACCACCAATATGCGGACGATACGCAGCTGTATCTGTCCGCCCTGTGCCAACTCAATGAAGCGGTGGACGCGATGAACCAGGGTCTTGAGGCCGTCAGGGACTGGATGAGGGCTAACAAGCTTGTACTCAACCCAGAAAAGACCGAGTGGCTGTTGTGTTTCCCTCCCAAAAATTTGGTTAGTGTTCCATCGCTCAGGCTGGGGGGCCAAATTTTACACCCCTCAGACAGGGTTCGTAACTTGGGAGTCCTCCTGGATCCACAGCTGACCTTTGATTACCACCTGTCGGCTGTGACCAGGGGGGCATTTGCCCAGGTTTGCCTGGTGCGCCAGTTGCGACCCTACCTGAATCGGGAGGCTCTCACAACAGTCACTCGCGCCCTCGTGACCTCTAGGCTGGAATACTGCAACATGCTCTACATGGGGCTGCCCTTGAAGAGAATCCGGCGGCTTCAGCTAGTCCAGAATGCGGCCGCGCGAGTGATTGTGGGTGCACCTCGGTTCACCCACATAACACCTATCCTCCGCGAGCTGCAGTGGCTACTGTTGATCTCCGTGTGCGCTTCAAGGTGCTTCTTACTACCTACAAAGCCCTTCATGGTAGTGGATCTGCGTACTTGGGAGACCGCCTCCTGCCAATCACCTCCTCTCGACCCATAAGATCTCACAGATTAGGCCTCCTCCGAGTGCCATCTGCCAGCCAGTGCCGGCTGGCAACTACGCGGAGGAGAGCCTTTTCAGTAGCAGCTCCGACCCTCTGGAACGATCTCCCCATGGAGATTCGTACCCTCACCACCCTTCAGACCTTCCGCACAGCCCTCAAGATCTGGCTATCCCGCCAGGCCTGGGGGTAAAGAGCATAATCCGCCCCCACCCGAATGTTGAATGAATGTTGCTTGATTTTAATTATACATTGTGTTTTTATGTTATTGTATGTTTTCCCCTCCCATACAAGTTGTTAGCCGCCCTGAGTCCCCTCAGGGAAAAGGGCGGCCTATAAATAAACTCAACTACCAACTACTACTATTTCAAATTTGTTCTGATTAAATACAATCATCACAAAAGATGTTGACAAATATTCTCAGCTCAAAATACGTTCCTAGTTTTGTGTGCACTAAATATTATTTAATTATCCTAGGCTGGAATGCTGCTGTATTATCAGAGATATATTTCAAATCCATTCATTTTCCTGGTGTATTCTTAATCTATACACTTTTATTACATTCAATTTTGTATCTGCCTTCTACTTTACTGTAGTTCAGTTGATTCACAATAAGCAAATGGAATTTAATGGAATATAAATTCAATAAGAGATAACATGGAAAAAAATATTGAGAAGAGGAGGAATCAAAAAGTAAATAGCTTGGGAAAGAAGAGAAAAAAGCAGATTTTTCACTAATTTAATATTGAATTTAAAAAATCAAAAATATCCATTAATTATTGGTATATTCTTGGACATTCTAATTTGTAATTAGATAACTAAAGAAGCTATGACTTCTTGTCCCACCTTAGACCCAAAGTCAGTTGGATGATCTTAAGCTAGAAACTTTCTATCAGTCCTAGGAAGGAGGCAATGACATACCACTTCTGTACATCCTTGCCAAGAAAACCTCAGGGATTTCTCCCAAAATTGGACGCAATTGAATGCAAGAAAAAAAAACCCCATGAACCAGTTTCCTTATGGGAAGCTGGCAGAGAACATTGGAAATCTTCTTTCCTTCCTTCTTCCTCCTTTCTTTACTCTCTCTCTTCTCTTTCCTTTTATCCATTTTTCTTCTTCCTTCCTTCCCTACACTCCTTCCTTCTTTTCCTGTCTCATTTTCTTCCTTCCCACCACATCAAATTTAGAGTCCTTGGTAGGTTTTTCATTGATTTAAATGAGGATCACAAAGCCAGCGGGAAGTTGCATATCCAAAGTCAGTAAGCCCAAAGCCAAGGAGATCAATGGCTGCTGCTGGAGAGAGGAGCAAGGGGTTGCAGAAGTGGTTGGCATGGCATGAGCACAGAAGGACTGGGGAAGGGTGCACAGGTGGGAAGGACTTACTTTAAGCAATAGCACGTAAGCTTATGTACCACTTCACAGTCCTTTACAATCATCTCTAAGTGGTTTACAGAGTCCGCATATTGACCCCAACAATCTGGGTCCTCATTTTACCAACCTCAGAAGGATGGAAGTCTGAGTCAGCCTTGAGTTGGTGAGAATCGAACTACTGAACTGCTGGCAGTCGGCAATCAGCAGATTGCATTCTAACCACTGCGCCACCATGGCTCTTAAATAACTTGCCACCTTCTCTGCAAGCTTCCCCATTGACTTCCCCAATTATCTGGACATACCTTTAACAATCTTTGGACCATAATGTTATTATCCACTTTTAATGTAAATACTTTTAATTATATTTTAATGTATTTTTAATATAGTGTAAAGACAAATGTATATTGCTGGTCTTTGACCGTAATAAAGATCTTACTGTGTGTTACTGTGTGTTCCCCATTGACTTTCATCCTGCAGGCAAAGACTTTGCTATAGGGAAGGTTGCAGGTGATGCAGGAGGGGGTGCACAGGTAAACCCACCAGTGGCTGGCCAGGTTAGGTGGTCTTAATAGGATGGACCTTATAAATTCATATTAGCTTGGCTTTTCATTCTAGTGCCCCAGAGTTCCAAAGTTGACTTTTAGCTGGAGTGAACTTTCTCTCCAACTTCCTCATAAGTATTAAAAATAGGGCTGAATAGTGTGGCAAGACCCTGTAAAGGAGGGCCACAGGAAGCCAGGTGTGGGTGAGAGATAGAACAGAGGTAAAACTGCTGACAGCTTAAGACATAGGAACTTCTCTTTTTTGTATTTCTCCTATGTACTTCGCTGTAACATTCCAAATGAACTTCTGCTTTTCGAAATGTCATGCTTGTCTCGTGTATGGAAACGCCTTGAGAATGCACAGTGTGGAACACGGCATAAAAGTAGCATCCTGGGCAGAGCCCAGGCAGTTCAGATTTTGGTGTGTGAACACGCTGAACTCGATGCATCAAATAAACCTGTTTCTCTCACCTTCGTGGTCTCAAGTCCTGGTCTTTCGTAAGTAGATTACAAACCTCAATCTGCTGCAACACAGGGACCATGAGCAATCACAATCAACTTAACAGTTTCTGCTGGCTTCCCCATTGACTACTGGGAAACTTTCAGGAGAAGTGGAAATGAAGATCATGTAACTAGAGCTGTTTTAGTGCCACAGTAGTGGCACTAAAACAGCCACAATTTCCCCAAATTTCATTCCACAGGCGTCATGAGTCTCCGTAGGCTAGCCCAATTGAGTTACCTTGTTCAATATTTATTGCCTTATATTTTCCAACTTCACTCAACTGAGGGTTAAAAACAGAAATGAGAACTCTAGTAATACATATATGTTTTGATCTTTGGAACCACATCATTTAATTCTTCAAGGGATAATTCTCCTTATCGCTTTATCATTAATTTGTAGCTTCCCATCTTTAAATCAGGGAGGTTAGAGAACAAGTAATTCAGCCTTTGTAGCTCTGAAGCATTGTTCTTTCCTCTTCCCTGTATGCATGTTTTTGAGGGCCAGTATGTGATGTGTCATATCAAAAAGCCCATCTCTCTCTATTTTCAAAAACAGCTCAGTTCCAAATACTGCTGTTTTTGTTCTAGCATACATTCTAATTGGTTCTGAATGGATTACAAGATTGGGAAAAGAGTTACAAACTACTTTTTCATAGATATGCTCAAATATGTCCACCTTATGAGCTAGTCCAGACAGGAAACATGACCAGATCAGCTAATTTGACTTTATTGTAAAGGTATATTGACAGAATCTTTCAATTCTGAAAGTACTTCTTTTTCCACCTAATTCTAACCTTTACAACCCCAAAAATGGAAAGTCTCTTCTGAGCCTCTGGCCAAACTGCCTTTTATCTGACTTAGTTGTGTTGCATTGCCCTGTCTTCCATCGTCATTCCCACATACCATTAGAAATATAATCCAGGTTGTGCTCAAATATAACCTGAGTTGTGCTATTCCAGCACAGAGGCATTCACTTTCTTTATTTGAAGGAATATTGAGTCCAGGCCAGTTGTAAAAATTGCAAGAAAAACAAGGGAGGGAACAAGGAATGACAGGGATCAGATTATTGCTAGACATCACTAGTTTGCAACTGGACAACTGATAGGAACATAATTTATTTGGCCTTTCTCACAAAGCTGAGATGTTGTGTGTGTGTGTGTGTGTACACACACACACACACACAAACACAAACATACATATACACTCATACATATACACACACACACATATATCACAGTCCTGATTTGTAACTTGGCATCAATGCATAGAAATGACAATGTGCAAACCTAGACTTTCATTTCTAGAGGATTCTTGGTCATTTGTCACTTGCAGAAAAATGCAGGTGTTTTGCAGGTGTTCCCTATGCCTCCTCACCTGCACAGCAAGCTATGAAGAAGAGACCTCTCCATGCTGCTGCCTGCTTTCCTTTCCTTTGACTAATTAGCTACTGTGAGACCCTTAGGTTTAAGTACTAGGAATACTGTGGCTGAAGTTATGATATATTTGGCTGGAGGTGCAAAAGGGGGGGGGGGGAAATCCACACCAGCTATAGAGTTGGTTCTGCTTTCTGGCGACATACTTGGCAGAGCTGTTTTATTATTTTTTAATTCATCTTATTAAATACAAACATGGCCAAACAAATCACTTCATTAATTAAAAGGAATTGGAAAGGTCCTTAACTCCCGGATTTCACCAATACCCCAAAGCTCTGTCCTGTTTACAAGAGGTCGAACTTCATTTAGTGCCTGTGTCAAATGGCTCCCGGTCAGGGTCTGGCTAGGCCCCTGAGACGGGCCAATCAATGTCTGCTTACTAAAGTCCTTCGCTTGAATCCACTTAAGCAATCTGGATGCTTCCTGTCTAAAAAAGAGCCAGTCTCTTGGTACTTCTGATAGAAATTAGCCATGAATTAGAAAAGAAGCATGGTTGTTTTGGAAGCGAGCCAGAACCAGAATTAATAGCCATCCAAGCCTCTCGAGTCTTAAGTCCCATTTGCTGGGAGTTTTTTTATGCCATGTTTCTTCTACCTGTAACCAACTCTGACCTAGAACTAACCATTGTCTTCAGAAATTAGTCTAGTTAAATAAAAATCCAACGTAGCTGCCAAGGCATGAAGCACATTTTCTCTTTAAGTATCTGATATTTTGTATTTTGTTTTTATAGAACTTTTTTTTATTTTTAATACTTTTGAATTCATTTTACTTCTTTTCAGCGAATATTTTGTGTCCTCCTGGCACATTAAGTTCAAATAATCTGCTTCAGGAATAAAGCTATAAGGGAAAAATTAGGGTCACTTTTATTTTTGAACATACTTTCTGAAGTCTTGTGAATGTTGTTGCAGTGGATTTAATTTATTTAATGGGTCGCCCACTCTGCTTTACACTCTGGATCTCATCCTTTGCAAGAGATCTAGAAATGTACTATGCCATAGGCCACCAAAAGATTTTGGAAAGCAAAAGCTTCCATCCAAATCCAACCTATGTTATCCATGAGATTGACAAATGTAGTTTCTATCCCAATTTGGGCCCGAACCCAAATTTACATGCACTTAGATAATCCATGTTCTTCAGAGCCGTCTATAACTTGATCCCACATTTTTTCCACAACTTTCCTTTGGTTAAGGATGGATGAATGGATGTAATTCATTTCCATTAAATCTAGGGGTGCTGGAACCCTCCCCTTTCCCCACATGTGCTTGTCTACAGCCGTGATCCAACTCCAAGACCTCTCTTTAGCTTCTACCAACAGCCAGGTAGGGTAACAAAGTTAAGACCACAGAAAACACTGCCCCTTTCTTCAAGATTCATAGACTCTGAAACTTCTCAACATCATGCGTATGTCTCCCTCTCTTCCATCTTTTCGTCTGGCTTCCAACTCAAAAACAAATATGAGCAATTGAAATCCATAAAATGCTGAGATAGAGATACATGGTCATGTTCACAAAGACCTAAGATAACCTCTATCAATTTCCCCAGCTAATTTTGAAGAATGCTGATAATTATAGTACCTTGGAGAGTCCCAGATTCCCAATTCCCTATGTGTAAGATTCATAGTTAAATCAACCAAGGCATCTGTGCTTGAAAAAAGAGCCGAGGTGGCACAGTGGTTAAATGCAGCACTGCAGGCTACTTCAGCTGACTGCAGTTCAGCAGTTCGGCTGTTCAAATCGCACCGGCTCAGGGTTGACTCAGCCTTCCATCCTTCCGAGGTGGGTAAAATGAGGACCCGGATTGTTAGGGGCAATATGCTGACTCTGTAAACTGCTTAGAGAGGGCTGAAAGCCCTATGAAGCGGTATATAAGTCTAACTGCTATTGCTATTGCTAAACTAATAAATTTTTCAGGATTTATATTCTCTTCTTTGAACTTGGCTATTTAACTTGGAAAAGGTATTTTTAAATCCTGTTCTATCCTTGTTGCACACTATGCTCAAGATTTCATGATTTATATAAAATTACTACCTTTTACCTGCATGGCCTGCTTTTCTACTAATATTTTTTTTAAAAAAATCAGATGTAATACATATTTACATATACATATGTAATACATATGAAATACATATTTCATAGCTGTGTGTATGTATTATATATATATGAATATATATAATAATAATGTCTATAAGAATTCACATTTCTTTTACATCATGAACAATGAGCTGCTTATGGGCTTCTTGTGATACTAACAAGCTTCTAGATTTGTAGGTCTCACTTAGCCCTGCAAGATGGCAGAACCTAGTTAATTCTAGCCAATTTTGAAATGCAAAAATAAATCAGTACTTAGAAGAGGGTTATTTAAAAAGTCCAGGTCTGTAGGCTAGACTTGGAAGTTAACAAACACCCTCAAAGCAGGCAGGGTTAAGGAGTGATCAGGAAGCAAACTCAACTGGAAGGTAATTTTCCCTTTACTCCCATTTAAGAGGTCAGTTCTTTATGTTTGACATATTTGTTTCTCCCCAAGGCTTGTTTTGTACATTATAGGAGAAATGTCACCTTGGGATGAGACCCCTGATCATTTTTAAAAGGTAGCATTTTAACAGGAGAAAAGGATGAATTAGGTCTGGCATGGCAGCCATTTCAGCATATAAGGTCACAAAAGGGTTTTCTTTTTACCTTGAAAAAGACGCTGTCTTTTGAACTGACTGAATGACCTGAATAGCATTACAGCTTAAATTCTTTTCAAAAAAATAATTCAGCTCAACATGTAGCTTTTGTTCAACTTATCAACAGAGATATTTGCTTTAGGTATTGATTAGACATCATTTAAATCACAAAATGTTAATTATACTAATTAATTCAGAACCTGTTGGTAGCAAACCTTGTTTCCTTTAGCACAGAAGGTTAATACCAAAGTGAAGTCCCTTATGAGCCTTTTCTCTAATATTCATGTTTTCTTACATTGGATACTGAAAAAAACCTCTTTATTTTATATTTTATTTTGTGTATCTTTTCCCTTTAACAAACTTAACTGTGAATATATGTTGTGGTGACTGTTGGTTTACATATGTTGTAATGACTACACATTGAATTGGGTAGCATTTTATTCAGATCAAATTGCAAAATGGTTAAAATAAGGACACTGGACTTGCAAAAATCTCTAAAAATTGTACTGAAAAAATGGTTCATCCTGTGGCATCAAATATATTAGTGATGTCATATATTTCATGGTTATGACATCTTAGCTTTTTTCAATAACTTCATAAGAATATCACTGGCTACAGATTACCACTTGAATATGGTAAGCCATTTATTAGTGTTAAACAACTAGGAAAGGAAGCATGTCCTGTAGGAAACATATTGGAAGTTGACAGTAAAAAATGGAGGTATCCTTCAGGATTCAGAAAAATCTGTCTGATTTCTGATTACTGCAATGTAAATTATTTTTTTAAAAAAATCTGAATCAAGGTTTCAAGGTTTATTAACATTTGTATGCCGCCCACTCCCTAGAGACTCTGGGCGGCTCACAGATAAGACAAGGAACATATATAAAAAAAATTAAATTAAAATACAATCATTAAAATTACACAACATGCATACAGCTTGGAGTGGAGCTGGATAAAATCAACAGCCCCAGGCCTGCCGGAACAGCCAGGTCTTAGTAGCTTTACGGAAGGCCGGAAGAGTAGAAAGGGTTCGGATCTCTACGGGGAGATCGTTCCATAGGGCCGAGCAGCTACAGAGAAGGCCCTCCCCCGGGGAGCCGCCAACCGACATTGACCGGCCAATGGTACCTGGAATCAGCTTTGCTAAAGTACAAATCATGTCCATTGAATTTATTTTCTCATTCATGATAGTTCAAACCACATAGTCCTCTGCTCTGAAATTCATAAGGATCCATTTTGCAGAATATTATTTTTTTGTGGGGAGGTCTCTGTGAAAACACCTCAAACCTCTTCTGCAGTGAAGCCCTACCTTTTGTACCTATTGTGTCCTTTCTCTATACTCTCCCAAAGCTGAGATTCCAGAGCTCTATTCAAGATTGTTCTATCTCTGTTTATGTATTCATCTAGAAACCTTTTCAAAGTTTGACATATCTTTAGTGGAAGATTTCTAATTGGCCATTTAAAGTTTCGTACCTTTCTCCTTTAGAAATGTAAATTCTGGAATCTACTGTAACCCACTATTCTTTGTTCCTTTAATTATTTTGTTTCTTCTGTGCAGCAACATCCCCACGAAACTCAAGAGAGGTTAAAATATTTATGGGTAATGTGCTTCATCTTGGAGAGAGGAACTGGGAAATCCCTAGGAGGCAACACTGCTGAGAAACCCGCCTATGTGGCTTGGGATCAATTTGCATAATATTTCCCAGCATACTTTGCAATTTCACCTTAGTGTAGAGAAGGTTGTCTTATCCTTCTCATTTAGGGAACAGATGGTAGCACAGAGGGGCTGGTTGATGGGCTGCTTGATTAAAGGTTTGTTCATAATGGGAAGGGGTGGCTCCTGTATTAACACGCAATGCATGATAGAGGGGGCCATAACTCTGTATGTCAATCAAAGATCAGCTGGAGTCAGAGAAGCCAATCAAAAGCTTAATTTAAACTCTCTCTGTTGTCTTCCAGCATTGTTTAAACTCTGTCTGCTTGTTACCAGCATTGTTGAGACAGCTGAGAATTGGGCTGTAGAACCTGCATTAGATTCTCCATTCATTTTAACAAGATTTGGACAGACGGAAAAAAAATACTTGATGATGTCATACAGTAGAAGATTGGTACATATAAATCATTATATTCCCCAGGAAGTCCAGTTCTGCAGATTGTAGTCTTTTGTTATTGCCCATGATCCATTTTGTTAAACAAAACCTTACTGCAACCAACCTCTACCTTGCTTTATTTCTTTTTGCCAAGTCAACCAAAGGATTTTCTTGGCATCTGTGCTGCATGATTATTTAATGCTGCTTTTCCTCCTAGTTTCATTCATTAGTCCGGATTCCTCCTCCCTCCTTCACAAAAAAGCCTTCATTGAGTTTGCCTTCTCATACTTTCTCCCTTTTATTTTCAGAACTTGCTAGCATTATCATTTTGTCAATATCTTTACAACTGGTATACACTTACTTTTACATGACTATTTAGAGAGCTAGTCTTGCACTACCAGAGGAAGAATTGAAGAAAAAAGAAAGCCTTTTTGCAATCCACTGTATTGTACTCCTCTGTCTTGAAGGATGCATTAAAGTAATGCATTCCCAAATTCTGAAATGAATTGGGCCACTTTGTAGAGATTTGCTGGCTAAAGTACAATTTAAGTCTCATTTATTTTAAGGATTCAACCCCAAACACAGCTAGTCTAAAAGTAAAGGTAAAGGTTCCCCTCGCACATATGTGCTAATCATTCCTAACTCTAGGGGGCGGTGCTCATCTCCTTTCAAAGTCAAAGAGCCATTGCTGTCCGAAGACGTCTCCGTGGTCATGTGGCCAGCATGACTAAACGCTGAAGGGGCATGGAACAGTGTTACCTTCCCACCAAGGTGGTCTCAATTTTTCTACTTGCATTTTTATATTCTTTTGAACTGCTTGGTTGGCAAAAGCTGGGACAAGTAATGGGAGCTCACGCCATTAAGCTGTTCTAGGGATTCAAACTGCCGAACTGCCGAACTGCCGAACAGCCGACCTTTCGACAAGCTCAGCGTCTTAGCCATGGAGCCACCGCGTCCCAGCTAGGCCTACATTCTAGTTAAAGTCTTTGTTTCCTTGTTTTGAATATTGTTATTAGTTTGCTGAATGGCTCTCTCTTCCACACCTCTTCCTTCAGTCTTCCACATGGTTAGATTTAAATGGCATCAATTAATTTAAGATCTCTAACATCACTTTCATACTATTTGCAATATGATCACTGCCTGAATGACATTCCCAGATTTTTTGACCCACAGCTGTCATATTCCATAGTACAAGTAAGTGTTTAGTTCACAAGTCTGTTTAATCTCTTCAAAACAGAGTATATCAAGCAATTTAATTTTCTATCAAATTACAAAAGAATCAAGCTTTAACACACAAGCAAAAAGAGACTTTTTGACTTATTCTAAAATAATTTCTCCACAGTAATGCTCTTGTCAGTCAATCTTACAAGAAACAAGAAAATTAGAAAAAAAATTATCTGCAAAATTAAAGAATGAATTGATTTTTTTTAACAAGTTCCCAATGTTATTCATGAGGAAATCATTCACTGAAAATTAGCCTTGCTTGCCATTAATAAACTCAACTGCAGAGGTTTCTTTATCTGATTTTATCTGATGGTTTTCACACACACAAAATGACTTTTCTTGTGGCCTCTGAAAGGAAAGCTATTTTGGTCTTTTCCATTTCATGAAAAAATAATTTGAAGAAAATTACATTCTTATTTTCAGCTTTTTGCAATCAGATATATATTGAATATTCAAGCAAGTAGCCCTTCCTCCCACCATGCTCTGTTTAAGATCGACATCAAGATTCCAGGAGTTATAATTGTATAAGTAAGCCTATAGAGTGATACAACTATTGGATTCAAAGATTTACTCGACTATTCTAAACATATCTCCAAGATAAACTGAAGCAGATTTCGACTTAATTCAGAAACGTGAGTGGCTTTTATACCTGTATGAATGTATAAACGTGAATTTTCAAAATTCATTCAAAAGTCTCAACTGAATCAGTCTGATATTAAAAATGAATTTAGATATCTTCATCTAACATTACATTTTGGATTAGTTCAGAAACTGGAATTGCATTAAGATTGAATTCATTCATATATTTTTTTCCATTTTCAGTTAACTAACTTTCAGTATAGGGATGTGGTGGCTCAGTGGACAGTGAGCGTGTTGATTGGAAGGTCAGCAGTTCTGTGGTTCAAATCCCTAGCGCCGCATAACAGAGTGAGCTCCCGTTACTTGTCCCAGCTTCTGCCAACCTAGCAGTTTGAAAGCACGTAAAAATGCAAGTAGAAAAATATGAACCACCTTTGGTGGAAAAGTAACTGTGTTCCATGTGTCTTCGGTGTTTAGTCATGCCGGCCACATGACCATGGAGACACCTTCGGATAGCCCCAGGTTTTGAAACAGAGATGAGCACTGTCCCTTAGAGTCGGGAACAACTACCACATATGTGCGAGGATAACTTTTATCTTTATCTTAGCTTTCAGTGTGTATGATTTTATTTGAGAAAAGAATAGTGAATATTTAGACTTTGCCACAGCAGTTTCTTCTACAGGAGGCTTGTATTTAAAGATGCTTGAAAACTTCTCTCAAACAAAGAATACTAAATGAATGCATCATTTAGTATTCTTTGTTTGTGGCACTTTCAAACTCCCCCATAGTTTCATCCAGAAAGGCAGGGGGGGGGGAAATTAAGTACCTAAAATATAGCCCTTAACTGCAAAATATTAACTACTTCTTATTTTAGTTTATTTCCATTCTTGTGCCTTGAAGCGTCTTATATAAATTTGTTTTTGTTATGGATATATTGGTAGAGGCATAGTTATATTATGCTGTAATATATTATAAACCATTAATGTGAAAATGGACATAAAATTAAGAAGACTTATTTACTCACACATTGCTAGGTTGACGGGCACAAGAGAAATTACCCAGAGTTCTTAGGAGGAGGGTAGTATATACATTTAGTAAATAATTCATAGCTAAATGAGAGAAAGACATCTATCTCCTAGAATTCCTTCCAAGGACAATAGGGAAGTTTGCATGGTTTGGTCAAAATCAGATGGTGGTTATGTCGATGCCATCAAAGCTTTCCCTCTTGGTTAGCATGTCACATATGTGATGTAATGAAGCATAGGCTTCAATGGCAAAACCATGGCCACAATCTTAACCATACTCTGCAGCAGGGGTGGGTTTCTCGCCCCGTTCCAACCGGATCGGTTGGAACGAGGCCGGCGGCGTCCTCACGCACGCACGCGGCGCGCGCACGCACGCGCATGCGCATGCATACTAGCGTCTGCGCGATGCTCCAGCTGCTCCTGGAGGATCGTGCAGGCGTTCTGCGCATGCATGGAAAGCGCGAAATTCGAAAAAAATGGGTAAGGAGCGGGCGCGGGTGTGCGGGCGCGGGTGTGCGGGCGCGGGGGGGGCTTCGCCGTTCCCGGAAGTTACTTACTTCCGGGTTCGGCGACCAACCGGATCACAGGGACCGGTGCAAACCGGTCGAAACCCAGCCCTGCTCTGCAGTCATCCCTGTAGGACAAACACCTCAGACTTCAGTTATGGTCAGGTCTAGGACCACGGTAAAAGTCTATTAGCTCTCTCTGGCTTACTCATGAAATACTTTTATGATATTAGAAGTTAGAAGTTAGAATTTTAATTTATATCTTTCAATGAATTTAACATTTAATAAACTTGGATTATTTGTTTGGTAAAAAAATTTGAGCATTTTTGAATCATGGGCTGTTTTAAGAAGATCACCGTCTTGAAACTTGAGGAATGTTAGTCAAACATGTAAACCAGCCAGCAGGTTGAATGAGCCTAAATAAATAGAGATACCAGTAGTATTGGCGTGATTGGAACAAAATGCTTATGTATATCCACTCTCAGTTCTTGCTGCTGTTGTTTTCTTAGACTGATAATTTTGCCAGCGGGTTATTGTTGCCTTCTGTAAGAATGTATCTGTAGATTGATGGTGGCCTGAAAAGTTACTCATTTCTGACAAATGCCCATCTGGAGTTTGGGTCTTTTAACATTGATGTAGCCTTGAATAGTTGAAGGGGTACAGCGATTCCACATTCAGGGGAAAAAAAGTAAGGAACAATTGAACATATTATTATTTTTACATATCACTGGCAAAATATATGCAGTAAATTAGAAAAGCAATATTGTATGCATAAAGGAATGTGGGCATCGTAATGTAATAGGAGAGCAAGAGAGTCTAGCTACAGCACCAAAGCATGAAAGGGTAAGCTTAAAAGGCAAATGAAAAGCAAGCAGGAAAAAAATGGATGCAGTGTAATCTGACCAATCTTAATAAATAGCTATCCTGAAAGGAGAAAGATCATAGGATTTAAACCTCTGTTAGAATAGATAACTTTAAACGTTCATTGAATAACGAGAAAGTCATTGGATCTTTACACACAGGCTAGAAAGAAATATGATTATTAGTGATTGGCTCCCCAAGGCAAAATCAATTATACAATGTGACAAAAGAGGGGCCCGTGAACATTTTTATAAAGATTGCAGTGTTCAGAAGCAATCCAGTGTGTATCTCTCCTGGCATGGAGGAAAGATTTATATAATTAAATCTTCCTGTATATGGCTAGATGGTTCATCTGATGCTAAGCTTCCTTTCAACCTTCCATTTTAGGAAAGATTGTTTACCAATACACGTTTTCCCTATGTAACAATATGGGGGTCCCCTCCAAAGGAATTTTATCAAACAATCCAGCTTGACAGGGATAGAACATTATAGTTATTCTGGAAAGCATCTTTGTAGGTATTATTTAGAAGTTTATGGTTTAACTTAGAAGTTGCCTTATGGCTGCCAATAAAAGTAACTGTCAGACTGAGAAATGAAAGGAATGAAATGAAATGAGCAAAGCTGCTCTCCTTGAAGAGTCAAAGCAGCTTAGTTTTATTGGAATCCCACCAGAAATGTTCTATGCATGCACACTATAAGCAAAAGCCTTCAAAGCAACCAAATTTGGGCTGCTTTCATAGTTTAAGGAAGACGCTTTGCTTGTGCCAATATATTTCATGACTTGCCTTTTTCAGATCTTTTGCATACCCATAACCAAAATGTCTTGGCTAATGGGATTGAATACATTTTCATCTTCACTCAATTTCGGTCAATTTCCAATACTATTTTACTTTCATGGGTCTCATACAATTACAGCTTATAGTCAGGCTACATTTGCTTATGCTTAGCATTGCTCTAACCTTCCCCCCCCCCCCAAGTTCTTCCCTCTCTTTGCCATGCAAACGTATTGAATATCTATATAGTTTGAAGATCAACTCAACACATTTAACAAGGGCAAATGCTAATGGTCAGCTTGATGTGGTATCCAATCAATTGATGTGGGACGTTAATGATAGCACCGACATCAGGAAAATTCCATTACTGCTTTTTCAATGGATATGAAATGGTTATGACCATGTGATTTATGGAGGAATGAGTTGAAGTTGTTCCGACTCTTGCTTTGTGAATTGAACGGGGCTGTAGCCATGTGATGATTTCTGTGGGAATGGAAGCATACATCCTGATTCTTGAAAGCAATACAAATAACCATATTCACCCCTCATCTATCTTCATAATATAGATAAATGGTTATAATTTTGATTGGGTCATATATCTTTGATACCTGCAATTGACTTATATATCAGGCTTGTCAAACACATGTATCATGTGCTGGCCAGCCCATGCCCGGTTTAACGAAGGGGGGGACAGTCCCAAGATGTCACATGATGACACCGTAACATGAGTTTGACACCCCTGCATTATATACTTCAAAGCAGAAGACTGTGCTATATTCTTATGGTTAGGATAAAATTGTAATAGCCCCTAAATAATAATGTCATTATATGCATAATGGAAGTCCTCATGATATTACTGGTCATTTAACAGCTTAACAGCCATTCGAAGTTACAACAGACTCCCCCCCCCCAAAAAAAAACCAAGATACATACATTTTGAAGTTACAGTTGCTGCATATTGCAATGAATTGTACCTTCCAAAGCTCAGTATGAGACAAGAGCAAAGTAACTTTATTTTTCATGTGATCTCTAAGCCAGACACCTAATGTTTTACTACATCACTTTTTCCAAGTCAGTTGTTTTATTATACTGAAAACATGAATAATAACGCTATAGAATACAGATGATAGCTGAGTGCAGTAGAAACTACACATTGTTAACATTATGATGATTTGAAATTTTTTTACTACAGTTAATAGAAACACAAGGTGAAGGTTGTGACATCACTACATCTCTTTCAATAGTTAGAAGATATTGTGGCAAACCTAATAGGTTGTTACAATTACCAACCAAAGCTTCTATTAGAAAAACTATTACACCCCCAAGCAGGGGTATATTTTAGCAATGGGTTCTCTGCCCGGTTGCTGGGTGGGCATGGCCGTGGTAAACTAGTTGGCCTCCTGCACCATGGTGGAGGGAGCTTTCTTCAAGCCTCCAAGAGGGCAAAAACAGCCTCCCCGGGGCTCCAGAGGCTCCCTGGAGACCGGAAATGGGGTCATTTCTGGTCTTCTGGAGCCTCCGGGAGGCCTGTTTTTCACCCTCCCTGATCCTCCGTGCAGGACCTGCACTTACCTGGCATCCAAAACGGCTGCAGGAGACACCTGGGTGGGAAGGGGTGGGTGGGCAGAGGAGTGGGATTTGGGGGTTCACTGAACCATGCAGAATCTTCGCTAGAGGATCACTCGAACCTGGGCAAATTATGGCACAAACCAGCAGTGGTAATTCCAGTGGTAATTGGCACACTGGGTGCTATTCCAAAAGAACTGGAATTACATTTAAAACAGTTAAAAATTGACAAAATCACCATCAGTCAAATGCAAAAAGCCGCACTGCTTGGATCTGCACGCATATTATGAAAATACGTTACAACGTCCTAGGCCCCTGGGTGGGGCCCGACTAGTAACCAATGCCAAATCCGGCGAAACAACTGGCCGCTGTGATACAATTGTATAATAATAATAATAATGAATTAGGAGTGCTGATTTTGGGTGAGACAGACATGCCAGTGGTTGCCATGTTGTTATCCCCTATGCTAAAATCTTAACCTTTTCTAACATTAAGCAGTAAAGATATTCTCATTATTTATTTGCATTGGGGAAAATATGGGAGATAATAACTTTTCCTCTTGAAAGCAGAAAGCTACCAAATACTGGTGTTGTAGCTACTTCTAGGATCAGGAGCCAGAGATGTACTTCTCAGTGACCGAGGAGTGACGTCCATGAGGTCCCCATCTGTGAAATAGTTTTTTAAGCACCTGGCAATACTACAAATCTCTTTTATTTCTCTCTCCCCCCCCCCCTTTTCTTCCTATGGTTTTCTCTAATTGCTTGGAAAGAGCCTTTGCCAAGGTTCAGTTTTGTAACAAGTATCTAGCTGCAATTCCCACAGAATTCCACTAGGAATCAGATGGAGTATGCATATTTTTACTTGCCCAGTGCAGGTCCTTGTGAAGCATCCCAGAAATTCTACTACAGAATTAGCAAGCAAGCTAAATAAAATTATTTTTTTAACTGCCTTTTAAAGGGTCTCTTTTCAAAATAAATCAATAGGTATAATACTACCGGTAAGCTCAACTTTGGGATTTATGGACAGGCAGGAAGAAACTTACTGAGACATATTAGTCCTATAGAGTAATCGGTCTTCAGTATTCTCTGCTTTTCTCCTCTATGCTTCTGGACAATGTATCTGTACAGGGAGGATGTCTGCCAGAGCTACCTATCTGGTGCCCAATGTTGGAAATTTGGTCTCAATTCAATCCAAGAGTTTCATTCAGCAATCATTGATGGTGACGTATTTAGGAGTAGAAGAAAAAGGGATCCATTGAATCATTCAATGACTATACCACCTATTTGCAACTCATAGTTGGGCAGTTATAAATGTACATAATAATGATATAAGTCATTTAATACATAGTTTTCAGGGCTAGCCCAGCCATTGGGCAAGGCTTCGGCACATGAGTCTATGACAATTCACTACAGCCAACTCACCACAAACAACTTGCCATAGGACAACTCACTGCAGACAACTCACTGCGGGGCAAGAGTTACACTAATATCAAAGAAATGGTGTAGTAGAATCATTAGTGAAAGAAAGCAAAAGAAAGGACAAAATGAAGTGTAAATGACAAAAATTAAAATAATTGTACTTATTTATTTTAAATAATTACACTGAATTGTTAAATTGCCCTATGGTGAGTTGTCCCATGGCGAGTTGGCTGTGGTGAGTTATCCATGGTGAATTGTCCCATTCCACTGCACAATCCATAGAAATGTGTTCTGACCCCCTCTTCCGTCCAGTAACGAATGCCAAGACAAGCTTAACTGGAATGTCACAGCACTTTATTAGCAAGAAACCAAAACCTCGGTGGCTGAAAGCCAAGCATAGCAAACAGATAAGAACCTTGGCAGCAACTCAGACTTCGACAGATAACAGCTTCTTCAGCGTTAGGAATGACGTTGAATCCTGCAAAACCAGGCTCCTCCCAGTCGCTCTTTAAATACTATCTTGAGAGGAGCCTAATTACAATCACCTGGGTCCAATTATCTTTGGTAACTGCATAGCTGCTCTCTACGTCGATCTGCCCGGCGTTGCCGGGCATCCAGGAACAACTCCCTTGGCTCCTCCCCACTGCTCCAATGCATGACTTCAGGATCAAACTCCCTTGTCTCCTCCCCACTGCTCCAAGGCTCAGGCACCTCCTGGTGGCCAACCAGCCTCTCTCTGCCCTGCTCGGAGTCAGAACCCTGTCCAGGGTCCTCCACATCCTCCCAGAGCCGACTCATAGGGCTCCTCACTGTCGGAGTCTGGTGACGGCTCCTGTTGTGGCTCCTGCTGGGCCACAACAAAAATGTGTAGCTGCTTTACAGAGTAGTGGACAGGGGCTATCTTTGTAACCCCACATGCTTCCCATCTCAGGGGTGGGTTTCAACCGGTTCGCGGTGGTCCCTGCGAACCGGTTGGTCAGCGAACCCGGAAGTAAGTAACTTCCAGGAACGGCGAACGGCCCACCCGCCCGCGGTCCTTACCCAGTTTTGACGAGTTCTGCGCTTCCATGCATGCGCAGGATGCATACAGCGCCTGCACGATCCTCCAGGAGCAGCTGGAGCGTCATGCAGACGCTAGTACGCATGCGTGCACCATGCACGAGGACACCGCCGGCCCCGTTCCAACCGAACCGGTTGGAACGGGGCGAGAAACCCACCCCTGTCCCATCTGCTCTTTGCTTTCCAATCTGAACCACCACACCCCTGATTCCTCACTTCTGATACAGAACTGGGCAGTTCTGTGCTGATTATTCTGGAAGTGAAACCTTTCCAACAAAAGTACTTTTTGTGCAGTCAGGGGATTTCCTTGGGAATACAGACCTGTTGTTTGTTTAACTTGCTACACCAATTAGCAACTAGCAGGGGAACCCCTGCTTCACAATAAAACAATTTAATACACTGTAAATCAACAGTTAAGAATTTGTGTCATTGAGCTTTCTTTAAAACATAAAAAGAAGTGAGGCCTTTCATTAGAGCATTCCTAAGAATTCGTGTTATGGCAAAAAAGGCTTGACTCCACAGTGTTCTACAATAAGCATGCAGCAACTCTTAAACAAACTTCTTCAGATGATCACATCAAATAAGATATTCTTATAGAAGAAGTAATTTGTTCAAGTAACCTACACTTAATTTATACAGATATTTAACTGTAATTACCTATATTTAACCAGAAACAATATGCCCCCAGGCCATTTTTTTTAGTACAGGCATAGCATAGCATTGAGTTCTTCCAGAATTCTGATAGTACTGATTCTGACAGTAGCATCACTGTTGTCAATACCTGTTGTGGCCCAGCAGGTGCCGTTGGAGCTGCCACCAGACTCCGACAGCAAGGGGCCTTCTGAGTCGGCTCTGGAGGATGTGGAGGACCCTGGACAGGGTTCCGACTCCGAGCAGGGCACAGAGAGGCTGGTTGGCCACCAGGAGACACCTGAACCTTGGACCAGTGGGGAGGAGACAAGGGAGAGTGAGCCGGAGGCCAGTAGTGAGTTGTTCCTGGATGCACGCCATCGAAGAGCTACTAGGCGTCAGGAACAATTACGCGATTACAGGAGGTGATTGCACTCAGCTGGTGGTCATTAGGCTCCTCTCCAGACTATAAAAAGGCTACTTATGCACACACCCCTCTTTGCAGAAGTCAACACAGAATCAAATGTCGGAGAACTTTGTATGAGCTTGGCAGCCTGGATTGCTACCAAGCCTTATCTGTGTTTATTGCTACCCAAGCTTGTCTGTGCTGGGTTGCTGCCAAGGACCTGTTTGTCTGTTAATTAAATGCTGTAATTTATCTCTGGCTCAGAGTGTCCTTTGGTGTGGAATGTGGGGGGTCAGAACAATACCTATTACTTGTCTTTTATCTAGCTTCTATCCCAGTGGAGTCCAAGCATGTCCAAATTCCATCACCATCCTGTAGAATGGAAACCCTTACAAGTGCTTCTACACTGTTTTTGTATTATTTGATTTTGTAGAAAGCAACCCACACCTTAGTTGAATATTCCCCTTTTTTTTCTTTTTACAACCTTTTGATCCCTTGTTTCAGGGTGGAGTCAGGGCAAGGGAGTAGAGCTGAGTGTTTACTGGCCAGATGCCCTCCTTGTTGCCTATGTGGAGTTCGCAGCAGGTATTTTGTCTTTGGGCCCTGATAGAGAAACATCTGCCACACCCTGGGATTGAACTCCCAACCTTCCAAGTGGGAGGTGAGCGTCTTCACCATCCCATTTGGCTTGTTCCACAAATACAGGTGGGGAAATACCCAAGGAAGCAACAGCCAGTCATAGCTAGCTGGATCAATGTCAGCAATAATCAGCTCCTGGATATCAACCAATTGCATTATTACATTTTCCCACTCAATGCACATTTCTGATTGTGACAACAAATGGAAACGATCCATGTCCACAAAGAGCCAAAGGTGTCTTGTCGTTTGATGGTGTCAAACATGGCATTGTACTTGGAAGTGATTTAACAAATCAGATTTTTTACAGAAGATGAACATTGAGAAACAAGGATCACCAATTTAATTTAATTTTAATTTATTTAGTTTGTCAAGCATGTATAAGATAACAGATATAAGTATAAACATGATTATGAATAGAGGAAATGGATATAAATAAGTGGGGACAGTAGGACAGGGGTGGTAGGCACATTGGTGCACTTGTGCACGCCCCTTACAGACCTCTTAGAAATGGGGTGAGGTCAACAGTAGACAGTCTAAGGTTAAGGCTATGGGTTTAAAGTTTAAAATTGGGGATGAAACCACAGAGTGCCCCTATCTTTAATGCTGGCATAGAAATAGGAAAGAATATTTTGGTATTCGCAGCCAGCGTCTTATTTTAGAACAAATCAGGCAGTCTAGTTTTTTCAAAGTGCTCCAAGCATAAGGTCCTGTATAAATTTGGACACTAAATAGGTATTTAATAATGTCAACTGTTGGTGGGGTTTAAGAAGTGTATTGGAAATCCCTGGGAGCATGTTATCTAGCATGTAGGTTTCAGATTAAGCTGGCTTTTCCAAATGAATTGGTGACTGGGGTATTTAACAGATTCCTTGGATTCTAGAGGTCATATAGTACTGTCTGTAGAATAAGAAATTGGGAAAGGGAATCTGCATTTCTGTAGGGTCTCCTGCTTTAGTGGGGGGTTGGACTAGATGACCTACAAGGTCCTTTCCAACTCTGTTATGCTGTTCTGTTTTCCTGCAGCCTGGTATAAATATATGCCCACCATCATTTCTGTTTTTATAAACCATGTGCAGGCTCCATGTGTTGGGTTTGAATCATTGGGACATTATGGATCTTTGTTTCTCACTTTAACAAGTCTCTCAAATGATATGAATTGAACACCCAAAGCACAAAAACTGGCCATTAGTGGACTGCACAGGGGTCACCTAGAAGTTATGACCCATCTTCAGCAGTGACCTATTCTACATGACCATCCGATAGCAATTGGAGAATTGACTTGTGGGAAAAGGATTGCTTTCTTGTTTCTTATATTGTTAAAACCTCTTTTTATGACCTTGAAATCTCTTAATTTGGGGTAGAGGGGTGTGTGTGTGTGACTGGATGGAGCTGAGTGTTTACTTGCCGGATGCCTTTCCTGACACCACTCAGAGTCACAGCTTTTCCTTGCAACTTAGGAGAGAAACATCTGCCAGTACCTAGGACTGAACTCTCAACCTTCCAAATGGGAGGCAAGTCTCTTCACCACTAGGCCATGTTAACTTGCCTTTGGGTTCTTGTTCAGACAGCCTGCCTGATGTCCCTTTGTACTTACTGTCTACACAGGGAACTCTTATTATACTGCTAAATGAAAATTGTTTCAGTCATTGGGACCAGAGATTTACTCTTATTATACTAACCAAAACTGATCAAAGGGGTTCATAGCTGTTGCCTCAGTCTGGAAAACCAGAGATCTGAGTGTAAAACACACCCAAACTGCATTCCTGCTCTTAGGAGAATTTAAAGAGAAAAGTAAGATCTAATAAACTCTTCAAGTTCTGATCCCTCTTAATGTAGCATGAAACATTTAATATTCGTTAAACGATATATAGTGTGTACATTATTCAGGGATGTTTCAGGGAAAAATAACAACAACAATGCAAGATATTTACTTAGCTCACATCCAAGGTGCCAAGTAGCTTTATTTTATTTCCCACTCATTTATGTGAATCTTCCTCATCCTGGAATATCTACAGTCACCTCCTCTCCCACAATTTGTAAAAGTACTGAGAAAGTTATGCATTAGATGCACATCCAATTTTTCTGTTCAAAACTCTGTGCTAAAGATTTGATTAAGAAACAGTTCACTGAAATTTTGCCCAACTCTGGAACCACAGAATCATTTGTTTTTACTTGAAACGTTTCACTATATGCTTTATACCTGACATTAAGTAAGTGTCTTAGCCAAAGAAAAATAAATCATAAAGAGAGTAAATAAACAGAAATCACTGCATAACCCACCCAGAGTTCTCAGTGTTCTCTTTCCTTTGTCCTATGATCAGGTTGGGGAAAAAAATATTGGAAGAAAAAGAGAGAGAGGCATTTAGAATTGGTTAACACCCAGGAAATAAATTTCAGCTGTGATACCAAAAGGGAGGGTTTTAAAAAATGGAACAGCTGCTACATCCACCAAAAGAATGAACCATTTATAGGAGCAATTGAGCAGAAGGAAAGAATGAAGCTTTTGTCTAAAGCCAAGAGGGGGCAAACTATTAAGATGAATTCAATCTGTTCAATTAATAATGGCACAATGTCCGTGATCACACAATGACAAGCCCGTGTCATTGGATGTAGCAGGATTTGTGTCTGCTGGGAGGAGGGGATTTAATTTTTGTGGAAAAGCAACACTGAAAGAGCTTATTCCATTGTAGGAGCTTTAAAAACAGGAACTATAGAAAGTAGAAAAAATTGTACCATGGAATTGGTAGAATAGACAACATCTGCTTATAACTAGTTCTACATTCTACATTATTAAACACAGAGAGAGATTTCCTTGCAATTACCTATGATTGTGAAAAGACCTAAAAATTATATTAAAATTATTTCCATGCTTGCTCTCTTTAGTATGTCCTATAAGTTGGAAGAGAGCTCTAACTCTTAACTCTTACAGCTGAATAAAAAAGGAGGAGAAAGAAAAACAGTGTTCCTATTGAAAACAATTGGGGGAGGATGATTTTCAGCTAAGCAAAACAAACCACTTCATTATTACACTGGCTTTTCTTTCTTTCTAGTATTAAGGAGAACTTGCCCCAAGAGGCAAATGGACACAACTTTAAATTTGAACAATTTCCCAGACACATGATTTCAGCTGCTTTTGGACCTCAAGTTATGAGGCAACAGATGGGAAGTAACTAGTATATATTTAAAAGGTCTTGTGTGTTATATTAATAGATTAGGACAGTCACACACTAGGGGAGGAAATTCAAGACACTGCACTGCAAGAAAATTGGAGCACTGTGCAATTGGACCAACAGGGTACAATTTGGAAACGATTTTTTTCCACAAAACACAGATTTTGTGTTTGCCCCACACTCTCATTGATAGATGCTTTCCATTGAATGTTATGCTGCTTCATTTGAGTGAAGCAAGTAATACTGAGAAAATATCATCATTAGTAAATGAATCATATTTTTGTTGGTAAGATACCTTAAGCTTCCAAGGAAAAAAAAAAGGAAGTAAATCTGATATGCTGTCTCTTTTTTCCCATTTACTATGGTAACAATTTCAGTGAAGATGCTATTTATTTTGCTTATTTGAATCATTCACATTAGATGGGTGATTCATTATTTTTTGTTGTTAAAAAGTAGGGGAAAGGAACATGGAACTTTCTAGGGACTATTCCAACGCAACCAAGACAATCAAGGACAATAGTGTGGTTATAAATTTGGAATTTATAGGACAATCTCTTCTACATACTTGTTCTTCTCAAACTGTGACTACTACAGAAGTTAAATCAGTCACATATCATGATCTAAGGAGAAGTTATTTCCAAAGTGATATAACTAGTTATGAAATAATTTCCTTACACTATTTCAGATGACCGGAACATCTGTCCTCACATCTAGGATAGCATTTTCCAAGTTGAGCAATATCCATGCATGTGGTATTCAATTTCCCAAATTCTTCAGCCACCCCGGTTATTGCTGGGAGTTGAAGTCCATATTTATGGCTGTTGTCCAGTTGGGGAAACATTGATTTGGGCAACATTTTTTTAATGTGTAAGAACTTTAACATTGACTCAGCCTTCCATCCTTTTGAGGTGGATAAAATAAGGACCCAAAATTGTTGGGGGCAATATGCGGACTCTGTAAACCACTTAGAGAGGGCTGTAAAGCACTGTAAAGCGGTATATAAGTCTAAGTGCTATTGCTATTAAAGAATAGTTACAGACGTCTCCATGAGAATGGGGTAAAAGGGAGCAACTAATCAAACCAAGGTACACTTTTTGTACATGGCATGATATTGCAATCATGTATGAAAAGGGTAGAACTTGCATTGCAACGATCCACCACTGCTTGTCTCATGTGGATGAAAATCTTTGATCCTGCTGGCTAGTTAGCAATGTTTACTCTTTTAATTTTGTACTTTCCATATGCTCTTAGACTACTGTTGATTTTGAGTAGATTTCTTAAAATATAATTCTACGTGGTTATATTATTATGAAACATCTGCAAACAAACAATCAAGTTGAGAGGGCACTAGGAAGCCACAAAAAATGGGTACAAAATCCTCCACAAAATTTTCATTATGGTTGAGAAGGGGAGAATTTGTAGACATGTTTCCCAAAGCATTTTGGGGGGTATGTTCTACAAGCAAGCCCTCATTTTGGAGGCTGATTGTAGTGATTCCAGCCTTGGTCATCCTTGTCTTAATTATACTCCAGAATGGATGTTTTCACATATAAACCTATACTGCTAACAACAACAAAAAAACCTACAGGATATTTTTCTTACAATTTTCCCTATATATATATCTTTCATTAGGAAAAGGGCTCAGGAAGACCATGTTGCTTTTGGCACCATCAGGCCCCCCAATTTATAATGCACTTTTGGAGTGCTGCAAAATGTGCTGTTTTCCTTAATTGGATAGCTGGACCATTTGGCACTGGAAACCATTCGTGAGGTCACCAATTTCATGTACCGAATTTTAATCTTGTTTGGTTTCATTTCATCTCTTTTATTGTCCTCTTTCCACTGGCTATTAGAATCCGAAGCTAAAATCATCTTCATTGCGGCCATTAAGGAATTGGTGTGTGTGTGTGTGTGTGTGTGTGTGTGTGTGTGTGTGTGTGTGTGTGTGCATGTTAGTCCACCCAATATAGAAGATGACAGGTAATAATATAATATGTGGTAGCAGGAGAAATGCTGACAGACATTGTGTTACTTTGCTTCAATTAGGCTCTAATTACTTCTTCTCTTCAATTAGAAAAATCACATGAACCAATTATGCCAGATAATGTGTGCTTATCCTATTCAAGCTGCACAATGAGTAAGGTCTATTCACATTGATTATCTTCAATTTATGCTTTTAGCTTCCCCCCTCCCCCCCCTTTCTGTCTGTATGGCCCATTACAGTTTTAAAGTGGAAGCTCTTAAGCAGTTCACAGTATTATGATACAATTCATAACAATTGTTATGTTTTGATGGAATAATAATTTTGGATGCCTGGGATAAGAAGAGGACATTTGGGGAAATAGGGGGAACCCACTTTTCAGATACAAGCACCTTTGAAATTTATTGAACAAACGAGATGCCATTTGGAGTCCAAGCAGCTCATTCAGGGGATCAGCTTCACAGAGCAAAAGACAAGATCAGCCAGACTGAAGAATCAGTCCTTCTCAGGAGAAATACCTGGATGCAACTGGGCCATCTTACTGGAAATGTTGGCCTTTCTCTCACCATTAGAATGAAGGGGATCTCAACAGGGGCAGGAGGCTAGCAGCTAAGCCAATATCTTAAAAGCTAAAGCCATCTGGAGAAAGGTTTCTCCTAAGCAAAGTTTCTTCCATCATTCTGAACACATTTAGAGAGCTCTGGGTTCTGGTGATGCATGGAAGAATTGAGCTGATTTATTCCTGGCTCAGCTACCGTGCAGTTGAAACCACAGTGGCACTTATTGGTTTGAGATAGTGTCAACTTATTTCCCATTAGAAAAAGGGGAACTGGGTGTCCAACTTTTCCTTAGCCCAAGGGTGTCCAACCTTGGCAATTTTAAGACTTGTAGACTTCAACTTCCAGACTTCCCCAGGGAGCATGTCACAAGATTGGGAAGGGGTCATTAAAACAGTGTTCCAATATCTGAGGAGTTGCCACAAAGAACCTTTTCTCCAAATCACTGGAAGGCAGGACAAGAAGGAAGCGATGGAAACTAATCAAGGAGAGATCCAACATGGAACTAAGGATGACTTTCTTGACAGAAAAAATAATCAGTGGAATGACTTGCCTCCAGAAGTTGTCGGTACTTCAACATTGGAGACTTTTAAGAAGAGCTTGGGCAAACATTTGTCTGATATGATATAGGGTTTCCTGCCCAATCAGGGAATTGGATTAGAAGACCTCCAAAGTCCTTTCCAACTCTGTTATTCTTGTTATTCTATTCAGTCTTAAAGATGCCAAGGTTGGACACCCCCATCTTTAACACTTATTCTCAATTTGGACAGTTTTGTACTTCCTCTTCAAAGAGCCCATTAAAACCAAGCAATGTGTTTAGTCAGTATAGGCCCATGATGATGAACCTATGGCATGCATGCCACAGGTGGCACATGGAGCCATATTTGCCAGCATGGCAGCCCTCAGTTCTTACATGCATGTGCATGCCCTCCAGCTGATTTTCGGCCTTCCAGAGGTTTAAGTTTTTTCTCAAACTTCCGGTTAGGCCATTGGGCCGTTGGGTCCTTTTTTTGCCCTCCCCAGGCTTCAGGAAAGCCTCTGAAGCCTGGGGAGGGCAAAAACTCAACCTGTAGGGGAGGGCAAGTGCACGGGCACTTGTACGGGTGGGGTCATGCATGCATGCAAGGGTGGGGAGTCATGCACACATGTGCAGGTGGGGGTTGTGCATGCATGCACAGGTGGGGTCGTGCATTCATGCACAGGTGTGTGGGCACATGTGCATGCTCAATAGTATGCGCACCGACAATTTTTGCACACCTTTAGAAAAAGATTAGCCATCACTGGTATAGGCTATGTGTAAAACACCAGGACCACAGACTGTTTTTCTTTTTTTTCCCCTTCGTAAAGAGGGGATTTGTTGCTGTTGCTGTTGCTGTTGCTGTTGCTGTTGCTGTTGCTGTTGCTGTTGCTGTTGCTGTTGTTACAGAACATGGAGTGGCTTGTGCCAGCATTATGGGTTCTTCCTTTCTGAGGCATTACTAGTAAAGACCATTGTAGAATATCTTCAAATGATTCCCAAGATCGTAGGAATGAAAATGGAAGTTTGGAGCTCTCCAACCTCTCTGGCCTTATATATTAAATGTTCTTGGTTTGTTCCAGGGGTGGGTTGCTAATCCCGTTCCAACCGCTTCGATTGGAATGGGGCCGGCGGCGTCCTCATGCACGCACGCAGTTCACGCATGCGTCTTAGCGCCTGCGCGATGCTCCAGCTGCTCGTGCTGGCGCTATATGTGCCATCCAGCTGCTCGCAGAGAATCGCGCAGGCGCTGTATGTGCCATGCGCCTGCGTGGAAGCGCAGAAGCCTTCAAAGACCGGTAAGGAGCGTGGGTGGGCGGGTGGGCCCTTCGCCGTTCCCGGAAGTTACTTACTTCCGGGTTCGCCGACCAACCGGTTCGCGGGGACCGCCGTGAACCGGTTGAAACCCACCCCTGGTTTGTTCCACAGATCAAAGGACCCATCCACAGGTGATGGAAACAGAATAGCAGTGATCCCCAGCAGCAGCTGCCAGTAAACAAAAAAATCCTGGCTAGAGATAACCTGATCTAAGACCAATCTGAAGCTTTCCATTCTCACTTACTGTTTGTTATGCCACCTTCCTCTATTTCTATGATATTGAGCGGTGGCTCAGTGGCTAAGACGCTAAGCTTGTCGATCAACAGTCAGCAGTTCAGCAGTTCAAATCCTAGTGCCGCATAGTGGAGTGAGCTCCCGTTACTTGTCACAGCTTCTGACAACCTAGCAGTTCGAAAGCATGTAAAAATGCAAGTAGAAAAATAGGGAGCACCTTGGTGGGAAGGTAACAGCGTTCCGTGCACCTTTGGCTTTTAGTCATGCTGGCCACATGACCATGGAGATGTCTTCAGACAGCGCTGGCTCTTTGGCTTTGAAGCAGAGAACACGCCCCCTAGAGTTGGGAACAACTAGCACATATGTGCGAGGGGAACATTTACCTTTAAGCTTTAAAGGGTTTGGTTAATAGCAAGCAATTAAGCAAGAAGCCTTGTAAGACTGTCCCCATAAGGTTCGGTGACTCCAGGGGTCTAACTTTATAAGACCTAAGCATTCTTTTCTAGGCCCCAGAAGAAGAGAATCAGCTGGCTATATTAATATATAGCAAGTATACCTTATGAATCTTATCTGCATTTCCAGGAGAGGAAAGAAGTGGGTCCTAATGAAAACCACACCCTTTAGAACAAGTGCAAGTTCTACTCCACACTACATTTTCCTAGAAATTCCTCTGCACGTACAAAGTAAGATTCTGTACATGTAGAGTAGGCCTTTGCACTAACATTATTTGATTTTTAACCAAAAAATTGGGGAGGATATAATTCTTTAATGATAGTCCAAACTCTTGAAGAGCAATCATTAGCTCGATGAAACTAGGTTTTGCTGTATGCACTTGCATAAGGTTTTTTTTTTACATTAATTTTCTGATTTGGATCAAACATCGTTATCATTTCAGGCTGATGCTCTCTCAAAAGACCTAATTAGTTTCTTGGTTTGTGCTATGTGCATTTTGGTGAAGTGGTTTTTCATCTGGCAATCAGCTGTGGCTTGAACTGCAAAATATAATTTTCCAAAGGACAAGTAGTGCTTTATCAATAAACAAACATCAACATTACAGACCAGATTATGATAGTAGCTAGGAACTCCAGGCTGTGTGCCTCAAAGAATCTGCCAATTTCTAGAACTGAAAATATGCTTGTCCTGTTCCTTCTGTGGTTCTTCATTCTCTTGCCTACATACCTTCTGTAGGCCATTGTGTGTAACTAATATTTTATGCCCAGCAAATCTGTGCCTATATCTAAAAGCCCTGAGTTTTCAGACAGATGCATGAGGAGGAACAGGGTTACAGGGTTACAAGATAAGTTCACTCTCTGAAATAATCAGATGGATTGCTAGCTTTCATTTTACATTTGAGCCCATTTTCTATCTAGTTGCAGGAAACTGTTAATGCTTTGTTTGAAGAGATCCTAATTTTATATTTCAACATCACATTTAATTTGAAGACAAAATAACTGCAAGGAACAAAAACCACCCTCAGATATCTAAGCATTCTTTTTAAAAATGCACAAAACTCATTAAACTGGCCTTGCTTGTTACAGTTGAAAATGCTTTCTTCTAACTACATACATTTGTTGAGAGCCTAAAAAGCTTTCTAATACCTGACTACAGAATTGCTACTGCAAGCCTACAATAAAATGAATCGAGAACAGTGGGACTAAAATTTGAAGAATATGTGCAATTACTGTAATTATACTTCCAGCCATTGCCACCTGCAATCATTCAACTTTGTACCCAAATTAAGCCCCCAAACTGTTAGTATTTCTATGTCCACAGATATTTTTCTAGCACATATTTGTAGCATAATATTGGCAGAAGAAAGAATAAGAGTTTAAATTGATGGAGTCACTTTATATGAGGGGTGGGTTCCTGCAAGTTCTAACCTCTTCTATAGAAAAGGTCCCACAAATCTACAGTGCCATTTAGAACCGGTTCCAACTCCCTCCCCCCGCCCATCCACACATCATCAAGATGAAGAGCGAGAGGAGAAATTCTGGGAGTTGAAGTCCACAAGTCTTAAAGCTGTCAAGTTTGAACACCCCTGGGTTTTTTTCTACAGGGTTAGAGGTGCAAGGATCTTGTAACTTGACAGCTTTAAGACTTGCACACTTCAGTGTCAGAGTTCCTGAGCCAACGTGACTGCAGGAGGAATTCTGGGCGTTGAAGTCCACAAGTCTTAAAGCTGTCAAGTTTGAACACCCCTTGGTTTTTTTTCTAAAGGGTTAGGGGTGCAAAGGTCTTGTAACTTGACAGCTTTAAGACTTGCATGCTTCAAATGCCAGAGTTTCTGAGCCAACATTTTGGTTGCTGAGCAAGAGCGTTGTTAAGTGAATTTCACCACATTTTACAAGTTGGCCACACCCACCCAGTCACATGGCTGGCAAATCACTCCCACAAAGCAGGCCACACCTACACAAGAGGTTCTAAAAAAATTGAAACCCACCACTGCTTTATATGAATACATAAATCACGGCTGTATAGACAGGACGTGCACAGTTGTAGAAATGAATTCTAGACCTTTAGAAGTTCATGTCTTCCTTCAATTTTCACTGTTTGGTTAATTCCCATTTCTAAATTTCACCTGTGTTATTTGTAAAATATTGTAGCAGTGGTGATACAAATGACTTATCTGGAGACTTTGGAATTGCATTCACACACACTAACCTCTTGATATTAACTTCATTAAGTAATGGATGCTCATACTTCATCGTTCATTCTGTCTTGAGATTATGAATGTTACCATCTCTTAACTTACTGCAAGCAGTAAGTGTTTTTTCAAATACATAACTGTAAGTTAGGAAGTCCTTTGATCACAAATGCTTCAGATTTCCAAGGTTCCAATTTGAAAAAAAAAATAAATCCTCTCCGGAATAGTTGGTTTCCAGACTGATAAAAGTTAAGGAGATCATTGTGTAAACCAATCACACAAGGGCCTCTATTTTCTATGAAGAGGTCTGCCCATTCACCAGCTTACAGAAAACTGGTTAGAAGAAAAATTCTTCACTTCAATGTACTTTGAGGATATACAGTATTAGTTTTAAAAGAGAAATAGTTCATGAAATTGTTGTAACATTATCACTTACAGGAATTGGGATTGTACTAATTTATATATGGGACTGGAGGATAATACATACAAAAAATGGTTGCAGGAATTGAGTATGTTTAGTTTAATGAAAAAAAAAGGATTAGGAGTGATATGATAGCAGTATTCCAATATCTAAGGGGCTATCACAAAGAAAGGGGGTCAACCTATGTTCCAAAGCACCTGAAGGCAGGACAAGAAGCAATGTATGAAAACTAATCAAGGAAAGAACTAACCTAGAACTAAGGAGAAATTTCCTGACAATTATTCAGTAGAACAACTTGCCTCCAGAAGTTGTGGATGCTCCAGTACTGGAGTTTTATAAGTACCTCCAGTAGATATTGCACAACCTTTCATCTAAAATATAGTTTCCTGTTTCAGCAGGGAGTTGGACTAGAAGACCTCCAAGGTCTCTTCCAACTCTGTTATTCTGTTATTATATTACACAGAATGTTAGGCTCCTCTGTTAGAACTTGGCAGATGTGGTCTAGGCATTTGACATAGCATAGCTACATAAGAATCCCTGTCATGTAGTAAAATTTAGTTGTTTTAAGTCTCTGATTGCCCCTTATCACTATGAGAGTAGGTGCAGTTCCTTTAGACATATATCATTGCAATATAAATCTGATACTCTTCCCAAGTTTCTCTTCCTTTGTAGTTCTTAGGCCATCATTGCTGACCCAAGTACTGGGTTTCCTCTGAGAAACACAAACTTGTCAAATGCATGGCCTACCTTTCCCCAACCTGGTGTTCTCAAGCGGTATTGGACTATTACTCTTACAAATCCAATCAACTTGGCAAACATTGTTTTGAAACATTTTATGGGGTAACAAATTGGTTAATAGGGTTTCCTCCTTTTCCTTCTATCTCTTTGAGAGAATTCTGTCTGGTTTCTGGAATGTGGGGAGTGATTTAGTCTTTCTCTACATGCATCAGTAAACAGGAAACAGAACAACAGAGTTGCAAGGGGCCTTAGAGGTCTTCTAGTCCAACCCCCTGCTTAGGCAGGAAACTCTACACCACTTCAGACAAATGGTTATCCGATATCTTCTTTAAACTTCCAATGATGGAGCATTCACAACTTCTGGAAGCAAGTTATTCCACTTCTTAATTGTTCTACCTGTCAGGAAATTTCTCCTTAGTTCTAGGTTGCTTCTGTCCTTGATTAGTTTTCACCCATTGCTTCTTGTCCTGCCCTCAGATCCAGTTCTGGTTCTGAGACAGGGAGCCCAACAAAGTTTAGTTGCAGTATTTAAAGGATATAGGGAACTCAACAGCAAAGGTGTTTAGTCTCATTTGGCCAACCCAATGGATTGAGAAAAGTTTGGCTAGCATAAACTCTACAGCAGTCATGAATTTATTGAAAGTCAAGAAGTCCTTCCCTGATGAAATGTTTAAAGCTATTGTTCTCCAAACAATGAAGGCTTAGAACAATAATTTAAACTTGAAAGATTTGCCTCAAATCTTCATTCCTCTTGAAAGCAGGCATATCAAAATGTCTTTTGGATTGTGTGTGATGAGGAGAGGGAGTCTGTAAAATAATTATAAATAATTATTTTGTATCTCAAAGGTACTTTTTCAAAAAGCAACTAGGCTTTATTTGGTGTTGTCCAATTGCCTTTTGAAAAAGCACTTTTGGGACAACCATGACCTGGATGACTGAGAATCTCCATAGACAATTATTTTATTTATTAAATGCAGAGTTCCAGAATGTGGTGCTATAGAAACTTTAAGAAATCTATTAAAATTGACAGAACCTTCAATGTTTTTTTTTTTAAATGAGTAGAAGAAGTTGCAGCATTATTAGAATTCCTTGGTTATTTTGCACACTATACAAATCATACTCTAGGTTTGAGCCTCCCTCCGATTTGCCTTAGAATCTAAATTATGAGGATAAGGAATTTGTAAACTTTAAGATACTTAGATAAAATCCACTGGGCTGGACTCTAAATAGTGTAGACTTTAATCTTTCAATGGCTCGCTCTTTTAAAAACATTAAAGATTGTAGACCGTATTGGCTAACATGAGTACTGAGACAGACTTTAGTGTCTCTGTCTAACAAAAGTATTTGTATGGATGAGAATCCTATTCATTTTTAATGGAATAAATTTTCTGCTGCCATGTTTTGGACCAAAGAGTGCGTGGAAATATATCAAACATATACACAGACTTCAGTCCAAACTTGAAAACATATGTAAATCAAAAGTGAATTGAAACAGTCAGTATTTTCTGAAATACTGCTCCACTATAATTCCTTCTAGAAAACAAACAAAAATGTTTCAATAGCTGTGATAGTGCTGTAAGATAATTTATAATTTTAATTATCACACAAACAGCATTAATAGAATTACAATTTATATAATGGCTTACTTTCACTTAGGATTATCAAGATTTATTTTGGAAACCTTTTCTTATTAAAATGAACTGTGAATTGCTTTTATAAGTCAGATGGGAGAAAATGTGCAACAAACTCTTTAATAGCTAAAAGCTCTCAAAAACTTCCGTTGTTCTAGAATCTCAAAACAGGCTTTCTCCAACTGGTCAGTAGTCGCCAGTATATATCAATGCCCATCCAGTAGGTCCATTAGAGGGCAAAATGACCCCAAATGCTGTCCCAATAGCAGATGCCAAGAGGAGGGAAGCAGCACCAAAAGGTCAGAGTAAGCCGGCTTTCTGTCCAGGAGTATGGTGGAAGACACTTTCCTGACTGTAGTATTGCAGATGACTGAGAGATGGCAGCAAAGAGATAAAGAATCATCTAAGCCTTTTCCACCATCTAGTGGTCATACGTAGTTTGGCAACCCATGTATGAAATATCAAAGTTTTGCTTTAGCTGAAAGTAGAGTTAGCGAACATTCTGAGGTCAATCAAAGCAGAGGTAGTTTTTTTTTTTAATAAAGAACCAACGCAATGTGACCAAGAATGGATATGATTAAAGAATTTGAACTAGCCCTAAGAGCAATGGACTTTTCAGAAAGCTAGTCTGAAACTACACTGCTAGTATGATACATGTTTTCATGGTCAATATAGGGAGGAAATTGCCAAGGGTTTGTTGTTAGAATATGGGACTTTGGGGCCAATTTCATTCATGGCAAAATGCTCTGTATTCTATTAAATGTCTAGCTATACTTTAAGTTACCGGTGAAGAGGGAGTGGATTGAAGACCACCCTATTTTTTTTTAACTTTCCTGAGGCTGGTGATTGGAGCTGCTGGCTACAACGGGGGGAGTCAGAGAGACAAAGAAGACTAGATAGTGGCCCGCACACCGTTCATATATCTATAAACCAAAATAGCAATAATACATTCTGGATTAGTGTGCTTGAGATTGTGATTTTAATTTATTTCAAAATGACCGGCTTAGTTCAGTGTAATAGCTGTTTTGCACCTGTCTTTTGCAGTACTTTTCAAATTTGGTTACTGTCCCCTTTGTAAACAAATTACTAGTCTACATAGACAGATTACCTATCTAGAATCTCTAATCTGTGCTCTCCAAACAGAAATTAGTTGCCCAATTCAGCCATTCCACTCTATTGAGATGTCACACTATCAGCCCACTCTACCACAAAGATCCTGCAGGAGAAGAGCAGTCTGGACAACCATGGGATCTGGCAGGGTGAGAGCTATGAACCATAAACACAAAGCATTTGCTGTGACCCAGCATAACAGATATAGAGCCCTTGCTGACCTTAATAGGGACACTAAAGATACAGGTCAAGGTAGTTGTGATAATGATGACTCAAATAAGCAGGGGATCATGGTCCAAAATGAAGAATTTTCTTTGGAAAGGTGAAATGGGGACCCAGGTATCACAAATCAGTCACACAAGAAGATCAAGGTATGCAAAAAGAGAAGTCACCTTCTGGTTGGTGATTCATTCATAAGGGATGTAAATTTAGGAAAGGATATGGAGGTTTTAAAAGATGTCAGGTGTCTGCTAGGTGCTACTGCCAGCAGAGACAAGAGGCGTATTCTTAAGATAGTCAAGAATGCAAGTAAGGACTGTGATGTTGATGCTATTATACATCTTGGCACAAATGATCTGTCCCAAAAAGATGTACTTTCTGTGAAGAATGATTTCCAAATCTTGGGGCATGAACTTAGTAGTGTAGGTTGTAGGCATATCTTTTCAGAAGTTTTACCAGTATATAAGGAACAAAAAGGGAAGGGCCAGGATGTAGCAGAGTTTAATGTGTGGCTAAAGGAGTGGTGTAAAAGGGAAGGCTTTGGTTTTATTAGTCATGATGCCCACAGCTGGTCCAATGAAAAACTGTACAAAAGAGATGGTTTGCACCCATCCAAGAAAGGGACTGAGTTACTTGGCATTAAATTCACAGATTTTCTGGATAAACATTTAAACTGAACAGCAGGGACAGAGAATTAATTGATACAGAACATTTCTGTCCCCAGCAATCTAAAACTCATAGGGTTATCAGTGCATGTAACATAGATGTTTGTGCGGGTAAGATTATCACTCCTGCTATCGAGCAAAACCAAGCATTTAATAGTGAGTGCCATACCATGTGCATGAATCATACAAGTAGCAAGAAAATAGGGGCAGTCAGGCATAACACAGGTTATGTGTTATGCCTAACGAAACTTGGTGGGATGAAACCCACAAATGGAACATACAGCTAGAAGGATTTAAATTATTTAAAAGAAATAGTCCAAATAAAAGAGGAGATGGAGTTGCACTATATATAAGAAATAACTACATCTCTATAGAAATAGAGCACAACAATGATGAGAACTATCTTGAATGCATTTGGGTTAATATTAAAGATTGGGGCGAGGGGTGACATTGCCATATGTCTATACTACAGGTCACCCAACCAAGCAGAGGAAATAGATGAACCTTTTGCTAGTCAGCTAACTAAGGCATGTGTTGTGGCCCAGCAGGAGCCGTTGGAGCTGCCACCAGACTCCGACAGCGAGGGGCCCTATGAATCGGCTCTGGAGGATGTGGAGGACCCTGGGCAGGGTTCCGACTCCGAGCAGAGTGCAGAGAGCTGGTTGGCCACCAGGAGGCACCTGAGCCTTGGACCAGTGGGGAGGAGACAAGGGAGAGTGATCTGGACGCCAGCAGTGAGTTGTTCCTGGATGCCCGGCACTGAAGAGCTAATAGGCATCAGGAACAGTTGTGCAAGTATAGGAGGTAATTGCACTCAGCTGGTGGTCATTAGGCTCCTCTCCAGACTATAAAAAGACTGCTTGTGCACACACCCCTCTTGCAGAAGTCAATGCAGGAATTAATGTTGGAGAATAGAATTGTGAGCTTGGCAGGCTGGATTGCTGCCAAGACTTATCTGTGTTGGATTGCTGCCATGGCTAATCTGTGCCGGCTTGCTGCCAAGGACCTGTCTGTCTGTTAATAAATTCCAGAAAGTATCTTTGACTCGGAGTGTGTTGGTGTGGGAAGAGGGGGGGTCAGAACAGGTATGTATGAAGCACACCACAATAGTAATGGGGGATTTTAACTACCCTGACATCAACTGGGAAACAAACTCTGCACCAAGTGGAAGTTCCAACAGGGTTCCTAATGAACCTAGCAGACAACTTTGTTTCCCCCAAAGTAGAGAAGGGAACAAGGGGATCAACCATATTGGACTTAATTCTCACTAACAGAGAGGAAATGATAGAAGGTGTTGAAGCCATTGGAACCCTGGGGGCAAGTGACCATGCAATATTGGAATTCAACATTATGCAAACACAAGTAGTAGAACAAAGTCGAACTAGAGTCTTGGATTTAAGAGAGCTAATTTCAATAAACTTAGAGCTTGGGAAGAATTTCATGGATGAGAATCCTCAAGGAGAAAGCAATTCAAGAAGCTTGGGAAATTTTGAAAAATGAGATTACAAAAGTCCAGGCTAGCACAATACCAATGAAAAAGAAAAATAACAGCTCCCAAAAAAATCCAGCATGGCTGCATAAAGAACTCTCTGACAAATTGAAAGACAGAAAATGATAAGTGTAAAAAGTGGAAAGAGGGGGACATAACTAAGGCAGAATATCAGCAAATAGCCCGAGCCTGTAAAGATGAAGTAAGGAAAGCTAAGGCTCACAATGAAGAAAGGCTTGCCACAAAAGTAAAAAATAACAAAAAAGTTTCTTCCAACATGTTAAAAACAAGAAAAAAGTTAAGGAAACAATTGGTCCATTGCTGGGAGAAAGTGGCAAGAAGGTGACAAGCAACAGGGAGAAAGTAAAACTATTTAACTCATTTTTTTTTCATCTGTCTTTACACAAAGGGATAAAACAGTCCAATCTATCAAAAACAGCAGCACAAAAATCAGATTAGGAACACAAAATGAAATAGGGAAGAAAATGGTAAGTGAGCACCTGTCTACCCTAGACGAGTTCAAATCACCAGGACCAGACCAATTGCACCCCAGGGTTCTGAAGGAACTGGCAGACGAGAACTCAGAACCACTGAACAATATCTTTCAGAGATCCTGGAGCACCGGGGAACTACCAGAGGACTGGAAAAGAGCTCATGTGGTTCCCATCTTCAAAAAAGGAAAAAAAATAGATCCAGGAAACTACAGACCTATCAGCCTGACCTCAATACCAGGAAAGATTCTGGAAAAGATAATCAAGCAATGAATTAGCAAACACCTAGAAGTAAACAAAGTAATAGCCAAAAGCCAACATGGGTTTGTCAAAAACAGATCATGCTAGACTAAGCTTATTGCATTCTTTGACAAAGTGACAAAATTAGTGGACCAAAGGAATGCCGTTGATATAGTTTACTTGGACTTCAGTAAGGCATTTGATAAGGTAGGCCATAACCTACTACTAGATAAAGTAGAAGAATGTGGGTTAGACAGCATCACCACCAGATGGATTCATAACTGGCTGACCAACCGCACTCAACGTGTAGTCCTCAATGGAACTGCATCTACATGGAGGGAAGTATGCAGTGGAAAGGCTCTGTTTTGGGCCCAGTACTCTTCAACATCTTCATCAATGATTTGGATGAGGGAATAAATGGAGAACTCATCAAATTTGCAATTGACAACAAGCTGGCAGGAATAGCCAACACTCCAGAAGACAGGCTTAAGATACAGAAGGATCTTGACAAACTTGAACATTGGGCAGTATCTAATAAAATGAAATTCAATGGTGAAAAGAGTAAGGTTCTACATTTAGGCAAGAAAAACAAAATGCACAGGTACAGTATAGGTGGTACCTTGCTCAATAGTAGTAACCGTGAGAGGGATCTTGGAGTCCTAGTGGACAACCATTTAAATATGAGCCAGCAGTGTGCAGCAGCTGTCAAAAAAGTCAACACAGTTCTAAGCTACATAAACAGAAGGATTGAATCAAGATCACGTGAAGTGTTAATATCACTTTATAATGCTTTGATAAGGCCACACTTGGAATACTGCATTCAGTTTTGGTTGCCACGATATAAAAAAGATGTAGAGACTCTAGAAAGAGTGCAGAGAAGAGCAACAAAGATTATTAAGGGACTGGAGACTAAAACATATGAAGAACGGTTCCAGGAACTGGGTATGTCTAGTTTAATGAAAAGAAGGACTAGGGGAGACATGATAGCAGTGTTCCAATATCTCAGGGAAGCAACTTAGAACTGAAGAGAAATTTGCTGACAGTTAGAACAATTAATCAGTGGAACAGCTTGCCTCCAGAAGTTGTGAATGCCCCAACACTGGAAGACTTTTAGAAGATGTTGGATAGCCATTTGTCTGAAACGGTATAGAGTTTCCTGCCTAGCAGGTGGTTGGACTAGAAGACCTCCAAGGTCCCTTCCAACTCTGCTATTGTATTGTATTCAATCATGATTTTTCCACTTGCATTACCAGCCAGAAATGTAAAGGGGAATCAAGCTGTGGTATCTCCCAAAGAAGACTCCCAATAGAAAACTGATCTATATTCTAGTAGACTAGCTGGTAGCTATTCTTTTATTGCAGTGCATGTGTCTTGGTGTAAATTCATGCTGGCCACATGATCACAGAAGCATCTTTCAACAATGCTGGATCCCTTGGCTAGGAAATGGGGGGGCCCTAGAGTCAAACACAACTAGACAGGGGAAATATTTATCTTTTACCTTTTTATTCTTCTATTTAGAACCAGTTTGGTTCAGTAGTTGCTTGACTTGAATCAGGGAAATCTGGGTAATATTCCTACCTTGGCACAGGAGCCAGTAGGTTATTTGGGGCTCATCCCACTCGAGTTCTAGACAGAAGGCATTGACAAACCTGTTTACAAATGCCATGATGACTTGATGAACCCATGTAGTCAACAAGTCAAGACTAAATTATCTGCCCATCCAAAAAATCCCCCACTCCATTTTTAATATCATGGGTGGTTTGACCTTGAAAGCTTTAGGAAAGGTGCTACATGTTTTTAAGACTAAAGCCAGTATTGGGCTCTCCCAAATACTTTATAAATCTTGATTCTATCATTTCAACCTGTTTCTGGTTTCCCTAGCAGGTTCTAACATAAATTATAAGATCAGTAGGAGTGGGAAAAGTACGTATTGTTAGAAAGACTCCATGTACAGTATGCATGCTTTTTTTTCTCCATGTGTTTTTGTTCTTGATAATGGCACCAACTGGACTTCTAACATCAATAAACATTCACATAAATGTCGGAAAGGAGGAGAACAAAAGCACAAAGGAAATTTTACAATTGTTCGTTTTAATTTTAAAGAGAACAATTGTACAGAAAGACAAGAGTTTTTAAAATATTTCTTAACAGAAGCAGCATGCCCATACATACCTTTCAAATAAGTTTTAGTTTATATACTTCAAAGATTGGTGGATAAGGCCAATGGCCCACTGCCCTAGTGGAAAAATAAGATTTGAGAGAACTTTCTTTTGACAGTTATATCTGTGATGAATTCTCTGCATTAGGAGTGCAAGTCATTGTGATGTTGAAATGATGATATAATTCCTGGGCTTACCTTGACAACTTTTTACTGGGAATTAATCTAGTTCATAAATCAGTAGGCAATCTGACAAAAATTTAAAAAAGGTTTCTTACTTCCTAGATTCATAGGTGGCTAATTATATTCACTGTTAGCACTACTTAGAACAACTTAGTTCCTGATTTGTGCCATATGTTCCTTAAACCCTTTAAAATGTTTTAATGTGTTCTAAACCTTTTTCTCTAAAATTTGAAGTGCTATAGCTTCAAACATGAATTGTAATAAAATGAGTTCCTAGCTTTCTTTTTCCTGCCATATATTTAAACTGAAAATATGTCCTTTTTTATCACTTAGGCAGAATGGGAAACAAACCCTTACATTAAGCTAATGTCAGCGTTCCAAATATCATGTAGAATTAAATCAGAGTCCAAGGCAAAACGATCCTTAAAGTTCCAATTTAATAAATCAGACATCTTGGTACATCTGTGGAATCCCAATTCTGGAACTGCTTAGAAAGTTAACAACCGGTTCTCCTAAATAGGTGCAAACCGGCTGAATTCCACCACTGATATACATATACATATACATACACATACACATAAACATAAACATACACATACACATACACATACACATACACACACACACACACATACACATACACATACACTTACACATACACATACACATACACATACACATACACATACACATACACATACACATATACATGGATTGACTAACTTTGGGCAGGAATGGTTCCCATAGATACAGCACATTGCACAGTCTGGTCTGTGAGAGAAATTCAATAACCCTTTTTAAATTATTATAACCTTTTAGTTTTTCTCTTGTTTTATTTTTTAACTTTTCCTTTGGTAATTAATAGGTATAAACATTTATACACAGAGACAGAGAGGAATGCACACTCACTAAGAAACAATATAAAGGAAAATTTAGTAACTAATCAGCTTCAAACCTCTATATAAAAATTGCTTTGATGTGAGCTATGTTCCTTTTCAATGTTATATTCAATTTTGAATGAAAAAGCTAAATAACTTGATACTTGTAATATAATTCTCATTACTCTACACTATTCAAATAATAGAATGTACAAATATAAACGTATGGAACCTTTTAAATAACGAGGCGAGAGTCTTCGTTGTAACAGTAACAGTTTTTTCCGGTTTATTAGTAACAGGTCTAGTAACTTAGAAGATTCAGAACGCGGACAGCTCCTGACCAACTGACAGCTCTTTATATACTCGAGCTGTCAGTTGGCCAGCCAATAGACGACCGGCACGTCTCCCTCCAGCTGGTGGGTGCTTCGCAGCCAATCGGATGCCGGCCGCTCCAGCCCCTCCCGTCGGCTGGCACGGGAGGACGTAACAGAACCAACATGACATACTAAGATTTATAACAACATAACAGAAAGGGGAAAGAAAATACTGCAAATTAAGTAACAATACATTGCCTAAGTTCAGCCCAGGGGTGAAATTCAGCAGGTTCTGACAGATTGTGGAAAACCAGTAGCGGAAATTTTGAGTAATTCAGAGAACCATCAAATACCACCTCTGGCTGGCTCTGCCCACATCTATTCTCTGCCTCCCGAGTCCCAGCTGATCAGGAGGGAATGGGGATTTTGCAGTAACCTTCCCCTGGAGTGGGGAGGGAATGGAGATTTTGCAATATCCCTTCCCCCAGGAATGCGGAGGGAATGGGGATTTTGCAGTATCCTCCTCCTGCCACACCCACCAAGCCACGCCTACAGAACCAGTGGGGAAAAAATGAATTTCATCACTGGTTCAGCCCTACTAAACCTAAACCTTGTTTGATTTCCAACTTAAAAATTGTCTTACTTCCAGTCTCCCAATATCAACTTCTTTCTCCTGGGCATTCAATCAAGGGCAGAAACTGACAATTTCACCTAGAATTTGGAATGAGTTGAGGTGTGGTTGAGGGCTAAAATCTAATACTCAAAAAGTTGATAGGGAGTATTTTTTAGCCAGAAATGCAGTTCAGCCTTCTTTTAATAGAGTTATGTTCTGCTTGGGGTTAGCTTTGCCATTGAGAAGTATGGGTAGCTTCAGTCCTGTTTCTGGACACTCAGATGAGATCTGTGACCAACAGCAATACTGCATTTAGTTGATTGGCCTTTCTTAAGGAAAGAAAAACCCCTTCTTACCAATAGTGCAGTAGAAAGCAGCAGCAAGGTTATAAATGAGACTTCATTCTCTGAGCTTATGAGAGGGAGGGAGAGGGAGGGAGGGGCGGAGAGAGAAAGAGAGAGAGAAAGAGAAAGAGAGAGAGATCTAGGTTAAACCATCAGGTTAGAAACTAGGAGACTGTAACTTCTAGTACTGTCTTAGCTGTGAAAGTCAGCGGAGCGAGTTTGGGCAAGACTGTCTCTTTCAAACCACCTCATCTTAGATATGTTAGCCGCCTTGTGTCATTTATAAAAATAATAGAGGAGGAATATAAATTAAATAAAAATTACCTTTCTACTCAAGAATTTGCATTAATTTCCAATCAGTTGTTAAAGACCATTTGGACTACTAACACTTGTCTTTGAAAAGGAATAAGCAATCTGTTATCATGCAAATATTTTACACTAACCTCTGTCAGTCACACTCAGAGCAGTAGAAAATATACTCCACATGCATCTGGATATTCTATGTAGCTGTACCTAAAGCTAGAAATTCTCGTTCCAGAAACATTTTATAAACTCTTGTTTGTTCTAACAAGTTGACTTTCTTTAGTTGGCTTTCTGGACACAGAGAGGGAGAACTTTAAAGGAGAGAGGTAAAGCATACTGTTAATTTTAGATTAGTTAATTGCATATTGATTTTCCTGTTTCGGATTGGGTTTTACTGAGTGATACTGTTTGGTTCTTGATTGTGGGTGAGGCGATCAGCAGTTTTATTTATTTGGGGATGGGGAGTGGTTAGCAAAACTATTTGCTCTATTACAGAATAACAGAGTTGGAAGGCACTTTGGAGGTCTTTTAGTCCCACCCCCTGCTCAATCAGGAAACCTTATACCATTCCAGATAAGTGGCTGTCCAGTCTATTCTTAAAAGCCTCCAGTGATGGAGCACCCATAAGCCATTCCATTGGTTAATTGTTCTCACTATCAGGAAATGTCTCCTTATTTCTAAACTGGATCTCTCTTTAATGATCTACCCATTACTTTTTATCCCACCTTTCTTCTTCATTCCATGTTCCTTTTCTCCTTGATGAGGGGACAAGGTGCTTGTGAAAAAGCTATGGGATACCTGACTGGATTAAAATAATGACATATGGAGCACTCCAGAAGGCCTGAGCCTGCTTCGTTCTTCTTAGTTACACTTTATGTATCCTTTCCGCAATCCAGAAACTCACAGACACCAGGTATTTTGAAAAACCTCTTAACGGAAGCCGCCCAGGGACCTGATTCAGGCTTTATAACACAGAGGCAAGTACCAATTTAAAGTGGAAGCCAATTCCCAAAATGGCATTATCTGTGTTGTGTTAATTCTTTATTATTCAAAAGATTGCTAACGGTTCATATCTGCACAAATGTGTTCATGCTTCATTCATTCCAAGTCAATAATAATGGATTCTTACTATTGATTATACATGAGCCTTTTTGTCCCATCATAATGAAATTTTAATGTTGATGGTCCCTAAACTATTATTTCAGCCTAATAGCAGCGAGACTTGACAATTACCTTGGTCTGTGAATTGCAGATAGAACTAATAAGGTCATCCTTAATAACTTTTTGTTTACCTGACATTTGGTAATTTTATAGCTATTATGTATTGTTTTAAAGTCAGCGGCTTGTTTTTGTGGAGGAACGTTGCCTCTCCGCGGAATCGAAATACAGTGCCAGCAGAAGGAGGTCCTTTGGGGCTGACACATTCTGACCTGCTGCGCGGCCCTGGCTTCTGTTACGAGACCCCTCCAGCTGCAGGCAAGAAAGGAGCACAATGATCTTCCAAAACACCAAAGAGAAGGAGAAGAAAAGGGAGACAGACCTCTTTAGATCTTCCAAAACAATTTAGGAAGGAAGGGAGGGGGGAATTTAATTTCAGAATCAATAAGCGCGAACAAGTTGACAAAGTGCTTCTGCTGCTTCTCGGCAAGCTCAACTCAGATATTTTACTCTGACTATAAATTGCATGCTAACGTGAGGTTCTCTGCTAAAGGTTTCAATGGATGTGGGGTCTGCACAAGAGGCTTTCTCTGCTTGCACTTGATCTAATGCTGGTGGCCCAAACAAGTCCATTTGATGTAGTGGCGAAGAGAACCTCTGAATGAAAAGTTTCCTAAATGAGTGGTGCTGCCAAGCCGGAAAATGCCAGTACTCCCAAGGGAAGTGTCAACTATCCAGTTGGGGAATCCAGAAAAAGGAACTCCTGGGACATTAGTTTACCAAGAGTATAAAGCTTTACTGAATAAACCACATTGGCACAGAAGAAGCTAATCCAGATCTGGGTGTTACGCACAAAAGCAAGCGTGGTTAATTCCCTCTCTTCCCTTCAGGCCACCCACAGTCCAAAACATCCACCAACCACTCCTGTTCATTTTGTTATGGGAAACAGCCAGCCATGAGGGACATCTGCTCGGTGTGTCCTTGGGATGCCAGCAATGTCCATGGTGCCAATGGATGCTTGAATACCATTCTCCCTCCCTATTATTGCAGGCAAATTTAGGTGAAATGTGAATCAATCTTGACAGGAAGTTTGGAAGTTTATTGACATTTGTATGCCGCCCACTCCCTAGGGACTCTGAAGTACCTCCATGTAGGAGTACCTGTAGAAGAGAATTGCATTGGCTTGAACCATTGTATTAGGAAGTTACTACTACACTCTTGTGTTCACTGAAGGTCAAATCAGGATTTCTAATCATTTAACCATAGCTAAGCCAGAATGGCTGGATTCATGTGACACATTAAGACAAAAATAAATAAATTGCCCTATCTTCTATCAGACACAAGTAACATCCTTCTAATTTTTGATGCGATTAGAAGGATGTTACTTGTGCCTAATAGAAAACCAGGTTTTGTTTAGTTTTACTGTAACAGATTGAACAGTTCGGTGTATATATACCAAGATGCAACAGAGATATAAACTTACGTAGCTTATTTTCTAGAGGTGATGTCGTATCAACTCACTTGACCAGGATTTGCCCCAGATTACCAGATCTGCAAGTCACCAGATCTACCAATTTGATGTTAGTTGTATAACTATCACTCTTGAAAAATTCCTCTGGGTGGCCATCTATAACTCCTATTATATATACCTTAGTAATTTTCTTACTGCAATATTGTTATATGTGTGGTTGTAGAATGTAGCAATGTCCGTTTCACTGCACTTTTTCTTTTTACTTTTTAAACATACAAATCATCATGAAATTTTAACAAAATCAGTATTGATATTACTAATAATTGTATGAACAAACAACTTTAAACTTCTAATTTCCACATTGTTTAGTGGCTGAATTCCCATTGACCAACAGATGATAGAAAACCATAGAAAAATATGAAGATATAAAAACAAGACTTCCAATAAATGGAGTGCAGCATTGTAAAAAGTATATATCAGGTTTTACTTTATTGTAGACATGCCAGTGGTGGGTCTTATCTATGACAACAATGAAGATGCCTGAAGGCTTTGGTGGACTGGTGCAATAAAAGTAACCTGGTTCTAAATGTTAATAAAACAAAGGAGATCATCGTAGATTTCAGAAAGAGCTGGCATAGTCTTACTCCACTCAGTATAAAGGATGCAGCTATAGAGGTGGTCAACGGTTTTAAGTATCTGGGGATTCAAATAATTAATAATCTGAACTCATTTCTCCATACATCATCCTTAGTGAAGCATGCAGATGAGGAAAGCACATCTTTCTCCTTCTGTCCTGGCCACTTTTTACAGAGGCACGATTGAGGGTGTTTTAACAAACTCCATCACTGTTTGGTTTGGTGGCTACAGTGACTCAGATAGAAAGTCCATACAGAGAGTGGTAAGGACAGCCGAGAATATAGGAAGCTCGCTTCCTGTCATTCAGGATACTGCTTATTAACATGATGTGCTTAGAGCTCAAAGCATTGTTTGAGAGCCCGCACAGCCACTTCATGTTCTGTTTCTGTTGCTCTCCCCTGGGAGGAAGTTTTGAAGTATTTCTAGCAGGACTTCCAGATTGTGTATCAGCTTTGTTCCCTATGCCATCTATCTGGTAAACTCGCAAGATTCATTTTTCTCCCCATGTATACATCCAAACTAGACTGTGTTGTTTCTCCGTGTCATATAATATATATGGAAATATGCATAATTTTGTGTTTATTCATTTCTTTATTTTATCAGGTTGATGTAGTGTATATTGGAGGTGGTGACCCTTTGAGAGCTGTATGCAATGAAATTTCATTTTAATACATGCCAGTTAGTGTACATTCAAGTGACAATAAAGTTATTCTAAGTCTAAGTTTCAAACCAGAGTGGAGCCAAGAACAAAACCTGGCTCAGCTAATGCCCAGTGTTGACAGTATTCCCTGCGAATGTGATCATTAACCTTTTCTTTTATCATGCCTGAGCCTTCTCTTGAAACTCGGACTATAGGTATGGAAGAACAGGATTATTCTGCCATGTCTTTAGATGTATTGAAGTTGATAATGAAGCTGAGTGTGATAAGAATGAAATCTTAGTATGGCTTCTATTCAAAGAGAGCCAACATAATGTAATGGCCACAGTGCTGGACTAGGAAGGGGAAGCCCCATCTTCTGGGCCTCCCTTAAGTATAGAAGCCAGGTACAGTATGTGACCTTGGGCTAGGCATTCCGTCTGAACCCAATACAGCATCAAGCATTGTGACAAGCTGCCTCATGAATAAAGCCCCTTGTCTTGTCATGTCATGCACTGATAGCTTCACTGGAAGAATTAGCACAATGCAAAAAGAAACCCAAGTGGGTCGTGCCAGGATGCAGGAAAATGATAAGGAAAAACAATTCCATTTCACAAAGAACCTCAGGATCTTTCTCTTGAAGGCTCATTTGAGGCCTTAAATGAAGGAGCCTTTCATTTCAAGAGCATGAAACTGTTGTCATAACTTAGCACTAAGAGTAAGCAAGCTATGAGAGGGACAATATGTGAACAGGTTTGATCTCAATTCACCATAGTTAAAATGCTTTCTTGATTCTCTGCAAACATGAGAACAATCTCAGGACTGACCTAATATAAAAGGGGTGTAAAACTCACTTCATTGCGGCAGCATCACATGACCTAATGGGACCTTTTTTTACCTAGCTAAACTAAGCGTGGGCGTGGCCAGCATGTGATGCATCCGGGAGTTTGACAGCCCTATAATATAATGTGCCCTTACATAATGCTTGGAAGGGAAAATGTCCTCTTCCCAATTAGAATTTTTTGAGAATCATTCATTTTGCTTATAGTAGCTGATCAGGCAAACCAACTCATTTAAAAGATCTCACTTAGGACTGAATTAGGTCTCATTTAAATTAGAAATTCCACGGTTTGCAAAAAGTGCCACCCCAGTTAGAAAACCCTGAGAGGTTCCGCACCACATACTCTGTTTATGAAAAATGGAAGCACACTCCACCAAATCTTCCCTGCCTTTAATGAAAGCAAAGTGCCACAGAAACATTTATAATCAACAGTTCTGCTTTAGTGGTGTACATGCTTATAAAGTTGATGGATTCCTTTGTAATAAATAGGGGCTTAATGCACCACACAAAGAGTAAATGCAACCGCCTTAATAAACATATTCATTTCCTCTTTAGAAAAGATAAAATGCAGTCATAAAAAATGTGCAGACCTAAAATGTACAAGGACAATTTTCCACCCCAGCAAACATGCTGGGAGCAGCCAACTACTGCCCTTACCAGAGTGTTTCTAATTAAAGACTCAGACATTTGTGCACCCAAGATAACAAGATACAGTTTGCTCTCTCAGAGGTTGCCCAGATGCTGTTACATAACAATGGCCTGTGTTAACCTGCATCAATAAGATACTTTAAAGATGTTTAGGAGGCAGTGCAATGGATATTCTTAGATAAACATGGGGGGGGGAGTTTCCCACCAAATGAAAATCCACAAATAAATAAATATCCCAATGAAATTATGAGGGGGAAATAGCTGGCAACCTTATTTTGTGTGCCTGGTCAAAAGAGCTACGGATAGCAAAGACCTCTTTGCTATCGGGAGCTGATCTCAGAGTTACTCTGGTTAGGTTTTCAGCTGTGATGCATTTCAGGATTTAAAGATTCCATGGCAGGGATGTCCAACCTTGGCAGGTTTAAGACATCTGGACTTCAACTCCCAGAATTCCCATGGCTGACTGGGGATTTCTGGGAGTTGAAGTCCACACATCTTAAACCTGTCCACACGTCTTAAACCTGCCAATCTGCTCTGTGGGATTAGCAGTTTAGGAAAGGATTTCTGAGAAAGCACCCATGAAAAGCCCAAATAGTTTTATTTTACATCCTGACCAAAAAGGCAAGATATTATAGGGTTAAAGTGTCCTCCCGCACATCATTTTGGAGGAAACTCAGGGAGGCTTTGGGGCATACATAGTGTATCCTTACTATAGACAGATTCTTAAATTGCAATATGCAACCCTCCTACTGATTTGGTAACCCAGATTTCTGAAAGAGGGAAAGGATCACAAATTATTGACCAGCAATGTTAACCATACAGATCAAATGGCAGATCTGCTAGGATCTGGGGAAGAGACAGATAGTCTGCTTTCAGAAGCAGAACTCTACATGAAAATTAGTCCATAGGTAGGTCTGCTGCCAAAAAAAAAAATCCATTTAACCATTAGAGGGCAGCAAAAGGCGCTGCTATATCTTTTTGCTGCCATCTAGTGGTCGGCCAAATTTTTATAGCTCAAATATGGTGACCTTAGGCATTGGGCCACGTGAGGATCTGGAATCACAAGTCCGTTCCTGCTAGAGAGGACATTTAAAAACTTTGCAGAAGAGGTGCACAGGTTTTTTTTAGAAATGCAGAGCCTAGTTTTACCTGCATTGCTAAACAAATCAATAGATTGTCCCACTTGTATTTACTCAGTCTTGACAGTCTCTACTTAGGAACTATTCTGCTTCAACAATGGAACTAGAATAAGAGCCTTAAAGCCTCTAAATAAGTTTCAAAGATCAGATTATACATTTTGCCTCGAGAAACACATGCTGACAGCTGGGCACTTCCAAATCTAAACCATTTGACTGAGACCAGTGGTGAAATTCAAAAAAAAATTACTACCGGTTCTGTGGGCATGGCTTCGTGAGCATGGCAGGGGAAGGATACTGCAAAATATCCATTCCCACCCCACTCCTGGGGGAAGGACATTGAAAAATCTCCATTCCCACCCACTCTGGGGCCAGCCAGAGGTGGTATTTGCCGGTTCTCCGAACTACTCAAAATTTCCGCTACCGGTTCTCCAGAACCTGTCAGAACCTGCTGAATTTCACCCCTGACTAGTACCACATATCATAACATTATAAATGAGATTGTTCTTTTCAGAATGCCTAAGTTCATGTCTCAGTAATAGAAAATCATTTTTGATTTATTGAATAATCATCTTAAGGCAAAGTTTATAAACTTCTGCTGTCTTCCTCCGAAATCCAGGCATACAGCATAAAAGAGTAGAAATTGTCCTTCTGGATTAGATCAGTTGACTCAGCACTGTATTTCCCCATAGTGCCAACCTGAGGTTCATGAGCCTTCTACAAATACATTGTGAGGATGATCTAAAACCAAACCTTCCCTCAGACTACAGCCTTGGATATAGGGAAAACATATTTGGTCGTCGTTTCATCCAGCCACCTGCATGAGATTTGCTGCTGGTCTTCATTGTCATATTCCTCTAGGCTAGTGCTTCTCAACTTTGGCAACTTTAAGACATGTGGCCTTTGAATCCCAGAATTCCCCAGCCAGCACGCTGACTCCCAGGGCATTCTGGAAGTTGAACTTTTCCTTTCTTAAAGTCGCTAAGGTTGAGAAGCACTGCCCTTTGAGTTCATGAACATAGACACACGACTGCGCAATGGAAGATTAGCATAAGCCAAACAATACAGATGGCTTGTTGGCAGCTTTCGCTGCTATTACTGTTGTGCTTGGGAGAGCAGGCTATCTGTTGTTTCTTTCTGGGATTCTGTACTTACCAGCCTCAGCAGTGATATTTATTGGGTGGAAGCAGTTTTATTCTATGCATATTTATACAGGAGTAAATCAACTTTACAAAGAAAGGATAGGGATGCCTTTCTGTGGGTTTCTATTGCCTTTTGGTTTAGAAAATAAATAAGGAGCTCAGAAGGTAACTGGGGAGATCATAAATACCGATGTGCATTTTGGAGGAGGAGGAGGAAGAGGAGGAGGAAGAAGAAAAAGAAGAAAAAGAAGAAGAAGAAGAAGAAGAAGAAGAAGAAGAAGAAGAAGAAGAAGAAGAAGAAGAAGAGGAGGAGGAAGAAGAAGAAAAAGAAGATTATTCATCAATCCATTAGAGTGAAACTCTTTCTCATTGCATATGGATGCTTAAAGGCTCCCACTCTGGCTATGTTGGGCTTGACACAAAAATGGGCAGAGTCCCTTATGACATGCTTATGGTATTTTGGGCTGGCTGCTACATCATCATACAGGACAGCCAGGACAGTCTTCTCTTGAGAGACATAAACTTCTGAAAATAGATGGGAAAAGTGTGTCTTTGGACTTAGCCAGGCTTCCATAAATAACCTACTAAAACCTTCTCCTCCTCTTCCATCATCATCATCATCGTCATGAAAGAATGTTAGTCTGCCTTTTTAAAAATGAGATAGAACATCTCCTGCTTAAGAGGATTTAAAAGTAAGCAACTGTTAAGTTGTTTTCATTATCTCCGGAGGCTGGGCTGGTCAAGCATGTGCTGGAACAAATAATCCCTTAGTGTGCAAATACATATCTAGAATTTGTAATCCTTTTTTTTTTATTCGTACTTCAACCTCTCTCCCATTAAGAATAGCCTTCCCACAGCTTGACTCTTTTATGTTAAACCAATAGTCGCATTACTCTTTCATCTTTGGAAAGTACCCTTCTTGATCAGTGCCAATATGCATATTGTCAAGGGCCTTTCAAAGCTAGCATTTAAATATTGCTAATGGAACTTCTTTGTAATAAGATCCGGAGATTTAACTCTGCATCACACAGTAAAGCCATTTGAAGCATCTGTCTTCAGTTGCAGAATCGCAGAATAGCAGGAACTATGGCTCACCCTCACTTTTTGTAGGCATGATCAAACAAGAAAAAGGCTTTACAAAAGTTAGTTTGATAGAAAATGCAATGAAGACAGAACAGTGGAGGCCCTCAGCAAAAACACAGCCCTCCAACAAATGGTGTCTTGATTCTGACAGTCACCCTTTCTTCTCATGGTACCCACACTTAATATAAAGCAAATTTACTGCACGCTACAATCTCCTGGGACCTTTGTCCATCCCAGATTACAGATCAATCGATCAAACAATCCAGTCTGCAATGATTTCTGATTCAGGATTCTTTCGGAATCAGGGTCGCATTTGGGATTTTGAGAGCACGTGGTGGACACATTCACAAAATGACTGCCACAATGGGCAGCCACAAAACCTCCATTGACCAGCAGAGAAAATAGCCCCTCTGCTGTCCCGGTAGGATCTTTATTGCTTGAAATAAATGTGATGCCACCGTTCTGGTGTTTTGTGCTGCAATATTTCAGCTCCTGATTTGTTTTATAAAAAGCATTTTCCTGTAGTGAATAGGCAGTTGGGTGGCATTAATAGAATTGTCTAGAAACACATAGGTAAGAATGATCATGGAGCAATTATGTTATATGATTAGAAAAAATAATAGATAACAGAAAAAGATGAAAGTTATGTTGCAACCTTAGTGTAAGAGGTCAATTTAAATTTATATCTGTTGTAAAAGAGAGTTGGATAGCATTTCTTTGTATTTCTTTTTCTTTTCTTTCTATACTTTTGGCTTTGCTTTCTCTTTCTTTATTTTTTTCTCTTTCATGTCTTAAATAATAGTTTTTGTTAGTTTTTATCTTTTTTAAAAAAAACCTAATAAAGTTATTTAAGAAAGAAAGAATGATTAGGAAATAAGGAACTAAAACATGGAAAAGCAGTTGACCAACCTAGGCACATTTAGTTTTGAGAAAAGAAATTTGTGATAGTACACTTCCAATTTATTTTTTGTTTATTTACATCAGATCCCAGTTCGGATCAGGTAAACTGGTAGTGGTGGGGGCGGGAGGCTCTCCCCACCTGCCCAGATGCATGTACAGAAGCATCACGCACACGCACAAGCGCATGTGCGCACATGAGTGAATTGGTAGTTTTAAAAAATGGAAATCCACCACTGAGTTACTTATTCAATTTCTAATGCCTAAAAGAAGCTAATATTAAAGAACGGCGAGACTTTCTCTTTCTTAGTCCAGAAAAGAGGACATGGAATAATGTATCTAATTTATAGGAAAGTTAATTCTGATTAAAAGTTTTAGAAAAACCCTTCCTAGTTGCAAAAACAGTTCAGCAGTGGAACCAATTACCAGAAAGATAATGGGCTTCTGTTCATTGGATATGTCCGAATAGAGGCTAGACAGCCATCTGTCTGAATTGCTTTAATTTGGGTTCCTGCAGGAATCCAAAATAAAGCAAAGAGTTGGATTAGCTTAAATGACTATTTCCAGTTCTTTCAGTCTATAGTTGCATAATTCTATGACTTTTTTATATTTTAAATTAATACCTGTAGTGTATGTAGATTATTAAGGCTAAGCCCACCCTTTGAATCTAAACTTAAAGGTATATTATATCTAATAAACTATGTCTTTGAAATGGTGTTAAAACTATCACTGTTCCATCAGGGACACAGATACATCTCACCGGACTTAATATTTTTTTCCCCATCCATCCTAAGGGTTTCTCCAGGCATGCTCTTGAAAGATAACATGGTTCAATAAAAAAAAACATATAATCCTCCAAGAAATTCTTTATCAACTTGGTCCTGGATAAAGGAACAAGTCAAGTTCTACAGTATTCCTGGACAAAGTAATTCAAACAGCCAGTGGACACACATGGGTTCATTTCACAAAAGCTCTTTTTATGTGGATATCAGTTTCTTGAGATTGTCACAGGCTAGCGAACTAGCACTGTTGACTGCCAACAACAGGACTTATTTCCCTGACTTTAAATCCTATGGACACACAAGTTCCTAAGTATCTCCTTCTGGTCATCCTTTTCTTAACACTCAGTGCAAGAAAAAGATGGTTGCATTTATGGGTGAGTTTAATCACAATGATATTAAGTCCATTACTTCTAGCAATACCTTGACTTAGAAAATGTTTTTGATCTCAGAGAGAGGTTTAAGAAACAAGCAAAACAGAGTTGTGGAAAGATTTGGTGTTCCTCAGAAATTAATCAGAAACTCCTTGATATAAAAACAAAAATAATATTGCCTGTGGATATCCTTCTACATTGCAAGCCAAATCCAAGTGCAGGAAGGATGCCACTAGATCTTTTTGGTCAAATATTTGGGGGAATGGGGCAGACCAGGCTGCGGATCCACTGTCATGAGACTTCAGATTAAAATCGATTTAAGGTATTTGGGGGAAAAGTCCACCATGAGCTCTGATCTAGCCTGGAAATCTAAAAAATTCTTGGAAGAAGGCAATGATCAATCACTTCCGAACAGCTACCAGAAGAATGTTGTGTCCATAATGTTCCCAGAATTGAGCTTGAAAGAGATTTTATCTATGTCTTTGGTCCGGACCTTATAAATCCAGCCGCAGTGAATGCACAAGTAGAATAAGAGATATTCTGAAGGTGGATTGTTATCCGAGCTTATGCTCTGGAATTTGTATTTATGGTTTGATCAAATTCGACAGCCATTTGTCTGAAATGGTATTGGGTCTCCTGCCTGAGCAGGGGTTGGACTAAAAGACCTCCAAGAGCCCTTCCAACTCTGTTGTTCTGTTATTGAAAGGAACAGGAAAGAACCAGCAAAATAAACCTTGCACATTTCAGGCATTGCTGGAACAAAATAAATGAGCAGATGCCAAATTCAGAAGTGTTAATCAAATCTGAGAATATTGTTATATAATGCCTCATATGCAAAAGACTGTGAACCAGAACAATTTGTTAAGTGTGATGAATCAACTTTGAGTTGACTTTTGTGAGTGCTGGTAATCCTTGACTTAGAACAGTTAGTTTAGTGACTGTTTAAAGTTACAACGGATCTGAAAAATGAGACTTATGACCATTTTTTCAGAGTTATGACTTTTGCAGCATCTCCATGATCATGGGATCAAAATTCAGGTGCTTGGCAACTGGTTCATATTCATCACTGCTGCTGTGTCCCAAGGTCATATGATCACCTTTTGCAGCTTTCTGACAAGCAAAGTCAATGGGAAAGCCAGATTCACTTAATAATTGGGTTACTAACTTATCAACTGGAATGATTCACTTAACTGTGGCAATCAACATCATTTAAAGGGGCAAAATTCGTTAACAAATGTCTTACTTAACAACAGAAATTTTGGACTCAATTGTGGTCATAAATTGAGGATTACTTGTATGCACAACCCTATTTGTTTGAATAGTGACACTTCAAAAATCAAAATTGAAAGAAGTTAATATTCATCTGAACTGAAACTAAATAGCTACATTATTTACCTAAAAGACATTATGTATTTTCCCAAACTAAAAGTTGTTAAGATTTTTCAAACATTCCTTTCAATCTTAAATTAAGGATTGTCCATCAAGGATGAATTGGGCAAGCTATTTTGGTTCCCTCATTGAAATATAGCAATACTATATTAGCAATTGTAATGTCTGTTCAGAGGCAAATCTCATTGTTTTTTTTAGAAGGGGTTCCTACCACAGCAAAGATGGTATAGGAATGCAGTCTTTTTCTATTTGTAATGTTAATCACATGCTCAGGATGGATTAAATGCTAATACCATCCACTTCAATCCAAGCAAAGTGCTGAGTTTTGGGGTAGGTTATTGTGAACTGAGATGATGGTCAGAAATGTACAGTCAACATACCATCCCCTAGGACTATGCATTTTAGGGGACAACTATTAGTAGTTAAGTACAGAGGAGCAACCTGTCAAAAGTGGGGTGTCCTTTAGGTTGCTTTCTTTGTGTTTTGGATTTTCAAAGACTCTAGTGTGCGGGGAAAAACTGTTAGAATAATGTCCAGGATTAATGGGGTTGGAATTTGGAAGTGTTCTTGTATATCCTTTGACATGCTCCTGCCTTGGTGACAGAGGGAATTTACAATGTTCATGAAGTTTTTCTCTACTTGATTAGTTTTGTTTACTATAACATTCACCTTGAAAGGATGCTACAAAGCTTGCTGGCTCTTTTAGAATTTTTCAAATATTCCTTTCAATCTTAAATTAAGGATTGTCCATCAAGTATGAATTGGGCAAGCTATTTTGGTTCCCTCATTGAAACATAGCAATACTATATTACCGAGAACCAGTTTGCTGTAGTGGTTAAGATCCTGGCTTAGAAACCAGGAGACTGTGAGTTCTAGTTCTGCCTTAGGCATGACAGCCAGTTGGATGGCGTTGAGCCAGCCACTCTCTCTCAACCCAACCCAATCCACCTCCCAGGGTTGTTGTTGTGGTTAAAAAGAAAGGAGGAAAATTATGTAAGTTTGCTCCTTATGTTAATTATAATGTACTAAAGGAAAAATGATAAATATTTAAATAATTAAATAGTAAATAGGGACTTCTGTGGCATAATGATAGGTGGCTCAGTAGCTAAGACGCTGAGCTTGTTGATTAGAAAGGTCAGCAGTTCAGCAGTTCGAATCCCTAGCGCTGTGTAACGGAGAGAGCTCCCATTACTTGTCCCAACTTCTGCCATCCTAGCAGTTCGAAAGTATGTAAAAATGCAAGTATAAAAATAGGAAACACCTTTGGTGGGAAGGTAACAGCATTCAGTGCCCCTTTGGCTTTTAGTCATGCTGGCCACATGACCACGGAGACGTCTTCAGAGAGCGCTGGCTCTTTGGCTTTGAAATGGAGATGAGCACTGCCCCCTAGAGTCAGGAACGACTAGCACATACAGTATGTGTGAGGGGAACCTTTACCTTTACCTTTTATGGCATAATGGCATTGTTAGAACCATTTGAAAAATTCTAAAAGAGCCAGCAAGCTTTGTAGCATCCTTTTAAGGTGAATGTTATAGTAAACAAAACCAATCAAGTAGAGAAAAACTTCATGAACATTATAAACTCCCTCTGTCACCAAGGCAGGACCATGTCAAAGGATATACAAAAGCACTTCCAAATTCCAACCCCATTAATCCTGGACATTATTCTAACAGTTTTTTCCGCACACTAGAGTCTTTGAAAATCCAAAACACAAAGAAAGCAACCTAAAGGACACCCCACTTTTTGACAGGTTGCACCTCTGTAAAGTACTAATAGTTGTCCCCTAAAATGCATAGTCCTAGGGGACTGCTATGTTGACTGTGCATTTCTGACCATCATCTCAGTTCACAATAACCTACCCCAAAGCTCAGCACTTTGCTTGGATTGAAGTGGATGGTATTAGCATCTGATCCATCCCGAGCATGTGATTAACATTACAAATAGAAAAAGACTGCATTCCTATACCACCTTTGCTGTGGTAGGAACCCCTTCTAAAAAAACAATAGGATTTGCCTCTGAACAGACATTACAATTGCTAATATTAAACTGACAAGTGAAAAACTTTCTAGCTTTTGTCCCAAAGTTTCAGCTGAAAGATCACATTTCTTTAACAACAATTGGGTTTTCTCTCAGCTTTCCAATTGGCCTGCCGTCCTCTAGCATTTCTGTTTCCAGGTTACTAACTTCTAGGCCTCATTATTCACAGTATTTCTGGTCTTGGTTTTTGTTCTTTCCATTAAATTCCCACTGCAGGAACAAAGTTAGGTTTGGCAAGAAATTAGAGAAATAGTGCCTGTGGAAATGACAGGACATGTGAACCACCCGTAGCAGCCATTTCTTTAGAATTTGTGTACATGTTAAAGGGAATGGAATATATGGAGGAACACTAATAGCAAATGTTGGAGCCACAAACTGCAGAGATGGAGAGCCATGTAACTACATAAACCTTCTTGAAAGAATTTACAAAGAAAAGGAAAGAAAAATTCAAAAAGCTCTGGGCAAATGCATGGCAGAAATGTCACTGGAATGCTGGCTTATATGGTGCTTAGCTGGTTGTTAATTTCCTTTTCTTTTTCTTATATTTTAAGTATTTTAATAATTGTGATATTGTTTCAATTGTTGTTGTACACTGCCCAGAGTCTAAGGTAGGTAGGTAGGTAGGTAGGTAGGTAGGTAGGTAGGTAGGTAGGTAGGTAGGTAGATAGATAGATAGATAGATAGATAGATAGATAGATAGATAGATAGATAGATAGATAGATAGATAGATAGATAGATAGATAGATAGATAGAGCGAGCCACTTAAGAGGGGCACGGTTCCAACCATTCAAGTCAGGAAATTGGTATCAAAATCATATACAGCAACAAATATTGATTATGCAATCTATTTTTGTAATTCCCCTTCATGCTTGGGACATTTTTTTATCCATTTCCTTGTAGCGCTTTCCAGAAAGGGGAAAAAGTCTAATCCAAAATACTTAGAGACACCTTGAGTGGTCTCCTAAATCATGCTGAACTTCTGTAGTCAAGGCGCAATTCTCCTTAAAGGTCCTATTCCACCCATTCTCCATTAGCACATGGCTATTTGTCTCCCACATACCATTACATCTACAATGTTTTTCCAGGAATTTTTTTTTCCAAGAAGGTATGCTAGTTGTACGTAGAATTCATGAGAATGCACTTTTTAAATTTTACCATAGAAACATATTATGAGTCATGTGATCCATATACTACAGTGAGTAATATAAATAAAATGTATTTCATTTAATAAAATGATTTAATGTAAATCTAGGCTGTTGAATCTGTTGGACAAGGGAAAGAAAGAAAATAACAATTTACAAGGCCATAATACAGCAGAGTGACTGTTGCCCTGAAAAAGGTTTAAAAAAAAACCCTAAGACATGTAAATGTTCAGAAAAAATATTTTTAAGATAGAGGGAATAAGGACAAAAATGAGGATATGTCCTTTTTCTGGATGTCTGATTGATCTAATCTATTTAGTATTTTAGCAGTTTTTAATATCAAAATAATTCCAATTTCCCCCCCCCCACTCTGTTGATCGTATGTTCTGATGTATGAAATTCTGATTTTGCTGTGTTGTAATAATTGCTGCCATCTTTGACTCCCAAAAAGCCATCATGGTTTCCTTGACTAATCCAAGACCTTAGCTCTTGTTACATTTCATAGCAATGTTCATGTTGTATGTTTCCATAATGGGTGGGAAGAGGGACTACACACCAATTTGCATAGAGTAGCATGAGATTATAGAATATATTCTATAATTATGTATTAGGAGGAGCCAAATATTAATTCTTCACAACATAACATACAAACAGGAGTAGATACAACCCTGTGGCCTATAAAGGAAACATTGGGTGTTGAGGAGGGCATAAGTAAATTCAGACCATTACACTGATGTAAACAAGAACCCAATTGTTATCCCAAATTTGTTCCATCGTGATTCTCCAGGCAACTTACATGAAGCTCCCTAATAGATACCCATGTAAGCAATGACTAAACTACCATGCTGCCTCCAGAAAGCACTTTTTTTCTATTTGTATTTGAAAGCTTGGACTATTCTTTTTAATCCATATTTCACCATATATTACGAAAGTGTTGATCTTCTTTTCCTCCAGAGTTAAACTGTAGACATTACACATTTTTTCAATAAACGTAGTTTTTGTTCATTTGGCAATTTATTTCTCCTAGGTTAAAGCTCTTGCGATAGAATACCATTTCCAACCACTTTCAAAACTCAGTAGTTAACAATTGTTTTCTAGAGATATCAATCTTAACTCTAGCATCATTTCACATTACAAGTTGTAAAGTTTTCTCAGTGCTGCCACTATAAATAATTTTTCATGGATTTATGACATAGTAATAAAACTTGGAACTGAAAAATCCCACACCAAATGCAAATATTTTCCTGAAGAAAGATATGTGTGATATTTTAATTGAACAGGATTTTCCCAACTAGAAAAATATTAGTTTTTAACTAACACATTTGATGCTAGGTAATATGCATGCATAGGAAATACACCATAATAAAATCTAATTGTAGGTATGCATTTGCCAATATGCATTGGGAATGTACAACAATTGCTTGATTTTTAGATTTTTTTTGAAATTATTATTTTCTGATTTGACATACAGTAGAGCCTCTGGTCATGACCATAATTCGTTCTATAATTTCGGTCACAAAGTTATAGATTTGATTGTGACCCGAATCTAATTTTGGAAATTTGGCATTTACAAAAAAAAAATGGCCCAGAAGGGGAAATCGGCCATGGAAAAAAAAATCACGAATTTTTTGGTCAGAACTCAATTTGGTCATGGTCAGAAGCATTCGTGACCAGAAGTTCTACTGTACTCAGGATAATTGTCCAAATTTTGGTGAAACTAGGAGCTTAGGGGCATCACCAGTGGTGGGATTCAGCCAGTTCGCACCACTTCGGAAGAACCAGTTGTTAGGTTTCTGAACAGCTTGGTGAATTGGTTGTTGGAAGAAATCATTCGGGCAGAGAACCAGTTATTAAATTATTTGAATCCCACCACTGGGCATCACCCATCCTACCCAAGCCATCCTTAGCTCACTACAATACTGTGAAAGTCAGTGCACATCACATTAACCATCATATGAGGCAGAGTGTTAGGTAATCCCAGCTATTGTAACTAATTCGACGAACAATTATAAATAAACTAAGATAGGACTGTAAATAAATTCAACATGAACTGTAAGCCCTATCAGTTATTTTAATTCAGCTTTCTACAACCCTGTTTCTTTTCAAATCTACTAATTTAGAGTTTCTAAAAACCATGTTGTTGAGAGTTGATAAACATCATAATAAAGTATCATAGAGGATAACCTCTTAGGGAAATCCACCCTAACTGTTGCAAGGTTCCGGTTGGGATTCAGCAAGGAAGCATATACTCATGGAAACAAATGTATTCGTGCCAAAGTATTATATCTGCCAATAAGTGCTGGAGTATACCATTACAAATCAAGTTGCTGCAGCTTGCATGAGTTTGGCTAGTCTCAGGAAATCAGCACAATTAACAGTCAGCTGGAAGGGCTCCCTGCACCTTTCTTGCCTGGCAAATCTCCTTAGCACAACTGTTGGCTTTCAGAATTATGCAAGAGTCTACAGCCATAATCTTGTGGCACAATGAGTGTTTTTAGGCCTATGTAGCTTTCTTACAGTATATAACCTTTCCTCTCTGTTTTACGAAGGTTTTTTAAAAAAATTAGAAGTCCAGCTCTATATACCAAAGAGCAGTAGGATGTATAGATATCTGGGGATATTTTCTTAAACCTCCCTTTCACTTTTATTCCTTGCTCTGCTTTCCCCCAGCTGCAGTTCCAATCATCTGGGTTTAGAAGGCAGTTCCTTGCAATGTTACAAGTAATTCTAAAGAGACATCTGCTGGGCAAGTGGAAAATTTGCTCTTGAATCTTTGCTTCGGGAGATTTAAAGGCTAAGGATGTACAGTAATGCTACATTTGATTTTTCAAATAAATGTGATTGCAAACTCAATATTGTCCTAATAGCTTTAATGTAGAAATCCATATTAAGGATTCAAATTCCGGCAGAGAAACCCACAGCCTCCATTCTGCTACTTTCTAAAACTTCATTTTCCAGTCAATGTCATACAGTTTTCCTTGTATTTATTATTTATTTATTAATATATAATCTGATTTTCCTTTAGGACAAGCCTGTCAAGCTGATGGCCTGTAGGGCGGATATGTCACATGCAGGCCATGCCCACCCCAGCTCCACAAAAGCAAAAATGTCACAATACGTCACAATCCAGCCTGTGACACGAGAGTTTGACACCCGTGCTTTAGGAGTTCACAGCATTGCATCTCAGAATTGATCCTTCAACTTTATCATAAAAACAAACTTTCAAGATAGGTTGAGTTAAGATTGGCTTTGTTCATATGAGAGGCAACTCTAATAAAGACCAAATTAACCAGTCATACAACTGACTAAACCTAGTTAGAGGTTGGCTACAAATGGCTAATTTAATCCTGAATGTCCTTGGGGTTGCCATGGGCCATACTCTCTTCCCCCAATTTACTATGCCACGCAAATCTGGGTTCTTAGAAGTTTAGCCACTGTTCAAGAGAGGTTAGAGCCTAATGCCTACAAACATGGGGCTTCCCTCCAAACCTCTATATATGGTTCTTTTCCTTTTCACACAACCCTTTAACCAGAGTGGTTGGGAGTACTGGGCTGTAACCCAGTTAGGTCAGTGTGGACTTTTTTCCCCCACATTTCACGGAATGGCAGGAAACATTAGCATCCTCGTAACTGGGCTTCCAAGGCTAAATATGGATTTGACCCACACTCTCTCTAAGACACGTCCAACACAGAAATCTCTGCACCATTCTGGCAATGTTTAAAGTAAATCCTAATTGGACACAACAGGAATATAATAGGACTTGCTATCATATGTTTTAGGCTGGGTGGCTAAGAGACTTGGTGTCAAAGGATGAAAAAAGAACAAGAACAAGAGAAAATATTCATACTCCAGTGAAAGCACCACCCATATGGACTCATCAATTATGGGTGTTTAGCTGAATGTGGAGATTGCTGTCCAACTAGATTCCCAACTGAAAACAAGCACGGAGTAGCACAAGAGTTCAGTTGAGTTGGCAAGTTCAAGGCACAGCCAGATGTCTGTGCTGAGGCAAAGCCAGTCAGTTACTAGACAACTGCCATTGGAATATACAGTAACTAATAGTACACTCCCTTCCTTTCTTGGACATCTGGCTTATTTTTCCCCCACTCTTCTTCCTACCCTTTCCCTTTCTGAAATGTTTAATATCGTTTAGTGGGAACATCTAGAGAAGAATGCCTATTTAATCAGGAGAAAGCAACTTCTTGGAAGCTGGGAGAAGCACCTAGGACCGTGATGTCGAACCTATGGCATGCATGCCCAAAGTGGCATGCAGAGCCATGTCACCTGGCATGCCTGGCGGCGTCTGTTTCTCTTCCAGGTTTCTAGCGCACATGGCAGTGGCGGAAACCAGAAGATCTGCCCAGTTGATTGTCGCGCATGCATGCTCCAGAAACTAGAAGACTACTGTAGCTCATGGGTGCACATGCATGCGCCGGAAACTAGAAGTTCATTTCCTGGCACGTGCATGCCCCCTGGGCAGCTCCTCTTCTGGGTTGCAGTCCTGACAAGCGTGCACAAAGTGTGCCACCTTTTTGGCACGAAAAGCTTTGCCATCACTGACCTAGGAGTTGGGACAGGGGTCACTGAGAGAGAAAGCAAGAGTTGTAGTGGGCAGGATGGCCGTGATATGACATGAGTGAAGATGGTAAGGAGTTGATGTATTTTCTTGGGTTTGAGCAGTAGGAATGTAGGGGTTCTCGGTACAGGTAGTCCTCAACTTGAAACAGTTGTTTAGTGACCAAATTACAACAGGATTGGAAAAAAGTAACTTATGACCATTTTTCACACTTATGACTCTGGTGGCATCCCCATGTCCATGTGATCCAAATTCAGATGCTTGGCAGATGACCGATATTTATGATTGTTGCAGTGTCCTGGGGTCATGTAATCCCCTTTTGCAACCTCCGGACCAGGAAAGTCAGTGGGGAAGCCACATTCACTTAACAACCATGTTACTAACTTAACAACTGCAGTAATTCACTTAACAACTGTGGCAAGAAAGGTCATAAAATATGGCAAAACTCACTTAACAAATGCCTCACTTAGCAACAGAAATTTTGGGCTCAGTGATGGTCGTAACTCGAGGACTACCTGTACTTTTAACCATTCTGAACATGTTTAATACCATAGCTTTGTGAGTTTCCTTGCTCAAAATTATGGGAAAACATCATGCTGATTTTCTGCTGCAAAAAAGGCCTCAAGGCAACAGGTGACCGAGATTGTTCACTGCCCACCCCGGGCTAAACTATTTTCTGCCCTCATTAGTGTACAGGTAGACCTTGGGAAATATGCCAAAAGCTTTTCTTGAACATAAGGAAAACATCTCTCACCACTCTCTTCCTTTCTTTCTACTTTCTTGAAATCAATTGTAAGGTTTAAGAACTTCCCTCCTTTGTACTCTTACACCCATTCAGCATTTCTGGCCTGAGAGCAGATGATATACAATTACACCAGTATTATGTGCTTTTTATGCTTCAATGTAATTAGAACCCCTTGACATCCTTGGTAGAAAGAGCCTTATAATTTCCAAAAAGGGCATTGCACTCACCATTGAACTTACAATGACACTGATTTTATATCAAATTGAACAATTTCACAGTGGGTCACTTTTTTCATCTGCATTTTGCAGATGTAGTTTATGAGAGCAAGTGAGCGAGTGAGAGAGACTTATTTTAAGTATCAAGTAAATTCATAGCAGGGGCAGGGTTTTAAGCCAGATTTCAAGTTCAGTCTAGCTGGTCTATTAAACAGAAATATGAGGACTTCATTCTACTTCTATGTTCTCACTTTTCACCCGACGCATAAGTACCTCTACTGTACATTTTGAAGGAGGGTGAACTTTTTAGGAACTTTGGTTCATTTCCAAAACCACACTGAGGCATCACCACTACAAAATTATAAGGGTTCATCCAGATGACTTTGAGTCAATATGGGCATAATCCTTGCTTTGCCCATTGGTCATTTGCATTCATCCTTTGTTGTGTCTGACTCGCTGCTGAATGGCATCCTCATTTGTCAGTACTTTATTTGCAGGCAACATGATTGGTTGTTTCCTGTGGCATTAGAGCACTCTTTCTCAAACTTGGCAGCTTGAAGATGTATGGACTTCAATTCCCAGAATTCCCCAGCCAGAGTGCTTTAGAACCATCCCTTTGTGACAAATCACCAATCAGCAGGGAAACACCTGCCAGTTGGAACATTGCAACAGAAATGTGGTGAATTTCACTTCAGAAATCTGCCCACCTTCTTTAGCCTTGGCTACCTGACCTGACTCCTATATTTCACTTGGAAATTTTCCAAATAAACCTTGGGAAGGCAGGAGGGTAAGAATAGTTCCATAAAAGGAGGAGGGAGAACCTGGTTATACATCTAGCTCATCCTGTAGAACAGTACCATTGGGTTACTGAATTAGTGATTGTAATTTGAGGACGTCCTCTATGGAAAAGGAGAAGAAAGCACCACAGAGCATCATTTAGGCTACTAAATTCAACTTCTTGCTCAGTGCTGGGACACTTCTGCTTAGTTCTAGAACACTTCTGGCAAATGGCTATTTATCTTCTGCTTGAGTATTAAACTTGGCCAAATAAAGAAGGGTGTACCCATCAAAGTACAGATCCCACTCTTGCCAAAGGGCTCAAAATATTTAGGAATGCATAAGGTACCTGTGATATTTCCAAAGATCTACCAATTGGATGGAAACTAGACTTGTGCTCTGAAGAGTTCTGCTTATGTTAAAAAGAAAACCAAGTTGTATTTGCATTTAGTCATCCTTTCTCTTGCGGCCTTTTGTGTTCTCTGAAAAATGTTCTGAAGTGGAATTCTGGAACAATTGAGAAGTGCATTGGAACTACAGGGGAACTTGTCAAGATGAGAATCTCCTTTTCCAGAGAGAAAAGTCCTTCTACAATGGAGCCAAACTTTCAATAGATTGACCTTCGGTGGTGGAATTCAAAATATTTTACTACCAGTTCTGTGTGCATGACATGACTTGGTGGGCATGGCTTGCTGGGCATGGCAGGGGAAGGATACTGTAAAATCTCCATTCCCTCCCCACTCCAGGAGAAGGTTACTGCAAAATCTTCATTTCCTCCCGATCCGCTGGGACTCGGGAGGCAGAGAATAGATGGGGTTGCGCCCAGTCAGAGGTGGTATTTACCGGTTCTCCGAACTGCTCAAAATTTCCGCTACTGGTTGTCCAGAAATGGTCAGAACCATATCTAGGTTTTTTTTTTACTTCAGAGTCACACAGGATTGGACAAGAGCAAAAAAAAAAAAAAAAAAAAAGGCCAAGTCAGCCCTTATTCCATTCATAGTGGCAGCAAACCCAATTAACTTTTTTTTCTGAGGTGAAAAGTCCACAAGAAAATGATAGCTTCTTAGCCTTATGAGAGTTGGAATGAGTTTTAAAAGCTTTTCCTTTTTTTTCCAGTCACTTGATTTCAAGGTGCCCACTATCAAAATAAACCTTTTCCTTGTGTTTGTGTCCCCCCCGCCCCCGGTTCCTTCTATTAGGGCAGGTTCTCTGTTCCTCCTGGGCTGGGGGGGAAAATGCCTGAGAAAAGCTTCATTTTAACCAAGTGTCACCTCTCCCCTCTTCATTAACAGGATGAAAATCATCTTTCCCTTGTTTACTGAATAAGTAGATAGATTAGGACACGGTGATGCATTTTATCCACATTCCCAACAATGGGGCAGGTGGCAGCTTCATTGGTAGCATCCCAGCCTTTGTGAGGATAGAAAATATTCAGCTGGAAGCAGAGATGAGAGTCAGCTCCCATTAGAGGTGCCATTTGGCCCAAATTGCTCTGGCGTTTTGCAATCATCCATAGTGTCAAATAATGGGCCATTTAATATGTGCATATATGCACATTAATCAACGCAATGATGAAAGGCTTTTTCCCCCTCTTGGAAGAGGTGCCAGTTCTACTGCCTTCCTCCCACAGGCACTGTTACGCCATTCCACCTTCTCTTGGCCACAGAAGCCTCATAACTTAACCATTGGAGATACAGTATGCTGGCAAACAAGAAAATGGCACAACTGATTATAATATTAACAAGCAGCCATCGAGAGATTCATACATATATCGAGCCGGGTTTGCAACTACAACACACATTTGCTGCATATAAATTTCTGGCTCACGGTTGGCAGTCTGCAATATTCCAGATATTCGAGAATCAAGACCCTTATCTGTATGCAGCCTGCTTTAGTTCCAAATCTCTCTTCATGTTCTCTCTCTCTTCTTAATTAACAGAAAGCAGTTATGAATATTAAAGAAGAAATTAACAACAGTGTAAATAAATCTGGGTGTTTGTAGATTCCATATTTAGTTTTTAATTAGCCCCCACTGGTTTCATAAGAAAGTTTGAGAAACCTCATTTTAAAATTCTCCTTGTGCACTTTTTTTTTTATAAGTACAAAAATGGTACTTTGGAACTGAAGGCATAAGTATTACTTGGAGGCATTACCTTGGGGGCTACTTTGGACTTTGTTTATGTCCATAGTACAAGTCATTGTCCAAAAACCCCTTTTCATTTTAAATAATAAATAATATTGTGATTTAAACAATATCTCTTTCAAAGTATCTATGAATGACAGATGAGACCAAAGTTTGTGACATACAGAAACATACTCCTTCCACACTATGAAGAGACCAATGGTTCATTACCAATATAGTTACTGCCAAGTCTGCTTATATCTCTCCTAAATACCAGCGGTCCTTGGAGGAAGCAAACTATCTCGACCCCTTCCAGTCAGGCTTCAGACCCGGTTACAGCACAGAAACCGCTTTGGTCGCATTGACCGATGATCTCTGGAGAGCCAGAGATGGAGGATTCTCCTCCATCCTGGTTCTCCTTGACCTCTCAGCGGCTTTCGATACCATCGACCATGGTATCCTTCTGCGACGACTGCGAGAGGTGGGAGTGGGAGGCACCGTGTTGCGGTGGTTCTCTTCCTACCTCTCGGACAGGTCGCAGTCGGTGTTAGTGGGGGGGCAGAGATCGTCCCCTAGGCCCCTAACATATGGGGTGCCTCAGGGCTCGGTCTTATCCCCCCTACTATTCAACATCTACATGAAACCGCTGGGAGAGATCATCCGCAGGCACGGGATTAGATACCATCAATATGCGGACGATACTCAACTGTATCTGTCCGCCCCGTGCCAACTCAATGAAGCAGCAGACGTGATGAACCGAGGTCTGGAGGCGGTTATGGACTGGATGAGGGCTAACAAGCTTGTGCTCAACCCAGAAAAGACCGAGTGGCTGTTGTGCTTCCCTCCCAAAGATTCCACCAATACTCCATCTCTCAGGCTGGGGGGTCAAATCCTATACCCCTCAGAGAGGGTCCGCAACTTGGGAGTCCTCCTAGATCCACAGCTATCGTTTGACCATCACTTGACGGCAGTGGCTAGGGGGGCATTCGCCCAGGTTCGCCTGGTGCGCCAGTTGCGACCCTACCTGAATCGGGAGGCACTCACAACAGTCACTCGGGCCCTTGTGACCTCTAGGCTGGAATACTGCAATGTGCTCTACATGGGGCTGCCCTTGAAGAGCATCCGGCGTCTTCAGCTGGTACAGAACGCAGCCGCGCGAGCGATTGTGGGTGCACCGCGGTTCACCCACATAACACCTATCCTCCGCGAGCTGCGCTGGCTACCTGTCGATTTCCGGATGCGCTTCAAGGTGCTGTTAGTCACCCATAAAGCCCTGCATGGTAGTGGATCTGGATACTTGAGAGACCGCCTTCTGCCAATTACCTCCCTGCGACCAATTAGATCACACAGATTGGGCCTCCTCCGTATCCCATCGGCCAGCCAGTGTCGGCTGGCAACCACAAGGAGGAGGGCCTTCTCAGTTGTAGCCCCGACCCTTTGGAATGAACTCCCTGTGGAGATTCGTACCCTCACCACCGTCCAGGCCTTCCGCACAGCCTTGAAGAACTGGCTAGCCCGTCAGGCCTGGGGATGAAGATAGTTGCCCCTCCCGAATGATGAATGCATGTTGTTTACTGTTTTTATTATATGTGTCTATGTTATTGTCTGCATTTCCCCTTCCCTGATTTTATGTGAGCCGCCCTGAGTCCCCTCAGGGAAAAGGGCGGCCTACAAATGTCAATAAAATCAAATCAAAAATCAAATCAAATATCAGAAGAACAACAAAGAAATTGTTATCTGCAGTGGCGCAGTGGTTAGAATGCAGTACTGCAGGCTGTCAGCTGCCTGCAATTTGACAGTTCGAATCTCATCAGGCTCAAGGTTGACTCAGCCTTCCATCCTTCCGAGGTGGGTAAAATGGGGACCCAAATTGTTGGGGGCAATATGCTGACTCTGTAAGCTGCTTAGAGAGGGCTGTAAAGCACTGTAGAGCAGTATATAAGTCTAAGTGCTATTGCTATCTTTAAACTGCTCAGTATCATATATATGAGATAGGCAGTTATATAAATTGAGGAAGGAAGGATACATCCTTACATATATCTCCTTCCCATCAAACAATGTTCAGGAAAAACACTACAAAGGAAGAGATGGAGCTTCTGTGATCCTCAGGTTAGTGGCATGACCTGTTCCTTCCAACAATCAATTTACAATCCATTAATTTCACTCTATCATTAGCAGCAGTAATCAGCTTGTGGAAATAATTTGAAACAGAATCTCTGGGAAGGATGAACCAGTAATGGTATCCTGTTTTCTTCACTACCGGTTCGATAGCGGGAGCACACACAGAAGGTCCGTGATGACGTCTGGGTGGGTGGGCGGAGCTTCACACCACCGCCACTACCGGTTCACCCAGACTGATGCAAACCGGCAGAATATCATCTCTGGAATGAATCCAGTAGGCTTCCTTCCCTTTCAGCAATCCTATGATTTTGCTGAATCCAAAATCCAGTTTCCCTACTAAATTCCAGTATAAAATCCTCCATCCTCAACAAGATTGTAAATCTAACAATCAATTGATAAATAGACTGCTGGAGAATATAAGGAGTCAAGATGTTTGCCTTAATCTAGATTTGCTATGCCTTTGGTTTGATCCAGAATTTGTGTCTTTGTGTGTTTTTATGTTCTCATTAAATATATACATGTGCCTATTAAAAGAGTATCCAAACCAAATGTGTAATTATAACAGCATAGCCTCAAAATGCAGATGATCCTTTTTACAATGTATTTTTATTGAGCCCTGACCATTTTCCAATAAGGGCGCTCAACCAAATAATTGAGGCATAAATTATATCTGAACATTCTATGCTAAAACTTGTACCTACCTTGAGACTAGGAAGAGTACAAATTGTTCTTTTACATATAACTTAAGAAAAGTAGAAGATGGGCAAAATACATAGCTAAATATCTTGCTCTATTCAGTGGCAATTACCTTGATCAGCAGTGATCAGATGTAGGCCTACTTCTCTTCTCTATTGCCTATAGATCATTATTGGGAGTTAATACCTGCCCCATAAAATGATTGTGTGCTATGAAGTTGGTGCCAATTTAATATAGATTTTCTACAGAAAAGCTGTCACAAAACTGGTCTTTCATGTCCTCCAAAAGTGCACCTCTCCACCAGTGTAATTGAGTCCATCCACGTTCCTGCTGATTGTCTTCATTTCCCCAGGGAGCTTGGTCTTCACATAATGTGTCCAAAGTAGGATAATTTGAGCCTGGTCAACTGCTGTATATGGTACTCATAGAAGTCTTCTCCATATGTTCCAAAGCATGAATACCATTTCTGTCTTGCTCTATACAGAGCTTAAAAACATATAGGATGCAAGCTGGAGTCTAGTCATAAATATGCATTTCCATTTGACACCATGGATTGTAAAGATGACTAAATAATTTACTCTACAGTATATTGTGGATATTTATAGAAAGTTAACATTTTTAAAAATAAGAAAAATCCAATTTGTATTATTACATGTGGAAGTTATTTGGAAGCAATCAAGATACAATAGCATTTGATTAACTAGTCTAGAAAAGGAGATGAAAAGTTACCATTTTCTCTTTTGCTTATTTCAAGTGGAACAAGTTTAGCTTTTCAATCACATCAAATGTTAATTCTTAAACTTTGGTTAATAATTATAAAAATTGATGAACTAATGAAAGTTACAGAACTTAAAGAGATGTAGCTCTGAAAGCACACCAGATACCCACCGTCCAATCCAGTAATTGAAACTCAACTTCTGCACACATTCTGTAGCACTTTCACTAATTTGAAACTTTGAAACACAAAAATAATCATCAGTTCAACCATTCAACTTCTAGTTATTTTTCCCCTTTCTTAATTTAGATCTTTCCCCCAAGGTGTCTTTGCTAAGAGAATGTCTTTACGGTCATACAAGTTCAAACAAAACATAAAACAAATGTGTTTCATGTAAGTTTTACAAGTTGATGATGGCACCTTACTGTTCTGTAGTGTCCCTAGCAGGTAAAGAAAAAAGGCAGGTAGAGAGAGAAAAGTTTAATTTAAACATGCCAGCAAAAAGTCACTGAAAAGTTTAAATTCTTTTTCATGTATTTTTGTGTCATCCTTTATCTCTTGATTTAATGATTAATACTTTTTAATCTCTTGGTGATCTTTTTCAAAGATTTTCTTCTCCTGTCATATTTAGTAGTATCTTTTCTACCATGTTGATTGAAAGGCTTGCTTCTTCCTCCCCATTATCTCTTTTTCATGAAACACTTGAAATATTGGCTGGAAAACTGCTGTAACCCCAAATAATTATAAATGAGAAAATGAACAGGCAGACTTCAGGTTATGACAACAATTGGAACTGTGATTGAAGTTATTAAGTGATGCGGTCATAAGGTACAGTATCATGTGAGCCTGGCAGTTGCCATCATAACCCCAAGATGTGTGAGTGTTAAATAGGAAGAGACGGGACTCCCAGGTAAGGAGCACAAGAGTGCTGCAGAGAAGGAAGGCTGGGGGAGACCTTGGAAGTGCCGGGCAGGCCATGAATTGAAGTCAGAAGCACACTGGCAACCAATGGAGCTTATGTAGCAGAAATGTAACAAGCATGGATTGCGGAGCGGAGCTTAACTGCCGGTGCAGCCACGTTTTGCAGCAGCTGAAGCTTCTGGGCAGCCCCATGTACTGTGTGTTAGAGTAATCCATACAAGAGGTGATTAAGGTATGTGTGACTACGAGCAATGTCTCCTAATTCAGGAAGAGGCATAAATGGCACTCAACATAGACTTGCCAAAGACCCTCCTGATCATGACTACAACCTGTTCTTTGAACAGGAGTTGAGCCCAGAAGGAACACGGGGTTCTTAACTGCACAGGCAATCCATACAGCGCCATCCAGAATAAGAGGTGGAAAGCCAGGGGTCTGCAATACACAAAGCCACCCAAAGCGAGTTGAGTTGAAGTCTGCTATTCTTCATCCAAACCCCTACTGTCACCAGGACAGGACCTCTATAGCATAATTTAACTTACCTGGGAGAGAGGTATAAAGCACACTGATGGCCCCTTACCCCGTGCCTTAACCAGAGGCATTACATCAGATATGTCAAACACAAGGCCCACGGGCCAGATCAAGCCTATGACATGATTAGATCCGGCCCACAGGGCTGCCCTGGAGACATTTCACTTTTATAATTATCTAATGTGGAGGGAGTCATATTCTTTAGGGATTTCAGTATAGGCCTTGGTCTACTGGAGATGAGAAAGAATATTTGGGGCATGGAAAATCCTATTTTCCTCTAATCTAGGTACAGCAATCCTTACTCCCTTGCTGCTTTTATACTTAAAACCATTTTATGGAATTATAAATGTCATGCCCAAATTCAGCAGACTTCTATTAATAAATGCATTGTTTTTTCTCCATCTGTTGGTCATTAGATCTTCCGAGATTTCCAAACATTCCAGTTCCTTTGACTTATAACTATATTTGAACACCTAGTTTCTCTTGGCACCTTTACAAATCCCAGGCTGTAATTATTATCACTCTTTCCTGCCCTTGCAAGAGACTGCATTGAACTGTAATAAGGCAGATCTAGTCCATCAATTGTGGGAAATACTTATCTACCCATTATCGCATCTCATATCTTTTATCCTTTGAAATGCCCTGGGTGTCAGTTTCTTTGAATTTGATGGGATCTCTCATCGTTAAGCGCAATAAAAGAGCCACTTCTTGTCCATGAAATTATATTAAGTGACAGAAATATCCCTTTTACTGATGTAAGCATATGGACAGCTGCATTTGTTCCCATGCCGTTAGCATCACTCATCAAGTGCATTAATATTGAATTAGAGGCCATAGGTCATTTTTTCCCAGGCATAATTGGTATTTAAATTTCCTTGTAATGAAAGTACTAATTGATATTATGCTTAAATGAACTTTTTTTAGTGCAATTATAAATATTCTGAATGCAAAGTAGCATTTTCATTGGCATGTAGAAAGCCCTCTCTTTCACTGGACTTTTACAGGGGCAAATCATGAGATTGTGTTTACTCCATTTAGCAGCAGCTTTCCAGGGTCTTGTCTAGAAGTTCTCATTAGCATCTCTACATGAGATGCATTTTAACTGGAGTTGTCAGAAACTGAGCTATCCTCCTCCCCCATCCAACAATTTTGGATGAAAGTGGCAGCAGAATTAACAATCTTTAGAAAACAATATCAGGGCCACATGGGAAATGCTCTGTGGAAAAGGAAATATGGGTGTGTGTAAGATGGAGTCTAGTTTGGAGCAATGTTTAATGGATTTGCTTCTGTTCCAACTTGATTATAGGCATGAACCACAAAAGGAATGGACTCCATGGGATAGGTCAGTCTCTCCCAGCTGTAACTTGATGTTATCTTCCCTGACATACAGTATATCAGTAAGTAATGTACAAAAAATGTTCCCCACGTTCACAAACATAAGGGAACTAGCAGTTGAGAAATATGCTGCAGATTTCCATTCTTCCTGACAGCAATTACTGTATTTTTTTTTTGGAGTAAAAGAGGGTGAAAAATTGGGTGTGTCATACTCCAAATGTATCCCTACCCACCCGCCAGCTCCCACCCTTCGGCCTCCATGTGTCACGTTTTAGACTTGTTCCAGGCTTCAGTGATTGCCGTAGACCATTGCCGCTTCAGTGGCTTACGTTTTTAGCCTCTTCATCTCGTGTTTTCAGTCTTTGAACGCTCTGTTCGAGGCTGTGGGGATCGCCAGAGCACATTGCCACCGATCGCCGCCACATTGCATTTTCGGCCTCTGTGCATTGTATTTTAGGCCTCCACACGCCCCGTTTTTTGGCCTCTGCACGTTGTGTTTTTGGGCAGTGATTGGCGGCAATACGCTTTGGTGATCCCTGCAGACTTTTAATGTTTTTTGATCCCCACAGCCTTGAACAGGTCTCAAACAGAGCATTTGGAGGCTGAAAATGCGAGGTGCAGAGTTCAAAATGGCAACCCGGAATAGCTGCTGCCTTGTCTTACTGCTTCCATGCTTCCTTTGCTTTTCTTACTGGAGTTCACTGCGACAAGAGTTTTTCCCAATTTTTGCTTGTAATTGTCTTGCAATAGTAATCACATATAAAAATAATATTCCATGGTTCTTTTCTAATCAACTGTCCATTACCATAAAAAAAAAATCAGGTTTAAATTGAATGTTGATCTTTCAAATTATTAGAATCACTTATGTATTAGATCTCTGGATGGGGTTTTTATTAGTCTACCAGGCATGATAAAATTACCCTTCATGTTGTCCACATTTCCAACATAAATTTGAAGTATATCCTAGACCAGCAATGGCTAACCTTTTTCTAAAGGTGTGCCAAAATTGTGTGCATGCATGTTCCCGCTGAGGGTGGCTGATCCGGCAAATATGGCTTTTTGTGCCACCTGGGGCACGCATGCCATATGATCGCCTCATGATCCTAGACAACTTTTCTTAAGTCATTTGACAAGAGTACGTCATTTACTGGTGTACTAGTTGCCATTCACTATCACACTATTGTCTCGGCTACTTTGGAGGTGTCTAGGTACCATAGAACCTCACTCAGGAGGCTTTTATAATCTTTATTTTCCTTTTCCTTTTTTCCTTTTTCTTTCTTTTTCTTTTTTCACTATTTGCTACTCTCATTTAATTTATTATCTATATTTGCGCTTATGGTTTTTATATGTTACAAATTTATTTCATACAAATTGTTTTTAAAAAAAGATGCTGCTAACTGGCACTAGTGAGAAATGAAGGCCTTGGAAAAGATAGTCTGATGTCAAAATGTGTCTGTACCTACAAAGAACAGAATCATGTAGGCGATCGTTTTCCCTGTGACACTCTATGGAAGCAGAACAGAAAGAGTACAGATGGTTTTGAAATTTGGTATTGGCGAAGACTCCCGGAAATATGATGGACAGTCAAAATCAGTGGTTGGTTCCAACCGGCATTCCTACTGGTTCACTGAGCACGCAATGGGCACATGTGCACACTTGAAAGAAACTTGCTCGGAAAGCAAAGAAAACAGCTGAGGAGCGGCAATTCAATCTGCCACCCCTGATCAGCTGGGCTTCAGCAGCTGAAATAAAGACAGGTATAATCCAGGGGCAGGGGTGGGGCACTTTCAAAACAACAGAGAACCGGTTCGCTCTCTGCTTGATGGCAGAGCTACCGGTTCGAGAGAACTGGTGCGAACCGGTAGAAACCCACCACTGGTCAAAACAGTACACAAATGGATCATAAAACAAATAAATCCATAGATCTCACTCAAGGCACAAATGAACTGGCTGAAATTATAACATTTTGAGCACATTATGCAAAGACCCAGCACTCTTTAGAGATCTGTAATGCTTCCCATCATCCAGTTAGAGGTGAAGAAAGCTTTTTGGATGAGAAGCCAAACGTCTTCAAAGAAAAACAAGAAAGCCCAGTTGCCTCTTGAAAAAGCACCTTTGAGATAATTCTATGCCCATTTATTCTCAATTAATAACTCAGTGTGTTTGATAGGATTTATATTCACGTGAGAACAGGATTACCATATACAGTACATTGTTCTATCTACCAGGACACATTTCTCAGTCTCTGATTGTCTCACAACTAAGTACGTAATATACTAGTTATGTTAAAATGTGAATTGAAGTGATATCCGTATAGAATGTTGGAAATGACCACAGCTCCTAACTAGGGATGAATATAGGTTAATTAGTGGTGTTGTATGCAAATCCCAGGAGAGATGGTTACATATATTAAGTGCAATGTGTTATTTTATGTCTTTTAATCCAAAAATGCTGCTTTCTATTTAGAATTTGGATGGAATTATCATCCTTGGCATATTGTTAATGCAAATCAAACTGAATGCTGCTGAAATGTGAGGAACCTTAGATCCATAAATGCTCTATAAATGAGATCTTAATTCTGAAACAGACAATCGTTGCATGTGAGTTGCTTTTTTTGTTATGCATTTATATGTCAAATTCAATAAAGAATGTATAAAATAATAAAAATAAGCAAAGGTCTATCAGTAATTATTAACTGCATGTATTCATAACTACTTTCAAAAAGTCAGAGACTACAAATGATGTAATGAAGGATGTGCCGTTAAGTGTTTCTTGAAATCACATTCACTGTAATATAAGCATTACATTTTCCATTCTTCATCTATCCATCCAGTATCTTATACAAGCAAAACAATCTGAAGCCAGGTTTGTGATGGAAGATTAAAAAGGACTTAGATGAAATGAAGAAAGTCCCTTTTAGCCAAATGGCTCATCTTCCCCAGCACAACATCCTTAAGAGATGCATTTGGCAGTGAAGGAAGACACCCCATTTATTTCTTCATGGTCAAATTACTATTTCTCTGTGCACAGTGAAAGCAGCTGCACTTTCTCTTGGAACAGAAAAAAACAGCAATTTCTAATGGGTATAATACTGGTAAGTCTTGCAAAAAGATGTTGACACTTTCCTTAAGAATATTTCTGAATAGGATTTTCTTTTCTGATTTGTATTAAAAGCTGGACCAGAAAGAACAAGCTTTGCACTGTATCTGCGCAAGCTATGTATTGTCAAAGGAGTGTGTGCTGTCTTCTTCACACACATGCACATATTCACAGACCACAGGTGTTAGAAATCTTTATTAAGGCTTCCAAACCTGAATTACTATTCCCCTTCGTCAACACCAGCTCACCTCCAATGGCTTCAACAGACTCAAGAGCAGTCAGAGCCAGTCCACAGCATGAAGGCAAGGAAAGTTCCCTATTCAAGTTCATGAGGCAAAGGCAAATCCAGAGTTCAAGAGGCACAATCCAAAGTTCAAGGTACAGGATCCAGTCTGAGAGTCAAGGCAAGAATCATAATGGCTGAAGAACACACAGTAAGGAAACGGACATGTTCCCAGTGTTGTTTAATTTCAGTTTTTAAGCTAAATAGCCACTTCCCCATGCGGCCCATCAGAGGGGAAAGGGTATCTCCTTGCAAGCAGCCTGACTGATCTTCATTGTACCTGCTTCTTCTCAGTCCTACATGGTCCAATATTTACTCAAAAGGAAATGTTAAATAAATAAAAAATATCCTGAAAGTAATTTATTCTGTTTACCCAGAAGGCCGTTTCTCCCATATCAATCATAGAAATAACCAAATTGTTCTGTTACTGGATTTGCTTCTGTCCTTCATCTGTACCTCTTTTCTTTTTTCTCTGATGGTGAAGTGTTGTGTTCTAGCTTCTTTTTTCTTCAAAACAGTGCCACATTTAAATGCCAAGAATCCTCAACTATATCCTGCATGCAATCTCTTCAGTGGGACAAAGACTTTTCTTTGGGGATTAATTTGTTCATATATCTTCATTTTAAAAGAGACAAGCAAAGCAGGCTTGCTTTTAAAATATTTTTATTTATCAAAGGACTCTAAAGTTAGGGGGTTTAGAAAGATACCGTGTCTTTCTAGTCCTTTACAAGCATGCAGTGGTATTTTCTAATATCAGAACTGAAGATAATAAAAGTAGATTTGGTGTCACTGAGTCACAGAAACAAAATCTTGCAATTCTGAATGTGCCTCCCCCCTCTCTGCACTTATCCTAAAAAGAACTAGGAAGGGTCCAATCTGAGATGCTTTCTCAAATTCCTACTTTTTGCTCAATGTTTTTGTCTGACGTTTTCCTTGGCTTTGACTCTTCCTTCACTTCCTCAAGGTAATTCTCACAGCCCATTACCTCTGTCCAGATGGTAAATGCTTCCAAAGAGGCAGGCAAATGGATGCCCATACCTTCACTGTTATATTGCAACTGAATAAGGCAGCTGGATGTAGGATCCATACTCTCTGGATTAAAGATAGATCTTGAGATCATCTCATGTATTCCGGACAACTGTGTTGTTTTTTAAATCGATAGAAGCATATGTTTTTTCAACCACTTGCAATCATTGGGAATTAGGGATTTCATCCTGCTTTGAGCAATTAATGTAACCTTTTTAAAGAAGTTCGACTAATGCCTATCTTTTTTTAAACTTCGCGTTTAATTTCCTTTTTATTACCTCTTCAAGATTGAAAAACCTTCAGAACAATAAGCTTTGTAATCTCTGTTTAATATGTTTAAACGGAACAGAAATTACATGCTTCCAACTTTGTAAGATTTTGCAAAGTACTTTTGTAACATACAGCAAAAGGATGACTATACTGTTGTTTCTGGAAAGTTTTTAAATGCTAAGAACACGTATGAAATTGATTTGAAGAAAGATGTGGAAACTAACTAAAATATCCTCTGTGTGGGAAAGAATGTCTGTGTTTATAAATTGCTGATAAGAAGGTTTTGAAGATTAACTACTAGAAAGCAACAGATTACTACTTAAAGGAAATTTATGATCTGCGGACTGAAGAACTGTGAGCTGCTTAACCTTACTTTGCAACCAAAAAGTGTTGAAGAGAATCAAATTTCTTTGAATAAAATTGAAAAATATATTATAGAACAAAATAAAACTATAGCCTACAAGAAAGAAATGGAAATATTACATTTACAAATCGATCTGGAGATCTATTTAAAAAACAACAGTGGCACACAATAACATATCAAAAGTGTGGAAAAGCCACAACCATATGAATGGATATAATATTTGACATGAGAAATTCTATTGCCCATTCAGGAATATTCTTCAGTTAGGGTCAACATAATTCATTGTGGGTTAGCCTTAGTATGTTGGTGACTGCATAGCAACTCTATGCTGATTTCTCTTTCAACTTTGCCCCAGGCACTGCCTCTCCTTCTCATACAGGGTGTGAACTACTTATTTATAGTATAGTATAGTAGATAAGTAGTTTGAAGTCTAAAAGATGTACTAGGAAGGCTACATTGAAACTGCAAGTAGACTTTAACAAAGGTGACAAGGACTATGAAAGAAGAGACAAACATAGCAGAAGAAAGCAGACATTAGAACTTTATGCATGGGATTTAAAGACTGCCAGGAGGAAGAAAAAATGCAAAACTGGTTTGTCTGCAATATCTAGGTTATTATTTTTAATATATAAATGTTATTCAAGTAATAGGTAACTATATTGAAATATTTAATTGGGTGTAATAGGTTGGTTTGTAATAACTATGTGATTTGTATTTTTATTAGTCCTTTTACTATATGAATAAATGGTATTATTTGTGGTAATGTTGAATAGTTTTAATTTTTATAATGTTTAATTGTTGAAATTAGATTTAATTATTAAAGAGTAATTGGGGGAAATACATTTTTAGGGAGAAAGTGGGATTATATTATGTTTGTTAATTGTTTTTGTTAATTTTTACTGAATTTTTGCTGACTAACAAAACAGAGGATTTAGAGATGAATTTATAGAAAATAGGATGACATGGAATAAAGATGTATTTGGTTGTGTTTTAAGTGACAGTGATAAGTTATTAATGTTGAATTTATTTACTGGCAATTTAAGGGAGAACTTTCTTATATATTTTTTACCCTGTCTCTTCTTTTCCCTGGGGGGCGGGAAGAGGGAGGCATCATTAATTTTTTATCTGTTTAATATAATACTTAATAAAATTATTGAAAGCAAATATGTCCAGATGAGTCAGCTGGGCTTCCCCATAAGTTATGGAGAATAAAAATGAATGTGCTTTGCACCTTCCTGGCCAAAGTTTAGAAACCCAGAATTTAAAGCTCATCGCCAGAGGGGTAAAGTAAAAACTTTCAGAGAAACAAATATTAATTCAATATATCTTACTATCTCAGCATGGAGTCAACCTGCTAAATGCTTTTCAGGATCCATGTAAAATATGAGTTTACTTTTGTAAGAGCTTTCTGATCTAAGACGTAATTCTTCAGTATATGACTTACACATGACAAATGCAAAGAAAGCATTGCTAGGGGTTAGCAAACCTCATCAGTTTTGTTTCATAAATAAGATGGGTCTTTCCAAGCCTATTTATTCAAAATATTTTTTTTTAAATCCATGTCTAGGGAAACTTTTCCAGCATGACAAGATCTTATCTGCCTTTCTTAAGCTTATAAAGTGGTAACTAAATAAGAAAAATCAGAAGCTGAAGAGTGATAAAATTTTAAGAGCGTCTTCATGTACCTGCATACAGTAAGCTTCTGAACATGCTCACTCAAGACTGATTATTATTTTGTTTGTACTTCTCTTGACAGTCATCATTCAAAACAGATAGAATTTATGGAGGGCATGCAATACTTGCTAAGCTTTTGATCTGTCAATTCCCATCCCTTCTAACTACTCTCCTAAGTAAAAATAGTAAGTTTTAAAAGGGAAGGGAAGGAGGAGCCTTGTAAAAGAGAAGATTTGAGATTGCGCCAATACTAGCTGTGCTGAAATTAAAAGGTATGTCAGTTCTTAAAGTCTCAGGAGTGTTTTGATCATTTCAATTCTCCCCACTCTTCTGAATGTGTCATTACGATGCATTAAAACTCTATGCAGGCAGTAATTGTATTAGTACAAATGTTTTTGTCAACCACCTGTCTTCTGTGAGATGCTTTTTCCCCTTCTGGTGCTGAACCTGCAGTGTAAGAAGCTTGTAGTTGCTCTGTAAGGATATTGAATATCTGAGTTATAAGTTTGATAGTTATGTTTTATTGCCTTAAACATTACTCACCATATTTTGAAGGTAGAGAAGAATTGTATTTTATAATACCCTTTAACATAAAGATTCCTTCATCTAAAGATTGTCCTGGGTCTGATGACTTGTCTTGAAAGGATTTTCAAAGACCCTTGATAGTCTTTTTCAAGAATTAGTTTTCACAATCAGTGAAAAACAGAATGATAATCACAAATGTGACCATTATAAAACCAGACCAGATAAAGACAGATCATCTAGCTCAGAAAAGGGGTCCAATTAGTCCATTATGTAGGATGGAGAGGAAAACAAAATGCAGAAGTGTTTGAATATTTTCTCTCTCTCTTGTTCTTCAACAGTTGCTGAAATTCTTTGATTATAGCTTTCTACTTCCTTCAACAAGTTTTACTTATCTGTAGATTCCTGGAGTTTGCCTCAGCTGTCCATTCCTTTCTGAATGATGAAGTCAAACACACTTCTTGAATCAATCGTCTCTCAAATGTTTTATGATTTTGAGTGTGTCAAGAATCAAACACAGGTCAACAGATGCATTATCAATTGAAATTTGATTACTTATATATTGATTAATTCAACATCTTCATATAAACTCTCTGTGAAAATAGGATTTGGGTTCTATAAAGAGTTGATCTCCTGATGACACCAGGACTAAGCTAAAATAGGCCAAGAGTACCCAAATATAATTAAACAATATATTGAAACAATTCATTTTTATTCAAATGTTCAAATTCAGTCCTTACAATTAAGTAAGAGCAGGATCCCTTGTTTCTTGTCTTCTATCTTTCTCCATCAAATATCTTACCCTTTGAGCATAATATGGGGAAACTACTTCAGAACTGTGTATTGAATACTACAGCATTCAAAAATACATGAATTAGGAAAAATGCACACGGAAAAATATAAATGACTGGGTGGATTTTGTTAAAAGAAGAATCTTTAAATGGTAGCTAAATATGACTTTTTAAGAAAGGAAAATTGAGAAAGAAAGAGTAGATTTGTCCAATGCTACATGAAGTTGCAATTAGGAATAGCATATTATATAAAATCTAAGCAACACTAATTGATTTCTGCATTTTAGCCCTTTAATACACAACTGCAACAATTGAACTACTTTCATTGTTTCATAGGCAAGTCCATGAAATCTCTAGACTCCAAGGAGAGTGCTGCTTTGAATTTTTTGCTGTGTAGTGATAATATAGATCTGATATTTTAAGCAGAATGCATCATGTAGTGGAGATTGGGGGGGGGGGGTATTTCAGCCTCCCATAAAGATGCATATATACAAAGCATAGCATGGACAACTGGTATTATGACCCATATGTGGATGCATCATGACTTCACAATATATTCTCACAATATACAATATGTCCTTCTCACATTTCATTTCAGCAGCAATCTTACCTTTCAGCCTGTTGCCTTATATACTCTTTTATATTTGCTGTGTTTTGAGGAAGTACAAACTTGTACTATTTATCAAATAAGGCAATGATAAACAGATAAGATTAAAGCAAATGAAAATTCTATATTAATTCTTGCAACTTGTTGCAACTCAGCAAGAATGTTAACATTCTCATGCATTGCTGCTGAGAAAATTGATACTGAATTCAAAACACAGTTTATCAAGCATGGGATTCGCCAACCATGCATGTTTTATAGTGTTAAAAAGCAGAGAAAAAAGTATTAAAAATGATCCTAGATCCTAATTTCTATAATCTTTTGGGAAGGGGGATAATAACTGATAATAAAGTTTGACATTTTAATACATCACGTCTATTTCAAAAGTTTACTATACGCAGCACCAAAGACAAAGAATTTCTGTCATGTCTTCCAAATATATACATTTATTTATCACAATCCAAAGATTTTAAATATCACCCATCCCTTTTCTTTTGCCTCCCTAGGTGTAAGACCAATTAGTAAAGTTTTGGTATATAATCCACTCTTTTTATGTAAGCAAAATGATTCACTATCAGAACTTTCTTCAAATGGGTTATAGCAGGGTTGTCAAACTCCTAGTCCATGGGCCAGATGCGTCGTACGCTGGCCACACCCATGCCCAGTTTAGCAAGGGGGGGGAAGTCACGTGATGCCGCCATGACACCATGAGTTTGACACCCTTGGGTTATAGCTTTCAATATTCACATAGATAAGATGAAAGAGTGATTAAAGCCATTTTTGAAGGGATTCACATGCTGTTGGTTGAGGCCTTGTCAAATTAGGTACTTTGTTACAGTTTTCCAAATAAAGTGACTGCTAGTAGCTGTGCAGGCATCAGCATAGGCAACCTATCTAATTACAATATAAAAGTGCCAAAAAATATTAAGGGACTAAGGGACATTCCGAAATATGTGGTACCATTTTTAAATGTGACTCCCATCAATTTTTGTGGGGCCTTAAGAGAAACACATTTGATTAGAGAGATAAGATTACCCTAATAAATCAAAATAAAGTGGAAATTCAAACCTGGACATTCCAACTTCAAAACCATGACTTTTGTACATTTCATGATATCAAAGCAAAAGCTTTGAATTCAGTCTTCACAGTTGTAAGAGAATTTTACAGGTCCATTTGTTTTGCATAAAATGCTATCCATTCATGAACCTAAAACAACAGAGGTCACAATTTCTATCAGCTCTGCTCATGAAAAAAAAAATATCCACGTATAATTATCAATAGCTTCTTTGAACACAAAACTGAATAACCCTAAACACAATGTCAGTTTGCCATGAAACAGGCACTATGATAAAAGTAAACTAACCTGAGATGAACTAATGATGCCTCTGCAGCTGTGAAGGAGTGGCTTCTCCAAGCAGCACTCTGATTAAGGGGAAAGAACTAACACTGAGAGTTAACAGCATCTGGATCTAGACTTTTAAGACAAAGGAGACCTCATGTGCTTCTGTCAGGAAAAGCCAAAATGAACATGAGCTTTCTGAAATTCTCTTCCTGTTTCCTAACAGACTGGAGAGAAAGTCAGATGCAACATCAAAACAGAGCTTGTGTTGATAAGAGGTTAATAGGTAGTCCTCGACTTACAACAGTTCCTTTAGTGACTGTTCGAAGTTACGACATCACTGAAAAAAGTGACTTAAGACCGTTATTCACACTTACAACTGATGTACCATCCCCATGATCATGTGATCAAAATGTGGATACTTGGCAACTGGTTCATATTTATGATGGTTGCAGTGTCCAAGGGTCATGTGATTCCCTTTTGCAACCTTCTGACAAGCAAAGTCAATGGGGAAGACAGATTCACTTAACAATTGTGTTGCTACCTTAACAACTGCAGTGATTCACTTAACAACTGGGGCAAGAAAGGTTATAAAATGGGGCAAATTCACTTAATAACTGTCTCACTTAGCAACATAAATTTTGGATTCAATTGTGGTCGTAAGTCAAGGACTACCTGAATGCCGGAAGGAAATATGAGACAATAAATTAATTTCAACAGAAGAATTTCAAAACGTATTTTTAAATAAAAATTATGACTATCAAATTCAAGTTAGTAATTCTTTTACCAGCTTAATGAAATATTCCATTTTTTAATTTTATTTTATTAAAATAATTTTGAAGAACAAAGGCTATACAACCTTTGGGAATTGGTCAGCTGTATCAGGATTTTTTATTTCCTTTTTTCTCCTTAGATTTAGAAGCCACCAAATCCAAACTGAGTCACAGCAATTTATGTACATAAATAAATAGTATATATAAATAATAATTTGCATTTCAAATTAAATCCCAAATGATATTTTGAGCATCTGAAATGCTAGCACTTTAAGATTTCAAGCATCCTTTGCATAGGTTAGCAAGCCTAACATAGCATTAACCTCTTACGTCATCAGAGATTCCTGGGCCTAGAAATCTAGTGGAATCTGTGGATTGCATATTACTTGGATCACGATATTGTTTACAAACTTCAACAATAAGAAAGACAAGTCACCAGATTTAGAAACAAAAACATGGGAGCACATGAACTTAGGAATGCTGCTCACATTTGTGGTAAAATACCGGATTTTTTTCAAATTCAAAAATAAATGTATGCGGTGTTTGAAAAAAGCCTATCCATTGACTTGATTCCAATGGAAATATTGAACTAGAATAAATACACAGTGGAAAATGTATAGAATGTATGAAGCATTATGTAACAAGTGTAACAAATGTAACAAAAAATGTAGCAAAAACATATTTTGACCCTTAACTATACACATATATATTATACACGCAATTAATTTTCTCTTTAGCGAATGATCCATATTTATTTTTAAAAATGAAGATGAACTAGCATGTGAAATACACTCTTCTAAGATCTCTTTTATTTAAATACACAAGCATTTTAGCAGCAGGATTAACCTTGGCAATGTTCATAATATCTACAATTGCTTAAAAGTAAATTATCCGACTAACTGTAATGCATAAAGAATTAGAAACAAATTTAATTGATCTTGGTACACCAGTTATAATACCTACAGTTTTATAAACAAAATCCTATCAATTTCTGACAAGTGCAAAATGCAGTTAGTTATTAAAAAATAACTAATCACTTAGTCATTACATATTTTGGCTTCTTATTTTCTTTTCTCCTTTCACAAAGTTTTATAACAATAAAAAGCAATCTTAGACAAACACAAGTGGACTCAAAGAAACTAGTTGCTTGCCTGAATGATGCCTGTTAGATACAATAAATAAAAGACAAAAATTTCACACAATTCTCTGCTCTGAGTGTAATACTACCAGTGGATGCCCTCACAGAGTTTGGGAATTCACACTGCTTTAGAACACTTATCAGCACTACTCTGAAACTAGACTTCTCTTGATGGTTACAGGCTTCAGAATAACAACAACAACAAGTATAGAAGTTCAAGGTATATTGGTCCTTTTTTTATAGAGTTGGCACATTTTGGCACTGGCAATCGTTACACTGTAGGACTTACATTTTGAAGAGTGGGATTCTTCTAAGATTTCTTCTTGTTTTTGTGTAAACCACCATGGGCACTGGGTTTTTGTGTATTTTTGCTTGCAAGTCCTTGGGTTAAAGACTTCTCTATCTCAATTTTCTTTTCTTGATTATCTGTGCGTTTTGCAGCGAGTCTTGGAGACAAAGATCCAACTCCAGCCTGAATCTTAAAAAGACAATAAAAACAAGATATGTTGAATGTAATATGAGAAGAGAATATTTAGAAACTAGTACATAGTTTCTCTCTTACTGCTGAAACAATGTTTCATTGGTAAGATTTTGAAGGAGGTTACCTTAAAAAAGAACAGAGATGTAGTTATCTCTCAAAATGACTGTAAATCAGATAAACTAAAATGTGGATTAGCAACAAAATCTGCTCAGGAAAGCTATAACCTTTGACACCCTGAGTACACTGAAAGCTTCTGCACTGGAGACAAATTCCTTGTGTGTCTAACCACGCTTGGCCAAATAAACTTTTCAATTCAATTCAATCCTTCAGAGCTAGAATAGCTAAGCCACTCCTACAAGTCCTAAGACACATAATAAAGGGTGAGGTACTTTCCACCTACTGCTTTAGAGTCCTTTTTTACTCAAATGTGCTATGATATCAGTAAAAATCTTTCTGTTTCAGCATATCAACATGCCCTGATACTCTATACTGGACTTTCATCTACACTTACCTCACCTGGGGGAAAAATGAATTCATGAAAACATTCCGATTTCTGTGATAGCATTTTTCTTATCGACTCTAGTAACATACAGCATCACATATGACCCTAGGCTAGTGCAAGTACTTATAGTTGGGCTGCTACATAACTAAATTGATCATTGGGTAAATATGCTTACACTGTAGGTTGATTTGACAGCTGAACTCTTCTTTCTATAAGTCCCATTTGGTAAAACATTGATATGACTTTTTTTCTTGTTAGTCTGCAGGGAAAAAGTAAAGGACAAACTGATTTTAAGGAAAATATCAGATGCAAACATAAAGAGAGATATTGAGCTGACTAACCCAGCTCTGTGCAATTGCTTAGCTGCTTCATTTAAGCTGACAAATATTTTAAGCTTACTTGTTTTGTTGGTGTTGAGGGTTTGCTGCTCCCACTCTCTGGTTCTGCTTCTATATTGGGGTCTGAATTGCCATTGCTGCTAATGGGGCTCTCTTGTTCTCCACGAATTTCTTCCAGTTGTGAAGCAGGCGATGCACCATTTAGTCCATCTTCAAAAACTGCTACTTCTGTAGTGCTGCTACCGCTGCTATTCCACTTCTTCATTAACTCAAGGACATTAAATGGCCTTTGAACAATGTCTGTTTCACCCTGAAGAATAACAATCAATTTAAGGGGGGTATTTCTAGGAGAAATGAACAAAATAGATGAACAACTACTGTACTATGCTGCTCTAAATAGAAATTATATTTCTTTAATAAACCAATGATGAGAATGAGAGTAAGCCAAAGAAATGGAGGGGGGGGGATGGTTAAAGGAAATTAAAACAATAGAGTGCTGTTGGCTTTTTAATAAGACCACTAACAACCTAAGAGTACTTTTTTGATACAACTCTTTTTCATTATGACCAGAACATGCCAGAAATGACCCCTTATTGCTTATAAATAGTCCAGGAATGACAGTTTATAAAGCTGGCCTCTTTGGAGAAAAAGGTCTCCTCGAGAGTTCCCATCAGGTAAAAAAAACCTGCACCAACACCCACCTAGAATATCAGAGAGTAAGCTAATCAGAAGTGTATTGGGACAATGCAATCTTCCAATTTGGAAGGACTTCCTATAATTAGATATTGCATATTTGTTAAGAGTACCTGAAGAAAATTATCATAAATTACTAGAAATGACGAAGGTTAGAAATAAGAACAGCAGAACTCAATCTTGATATTGCAAGTGAAATATCTGCAGTATCTGCAAATATGTTTTTCCTGCTTTCTGGCAACATAAAGTTTCATGAATTCAGTCAGAAAAATACTGGGATTATTAGCAAAGCTTCACATTTTATAGTTCAATAGCAATAATATTTCTAGAATAACTGTACCATTCCAGCCTACCTACCCTCAGCTCCAGGTTTCAAAATATTTTTAAAAAGAAGTATCTGAGACAATGACCCCCATATATATTGTGTCATACACTTAGATTTGTGCTTACATTTGTAAGCAGCAAAGAAGTGCTTTTGCCCTTAAGAAAAGTACAAGACCTTTTTCTATTGCTTTGTAGGGAACTGGAGCTGTGAACAGCTGAAAGAGCTTAGACAGCCATTTAGAATGGAGGTACAGCTTCCTGTCCTCAGTTTGAATTAATGTTGTAACAGAAGTATGGAGACAGAATGATCGTTCTGGTGGTGGTATTGAGACATAATATGCCTACCTAGTTCTACTACTAGACTCGTATTCACATTCATGTGTATAACGTTTTTTATTATGATTTAACTTTAATACTGCATTTTAATGCTGCCTTTATTATTTTAATAATCACCTCAAGAGTGAGTACTTTTTCCTCCTATTTTCCCTATAACAACAGCCATGAGATGAGTAGGGCTGCAAAAATATGACTGGCTCAAAGTCACCAATCTGGCAGGATTAGAACTCATAGACACCTGGCTTCTAACCTGGTACCTTAACCACCAGATATGAGGGCTGGAATAATAGAGACACGCACAAAGAAAATTCTATATGTATTTAAATAATTTACGCCTAGTACTTCTGAACTTATAGAATTATTTTCAGATATGAACTCCCAATTCGGCTAGATGGCAATTTTCATCTGTAATTAACAGTAGACAAATTGATGTTATAGAAAACAAAATAACTACCTTATTTGCAAGCACATTCAAGTAATTAAGTGCACCAAATCACACCTACCAAATAAGAGGCTGAGTTGTAGTCAGGGGAAACAAGCCTATGTTTTAAAGAGCTACAAATACTGAAATAGCACATGAAATAGGATGGTTGTATTCTGACAGTTTTTAAGAAAGTGGAACCACTTAAGTTAATTGCTATATTGCTTCATTTGAACACCTGTTGCTTTTAATTTTGCTAGCATCTGGTGCTAATTGTGGGGAAAGTGGAGGATTACTAATTGGCTGCCTTTTAGATTGTTCATTTTCTTTTGTCTTTCCTTCAAGTTCTTTTCAGCCAGATTTTAAGGAAGGGCATGTCAGTAAGATTCAAATCATAGACTGGAACAATACGCCCCTCCATCATGTGGCACTCAGCTTATGTCAGAAAGACATTTGCCACTTTATGATCTTCAAACACTTGTCTCTGAATGGCAATATTCCCATACCATACTATAAAGATTTGCTGAAGGAACTCTTCACAAATTAAGAAAATAATAACAAAGACCTACAGTAATAGAAAAAGAGGCTCTAATAGCACTTACTAGCTACTGAAAAAAGTTAAATATATGCCCATAAACAAGACATTGCAAAATTGATGAGCTTATAATGGATTAAAACAATTTATAATGACCAGAACAGACAAAACTAGAGAAAGCATACTCAGTGCTTAATAATGGTGAAAGGAGAAGCCATGTTATTGAAAATAAAAATGTAGCACTCAGCCATGTTTGGTGTCAAGAAAATCAACATCAAGTACAACTACTTGATACAAAATATAGTAAATTATACTTTTAGAAGATATATAATAAGATTATGTCTAATGACGTTCACAAGCACATGCCAATTATTTACCTTATTTTCTTCAAAGGCTTTTGTTCATTAATCATTGAGACAGAGAAATAGAAAATTCTAAAGATGCAGACATTCTGGAATGTCTCTTCCTACAATGGCTACTATTACAATTTTGTAAACATTGTCCAAAACTAATATTTCAACAATTTTTTTCTGATGATGTTAGGATAGCAAACTCTCATTTGATATTTTAGTCTTTCTATGCTACAAGATAACAATATTCATAATTTGCACTTTCTTCTCCATTTCCACACCCCATTCAAAGTGCTGATATTAATCTTTAAAACCTTAAATGGCTTAAGATCAATATGTACTTAGGCTGTCAGTTTCATTTTGAGATCCTTCTCTGGATGCTTCTGCCAAGAATGTAAATTTATCTATGGAAATTTTAAATTTTGTTACATTATTTGTTACTGTAATTTAAGAAGAAAGGCTTGTTCACATTATTCCAATAAATTTTCAACCCACCGGATTCTCCTCACCCACCATAAATCTCTTAGCTTAACTGATAGAAATGTAAAATATAAAATTTCCATAAGACCAGCATCCACACCACAATAATTTCAACATCATCTTTTGGCAATTCAAAGTATTTTGCTCTTCATGTATTAAAAGAATTTGGTCTGCTACTACTCTGGATTCTTGGCTTTCATTAAATCTATTCTGTGGAGTTCTAAGTACACTCTGAGCTTGTTTGTTTGTTTGCAGACCTTTCCTTACCCAACTAGGTAGCATCATCAGTGACTAACATAAACAGGGCACTGATAATATTACCTAGTTGGTTGAGAAAGATCTGGAAGCAAACAACCAAGCTCAGAGAGCACCAAGAACTGCACAGTTCAACCTATTCTATTCCATTCTAGGTCTATTCTGGTGTGACCCGACAACAGCGCACCCGACAAAACCGCGGCGATAAAACCGTGACATTGACAGCGCGCCCACAAAGGCGCGTCGACAAAAGAGCACCAACAGAAGCGTGATTACAGTTAAGGTAAGGGTTAGGGTTAGGTTTAGGGTTAGGTTTAGAGCGTGCTTCTGTCAGCGCGCTGTTGTCGCCGCGCTTCTGTGCTCTTTCGTCACCACAATTTCAAATTCGCATTTTTTCCCCAGCGGTTTTGTCAGCGCGCTTTTGTTGAGCGCCCATTTGTCGGTGAACCCTATTCTGGTACTGTTTACATTTATTTTACATTTTATATTACTCTGCTATTTTCACATATTTTATAGTTTTAACTTTTGCTTATGAAAGGCCCACACATTTTCGTAATTGTATAGTGTAAATATACAATAAATATTTTTTTTACTTAGAGGAAGTTTTAAAATTAAGCTTATTTATGCTGTATATGATTTTTTAAAGAGAAATTGTTCTTCATATGATTCTGTTACTGTGATTCACTTTTCAGTATATCCCTTTCCAAAGGAAAGTAACACCAATGGATATAAGAGCCAAAAGTAGAATTGCTTATTTAGAACTCAACTGGGCTTATGTCAGCAAGATAGTTGGCATTTTCCTCTCTTTGCAAGTTTTTTAATTTTTAATTTCCCCCCCATTGTTTGAAATGGGGTAGAAAATCAATCGATTCCAGGATTGTCACACTTTTCCCTAATGTAACTGGCAAGTATGAATAATGGGAGTGCTGTTTTTCTTGTAGCTCCACAACTTTCTATAGTTCCTTCCACAACTTCCCCATCCCCTTTCTGCTTGAGCAGCCAAAGGCAGCTGGCAGAGGAATTTAGAGCTTGGATCTCAGTTTCAGTATCAGATTTCTCTCCATCATTGCAGAAGTTCTAAAAGGCTGAGAAAAAATAGAATTATATGTAATTGGGGAGAATAAAGATATACAAGAAATTATATTCATTTCCATGAATATTACGGAAATAAATATTTCTATAACTATTAGGAACTCTCTGCAGTTTCTAAACTTAATATACTGAAAAAATGAATATATATGTTGCAGATAATTGATAGTAAAATTAGATGTTATTTGATTATATGTGGAGGCAGACATTTTTAGACAATTGTTTTGAGGATGACTCATGTACATTGGGCCCTTAACTGATAATTTCTGTTGTATTACATTAGGTTATTTATGATACATCTAGCTATATAAAATGAAGATGTGTTACCATAACTTTTTGAAGTAGGTAAATACATTTTTCCAATTATGTCACAGGGCTTTACCTACTTCAAAAAACGCCTCCTGTCGCTTAGAAACAAGGGACTAATTTTTATAGCAGAATGATTTTTCACTATTAAATATCTGTACAGTATGAAATTATCTGGACCATTAAGAACATCTGGATTCCCCTTTAAACTTTTCTAATTAGAATATGCTAAACCTATAGATATATAAAATGTAGATAAGTAAATGTTCATCTAACCTTAATTGGAAAAATTAATTTTGCAAACAAAAGAATTAGAAATATTTAAAAGAAAAGGAAATAAAGCTTACTGTGATCCACTGGCAGTCAAGCAGTTCATTTGCAGTGATTCTGTGGGCAGGATCTACTTTCAGAAGCAGCCGCAGTATATTTTTAGCTATAAAAAAAAAGACATGAACCTAATTTCTAATAATTGTAAAATATACATCTCTCCACTATATTCATGTGTGTTAACTTAGCAGAGTACTATTCAGTAATCGTTTTGTGAAATTTCTTTAACTTCAATGAAGATCATGTTGGTGCTTTCAAAAGGTCAAAAGATCATTTGACAATGCTTTTACTTTATTTATCAAGGAGTTTTAGTCATATACTTATCTACCTACCAGCTATATTGACTGATTGCCACACTGATAGTTTAAAATGAAGTTCTCCTTTTTTTATAACTTCAAAAAGTTTTTCTTCTGAACTTGCCATAAAAGGTGATTCGCCAGATAATCTGGAAAGGTAAGAGGAAAAAAATGTTTCAGTTATTGAAATATATCTCTAGTTCACTACCAATATCTTCATGTGTATATTGTATTTTTTCAGTTTAGGGCAGCACTTTTTATTCAGTTGAATAGTAAATATAAAAGGAAGAATGCGGGATAAGATGGACAGAGAAGCATCAAATACTTATTCCAAATTCTTAACTGTCAAACACAGAGGAAATTATTATATTGTATTACAGCTAGGCCAAATATCCCTTTTTGCAGTGATTCAACTCGAGCTTAAATACGATTCATAACCAATGAATGTAGCCTTGAAGAAATATGAACAGAGTACAAAAGTAGCCTTGAAGTATGAACCAGCCATTATGAAAAATTAAGCACAATCAGGAAAGACAGAAAGGGAGACAATCTTGAGGGCTGACAAAATGGTTACTTACCAAATTTCCCCCACTCTATATGTAGATACAGGGATTTAAACTTCTCATTCAAATTTAGAAAATCAGGAATTGGGAATTTAAACTATTTCCACACAAAAAAAAATTAGAATGTTTATTTAATCTGTTCAGAACTACTGGTTTCTTCCTATATTTGTATTAATGTAGGTTCTTTTGCTTCTCTGGATCAGTCACATGAATGATCCACCAGTTGGAGATCATGCTTTTGTAAAGTGTGATGTCATACTACTGGTTATCTTACTGGCATTATTATCATTAAAATTCAATGACAGATTCTGAGAGAAAGCAGCATTTCTCAATCAGTCACATAGAGGATCCCAGTCAAGTGAGGATTACAGTATATGGAAAAATTATTATTACATTATGCAGTCAAACCAATTTAACTTCATGATGATACTGTTGGAGTACAAACACAGGTAGCTGAGATTAGAAATTAAAATGTAAATGAACAAGAAAACATTTAGAGAAGCATTACCAAAAACTAATATGAAATAGATGTATTTCAGTATTCCCCAATATATTCCTATTTGCAAGTATAGTTGTTTTTCAGAATAATGTAAAAAAAAATACTGACCATGGATATTGCTAATTTATCTCTGTAAAACTTGTGATCCATGAGGGCATGCCAAACTCAACCCACTAGGAACTCAATAAAAGATAATTGTCTCTTGTTTTACTAGTCCGTGTTAAAATTGAGATGGGCCATAAATTGCAGCTACATTACAATAAAATACACCATAGAGACCCTATGCTACTACACAAAAGTATCCATGAAATTCAACAATTCATTGTAAAATGAATGTTGTATTTCAAGGATTTGTTTTTCTATGGATAACATGGTCAAGCTTAGTGTAACAGATATACTTGTTAAGAGAAGGTATACCATCTCTATTAATAAAATTGGTTCAGCAGCTAATACATTAATACAGATCCATTAAAAACTACTAGGCACATCAGTGAGTAATGGAAACATTAAACATTCACTTAACAAGGACAGCTCAAAAACCATCTAACAATGGTTGAGCTGCCTGTGAAAACTACAAAAATTAAAGAATATTACATGCATCTCTATTATATCTTCTAAATAGAATAAAAGGAATATATATTCTATTAATTCTTACTAAGTTTGATTTTTAAGTGTCATTTAGGGACAATATAAAGTAACATTTTGGTAATATTATTGTGATCCTACAAGGCCAACTTAAAATATTTATGTGTTAATTAAAGTATAATGTTATGAAGCCTGAACTGTGACTAAAATTGGGACAATTCGGTGCTCTTTGTTTTACAAGGTCTGTGAATTGTACAGATTGCAGAAGCAGCATGGAATTCTTACTGTCCATTCAAATTACCCCAATCCAATGTATAATACATTCAGCTATGCTATATTGTGCAAAAATGGCATGGTAACATTAATACAATAAACTGTGATCATAAAATTGGTACTGTCTCAGTATTAAAAAGTTTCAGAACACAGCATGATCTACATTTTTTTTTAAAAGCAATAAAACTTCAGTAAAATCTGTGTGCATAAGAACTATATTGGATAAATTGGAAGAATAATTATTTGGGAAGTATCAACTTTATTGGGAAGAAGTTTATTCTTTCTACTTGACTGATCTCTTCTCAGTTGCCAATATTGAAGTTTCAAAGAAGGTCAGCCTAATGAAATTCAACATAGGAAAAGAACAGTTATGGCTCATCATTTTTCTCCATCAAAGAGAGTTCCTTGTTACAATTTAGATGTATTTGTATAGTTCAAATTCATTTATAAAGTGTAGATTGCATTTTTTACTGTTCAAGTATATCACATAAATATTTCTGATTTTCTTTATTCAATTAAAATATTAGTCTTATTTATAAATAACCAAATAAAATAGTAACCCAAGATCTATAAAGTACAATTGTCTATAAGAACTAGTAACTTGGGTCCAGATTTGGTCATACTAAAGGGAAATCTATTATAATCAATGGGATTTAAATTAATTACAACCATTTTCAATGAGTTCACACAAAGCATGACCTACATCTGACTCTAACCTTGAATAAAAATGTGTGTATTATAGTGAGTATCCACTTAAAACAAGGGTTTTTAAAGATAACATTCTGGCAAATAAACTCCATTTTGTCAAATGCAATCAGCAAAGCACAAAATTAAAAAACCGTATGCTCATAGAGACACAGAGAGATCAGAGTACATTTTCTTAGCTATGACCAAATAATACTTACTTGAGTATATTAAGAGCTGAGGTTAATCATTTCTGTTAGAAAGGATTCAGTAGAGACAATTTAAACAATGAAAAACACTAATCAAGCAGTAATTGACAAATATTGCTTTTTTAGGAATATTTTTATTATATATAAACTACTTACAACATATACATAATGACACCTATGCTCCAGACATCACACTGTTGGCTATAGTCATGTGCACTTATCACTTCTGGAGCTGCCAACAAAGAAAAAATACAGATACTTTTAATTACTTAAAAGAAAGCGGTATGGATGAGATATACTTTGCTCACCCCTCAAAAAATAGCAGATGTTGATATTAATAATGTAGGGCCTTAAACAATTCATGTTGCTATAACCTCATTTTGATCGTTTACTTAGTCACAATTATCATAATTCCTAATTTTGTTTCTTGTGTTCTTCCTATTTGTAAATTGTGAACACTGTTCCTAAAATCTTGACTTCAAATCCTTTACAAAACCACACAAATACATTTCAATTTGAAAAACATAGATTCATATATTAGTTTTAAAGTCAGAAAGGCTTCTTCCCTAGTATATAAGGGCAGATCCTATGCAGTGAGAAGTAAAAGTGTCAGAGTAGGCGTTAGTAATCTGTTTGTGTTGAGAGCTCATCAGAGATGTTGAGACTATTTAATGGGCACGCACTCAAAAAGGAAGCCATGGTGGATATGACTAGTTTCAGAAAGAGTTTTTCAAAATGAAAATGGTCATCAAATATGCTTTCTGTAATCCAAGTGGAAATCCAAGTGGTTGTAGGAACTAAAGGTTCTTCTACAGATTTCCTATTCGTTTTTTTTAAGTCAGGTGAAACAGGGAGCTGCATGGCCACCACGGTATGAAATAACAGGGCTGAGCTTCAATAGATGAGCTGCTAGTTTTTACAAATATCCTATTAAAATTGAATAGAATTAGTCAGCTCATCCTTTAAATTGAGCTTCAACCCTCGTATTGTACTTGTGAGCAATATTCTAAGAACTCAAGGACTATGCTCACTCACACCAATATGGAACTATGTTAACAATTAGCAATCCCATTGAACTGAATCAAACATTGCAAGCAGATTTATGAAAATGAAATGCAAATGTCTGTGCAAGTGAAAATCCACTGATGCATTAAAGCATTTTGTTTCCCTTGTTGCAAAGTCCTGCTCTCCTCTATTTCATCTCTGACAAAAAAGCACAGATAGATCCATGTTGTGATAATGTAGTCTTGCCTACTGTCATGGAAAGTCTGCTTACATTAATTGAGACACTATTCATACAAGCAGCCTCTACCAACAGTTAGATATTTCATTCTTTCCCATGCCATACCTCAGTTCTTCTGATTCCAAGTCTCCCAAGGATGCAGAAGAAGTGGGGGAAGGAATAGGCAAGCCCACTGTAACAAGCAAGCTTCTGAATGTTAATATTGGAAGCAAACTTCTGTTCTTAGCCATCCCTATTAAGATCATTATTTTCATTCTAAAAAGCTTACTCAGTCCTGTTTGAAGAAACTCTCTATTGGTAAAATATAGTTATAACTAACAACAATTACATAGCTTCAAACTTATATCATAATAATGTATCCATAAGTCATGAGCATAACAATTATTGCACATATATAAATTAATAGAATTCGATATATCCCTATGTATTTATTGATACTTACAAAACTTTAATTCATTATAATACTATTTTAATCAGTTCAAATTTAATGGAAAATATTATACAAAGTACTGGACTTACCCATATAAATAGGAGTCCCACAGGTAGACTGGAACATGCTTTCACTTCCTCCCATCTTTTGAACAGCTAAACCAAAATCAGTTACCTATAAGAAACCATCATTGTTTTCTTTATTATATGCATGGATGTAACTTTTTATTCTTCCTAAAATTTCAATATTCATAGCTAAACCATTTTGTGTGAGATTTAAAAAAAAACCCTCAAAAGATTTCCTATAACAATTCACATTAAGCAGAAAGTCTGCATCCAGGTTTCCATACATATTTCCATTTTTTTTGGAAATTGCATTAGCATTTGTGCATACATAAAAGCAAGATGGGTATTCAAGAGAAACAGCCAGGAAAACCAAATGCTGCTACAGGACTTATATTAACATATTTAAAAGACACATAATTATAATTACATGGTGCTTAAGGATCCAAATGCAGTATGTAATATACAGAAGATACTAATATTGAGTAGAAGCTAATATAGAAATAAAGACATTTAGAGACTAAATGGGTGTTTCAGTTGAAGGGAATTTAATACATTTTATTTGTACACATTCTATAAACAAATAAGCAAGAAGGAAAGGGAGAGCGGCTGGAGAATATTTTCCTTCAGGGAATCCAAGTACCCAAGGATCCTTACAGCCTATATTTCATAGACTGCTTTGAGAGGGCTGCCAAAGTACTGTCCATTTTCTGTATGTTTGATTTCAGACATAAAGGACAGAATGAGATAAACAGTGTCAATCATGTGTCAGTTGTGTTCCTGTCAATCTTGTTGTCTACAGTAGATAAGTATTAGTCCACTCCATCTAGCTGATCTCAAAAAAGCTAAACAAAGGCAAGCCTGATGAGTGCTTGGATGAGAGATCATCAGAAAATCTCATCTATAGGAGAGACTGGGAAGTCAAAAAATATCCAGGAAAAAAGAAATAATAATGAAATCTGTATTATTCTCAAGAAAGTAACAAGGACATCTACGAAGTCATCAGATATCATTATGTAATGGAAACTAGAGCAATCTAGCAAGGGAATGGCTGCTTTTATTACTGCAAAACATGTCCTCAGCTTTCCAGAGAAGTGTTTTCCATTTTCTTTTCAGGGATATTATATGGCCCCCCAAAAAGTCAATCCATTGCTCGGTACCATCTCCCTTGAAAGGGCTATTATGTCAGCTGAGCCAGAAAAGAGAAGAAGAAAGTAGGTTTGTCCAATTCACTATCTTTTCCCTTTTTTCTCTTCCTGTCTCAGTGCCTGGCTAAGGTAATCTGTGGTCCCTGCTTTCCTGCACACAGAGCTGATACCTGGATCTGGGGGAAATACTCTGCTATATGTGACTCAGAAACCATATATCCTGATGAGAAGGAGGCTGGGTAATTGTGCCTACAACATGTTGCATTCAGCTCTTGTTGGCACAAAAGAATAGGATTATGCCAAAGTGCTGTGCAATGGAAGAAAAATCAACATGGAAGAACTAACATTGCCCGCATATTTTTGAAAATCTCAACTACTTGAGTTACATTATTGTGTCTTTAGGCATTGATGCTTTGTCTGTAGCACTGTTTCTTCTAAAATGTTTTCATCAGAACTGTCCAGGAAAACTGGTGCCAAAACAACATAGCAAGGCCCTGCAGCCTTAACATATAGTCAATACTGTGTTGGAAGAGGAGAAAAACAACAGTCTGATTTAGCACGCAAACCTGCCACTCCTCAAACCCAAGAATGATCATACATTTCTCCCCAGAAATGCAAGCAGGAGGATATACAGAATCAAAAGGCATGAAGAGAAGCATGAATTAGCCCTAAGAGAAACCTTGATTCAGGCAGAACACTCAAGGACATAAAATACACTTCATCATAATATGTGGCTTTATTTCCCATAAAATGTACCCTAATATTAGATATCATTATAGACATTTTATTAAATCCTCCCAGTCATTTTAAAGCAACTATAAAAATAGTAGGCATTTTGTAATTATATTTATTAAAGGTCGATTATTTCTTTATAAATAAATAAGTGTAAGTTCTTGAATCAGTTAATGCATTTTGGCAGTAAATATTCATCTGAAGTCCATAAAGTAGAAAGTCATTGGGATGTAAAAACTATAGTTTTCAAAATTATTAAAATGTTTAAATTAACTTGCCAATATGCATAATTCATGCTAATCATGGATCTCCAGGCTTACATTTGCTAACAGTTTAAAATATCCAGAAAGTGAACAAAAAGAATAAAGTATACTTTTAAAAACATTTCTTTACATATAACTATACTGTTCTTTGTTCAATAAGAAATTTTTCACCAGTGGCACTTGACTCCCACATTCTTGTCAATTGCTGCTATGTCAGAACCTTATTTTCTGGCTTGATTATACCATTACACTTCAGTTTAAAAGCTACTAATAGGCATTTACTAGGAAAAGTGACTTTTGATACCTGTATCTGGAAAAAAAAGTAGTGTATAAAGTGAAGTATTACAATTTCTTACCTTTATGTTTAATTTCATTTCATTTTGTTCATCAATGTCACTGCTTTTAACTAAAATGTTTTCCAATTTCAAATCTCTATGAACTATATCTGTCAAGATGGAGAACAAAAAGTAAAAGTGTTATTTATCAAATGCATTGAAAAATATTCTGACAAAAATATTTTAAAACCCTTTTGACTGAGTAATTTATGTGCATTTCATTTCACATTAATGCACGCAAGCAGTCACTGTATTCCTTCTTTCATAAAAAAAAGAGAACAGTTTCTGTATGTTCCAAACTTCGGTCAAACTTAGATCGATTCTTCAAATAAAATGAAAGAGAAACCTGCATAGATTTTATAACATTAAAGAATATAATATGTCACAGGAATATTTTAAAAGCACTAATGTATAAAATTAGTATTTTCAAATGAAAATACTCAGTATGCTTTCTATGTTCAGAAACACAAAACATTAAAAAAAAAATCAGTTGAGCACTTATTTCTTATTCAGTTCCTTCCCACCACTACTGTTTTATTTCTATTCATAGTTGAACCACAAACTACCCATTTTCTGTTTTCTATCATTTGCTTAGGATTTTTTAAAATTATATCAAATCTCACATTAGTATTTTGTCACATATTCATGTGTGTCTATTTATCTGAGCATCTTAGTGGAATAAAATGGGGTCCCGTGACCCTGTCCAAAACAATGTGAACTCTCTTCAACTTTTCTATAACACACACACACACAATCACACACACACAATCACACACACTTTAACGACTAAAGGAAAAGTGAATGAATGGCCAAATGTTGAAGATGAGGTTCAAATCCTCTGTACTGCATCACAAAGTAAGAAAAAGAGTTCTGTGATGATTCACCAGCATTCATATGTAAAAGATTCCAGTTTTATATATTTTTACTCCAAGAAGTTGGAGGAAAGCTTTGTGACAGGATCCAAGGAAGGCATGAGCCTTATTATTCTAAAAATTCTAAAAAAATAAAATATTCCTTGTATAGATAAAATTATTATTGTCTCATCAACGGTCCATTCAAAACCAAGGTGAACAAATCAGGATATAATCTTAGAAAGATATAATCCTCTCTCTAAAATGTTATCTTCTTAATTCTCTTAATGAAGATTATTGAAAGTTATACACAGATGCTCACATTGATCACTGCTTAGATTAAAGAGTCGGAATCCATATTAACCTTTGCCCAAGTTCATATTGATAAAAATGAAAAGCCTAAACTTGATAAATATGCTGTGAAATGGATCCAAATATTTCTAGAAATAGCACCTTCATTGTTAACCTCGCTGGTTTTTGTGCATCACTGTGTAATGTCACTATAGGAGGAAAAGGTCTTTTGTCAAATTTTGTTAAATGTTTTATACAACATTAAAATGAACTGGCTGAAAGACAAAAGCACATGCAAGAGATTCTATGTTTATTTTGGTATGTTTTCTTTGACTTTCTAATAGCAGTTCTTGTTACACTGTGGGTCTTTCTGAACCTCTAATCCAGGAGATGATGAAATGGAGACATTATTTTGAAAAAGACACATCCCATTCATTTGCTTATTGAACAACTTTCCAGACTAAAACTTATATCCACAGAAATGATAAGAAAATAACAATTATTAGAAATATTCTATTTCCTTACTACCTTTGAATAAACTACTTATTAACTTATCAACAACAAGTTATTATTAGTCTTAAACCAGCAACCAGAACAAATAAAAGCAGTATATATAAACTTAAAACTACTAGTATAAAATAATAAATAACAACTAAAATCTATAATAAAATCCAGTGTCAATTACACATGGTCTGACTATATGATAGTCAGAATCCCTAAACTGTGTGGCTCATTGTAGATTCAATGCTAAAAGAGAAGTGACTAAGCAGTACAAAGAGTTTGTCACAATTGTTATATAACATCGCTATGGTGGAGAAGACACATGTTTGTGACGAATCCCTAGTGCTGCTGCACAGAATCTGACCACTTGCAGGTAGTCATGAACAGTTCATCCTTAAGCAGCCACTGGAGATATGTAGTGTCAGAACGGCAAGGATACCTAACAGTTATTGCAGAATATGTTTTTTTCCAGTGGTGGAATTCAAATAATTTAACAACCGGTTCTCTGCCCTAATGATTTCTTCCAACAACCAGTTCACCAAACTGCTCAGAAAAGTAACAACTGGTTTTCCTGAAGTGGTGCGAACTGGCTGAATCCCACCTTTTATACTTGCCATACAGAACTGCCGATGGGAACGCTTAACACCATACAAGTGCAAATGCTTTCCGGTGGTTTGCTGACTCCAACTGACTAACATAGCTGGCAGGAGCAACAACACATCTAATGGCATCTGGAGCCAGAAACAGTGGAGCTTTCCCTAAGTCTGCCTGCTCTCGATGTCCTCCACCCTTTGTCACAAGGTTTGTCTTGCTAGATCATGGTCCATCTTGAGTATTAAAATTGGGGAGAAGCCTAGTTTGGCAAGGTTGGAGTCAACAGCCTTGATCCATGATGAAGAGAGGATTAGAAATATTCTATTTCCTTACTACCTTTGAATAAAGTACTTATTAACTCATCTATTATACTAAAAATATAATAACAGTAAAAAATGGTTTTCAGCTATAAGTACAGTAAAAATAGGAAAACTGCAATTATTAAATATAGTACAAAATGAACATTCTTACCTTTCTTGTGAAGATAAGCAATTGCTGATGCAAGACTTTGGATTATATGCCGAGTCTCATTCTCTGAAAATTGACCTTTTCTTTGAAGAATCTCTTTAAGTTCTCCATCTTCGCATAACTCCATTATAAGATACACCCGCTGACATTAACAAAGAATATATCTGTGTCTCTGTGTCTGTGTAACACCACCTTAGCTTACATAGAATATTGAACTGAAGAAGTAATGTGGGAGTAGCTTTAATCGATAGGGTTTTTTCCAAATAATTATTCAGCATGTTCCAAAACTCTTGGTGGCTCCAAATTTAACACTGAAACTTGGGCTTTCACCCAATACTTAGAATATTAGTGTTCTTTTGAGCCTATTGATGACTCTAGACACAGAGTTACTGTAACTGAAGGAATAGGACCATAGCTTGGATGTCATCCTAGAATCCTACTGCAGCACATCATGGTATGGAGGGCATGAGGTTCCTAGCTTCAGCTGGTAAACCTATTGTAGCTAGATCTATAGTGAGAGCTGCAATGGCTCATGCTAGCATCACCACTTGTCCAGACTTCAGCAAACCATTCTACATGTGACTGCCTTTAAAATCTTCAGTAAACCTTAGCTTGATGGAAAAAGTTAGGGCCCAGATGGGATTATGTATATATTTCAGGCCCTACATTGATTGTCTATTATCTTTCAAGTGCAATTTTAAGCACTGGTGTTAACCCTTATAGTCTGATTTCAAGTTATTTATAGGAATGCATCTCCTCACTGGAATTTGCAATTGTGCCAGGAGAGGCAACAGATTGCTCCCAATTTTCAGGAAGTCAAGAGGGAAGGTGTGTTTTAGGGTGGCAGCATCGGTGTTTTGAATGGCCTCCCATTTGTGGTTAGATTAGTCCCAATGTTGATCATTTTCTAAATAGAAGCTGAAAAATGAGTTCTTTGGGAAGGCATTTGAATCGTGATGGATGGTGTATGTTTTATGTCTGGGTAAGAGGTGTTATACTGTATTTATTATTATGTTCATTTTATTTGTAAGCCATTGAGAATTGGATTAGACTGTGACAGGGAAAATCTGGCATATATAACAATCCCAACGGAAACAAGTAACAAGCACCACAGTTTATGGGTCAAAATGCAAGGTGGTAGTCATAGTAGCTTTTCCCCCACAAAGGGATGGGGTTTCAATCACTTAGCTGCAACTGCCATCTCACCATTTTTAACTACCAACCAATATAAGAATGATCTGACAGTCATAAAAGTCTGAATTGACAAAAAAAAAAAACCAAATGAATTTCCAGATTTGTTCAGAAAAAGGGATATTTGAATGCTGCAAATTTGAAACAGACAGAAAAATATGTAGCATTAAATAATAGAGAAGAAAGTTTTGGTCCAAACCACAAGAAAGTGGTTAGGGAAGAGTAACATTATTTTTAAGAATTTAGGAGCAAATGAATTATAGTACACCCAACCGCCATCATTATATCTTGTTTTACACATGATATGAACTGAACCTTGGGAGTTACATTTATGAAATCGTACCTTTGGTGTCTCAAACACTTCTTCAAGATGTATTATATGCTCATGGTTTACTCTTTTCAGAATGCTTACTTCTCGTTCAAGAAGCTTTACAGCAGAACTCCCAGCCTTAATGTGAGAAAAGTATTTTTTTTACAAACAGTACTAAACTTGATCAATTTTTGTTTGTTCTTTTAATGTATTTTAATTTATTTATTTGTATCCCATCTTTACTATTTTTACAAATAACTCAAGGCAGTAAACATATCCAAAATACAGAAAGAATTTGAGATTAAGGCTACAGAGGTTATCAGACACTGCAAGAGCCTCAACAAGAAGCAACAAAGCCAACTGTGCAACTGAATGTTTGTTTGAAGTAACAAAATACAAAAAAAAATAATCACCCAAATGCCGACTTCATGCCACTTTATGTAATGGAAGGAAAGTGAAGAGGAAGATGAGCAGCAAAGTGGATAGACTCAGCTATACTAGTTAGAGTGCATGGCTGGAAGACCTGAAGGACTGGATTAGGTGATGAAGAAAATATGGCTGGCCACAATCAATAGTAACTTGATGGCACATAACACAGGTCTTAGCAACTTTTTCCAAAAGCACCAAAAACTGGTTCAATGACCGTGGGATTACTGTGCTTGATTGGCCTCTCCATTCTTCCTCCATACTCTTGGTTTCCAAATGAAATGCAAAAGTTGCTCTCATCAGAAAAGAGGGCTTTGGACCACTAAGCAACAGGACTTTGGACCACTGTGCTTCATTAAGACCAGGGCCAACGCAGCCGTCTATCAGGAGATTTTTGATCACTTCATGCTTCCTTCTGCAGACAAGATTTATGGGGATGCTGACTTCATTTTCCAGCTGCCCACACTGCCAAAAGCACCAAAACCTGGTTCAATGACTGTTGGATTACTGTGCTTGATTGGCCAGCAAACTCGCCTGACTTGAACCCCATTGACAATCTATGGGGCATTGCCAAGAGAAGGATGAGAGACATGAGATCGAACAATGCAGAAGAGCTGAAGGCCGCTATTGAAGCATCCTGATCTTCCATAACACCTCAGCAATGCCACAGGCTGATAGCTTCCATGCCACGCCGCATTGAGGCAGTAATTGCTGCAAAAGGGGCCCAAACCAAGTACTGAGTACATATGCATGCTTATACTTTTCAGAGGTCCGATATTGTTCTATGTACAATCCTTGTTTTATTGATTGCATGTAAAATTCTAATTTTCTGAGATGGTGGATTTGGGGTTTTTATGAGCTGTACACCATAATCATCACAATTATGACAAATCACGACTTGAACTATCTTGCTTTGCATGTAATGAGTCTATCTCATATATTAGTTTCACCTTTTAAGTTGCATTACTGAAATAAATGAACTTTTGCACGATATTCTAATTTTTTGAGTTTCTCCTTTATTAGATGCCTACATTTATAAAAGCGCTATATATTTATAGAAGCCTCTCCAAGGGCCTGTAATTGGTTTTTAGAATTATATATATGCTAAAAGCTGTTCTAAATCATCCAGTCCAAAATACCCACCTATATTTACAAAATGAGGTCCCTAAAGTTAATTAAATTTTATTCAGATCCATTTACTCTTCCCATGTTCATTTTTGCCAGAACAGCAAAGAACATATTTGTTTCAGTCTTTTCTAAGTCACATCTATATACATTTGGTAGTAGTACTAGGATCTATGATATGTTAACTTTGTAACTGCCACTTTTCTTTACAATACTTTAAATCATTAAAGCTAATTGCTCACATTTTTGTTCTTCCTTTGAAAGCCCTCAACTCCATTTTTATAACATATCGTCATTTTTAAAGATGGTTTCACTTCTCAGTGATACTTTCTGGTTCAAAGTTTAAGGATTTAATCTCATTTCCCCTGCACAATCTTTGAAAGAATTTAATTTGAGTAAAACACACCTACTTCATAATTTGATCATTACATATTTGATATAGCCCATATCACTTATTAAAGTTTTTAAAAACAATCTTTTATCATAACATTTACTGAAATGAGCTACCTTGATTTGTACAATATACAGGTACTAGGCTGCATTGTAAAACTCTTTTATTTCATTTGACATATCTGCAGTCCCACAGTTACAATCAAAATAAATTAACATTATTATATCTCCCATAAAATGTTGAAGAAATAATAAATGCACAGTAATCAATATTTCCTAACTACAGTAGAAACTTAGAAGCTCATAATTATAGCATGGTTATTCAAATTAAATGTTAAAATAAGGTAATCATTGCCAAAGTGAAAAACTCTTTGTCTGTTACAAATACCAACCTTTTCACGGTTCACTTTCTTCATTGCCCACTTTACGCCTGTTTCTTTGTGTGTTACTTCAATCACTACTCCAAAGCTGCCCTGTCCTAATTTCCTTCCAAAAGAATAAATTTGCTGCAGACATAGAGAATATGTAAGAAATAAATAAGAGGACAAAGTACAGAAGTAAGATAGTTAGAAGATAGTTCCAAGAAATCACCAAATGTATTAGGGAGATGATAAATATGCACAATTACATGTAGATGATGTTTTATGCATTAAGAAAAACAAAGTACAATGCAATAGAAGGGACAATAGAATTGAATGAATTAAAAAAGAAAAATAATTAGAATTCCTCATTTTTTTAAATGCTCACTATAAGCAGTTCCCCCCGTTTCCAATTTAATGCTTGGGGTGTTTAAAGTAATGTATTCTGATTTATATTCCTTTAAATCTAATGCCATTTTTGTTACCTGGTTATTTTTCTTTTTAAAAAAATGGATATAAATAAGCTTTTTTACTCCTAGCCTCATGTACAAATGCCCTGGACTTGCCCCTTTTTTATTCAGAAATGTTTGGCAGATTGACCTTTAGCCCCAGCTAACAGAATTATAGAACAGGAGAAATAATACCAAAAAAATGCAAAGCAACTAACTAGAAAAATCAGACTGCTAAAACAACAGTGTTGCTGGAAAATAAAATTCCATTATCAAAGATGTTTCCACTCTCATTTGCACTCTGATTCAGGTATTTTAGAGACACAGATTAACCCCTAACTGGTTTCAACTACTGTCAAAGTGTTGATGGCTGGTTAACTAAAAGAGTACAAATCTTTCCTTCATCACCAGTTAGTTAAAACTGAGCATTTTAAACTAAAAGCATTAACAGAAATTATCTTCCCAGGTATACCCGTTGGCACAACAGTTTTCTGAAACTCAATACTCTTCTTCCTATAAATCACCTTCAAGTTATGTTCTATGTTCATAATCAGTTTGTTTTTTTCTACAAAACTCAGTTGTCTAGCTTTCTGAATCCCAGCTCAAGGGCTACTCGTACAATCTTGGGTATTTTTTTTCTTTTCAATTTTTTTTAATCCTGCCTTTATTATTTTTATAAATAAATCAAGGTGGTGAATATACCTAATACTCCTTCCTCCCATTTTCCCCACCACAAAAACCGTGCTGAAAGAAGAGGACTGGTCCAAAGTTATCCATCTGGCTTTTATGTCTAAGATTCCTGAGTTCTAATTGGTGCCTTGATAACTGACCAAACTGGTTCTCTGACAAAAATTTGTCTTCCTCCTCTGGTTTTCAGAAAGATTTTTTTTTAAAAAGGCTGGGTTTTTTCACCCAATTTCATTTTTCTTGTCCCTGTTTTTGAAATTATAATCTCTTCATTCTCCCTTAAAGCCAACATGGTAGATCAGAAATGCAGTCCCAAAATTAATCCTTTATATTCCTGGGATGCCTGCAATAATAAGCTCTAATTTTGTGTAAAACAGTTGTGTATGTTACCCCAGAACTAAAAATTGTGTAAGAATGTTGTCTACTTGAGCAAGTTCATGTGGTCAACTCTGTTATCTTGAATAAATTATCCAAATTACTCACACCTAGTACCCTTAGTCCACCTAGTCCAGAATGCGGCCGCGCGAGCGATTGTGGGTGCACCTCGCTTCACCCACATAACACCTATCCTCCGCGAGCTGCACTGGCTACCTGTCGATCTCCGGGTGCGCTTCAAGGTGCTACTTGTCACCCATAAAGCCCTACATGGTAGTGGATCTGGGTACTTGAGAGACCGCCTACTGCCAATTACCTCCACGCGACCTATTAGATCTCATTGATTAGGCCTCCTCCGAGTTCCATCTGCCGGTCAATGCCGACTGGCAACTACGCAGAGGAGAGCCTTCTCGGTGGTAGCTCCGACCCTATGGAACGATCTCCCCGTGGAGATTCGTACCCTCACTACCCTCCAGACCTTCCGCACAGCCCTCAGAATCTGGCTATCCCGTCAGGCCTGGGGCTAAGACTGTAACCCGCCCGAATGGTATGAATGTTGTGGTTTTTTTAATTATGTATTGTCTTATATGTTAAAAAGTTTGTCTCCCCCTCCCTCTTGGATTGTGAGCCGCCCTGAGTCCCCCCAGGGAAAAGGGCGGCATATAAATAAACTTCTATCTATCTATCTAACCTTGTGTTTAAATAAAACATTCTGGTTTAAGCCAGTCCTGGTAAACAGAGCAGCATATCTTTTGAATCATAACTACAATGAGAGGAGGAAAGTCCCTAGAATATTTTTTTAGCTGCAATCATCTGATCGTTTGTGTGCCAGGTTGCTATAATTTCTCTGAGTACAAATAAGTAGTCTACACAAATATTTTGAAAATGTGTTCTAAATAGGGTAATGTAAGCTAGTCCAAAATCCATTTCATTTTGTTTAATATTGAGACTGATGATTTCTGGAGTATTCAATAGCTTGTACATGACTTTAGATATTTCCATATTATGGTTTTAAACTTTTTTTAAACCTACTCAATCCTAAACCATTCTCTTTATCAAATCATACTTTAAAAGTTACAACAACATTTCACAAGGATACTGAATTACAAACCTGAATAGCTGCTCCATCATCTATTCGTGTATGTGGGATTTTGCATTCCGCAATATTGCCACGAATGCCTGGGGTAACAAGTATTTTTTTGTGAACGTCTGTTAAGTCTGCCTTTGACATCTTTAGGAACATAAAAAGAAAAGCATGAAATTAAAACACAAGCCATTGTTTAAAGACTATATACTGTTTGAAATAGCTTCAAGCAAATGAGATACATTTTATGTAACTTATTACAAATAAAGAAAATATATGAAGTGGGACGGGAACTAAAAAAGACAAACTTAACTGGCTTAAAAGAACACTTCAGTATAAATCTATCTTATGTAATAGAAAAAATATTCTTGCAACATATTATATCGGAACTGAGCTTCCTTCTCCATACCCTTTCGATCAATTTAACTATGGAAATTTAAATTAATTCACATTTTGTGAAATGTTCTGTTTCAATTAATGGTTAAAATTGAAATATATTCAAAATCAACTGAATTCGAAATTGAATCAATCTGATTCATACGTATCCAGGAGAGGATCACAGCAATATTCCTCCAAAGGATCTGACCTCTCCTGAAGTTGTATACATATGGGATTTAGGGATGCATAGGAATCCACAGCCAGTTTATTTTCAAAAATAAAAAAATGATACACTGAGCTTTTGGGGAGAAATATAAGAAGAATGCAAAGCATCTCTTCAGAACAAAGATGAGGAAGGGCAAGAGACAGCTCTGTAATTTCAATTTCTATATTTTACTGGGCTCTCCAGCTGCAGTGCTATTAGTTATTTTTCTTTTCTAAAACTTGAATATTAAAACAGATTGGTCTTGGAGAGATTTAGGGTAGCATAATATTTGCTGTTTATTTGGAAAATGTCATACTATATGTCCAAATGGGGAGACACTAGGTCATACTGTTTAATTCTCTTGGCAATCACAAAAATACAGCAAAATTTGCAAAAAATGTACCTGTATATGAAATTACATTTTTTTCAAGAAATTAGTTTCAAGAATATGTGCTATAGAATCAACAGTGACACACTTTTCACATTTCATCATAAAAACATGTGATGAGTCATGCTTTCTACAGATTACAGAAATTATAGATTTGAAAAGGTTGGATTGAAGCTAATTGCTGGAATCAAGAAATAAAATACACAAATAAATCTATGGTGTCGAAAATTTGAATGACAATGTTGTGAAAACTGTCTTTTAAAAAACAAGATACTCAAAAACCAAGGTAATATTTGCATCGATGACATATCCTTCTTTTGCCAGTCATCTGGTAACTCGTCATATGATTCAGAAATTTTCCATTCCTGTCATAATTTCTCAATTCCATTTTCTATCCCAGATATTGGTTATTCGTGGCATGTTCAAATATGATTTATATCATTGTATAAAGCTTTGCCTCTTCATTTTAAGAGAGCCTCTTTAAATAAACTAATTTACAGGAAGAAATAAATTACCCTTTTTTCTGCAATTTTTGCCTTAGCTCTATTCTTAACTGCACACTTCTAACAATATTATGATAGGAGAAAAATACAATTCTACCAGCCCAAAAGAAAAAAAAACCCTCACTATACTGGATTAAAATGAAGTAAAAGGCCTTTTAATTTTTTTCTTTACCTTGGAATAAGAGGAGTCTCTTATAAAATCAGTGCAGTCATTCATTACTTATTTCAAAATATTTGTATTTCATCCATTACTAAAATATTTGTATATCACCATTCTACTCTACTAAAAACAACTATAAACATAAAATTTGTTTATGTCAATGCATTAAAATATATAATTAATTCACATGATTTAAATCATATATAATTAAATCATATAACATTTAAGTATATCATTAATCTGTAAAAACATCAACATGAGAAAGCAAAAATATAAAGGCGACTAAGGTATCTCTCAACTTTAAATGCCTAGGGGAAAAAATACCCTACTCCAAATCTTGGATAACCTATTGTATTGCCTACATTTGCTCAAAACAATGTTTGAGAATAAAATATATCTAACATACCATGAGGACAAACAGAAATTCACTGGTTCCACTTTCTAGAACCAATTCTGTACATAGAATCATATACCTCCATGTCCTTAATACCAATTTTAAAACCTATTCAGCAAGTTACCAGAATTGATTGTATCCTTCTCTGAAGGAGATTACAGAGAATGAATAGGATTTCACTCTCTAATCTCTTTTCCTCTGATTGGAGATGTCATCCATTCAGGCCTTCTGTTATATTTTTGCCAAAATGGAACAATTAAAATTGGGGAAGTGAATCCAAAATGAGTTATCTAATGTAATCTGCTGTTTATTATTTATTTCACTGAGTTGCTTCCTATCTTACAAGTAGGGATATAAATACAGAGGATTCTATATAAATAAGTAAGGGAAAAGGAAACCAGTGCTCTAAAATGGCTGCAAATGTATTTGTAATAAATATGTCCTGTCTTGATCAAACTCAAAACATTACACATGCTTGAAAGCAAATCCTTAAGTTAGTTATTTTCCACATAGGAGTAACTTAAGAGTACAGCTACACCTGACAGATTGTTGTTGCTGAATGCTAGGAATTCCATTCCGACCTGTAGTGACATTAACAAGACATTAGAAGAATTTTTCCAGAAACTGGGTCACTATCTGAATATAGGAAGTCAGACCCTGTCAGAAGAAAGAACAGATGGGGAAAGGGCAACAGAATAGACTGCAGACAGTCCTCAGTTACAATTACTGTGATAAATGAAGCATTCATTTAAAGATTACTAAAGAGAACGGGTAAATATTGAGTCAGTAACTAGGAGTTTGCAATTGATATATGATGCAATATCCATAGCTAGATTTCTCAGCACTCAAATGCATATAAAACCCAACCCCATTTCAAAAGGAAGCTCCATCCAAGATTTGAGCAGGATACATTTTTCAGGAAAAATCACTGCTGTTTTACACAGGGCAAGGGGTCTGATCCTGACATATTTGTCTGGGTTTGTGGGTGAGAATTTGTAGATGGAAAGTGTCACATATATGGTATATATATTTCTGCAAATAGAAAATAATTTCAAAGTAAATCAGTGCAGAGCATAGGGAGTCAAGAAAATGTCTAAATTTTGTTTGCTTACATCTTCTAAAGAAGATACTTGTTTTCTTGAGGGGCCTTCTTCAGGTTCTAAATTCTCATTTGCTTTATCAGTTGTTACATCTGAGGTTTCTACTACAGTTACTCCAGAGGACACAGAATCCTTTTTGCAATAGGGACAAGAATATACACTATTGCTTGGTTGAAATGTTGCAGAGCACTTGAGGCATTTTACATCCTTCTCTTCTTTATTGAGATCCGCCATTTATTTGATTGTATGGATCCTGCTGTGCAAATTAAATAGTAGCACAAAGATTGGAACCTCTCTATGCACTGTTGAAGGAAGCAGAACAAGAAGGTGAGAAAATATATGGTGGCATAAAATTTGTAGTGACTAGCAACCAACAACAATATTGTAACAAAGACACTGTACCTTGATATTTACAGATAATTTGGAGAAGTGAAAGTCAAAAACATCATTGTAAAAATATTTTTCCAGAAAGCAAATTCCAACAAAGAATTATGGGAATTTTCCCATGTATTAAAAATACAATCACAAAAAATGGACCTATAAAACTATTCCTATAAGTAAGAAAGTTAAATCATCATTATCACCTCCACTATGACTCTATAGTAAGAGAGTACAAAGTAAAATTCAACAAGAAACTTACTGAGTTCTACAAAAACAGAAAGAACTGTTGGTCTTGATATATTCAGTTTACAAAGCAGAAAAATAGCACTGTGTTTTTTATGATCTACTAATAGTTTAGTTTAGCTTTTCAATTTATTGTATATAATCACTCATTTCATTATCCAGTTTTGGATGTCCAACAACATATAAAAACAATACAATAAGCGTAATAAAGTCACAATAAATGTGATAACCAGATTTGGGGCAAATCTAATCTCAGGGCTAATAGTGTTCCAAAGTGTAAGTGCTTCAACAGAAAAGGTATGCTTTCTGAATCCAGCAAGATGAATTGTTTAAGCAGTGGAACGCATACAATGCCCCTCCCACCAGACCAAATAGGGCAAATAGAAACAACTGGGGAGAGGCAGTCCTACCAATATTACAGATTTATGCCATGAAAGGCTTTATAAATGACCACGAGGACCTCAAATTGCATCCTTAATCACAATGGAATGGAATCCAGTGCAGCTCATAGAGCAGGGATATAATGTAGCCCGAGCATGTAAAGATGAAGTGAGGAACGTTAAGGCTCACAATGAAGAAAGGCTTGCCACAAAAGTAAAAAATAACAAAAAAAAGCTTCTTCCAACATGTTAAAAACAAGAAAAAGGTTAAGAAAACATTTGGTCCATTGCTGGGAGAAAGTGGCAAGAAGGTGACAAGCAACAGGGAGAAAGCAAAATTATTTAACTCATGTTTTGCATCTGTCTTTACACAAAGGGATAAAACAGTCCAACCTATCAAAAACAGCACCACAAAAATCAGATTAGGAACACAAGTTGAAACAGGGAAGAAAATGGTAAGTGAACACCTGTCTACCCTAGATGAGTTGAAATCACCAGGACCGGACGGATTGCACCCCAGGGTTCTTAAGAAACTGGCAGACAAGATCTCAGAACCACTGAACTATATCTTTCAGAGATCCTGGAGCACCGGGAACTACCAGAGGACTGGAAAAGAGCTGATGTGGTTCCCATCTTCAAAAAAGGGGGGAAAAACAGATCCAGGAAACTACAGACCTATTAGCCTAACCTCAATACCAGGAAAGATTCTGGAAAAGATAATCAAGCAACGAATTAGTGAACGCCTAGAAGCAAACAAAGTAATAGCCAAAAACCAACACATGGGTTTGTCAAAAACAGATCATGCCAGACTAATCTTATTGCATTCTTTGATAATGTGACAAAATTAGTGAACCAGAGGAATGCTGTCGATATAGTTTACTAGGACTTCAGTAAGGCATTTGATAAGGTAGACCATAACCTACTACTAGAAGACCATAACTTACTAAGTAGAAGAATGTGGGTTAGACAGCATTACCACCAGATGGATTCGTAACTGGCTGACCAACCATACTCAACATGTACTCCTCATTGGAACTGTATCTTCATGGAGGGAGGTATGCAGTGGAGTACCCCAAGGCTCTGTTTTGGGCCCAGTACTCTTCAACATCTTCATCGATGATTTGAATGAGGGAATAAATGGGGAACTCATCAAATTTGCAGATGACACCAAGCTGGCAGGAATAGCCAATACTCCAGAAGATAGGCTCAAGATATAGAAGGATGTTGACAAACTTGAACATTGGGCACTATCTAATAAAATGAAATTCAATGGTGAAGAGAGTAAGGTTCTACATTTAGCCAACAAAAACGAAATGCACAGGTACAGTATAGGTGGTATCTTGCTCAATAATGGTAACTGTAAGAGGGATCTTGAAGTCCTAGTGGACAACCATTTAAATATGAGCCAGTAGTGTGCAGCAGCTGCCAAAAAAGCCAACACAGTTCTAGGCTGCATAAACAGAGGGATAGAATCAAGATCACATGAAGTGTTAACACCACTTTATAATGCCTTGGTAAGACCACACTTGGAATGCTGCATTCCGTTTTGAGCACCATGATGTAGAAAAGATGTGGAGACTCTAGAAAGAGTGCAGAGAAGAGCAACAAAGATGATTAGGGGACTGGAGACTAAAACATATGAAGAAGGGTTGCAGGAACTGAATATGTCTAGTTTAATGAAAAGAAGGACTAGGGGAGACGTGATAGCAGTGTTCCAATATCTCAGGGGTTGCCACAAAGAAGAGCGAGTCAAACTATTCTCCAAGGTACCTGAGGGTAGAACAAGAAGCAATGGGTGGAAACTAATCAAGGAGAGAAGCAAATTAGAACTGAGGAGAAATTTCCTGACAGAACAATTAATCAGTGGAACAGCTCCAACACTGGAAGTCTTTAAGAAGATGTTGGATAACCATTTGTCTGGAACGGTATAGCGTTTCCTGCCTAGGCAGGGGGTTGGACTAGAAGACCTCCAAGGTCCCTTCCAACTTTGCTATTGTATTGTATTAATGTAATAAATCAGGGATCAGCAATCCCTAGGTCACGGCAAAGTACCAGGCTACAGCCTATTGGGAACCAGGCCACACAAGTGGTGGGTAAGCATGCACATGTGTGAAACTACATTTGTGCAAGTGACTCACCCACACGAAACTATTCCCTTCCCCACTGTGGCTGCTGGTCCACAGAGCCAGAAAGGTTGGAGACCAATGTACTAAAGCAGGGCATACCAGCCCACTCCTTGCACAGCCCAGTTCCCTTATTTCCTCCTCCCACCAAGCCGGGCCACCAAGCTGCAAAGATTGGGGACCACCGAACTAAAGTGGATCAGCCCCATGTACAGTGCATTGCAGTAATCCATTCAAGATGTGATCAAGTGATGAATGACCATAGGAAATTTGTTCTGGTCCTGGAAAGAGCACAATAAGTGAATAAAATGAAGTTATGTAAAAGCCTTCCTGATCATGGTTGCCACCTGATGCTCAAGCAGAAGCTGTTATTGTAGATTAACTGGTATTTAGTAGCAGCAATAGCATTCAAAACTCAGGGGCTCTGAAAATCTAATGGTTTGAAAATGAGACTGAATACAGGAGGCCAGAACCAGTATAATACATAGAGGCCATTTTTTACCCAAGTATGGCCTGGTCCCTGTCTCCCCTACCCATAATCAGAATGATGTTCCAGCCTGTCCCTAATCTGCTCCCCAAATCTCCTCCTCCATGCTAGCCATGATAACCATCCATTATTAGAAAAGAAGTAGTTAATGTATTGTAAAAAAATCTTACCTCATAAAGTGAGGCCCATGATGAAATGGGCAATATTGTCATGGAAAGGAATAGTAGCAATACCGGATAGATAGAAATCACTGAATGCCACTGAATGTCAAAAGTACAGATTCGATCCCTTTAATGTTCATGAGCTATCTAAAAAGACAATAAAATCGCAAGAAATCAAAACCAAGTTATGAATAATTAAAGATGTGTTTGATAAGGATGTATCAGTTGGTAGAACTTGAAATCTTGGATAAAATTTGAAACCCTGCCTTTGGATCTCATTTCATTTTATTTAAGACAATGCTTGTCAGACCATATATAATTCTATTTGTTTTGAAAACATAGTTCTTTAATGCTTCATTCTATACCACAAATTGCTTGTCTTGAACAAGAGTCATGGGTCTTTGGCAAGTTCAGCATCCCCTGTAGTTCCAAAAACAGTTCTTAAACCCTAAATTACTGAAAGATTGAAGTTACTAAATAAAGTTCACAAACACTCCATAATACATCATGGCTCTATTAGTATAATCAATATACAGTGTAATGGCAATTCAGTTTTGAAACAACAAATTAAACTTTGCTGCTGCAGAACCAAAGAGATCAATCTTTCTGTTTCAATACTGGAGAATTTAAGATTGAAAATGATTTTGTAACCTCAATCCAACAGTTTAAATCTGAATAGTTTCTTTTTAACAAAGCAAAACTATCTTCTTCACTATATTCTAACCCAAAGAACCAAGAATTCTTAATAAACTAAAACTTTTGGTAAATAATTTATATCACGTTAACAATTTTAAACATATTTTTCTGTGTAAAATCACATTAATAATAATTGGAATAACAACACAAAATAGGACTACAGTATTAGCAAGCAAGCCCAAATCATATGTATCAAAGTTCATTCCATATTTCATGCAAATGGACATTTTCTACCCTAGCAATACTTACAGTATTTAAAACATATCAGATGGCTTAGGATTTTCCAAATCCATTTAGGAAAAGTCAGAAGTAAAATATGTAAAATATGTTTTAATTGAATATATTGACATTTAACAGCTTTATGACAGCTTTTAGTGCCCACCTCTTTTTTTGCTTCTCCAGTTTTCATTTGTAAGGAAAACAAATAGAATCATTTACTATATAAGGGGGAAAAAGATATTCCACACTTTAAACTTTACTTCACTCAATACTTAATATAATGTTCAGGATACACCAAGCACAACACAGAAATCAGTTGTCCATGACATATGATACAGTCATTTATTTAATGGTCAACTGTGCAAAATGAGAGTATGTTTTGTCTACCACACAGGTACCAAGAAATAATTAACTTAAGGAACTTCTTAAAATTTTTAATGTTAACAAACCATATCAAATGGTCATTCTTTTGCTCTTCTTGTTTCATAATCTATTTGAAAGCATTCCTAACATACCAAAAAAGGACAAGGCAACATAATTAAACATAAGACTAATAATAAACAAAAGTAAGGGAAAACTTTATTATTATTCTTTCTAAACTAACAAAAGCTTTCAATATTCAAAATGAAAATAACAAGGAAATCTTAGTTGGACTTGAATGCTATAGGAAGTCCATTGTGAGCTAAAGAATTGGTGTCATGTTATTCATTTCTAAAAGCAATAATTGCATATTAATAAAATAGCTCAAGCCAATACGGTGTAATTGTAGCTTTATTTCTACTAAGAAAAGTTAAAAGCCTTTTATTATATATTCACACGAAGGCATTCTTTGCCTATTTAAGTGTTGTATTTAGGAATATTTTGGGCTTGTGGTTATAGACTAAAGGCATAATTGACACAATTGTATTAGAAGACAGGTAACATTTGTTCAATTTATATACTTTTATTTTTATCAAAATATATATAATCAAAAATTCTCCACTGGCATTGAATTATTTTATTTTAGCTCATTAATACTAATTTATTAAAAATGTATCCCCCCCCTCCACTCCAATTTTTTCACTAGAATAATACAGACTACATCATTATCTGAATGGTGGTATGAAATTTTCTAAAATGTTCTAAAATGGCATTTTTTTGTCTCCCCATGTCCAGCTCATATTGAAGTGTGAAGAAGGTGAAAATAATGTGTTTAGTCCTCTCTGCTGGCCTCCATCAAAAGTAAAGAGCACTGATCAGAAGAGTAGAAGAGCAATGATTCCGTGGGTTGATCCTAACCAATGTAGAGAGCAGAGGGAATGGCTTTGAAGAACAAGAGGAAGGGGGCCCACCAAGATAACAGTCTGATAAGAGAGTTTGGGACAGGATTGTCCTTGAATAAAACCTCAGAAAACTCCTTCCCTAGTACTCACAAAGATAAAGGGAGGAGGGAAAAGCACACTCAGACTTAGAAGATTTTGTTATAATAAAATAAAACTGGCCTACATAACATTGAATTCTTACTCTGATCTATCCTGAAGGGCTGACAGAAAATATATCCAATTCAAAGCCTTTTTATTCCCTCTGCAGATGACTAATATAGAAAGTATAAGCTGAATCACAATTAGCAAGATTGTCCCTGATACAGTGCCATACTGGGCTTTATAGGTAATTATCAATACCTTGAATTGAGTCTAGAAGCCTACTGTCACTAGCCAAAGCAGTGACTTTAAAATGTTAGAACACTACTATTACAGGTTTCCTCAACCAATTGAAGCCTTGTCACTGAATAAACATTATTTTTTAAATATTTGGATCTTTGTTGTCATACAGATATTCTCTCTCTCTATTATTATCGTATTTTTTGGAGTATAAGACACACCGGAATATAAGACGCACCTTAATTTTTGTAGAGGAAAACCAGAAAAAAAGTTTCTGGCTTTGCCTGCCAGAATCCATCAGTATTAATCTGGCTAGCGTCCTTGCAGCAAACAGCCAGGTCAGCTTCAGCACATTATTGCAGCCTGATTCAGCAGGAGCAGCTGGGAATGGGAGATGGGTCTGGCCAGGAGGAACACATGCCCCGTTTTTGCAATTGGTGAAGAAAAAGAGTGTTTTTCAGAGCGCGGCGATCTTGGCTGCCTGGAACCGAGAAGGGGTAGGTGAAGAGGGCACTGTATGAGAGATGTAAGGCAAGGTGGCTCACCACTTGGCCTCCCACTTCTTCAGACAACCCAGGTGGAGGGCGGGCGGTTTCTACTCCTGGCCCGGGAGACAGATCTGGCCAAGAGGAATACACACCCCATTTTTGCAATCAGGGAGGAAAAAGACCATTTCAGGCGGTAGGCGGTTCCAGGCTGCAGGGATTGTGGTGCAGCCTGGAACTACTCACCACCTGAAATGCTCTTTTTCCTCCTCGATTGCAAAAACAGGGTGTGCATTTCTTCTGGCCAGATCTGTCTTCCAGGCCAGGATCAGAAGCTGACCGCCCTCCAAGTGGGCTGTCTGAAGAAGCGGGAGACCAAGTGGTGAGCTACTTTGTCATGCCTCCTGCGTAGCGCCCGCTTCACCTGCCTTTTCTTCAGATGAACCAGGTGGTGACATTCAAAGTATAAGACACAACCAGATTTTCACCATCTTTTTGGGGGGCAAACTGTGTGCCTTATACTCCAAAAAATATGGTATATTTCAGTTTGCCATTGCTTTCCTTCCTAGGTTTAATCTGCTCTTTGTATCTGCACCATACAGGTCTCAGGCAGTGCTTTTAAATTTCTGTTTTCATCTCTGTGCACAACACCTCTCTAGTATGTACTTTCTAGGTGAAAGTGAAAAGATTCCATTGTTTTAAGAAATCTATTTAAAGCAAATATGATTTTATAAAGTACTTATACTTCCCCTCTGTTTGTTATTCTGAAGTATACTTATTTCTTACCTGACACTGAAAGTCTATGTGCAGCCATTATATTGTGTGTTCTTTTTTGTTGCCTAACCTTTCATTTTCTGGCTTACTTTGTCTCTCGTAGTCTGAAACCACTGCCTAGATCTGAAAGCCACTTAGATCTTTTTCTTGGAAATTTTTGCAGGGTATTTTATTTTCTGTTTTGAATTACACAATGGCTCTTACAGCTTCTCAGAGCTTCTCAAGTTATCTTTCACATTAGTTACACCAAGTAAGTCTTTCCCTTACATTGATTTTATTGTTTGGGTATATGTCCTCCAGGTCAAATCCCGCTAGCAGACATACTTCAATTTTCTAAGTGTAATCTGTATATTTGACCTCTATAGCTCATGTCTATTCTGTTCTGTATTTTGACTGTCCCAGCTAACTAGATTGCACTTCTATATTGTTTATTTCCAATGATGTGGTCAATTTGATTTCAATTTTCACATTATATCCACTAAATCCAATACAAAGGATCCTGGGTTTATTTACTGGGTTACTGATAAGCACGTACTTAGCAATTTTTTTACTACCATTCTATTCCTTCTTAGTTTTCATGTCCTGAAGAATATATTATATACTCATCTAATTTAAAATGCCCCCCTTTTGGCAGCATTGTTCACTTACTCCTAATTTATCCTAATGTACTTCACTTCTACTTTAACCATTTCAATGTTTTCTTGGTGTATATTTCTCTCATTCTATGTATCAATTATGTGTGTCCCTGGATAGTGTGATATTCTTCTTTTAATAAGGGCACCATAAACAACCAGACTTCCTTGAGATTTTGATCTGGTTATATCAGAACTACTATTTATTTCCCAACAACATAGAAGGGTCTTCTGACTTGCAGATCCAGAATCTTGTATTCAAAATGTTTCGGTCATTTTATCCAGTTCTCTTGGCAACAATAAAGATTCTAACTCCAAGGTTAACTTCAGACCCACAATCAAGTAAGCAACACCCCAATCAAGAAACTGCCAAAGAGCCATCTGTAAACAGTCCAACCAAAGAATCTCTAGGACCCCACCACCACCACACACACACACACAGACAGGCAAGGCACCAGAATATAAACTGACAGCAAACATCACTCCTTACTAGCACTGATGATGTTACCTAGTTAGGGTAATGAAATGTCTGCAAGAAAACAAGCAAGCTCAGAGAGCACCAAGGACCTTTCAACAATAAATTGCAATTGATTTTTGCAGTAATCCTTCTGCAAATGTGCATAGCTCCCTCCTCTCATTCTCTGTTGAGGATTATGCCTTGCTTCGCCTATCCCCTTTCGACTTTAATGGTAAAGTTGACCTCTCACTCCAGCCTGTGTTGCTCTCAGTATTTACTGAAGCTTCTCTGACCTCCCATCTCAAAGCCCAATCCCAGAGGAAAGAAAATTATGTTTAACAGCTAAAAACTAGAAAATGTAATTCTAGCTCAACATTAAATACATGGTAGGGCTCTGTTACAAAATAGAACTGTTTTTTAAAAGAAAAAGAAAAACAGTATACTCATTTAAACATAATTATGCTTAATGTTATATGAAATGGAAGCAAATGGCTGGAAAAATTAAGTAAAGAATTAAGTAGAGAAAAATACTATTTAAATACATACATGAAAATAAAATACAACCATTTATTTTCTTTTGCTTATGGTATTCTATTATTTACATTGGATCATATTTTTCTTAAGTGAACATTTATATGATATAAATTCTAGAATAAGTCCACTGAAACCAATATTCTAAGTTTAAGGAATCTCTGGCTCAGTGTGATTAAAAGCAATAGAGCACATCATTTGATGATACTACTTCTCAAGAAAAGGCAATAAGCCTCAGGCACGCTATTATTTGATTACACAATTTCATTGACAGGTTGAAAAGCTTAAAAGGTAACTGAGAAATGAGCAAGATTTCATTTTCTCAGGGAAAAGGTTCATTTCCTTGTTTGAAAGGCCATCACCATGTCATTTTCCAATGCTTAAAAATCCTCTTTCTTTGTTATGTGAAGCCTGGCTAGAAAATTTGTGTTCTAATCTTTTCATCTAAAAGATTTCTAGCCAGTTATGGTTGAAGGGTTTTTTTTTCACAATACACAAAATCATTTCCAAGTATTGATGGTTTTTTAGAAGTTTTATAATATTTATCTGCATATTTGGGGAAATCTATAATCTTACATTTATTTTTCCTATATCTCTCTTTTTTCAAGTCTATTTTTATAAAGAATTAAATCCAAAGTTCACATTCTTTATTTAGAAGAGCTCTTTTGATCAATGTGTGGTCAAACAGAGCAATAGTGCTACAAGGAAAAGGTAAGCACTGCCACTTCTCTCATTTTGCAACTGCTTGCATCCTCTAAAAAAAATTACGCCAAGAATCCCTCAGACTTCCTCAGCAGATTTTTAGACAGCTCAAGCCTCAGAAAGGGTGAAAATAAGCAAAATAACTCTCATTGGTCTTCTACTGGCAGGACACTAAACAGAGGTAAGCTAGTACAAGTAGTCCTCGATTTACAACCACAATTGAGCCCAACTTTTACATTGCTAAGTGAAATATTTGTTAAGTGAGTTTTGCCCCATTTTATGACCTTTTTTGCCACTATTGTTAAGTGAATCATTGCAATTGTTAAGTTAGTAACACGGTTGTTAAGTGAATCTGGCTTCCCCATTGACTTTGCTTGTCAGAAGGTTGTAAAAGCTGATCACATGACCCCAAGGCATTACAACCATCATAAATATGAACCAGTTTCCAAGCATCTGAATTTTGATCACGTGATAATGAGGATATTACAGCAGTCATAAGTGTGAAAAACTGTCATACATCATTTTTTCAGAGCCATTGTAACTTTGAAACTGTAAAGAAAATTGAAGCATGCAGTATAGATGCAATCCAGTATTTCTATATAGAAATTGAATAGGGTGGAGTGGAGTGGAGTGAATATATTCCATAGTCCATTCAAGTATATAGAATAGACTGGCCTACACTAGAATATCACAGGGCTGAAAGGCACTTCAAGTTCTTCTAGTCCAATCCCCTGCCCAACATACGAGACCTTACAATATCTCAGAGAAATGGTTGACTAATTTTTTCTTGTAAACCTCCAGTGATGGAGCAGCCACATTTCTGGTAGGCAACTTGTTCCATTGATTACGTGTTCTTACTGTCAGGAAATTTCTCCTTAGTTCCAGGTTGGATCTCTCTTTGACTGGCTTCCCCTACTTCTTGTTCTACACTTAGGTCCTTTAGAGAATAAGTCAACCCACTCTTCTCTATGACAACACCTCAAGTACCAAGAGACAACTATCATATCACGCCTAAACCGTCTTTCCATTGGGCTAACCATACCAAGTTCCTTTAACTGTACAGTTTAGCCTTCAGACCCCTTATCATGTTTGTTACTCTTCTGTCCACTCTTTCTAGGGCCTCATCTTTTTTGTAACTTGGTGACCAGAACTGGACGCAATATTCCAAGTGTGGCATCACTAGTACAGTATAAAGCAGTACTATCACTTCTTATGATCTTGATGCTATCCCTTTATTGATGTAGCCTAACACTGCATTCGCGTTTTTGCCAGTTGCAGCACACTGCTGGCTCATAGTCAAGTGGTGGTCCACTACGACACCTAGATCCCTCTCACAGTTACTATTGCTGAGCCAGGGACTGCCTATTTTATACCTATGCCTTAAGTTTTTCCTGTCTAAGGATCAATTTATATCTACTTTCCAGGATAATTATTGACACTTGGATCCTCAGAATAGAAGTTAAACTTAAATATATAAATAATTGCAAAGATTCTGCCATATGAATCAGTCACTATATACTCTCACCTATTTTCACCACTTTCTATAATACGGTATGCATAAAATGAGATATTCTAAATCCTACTTTTTTTAAAAAAATCTCATCAATTTGGGAAACACAAAATTTGAATTAAAAAATAAAAACAATCAGCATATCAGAATATGTTAGAAGGAAATTATAGCCCAACACATCCAGAGGGCCCCATGCTAGTAAAAGTCTACATCTGAGTTCTCATATCCCCCGTTCCAGACAAATAGCCACCCAAGTCAAAAAGTCATTGCTTGCCTAAAAGCAAGACTTATTTACTTTAAGCAGTGTAGTAAACTCTAAATCAAATAACTGAACTGAAAAGATATACCGTCCTGACTGAAAAGGAATGACATACAGCCTGATTCATAAGGGAAGGCTCTGAGACAAAGCTGTTTGTCAATTCCAATGACAAACTGCAGCGGCCATACTTTTATCTCCATTTACAATCAATTTGGAATAAAAATACTACATTCTGGACTGAGGATCAGAAGGTAAAGTATGCATCTTGATTTTTTTTGTACAGAACAGAAATTTACTTTCTCAAATATTTATATTTACAGTCTCATCTGCAATCTTGTAAAAAAAAAAATGTATGAAAAAAGATAGAACTGCTCCCACTAAGACCAGTTCCAAACAGATGTTACCCGACTTAAATCTGTGTAAATTTATCTTTTAGCATATGCTACATGATGGTAATTTGAAAAAAACTTACTTTAAATAGAAGTCCTAATGTACAGTATTTAGAATAAGCAGGTCTGAAGTCTGCAACCTTAACCTACAAATATATGACATACACTTGCAGAAATTGAAATTAGATATACCAGTATGTGCTAGTTGTTTTCATATTAGTAGTCTACAAACTACAAAGTTTACCCACTTCGAACAGCAGAATGTAGTATCTAGGAATTGAGGCAGTGAGAAATACATTCTTAAAATAAACATGTGGATTAGATGTGTGTTAGCATTTATTTAAATCATATACTGATATTCTACATGCAAATTAAAGTCAATTACTGCTATTAATGCAATTAAGAACTGTGCAAGTGGCTTTTCAGAGTAATTTGCAAGAACAGTTGGAGTGGGGGCAAATCCAAACTACAATCCTGGGGATTGATTGATTGATTATTTCATGTTTCTAAACCGCCCATTTCCCTCAAAGAGAATTTAGATTTCCTACACAGAGGCATACATGGTGATCCTATTGCAGGGTGACTTCCCTTATCTGCTATTCCACTATTTCCTGTCTGTAATGTTAAAAAAAGTCTTATATAAATTCCTCACGACTACATTATAATTCCAAACCAGAAATTGTTGTTTACCTTTTACTTTGATGTAGTGTTTAATCTGTTTCTCAGTTTAGTAGAACTTTGTTTTCTATAGAAAATTATCTCCAGTATTCTTATTCACTTCACTATGTATCTTTTTAGGAAGGAAGAAGCAATATATAAAAGGTGAAAGAAGATTGTCAGGAGCTGTGATTATCTTTTTCTATGAGTGGCGAGCATAAAGTTTTATTTATACAAGTACATGGACATCAATTTACTGATGTCATTAACTATCTTTATTCTTCCAAATATATAATGTTTTTTAACAGAAAGGTCTAGTTTGTTTCTAAAGAATACCCAAGGGAGAAGGAACTATACACCTAGCACTTTAATTAAATTGATTAAAAATCACAATTCTTACCTGATTCATTTACATCTAATTTGCAGGACAAAAGCAGCAACATGACTTCATATCTTTCTCATTACCTATATTGTTAACAAGAAATGGGAAAAAAGTTTTCTGTTATACTTAAATATAATACTGGACTCTCCATTTTACTCACTGTTCCACAATGATAAATACACAAAGGACATTTGAGAACTTCCAAGTTATATAGTAATACAGTTAGAGCAACCGCAAGGTTTGTTGGATTTTCAATGGCTGGATGCCAAGGCTTTATAATCAGTGGAGCACATCTGGAAAAGGAAAATTCAAAAGCCAGATCCCCAAGGGGGTGGGAACAAATGCTTGATTATATATGAAAGCATCCAAGGGTAACAAGGACCAAGTCTGTACAAGTAGAAGTAATTCTATAACTAGTCAACCTGCTAATTGAGGTAACAGATTGCTAGGAACACTACACGTAAAATATATAATATACTTAGATAAGATTGCCTTATATGATTCTTGTTGATCTTCCCATCTAATACAACTATCATTTTTATGGACACATCAAAAATATGATTTTCTGAGGAACTATATTCTGTAAATTAAGCAAATAACTGAATATTAGATAATATTACATATCTTAATCATTTTAGGGACTATATAAATACCTCCATTTAAGATCTAAAAAATTAAGTCAAATCCAAAGGTGCTTGTAAAGAAATATATAGCTAATAAACGAAGAAACATTATATTTCCTCTATTAAAATACTGCTTAGCTAAATGGCAGTAATCATAAAAATAACTAGATTTCAAAGAAAAATGTCAATTTTGGGCCAATGAACTATGGATTCAAATTCATAACTAAGCTTTTACAAATACTTTCTGAAGAACTTTATCATGTTTTATAAAATAATATGTGTTTATTGAAATTAAAGTATTTCATACTTTCCAAAGATATGTTCCCAGCTGCTTTTTTCTGACAGAAACATTCATGTATATTCATTATATAAATGAGGAAAGAAATTTAATGACTAGAATAACTGATGTTAAATCACTTGCTTGGATAGATGAACCAGATATTTTGCTATAGATTTACATACATTGAGGTATCTGAAGTTTTAGTTTAAAATGTGATTAGTACATTAATCTTAGAAATATTCAGAAACATGCATCCAAAGATTATGATTAATCTAAACTAATACATTAATTAGTAACTCTTCAGTTACCAATTTCAATTACATATTCCTAAAAAGAACTATAATAAATGTACCATTGTTTAGAAAAAATATGTGCATAGTGCACACACAATAATTCATATTAGCTATACATATGTATATGGCCCTAATTTGTTTACCCATTTACCCCATACACCTTCATTCTAAATCCCTCTTTACTGAAGAATATCTAAATGAGAGCTCTAATTTGTGTTTGCCTGTAGTGCATGTGATTTCAGATTCACATTTGAAGAAAACAATGAAATTAGATATCAGACTTTACTCCTGTTTAAGGAACACTGAAACAATCACGAAATTACACTTGTTGTCCTCAGCATTCTCACACACAAAAAACCCATGGTTTCTCCCAAATTAAATGGAACTTTGAAAGAGTGGGAAAACTGAAAGTGTTTCAACAAATGAGAGAGAAAAACACCCTCTTTATTAGCTCAAGCAGTCCTGCTTTATCACATCGTACAATGCAAACCCATCACTAAACGCCATTATAGTACTGTACATCATAAGAGGGTAACCATAATATTCAATTCATCACAGGAGTAACACCCAATATCAGTTCAACTGCATTCTTTCCAATGTTAAATACTTTGCCTAAATGCAAGTTAGACAGCACATGCATATTTATGTTTTGAGCTGAAACCACGAATAGCATTCCAACAGCAGATGTTGTTTTGTCAGTGGAAAGGGTTCTTAATAAGCTACTATCATCTTGAACAGTTCCTACATTTGCTCCTGGAGTATGAAGCCTCAGAACAAATTAGAAACATACAAAATAGTGGTATGGAAAAGAGATGAACTAAAATGCGCTCAATTTGAATGAACCTATCTACCTAGAGAGTGCAGCAGTATTTTGTATACAACATATATAATGTTATATATTATATATGCCAATGGATAGATTTTAAAGTATGTGCACTTGTATGGGACTGTATTCACCTTTTAAATAGATTAAAATAATATGTGAAAGGTTATATTTTATAATGTTCAAATCATATAGTTTAGCAGGACTGCTCAATTGTAAGTTGTTGCTTTTTTTCACTATTGATTTTATTCCATATTTACTGAATGATGGAATTACTCACACTAATAAAAGCACAAATGTTTCTTATCTACCCTTTTTGCAGATGGTATTAAGCATCTTTTGTACCTTGCCTAGTAATAAAATGCTATTTTATGGTATTTGTTTTATCTGTTGAGGTAAGATAACAGAAGAACTATTGTCCAGGTAAATTTTCATTTAATTTGGCACTAGTATAAGATGGAAATCCCCAACTTTACATATCCTGAACTGGCTGCTCCTAGGTCATAGTTATATTATAAAGCACTACAGTGCACAGACAGATATTAATGCAAGAAAAGTCTGCTTGCAATAAACAGAGTTACTGTTATATGATTCAGAAAAATAATTTCTTTGTAATTCTAGATATTAAAAGCTTTGAAAATTAAATATATGGCTTTCAAATATTTCATAGCTTTAACCTGTTCTACGGTAGGATCTGAAGAAATCAAATATTCTAAAAAGCATTTAGATAGCATTCCAAGGAGGATAAAATAGTCATATAATATTAAATTGGAAATATTAACAAAGCATGTGATTCTAATATGAAAAAAACACTATGTGAACCCATTTCAAATTAGTTTCTGAGCTAGTTATAGCAAAGTAATTTCTTTCTTAATTCTAAAACTCTAACATTCTACGTTTGCTAAATCAGTCTTAACAGCCCTCCAAGCAAAGATTGTTGTTTCTTTTCAATAGGCTGTTTAGGATAAGCACAGGTAGTAGTCCTCACTTAATGGCCCTAATTGGGCCCAGCAACTCCACCACTAAGCAAAGTGGTCACTAAGTGGGAAGTCACATAATCACAATTGTTCTTTCTAGTTGGAAAGTGGAAACAGGCAAGACTACTCACTTTCACACTCTTGGCTTTTCTTTGCCTTCTAATCTCTCCCCTTTCCTTGAAAGAAGAGCATAAGGCTGGGAATTACACAAGCAAGTTACTCTTTTGAAGTTTCTATGCTTCCACTCAGATGAGAGTGTGTTTAAGACAAGGCCCTTTAGCTTCAAGTATTAAGAGTTTTGGGGAGAGAACAACTTTAATTACATGTACACATACATACTCACAAACACACACACAAACACACACACAGAGACAGAGAGTGAAACCTGAAAACACTGTAATCAGTTGCAGCTCTCGTGAAAGCTTTCAGTTTTCAGAAACATAACTATAAACCTATTTTCCTTCCAGTGAAAGAAAAACCATCTTTCCTTACATATAAGCTTTTATTATATTGCTTTAGAACAGGGGTGCCAAATTCATGGCGTCACAGTGGCGTCACATGATATATCAGGACTTTTTCCCCTTTCGCTAAACCGGGCGGGGCCAGCATGTGATGCATCTGGCCCGCAGGCCATAAGTTTGACACGCTGCTTTAGAATCATAATTTTCCAGAGCACCTACCAAGACTAAAATGCAGCAGAAGCATATTCATGGAGTCTGATTTTATGATTTAGTGCAGGGGTGTCAAATTTGCAGCCCATGGATGTGTCACACGCTGGCCATGCCCATGGCAGGTTTAGCGAAGGGGGGGGAGTCACAATACGTCACGTGATAACACTGTGACAACATGAGTTTGACACCCCTGATCTAAATAATCCTCAACATAAGCAGAAGGGTGAGAGTTGGCATTAAGTGATCATGGAAATTTAAGAGACACCAATGACTGTTCTGTCCCCCCTTCTCGGCTCGATAACAGATGACAGGCAAACAACTTAAAAGGAACTCTCTTTATCAGTTCTCGGCTCAGACTGGCTGTGAGCCCCAAAATAACATAATTACAGTCTCTGCCTGAAGATAACGGAATGAAAAACAAATCTTTCTTACGGCAACACAAGTTGAACAAAATGAAAGCAAAGCACTTCTTCCAAAGTCTCTACGAATCAGAGTTACAGAAAAACAAAGCACTCATCCAAGTGTATCTTACATAAACCACAACCGGTGATCAAACCATGTTGAACGAACCAAGGAACATTGACTCCTGCAACCAGGGCGTGGCACCATCTGTCCTTTTATCCCCAGAACACGCCACTCACGAGCCCCAGCTGCAGTGTTAATCTTGCATCCTGAAAAGACTCACAGAAGACATCTGCTGAGTCACAACAAATGACTACCAGTTAAATTTCATTTATTTGTACCCTAAGACATATATAAGCATATTAGGAAATGAAATTCTTTTAAAACTGAATTTGTAGATGGAGAAGACTTGAGAACTGTGAATGTGAGCTTAAAAAATGGAAGTTAAAACTACATGAGAATTGTACGGCTTTAAAAGTTTATTTCACATAAATAAATGTAAAGATAATGAACAATATATTTAAAAAGAGTGTGGTGTCCCACATTGTCTGTCTATTAGGAAAAAACTTGATTTCCACTTCCATACATATAACACACATCTGAACCTCATTAGGGAATTAGGGAACTTATTTTTATTTTCATTTTCTAAGGTTAATACTAATTATTATTTAGTCGCATTATGATGAAGCTGCTATTCTACTTCTTGGCAATCTATTCATATCCACTTTGCAGCTTTATACAACCCCTCTCATTTTACTTTCTAGTTGTCCCTTCATCTTCTTTCTTCTCCTCTTTTAAATTTTGTCTGATCATTTCAACTTTATCTTGAAATAAATGAGCCTCCAGTTAATCCTATTCCTGATCCCATTCAAAATGCCCCATCCTTTTTCTGGGAAGTCTATAACCTTGACTGTATTTCCAATTGACCCACTGCATCCTTCTCTACAGAATCATTCTCATGCACAATCATTCAGAACACTGGTGCAAAACATTTGGATTAGACTTATGTACTGAATCATGAGTAAAACACTCAGTCTAGCCTCTTGTACACTAGAAAAACAGATCATATTTATATATGAATAAAAATAATTTGATAGGCTAAGACAATGAGCTTGTCGATCAGAAAGGTTGACAATTTGGCAGTTCGAATCCCTAGTGCTGCATAACGGAGTGAGGTCCCGTTACTTGTCCCAGCTTCTGCCAACCTAGCAGTTCAGAAGCATGTAAACATGCAAGTAGAAAAATAGGGACCACTTTGGTGGGAAGGTAACAGCGTTCCATGCACCTTCTGTGTTTAGTCATGTTAGTCACATGACCATGGAGACATCTTTGGATAGCGCTGGCTCTTCTGCTTTGAAACCGAGATGAGCACCACCCCCTAGAGTCAGGAACGACGAGCACATATGTGCGAAGGTAACCTTTACCTTATAAATAATTTCAAGGCAGAGCAGGAATTGCAGAATTCCACCAATTCCACAGTTTACAAACTAAAATCATATGGAAAATATTCAAGTCTACGGATAAAAGAAATTTAAATGTATTTTATTTTAAAAAGCTACTGCAAAGTTTTCAGTGTATGTGCCTGTACTAGATAATATAGAGCAATAATTCTGAGTAATTATTTAAAGAGAATAGTTCTGAAACTCTCCAAACAAGTGTGTTTTAATACTTTATATTCCATTAAATTATTTTCTTTTTAAAAGGAAATAAATTGAGATTATTATCTTTCTACTTTTATCTGAAATAAACACAAATGCCCTTAGATATGAAATGTTTTTATGTTTTCAATTTAATTTAGTACCATGATGAAAAAGAAAAAGTAAAGATAAAAATGCATTGCTGAACTAAAAGCCATATTTTGCTAGTTTGGTATTCTGCAAACTATTTGCAAGTCACAAACTTATAAGTGACAAATTGTAGGTATTATACATGCATTTAAAATATTTTTAAAAATAACTATACATGTCTAATTATAAATATTTATATTTATATTATAAATATTTCTAGCACCTAAGTCAGTAGTAATAATAAATGATATTTTGTCAGTCAGTAGTAATAATAAATGATATTTTGTCAGATAACAATGTTATTATTTGTTTTTTCCACAAGATGGCACCCTGGTCCCATTCTTTCTTGTACAAATTAAACTAACCAGGATTTTACAGTATATTGGTGCATTCTAGCTATTTGTACTTCTGAATTTGGTGAACCATGATTTTAAATGTCCTTATCTATGTAACATAAATAATTATTGCCAAACCATCAGAAAATCGATTTTTTTATTTCCACAGAGGTGGAAATAAATAAAATGTAGACTCACTGGTGTGCTTCTTATGCCTTCATGTTCATGGTGTGTAATTTCCTCAGGGTTTAAAAAGCAACACTGCAGAATACAGTTTGAAATTTAGTAGTGCCTATGCACCTAACTAACCTTTCTACCTTTCTAGCCCAAACCCTCTTACATTCCACTCCATTCCATGGTATATGAATGTCTTTTAAAATAAATTGAGTATACCTACCCAGTAATACGTATTCCATAATATTGCACACATAAAACAAATACAGTAATGACTAATAGCATCTTAGCGTTAAATCTCCGTGTTTTATATTATGTTGTGACTATAATATTTTGTTTGTTAATACTATTATCATTTGTTGGCCTGATTTTCACATTATGTTAAACCTGACCGGTTAGTTTACGTAAAGCATTAAGCTATAATGGATGGATTCATACTAATCCATAACATAAAAAACTACACCCTGTATTATGATAATCCATTGTGTACTAATGTAGTTTGCCTTTCACAAGCTTATAAAATCATTCATCCTGCGTCCATCCTGGTTCTCCTTGACCTCTCAGCGGCTTTCGATACCATCGACCATGGTATCCTTCTGCGACGACTGCGGGAGGTGGGAGTGGGAGGCACTGTTTTACGGTGGTTCTCCTCCTACCTCTCGGACAGGTCGCAGTCGATGTTGGTTGGGGGGCAGAGATCGTCCCCGAGGCCCCTAACTTATGGGGTGCCGCAGGGCTCGGTCTTATCCCCCCCTACTATTTAACATATACATGAAACCGCTGGGTGAGATCATTCGGAGGCACGGGATAAAATACCATCAATACGCGGACGACACACAGTTGTATCTGTCCGCCCCGTGCCAACTCAATGAAGCAGTGGACGTGATGAACCGGGGCCTTGAGGCCGTTAAGAACTGGATGAGAGCTAACAAACTGGTACTCAACCCAGACAAGACCGAGTGGCTGTTGTGTTTCCCTCCCAATAATTTGGCCAATGTTCCATCACTCAGGCTGGGGGGTCAAATTTTACACCCCTCAGACAGGGTTCGCAACTTGGGAGTCCTCCTGGACCCACAGCTGACTTTCGACCATCATTTGTCAGCTGTGACCAGGGGGGCATTTGCCCAGGTTCGCCTGGTGCGCCAGTTGCGGCCCTACCTGAATCGGGAGGCCCTCACAACAGTCACTCGAGCCCTTGTGATCTCTAGTCTGGAATACCGCAATGTGCTCTACATGGGGCTGCCCTTGAAGAGCATCCGGCGACTTCAGCTAGTCCAGAATGCGGCCGCGCGAGTGATTGTGGGCGCACCGCGGTTCGCCCACATAACACCTATCCTCCGCGAGCTGCGCTGGCTACCTGTTGATCTCCGGGTGCGCTTCAAGGTGCTACTTACCACCCATAAAGCCCTCCATGGTAGTGGATCTGAGTACTTGAGAGACCGCCTTCTGCCGATTACCTCCCTCCGTCCCATCAGATCGCACAGATTGGGCCTCCTCCGAATTCCATCCGCCAGTCAGTGCCGACTGGCGACTACGCGGAGGAGAGCCTTCTCAGTAGCAGCTCCGACCCTTTGGAACGATCTCCCCGTGGAGATTCGTACCCTCACCACCGTCCAGACCTTCCGCACAGCCCTTAAGATCTGGCTATCCCGTCAGGCCTGGGGATAAGATCCTAATCCGCCCCACCCGAATGCTGAATGAATGTTGTGTTTTACTGTTTTATTTTATTTTATTCACATATTTTATGTTTTGTCTTGCACGCCCTCCCACGAATTGTAAGCCGCCCTGAGTCCCCTCAGGGAAAAGGGCGGCCTATAAATGACAAATAAAACTAAAAAACTAAACTAATTCCAATACACTTTAAGCGTTTTTTCAAATTAGGCTCTTAAATTCATAATCATAATTTTAAAAACTCATGAGAAAGGAATTGTGCAAAACATTATGTAAGCAAACTGCTTATAAAACCTAGACAGTCTCCTGTTAAATGGAAAAATGATCCATTGAACAAAGGAGTTCACCATGCTTGTGTTTCATACAGCCATGGTTGGTTGCTAGGAGCAGTGCCTTCAATAGAATCTTTGCATTCTTGCCTAGTTAGCTTCCTCAAGTACTTGTTGTAGCATTGCTCTATTTTTTTTTTCAGTTGGATATATACATATACATATATCCAACTGGAAAAAAAAATAGGGCAATGCAAATACACAGAATTTGGTTTCAGAAATATTTTTTGAATAATTAAGCAGCTATTGCTATCCAGCTAAAACCCTGCAAATACATTTTGGCTAGCTTCTTACATAAGGCTAAACAATGTTGTTTTTAATCTTGATTTGTTGAACAACAAAATGGCTGGATTCATACAAAATGCTAAACCATAAACTATTGCTTACAAACACAGTGATGATATATTCAACATTATCAAATTTAACTTCATTGTATACAGCGGTGGGATTCACTTCGGTTTACCACTGGTTCAACACTGTGCGTGCACAAGCAAACTTGCCTTCCATGCATGTGTGTGGCCTTCCATGCATGCACTTATTGGAAAATAAGATAATTGGACTAAATGAATAGCATTGTTCTTTGATCTGGCAAACCTAACAATATATTAATAATAGATTTTTCTATTCTAAAAAATCAAAAGTTGCAGGGATAATAAAAATTCAGAGACAAAATTTATATCAGAGAATAAAAAGTTATTCTCAGGAAGGGCTGCTTAACTGTCAGGTAATCTCAACATTCTTTCCAAGAAATTTTATGTACTGTAACTATGAAGTGTCCATGAAGAACAGAGTAGGATTCTTGAAAGGGTACAAAGAGATAATATTGTAAAATTATCCCTTATACATTTCAAAGAAATATATTTTTCTTTTAAATCTATTCGCGTCATGAGAGGTGGTTAACAGAACAAAGTAAGTGATTACTAGGAATGGGCGAAATATGGTATGACCTTGTGCTACAGGACCGTAAGGGCAGCCATAAAGGACATCCTGGGTGACCCTGGATGGCCTTGCTAAAGGGGCTCTGGTGAAGTTGCAACAGGCCCAGCAAGAGGGCAATGGATAATATATTGCTATAGAAATTATAATGAGATACAAATGGGCTGATGAAACAAAAAATAACCGCCATGTTAAAGTACTAAGAAACAGAATAGTGAAATACAAAATAGGAACTTTGAACACTGCTGGCTTGGGAAATAAAACAGAAGAAATGGTAGAAATAATGCAAAGAGGGATCAAAATAATGGGAATAGCCAATAGAAGATGCAAACCACATGGTAGTAAAAAAAGTTCACAAAGGATACTTGTTTATTCACTGAGGAGGGGCCACAGCAAAGAATGGATTGTGCTTCTTGAACATCCAGACATAACAAAATGCACACTGGACATCAACTATTCAGAGAAAATAATAATATTGAAAATCAAAAGAGAACAAACTGAAACATTTGTACAATTATATGCCCCATGCAATGATAATTACACAGAAGAACAAAAGGATTTCTTCGATGAACTATCATGTTTCCACGAAAATAAGACAGGGTCTTATTTTCTTTTGCCCCACGAAATATGGCCTTGGGCTTATTATAGAGGGAGGGCTTATTGTTTTGGGGTTGCCGGGCAGCTGCTCCTTGCGAACTGGCTCCCAAAGAGCCAGGCACAGCCTCAGGGGCGAAGCAACCATGAGGTGACCACGCTCATGAGCAGTCGCCCGGCAACTCCAGCCAGGCAGAGCACCATTCACTGACCTGGGGGTATCCCTAAGGCGCCAAGCTATGTGGCGCTCTGCCCACCCCCCAAGATCCCGAGGCTTGGCACATTCGGGATACCCCCTAGGTCAGTGCATGGAGCTCTGCCCGGCTGGAGAAGGGGGTTGCACGAGTGCCTGTTCCGCCCCCGCCGCACTCTGAGCATAACTTCTTCTCCAGCTTCCAAGTCTTCCAGCAGAGGCCACTCTAGGAGTGCCCTCTATGGTTGTGGGCTAGCTGCCAGACAGAGAGTCTTCTGGACAGAGAGTCTTCCAGCAGCCAGCCCACAATCATAGAGCACACACAAGGCTGCTTTGCACCTGAAGCTGTGCCCGGCTCTTCGGGAGCCCACTTGCAAGGGAGCAGCTGCCTGGCAATTTCCCCCTCCGGCCAGGTAGAATGCCACTCCCCAAACTAGCAGTATCCTGAAGATGCCAAGCAATGTGAGTGCTTCCCCCCCCCCCAGCTCCTGTGGCTTGGCGGGAGCTGCGATACCGCTAGGTCGGTGAGCGGTGCTCTGCCTGGCCGGAGGGTCGTGTGTGTCCAGGGGGCTTATTTTTGGGGTGGGCTTATATTTTTGACCACGCAAAAAATGTGGCAAGGCATTAGTTTCAGGACAGGTCGTATTTTCGGGGAAACACAGTATCTGAGGCGATAGAGAAAGTGGAATCTAATAATAACAATGTACTGTTAAGTAATGGGAGATTTCAATGTTAGACTGGGTATTAACAGAAAAGAATATTAACAGTTCATCAGCCCCCATGCTGCTAAGAATAGTGAAAGGAAAGAGAACAGGCAAAGGATACTGGACTTTGGACACCAACTTTTTACCACCAAGACTCACAATGTTGTACATGGTGTAACATCCTCACTAAAAGTAAGATGGATTACATATTAACAAGAGTAAAAAGAAGTTTCAAAATACTTGATGCAAAAATTATTCCCAATGGAATATGTAACACCAATCACAAGAATGTAGAGCTAACAGCAAGACATGACAACTCTAATATTAATAGAAAAAATCAAATAAAAACCATGAATTAATTAAAATAGTAAAACGTAATTAAGAAGTAATAGACAAATTACAACAAAGGATGGAGACAATATTTAGTCAACTGTGACCAAAAGTGGCAAATGAGGAGGATGAATGGAAGAACTACTTTGCTTAACATTGCAGAACTATGCAGAAAAAGGAAGTGGAAAAAGATGGAATGGGATCAAACACGCTGTATGATGGAGTGAAGAGGTTAAAGAAGCAATAAAGTTAAAAAGAAAATTATACAAATGTTGGATAAAATCAGGGGGAAAGATAATATAAATTACAGATTACAATGCAGAGATACCAACAGGATGATCAAGAAAGCAAAACAAAATTCCTTGGAATGCTTCAGAAAAGTATTAGCAGCTAATAAGAAATCAACCTGCAGAATGTTTTTCAAAGTAGTCAAAGGTATATGGAAAAGAGAGGATAATTATAACCCCATGGAAATAATCAATGACAAGAACAGAAGGCCACTAGTAGAACATCAGAAATGATAGAAAGGTGGTGAGAAGACTTCAAAAAGCTCCTCAATCCCCTAGGAGATACCTAGAGGAAGCAGCACAAGATCTCAAAATAACAGTGCTAGAGCAGAAATACTGATTGAGGAAGAAGCAAGAGTTGTTCAAAAGTTAAAAAGTCACCCAAATACAAAGCACCAGGGACAGATAGTCCACCAACAGAAATCATTCAAGCAGCAGATGGCTACATAGAATTTTTAACACAGCATGGACACAACTAGCTGCACCTATTGATTGGCAATAAGCAATAATAATATTACTGTGGAAAAACAAAGGGAGCAAACAAGAATGCACACAATATAGAGCCATGATAGCGAACCTATGGCACACGTACTAATGTGGCATGTGGAGCCATATTTGCCAGAATGCCAGCCCTCAGCTCCGGCGCACATGCGCATGCCAGCCAGCTGATTTTCGGCCTTTCAGAGGACCAGGGGAGACCATTTTCGCCTTCCCAGGCTTCACGAAAGCCTCCGGAACCTGGGGAGGGCAAAAAACAGGCCCAATGGACCAACTGGAAGTTTGTTTCCTTCAGAGCCTGAAAGGGTAAAAACTCCCCCACACACACATGGGGGGTCCACGTGCATGTGAGGGGGGGGGTCCATGTGTGCTTGTGCAGGTGGGTGTGGCACATTCCATTGTGGGTCTAGGCACGTGTGTGATAGTGCATGCACACACAATTTCGGCATGCTTTTAGAAAAAGGTTAGCCATCACTGTCCTAGGATGCTGTGCTATTTTAATATAATATTTTTCTTCTTTTTTAAATGATTTTTATTACACATATTTCAACTTTAACACCACATTTCCACTCGTAACAGTGTCAGTATCACTATCATTCATATTTACATCATGGCTACTTCAACTTTCTTTATATATCCTATATATCCTTATTCCATATACTGTATGCTTATTCATATATTAACTGCTAACACTCTGATGATGTTAGCAGAGGGTAAGGAAAGCTAAGTGAGCAATATATTTTAAGTTCTAGAGATCGCAATGTCTGTTTCTTCTTTTATTCATATATGTACATTAACAAATCAATATTTACAAATATATACAATATCTTTCTTTTTTATATACCTTTCTAGTAGTCTTTATGAATGCTCTTTATTTCTGTTTTCAAGCCAATTATACCATATGTTCCAAATCGTGTAATACTGTTTCTTCTCTTCTCTTTTAATTTCATAGTTAGCTTGTACCTAAAAAAGTACCTTTTTTATTACCATTACATCAGAAGGGATACTATCTTGTTTCCAGTTTTGAACAAATGTAATTCTAGCCACAGTTATTATATGGAGCATGAATATTGGATTTTCTTACTTATGTTTTCTCTTATTTTTTTGTAATTTCTTCTATCCATACCTTTATTTTAATCCAATATTTCCTGGCTTTTGGGCACGTCCACCACATATGGTAGAATGTGCCTTGTTTATATTTGCATCTGTTGCATTCCACAGATCTGTTCGGAAACATTTTTGCCAATCACACTGGACGTAAATGCCAATGATAAAACATTTTATAGAGATTTTGTTTATATGCTGCTGACAATGTTAATTTGTAATTTTTCCCCAAAGTTTTCCCATTCAATATTGTATTTAAAAATTTTTGCCCAAACTATCATTGTCTCTTTTACCATTTCCTCCTCCATTTTGAATCTCAAAAAGTAATTGTATGCTTTAGTGATCATTTTTTCCTCTGCCCCCTGTATTATTTTATCTAATTCTTGTTGTTCCTTATAGATGCCGCATTGTTCTAAATATTTTTTGTATCTTGTCCGAATTTGTAAATATGGCCACCAGTCTATCTTTATTCCATGGCACTTCAACTCTTGGTTAGATTTTAATTCTTGTTCATCTAATAATTCTTTATAAATTACTACCTTATTTAGATCTAGCACAGTTTTTTCTTTTTCTTTAGTGTTGTTGTATGTCTATTTTAATGTTTTTTTTAAATCCATACAAATATTTTTGTTTCACATAACAAAACTTTTCTTTGCAAAGAACATCAATTATGTATTGAATTCATAACCAAGATAATATCGGGCTTAGAAGAGGACCATACAAATTCAGAGATATTATCAAGAGTTGCAAATACTACCTCCATTATCTGATGTAGTCTGTCTCTGGTTGGCAGCTATTGTAATATTATAGCTAAACTGGTGTTTAGTGTGATCTATCCAAGTTTTTCTTAGTGTGTGCTGTGAGTTGTGTAAAAATCCAAGCAGCAAATAAGATTACATAGATAGAACTCTCCTTCTCTCTTCTCTGTGTATATGTGTGTGTGAGAGAGAGAGGTTTACAGTATGAAAACCTCAAATGTATCCTAAAATTCCATTTATATAAATTGCAGATGGATGAAGTGAGTGTTGTAAGTTCTTTTTTTTCAAACTGCTACAAACTGGTATCTTAGAAGGACAAAATAGCTTAAAATAAAACAACAAATGACACATTTTCTTTTTTAACTCAGTGTATTCTGTATAAGAATTCAAGACTGGTGTTTAAACATAGAATGCATAAAGGATTAGACTTGTATATCATATCAGAACTCTGCCAAAAGAAAATAATTATAAGGAGTCAAAATAATATGAAATAAGATTTTCCAGTTACCGTATATACTCGAGTATAGGCCGACCCGAATATAAGCCGAGGCACCTAATTTTACCACAAAAAACTGGAAAAGTTATTGACTCGAGTATAAGCCTAGGGTGGGAAATGCAGCAGCTACCGGTAAATTTCAAAAATAAAAATAGATACCAATAATGTTTTTGAATATTTATTTCAAAGAAAAACAGTAAACTAGCGGTGTATTCAATGAAATACTTCACTCACCTCATGATGCTGATGTCCCGCTGTGATGATGATGTCCCGTGCAGCCGCGGGAACGATGTCCCGCCTCCTATGACACACGGCACAGTGATTCCTATCATTGGATCACTGTACCAGAGGAGGTGGGACATCGCTATGTGGCTGCTTGCCATAACAAGGAGGAGGTGGGACATCGTTGCAGAGCGGCAGGAGGGGGAGGAAGGGGAATCGTAAGACAGCCCTGCATTACATTAGAACGTGAGGAGGGGGGATGGTGCGGTGCGCGCTGCGCGGCAAACTGACACAGAGGGAGGGGAAACTCACAGGGGCACTGGGCCATTCACGAGTGTCACCCAGCGGCATGGCCCCGCCCCTTTTTCTCCATTTCGGGCAAATTTTTCACTGACTCGAGTATAAGCCGAGGCGGCTTTTTTCAGCCCCAAAAGTGGGCTGAAAAACTAGGCTTATACTCGAGTATATACAGTAAACTACATAAGCTCATGTTACAAAACTTGATATTCCACATCAGTATTTCCTTATCAGACCACCTTCTTTAGTTTAAACAACAAAAGGACTCAACTATTTCTTTTCTTGTTCCTCTGTTCAGCATTACTTATCCAGCTTTTCTAAATCTCTGCCTACTTACCTTCCTATCAATACACAAGCGTACATTGAAGTATCAAAAGCCAGTTTTTCTATATATATCATTCCATTAACCATACTACAAGTCATAGAAGCTGGAATTATTGTAAATAGATAAAATAATTAGAAATGTGACAATAATTCCAGACAGTCAAAATCTGGGGCTAATAATCTATAACTAATTTTCAAATTTGCAAAGTAAAGTATTCTTTAAGGAAAAGAGTGTATGTAATTGCGCAACTGATAAAAGCACAGCAGGAAAAAATATCAACATTATAAACATTTAAAATTATGCAGAGTCCAGATAAAAAAAATTGACACTGACATTGAAAATTGTGATTAAATGTGACAATTTAAATGATACAACAGTGTGGTAGGACCAGGTTGAAGGACCAGGTTAGGGACAGTTTGCCATGGAGAAAATATATCTATCTATGTGATCACTAAGAACCAATACTAAGTTGATGGCACATAACCAACCAATCAATTAATGGTGTAAATTTACATGATAAATACTAAGATGGGGAATTAGTGGGCAAACATTTCTATTTTTCAGGATTATGTGCAACTGAAATATAGATATACTCATTCTGGAAACAACACATTTCAGGAAGAACTCGCTAAATTACCGTTTAACAAGATGCTCAATTCCATCATTTTATTTCTTAATAAAGGTTAAGCATTTCTGTCTTACTGCCTATGTAAACCCCATCTATTCGTATCCATTTTATGTGTTCATAATCTTGTATATACTTGTATCTTTTATCTTATACACGCTGGACAAAACAAACAAATAAATAAATGTCAACTGAATAGGAAGATGCTTGTTAGCACCAATGTGAATAATCACTGTATTAATTTAGAATCACGTATCATTTTATTTAGGAGCAAGTCTCACAGAACTCTGTAAAACTTCCTACTTCGTTTGCCAGAACAAAACTGAAGTGCTACTAAGAAGGCAAAGTGCAATATGGGCTCTAATTGCAATCGGTCCATTTTTGCACGTTGTCTTCCTCTGAATGTATCGCTCACGCATTTCTCCCCCCTCAAACAGCATTTGAAGAAAGCACATTGGCTAAGAGGGACGTGATAGCTTTGAAGTTAACGCGGGACTGTTGGGCTCCCCCCCACCCCCGCTACAACAAACGCAACGCCGCTCTGAATATCGCTAGCCTGATAAAGCATCCGAGTTTAGAAACCCGGGGGGGGGGGTAAAACCGGCGGAGACGCTACTCTTTTTCCCCTCCCCCCCTTGCAACCGGCGGCTCTGGGCTCCCCAAGACGGCGAGCATCCTCGCTGTCGTCATGGCAACTGGACAACTTGCAGCTTGTCCGCGTCGTCTCGGCGGCAGCCGCTGGCTAAAACGTCCCCGTTCGCCCGCTTTCGACCCTCTGTACCTCACCGGCACGTCCTCCTCATCATCATCATCCTCTCACCCCCTGCAGCTCACCCTCGCTGACCTGCCGGGCGGCGGTCTTCTTCTGACACACTTGGGCACCATCGCGTTGCAGAAACTTTTCCCCGCGTTCAAACAGCCGGAGAGCCGCAGATGGTACAGGAGCCGCGCGAGGTCAAACTAGTTCACGACGCGGAGTTGTTTCCGCCCCCTGGTGGGGTTGGCCGGCGCCTGAACGGGAAAGTTTTTTTTCTTCGTCCTCTTTCCTCGGAGCGTCTCGGGGGGTTTTTTTTGTGTGAGTTCAGAAGAAATGATTGGGATGATAGCTGATTGACTTTTATGTTTCTCCAATTGGGGTATCATATTCTAAACCACGGGATTATGGGAAAGAGTAAACGGGATTATTCAAATCTCTTTGTGGTAGCCTTATGCCCCAATCCTATAAATAGGTGCCTTATTCCTTGAACTGATAAAAATTAATTTGAAATCAATAGGTTTATCTAGGGGGTCTGTTACTCACATTTAAATATCCCGAATTTCCTTTTTTTTATTTTGATGCTAAAGTTTACATTTGTTGCAGGCGGAAAATATTTCTTTGACATATTTCTCTGAAATGCTGGTAATAGTCTTTAAAAGGAAACATGCAGTGAAATATAGCACAAGAATCTAATAGCAATTAGGTTTGTTTCTTTAGCCGTCTCCCAAATTGTCTGTTATAAGCAAACTCAAAATATTCTCAAAATCAAAACAGCAATTCCACCTTTTCTGTTTTGTAATGTGCTTGGTGCTCTCTGAGCTTGCTTGTTTTTTTGCAGACATTTCATTACCCAAATCATCAGTGCTGAGCTACAAATATTGTCCTTCATTGATTTTGTTCTATGCATTACAGCAGTGTTTATAGTGGAAAGTTTTGCAATAATATCTGTCTGCTACAATGTCAAGTTTAATAGTACCCCATATTCTGTAAGCGCTACTTAACCCAGTCTCTTTGCTTATCTTCTCTTTCTAAAGATATGGACTTCTTTACTTTTCAATAGTAAAATATTCTGACGAGAAAACTGGTCAGTTTGCTTATATAGTGCAATTTTCTAAAAGAGCCAGGTTGGGACAAAGTGGTTTGCTATAGGAATAACTGTGGTGCCTTTTTAAATAGGATTAGTGATGTCATGATGATGTTGCAAAAATGAAAATACATTACCAAAATACACTACCACTCAAGATGGTTAAATTCAAATGTACCAAAATATTATGTGTTACAATTCTTTTTGAACAGTATCAGGTCTAGATGCTTGTAAGGGATAACTTCCTTTGAGCAACTGGAATATGAGCACTGGGGAGAAGTTGATCTTGATGTGATAGGTGTTCTATAGTATAGTCTTCATTGTCATTCTACAAAATAAATGCAATGAAATTGGTTAATATACAGTATTATATTTAAGCCTTCTGGTTTGGTTCACATGACACCAAGCATGATTTCTTGTATAAATTATAGTGAACTAGATTCACACATTGTACTATTTCATCTGTTTACAGACTTCAGTGATTAGGTTCACCTTACATACTGAGCAAAAACCAAACAGATCACAGTAGTGTATCATGTGGTGTGTGAAGTCCAAGGTAGCTTCAGTATATATGAGGAGGAGGCAGCAACTGGAGAGAAGACAGCTCATTAAAAAAAAAAATAATATATAACACCTGAAGTGATAATTTGCCATTTAGAGATTGACAATGGCTTTGCATGCCAGCAATATTTATTTTATCAGTCATGGAAAATCCATTCATCCATCCAATGTCAGATTAGAATGCATAGGCTTTCAGAATACAAACGATGTTGATCAACATGATAGTGCATGACTAAAAGCATAGAACAATGGATTGTGGTACTGTGATCATTTTCAAAGCCAAAACTATTGACAGCCATAGTAGAAAGTTAAACAATCTGGTTGCGTTAGATCAATAGAATGCTCAAGATAATTATAATTACAATTTAATAAAACCTTGTGTTCTTTAGCTATAGTGACAGTCATTGTACAGTAAACTTCTATTACTTATGATGCAATCTTACATGCATTTATCGGAAGATAAATTTTAGTAATCTCACTGGGGCTTACTTATTAGTAAAAATATATAGGATAGTACTCTTATCTATTAAAAGAAAAAACCTAAATATTTTGAAGCATATAGTGTGGGTCAGTAGAAAATACAGAGAAATTCCTGCTGTGGGAACAGAAGGATCCACCTACCTCCTATTGAAATCAGGCTCAGAGTATTCCAAAAAGTCGGAACAGCCCTTTCCACAGAGTTTTGAATATTGCCATTTCTGAAAACGATATCAGATGTATAATCAATTTCTTCTTTTGTATGAATATTAATTGTATCTCCTGTATGGAAGGTAGTATGCATTGCCAGATCTCCTTAGTAACAAATATTAGCACATACTGTTTATCATGAAAGATAAACTATAAACTATTGTGACTTGATTCAGTATGATTTATGTGATTCCAGAAAACTTCTAGTCCTTCACAGGAAAACATTCTTACATTTAAAATAAACAGTTTAATGAAAAGTGAGTTCCTAAAAGAAGTGAAATACAGTAAGGATGATAACAGCCTTCTATTTTCCACTGTGTATACCTTATTTTCAGAATGCCTGACCCTAAGGAATGGTTCAAGTAGTGCTGGGAATTATGTGATTCAGCCTCCAGAGTGAACACTATTGAGATCCGGTTCCAGTATAAATGGTGTAATTATTCGTATTTTATTACCTGACAATGGAAGATACCATAGTTATAAATAAATGCTATAATTGCTTGCTTCTGTGTTAGTATTTTATAACATGTTGATCTAGATTTTATTAGTTTCTGTAATTATCCACAATGTAAGTTTATTGTCATACGTTTCAATTCTCATTTCAGAAGTACTAAAAACACTTGCTTCCTCTCTCATACATCTCTTCTCTTGGAAAAAGAGAACAAGTAACTTTAAAATCCAGGGTTTTCTTAATGAAGCTGAAAGCGCCTCTTCAGTATCATCATTTCCACTTCTAAAGAAACATAAATATTCTGCTTTTTCCCAAGGAAATCCATTCTAAAGATGGGTGGCAGCTGAATCCCTAACAAGGCAGGGCCTCTGCAGTGCGTGTTGGGGGAGAAAGAGGAAAGGTCTTCAGGTATCAGGCACAACTTTGGATAGAAGCCCTGCACCTTTATATGCGTATACAACACCAGGACACCTACAAAGGCACTTCACCTGAAGAAAATATCACATTGTTTTATAAATAGACATATAAATATGTGTTTCTAAGTTCTAAATAATATGTAGCTAATATAAGTGCGCCTCCCACCATCTCAGTGGTTTTCAGGTCTCTTTCGCGCATGTGTGGGGATGAGGCACATGTGTGGAGGGCAGGGGAGTGCAGGGGGTCATGTGTGCATGTGCAGGGAGTGGGGGCACATATGTGGGTCATGCGTGCATGCGTGAGGGTGGGGCACACATGAGTGCATGAACATGTACAGGGTGGGACGTGCAGGGGGGTTGCATGTGCATTGCATTCTGGGTGCGTGCACGTGCTTTCAGCACGCAGCGACAAAAAGGTTAGCCATCACTGGATTACAGGGTTGTAAGAAGGAAAAAAATTCTCCAAAATAAATCCACAGCTTACTTTTCAGTACAATGTTTCGAAGCTATTTTTAAAGATAAGAAGAAATCAACCAGCGTTAATTTTCCAATATTCTTTGGGAGAAATGACAATTCTACAGCTGCCTTTCCTTTGTGTGCAGTTATTTAGAAGCTCCAATACGTGCAGCTCGCTTCACCAAATTCTTATCTATAGGATTACATGATATTATTACCATATATAATGATTGTTTACATGACACACTGAACCACATATTAGCTAACCACATTTTAGCCTGTTGTGTTGGGTTAAAACTGAAAATTAGTTAATTAACTGTAGATAAGTGTATTGTAGAAATATTATGTGGCACAGTTTCCCACAAAGACTCATGCAAACATACATGTTAAGTGTAAGTTCCATAGACTATACGGGTAGGCCTTGACTTAGAACAGTTCATTTAGTGACCATTCAAAGTTACAACAGCACCGAAAATGACTTACAACCATTTTTCACACTTAAAATCAGTGCAGCATCCTCAGGGCCGTGTGATTTACATGTGATGCTTGACAACTGTTTCATATTTATCACGATTATAATGTCCTGGGGATATGTAATAACCTTTTTTTTTACTTTCTGATAAGCAAAGTCAATGGGGAAGCCAGATTCACATAATAGCAGTGTTTCTAATTTGACAACTGCAGTGATTCACTTAACAAATATGGCAAGAAAAGTCGTAAAAGGGAGCAAAACCCACTTAGCAACAGAAACATTGGGCTCAATTGTTGTAAGTCAAGGACTACCTATACTAATCTTGCTTAAGAACATTTCCAATCACTCAGGGAGAAGGAATGGTGGTAGTACAATGTTGTGACTCTCCTCACAAAAGCCGTAGTTTATCAAGGTTGCATAGTTCAGATAAGTTTACTTACGGTAATTACTTAGGACAATACACTGAACACAAATTTCCCAATTACATTATCCTAATGTACCAGGTGAACCCAGCTTGTTGGTTGCCTAGGAAAAAATTATTTATCATTATTTATCAGATTGATGGTTTATTTGCTATAAGAACCAAAAACTTCACACTCTGAATTTCAAAAGCTATTACTCATAATAAAATTAATGAAACAATAAGAGAAAATATTAATAACAGAAGTTTCAGTATGTCCTAAAGCCAATTGTTATTTTGGATTTAGTACAAGGAAAACACAGATACTATCATCTATGCCTTCAGAACTTAGTTAACAACTCAATGTACAAGTTATTACATATATGTTATTATGCATGGATTTAATGTTCATATGGCCAAAAAAGTTTGCTTATAGGTGACATAGCCTCTTGCTTTCAGAGAATGATTTATTGTATGTACTGCAAAATCTGCTCTGAAGGTTCTGCTCGAAATACAGTATTTTGAGAATACATGCAGACAATTATGAAGAATAGAAGACAATCTATCCATATAATATTCATTTTCATCAAATTTTCTTCTCAAACAATTGACCAGGTTCTATTCTAATAAGCTATATTGAAATATATACTTGGGTACATACTTGGGTATATATTTGTTTTTTAAAGATGGGCGTTACTTGTGGTTTTTTGGGAACAGAATTAATGTTAGAAAATACTTTAAAGACATTTCAATTCAACAAAGTCTCTCTCAGGTCTACTTCCAGTCACGATGTTTTTTATCTTGTTTATCAAGTGCAAACATCATTGTTGAGACTAATGGCTTGCTCACTAAACAAATATTTAATTTGTTTCCAGTGAACTGCGTCTATGGCCATAGATGACCCAGCAGGCATTTCAGGGCAACCTGGAAATTGCTAGTGAATACAAGGATGGTGATGTATGGATAAGTTGAGTTGACAAAAACATTTTAGTATATGTCTTATGCCACCGTGGATTTGTATTCTCATCAAAGAGCTATATTTTAACTGGCATTTGCATCTAGTAATGATGAGCATAAATAAGAGTATGGAAAAACAAAGACATCAGCTTGACAACCAAATTGTTGGTCTGCACCAGGGGTGGTTTCCTACTGGTTCACCCCAGTTCAGTGGAACCGGTAGTGGAAATGCCGACTGGGTCTCCAAACCGGTAGGGATGGCATGCTCGCCATGCCCCCAAACCAGTTCCCCAGTTGCTGCAACATCTTTTTTTGATGTTTTAAAATGTTCTGCGCATGCGCAGACCTATTTATAGGTAACTGCACATGCGCACCAAATCGGTAGTAATGCCAGCAGAACCCCATCCCTGGTCTGCACTGCTATATTTCCCATAGCTATCTAGTGTTGCAAAATTTGGACCATGAAAAATTAGGCAGAAAACTTGACTTATTCAAGTTGTAGTATTGAAGAAGGCTCCTGTTCATTTTTTGTTAAGCAAAGGGGACAAACAAGCAAGTAACAGATGTATTATTGGAAGGCAAAATCACAAAAATCTTACTTATTTTCACCATGTCAGGTGATCAAACTGATTGGGAAAAGGCATTTATGCTCAGCAGTAAAAACAAATGAGGGCACCAAAAACACCATGACTGGACACCCTTAAAGCTGACAACAGTCACAGCATAAAATTGAAAGAAACCATACAAAATCAGAAAATGTGGAGAGAGCCTAGTCCATAGAATTGTCAAGAATTGGACACAGTTGAATAGATACCATCATCATCAATCTTCTATATACATCTATACAGTCCTAGTCATATAGATTTATACTTCAGGAAATTTACTTCTAAGGTAAGCTAGCCTTAAGGCTTCTATTCTAAACACAATTAGTAGAAAGTAATTTTTAGTAATACAAAAGAAGGAAGTCAGTAGATGCTTAGAAAGTAATTGCATTGACTGTGACGGCTAGTTTTGAACTGCTGGATGGAAGCAAAGAAATTGGGCAGTTCCAAACTGCTTCTCTCCTGTGCTGCTCCTACCAACTTCAGAAACTTGGATCTGTGTTGCAATAGGTGGACAGTGGGGCCAGGCAGCTGGTGGGGCCACACTACAGGGCTAATTGGTAATTCTCCTAGTCTTTGCTCTTCCCCACTAGATTGAGATGGCAAACCTCAGTGGCTGGCTTCTATGTGGAATCGTCTATCAGTTCCTGCCTTTTCCTTTCAGGGATTTTCCCCTTGTCAATACTTCCTGTACCTTTCCTTCATGTTTAGATACATGGATGCTTTTACACATGGAGGGGGGGAGTGAGGGAGATGGAGAGAGAGATTTAGCCCTCTTATATTACATCTTTTAACATTTACACAGACTGTTTCTATTTTTAATCCTTTTGGTCTGCTTTTGGTACCCTTGTGTTTCCAACACTACGATAATCAAAATTAATAAGGAACAGGATGTTCTTTCGTTTCCACTTTCCTCTGTAGGACCATGGAAACTTCATAGCAATGCTGAGCTCATTGTTTAGTTTCATACAAACAAAGTTCTAGTGTTCCTACTTGTAATGTAAGGAAATAAAAGGAAGGCAACACAGAAAGACCTTAACCTATGACCTACTGATTCAGCTACTGATTGAAGTTGCAGTGCCACTGAACAAATGATCGTTACAACCAGTCCTCAGAGTTCCAGCCATCCTAGCACCCCATGGTTGCTTGGTTGCAATCTGGGCATTTGGCAATCTGTTTGCACTTACGACCAATTGCCAACTATGCTAGGCAGGAGTTTGCTGTTTTTCTAGGCCAGAACTGCACAATGTTGTCCTCAACCCATCAGCAACCTACCACAAAGAAAACATCCTCCCGTGTTTGTTACCTCCATGTCAACAGTAGTATTTTCTCACTTCTGCCACATGCTGTGCTTCATTTTGTTATAGGTGATCCCTTTGCTCCAAACAGCTATTGTCTGATGAGCATGCCCCTGCCCTTTGAATTTGGATGCAGCCCTCCATGTCAATCATCTGAGTTACAAAGCTTCCTGCTCACCACCACCACTTCATAAGGAACATTTTCATGCTAAACTGCCCTTTTCTCCATTGATAAAATTATGTGTTTTCTTAATGTTCATTGGTGGTGCATTGAAACATTGGACATTGCTTTTTCTTTTTCTTTTAATATCCCTAGGTAAGTGCTGAGGCTACTAGCTGCCCTCATTTCCCTTGTACAAATTGTCAAGAAAATTTTTGAGCCATATGAAATTAGAGTTCACTGTTCTTCTTTTAGAAGAAGGTGATGGAAGAATAGGTAACTGGAAAAACTAAGAAACTGTGGGTTCCCCACTGATGGATTTGAACTGCTCAGAATAGGAAAGCAATATACTGAGCCTGGGATTGGAGAAGATGACTTCTAAAATCCCATATAACTATGTTATAATCCATATAACTATGGCTCTATGATGTTAGCCATTGTTTGCTCATGCAAATGGAAACCATGTATCCTCAAAGATCCACCCACAGAAAGAAAAGTGATCAGTCCTTATTTTTGCAGCATGTGTAGGAGAAGCAAATAAGTATGGGAATCCACTAATCGGAGGCCATCAAGATAGAACACCTGGCCAACAGAATTGCTTGAAATCCAGACACCAATTTTTTTAAGCTAAAAGTACCATTCATAAACAGATTAAGACTGCTGGGAAGAATTGCACTAAGAACTTTACCTGCCAGGAAATAATGTAGCAAAACAATTTACATTTCTTTCATAGACTAGTTTATTATACAATTGAAAAAGAGACATTTTCTACAAGCTTATGTTGAATATTTTTCACATCAATCATGGAGAAAATATTCCGAACTTCCTAATAACTCTATAAACTCACTTAAAGTGCCTTCCACTGAAATATTCATGGATATAATATTGAATGAATTCATATTGTGCTGAAAATTCCTCTTGGTGTTCAGCAGTGTTTTTCAACCTTGGCAACTTTAAAATTCCTTGTTGGCTGGGAAATTGTGGAAGTGGAAGTCCACACATCTTAAAGTTGCCAAGGTTGAGAAACACTGATTTAAAGTACCGTCTAGCTAGTATATCTGGGAAATTGTTATCCTTTGAAGCTATTAAATCACCCTTGCTTTAAGAGATGAGAACTGGGGAAGATAAAATGTCCATCACCCATACCTCCATTCCCTCTGTATGTATTACACAATTCACTTGGGTTTGAGAATGAGGCACATGGGTGGGTTTATGAACATAGCATGATCAGGGCTCAATATATTTCATATTAGATTCCATACTGATCAAAAGGGGGCAAGAAAAGTATTCTTTTCCTCTATCACTCTGATAGTTACAAAAACCCACACTTGTTGATGGGTTCCAATAACATCCTCTAAATTTTATAGTGAAATCAGATAAAGAATTGGGATAATCTAAACATATCTGTAGTGTGAGTTCCTGATGTCAGAAGGGTATTCAAACCTCACAGTTTCTCCAGATAACATTCTTGCATGATGTGCTTTCCATTTATTTCTTGTAGAGTCACATTCTAGAATTCTATTAAGTAAAAAAACCAAGATTTCCTGTCTCATTTAGTCTCTTAGGATATAGTCAACCACCCACGGCTTAGCCAACAACATCACATGCCTAGAATGGCACTGCAAGGTGGAATTCAGTTTCTTCAGTGTAGGAGAGGATAGACTTAGTCAGTGCTACCTATAATATAACAGTTAATAACTTTATTTCAGGAAAACCAAGTGGGAAATATGTCCTGCATACAGAAAACAGCCAGGTAGCTATATCACCTAAAAACTATAAATCAAAGGAATTTATAAAATTATTTTAAAAATAGCATACCATTATTAATTATTATTTCATGATTAAACATCTGTCTAAATACAAATAATGAAACATAACAGATAACTTGGAAATTGCCCTTTAAAATATATTATGTTTAGAATTTCCCTTCACAGAAATAAAATCAATCAATCATTCTGAAATTCATATTAATCCTTTAAATACACATTTTCTACCTCCTCTTATAAAGTTAGTTCCTTTGTTGTTGCTGTTGTTCATAGTATACCAAGCAATACCAATACCATAGTATACCAAGCAACGTTACAGAAGTCACACTTGTGAGAAACCTTTCGCAGGCCAAAACATGGGTCTTTTAGGTTTTTCATTTTCCTGTTTAAAAAAAAAAGGAAACGAACAGGTGAATTTCAAATATGTAATTTTGATCTGTATAAATCTGCAACTCTAGCATATCCTGATTTATTCAACAGTCTCTTCACAATGAAGTTGTGGGTGTGCCTAAATAATAGACTCTACATTATGATAATATATGGAAAGGAACACCTTCATTTAAACAGTATTTGGGAATATATTCTCAAACACATCAATTCTGTACCAACAGCTTTGAACAGAATTAGCTTTGTGGCCATTTAGGTATGAGGAGAGTTTGCTCTTAAATTCTTACAGCATGTCTTCGTCTTCTTTTAGGCTGGATACACTCCTGCCTATATGAAGGCCACTGCAATCCTTCCGGGGTTGCTTGACTATTCTCGTGTTCCACATCTTCTAAATCAGAATCATCTTGTTGTACCAAGGGGAATTGCCTCATTGGATAAATTTCCTTGAGCTTGCTTTCAAAGAATATTTCCAAGCATCTTCCAGCCTCAGCAACCTCTGAATCAGGCTGCAAAAGAAACACCATAATTAATTTGTCATAATGTTATTTAGAATAATAAGTCTTTATTATTTTACCTGTTAAGGATATTTATTTTTAAAAACTAAATCACTTTATAGTAACATACATATATTACAATATAACAATAGCACTTAGACTTATATACTGTTTCATACTGCTTTACAGCCCTCTCTAAGCAGTTTTGCCCCCCACAATCTGTGTCTTTATTTTACCGACCTCGGAAGGATGGAAGACTGAGTCAACCTTGAGCCAGTGAGGATCAAACTCCTGGCAGTCAGCCGAATTAACCTGCAAATACTGCATTCTAACCACTGCGCCACCACAGCTCATGTATAAAGCCAAAAGATTAGTTGCAACATAGACTAAGAAAAATGGTCAACAGCAATAGCATGTCAAAATAAACAATAATATATGTTAGCATAATATATATAGTGGTATCTCAGTACTCATCTTAATTGGTTCCAGGAGGCATGATAATACCAAAATTGATGAGTACTAAACAGTTTTTTCCCATAAGGAATAATGTAATGAGTCACAAGGCAGCCAACACCAACAAGTTCTAGCTTGTGCATCAAGTACAAAACAAACAATGAGGACAAAATGTTTGTGTCAAAATGCACTGAGTACATATTCAAGGAGTTCCAAAGCAGCTGAGAACCAAGGTACCGTTATAATATATATTATACTATGTAATGGACCCAGAGTGGTTGGTACATAAGTTTAATAAATTATCTGTCCACAATAATGTGAAGTTAGAGCTGCCAGTTCTTCATCTGATATTGGCTTTCATATGCATCAAATTCTTTCAAAGAACCTAGAATGTCATAATGTAGAATATCATTATGTATCAGTATAGTATATGTGTGGATCCAAGCAATCTGGCCTTTTGCAACTGACAGGGAATTTTGTCAATGTGCACATTTTCTAAGCGCTTTCCAAGATTTTTTAGTATGGCACCCAGTATATTAGTAACCCACTGAGACCACCACAGCCAGTATACGCATCTTTCATTTTTGATTTTCAGCTCTCGATATCTCTGATGTTCTCTAGTTTTTTCTTATATTCTACCATCTCATCACATCAATTATTCACACTTCCTTTTCAATCTCAGTTAAATGCAGTGGGTTATCAACCAATACTTTATCAGTTTGTATTCAGAAATCTCACAATATTTTAATCTACTTGTTAGCCACTACTTTTTCAACTATATGTTCCTATTTTTTCATACCTGGCATATGGTAATTTCTACAGATGCTTCAATGAATCATTTTAGTGACTGCTTTATGTCATTGACTGTAAATCAGTGTGTGATCTCACATGAGCTGAGTATATTATTATAATGTGTACATTGAATATAATTTAAAATTATCAGCACATCAAAATGGTGATAAGAAGCATGGATTCTTGTTAATATAAGAAATGAATGGCAGCTATGCACTGAAACAGAACACAGATTAACCATTCTTCTAGATTCCTTATCTATTGTCAAACTCAATATTTTGAAAATTAATAAAGTTTTAAAAGCTATTAATAGTCTCCAGTGCCCTACAGTTGAATGACAGGTTTTTCAGATTCAGTATTTTACTACTAGAATTTTTTTATAAAATAGATGAAGACAAGCAATGATGACAATAAATTACAATTTGCTGAAGACATGTGAACTATAACGTCTAAAAGTAGCTGGGCACAGAATAAAAGGAAGAAGTACTCCTTTCTCCTTTACTTCCCTTAAAATTATTTTGAATTACAGTTTTCAAAATTAAAATATTCAAACCAGAACTAATACCAGTGATTTTCTATATGCATCTTTTCTTATTGTACCTCTAACCAACTCCATATTTTCTTTATCTACAATATCATTTAAAAACTAAAATAAAACTATCCATTGCAAAAGAAAAGCCATGTCCTTTTTGTGTATAAATATGTGCTGAATTCTGGAATATTGGAACTTACATAGTTGAATGTTCCACAGTTCCAAAACATAAGACGCACATCAGCCACCAGCTCTTCTGAAGAGGTATAATGTAGTTGGTCTTCTTTCTGAAGTTTTTTCCGAATAGTGGACAAGTCCATGGGCTTCTTTATAATCTGATAATAATGGCGAGCCTGTACATAATCCAATTAGCAGAATATTTCATAAATCCCATAATGCTAAATCATTCACAAAACAAATATTTCCTTAATATTTGTAATTAGTAATTCTAATGAAACCTCAGAGTTTCTCTGGAACCTAAAGAAGCCCATAACTTATGCATATTTTGGAGTGAGGTCCCACTGGTTGATATGGGGCTCAAGATGGTGTCATGTTTTGAAACTAATTTTTATTGGGAGAAAAGGGCAAACTTATTAAATACATGACTACAGAGTCATAATATTTCAATGAATTTTAATTCAATGTTTAGTCAAATTCAATGGAATAAAATTCAATTTACCTTTGTCATGACCCTGCTCCTAATTTTAAGGAGAGTGTGTTAGGAATATAATCGAATGGTTGGGTTGGCAATATATAAATCATGTAACAATGTTGTACCTGTTTCTATAAATCATACTGTAAAATGTGATTGGTTGCTGTTTCCTCAATCGGCCATAAGAGGGAGCCAGAATGACTGTTAGCTCTCTGTTAGATGCTGGGCTGATCTGATCTGAGTGTTTTGGAAGCTGGCTGTTAGAAAGTGCCGTGAGCTTTTGCAACTGCTAGTACTTTGAGTACTGAACTGATTATATGATACTGTACTATATTATTTGGATTATCCCTTAATTGAAAGACATTGCTGACTGACTGTTTTATCCGTGTATGACTTGGACTGTTTGATGGACTCTGATACCTCTATTTCCACGAAAGTAAAAGCCTATTTAAACTGCAGTGTCTCTGTATGCTGGTTTGTGTGATCTCCAACACAATTCTCACAACTCTTCTCTAAATGCACTCGCTCTCCCAACGGGGAGCTTACCTAACAGAGTGGCCAGTTCAATCCATTCAAAACAATGCAACCATTGACCCAAAATGTCTAGGGAGATTCTCAGTCATCCAGGTCATGGTTGTCCCAAAAATGCTCTTTTCAAGAGGCAACTGGCCTTCAGTTCTGACTGAAGAAGCTTCTTGGATAAAAAGTGAAATGTCTTCAAGGGAAAAAAATGACTTCAAGGCCAGTTGTCTTTTGAAAAAGACGCCTTTGGAACATTGACCCAAAAAAACTAGCAGGCTTCTGCTTTTGACAATACTAACCATGTGAAATGTTATGTGTATATTCAGCAAAGCACCAACAGATAAATCATGCTGAACCAATCAATTGAATGAATATCTTATACTAACTAAGAGAAAAAACTTTAAAAAGCCATGACCACTTGGTTTTTCTTGGATGGCAGATTGGTTGACATGGCTTATTGGCAAGATTAGCCTTTTCTGTGAATGACGGATTATGTACTACTTGTGGAACAATTACAAAAAAGTGATTATTTATTATTATTTAATAGAAAAGTAGAATTATACCCAATTCTCTAACATAGCAACACTCTGTCCTTTCAAAAGAAATGCCCTTAAATAAATTATAACAAACAATAAAACAATTATTCCCCAAGTAGATAGAATTTATAGAAGTCATCAAATTTACTGGCCAACTAGAGGTAGTCGTTGATTTACAACTGCTCGAAGTTACAACGGCACTGAAAAAAATGACATATGACCATTTTTCAGACTTATGACTGAAAAAGCATCCCCATGGTCATGTGATTTATATTCAGATGCTTGGCAACTGACAGTGTCCCTGGGTCATGTGATCACCTTTTGCAACTTTCTTAACAAGCAAAGTCAATGGGGAAACTAGATTCACTTAACAACTGGATTACTAATTTAACAACTGCAGTGATTCACTTAACAAATATGGCAAGAAAAAGTTGTAAAATGAGGCAAAGCTCACTTAACAAATGTCTCACTTAGCAACATAAATTTTGGGCTTAATTGTGGTCGTACGTTTAGGACTATCTGTACTGTATTCATATCAATATCAAAAGGCACATTGTGCCTCCTTCTTCCAGCTTTGTACATGCAGTACTGTATATGGAAAGAAAACTGGAACAGTGTTTGAAAGTCCATTGAATCTCCAAACTGCCTTTATATTCTTTTTTCTGTTTACAAATCTATCAACTGATTCAACTACAAGATTAGATCAATTTCTAATGTAACTGGCAATTTTGTTGAAACAGTTCTGCTCATTTACAGTAATTGGTAAAAGCATTTTCATTGTAAAAGGCAAAGACAAAAAAGACTGTACACACTGAAAGGGTGGGGAAAAAGTAATCATTGATTGATAAGGTCATACTGACCAGAGAAGTTACTTCCTTCTGTATACTTACCAGGGGACTGACTGGTTCATGGAATGGAAGACTCAAGCTATTGCAGAACAGTGAAAGCACCAATTTTTCACACTTCTATAAAATACAAATCTACAATTAACCTATGTATAATAAATGGCTACATGAGCATTTATGTTCTGTACAAACATTTATACTGGCTTCAATCAAGAGTTTTTACACAGACATTTGAATTTCTTAATATTCCTAGTTTTTCATAGTATAATTCTAAAACAGGTTGATCTACGTGCAGCTCAAAAGAAATTCTTGGCTAGAGTCCACTCTTTCACTTCTATTGTTTTAGCATAATATCTATAGCACAATTCAGCGCACTGCAGTAATACAACTAGTTTACTTTACTGTAACATACTCTGAATGCAGTAGCCCTGATCCTATTAGCCTTTTGCAAGGCATGAAGTTGTTTCTCCAGGCATACAGGCCAGGAGGTTAGACTAGCTCTGCAGGTGTTGATTTGTGTTTTTGTGACTGGGGGTGGTTGCTTTAATTTTGGGCATTGTGGATTATATGCTGGGGTTTGTGTTTTAATCTTTGTACACCACCCTGAATCACTATTATGAAATGGTCAGCCGTACACATAATTTAAATAAACACATTCCAAGTTAAAAATTAGTACAATGTAAAAAATATCCTGCACATATTTTTCTTATCCCCTTTCATTTAATAAAAAAGAAGAAAGCCAAAATAATTCAAAAACTGCTTAATTTATCTAGATAAAATTCAGTCCAGATCCTACTGTAACTCAAATCTAAGAACTCAGTTCTGCCCCGTTCTTAAAGAAGCTCTTTCAGTGCTGTTTTCTGGGTCATGCAAACCTACTGAAAAGGGAAAATACATTATTGGCAAAGATAGATTTGTCATTAATATTGTTGCCTAGACTTACCTTTTGGTCATATTCACCAAGGCCATAAACTGGTCTTGCTTGCATGAGTGTATTATAGTCAAATCGTGTGTTTTCACAATCATAGACTACCTCTGGTGTTTCCACATTGCGACAAAGTGTGCACACCCATTCACCTCTGCAGCACAAAAAAAAAAACAATATGCACATTGGGCTACTGTACAGTTTGATTAAAATGCCAATGGTAGACATTGACTTAACCAACATTCCATTAGACTTCAGATTTTTTAAAATCTGAAATACTAAATCAGGGAAGAATTTTCTTTTACTCATTACTCCTGGCAAAAAAAAAAATCCATTGCAACAAATAATGTAGAAATCTATATAGATTATACATTCCTTAAGTTATTATAACAAGTTTAATAACATAAGACAGGACAGAGACATAAACAGGATTCACAAACATCAGAAGCAAAGAAAAAGTTATGATATTCTTTCAAACATACTTTACTGTTTGTAGGAAATTAGATTGTAATAACCTTAAAAAATACCCAAACAAGTCTTTTTAATGTTTCTCCAACTAGTTATTCTCAATGTTTGTCTTGTTTCTTTTCAAAAATAAAATTTCTGTTTGAAACATATACACTGTGTTAGATTTTTTCTATAACCAGAGGTGGTATTCAGCAGGTTCTGACCAGTTCTGGAGAATCGGTAGCAGAAATTTTGAGTAATTCGAAGAACCGGTAAATACCACCTCTGACTGGCCCCGCCCCCATCTATTCTCTGTCTCCCAAGTCCCAGCTGAGGGAATGGGGATTCCCATTCCTTTATCCAATATCCTTTCTCTGCCATGCCCACCATGCCACACCCACTAAGCCATGGCCACAGAACCAGTAGTAAAACAATTTAAATCCCACTACTGATCCAAACTTAACATTGAGTAAGTTCTTATTTATTCAAGATTTCCAAACAAGCAAACAAAATTAACAGGAAAGAAGCACTAAAAGTAGCACATCAGTTTAAGGACAGGTGTTTAATATTTGGGTATGTATGTTCTAAAGCAGCTCACTTGCAAAGATCTAGCCCTAAAGGAGAGAACAGTTAATTCTAATTCTGTTATACTCACACAGGAAAACTAAGTAATGCAGGAACATGGCATGAAAGATGAAACACCTTTGGGCAGTAATCACAACACAAAAGTTCTCCTCCATTTAGGCAAACAGCACAAAAATCTTCATTCTCAATAGTGTGATCTTCATGAGGAAGCCCAGATTTCTTCATATTATTACTTAGCCTGTGATCTCCTGAAGGAAGTAACACCTGTTCAGTCAGCTGGCTTGTGAGGATCCTGCTTTTCTCCAGGTTTTCTTCAAGTTTAGGATTTAGACTTTCAGATGAATGTCCTTGATTGACCTGGGATGAAAAGGGAAAACATTTTCACAAAAAGTGCTTGATATACTACAGAAGCTTACATACAGTACATTTTCTGTAGAGAATGTAATATATTAGTTTCTTCTGAAGACTGGATATTGGGCAGGTTTCCTGAGGTTTCAATTTACATAATCTGGAGTTAACACTTATTATATAATTCATTAATTTTCATTAGTTTTAAATGGCCTAACCAACATAGTCATCGGCTAATTATAAAGCTAAAATGTTAGCATCTGAATGGAAGTATACCTTATAAGTTAGACATATAAACTAGTGGTGGGGTTCAAAATTTTTACTATCGGTTCTGCGGGTGTGGCTTGGTGGGCGTGGCAGTGGAAGGATACTGTAAAATCTCCATTCCCACACCATTCCAGGGGAAGGTTACTGCAAAATCCCCATTTCTTCCCGATCAGTTGGGACTTGGGAGGCAGAGAATAGATGGGGGCAGGGCCAGTCAGAGGTAGTATTTACTGGTTCTCCAAATTACTCAAAATTTCCGCTACCAGTTCTCCAGAACTGGTTAGAACCTGCTGAATACCACCTCTGATATAAAGCCTTCCTTATAGCCTAACTGGCCTTTTAATGAAAAAAGACTCCTTCCATTTAAAGAGGGAAAGAGGTTCAATGAAGACACACTAAACATGGGCGTCAAACTCACAGTGTGACATTGCTGTCATGTCATGTGATGTGATGTTTCACGATGTTTTTCCCTATTCATGGAGCTGGGGTGGGCATGGCTTGCATGTGACGCATCCGGCCCGCTGGCTACCAATTTGTCCATGATCCCCAGTAAATGCTACTAAATGCATTTGAATAAAATGAAAGAAAAAAACCCAAGTTAAGGCAGATAAATTGAATTTACCTTAATAGCCATGCTTGAAGACTGAGTACCACATTCAATAATCAACAGAAATGTCCCATCATGTGTACTTTTCTGTGGCTGCAATTTAAAAATTGGAAGCTCTCCAGATTCTGATGTGCATATCTTCAATCGTTCCAATCGCACATATGGAATTTTCACTTCTTTGGCACAAATTCTAAAAAGTGTTAAATAGTGGATCAACTTTATCAGTTCTATGGGTCATTCCTCTATCTTACCTTTATCACTGTAACACAATTCGGCAGATTAAGTCAAAATGTTCTATTTTGTTAATATTTAAATCAGTACTGATATTTTAACATTGTTTTTATTAATTTATCTTATATTTCCACACTATCATCTCTACACAATAGTAAGCTGTTAGCACATTTCCACACTCAAATAATTTTTATACTGACTCCATCTATTCGTAATTTTGGAATGATGTCTAGACAGAAAAAAGAAATTATGATTTCTTACAATGCATATGAAGGAAATATCTGATTTTAAGAGACATATACAATTGCTAAATTAGATAAATTAAAGTGGAAAATGGAGTTTTATAATCATAGTATCATGTTATAATTTTTGCAGGATATATAATTCCTTTGAATTAGTGAGACATTTATGCCACTCCTATCTTATTAGGTATGGTACTAAACATAATAGCTAGATACATTTAGTATTCACATCTGCAGTTTTACAGACAAATTTAGTTTTCCATTTACTGTATAATTTGGATTAATTCATGTTTCATACATTTCTCTCCTCTAGAATTGCTTCATTCTACCTTGATTATATCAACACTCGATTAATTCCAATTTACATACTTTCTAAATGAAAAAAAAATTCTTTTCTTAAATTCCTTAAAGTTGTAGGATCCATTAATTCTGATTACCTGTTGTTCTCACTAGTTTTAATTTCCTTTTCAAAATGTTCTTCTTCACAGTTAGGACTATCTACAAGAAATAAAATGAGTAAAATAACACAAAGCTACCTTGATTAAAGAGAAGATTTTTTTTAGCAATCAAAATACAGACCTATAGTAAATTTCTCACAGAAGTACAGGTAGTTTTCAACTTCAATTTGTTTAATGATGGTTTGAAGCTACGATGATACTGAAAAAAATGACATACAACACATCCTTGAAGTTACAACTGTCTCTCTCTCTCTCTCTTTCACACACACACACACACACACACACACACAGGGTTACAATTCAGACACTTGGCAACTGACTCACATTTACGACAATTGCAGCACCTTGTGATCACATGATTGGAAATTGTGATATTTTTTTCCAGCCAGCTTATAACAAGTAAAGTCAGTTTGTGTGTGTAATTTGCTTAATAACTACCGGTATGTGGTTTGCTTAATGACCATGGCTGCAATAAAAATGGTTGTAATCAGGTCTGGTCACATGATTGCATCACAGTCATCAAAATTCTAGTCCTGATTTTCATAAATTCAGGATTATCTGTAAGATTTGCTCCAATGGAATCCACTGGAACATGAACAGGTGTATTCCACAGAATTTCTTACTGTTGCCTCAAAATATTTCTTAGTTCAAAAGACGTGAACAAGGTATTGAGAAAGTTGCATACAGGACAAAGATAGCTACATTTTGACGACGATGTGCAGATAACATGAATATCAGAAGTTGTAATTCTGGGCTTTTTTTAAAAAAAAGTATGTCACATTTACTGGACTTAGATTGGTATGCATATCCTTAATTCCTTCCTTCCGTAGTCCATTAACAGAGAAATCATGTAAGAAGAGAGAATTCATGGCAGAACAGCTCCAAATGCTTGTTCAATTGATGCTCCAAAAACTATAAAGAAGGACGGTGAGTTTTTGCTTTAAACTTAATCCACTGTTTGCTTTTAACATTTACAACAGTTCCAGGGATTTTCTCCAATTACAGGAGAATATTGAGAAATAAGGGCTTTGTATCCAGCAGATACTGACTCTGCTTTAATATGTCACTCGGGTGATCGTTTTAGTTCCTCACACAGCTCTATTGGTGGAGCTCATCCCTGGAAGTCAAAGGGAATTTGAAGTTTTCTTTCCTGTCAGCATGCAAATTTCTATATTCGTTCATAGGAAAACTTAGAATATCTATGATTCTTGAAACCTCTTAGGGATTATAGGATTGTATTCTAATACATGAGGCAGGAAGGGCTGGAACAAAATGTTCTTGGACTCTATTAATATAGAGATAGTTTTGTTTTTCTTTGTACTTATGAATCTGCTTTTGTGTTTTCCCGAAGAAGGGGGCATTGCTAATCTTATTTATAATACTGACCATCATTAAGTGTCAATATGTTTACCTCAGAAAGTAAATGCTTTTTACAAAAATCTTTATTAATAAAGCAACATTACAAAAATTAAGATACATTTAACATATAACATATCTAAAAATAGACTGATCTATTCACAAAGTTTCCCTATTTCGGACCTGACACAAGTCTAAAATCTTATCAACTCTCAATTATGAATCTTAAATTCATAAAGTTATTATCTGAGAGCACAAGTCCTCCACTGGCAACAACGTTAGTGTCTGGAGGAAGCTAGGAGCTTGGTGGTTTTCCAACGGCCTTTGCTGTCAGCAAGGAGCACTGCTGGGGTGGGATCCAACCACGGTGAAGACCTTTACTGCATTCAAGCAGGCGGAAATCTGCTGGTAGTTCTCCTTCCGGCAGTAGTCAGCAGGAAGCCACAAAATGGGTGTTCTGGGGTGGGGGCAGGGAAGAGTCAGTTTTAGGTCTACTGGATACAAAGCCATCCTATTCCCTCAAATGGACCTAATTGGTCCTGTCAGCTATACAACCCTGGAGTTGTCATAAATAATAGCCCCTCCCTAAATGGGAAAGGAGAATATTATAAATTCAAAGATCCACTGGGGCAAAAAAGCTAAAGGAAAAAAAATGGTTCTGTCTGAGATAAGACAGCAGAGCTTAAGATATAGCAGAATTCAATAGCAGTTTCATTCTGAAAGAATTGCCATCAATGGTATCCTTGTATAGAAAATACATATAGCCTAATTTGGATGTTACTAGAGCCTGAATGACAGTTGGCAGATCTGTTGAAAATGTCTATTCATTCTACAAAATTACATCACTTTTACATTCCGTAAACTGGCCTTGCAATACTAGTTAATCACAATAAATAAAATATGCAAAGGAGGATGATCAAGTGATGGTGATGGTATCTGGATGCTTCCAAAATATCATTCTTGAATAGCCAAACTCCCTGCTACCTTTTCTATCTTAATGCATAATAAACTTTTCTCTGCTACTTCTCTTCTCAGCAGTAGTATAACATTACTGATAACATTTAAAATTGTATTGTATCATTTTTTTTACTTATTATGTTATCAGGCTCATTCAAATTAACAGATCTCTAATATACGGTAATAGATCTCTAATATTAAATCAAGCCTAGACAAATATTCTATTTGTCCTATTATTAGCAGGGAAGTTGATTCATGTTTACTAAAGGCCAGTATAGTGGACTTTAATAGAAAACATGGGACAATTACAGAAATCATAATTTAATTTATGGTTTCTCATTATAAAACATTTGTATTTTCAGCAGCAAATCTTGAAATAATTATGCTATGCAATATATGATTTTAAACATCCATGAAATAAAAAAGAAGAAAAGTCTGGTACCTTCAGTGTGTCCTGGTTTGGGATTAACAGATTGCATGAAGGTTGTGTTGCTGATAAGTAAGGGAGAGGAAGTACATGGCTGAGTTTTCTTCACTGAGAGATTAATAGGCTCTTCCAGAATATTTTGTAAAGGAAGAGCCATTTCATTCATGTCTTTTGATTGCGCAGTGACAATATTGCTCCCAAGAGGATAACTCACATGGCTAAACTCTTCATTTTCCAGCTGGTAATTGAAGAGAAAAAAATGAAATTTGCAAAATATTTTATACATCAACAAAATAATCAATATAAAAGCAGAATTATTTTATTCCGTCTCAGAATGCTTCACTCTGAGGGACACACAAGCATGAGTTCAAATAATTTAAGATCTTTGAAAACCACAGATCTACAAAAAAAATTCACAAATGTCTCAACTTCCTATCAGTATCAGGCTAATTCTATGTGGCAACAGCAAATTACTTATTTAACACTGCCAATAAAATTCCTTGGAATTGTTCATGAAAATCCAAAGTCTAACTTTTCTTTGAAGGAGACTTTTAACTTTTTGCCATAAGAACAGAAAAGTCACGCAAGGATTCTAGGGTGATCTCTATGTCAAGAAATAAGAAACTCTTGGCAGGAATTTGATCTGCATTGGAACTTTTGAAATTAACTGGGTTTATACAAAAGGCACCTTAGTACTGAAGTTCCAGATAACTTAAATGAGACTGCATAAAAATACTGGCACAATTTTTAAGGTTCTAACAAACTTAGCAGATATTTTTTCAGCTATGTGGTGGTTTAGCAAATAAACTAGAATGACCATTCTTGTGATTCCCCCCCCCACCCCCCACTTCCGTCCCTACCAAATGATTATCTGATGTATAACTATTCTTACCTTGCAAACTGGATTTACCAAAGGCATGCCACCAATTGCTAAATGTTCAATATTTTCAGAACTCAGGGTCCTCGTTCTATCCAAGGACAGATTATAAGTAGATACAGATTCAGGAAGCACTTCAGAGACGTGTGATACATTCTGGGGCAGGCTAGGTGTTGCACTGCAGATTTCTTTTGCCTGTGAATCAGCTTGTCTGGGTGCCCTTGATGAAGATAAATCAACCTCTAAAATGTTTGGAAAACCCACTATGTTCATTGAAGCTGACCGCTGGGGGAAGAGGGGGAGAAAAAAGACCATAGGAAGCTCAGTATTCATTGCAACATTAATTCTTTCACTATGAAGGTTTTTGTAGCTTGATTGCAATATTAAAATATTTAATTGTTTTATCTTGTTGAACACCATTCTGAATGTTTATCATAACAATGATCTATTTTAAATGTTTGAATCTACTAAAAGGTTCCTCAAATATCGGTCAACATATGTTTTTCTTAAAATTCATTCATTCATTCATGGACAAATCTCCTAACAGAAAAGATCTTTTGTCATCTCATATAAAAATAGAAAATGCTTCTTAAAACCCTCAGATATAAAATTTAAAAGCAAAATAAATGGCTTTTCACAATAATTATGTTAATAAGGTTGCAAGTACGTACGTAATCTTCAAGTAAATTTTACAAAATTATGATTTTTCAACAAGTTGTATTTTGATTTATTTTATATAGAAGGAAAGAAGATCGGTTTTTTTCTGTTATTATATAAATATGTTATTTTTCCTATGCTAGGGCACAATTTTTAATATAAAACTATTTGTTTTAAAATATTTGTATACTATTTCCTATTTTTTAAAAAATCTCAAAGCCATTAACAATAAAATTGCAATCTATCTCAACACCTGATTTAATTATATATGTTTGATTTTAGTAAAGAAGCTTTTTCGCTCAGTAAAAACATTCTATCAAATTCACCATTTTCAAAAATTGGCCAGATGGAAGACATTTTTTCTTTAAATTCCTTGTTTACTTTTCTCTCTTCTTTTCTTGTCTTAAGTTCCCTATTTTATTTCTTGTTTTTTTCCTACTCTGCCACTGATGTCTATGGGAAGGTGATAATGGGTCCAATCCTAGGATATTTTGAGACAATGGAAGTAATTTTCCTGGGAAAATTAAAGTGCTACATATGTAATAAGAAACATAAAAAGATGGTTCGTGAGTTTATGTGTGTCTCAAAGTAGCAATTGAATTATGTAACAAATGAACTGCAGCTATGGACACTGCATGCTGGACATTCAACCCAAACATGTAAGCATCATGAATTTCTGATGTGACATCTCGAAATAACTATTCATTCAGCAGCCAGCTGGTATGCTTCTAAATCGAATGCAACATTATTCTGAGTCAAATATAATAGGCAAATTCATAAATGAAACTTCATTTTAGATTTTCCTTAATTCTGTGTTTATTTACAATCTTAAATCAGCGGTTTTTCCATTTAATCAGAATGCCTTTTCTTACAGAACTGCATGAAAACTGCCTTGTCACAAGAAGAGTTATCTCTTTACCCTTCATGCTTTTACCGATGTACAAAAATAATTCTAAAATGAAGCTTTTTTTCTCAGGCATATTGAAAACTTTTAGATTAATTCCCAGAACAAAAAATCATTGTCTGGGGGTCTTGTAAGATTTGGATTTGATAGATACAATAATAACTACTCTTAATACTCTGTGTGAGAATTGTTTTCTTAATATTTTAATGAATAATTTTAAATCTAATAAGCCTATACATACTTGAGAATTAGTTTCTCAAATTGTTCATATTATTGTGAGATTTTCCCTATAAATCTTTCTATTAATTTTTCATTAGAGAACTCTATTACAAAATATGGAACACTACATATATGATAGAGTTATAGTATTTGGTTCATCTATTGATTTGTGGAACTTTCATAGACTGTGTGTTCTGAAAAAAATTCTTCCCAACTGGAGATTCCATATTTGTAGAATATTAGAGATATTAGAGCTTCCAAGTACTAGAGTCAGGATTTGAAGTATCTCCAAATATCCCAAAATTTTGTAACTCTCGTGTGACTACTCTATGTATTATTGGGTACAGTATTACAGTAAAGTATTAACCGCTTATCCTTGATTGGTTCCAGTTAAAATTGTTATATCTTCCCTGCCAAACCCTGTCCTGCTTTCTGCTTTGAGTGCCTTCTAAGTTACTACAAAACAATACTGTTCTGATTTGAGAATATGTCATTCACAAGCAAAAATTTTCGTTTCTTTCTTCTGACTTGCTGCCCCTTCCAGCATACACCAGTCAATGGGGGGGGAAAAACCATCAATGTGACATCTCTAACTTCAGGCCTCTCTCATGGTCCATTTTCCTTGGCTTGAGTTGATGGATCCGCCTCTTATACCCCACCTGGGCATCTCCAAAGTTTAAATAACAAGCATATGGGAAGGGACCAGGGCAGAAATTGCTCCAGAAAAAACAAAAAAATGGTTTTATAAGTAGAATAGAATAACTAAAACTGATTTGCTGATGAGCAACACCTTTCTGAGCCAAGGTGGCGCAGTGGTTAAATGCAGCACTGCAGGCTGACTGCTAGATCAGCAGTTCAGCGGTTCAAATCTCACCGGCTCAGGGTTGACTCAGCCTTCCATCCTTCCGAGGTGGGTAAAATGAGGACCCGGATTGTTGTTGGGGGCAATATGCTGACTCTGTAAACCGCTTAGAGAGGGCTGAAAGCCCTATGAAGCGGTATATAAAAATCTGCTATTGCTATTGCTATTCTTCCTTTAAGGAGAGGGAAGAAGGTACAGAACATGACAGCAATGTTCCAATATCTCAGGAGTTGCCACAAAGAAGTGGAAGTCAAACTATTCTTCAAAGCATCTGAGGTAGAACAAGAAGCAATGGGTGGAAACTAATCAAGGAGAAAAACAACTTAGAACTAAAGAAAAATTTCCTGACAGAACAATTAATCAGTGGAACAACTTGCCTCCAGAAGTTGTAAATGCTTCAACACTGAAGGTTTTTTAAGAAGAGATTAGACAACCATTTGTCTGAAGTGATGTAGGGTTTCCTGCCTTAAACAGGGGGTTGGAATAAAAGACCTCCAAGGTCACTTCCAACTCTGTTATTCTATTCTAAAGAACATGACAAATAAAAGGAAACTAGCAAGGAAGTAAACCCTACTTTTCCCCACAATAAAATAGTGAAGATGAATGATGCTTTGTCTTGTTAAAAGACTGAAGAAAAATTGATGTCAAAAGCAAAGAGGGGAATAGTTACAGATCTAGAACTAACTTTGGGATATAAAGTGCTAATAAGGCAAAGACTGAGGAAGAAATGGTTGGATGCTGGAGTGACCAGAGAAGAAGTATATCCTTGTCCCTGTAATTCCAAAAATATGAGTCTGGTCCAGTGGTGGGTTTCAAAGGTTTTTAGAACCTCTTCTGTAGGTGTGGCCTGCTTTGTGGGAGTGGCTTGCCAGCTATGTAACCAAGTGGAAGTGGCTTGCCAGCTATGTAACCAAGTGGGAGTGGCTTGGCGCTTAGCAACCAAAATGTTGGCTTAGACACACTGGCATTTGAAGCACGCAAGTCTTAAAGCTGTCAAGTTACACCCCTAACCGTTTAGGAAAAAACCCCAGGGGTGTTCAAACTTGACAGCTTTAAGACTTGTGGACTTCAACTCCCAGAATTCCTCCTCCAGTCATGTTGGCTCAGGAACTCTGGCATTGAAGTGTACAAGTCTTAAAGCTGTCAAGTTACAAGACCCTTGCATCCCTAACCCTTTAGAAAAAAACCCAGGGGTGTTCAAACTTGACAGCTTTAAGACTTGTGGACTTCAACTCCCAGAATTTCTCCTCTCGCTCTTCATCTTGATGATGTGCAGACGGGCGCGGGTAGAGAGCTGGAACCAGTTCTAAACAGCACTGTAGATTTGTGGAACCTCTTCTATAGTCTGGTCACATCCATCCAAGATATCAGGATGATAAACTGCAAAGGTTTTTTTGCACACTGGGGCTATCCTTAGATGGTGTTGAAAAGTGAGGAAATATTTCTTTGTTACTGGTACAGCTAATTATGCTGTACCAGTTCAGCATAGTCTCAGCTAGTCTCACCCATGAATGAGATCAGAGCAACATCTTGGTAAGTAATGACAGTGTCACTGTTATTAGTAGCATAGTTACATGGAAAATATAACTCCTTAAATCAATAAAAACATTAATCTTACTAAAAGAAAGAAGGAACAATAGCGGGGAAATTGGAAATGGAGCTATCAAATTGCCTAGTTCTCTCTGGATAAAAGTTAATTTTGTGATATCAATAATAAAGAAACTATGCATTGCCCAATAAAATGTGTACATGAAATGTTGTACATGTGTGTGCTTACTTATCTAAGATCCTGGCAAGATCTGATAAATTTTCATGCTGATTCACAAAGCTATTGTCAAGGATGCAATAAAAATGTATTGGGAGTAAGGCTCATTAAGTTCAATTAATTATCTCCTTAAAATGATCATTCCTTTTTCCGCTAGGAGGAAAGGGAGAGGAATCTTCCCCCTGTGTTTTTTACTGCCCTAAATTATGATACGTCTATCCTATTTTTATGTTGTCTAAAAAAATTTAATATCTCACCCTTCAACATCACGAACGTTCATATCATGATTTTATGCTGCAACTTGTGCCATTAATTCATTTGACTTTTTGATATATGATATATTGCAAACACATCCTCACTTATATGCAGTTTGTTTACTTTTCTCAATCCTTATGTTTTCACTTCTTACTCTTCTCATTTGTTTCCACTCATGTAGTGAAAGAACAATCTCACTTCTATATTTTTCCTTATGCTAACATATAAATTGCAGGAGCATCTGAAATGATGCTCTTTATCTAAACTGAAAATGATTAATTATGATTTTAATGAAAAAGTATTTATTTTCCTACAATTGCTTTCATGTTGACCGTGTGGATTTCAACTTTAATATTGTAGGTGTTTTCACTGTCTTTGTTCCATACATTTAATGTCAGCCTTACATGGAAAAATTAGGATATGATACCATTAATGGCATGAAAGTGGAGAAAATATTAACTTTCTTGTTTTTACAGTATCAGGAAGTTATCAAGTGATGCAGGGATAATGCCTATTTAAAAGATAGAAGTCGTATTTAAAAGGAACAATAGAATGAAAAATGTGTGCAAAACAAGCTACAGAATAAACTGGATAAGGAAATGACAACTGTTAATAAAAAACAGGTTTGGGATTTGCTAAAATGGCATAGAATTTTTGCAATTGCAGAGAAATTACTGAGAGTAAATGGATGCAAAGTAATAAAAGATGCAGCTAAGTGGAACAAACCCTTGGCAACTCCTTTATGCTGTAAACTTAAACAAATGCAGTAATTCAAATCAAGTTAGCTGAAGTTTAACTCAGAGTGACCAGAAGCCTACACCTGAATTTAAATAAACTGTTTCTGATCAAAAGACTCTCCTGTTGCCACGTGATGGAATACAAAATCAGCTATGTATTCTGTAAAAATTCATCATTGTTTAATAACAATAAAAATAAATGATTTGACAATTGTCTCCCCTAAAAGAAAAAGAAGGGGGGAGAGATAATGAGTTGGCCTTCTCTAATACTCCAAGATTCATAAGTTGCTTAGAGACCAAAGGATCTGATCCATGCCCATTTCAACTGATCTATCTACCTCCATGACATTTGTGAGGCACTGGCATCAGGCCACCATTTCTAACATTTAGGACTGCCAACTGATCTAAAAAAAGGGAGAAATCTAAGCAACCTTTCTACAAAGTTCAAACCAACTTGCCTGTTCAAACACATGGTCAAGAAGACAAAAGAGAGTTGCTAGGCATATCCTGAGAGATGGATAGCATAGCTTCCCCCAAGACATGATCTGAAAGTAACAACTTGGCTGATGCTGAATCCTGAGTGCTTGATTAGCAATAGAACTACTTTTTTGTGCTATCACATCATCTAATCATTTTAAGTGAATTCCAAATGTAGAGGTGCTTTGGATAGCAAGATGGATGGCATATACACTTACAAAATAAAGAAATAAAGAAATAAAATATTATTACATATTTATAAATTGCCCTGCCTTTTCATAGAATTAAGAGATGTAAACAAGAGAAGTAAACCTATCAAATCTATGACAGAAACAAGTCAATTTAAATGTCAAAAGACTTTGGGATAAGAGATGTCCTTAGGAGATCAGTATCTGTTTATTTTATGAAAATAAACAGCTTGAAAAACTGGTAAAGTTACTCTGATAAAGCCATAAGCTTATGTCAGGTGCATATTTAGCAATGTAGCAAGATTTAGGATTTAGCCTACAATCATCAACATATTTTGAAACCTCACATCTGTAATAGTGTGAAAGCTTTTTGTTATAAATTGAACAAAATTTAATCTTACAATCCCAAGCTTCTAGTACTCGGGGCAGAGGGAGGGAAAGAGAAGACTCAAAAAGTGCTATACCTGTCCTGTTTTTTATGCTGTTTCACATTAAAATAAATGGTTAAACAACACAAGAGACATGTGGCCAGAATTCCTCAGTGGAATATGAATCACCTGCACTGGTTCAAAAGCTTGACTGAGCCTCCACATATGATAACAATGGCATTATGTTGTAGATTTTAAATGTAAAAAAATAAATAAATGTACATTGAAAGATTACGTGTAGGCTTTTCTTTTTCAAAGAAAATAATAACATGCATAGATTTACTGCATCATAAAAAAAACATCCTGGAAAGGACACATTTTACTAAAAGAGCCAAGATAATGAATGAAATTACACAATTTTATTGTAATTAATTTCAATTGCTCTGATAATTCTTGTTCGCTCTCTAAATATTTGTTTTTTCTAAACCCAAGACAAGTATTCCTGTTAAATCATTCTGAGCTCAATTTTCAGTTTAAAGATTTCTCAGACAGTCATAATCCTGTACAGATGGTCTTCATATGACACTGCACTTGCACATATGCTGGTCATATAATAGTTATTTCAGATAGTATTTTTATAAGAGCGAAGTGAAGCAATTATTATTATTATTATGTGGTACCTAAATGATCAGTGTTTGCATGTGTGGTAAGCTTGAGGAGAATGAAAATGAAAGTTGAGTAGTACTGCTATTGGGCTCATTTGATGCTTTGGGTTCTTAACAAGTCACCAGTCACATGCCTGATGCTTATGTCATCATAGCAATTGGAAGCAAAGTACAAATAATTATCACCATCTTTATGCACAATATAATTTTCTAACAACATATCCATATGTTTGATATGCTTACATATATCTTAATGAGTTGCACATGACTATATTTTTATATATCATCCACACATTACCAAATACAATAGAATTTTTGTTACAAAACTACAATGTTTAGCTGAACAGTCGATATTATTGTATACGTAGTGATATTTCTCCCAGAAGCACTGACACTGAGAATGCAATGTACAATATCATTGGGAACTATCACATGAAGTTCCTCATCTTCCCTCCTGTGTTCATGACACAATTGCTTTCTCAAGCTATCAAAGTTTAACCTCTTCTTTATACACAACCAACTGTACAAGATTGTATGTCTAACCAACATTTCAGAAACAAATGGCAGCATGATTATAGCCCCATCTATTGGGCTAGGATGGAATCTCCTTGTGTTCTTAAGAGTTGCTGTCAATTTGCTTTTGCCAAATTATATTTTCAATCATTGCTTGCAATAGTTCTGAATATTCTACTGCACTCTGTCATATAAAGAATCTGAAAAACCCTGAAACTAAACACAGTTTCCAAATTTGCAAGTACATTATTTTTGGAATGTATCTACTATCTGCAGAAGGTGATTATATAAATATATCGGTTATTGGATTTGATTCATATGTAATCATAAAGTGGCATCTGCTAGCTGCAGTTACAGTGTTGCATGACAGTGCAGGAGGAATTGGCAACAGCCTAATGGTACCAAACATACAAATACTCTTTAAATCTTTCTTAGGCATTTGGTTATCTTGTTTTTTTCAACCAGACTTTGCGAATGAAACATAGACTGCTTTCTATGAATAGGTGGCTTTAAAGTCATATATAGCAAAAAACAATGTGCAGCTAGTCAGTTGAAAAATTCTCCCATCAGTTAGATAAAGTCCTAGCTCATTTAGCTGAACTAAATGATGTTGCTTGAAAGCATTTTAAATAATATTTTCTTTAAATTAATGTTAGTAGTGATTGAGTTTAGATATTTTGCCAACTTGGTAATCTAAACCACTCCCTCCATTTTGCAATATCCTTCTATGAAAGTTACTTCTTAAAAACTGAAAGACAAAAAACAAACCAGGGGACAAAAAATTGTTTGAACATTATATTATTAAACTACATCCTTAAAATGTTGTCAGTAAAGCCTCCACATGTTATTTTACTGATTTGAGAAAATGGTACATTTGAAAACACCAGTGTTGAAACTATATTACTTCAGCTTTTTGCAATATGTCATTGAAGAAGAAATATTTTTCTTTAAGAGGTTGATGTGCCTTTGCTGCTTCCCAGTTGGGGGAAAAGACAAATCCTACATAACTTCAGGCCAGAAAGCAGATTATTTTTTCAGTAGTTCCAAATAGTGTATCTTTGATGAAAACATCTTGAGTATTTACTTAAGTCTATCCCTATGATATTTCCTAAACAAATAACTTCCAAATCAAGGCATCTAAAGTGATTGGCATTGGGGTGTCCAATCTTCTGAAGCTTTGAGAGACATACAGATATTCAATTAATAATTGTAGTGAGTTGGTGTAAAATACAATAAATCATATTCTGTTGTATCAGACTGATTTAGTCATAATTATCCTTAAGAGTTTTATGTTGGCTTAGGGAAACTGCTGAAATAATAGAAGAGTCCATGGATTAATTTGTTTCTAGCATGCAGTTGATTAAAAAGTAGTTGTTGATTATACCAGAAAGACCTGAGGTGATGTTTAGGCTTCCTGAGAAAATATAAATCACAATATTAGTCCCCAAAACCTCTTTTATTTATACGGCTGTGAATTATGATCATTCACAGCCTACAAGGCTTCACAAACAGTCTATGAAGATTCCGACAGATGTCTGCTCGAGTTGCTTCAGTCTTTCAGGAGAATGTTGATAAGCACGCCCCTTATCTCCCTTGAAATGCTGCCAGAGACCTAATTGCCTAATTAGTTTTGCAAAGCCAAACTTAGCACAGTCAAACAGAACTTCTCAAAGCTTGAACCGACCAGATAAACTAACTGCTTCCTGCAAAAGTTCATGTCCCGTTCACTCCTCCTTTATGTCTTATGGGAGAGGCCAATAATCTCCAAGCCTTACTCCCAAGTCAGTCCTGTTTTTTTTATTGTTCTTGCCTTCTGATACCTCTGTGCATGTGCACACTGGGAACAGGTTCCCCGCTGATGTGCACACTGGGAACAGGGTCCTCACTGATGTCAGACTCTGGAGGCTCCGGAGGCAGCAAATAACTATCACATGGCCTTGGCCCCCTCTCTGCCTCTGACGCAGAGCCCTCGTCTGAGCCTTTCCCAGACTCCAGTATTGGCCCATGTTCCTCGCCAACCTCCTCACTGTCCCACTCGGCTGCCAGCTCCACAGGCCACCGGCGGACCACAACAGGTGACACCAGTTTGATATGCTGAACAAACTGACGAATTGCTTTAGACCCAACTGAATTCCAGTAATAGTTGGCTTTATATTCAGATGTTTTACAAAATCTATGAAGTAAGCCTGGTAGGGAGATGTTGAAGGTCCAGTAAGAGAAAAGGGCCAGATTGTTTCATATTTGGTTCATTATGTTCACCAATAAAAAGTCTTCTTCAAATCATATTTATAATCTGGTGATTTCATGGACATACAGTATCCTTCATTGACATAATCTTCATTACAACAGTATAGAAGTTGTTATAGTTCGACAGATAGCTTGTCTAACATCTCTTTTCAGATGAAAAGCATAAAAGTCAATTCTTTAAATCAACTCATAACAATGTAAATAATTAGCCTGAAAAGCCATGGTAGAGTTAAACTCAGAAAGCATCAGACAAAGAAAATACTTGAATGAATTCAGCATGACAGCTTTCTTATCATGGGACTCAAATGATAGGTTTTTCTTTCTTGTGCATTATATCAAAAATGTAGAAGACTTCGTCCATCAGGTATCATCAGGGGATGAATTCCATTTGATCAGAATGGGTGTACTGGGTGTTGTTGTCCAATTTATTGGTTAAGCCAGTTGTAAAGTTCTTCAGTTCTTCCTAATTAGTGAATGACATTGAGCAATAAGAGGCAATCGTAGCCTTCCTCTGTTTTATCTATCAGTTGTTTCTATTACTTATGAACAGTATCTAATTAATCAAATATATGCAAAGTTCTTCAGTGTTTTTCTATAAGAATTATATACAAATATGCCTTTTTGCTTTGCTTGCTCCTTAGCAAATGATAATTGTCTGGCTCCAACAAATTCACTACTAAATTGCGTTTGTAAGTCATCCCTTCTTTATTATGTATAAGCATTTCATACTGGCCATGAAGTACACCATGGAAAAGAGAACAGAACAGAAGAAGACCAAGAACCTGAGAAGAGCTAACATCAAGGCTGACACATGAAGAGCTCAAGTTGCAATTCCAAGAACTGTCTCATTTTCATATCTGTCAACTTAAGTAAGCAGCTTTCAGAATGTTGTATACTTATATTACAAAAGGAGATTCCATCATGCATGGCTGGAATTGAAACAACAATCACATATATAACAATCATTGGTACAGTCCTTAACGATTTATTTCTCTGTCGCTGTACATGTAATATCAGAAAAAATACCTTGTGTGTGTTAAAAAACAAAATATATTTTACTAATACAAACCAATTAGTAAGGACAATTCTTCCTATGTGTCCACATCATAAACCTCCTTCCAACCTATCTATATTGATATCAACATAAATGTATCATTTGTTATTGTCATTGAAGATAATTAATATATTACTCTTCTCAGCAACAGGGCAGGGAGACATCACTTGAGATTATGCAAAGAAGATTTAGATCATCTACCTCCTCAGCCTCAGAATCCTTAATAATCTATCAAATCCTTGTATTCCTCTCTCTTTTCTCTTCCTGTGAAATGTAGGGTAGGGGGCAAGGGCTATCTGAGCCATTTTCATACACCACATTTTGGGCTGGACTCAAGCTTCATCTATCTGATCGTTGTCTTGCTAATAGGTTTTCTCTCTTCCCTTCAAGGCCATCTTTTGTACTTACTACAAACTATCATGCCCGGTGAACAGCCTCACAGTTTGCATATGTCACCTTGCAGTCTTGCCTTCACAATAATATATAATACCCGGTGGCCACATTCATGGGGGATTCTGAGACTTATAGCTCTGACATATCAAGAATTTGGAAAGAGCTAAGCCACATGATAATTCCACAACCTGTGGAAGTAGGAACTAAAGAAAAACCACATGCCTCATCCTGATATCAGGGTTGTCATTCTTTACTTCACTGCCTTTCTTAACTTTACAACAATCTCCAACTGATAGTATTTTTCTATATTACCTGTACATGTCAGATTTGCCAACATCATTGCTACAATTTTGTAAATTAATTAGAAGCCTTTAGTTATAAATTTTAATTATTCAAAAAAAAAGAAACAAAAATATTTTCCACATGAAGGAGCAATACTGAAGTTATTTTTTAATTAAAAAATACAAGTAAATGTAAGGCTTTAAAGTACCAGATCTTGCTTGATTTGTGATAATAAAGACAGAGTTGCCCAGAAAAGATAGAAGCTCCTACAAAATGTTTTGATTGTTAACTTATTGTATATTGGCTGCCTTTGCTAATTATTGTATTGAGTATTGATTTGGTTTTAATAGTGGTTTTAAAATGCTACATTGATAAAAGATTATTGTTATTCGCAGTATTATCTAACATTGCTTTGAATTTTTTTTTTCAGTTTTATATAATTTTAAATTTTCTTTTCAACTTCTTCCCCCCAATTTTTTTTTCTTGGTTATGCTTTCAAATAAGTAAAATAAAAATAAAATATTATTCTAAATATACAAATAAACAAACATAATCTACGAAACAGCTCTAAAATATGAATGTCCATCCAGAAATTAATAACTCATAATTCATTGAAGATAGACCTTTGTGGATTTTTTCTGGTATAATTATATTTCAAAGATTCAAAGGTGTGGGTGGGGGGAAGTAATGATTCAGCTCTAGACAAATGGATTCAAAGTTGTACAACGTTATTTGTCAGCAGGGACAATAGAAATAGGCTGATATGAGAAAACATCAGGCTTTGAGAGAAATGCAGGCCATTATCTAGTACAGATAAAGCAGACTTTTATAAGAGCAGCAAACATTTGGGACAGTGCTTATGTTTGCCTTGCACTCATTTATTCCTTAGTGGATGAGTTAAACCTGTCCCACTCATGAAGAATTTAAAAATAAAAGTTGACCCAGGAGAGTATAGAGGGTTGGATAACTATGAGCCCATATTAAAGTGATCAGAGTTAAGGTGCTCTGTAACATCAGATATGTTACATTCCATATCCAGCACGATAATGAGCAGAGTTAAGGCTTGTGTTTGGCCATATTATAGAAACTAGCAGTTGAAAAAGTAAATGAAACTCAAATCAAGGTTAGCTTTATCATCCCAAAAGTTGGCAGGCAATTGAATGAAATCATACACAAGATGCCGGTTATTCACGTCAAGGTCAGAGAGTTGGTTACACATTATTTCTGCCCATTTCCAATATTATCAATATATGGAAGTGAAATTGCAACAATGTACTGTCTGTAACCCTCCCAGCAGCAAAAAAGCCTCTGAATTTGCAAATCAAATCGAAGTACTGCATATTTATTAAATACTGCATATACATCGAATTGGCTCCTTGCTTCACCTTGTAAATCTGCTTTGATAGGGAGATTTGAGCATTTTTTTTGTCGAATCAAACTATCCTTTCAGAGTTTTATCTTGCCATAATGGATATCTAAAACAAACAAATAAGGCAATATAATACTAACCCTAACCTTAAAATGGCTTCAATTACTTTACAACAGAAATATCAAAATCATCTTGTCCAGAAAGCTCATCTAATAAATACTGTTTTTTCCTATGTTTTACTTCATTCATAAAGATAAATGTGCTTTCTCCACCGAGGTGAAAGTTCACCTTCAATTTTTATAAAGGTAGAGAAAGAGGGGATTTTTTTAAACCAGTCATATAGATTTTTTTTTTAAAAAAAACATTATTTTACAGGAAGGAAGGAAGGTTTACCTTTCTGACTGGACTCAATATACTCTCTGGAGATTGCCTGTTGACAGTAGCTTCATCTCCTGGCTGAGACATAGATGGAATCACATTTCTATCAAGAGGAAGTGCTGGTTTTTGACCTTCTGATTCAGCAGAATCTTCACCAATCTTTCATAAAGAAATAGTACATAGATAAAATAGTTTATTCAGTCAATGACCAGCAAAATAAATGAATAATAAGCACATGGCAACAAGATCACTAACAGTATATAAATAAGTATTTATATTATCCAAACAAATGGATACTTTTCAGGCTTCATATATACGTATATTCTGTGTTAACCTGCCTTCATTTGGCTGCCTAGATATTACCAATTTACCGTAGAAGCTGGCATCCATTTTGAGTTTCTTAAATGTCCTTACCACAGCATTTCAGTGAACACATCTTTTCTCAAATGAACTTCATAATTCTTTCAAAATTTTGAGGTGGCTTTTGACCGCACATAAAAGACATTTATGAGATTACGGAAATCTGGGAGAGCACCAGTTGCTGGGAATCAGCAGAGTGGTAAAAATAGTCCCCAGATCCTATTTTTCTCAGTCATTTAGTTTGAATTTTTGTTGTTGTTACTTTTGTTTGTTCAATGTTATTATTTTAAAAAGAATATTATTTGAATTAAAACATGGTAAATCACACTGATTGCCTTTCAGCTGAAAATATATTAATAACTTTTATAAATAAAAAGATTGTGCTATCTTAAAATAACATTTCATTATTATTCACCTCTGAGACACTATTTTCATTCCACTGGTATTTTAAACTTATAATGTTATTTATGATGAAGAGGAAAATATTTCTTTTACCGAATATTCTCACATCATTTCCCCAGGTAATGAATCTGAGCATAATTTTTCCTCAAAATTGTTATTTGCCCTGGGAAAAATACCAGTTTTCCTCCAAGAAAAGGACTAACGTCTTGGGAAGAGGAGTTTTACCCAATTTTTTAATATAAAAAAGAAACTGCCCGAGGAGCTGCTGATACAGTTCTACAGAGGAATTATTGAGTCTGCCATCTGCACTTCTATAACTGTCTGGTTTGGTTCTGCAACCCAACAAGACAGACACAGACTTCAGAGGATAATTAGAACTGCAGAAAAAAACTATTACTGCCAACCTGTTTTCCAATGAGGACCTGTATACTGCACGAGTCGAAAAGAGGGCCGTGAAAATATTTACAGACCCCTCGCATTCTGGACAGAAAATTGTTTCAACTCCTAACCTCAAAACGACACTATAGAGCACTGCACACCAGAACAACTAGACATAAGAAATTTTTTCCCCCGAATGTCATCACTCTGCTGAACAAATAATTCCCTCAACACTGTCAAACTATTTACTAAGTCTGCATTACTATTACTATTAGTCTTCTCATCGTTCCTATCACTCATCTCCTCCCACTTATGACTGTATGGCTGTAACTTTGTTGCTTGTATCCTTACGATTTATATTGATTGTTTCCTACTATGATTTGATTGCTTATTTGTATCCTAGGACTATCATTAAGTGTTGTACCTTATGATGCATGATGAATGTATCTTTTCTTTTATGTACACTGAGAGCATATGCACCAAACAAATTCCTTGTGTGTCCAATCACACTTGGCCAATAAAGAATTCTAAGGAAAGATACAGATTTCTCCTACCAGACATGTCCGACTCTAGGGAGCAGCGCTCATCCCTGATTCACAGTTAAAGATTATGATTACATATGCGTATGAATTATGTTTGGGTGTAGAATTATGTAGCCTCTCTCTCTCTCTCTCTCTCTCTCTCTCTCTCTCCCTCCCTCTCCCTCTGAGGGGGGCACGTGTATATATGTGTTACATATGTGTACATTTTTGAGAGCAGGCAACAAAAATCATTTTTAATATGTTCCCGCAATAAAGGTTATTTATCTATATATCTAAGAGTCGGAATTGTCCAAAGACATATGTGATCATGTGGCTGGCATGACCACATGCCGAAGCCACATGGAACACTGTTATCTGGAAGGGTTAGCTATTTATCTAGCTATTTGCATGTGCTTGCTTTTAGGGCGCAAGAATTGGGGCAGGAATGGGAGCTCACTCTGTCACATGCTACTTAGGTCTCAAACTGCCAACTTCCGATTGACAAGTCCAGCATCTTAATGGGTCGTTCCCCCTTACAGCATGGAAATATAGAGAGAAAATTCACTCCTAATTATAGACTGGGCATTTGTCAGTGGATTCTATTTAAACGAAGTTTGATATAACTTTAATACTAGTTGACCCTTAAAGTGACATGTCCAGCCTCTCTCTTTTCTTGATTTGTCAGACACCATGTTCTGCCCCACCATGCACTAACTGTCTATTTGCTAAGGATTCTCCTTTAGGTTTTGTAGTGGTCTAAGAGCTTGAAAATCTAGGCATCCTACAATCACATGAAAGCAAAAACAGGACAGTTTAATGGGGTTCTGAGTAACATGACAATATTAATCCGCCATCCTCTCCTTGATGTTATCCTTGATTTGCACTCCATCTTTCTGATCTGGTAAGCATTCTCTGTTCTGGAGAGGCCCAAAACATTTAAAAGCAAAAACAAACATTAAAAAGTTTTTTAAAAACCTGCTTAAATAAACATTAAAATTATCTAACAATTCTTCACCTGGAGAAAGAGAAACATATTTGCAGATTTCCCTTAAAAAATGAGAGAATGGGAGTCAAATGCAATCCATAAGAAACTGTTCTGTAAATTTATTTTTTCACATAAATTTAAATGGAAAGCTTAATATTTCAAGCCTAACTTAAAGATCAGTTACCTGATAAACATATCTACTTGGATTTATTTAAAATAAGGTTAAAAGGTATCCTGTGGTAAGATGAATGGCCAGTAAATTTTACAAAGAAACTAATAAATAAGGTTAAATAAGCAATTATTTCTTAACCTGGGCTAAATGTCTTTTACTCAATCCTTCACCAGCCCTGTTTCAGATTGAATATTCATTAATGTTAACAAAGATGTCACCAAATATATAAAATCAAAAGAAAATAAATCTAGTCAGCTCACTTGCTGCACTTCTTCTTGGTTTTGCTGCTGAACTGTGGCTGGCTGCCTGACAATGTAGTTTATCTGGCCAACAATGGTTTGCTGCACATGCTGAGGCTGCTTGGCCTGATTGAGTTGCAGGCTGGGTTGCTGAGCCTGAAGGAGAAGCTCCAAATCTTTCTTCATTTCCTCCAGTTCAAATTGGTGGTGCATGATGTCCAAGCTCTGTTGTATCACGTGTTCGTGAGATTTCTCATTTGGGCCTGCGGCAGGCGACTGTTGAGGTGAGAGGGGTGGTGGGGGTGGCAATGCATGTTCCTGTTGTGGTGGCTGTGGCTGTGGCTGTGGCTGAGGCTGTGGTGGTGGCGGCTGTGGCTGTTGCTGCAAATTATTCAGCTTTAGCTTCTGGAGGGGACCAACTTGAACCTGCACTGTTGGACTGTGAAGAGAAGACTGTACAGGGAGTTGCTGGGAATGACTACCTTGGCTTTGGTGGTCATCCTGTGACGAAAGGGGATAAATAGGTGGAAGGTGCATTGGCTGCTCTTGGGAGTTCTTGCCCAACCTGGTAGTTAGGCCATCAGGCTCTTGATGAGATTTCTGCTCAGCACACGGCTGCATGCTTTTCAGCACCCGTGGGGCACACCTCTGCTCCCTCTCATGTTGCTGCAAGCTGTACTGCACAGGGAAATGTTGTGGGTGGTGTTGCTGTATTTCAGAAGCCTGGCGGAAAGGCTGAGGGTGGCTCACAGTTTGATGAGAAAGCTGCCCTTTGTTCATATGTGGGATATTAAGGCAATGGGCAAAGCACATAGGTGCCAGGCAATGGACAGGAGGCTGATATTGGTGGGGCTGGTTATTGAGTGGGTCATGTTGTGGCACTGGAGAATGATGGCCATGATGGTGATACAGAGATGGCTGCATTCCTTGTATACTTGCATATGTTGGTACATCTGAATGGTGGCTTGGGCCCCCTTCCATTGACAAGTGGCCTAAAAAGAACAAACCAAAAATAATGGGGGAATAGCATCAATAGTCTTCATTTTAAGATTCTTTATCCACAATAGGATGTCTATGGAGATTCTCAGTCATCCAGATCATGGTTGTCCCAAAGGACCTTTTTCAAGAGATGATTGAACTTTCTGGTTTATCTTTGAAGATGTTTTGCTTCTCATCCAAGAAGCTTCTTCAGCTCTAACTCTTGTCTCTTGAAAAAGTACCTTTGGGACACCCAGAACAGAACAATTTCATATTCAGTAGAAGGTGTAATGAAGTACCCATCTAAAAGTTTTCCATCCTGGAATTCTGCTGATCTGAAACAATAAGTATAAGAGCAGCAGGAAAGCAGCACTGATCAACTAAATTCTGAAAGATAGTTCTACTCTAAAAACATAGTACTGAGTGAAACTAATGATTTGATCCAATCTGTCAGTACGTATTTTTATAAGTAAGTATGAGACTAATATATGACTAAAATTGTTGATATTTTATCAAAATGTTAAGCATCAGGAATCAAAAATGGATATCGTAAAACACATGTCTAAAGTGTGCCCTTTTCTAATTCTAATTCCGGTCATTGTTGATTATCTACCCAAAAAAACACTGAACTAAACTAATGTACATTGAAGGAGGGCACTACAATATAGTAATGAATAGAATATCAATCCACAGAAATCCTTAATAATCAAAATAATAATGTGGTTGTCCCAGTGCTTATCAGGACACTGGGTGCATCAACAAAGTGTCATCATAGTCCCAGGTTCAGAAGCCTGAAGAAACCAATTTTGGGAAAAACTGTCAGCAATCCTGTTATGCCATTTAGCCTGAAAATATAATATTTTCTCCATTTATCAGTTAAACAGGAGACTGGATCACTAAGATAATCAGAGATGTTTTATTTTCAATATGGCAACAAAAAGGAAAGCACTTGGCTCTGCCAGTCATCTAAAACCCTCCAGTGACTCCAGAGAACTCCTGGAACAAAGCTCTTTTATTTTGAAATGCCCAGCCTGCAGTTTCTTACAATGAGTTCTCCTAGATTCTGATTATGTTCTGTTCTGTCACATCTAAAACTTTTTTGGATCTGTAAGAAACAATTCTGAACTGGCTTCCTCATTCCTAGGCCACAAAATCATTAGAGAAAGGGCAATATCACTTACTGTACATAGAGATAAAGAACCACTCTCTGTCTCTCATTTTTTTCTCTGTCACACACACAAATACATTTTTTTCAAAAAAAATGTACAATTATACAATATACTGTTTTACCTATATTGGATAGTTGTTTAGTCCAAAAAGACGGGTCCCACGTGAATCTGATCTTCCAAGGACAACCCACATCTGCATTACAGTTGGTTTCCAGCAAACGCTGAATCTGAAAAACAATCTAGTAACAAACCAGAGAATTATAGTTTGATGCAATAAAAATATAATTGGCTGCTTATAGCTTAGGATTTGAAATGGGCACCTAATCCTATATTTCAATTATTGTTTACATTCACTATGGGCTGGGTTTCATATTCAAGTGGAGATTCCTAAGCTATAATGAACTGAAAAGAAAAATGAATAGAATTCCATTTACCATAAAATAAATTATCTTGCATTTAACTCAGTTTTATCAGCATTAGGAATTTTGAAGGCAACAAAGTTGGCCACCACAGTAATTAAATGAGGATAAAATCAATGTGTCTCGCATGAAAAGCCATTCCAGAATAATGTTTATTATACCATATTTCCCCCTTTCCTTGTCTATTGTGAGCCGCCCGGAGTCCTTCGGGAGTGGGCAGCATACAAGACAAATAAATACAAATACAAAATACAAATACCACATTTATGACCACAATGAGCCCAAAATTTCTGTTAAGTAAGATGTTTGTTAAGTGAATTTTGCCCCATTTTACAACTTTCTTGCCACAGTTGTTAAGTAAGTCATTGCAGTTGTTAAGTTAATAACCTGGTTGTTAAGTGAATCTAGCTTTCCCACTGACTTTGCTTGTCAGATGGTCACAAAATGTGATCACATGACTTTGGGGAACAACAACAGTCATAAATATGAACCAGTTGCCAAGTACTGGTTTTGAATTTTGATCACATGATCATGGAGATGCTACAAAGGTCCACTGTGAAAAATGGTCATCAGTCACTCTTTTCAGTGCTTTTGTAACTTTGAACGGTCACTAAATGAACTGTTGTAAGTTGAAGACTAGCTATATTTTTTCTTTGAGACTTAACAACTATTTACTTCTGTTGGGGTGACTATTTTTATTTGCTTTTAAAAGCCTTTTAAACATTTTATTCGTAGGAACAGGGTACTTTTGACCTATCAGTACCTTCTTCTCATTGTCTACTTATATTATTTCTCTCTTCATAATCTTTCAATGATCATTTAAGAAAGATCAATCTGAGTAATTCTTATAGCACACCCCTCTGTTCATTTAAAAGGTCAAACTACACTTTAGACAAGAAGGCCATCTAAAGTGTCTCGGAGTGAGCATTTACTCTTACCAGTTCTTTACTGAAGAGGAATGGAACGGTGCTTTTACTGCATACTGCCCAGCTAAGAAAGTTTTGCACGTGTTCAAACTGCCTGTTTAACATCATAATTCCCTGAAGCTGTTGTTCCATTTTTTGCTTCCTTTCACTGGTGATCCGCTGTCAACAATCAGAAACAAAGAAGCAAACAGTCATTTAAAAATATAGCTTGCTTGGTAATAAATGGCATCTATATTCAAAATGAGATATAAAAAAACCACAAATTAGATCAGGAGTAAAAACCTTTGCTAAGTCAATAGGCACAAATAAAATGGTTCAAGTCTATGCTCGGCATTCTCAGAAAATGGCTGCCACAGAGGAGTGATTTCTTCACATAACATTTAGGCATGGCCCAATAAGCACAGCTACTCCCAAAGTATTCATTCCCAGAAAAATAAACTGTTTTTGTAGCTCTCTATCATCTCAAGAATTTTATGACTGTAGCTTAGTTTTGTCTCTTTTTCTGTGTAGATGAGCAAGCATCCAATAGAACAGCCAACCCTAACCCTAACCCTAACCCTAACCCTAACCCTAACCCTAACCCTAACCCTGAAGCATTTCTTGTAAATATAATTATCAATAGAGGCTGAACTTTTGGTTCTAGCACCCTGGCTAATTTATTTCTAATTTTTAAAAAATCTTTGAAAATTAATTCAAGTTATGATTAAACACTAATGCTTTAACCAATAAAGAGCCAAGGTGGCGCAGTGGTTAAATGCAGCACTGCAGGCTACTGCTAGATCAGCAGGTCAGCGGTTCAAATCTCACCGGCTCAAGGTTGACTCAGCCTTCCATCCTTCCGAGGTGGGTAAAATGAGGACCCAGATTGTTGGGGGCAATATGCTGACTCTCTGTAAACCGCTTAGAGAGGCCTGAAAGGCCTATGAAGCGGTATATAAGTCTACTGCTATTGCTATTGCTATAATAAAGAGTGGGAAAAGTAAGTTTTCATTCATTCTCTTTTCCTTAGAACAGAAACTGCCTTCAGTATTAAATTCCTGCAAATCTAGGTTGACATTGTGAATCTCAATGATGGTACAGATCTAATAAATATCCAGCCGTTTCTCTGTCTCTGTAATAGCCCAGGGAATTGCTTTTTCCAAAACATCCCATTTTTATGTTCCCTCAACTAGTGTCAGCTTTCCCAGGTAGATCAGATAGGAAGCATAACTACATAAGCTAATTCTACTTTACTGTAAGGCTACATTAACAGAATCTTACTAGTCTGGTAGTTGAAATTTCCCAGAGTCTTTTTTTACACTCAAGATGTTACAGTGATTTTCTTCTGAGTTTCTTTCCTTGCTCATTATGCATCAATTGTCTATGTCCTCTCAAGATTCCCTAGGCAGCATTTCTCTTCCCTCCCACAAATCTCTATCCCAAAAATAAGCCCTAGAATGTTTTATATGTGCTCATAATATAAGCCCTACTACCAAAATAAGCCCTACTTAGGAGCTTGAGCAGCTGCCCGCCCAGCCATTCCACCTAGTTGCTTGCGATGCTGCAGCCACAAGGTGAGGAAGGGTGGTGGTGGAGCTGCATCATGTGCCCCACCCCGGCTTACCTCAGGGCACCTGCAGCCAGGCCATTCATGCTCTGACAGTTGCCTCATGGCGGCAGTACTAGCACCCATGTGCAGACAAGCCCACATGACTGGAGGCCCACTTCTGCTCACTTGCAGCCTCAATAGAACAGGAGGCTGAGTGATGTGTCTTTGTGCCACGGCCATGAGGCAAGGCAGATGTCAGGGAATGGACAGCCTGGCTGCAGAGCCATGAGGTAAACCGGTAAGAGGCACATGAGGCAGCTCCACTCACCCCCGCCTCAGCTCATGGCTGCAATACTGGCACGTTGCTCTGCCTCCTGTTCTGTTGTGGCTGCGAGGAAGCAGAAGAAGCGGGCCAGTGGCCATGGGAGGTCCTGCAGGATGGGGCTGGTGGAGTCGCCGCTGAGAGGTGAGGCACATGTTGGAGCTTGGGTGACCTGGCTGTGGAGCTCTGAGGTAAGCTGGTGTGGTGTGCATGGCGCAGCTCCACCACCTTGCATCATGGAGACAGCACTGCCCTGCAGTGAGCAAGCAGAAGGCGGCGGCCTCCCTTATATGGGAAAAAAAATACAGACACACCCTGAAAATAAGCCCTAGTGTTTATTTTGGGACCCAAAAGAAAGTAAGACCCGGGGAAACACTGGCATAACGAGTGAGTTTATCAACCAATCAGTACTACAGTAAATTGGCATCTCCTGCCTCATCTTCTTAGCTTCAAGAACCATCCGATTTACCTCCAACTGTTCAAGGAGAACATTTGTCCGCTTATTTATTTCACTGATCAGGACCATTTTGGCCATTTTGATCTGATTTTCTATTTTCCGTTGCAAGTGTTTTGCTTCAAACAATCTGTAGAGAAAGATTAACAATTTCAATAACTATAATCATGTTTCAAAATGTTTGGAAGAAATCATATTTATGGAGGTTAAAAATGAGATTATATGGGTTATATATGCAGATAATGTGTGCAGAGTGAATTTGTATATGGATTTAGGGCCTGAATCTTTCAAGTTGCAAGATGCATTGATCCACCTAATATTTACTGTTTAGCATTTGTACACAGATAAACATTTAAATGATATACTTAATGGGCTTATCATTTTTTTCTCAAAGTGGAGAATAGTTTTGCCAATATTAAGCACTACATATTTAAATTTTATTTGCCAGAACTTTTGAACAACTATTAATTGTATAACATTCAATATTTACTTGTCACACATAAGAGTTTCAATTTTATTTTAAGGGTATTTTGGTATCTATTTTCACATCTTGAAGAAAACCAACCTAATGTTCCACCACTTTTTTTCTCTGAAATGATATCACACAATATAACTTTATACCCATAGAACACGGCTTCTTACTTTTTATGAATATTTATGAATATAAAAATCTTTATATTCTTTATATTTTTAATAGATTTTAATAAATATTTCAGAAACTAAATAAATAAACAGGTTATTTAAACAATGCCACCATATAGGCTATATATACTGACAGTGTCCTAACCTGTACTAGGTTACTTACTGCCCAGCAAGTCATAGTCCATATCAAAGTTACACTTCTGTAAACATAGAAAAATGTCACTAAAGAAATCAGGGAAAGAGAAAACCTTAAAGATATGGAATGCTCAAGGTTGATATGAGGATTTTCTCATAGCTGAGGATTATTAGTTAATACACGACAACTATGGTGCTTTAAACAACAGCATGACTGTATGATGTCAATCCACAGTGAAAGACGCTATGAATTTGAATGAATGGACAATTTATAGAGTTATAGAGGCACCAAATCATTCTCTACATAGTCCCAGGAATTAACTCTTAGAAATACAAATCAGTTAAAAAACCCATTACACAATTCAGCTTCTTAAAAGAGGCATCTCCTCAATTACCTGTCTTCAATATGTTTAGCTGAGACTTGCATTACATTTTTTTTCTCTTCTACTTTGCAGGTAATGCTTTCCAGGATAACCCTCTGATTTTGCAATGCCTCTTGAAGATGCCTGAATCTAAGAGAAAAAAAGAAAAGTCTTGGAAATTTTACCTGGGTTCAGAAGGCCAATCAGATAGTTTTCCTAACAGCTTGCCAACCCCTCCTCTTAAGATCGATCCCTTCAAAATTCATTTCTATTCTCCCTCCCAATTCCACAGGAATTAAACAGCAATTCTATATCCCTCGACAACATCCTGCATAGCAGAGATTGGCAGCATATTGCACTCTACATGGGGCAGCCCTTGAAGAGCATTCGGAGACTTCAGCTTGTCCAGAATGCAGCCACGCGAGCGATTGTGGGTGCACCTCGGTACACCCACGTTACACCTATCCTCCGCGAGTTGCACTGGCTGCCTATTGGACTCCGGACGCGCTTCAAGGTGCTAGTCGTTACTTTTAAAGCCCTACATGGTATTGGACCTGGGTACTTGAGAGACCGCCTTCTGCCAATTACCCTCTATGACCAATTAGATCCCACAGATTAGGCCTCCTCTGGATTCCATCAACTAGCCAGTGTCGACTGTCGACACCCCCCCCCGGGGGAGGGCCTTCTCTGTGGCTGCTCCAGCCCTCTGGAACGATCTCCCCGTGGAGATTCTCACCACCCTTCAGGCTTTCCGTGAAGCCGTTAAAACCTGGCTGTTTCGGCAGGCCTGGGGCTGTTGAGTTCCCAGCCCCACTCGAATGGTTGCGGCTGTTGATGAGTTTTTAATTTGTTGTTTGTATTTGTTTTGTCTTCTTGTTTTTTGTACTCCCCCTTTCCCCATTTGGTTTTGTTAGCCACCCTGAGTCCCCTCGGGGAATAGGGCGGCATACAAGTTTAATAAAACTAAAACTAAAACATATATTCCTTGACCTAATTTTTGGCATGTGTGGGAAGCCTAAAGCCAGAGAAAGTGGGCAAGAATACAATAGCAATAGCACTTAAGACTTATATACCACTTCATAGTGCTTTACAATCCTCTCTCAGAGGTTTATAGAGTCAGCATATTATTCCCAACAATTTTACCAACCTTGGAAGGATAGAAGGATAAATCAACTTTGAGCTGGTCAGAATCGAACTTCTGACAGTGAGCAGTGAGTTAGCCTTAACACTGCATTCTAACCACGGTTCTGGTGTGACGGAGGAGCCTCTCCAGTGATTATTTCAGATCTGTGTCTATATCAATGAGAGTCTATGGAGATTCTCGGTTATCCAGATCATGGTTGTCCCAAAGTCACAAGAATGACCTGGATAAAAAAGCACCTTAGGGATATCAATGACAGCCATTTTTGTGTAGTGGTCAAAAGAACTGGATTAAAAACTGCTAATCTAATCTAATCTTAAACACAAAGCCATCTGAGTGACTTTGGGCAAATCACTCTCTCTCAATACTAAGAGGAAGAAGACAATGGCAAATCACTTCTAAAAATACTGCCACAAATTTTTGCTGCAGGGACTATGCCAGGTGAGCATCAGGAGTCAAGGCACAAAAATGAAAACGGACAAAACCTCTCTCTCCATGGCCCAGAGTTAGAGAAACAATAAAAAGAAAGAGAAAACGATGGGAAGAACAAAATAGGTAGAAAACAGCAACAACAAAAAGGAGAGCTATATGCTACAAGCTGCTCAGAGTTGCTGTTACAGAGATTTGTGTATTTATTTATTACAAATTCATTAAATAAATACATAAACAAAATAAAGCCCTATATATTTTTGACTCTAGTCCTACTTAAAATGAGCAGGGTCTCAAATGCATTCTCATTGGCTTTACAGCACTGATTTATAGTGGGTCAGAGAAGCTTCTTTGGTGTGGCCAGAAATAGGAGTGGGCACGTGGCTGTTGAAAAACTGAAAGGAGGGAGGAATTCCAGCAGGTATAGCTTGCTTGAAAAGTTATACCTGCTCCAATTCCCTTTTCTGCCTAAGTCTTAAAAAGTGAAGGGATCTTGTCTCTTATTGTACCAAGCCACCTTTGGATGAGACAACATGGCAATTTTGTTTTCCTACCTGTGATCCTTGTGCTCTGTCAGAAGGCAGCAGCGACAGGTAAGGACGTCACAAGTCTCACAAAACAGCTTAAGCCTCTCTTGGCTATGCAGCGGACAAAACAAGGGATTTTCATTGGCTTCCCCTTCAACTCCTGAAAAATAAAACATTGCTATAAAATAAGAACAATTGCAATTGCCTCAATATCAGGCACAGGAGACAAACTGGTCAGTCAATTCCTGTCAGCTCATGGACTGGCAGTCAGTTGAACCAAAAAAAAATGCACCCTGCATTTGCAGGAAAAATTCTAGGGGAAAAATACAGATATAATACATGTTGAAGATGATTTTTAGAGAAAGATTGGTATAAATGTATGATTACTAAGTGGTCTTGTATAATAAATTCTGAAAGTTAACACAATTAATCTCAGATTGTCAGGAGTCATGTATTTTATATCCATCAAATTTCACGCTCATATGTAAATCATCTAAATCCTTCACATGCAAATATCATAAATTTATTATGCTCCACTATTTCAATTTAGAACTGAAAATCTTGTAGAGAAAAGAGCAGAATGTAACTCTTTGTACAGTGCCTTTAAAATACACCATGTCCTTCCTCTGGAAGGAACTAGGGAAAAAAAACAACCAAAAGTAGAGAAAGAATATGCATTTAGGTGAGTCCACAGAATTTTAGAATCTTTTTCAGTTTCTCTTTGCTGATTGCCCTTTTCAGCAATTTTCAGGAAGGATACAGACATTCTAGACTAGCAGCCGCTAACCTTTTGGGCACTAGGGACCAATTCCATGGTGAGAGGTTTTTCAGTGGGGGTGGCGGATCACTGAATTCTGTTGAGAACTGCATCACATTAGCTAAGGCACTGTTTCTATACACGCACAGGTCCAATAAGTGAATTACAGATATATTGTTCAGCAAAAGAATGGGAAAAAACATGAGCTGGTTCCATTTCTACCTGAACATCCTTTCAAGGAGACTGGCAAATAATGTTCTCCTCCTGCTTCTTTGCTGTGGCTGTGTTCTTCCGTACATAAGCTACAAAGCCACTTGTTGCAGTTTGTACACAAACTGTGTGCAGGTCTTTTTTCTTTGCAACCAGAGCAATTCTGTAATAGATTCGAGCAGGAGAAAAATATAATTACATTGGGATGATTTCCATTAGCTGACAGAGTCACTGTCTCAATATAATGTATATTTGGAAGTTATTCTTTTTAAAAGGTGGCATTTGCTATTTAATAGATCAGCAGTAGTTTGGAGCACATAAAACTATTATGGCGCAGGTCACCGCTTTACTAGCATCTTATAGCATTATCCAGCCTTTGAAATCAATAATTTAAGGCAGGATTTATATGACTATAGCGATAGTTGGCTATGAGATAATATAAATCATTAGAGAGAAAATAGTCTTAATGGACAAAGAGATTTCCATTTTTTAAACACTACATAAGAGACAGAGAAAAATCAGGGAATGGTGAATTCACACAAAGAAGGTGTTAAATTGTGCAGACTATTCATTCTGCTAATATGTGGATTGCAAACTTACCTGATCATCAAATCAAAGAAAGTCCTTTTTCAGAGACCACCCAACTAAACTGAGAAATTTTAGAGACACCCAGTGACATGTTTCCAATAGAGAATGTAAAACTTGAGCACCTTATCTAGTGGCAGAGGTAAATAACATATATTCTTTGACATATTACATTACCAAGCCATTTAAAACAGAAGCATGGGATTTCTAGCTCTCTTATTATGACTGTATGAGTGCCAAGCATCCTTCATCATCAGCCATGCTAACCAGGGTTGCTGGGAGTTGAAATTTAATAACGACCCATTTTCCACCCTTGGTTTTAAATGGCAACATTTCACATTCTGCACCATACACCATACATTTGACAAGAGAAATGAAAAAACAACCACATGATCCGTGCTTCTTGATCTCTAACCATATATAATTCACATATTCAGTGAATGGATAAGGAGTCTGAGAGTTCAGGTATAGGAAGCTTACAATAAATTAGGAAATCTTTATATGGATGAGACATATTTAAACTATTTCATCATATCCTATGTTTTTCTTTGCACCTCAAAATATATGGGAAGTAACAGGTAAGAATATCCTTTCAGTCTTAAACTTTGTTCTATTTTTCTAACACGTGTTTATCAGAATTCAAGCATAGCTGCAAGGTAAAATATAAATGTATCCAATCAAACATGATAGTAAATCACCTGTTGCAATTTTTAAAAAATGAAAGCAAATAGAAAAGTAGCAGATTCTCATGATTTTGTTCTCCCTAACTAATAACTACCCTGTTTCCCTGAAAATAAGACCTCCCCGGATAATTAGCCCAATCAGGCTTTTGAGTACATGCACTAAAATAAGCCCTCCCTGAAAATATTGCAACACAGCAACAGCCATGTGTTGTGCTCCCTACCTCCTGCACCTCAAAAATAACAAGACCTCCCCAAAAATAAGGCCAAGCACTTATTTTGGGGGTCAAAAGAAAATAAGATCCTATCTTAAATCCTTGAGTTCTTGGAAATGTTATTTCCAAGTTGGCAGATCATAACTGGAATGTCTGTCTTCAAATGTCTTTTTCTAAAGCCTATGTTCCTTTTTTCAGGTTTCCCTCGATTTGTTTTGGCAAACGTGCAATAATTCTTCAACAGAAGCACACATACCCATACTAGTCAGAAAAATGCCCATAGTCTCATGGAACTGTTTGGAGTTTATAGATCCTACACTTGTAGATCCTGTACAACTATGGTTAACTATAAATCTAAATTTCAGCAAAAAGTAGTGTGGCCATGACAAATAATATATATAAAATTCTTCATCTCCAGATCATACTCAGTACTGCCTAATAAAGAAACCCAAATCTAGCATGTGGCCAACTATAACTTTAGCTATATAGAACTATAGCTTCCATGAAACCCTGAGCTGCTGTAACCATTATGGCCTCAGCCTGGATATCTAAATCCTCCAGAACTGCCTCTTTGGTGTCTTCAACAGAGCGTCCAGTTCCCTGTTACCTAGGCTTCCTTTGTGTGATTACTTAGAAGAGGAAGTCCCTCTGGGAATTTGCCTGAATTAGACTGACTGAAAGCTCACGAAAGCTTTTCTCTGCACTTTCAGCTTGAGCCAGACTGTTGCTGAAGTAACATCTCTCTTGGGGCTCTGAGATCCTGTTTGTGCTTTGCCAGCTCTGAGGTTCGTACTGTAAGTTTTATCAGAAGTGAGACAATGGAGAGTAAGAATTGTCTTTTGGGAAAAGACCAAGGCTAGTGTACAGTAGTTATTCCTTGCTATTCAATACTTCTATACCTTTTTTTCCAAGTCATTACAAGTCATTGAAAATCTGTGTCATGTATAGAGATCAAATACAATTTGATCCAATTCTATACAATTGTGACAATTGGAAGTAAACACACATCTTAACACTGGATGCAACATAAAGACTTGAAAACTTTTACATTATGTAGCTCTGATAATAATGAAATCCCATCCTGTATAACATGTGCAGACAGGTAAAATGTATTTTATTAAGGAATTTAAGGTTGAACAGGACTAATCATTTCTTTTTAAGCACGACTGCTTCTTTCAAATCACAACTATGATCAACAGCAATTTATGCCCTAAGTATCTCCTCCTTTTGCTTCAAAATGGCAATGGAACAATAACAATAAAAACATTGATGGAATTCAACCTGTTCTCAGTATTAGAAAACTATTCTGTAGATAGAACATAGTAGACTGTTTCAATGAAGAAGAGACTCTCAGTCATATCCCTGTTATGAAATGGAAATATTAGGTTTTAAAGTTTGTTAAACTGAAACAGGATAAACTACTTAATCCACTAAAGGAGAAGCAAGACATGGTCTATAGTTATTGATTATCTAAATTATTCAATTCAACAGTATTCAACAGTTAAAATTTCAAAATAAAAGAACATATTGTCAAGAACAACTAATTAAAGATAACTACACTAATAATCCTGAGAATTTATTTTTTGGATTAAGAAATGATTTAATAAATCAGATTCATTTATCAAAAATTCTTTTTAGAACCCTGAGAAATCAACCAGAGCTAGACTATTTATCCAAACTTGTACCATTCTTAATGCACGAAAACTCCAAAGTTACTTAATCTATACAAGGCATACCAACTTATTAAACAATAATATACATACTTACCCTTGCCATGTCTGGCTTTTTTGTGGCAACAATTCCTATAAAAGAAATCTTCTATGATACTACATTCCTTGGTACAGTAATGAAGAAGTTATGTACAAAACTGATGCTACCTACATAAAGAGAAGGGGGGGAAGCATCAACACAATTCAGAAAATCACATTTGAACACATTTTACATATTTGTCTTAAAATCTTAAATGATCATGTATATATCTAAGAATTCAGTATGTTTGAAGAATTATGTACACAGAATACACCTGGGTAGTACAATTGTTTGATTATTTGTTGAATATATTACTGTATAATAACTGTATTGATGCATAAAATCAAGCCAAGGTTTTGTTGAACAAATCATGGTGGCCCAGTTCGTATATGAAGCTACACCAGAATGGTTAAATTTACACATCTTGCTAAGCCAAAAAAACATTCAAAAATATTATGAACTGACATTTTGTGACACAAACGAACAGATGATTAAAGAGAATGGTTGTGGATATAATTTGTATGGTTCCTGATAGTACAGTTAAGATGTACATAAAATATTGGAAGGCTACTGTCAATTAATGTACATTATTAAACTATGTGAACTAATGTTATGGCTCAGTATAGAGTAATTTCCCATATAAGAATTGGCTATGTTCTTCTAAAAAAAATTGCCTAGTTTTTTTTAAGAAAATGCTCGTTTCATATTGAAAATTTTCAAAATTTTAATCATTGTAAAGCAAAAAAGAAGAGGAATATAATCCATGTGTTACATATGCCATAAATAATCTTAATTATTTAACAATTAATTAATACTCAATAATTTGGTTACTTGTGTCCCTTTAAAATCTGTTGTGTTTTCTCACAAATCAGGTTTCAGCTGGGCAAAAACAGATGCACTAATGGCTTCTCCAAGAGTCTGTTGACTATCCAGAAACAGTTAGAATTGTCTTATTTCCTTTTTGCATTGAAACACTTATTCTGCAAAAATGCTGCTATTCTATACAATAATACAATAGCAGAGTTGGAAGGGACCTTGGAGGTCTTCTAGTCCAATCCCCTGCCTAGGCAGGAAACCCTATATCATTTCAAACAAATGGCTATCCAACATCTTCTTAAAGATTTCCAGTGTTGGGGCATTCACAACTTCTGGAGACAAGCTGTTCCACTGATTAATTGTTCTAACTGTCAGGAAATTTCTCCTCAGTTCTAAATTGCTTCTCTCCTTGATTAGTTTCCACCCATTGCTTCTTGTTCTACCCTCTGGTGCCTTGGAGAATAGTTTGACTTCCTCTTCTTTGTGGCAACCCCTGAGATATTGGAACACTCCTGTCATGTCTCCCCTAGTCCTTCTTTTCATTAAACTAGACATACCCAGTTCCTGCAACCGTTCTTCATATGTTTTAGTCTCCAGTCCCCTAATCATCTTTGTTGCGCTTCTCTGCACTCTTTCTAGAGTCTCCACATCTTTTTTACATCATGGCAACCAAAACTGAATGCCGTATTCCAAGTGTGGCCTTACCAAGGCATTATAAAGTGGTATTAACACTTCACGTGATCTTGATTCTATCCCTCTGTTTATGTAGCCTAGAACTGTGTTGGCTTTTTTGCCAGCTGCTGCACACTGCTGGCTCATATTTAAATGGTTGTCCATAAGACTCCAAGATCTCTCTCACAGTTAGTACTATTGAGCAAGGTACCACATATACTGTACATTTCATTTTTCATGCCTAAATGTAGAACCTTACTCTTTTCACCATTGAATTTCATTTTATTATATAGTGCCCAATGTTCAAGTTTGTCAAGATCCTTCTGTATCTTAAGCCTACTTTCTGGAGTGTTGACTATTCTTGCCAGCTTGGTGTCATCTGCAAATTTGATGAGTTCCCCATTTATTCCCTCATCCAAATCATTGATGAAGATGTTGAAGAGTACTGGGCCTAAAACAGAGCCTTGGGGTACTCCACTGCATACCTCCCTCCATGTAGATGCAGTTCCATTGAGGACTACACATTCTGAGGAAGTGGGGCTAGTGTTTATCCTTTCTAAGCTGCCAAAGTAATGAGACAGACCAGACATTTTGTATGATCTTTATGGTTGTACTAAAATGCTTCAACTACAGAGTTTTGTAAAATGTTTTAATGCATTTTATATGATGGACTTCTACTGTGTGATATTAAAGCAGGGTAGATATGCAAATGAACGGTTATCTTAGTTATTTCAAGTTCCCTTGGATAACAAAATCCCAGCTTGGTTAAATTTTTCCTGTTAAATCAATACTGTATTGAAGATAATGATATCAAATGTTGAGGCTGAGTAGGTTGACTAATGATAGCTCCAAAAGATTTTTCTGGTTTCATTTGGAAAAAGAAATATTGTAAAATTTGGCCTATCTCTTGTATGCTATTCTCAAAATCTCTGATGTCTCTAACTTGATGGTACATATTTTTTTAATGTATAGAATTATCAGAGAGTATAGTTTCAGATGTTAATGTCATTTATATTTTCTTATTAAATGCTCTGGAAATTGTTCAATTAGTAACTCATTTACTATTCTTGTGATTAATTATACTTGTGTCAATGACTCTAGTATGTTAATGTTTCCAATTACTCAATATTGATGGGGGAGGGGGGCTTTTATGCATATTCTTCTAAGTTGCTGCATCTCTTGCTCTTAAAGAAAATGACACCTGAACAATAATAGCTGAATTATACATAACATGAACTTGTTTTTAAATGTCTTTCTTTCAAATATACCCTGCTGCCATCATATTTGTTCTATGCTCTTCTAGAGAAAGTTCAGGGAAACTCACATGGGAATATTTCTTTTACAACAACAAGAAAAATAGGTAAATGATGAAGTGATGAAAGAGGGAAAGAAGGCTTTAGTTCACTTGGAATGTATGAATGAACAGAGAGGCAAGCCTAAGCTTCCCTAGTTCAGGTATATCACACTATCCATTAAAGAAATGATAAGAAATAGATAAATTTTGCTCTTACATAGCATCTCATTTCTATCAGAAAATATATGGAAGTAAATAAAGAGGAAACAGTTAACTGAAAGGTATAATCCAAATTTTGCCAAGGTATTAAAATTTAAAATTAATAAATTTCCTAAGGTAGTGGTATTTGACTTTTTCAAAATGTATTTTCAATGTTACGTTTTTCATAGTAGCATTACTTTAGTAGGGTGTCCTTATCACTTAACAAATGAAAATAAGAAAAAAAGGAAATATGAGGGCAATTATGTTGTGTTATTGACCTGCTCACATAATATGGACAATATCAGTTTTGTACATCATCTATTTATTCAATTTATATTATTCTTTCTAGTCAAAGTGAGCATTTAAAACAATTTTATCTAATGGCCTTATTTTTTAATTTCATAACTGTTTTGAGTGATTAAGCACAGATTTCACCAAATTGTGAAATTGCAGCAGGAATACCTTATGTAAGATTCTGTAAACTATACAAAAATAGCAATAAAAATAGCAAATTGAAATTATTTTCTGACTACCATAAGGTTTGTGTACAAATTAATTGGTGTTTTCATTGCTTTTGCTTCATATTATTCTTACAGCATCAGCGATGATGATTTAGAAATTTGTTTAAAAGTATCAACTAAATCAATCCTTTTGTATTTAAAAAAGTTTAGTACAAATCTTGATACCTGGGAGAAATTTCTTAAGAGTAAAGTGATTGACATCTTCAATTATTGTTCTAAATCAAATTTCAGGATAGAGATAAAAAGTAAGTAATGAACTGCTAGATAAAACCTTCCCATTCTTCTCTTTCCTGAACCTGGGCTACCTCAAACATTTCTCCAGTCAGGTTATACACTGTTCTTTCCCAGTGTGGTTTATTTCAGATATGCAGGAACTGTATAGCAGAGCCCACTTATCATATCAAAGATACATAGCAAATAGCAAGCACTCTGCTTATTACATTCAGATTTTATTTTGGGGTAGACATCTAGAATTTGTTCACCATGATAGGAAATAGCTGGGAAATAAGGGTTTGAAGAACACACACACGCACACACACTGATTTGACTAATTTATTTATATGGCCACCACTTGTCAAGCAAAAGTAGAAGATTGAAGATATAACTGCCCTGATTCCTATTTTACAAGTGGCAATTACATTACATTAAAGAGGCATCAGTCCACTAGCTGAAAGTATCCTCTAAGTCAATGGCCCCCAATCTTTTGGCTCCTAGGAACCAGTTCCAAGGAGAGAGGTTTTTCTACCGACTGGAGAGGGCGTGGTTTCACATACTGCCTGCATCCCGCGGATGGGATTTCGCTTATTTCGCGGCCTGGTTTCTGACATTCCACGGCGCAGTGCCAGTCTACAAACTGGAGGTTGGGAACCCCTATTCTAAGTAAAAGAACTGTAAGGAGAAAAGCAGTGGTTGTTCAATTGCCAATCAGGACTTTGCACTTGGGCAGGACACAGGACAGACTTATAGTTCACTTAATTGGTATTGTTTCCACTGTTCTATGCCCAGCATCTTAACTGAGCATAACAGTTATGTTGAACTTAGACTGGGGCAATCCAAACACAAGCCTCCACTCAACCACAAAGTGGCATAAAGCTATCTGTATTTTTGAACAAAAATTTCCCAGGCTGAGCATTTTTCCCCATGTGAATTTGGGAAGACTGAAACAATATAACACGTTCTGTTACACTGCACCTTTTTAACATATCTCTGTAATAGTTTTCCCTAGCCATGCCAGGACAAAGAAGAATTTATGTCAAGCTGCTTCATTCTGATATAAAATAACTTATTAACTGCATAAAGCAAAGCATTCATTAGGTTAATGCAAACATAATCAAGCTATGTATTATTAATGCATCGGTGCTTTTTTAATGCTGATTTATTATCATATATAAATACTGTGACTATTCATTGAGCTCACTTAGTGACTCTGGGCCAGTTACTTTGTCAAAGACCTATTTACAAGCTTGTTATTATAAGGAGACCTCAGCGTGCGCTGACTAACACTCTTAAGAGGAAAAACAGGATAAATAAGCAATAAATAAATACATATCTAAATTATTTAAACAAATAATATTTAAATTAAATTATAAATGTGCATAGTGTATTTAAGTTAGCATATGATAATTTTATGTAAATTGGTGTCATATCGTTACTTCTTTTTGCTGATGCACTTCCATGGGGGGACAGCGCAAAGAAGCAGAGGAAAAATCTTAGTAGAGGAAAATGCAGCACTTCCTTCCCCTCTGCTATTCTGCTCAAAACAATCTCTTTCCGGTGACTTCTTTTATTAAATAAAGTGGCCATTATAAACACATAAAGTCAATATATAATGCATTACTAAACCATTATTATATATTCAAGCAGGCACAGTATCTGAAAATCAGAATAACTAGGAAAATTTGCTAGACTTTATTGGAGAAAAGACCTAACAAATATGTTGTGTTATTTTACACATTCGGTTTTTATCAGTTGTTCCAATGTTTGCTTCCTTTTTAAACTAAAATAATTTAAGCACGATTATTTTTCTTGACAGCTGGAGATTCTACAGTATGATTCACTGGTGCTGACAGCTGGAGTTGTGATGCAGAATAGAACTGCATAATGCCCTTGTGGGGACTTGTATTTTAATAGGACAAATTAAAAAGCAGTCTGTGGAAATATGCTCTAATTTGCACTCATCTCTGCTAAAAACTGTATCTGAAAAAGTGTCCCTGGAATTGCTGTGTCAAAATTAGGTTAGGGTGTATATCACCAATGGGCAGATCTTTGAAAGCTTGTACTATACAAACGTGATACAGGGGGGAGAGCCTCATTCAAAAACATATGTGACAAGTTCTGTACAAAGATAGAGGTAGTTTAAACAAATAAACATCTGAATTAGCCTATGGGTCCTAATCAACAAAGCTTCTGGACAAGGGACAAGTCAAGTGATTATGACCTTCAGGCCTTTTAGATAAGAGAAGGAGCAACGGGTAACAGCAGCAGCACTCCAAATATAACTGCTAATATAGCAGACGTAACACAGCAAAGGCAAGACTTATGCAGTTACTGCATTAACCAGCTACACAACACACATACACACACCGCACACATGCACACACACACTCCAACTTTTACCATTTGATCAGCTACCTAAATATTATCTCATCTAGTTTTTGGTTAGTACATTGCTGTCCTTATCTTACAGAGAGAGAACAATTGCCCTTCAGTTATTCAAAGTCAGAGCATCACCGACTTGCATTACTTGGTAATTTTAAACCTGAGCACTGAAGAGATGCACCAATCTCCTCCCCCTCCATGTGCCTGATGGCCGTTACCTTTTAAATCTACATATTATTTAATCATCAATACATTTCATTTCGGAACAGCTATTCAAAGTTCATCAGCATACCTTTAAGCAAGTGTTTGAAGAATAACCAGGCAATAAATAATAACTGACAAGAAAGCTCTTCTGATCAGTAACATTAACTGCTTATCTACATGATATTATTTCTTCAGAAAAAAAATACTTCTCATTTTTGCTTACCTGTTCTCTCTCTCTAAAGCAATCAGTTAAGAGTCCCTTGACCGAGGAAATGGGTTGTTACTAAGCAGACAAGCATGCACAGCGTAATCCCTGGAAACAGCTTTGACTGTTCAGCATCAGGCTTGGTGCTGCGAGAAAAGGGTTAGACCTTCATATGCAGCATCTGAAGATTCACTCATCTTTTCTTTTCTTTTTCTTTTTCTCTCTGTTAATGCCCGCTTCAAAAACTAAGCAACATGGACAGGTGCAGAGATCACTAAACAGGTTTTGTTTTTCTTCTCTTACATTTAGGCCTCCTCTGAATTATTTTCCCTGTTTGCTGGAATAAAATACAATTCCACAGTCAGGTAAGAAGTTCAGCAAGCTCTCTTTTGTCAAGTAGATTCTCCCCCCCCCCCACCCCCAAGAACATATTTTACAATAAATGCTCACAAAGGGAGAGTCTAACGCAGCAACCAAAATTACAAACAATTGTTTACAGTCAGATACTTTATTTAGTTTCCTACCCATCAAAGTGGCTGACTTTCACACCCAAGACCATATCTCTTTCCAGCCCTTGTATCTTAGAGAGACTTCTTTTAAATATACCATTATTATACCTCTGTTGGTAGAGGAAGAATATTCAGCTTTGCCCTAGAGATTTACTGTTTGCACGTATGAAGAATGATGCAATCAGCAAATCTAAATAGCAATCCAAGATGAAATTAGACAACTCAAACCACAGCATTTAAAAAGCAATAGAGCAAATTCAGTTTTTGTATTATTGCATGGTCCAAACTAACACATCTTGCTTCTTACAAAAAGCTGCCTTTAGTCTTTGAAAAATATTTTGATTGCTCCATAAGAATTAATGTTACTTAATGCATTCCATAGGGCTATGACTAAATTTATCAACTACTAAGTTGTTAGTTTGAATCCATAGCTTTCTATTTATGGCATGACTGCTGTAAAAATAATCACAGTGTCACAGGTAATTCAGAATGAACTAACAAAAATCCTTAGACAATTAACTCATATAGTGCTTATTTTGGAGTTTCCCACATGTTAGAATACAAAAGTAAATCAGTTAATGAAAATAATCTTTAAATGTCAACCTGTGCCACATCTGGGTAAATAAAGGAATGACAATAATAACTAGAAAAGGCTAAAATGTGTTTCCATAGTAAACCAATAACATACCATAACATCCATAGTGATTTATTTTAGGTACAAAAAATAAGTCAGGAACTTGTCTATACAGTCATTAGAGGCAAGGCCCATTTTGATACATCTAACATTATAAACATTATACTATTTTTCAACTGACAAATATAATAGAATAACATGCAACAGTATAAATCTCCAAAACCAAGTTTGGCTTGAAATATAACATTTTGAAAAATAAACATTCCCCTACTTTACCTCATCTGTGGGTATTTGCAGGGGAAGAAATAGGTGCATGATGCAATTTATGCAATTCACATCATTTGCATGATGATGTCATGATGCCTATGATACAATGACTTCATTACTTTTCACACTATTGTCTAGAAGGGAAGGGTGGCTTGCAATGCAATCTGGATTATTTTAACGCACTCTACATGGAGCTTCCCTTGAAAAGCATTTAGAACTTCAACTGGTGCAGAACGCAGCTGTACAGTAATAAATGGTGTTGGATACTAAGCCCATGAAACACCACTACTTCATCAGTTGCACTGGCTGCCAGTGTGTTTCTGGGTGAAATTCAAGGTGGCTAGTTGCCACCTTTAAAATCCTCAATGACTTGGGATCTTTTTATCTTCTCATGCTGCGGCTTCCATCAGCAAAAGAACATTAGCCATCAGGACAGAACAGGTGTGCCTTTTCTGTCTCTGGAGAGCACGATGGCTCCAACCCTGCTCGCCTTTTGTAAGGCCCTAAATACCTGGTTACATGCCAGGGGCCCCAAGCGTGTGAAGAGTCCCCTCTCCTGCTTGTTTTAACAACCATGGATTGTAATACTCTCCTCAGCCACTGTGCAAATTTTCAATGTTGTATTATGATGGCAATTTGTTTTTATTTTATGATTGTTCACCACCCAGAGTTACTTGCCATACAAGAGTCACCCGCCATACAAAATAAATAAATAAATGCATAAATAATCTCCAAAAGATAATTCTTAGAGTTGGAGGAAATGTAATTGCTTTATTATTGCTTTATATTCCCAGATATGAATACAGGACTGATTCACTGGGATTTATTTTCCAGTGAAATCATCTGGATTGTATTGTAAAATGATTTACAGATATAATCCTTCCCACTATTGTTTCAGAGAGTAAGCTGCATCGACCTTAAAGAGCACCTTTTCTAAGTAATTTTATTTATTTATCTGTCTGTCTGTCTGTCTGTCTGTTTGTTTGTTTATTGATTAATTTTATATGCCACCATCTCAAGATTCAAGACAACTCTGCGGGTTTATAATGTAATGTAAACATGCAACAGGTTGGACTATCTTAGCTTGTACATATGCTCTGTCAGCTTCAAAATAGATGTTTACTGACATACCAAGCTTCAGATGTACACCACTATTCTTATAGTCATAAAGCATAGAACTGAACAGTATTTCATCAAATTCATATTATGGGGCAATCAACCCTACATTAATACAAGTACTAACAGCTTCAAAATGATATAAATGATTGAACCAGATTGTTAATTTACATAGTACCTTCATGGCACATTTAATGTGAGAAACACAACACCAAGGAAACAGATTCCCCCGGGTTCTTGATTATCTCCTGGATTAAGAATCTAAGAAACAGCCTATTACAACCCCTAATATAACTGGCCTCCTGTTTTCCACAGTGGCCAATCAAATGCCTTGCCAATGTGAAGCCTAAAGCAGTATATAAAGGTAACAGCTGACTTTCCCTATTACTGTCCCCTAGCATGGGGCAGCAGATCATGCCTTTTACATCTGAGGATGTATATCTAGCATGACTTGCAGACTTCAACAACAAACAGAACTTCCATAAAAGAGTAAAATTATGCAATAAATAATGCCACAAAATATTAAATAACACATATTTCTTCCAGAGCTTCTATATTTCCCATTATCACCATCTTTCCCAATTTTATAATTGCGCACTGAAGCTGAAAAACAATAGCCAGTTCCTATTCATTTATATTACGTTTGCTTGGGTGCTTTACTATCAACAAAATAGCAACCCTATTTTAGGCTTTTTCTAAGACAGTAAAATAATCATATATTAATGTTTAAATATTTGAGAATATGAGAGGCAGTTTGGCGTAGTGATTAAGAACATCAGGCTAGATATCAGACAACTAAATTCTAGTCTTGCCTTAGGCAAACAGCCAGCAGCTGACCTTGGGCTAGTCAGTTTCGCCCATCCTAGGAAGCAGGCTATGGCAAACCACTTTTGAAAAATCTTGCCAAAAAACTGCAGAGACTTGTCCAGGCAATTTACGAGAATTTGACACAACTGAATGGAAAGGGGGGAGGGGATGACAATATACTCTATCTGTGCAAATTGTTTTGTTACCTGACCTATAGCAGATCAAACTGAACTTGAACTATTTCAGATGAAGATATTAGTTCTGAGTATTTTTCTGTCTTTTTAAAATCAGCACATAATATATTTTTTTCCAGTTATGATAGACTGACTGCAATGGCTTCATTCTAGGAAATAATGAAGAAGAAAAAGCTGTATTCTAGAATCAATAGATTTATCTGGACAATTTATTATTTTATTTCATTTATACAGTGTAACCATAGTCACACACTGATCTATGCCAGGCACAAATAAGTCACATTACAGCCACACAGGAATACAGTATTTAACTTCCACCAGCTTGAGAATTGTATCTGATTTTGCACAGCAATTTGAGACCATACTCCTCATCTGGTTGGGAAGGAGGTCCAGAGGTTTTTAAGCCCATAGAATAGAATACTTAATCATTTGACCCTTTAACCCATTCCAATGAATCAAAGGGAGAGGGTGTGTATCAGAGGTGAGTTGCTCCTTGTTGAGCCCAGATCAGGCAAACTGGTAGTGGCGGCAGCAGGAGGCTCCGCCCACCCGCACTTGTCGAGCACAAGCACGTGCACGAGCGAACCGGCAGTAAAAAAAAATGGAAACCCACCACTGGTGTGTATGTTATCATTTTTGTCCTTTGCTCAAGAGGAAGATCTGGGAGCCATAAAAGATATGCAGTTCTGTCCCCAAGTTGCATTTTCTACATCCCTGGCTTCGTATGTCATGTAAATCCAGTCAAATGTACAATAATTCAACAAATCATCATTAAACCATTTTAGGCTTAGCACAATGTCTGAAGTCTGTCACAGAAAACAAAATGAATGGACCCAGATTGTCTGGAAAAGTATCCTTCCAAAACATAAGCCAGTGTGAATGGTCCAGTAAAATTATATGCATCACCCGGGTTTTCAATTTTTACTAAGAAACTCAACACTACCCATTCATGCAATAATATGGAGATACTGGGGTTTAACTTACTTCAGTCTGACAGATTCAATCACTCCAATACCTAGCTATTTCATCTTCTAGCTAATCCTACTTCTTCTAAGCAAATGTTAAGATAATAAATCTCCAAGAGCTTTATCTAAATGCTTAGAACACTTGGTATTATTCACATGTTCTCAGAGGCCCAATTATGGGACCTGGCAGCACAGTTTTAAAGCCAAAATAGGTATTGTATGTCTTTTTATTTACCTGGCCAACTCAGTTGTTCAACTTGTCTTCTGAGTGGGGAGCAAAAGAACGACCAAGTGGGTCTCATCCTGCAAACTTTTACCCTTATGCAAACTGCTTGCAACATTTTATTTTCCTGCCCATCCTTCTCGGCATGATTAATAAAGTGATGCTTTCATCTACACCTTAGGGTGAATGTTTAATTAAAACTAGGGGGTATTCATTTTCAAACAGGAGAATGTGTAACAAGTTGCATCACTTGCCTTTGGAGAGGCTTCAACAAAGCAATTTCACTTGCAATCCCTATAATCTAGCACCAATAATATGAAGTTGGTCAAAATAGCATACACAATTATAATTTGCTTTTTCAAAAATATGCAATAATAAAAATGCTGCATCAGTTCTACCATCTTCTGTTTTAGGGAGTTCTAGCAGCTAAAATGTGGCTAATCAGACATTCCCGCTTCCAGTACAAGTATACAAAAATCATTCCTGATTCAAAGATTGGGCAACAATAAAACAAATTCATGGACTGAAAGGAATTTACTGTCAGAACCAATATCAGTGGTCTTTTATCTACTTTAAAAATTAATATTCATCTGGGTGATTGTTAGTGTTCCTTTGTGCCTTTTTGGTATTTATAATAGGCCCTTAATTGGGATTTTTCTATTAATTTTCCTTAAAACACATGAAAAGATCTAGTTTTTGAATGTTTATTGAAAGCAAATTTTTAAAGCTTCATCACTTCCTCCTCACATTTTCATTTTCTACCATTATATATCTCTTATTCTAAGCCAACTTGGATAAAAAGTTTCAAAACCCACCCATCCCAGCCAGGAACATATGAAACCTTCTGGGAAGAATCAAAGAGCTGGATGAGGCAATCAACTTTATTTAGAAAACTGATGTTAACCTTTTAACAGCTCTAGGGGACTTAGAAAAATACAACCCAAAACCAAGACCATATACCCACTCCTTGCTACTTCCTTGGTTAGCAACCATTTCGGAATACGACGGTAATAAACAATTTATTTTCCAATCAATGCACCCATTTATGACCGAAGTTCATGTGCTTAACAAGAACACACACTAGAATGAGAGAGTAACTTTGGCATAGCTTTACAAGAGAATATCTAAATGAGACAGCAGTCTCTTTCTCTCCTCCTCCTAGTCATACGTTCATTTACCAAACAAGTAACCTGGTCATTGAAATGGAACTTGAGTTATTAAATGAATGAAATGAAATAAATGAAATGTGCTTAGAAAAATGAAGGACATAAAGCCTTAACACTAAAATAATTGTATAACATTAAAACAATTTAAAAAGAGAATTTGGCAATACTATAATTAATAATACATTGTTATTCATTTGTTGAAGCAAAATTTCTAGCTACAAATTTCAAATTCAGTCTTCTCCCTCTACTATTTCATGTCATTCTCCTTAAGCCCAATCTACCTTACATGACTGTGTGGAAAGGAAGCTTTATGTTTGCTGCCTTGAGGTCTTCTCTGTAACTATAATGGCATGTGTCAAATGACCTTGGGAGACAGGTGGAAGAACCACAGACGTCAGTCAGAGAAGTGGCAGCTCATCCTGTAGAATGTGGCTGTGGTAAACATCTCAGGGGAAAAAAATCTTTCCTAGTTTCTTGAACTGTAAAGGTGACAGAAGGAGGAGATATACTTTCAGATTCACAAGATTTTGTTAATGGAACTTTACAATAAAATTAGAGCTAGAACTTCTGGGTGTGCTTCTTGTCTGGACTATCTCACAAGGCTGACAGGAACTCTTTAAAACAGCTGCCATGGGAGAACCCTGGGAAAAGGCATGGTTATATTAAAGAATGGTACACAAGAGTTTAATTCGTGCCACTATGTGCATTCCAAGGAATCTTTTGGGAATCAAATCCAAGCAGTGCTTCAGAGCCCTACTACTGATTCGTATTTACTTAATAACCCACTCTCTAATTCCACAATCATTTTCAGGCAATGTTGTTTGCTTCCCAAATGAAAAATTTCACGTTTGTCTCCTCTTATATTTCATATTGCTGTTTTCAGCACCTTTCTTTAACCAGATGAGTTCAGAAGGCATGACATTTTTCTCAAAGTGAACAAAAAAAACCCTCATGCTGTCCCACTTTCATCCCTGTCACACTTGCATAAGATGTCACAATGCAAAGAAGTTTGTGCCCGCAACAGTGCAACACCCTCCCCCTTGAATTCCTTGAAGATACCGCCCCCAAAACCAATCAAGTTTTCCCTCAAAATACATTCCTGATCCTTACGTTCTTTCTGCAACCGATCACTAAGTAGTTTTTAAACATTCTTTATCTCTAGTGTAAATGATCTTTCTAGGCTATGAATATGTCACCTATGTAGGTAATGTAGATTACTATACAATGTGGCAAATATAACCTATCACCACCATCCTTACCCTTGTTAGAACTGGTGAATCAATTCTGACAAATAGAATAATAAACACTTATTAGACCAACTATATGCAATAATTTATCATTTTAATTATGATTGAGAAAAGTATAGCTGATTCTCTACTATCATCACTTTCATACTGCCTGTAATCTCTTTTAAGTAAAATTCTGACATGTTTTCTTCCTCTCCATGCTGCTAACATATTAATTAGAGTTTTGCACCTGGTGCCTTGCATGGGCCTATGAGAATATAACTGTTGATTGATTCTTCTCTCTCCTTTCTCCTCGCCCCATTTGCTTTTAAAAAAAATATATTTTGATTTATAAAAGAAAAAAAATAAGGACATAGAAATATTAAGGGATTCTGTTTCCCCTCTTCTACCTTGTTCAGCATTCTGGTTTTGATTGATTGGTAAATTTGTAATTACTAATTTTCTAACCAAACATTTTAAAATATTATTTCTGTTAATCAGCTTTCTTATCAGTTTCAAAAAAAAAAAAGAAAACAAGCAAACCCCACACAGATCTAATGTGAATACATGCAGCATATTTATACTTACTTTTTCAGCTTTCCACTTGGTTTTGGCCACAACAGTTCACAGCTCACAGCCGTGAATTGTAGAAGCTGTTCTTTATTTTAAAAAGCAGCCTAGGGATTCAGTGTTCAGAAATACTACAGGGAAAAGCAATCCCAAACATGCACATAATAATATAGTACAGTGTGAACTCAATACAAGACGAATTACGGTGTTATCCTGTTTTCAAATGACAGTCACTGAGTTCAGGCTAAGTTTGCTATTAGATTCCTTTTGCTGGCAAAACAAAAAACACACCAACACATCATGTGCATGACTTAATGTAACTTTTTTGTGGCTTTATACAATACTGATATAATTGTTAAGACTTGTTGTGTATATTAGCATAAATGTAAAAATGAATAAAGTTGAAGATTTTGTACATAAATATCAAGTAGTTAACAGGGCAGGACAGTAGCTGAGAACCTGACATGGCATCACATGACCATGGAGACAGGTGACTATTGAAACTTCAGAACCAGGTTGTAAATACCTTTATGGGCCACTGCTATAGCTTCAACTGATTGTTGAGCAATCAACCAAAAGTCAAGGACTATCTGTACACATATTTATTTAATCATGGATGCATTTATTAAAATATCTTATCAGACAGCCAATAAGGAAACATAAATAATCAGCATACCACATTATTCCTGAAAGAATCACTGTGTAATCTGGATAAACTCATACTATACTGGAAAGTATAATAGTCACACAAGTGTGCTTTGCTTTTAGGCAAAGTCTAAAAGGTCTTTAATTTAAATAATTAGAGGAACATGACAGCATATATAGTAGTAGATCAGGAGCAAAAAGTACCATTCTACAAACACATCTTACTACATTAATGAGGTTTTTAAAATATTACACTGTAGAAATAAATAATATTATAAAGTACTTATAAATATCTCTGGTTAATCAACTAAAATCTACAAATGTTATATTTAATCATTATGTGGATTAAAAGTAATAATAACACCTTTTATTGGGGAAAAAAAGTTTTCAGAAATTGATGCATCTTAGTTACCTCAAATAAACCTGAAGGTTTTTTTTAAAAAAAAAACCTTCATTCACCATATCATTAAAAATTACAACTACAATCATGTGCACCTACCTGAACATAAGTACTACTGTGTTATTAGGAATTATTCCTGAGTAGACACATATAGGTTTGTATTGTGGTGTAGGTAGCATACAGAAGAAGTACAATAGAACATCTTAAGGTACCACCATTAGCATCAGGCTGTTTCTGGTGACTGTATGCTTGCTGTCTCCATCTGTCCTTGGCAGGAAATTTGAGCTCTTTCAGAGACATTCCAATTATCTTTTTGCTGTCCTCCATTTCCCATTGCCATATGATAGTTTTTTGCTAATTCCCCATATACTTCCATCACTTCTCCAAAGTATTTTAGGTTTCTGTTTGCTAATCATTGTCTCAAGTATTAGTGCATTTCTTCCAGGATCAGTTCATTGGCTCTTTTTGCACCATGCAAAACTTTGTAACCGAATCCTGACAGAATATTCTTTCTCAAGTGGAAAAATACTATTTGATCTATTTTAATTTTAGTTGCCATAAATCATTTTTGCTTATCAGCTTGCCTATTCTTGCCACTGAATTCTTTCTTAAAATTAATTCCATTACTATTCCAGAGTTGTGACTCCAAGAAAACTATGATCTTCTCTTTATCATAAACTGTAAAATAATTAAGGATGAATGCTTGCCTTTGGTTTTTTAATATTTAATGCATATTGTGTAATTTTCATTGAACAGATCCAGAATCAAGCATATTTAAGGGTAAGCAAAAAAAAAACCTTTTTCTAGAAAAAATCATTTCAAAAGTTTACTATTCATATCCACATCTGAAGTACTTGGCTGGAATTTATTCTGATTGGCTCTGATTCCAATTATCTGGGGTCATTTTTTTGATGCGACAATAATCCCTTTAGTAACCATTACTAAAAAAAAAAAAACCTCAGCAAGCCATATGCACACTTCTGTGTAATGCTGTTATAGTTGTTTTTTTAATCAATCATAACACTCTTTGCAAGTTCACAGCAACAGAATATTAAAATCCTGAACAAACCACACATTTCAGTAAGTTTCCTAGATGAACAGCTACGATATTATTTGGAGCAAATATGACCAAAAAAGCTAAGAAATTTAAGAAGCCTCAAGCGTCCTTGCTATATTTTCAAAATACACAGGTTGTCATAAACCTGCTTATGTCAACCGAATAACATGCTCCCTGTATCTTTTCGCTTTATTTCGCAAATAACAAATAATCGTAAAAAAAATCTGCCATGCGCAGTTTAGTAAGAATTGTGTTTTTATAAATTCAGCTAAACGACGACTAGCAAATCTCCAACTTCAGCTTAAGTTGGAGCTCAACCTCTCGCCTCAAAACAGCAGCTTTGTATTCTCCCACGTGACTTATCCGATCAAATAAAAAATGCCGTCTCAGAGCGCGCGATGACATCATTGTTATTGTGAGAGAGGCGGAGTCTCGAGACCAGCATAGTAGTACAACCGTAAGGACACCATGGGGAACGAACGGCTCTAATTTCTACCATAGAGTTATCGCGGGCTAGCACGACTTCTCATTCTACGGGCCATAGCGACTACCGGCGCTTTCCTGCCATTATCGGATGTTGAATGTCTATGCTTCCCTTTCCCGCGTCTTTTCTCCGAGGGCATGCTGGGAAACGTTATTAAAGAAACCCACCTTCCGTTTCATTGGTCTTTCCTGTGCGGAGCTCAGCAAGGTGGTAAGTCTCGGCGGGAGCTGTTAGGGAGAAGGTTGGTTTTATTTAATTCTAAAATAATAATAATATGTTAGATTTTGTGAACACGGAAAGCTAAAACAACACCTTAGTCATAGCTATGGTAGGGTGGAAAAGATTTTTTAATTTTTTTTTTAAATGAGATCAATTAAAAATTAAAATTTGCGCTTCTGCAGAAAAAGAAATAGCGATGACCAAAATATTGGATTTTCAGGACGATTTCAAAGATTCAGCCTAAATTTGGAGCAGTGTACTTTTGTACACAAATTTTTATATCTTTTTTTCCCAAACCTAAACATGTACAATATTCCTGCGTTTCTACTGCTTTGAGAAAAGCTGGTGTATATTAATATTTGGGCAACTTCTTTTGAACGCTGCAAATAATAATTACAGTCATAATATGTACCATAAATATGGATAGAATTAATCTTACTATGCTGAAGCTCTTATAGCAAGAAATTATTTGTGACCGAGACTAGAGTCACATCTAGATGCCATCAGTCGTCATGGTGTGCTATAGTCCTCGAAGAATAATGACTGACCTTTATTCACTGACTCTGTGATTCATTAGCAGACTCAGCTGCCAGGTTGGTAACAGGTATGAATTACAACAAACTTTCACTGTATTGCTGGAGATAGGAGATAACTTGTGACATGGTAGTTCTGATGAATGTAACGTACACAGGGACAGACCTATTTTGCTTTATAAAAGAAACAAATTCTCCAACAAGGGAATAAAAAACTACTTTAGTTATGTTATTTGGAAAAAATTATAAAAGCAATTGCTTGGGAGTGAGATAACTCAATTATGTTCCAAAATGGGTTTGACTCATACCTGAAATTGTGCCCCAAAACATGGATAGTTAGTTGATTATTGTATTCTGTAAGTTATAAAAAAATATTTCAGATGTTTTCAAATAAACATTGATTTTGATTTTTCCCCTTTGATATATTTTTAAACTTACTGTAGTGAGCAAATTTTAAAATTCTCTATCAGTGAGTTGGGATTTGCCTAATTCTATGTCTGTGTAGAATTCTCCATAGAATTACAGAATCTAGATTGTCCTATGTATTTCTGTAGATGTTAGCATATTAGATTTGATGCATTGTTTGGCAAACAGTAAGTGTCTGACTGCAACACCTTTCCATTGCGATATATTTTTCTGTGCTATGGTTCCTGTAGGAAGGCTACTAATCTTAATTCATTGCTTATGCACACCTTTTGGCCACCCTGCCATTAGCCCTCAACATCACCAGGGTTGGGGCTGAAGTAAGAGGCCCAGAGCCTTCAGCAGCTTCATCCAGCGCCACTACTTTCACTGAGAAATGCCACCCAACTCCCCACACTCCAGCCAACCACACTAGCATCATTGTGCAAAACCCCAGTTGCCCTGCCACTATGTTCTCCAGACATTCTGGATGCCTAGTTTTACCTTCCCATTAACCCAACCATTTTTCTCCCGCCTGCTTATGAGGCATGCCCTATTTGGAGAAAGCCTGGACCATGTGACTTGGGAGAAGTAGCCTCAGGAAGAACTGGTGCAGCCAGTAGATGTAAAAGATGTTTACTATTTTGGTAATTGAGAGGCCTGCATTGCTATAAACTGGTAGACACAACAAGCCTGATTAAATAATGGTAAATTGATATAGATTGAATACTGACTTTTGAATTTTTTTTTCAGGATTACTACAGAATTGGTGGAAAGAAGAAGGTGCTTTAGTAATTGACTACAGAATTCATCTGCAACTGACAAATTGATGTACAGTATTTCAAAGTTTTATATTTCAATAAAAATACTTTAAACACTGAAGCTGATTGATTTCTGCTTAATTATTTGGACATTAGATTTTGAGGGGTGAAATGAAATTTCCATGTTCTACAATTTCAGTTGGCAATATCCTGTTTTATTTATATAATAAGATGGTGTGACTTATTAAGACATTGTTTTTTATTTTATTTACTGTATATACTCGAGTATAAGCCTAGTTTTTCAGCCCACTTTTTGGGCTGAAAAAAGCCGCCTCGGCTTATACTCGAGTCAGTGAAAAATTTGCCCGAAATGGAGGAGAAAAAGGGGCGGGGCCATGCCGCTGGGTGACACTCGTGAATGGCCCAGTGCCCCTGTGAGTTTCCCCTCCCTCTGTGTCAGTTTGCCGCGCAGCGCGCACCGCACCATCCCCCCTCCTCACGTTCTAATGTAATGCAGGGCTGTCTTACGATTCCCCTTCCTCCCCCTCCTGCCGCTCTGCAACGATGTCCCACCTCCTCCTTGTTATGGCAAGCAGCCACATAGCGATGTCCCACCTCCTCTGGTACAGTGATCCAATGATAGGAATCACTGTGCCGTGTGTCATAGGAGGCGGGACATCGCTCCCGCGGCTGCACGGGACATTATCATCACAGCGGGACATCAGCATCATGAGGTGAGTGAAGTATTTCATTGAATACACCGCTAGTTTACTGTTTTTCTTTGAAATAAATATTCAAAAACATTATTGGTATCTATTTTTATTTTTGAAATTTACCGGTAGCTGCTGCATTTCCCACCCTAGGCTTATACTCGAGTCAATAACTTTTCCAGTTTTTTTGTGGTAAAATTAGGTGCCTCGGCTTATATTCGGGTCGGCCTATACTCGAGTATATACGGTATTATGGAGAACCAGTTTGGTTTGCAGTTAAGGCATCAACTATGTGACCATGAGTTCTAGTATCGCTTTAAACACAAAGCAAACTCGTGCCCTTGGACCATTTTCTTTATCTCAGTTCTAGAAGGTAGGCAGTGAGGAATGGATAGAAGAAACTGCAAGGTTCAAAGCTTGTAAAAATATTTTTAAAAGTTTCAGGTGGGAAAAAAACCCTGCAAGGTTCAACTCTAGGTTTTTAGTCTTCATTGTTAATTTCAATGGTAATGAGATGAAATATTTATCAAAGATGCAGATTACATATGAGTAAAATAGAGAATACTCTAGAAGAAAAAAACCAAAATTCTAAATTAGATGTCTGGGTTGAAAGTAACTTATTGCTGAACATGAAAACAGCCCTGCAGTCAGATCAAAGGTTTTCTTAGTTCACCATTTTCTGATGGAGAGCCATTTGCCTCTAGAGTGGTAAAAATACATGATAACACATAGCTCGCTCTCACAATGGTTCCCCTGAAGTTACTATTTGGAAGTGTGCTACCCTGAGTTTAGAGCAGTGATGGCAAATCTTTTTTAGCTGGTGTGCCAAAAGTGGGGGAAGCACAGGGGGGTTGTGCGCAGGAGTGCCATACCCATAATGCAATGCACGACCCCCCAGTGCGCATGCACACATGATAGGCACTTCCCCCTCATTTTTGCATGATTTTTTGCCCTCCAGGCTCCAGAGGCTTTATAGGAGCTTGGGGAGGGGGAAAACACCCCCCCCCCGAGGCCCTCCAGTGGGTTCCCTGAAGCCTCCAGAGCGCAAAAAACCAGCTCTACGGGCAAACCAGAAGTTCTAGAACGAACTTCCGGTTTGCTCGTAGAGCCAGTTTAAGCTCTCGGGAGGCTTCCCTGCAGGCTCCGGAGGACGAAAAACGACTCTACGAGCAAACCGGAAGTCACTTCCAGTTTGTAGGGCCATTTTTAGTCCTCAGGAGACTTCCCTGAAGTCCGTTCCCGAACTTCCGGTTTGCCCATAGGGCCATTTTTTTGCACTCTGAAGGCTTTCAAGGAAGCTCCTGAAGCCTACTGTGGGGCGGGGGAGGCTGTTTTCGCCCTCTCCAGGCTCCTATAAAGCCTCTGGAGCCTGGGGAGGGAGAAAAATGGCCTCAAAAAAAGGTATGCTGGCCAGCTGACAGGGCAACGCCTTGCGTGCCCTGACAAATGGCTCCACATGCCATAGTTTGCCATCCCGGATCTAGAGTGTGTCTTCAAGACTAATAGCCCTTGGTGTACATGCTTTTCATGAATGTACTTCATTGTCTTACTACATGTTGTAATAATGAATTTCCTAAATTAGTAGGACAATGCTATGAGCTCTAAGCTTATAAGCAGTATCCTGAATGACAGGAAGCAGGCTTCCTATAATGTCAGCTGATCTTACCATCCTCTGTATGGACGTTCTATCTGAGACACTGCTACTGCCAAACCAGTGATGCAGTTTGTTAAAATGCTCTCAATTGTGCCTCTGTAAAAAGCGGCCAGGATAGGAGAAAGGTGCTCTCCTTATCCGATGCAGGAAATGCAGATACTGGTTTGCATGCTTCAGTAAGGATGACGTCTGGAGAGACACCTGTTCAGATGTTAGTTATCTGCACTGCTTCACAGTGCAGTCAGCATATTGCACCCCAAAAATCTGGGTCCTCATTTTACCAACCTCAGAAGGGTGGAAGGCTGAGTCAATTTTGAGCCTGATGTTCTACCATCTTGATTAATATGGGGTTACTTGGCTTGGCAATAGTATCTGTACAAAAATCCTAATTGTAGCTAATCGGAAGTCAGTAATGTTATAGTCCAACTGCAGAAAGGCAAGCTTTTTCTTCCATCAGTAGAATTATAATTTTAAAATTATAGAAAATTAATTGCCTTTTATATTCTGCATTGGTCAGCTCATCAGCTGTAGCATTTACATTTTGGGCACATCACACTGGGTCCATATCACTAGTAGCCTGGTTGTATTTTCCTAATGGTCTGTCAACAGTTAACAACTGGGTCAAATCATTATTTTGGGGGATAATATGCAACCCCTTTGTGCAGAAAATGGTTATTTCCCACACCATTGTTTTTGTTTCTTAATCTGGTACAGATCAGAGAGTGCATTTATATTTTTTCAAAACTTGTTATAACAAATTCCTATTCCTTCTTAGTAATTCTATGCTTATTTCTATTTTTCTGTCTTAATCTACAATCTTCCTATTACTATAAATGTACAACTATTTCTGCTCTACATCAACATTCCTGTTTGTAGCCCTATCTTAATTTTTTCAGTCTTTCCTTTTCTCCCCATCACCAAGTCTTCAGTTCTTGCAATAGCCAATCTCAGTCTATTTGAAAATGTGGAGGGGGAAGGGGAAGATGCTATTTTGCTCTTCTGGACTTGTGAATAGTTTTTTTTGTTCCACTTCCAATTATCCATTGTTATTTATTCTGAACAGTATATAAATGTTTTGTGGCAGTAGGGGACACCCCAATTTATATTAAACCCTACATTGACAGTGTCGGGTAGGATGAAATCTAGCCTTTGGGGAAAAAGCTGAAAAAAATATTATGAATGCAAAATTGCAGCCAAGGTATCAAATGTCTTGACAGTGGTCCAGCTGTAGCCACCTTGATTCTGTCTAGAGAAGCAGCTAGTGGTGTGTGCAAGAATGAACACTCCACTTAAGAGTGAGCAGACATTTCTCTTCTGGGATTGGATTTTGGTGATGCATGGGAAGTATAGTTAAAATAACATATCTTCCTTAATTGGAGACCTCTCATAAAATGGAACAAAGCAAGAAAGGAGTCAAGCACAGGAGATGACAGAAAAATGGGAAAGAACACAAAGGCAACATCTCAGCGGCAGACTTTTACAGTAAAAGAATTGCAAGACTAGCAGAGAGCTCTGAGTGGGAAGTCTCAAATCAGCCTGCATGCCTAGTGTGCAGTAACTCAAGCAGAATTCATAAATCTGTTCCTGAAAGGGTGGTGGTGGTGGTGGAAGAGAATCCCATGTTAAAGGACTCTAGTAATTGTTTATTTTATTGAGAAAAGTGTTGTGATGCAAATACATTTAAGTTCTAGGGACAATATATAAATGACTGGCCAATTTTGTATTATCCCATAATACAAGATAATTAACATGGAATATTCTACTTTAAGCACTTGGAAAAATGTCATAATTATATAGGAATCAGCAGGGGAGCTGGTTTCCTAGTTCCTCAATGAGAACTCAAATCTGGACATTGGATTGGTGGCCTAAATGTAATCTTCCAGCTCTACGATTCCTCTCAAAAGCAACTTTCTAGTATAAATATAAATGTGAGAATATTCTGATGAAAAATCATTCCAACATTTGAAATAGTTTATTCATGCCTGTGATTTGAGTCTGCATACATATATAAACTTTTAGGCCACTAGAACACAGGCTCCTCCAACTTCCTTGATTTTCTCTTCTGCTCTTCGGCTGAAGAATTTTGCTTTCACGATGACAGGCTGCTTGGGTAGCTTTCCTTTGCCCAGGACTTTGTAATATCCCTGGAAAATATCAAAACACAAGCTTTCAGTTAACATGTAGACTCTTGAAGACATTACTCATAATGTCAATAAAATGGACAGGTGTTTTTAAAATATTGTGTATCAATTCTGATAATTGATGCCTTTATGGATTTACTGGAGGAGAAAAGTATTGATCAGCAATCTTTTTTAACTGTGTATACAATTTACTGGAAGGTTGGCATTCGAAGGCCAAAGCACTACATGACAGGGTAAGCTCCCACCTTGCCCCAGCTCCTGTCCACCTATCAGTTTGAAAGCAAGCAAATGAAGTAGATAAATAGATGCTACTTCGATGGGAAGATAGAAGCATTCTGTGCACCACGGTATAGTCATGGACCATGGAATAGTCTTTGATAATGCTGCTTCCCTCAGCTAGGAAACAGAGCACTGCCCCCTAGATTTGGAGACAACTTGACAAGGGACACCTTTATCTTTTATAGAATAATTCTATTTGAATAAGAGTGTACTGTATCTCATTTTACCCAGTTTCATTTTAGCTGAAAATGACTATTATAGCCCCAAGTTTGAAGTATCATCATCAAAATCTTGAAAGATGATTACATTTTAATTTGTAAAATCATATAACCTCTAAAATAAAACTGAGATGTTTGGATCTGGAGGGACTTCACCTAAATCAAGACTGAGTGGCTATGACTGTTTGCCACCCCTCCCCCTCCCAACAGGTTGGGGATGTTTTTATCACTGGTATTTGATAAGGTTACTCTTCTCCATTTAAGACTGATGAATAACTTGGGATGTCCTCTTGGATTCACAGCTATTGCTTCATGGCAGCTGTGGCCAGAAGATCCTTTACATTAGACTACCTTGTGCCCTGGATGTTCACTTCCCTCAACCAGCAGACCCTTCAGTCAGTCACCTATGCCTTTGTCAGTTCACAAGAGGAGTATTACAATGTGTTCTATTTGGGGCTGCCCTCAAAAGACCACCCAAAACCTAAGGCTGGTTCAAAATGCAGCTGCATGAGCAGTAATGTCATCACTGCTCTTTCAGCTTCATTGGCTGCCACATGGATCTGGGTGCAATTTATGGTTGTTACCTATGAATCCATTCATAACACAGGGCCTGTTATCTGAGGGACTGCTTACCTATAGCCCACTCGGTACATTTGGGTAGAGCAAGTGCATTCAAGAGCTCCTCTATTAAATATTGTCATCTCTTGTGGGACAACTATGTTTTCTCTGTTGCTGCTTCACCCTCCAGAATATCTCCCAAAAGATACACCCAGTGCTCACTCTCCTGGCTATGGAAGACCTTTAAGAACTGGTTCTGTTCCAAGGCCTGGGATGTGTGTGTATGGTAGGGGGAGTGTCATATTGCTTTGTTTTTAGTTCAGGCTATTACATTTTATTTTGAATTGTATATTTTAATGTTGTAAGCTGCTCATTTACTGGAATGGGCAAACATCATAAATAAGAATTTTCAAAAAACAGATAACACCACTTACAGAGCGTACAACATCAATAACTGGAGCGAGTCCTGCTGGATTTTTAGCATAATTCAGCCTTGTCTGCTCACTAACAAGCGTCCACAGCTTATCCAGATTCACTGTCGGGCAGAAGTGCTGGTTCTTTTTCAAGTGGTAATGTCTCATACCAACCTTTCCAAAATAACCAGGGTGGCTAGGGAAAAAAAAACATGTAAGTAAATTTACTGGCCAATGCATTATGGTTCTGAAGGTAACCTTAACTAGAAAATACAAAAGATATCCATCCATCTATCCAATTCAGGGGTGTCAAACTTGCATCATTACGGCAGCATTACGTGATGTATCCTTTTTCCTTTGCTAAACTGGGTGTGGGCATGGCCAGCGTGTGACACACAAAAGGAATGCCTTTTGTCTTCAGTTCATGACTTAACATCATAATAAAGCTTCTAAGATCTTCAATACATAAGATCTAATTAATTATATTAATATGGTTATTACAAACTTATTTCCTGTACTCAATGCTATTCCCCTTCATCTATTATGCTTAGATGCCATTTGCACTTCCAAGCAGAAATACCAGGATCTATCAATGGCAAGGTATAAAAATGTTTTTGTAACAAAGAACAATGACTAGTTACATCATTTTGTTTTAGAAAACATGCAGTTTCTTAACCATTCAGAGCCTTCTGTTGCTAACCTGGTGGCTGACTGTGTTGGGAAAGAGACAGTCAGTGAATAAAGGTTAGTTGTTACTCTCTGAGTACAATAGCACACCCTGATCACTGGCAGTACCAAGATGTGACTCTAGTCTCAGCTATTTGTAAGTTACTTCTGAAAATGATTATAAATGACAATTGCAATTCTAAACATTTTATTAAAAAAGTTTTTCCTGAGTTTTAGATGTGTTGAACTGGGCAATTTCCATCACCTGGCCAGAAAACTCAAATAGTGAGTAAATATCATAGCACTGTGTACAGCTTTATTTCAGTAAATAACAAAATGTATCCAGGATATGAAAACTGATCTTGGTTCATAACATAGATCTGCTCTTTGTATTACACAAAACTAAAATACAGAAGGCAGTTGTGAGATAAAGAAAAAATAGCTTACTATTTGTCAAAGTTAATTCTATGGTGGTGCATACCGCCAGCATTTCCACGGCCTCCTGGATGTTTCCTGTGCTTACCTATGACAAACAACAAACACTATTAATTGGAATTTAGTCTTAAAAGCTATTCAGTCTAGAATACTACCTTAATTGGTTAATTTTAGCGGTCTTTAATGCAGGAATGTCCAACCTTGGCAATTTTTAAGACTTCCCATGCTGGCTGGGGAATTCTGGAAGTTGAAGTCTACAAATCTTAAAAGTTGCTAAAATTGGACACACATTTGTTTTAATGTAATAATTACCCTTTAACTTTCATTCTAATAAATCATGTGGATAATTTGAATCTGCACAGATAACAAAGCAATCATTGTCACAGATGTGAAGACTTGGAATATCTAGACAGAACTGTTTTTGTGTCTTGCCTTTGAGACTAATTATTAATACTTCTTCAGAGAAGATAGTACAAACACAAGATATGTCACATGCAGATGTTATGCAAGCCAATGTATATCAACAGTTAAATCCAACATGAATCTTAGCAGCCAAAGATGGAAGCTTGTGGCCTTTTCGAAGTTACAGTGTTGTCAGTATAGATTATAGATGCTTAATTCTACCAATTCAACAGCATCTAGAAAATGAAATTTCTCAATTCTGATCTAGAAGCTTGTGAATTATTCCTTACTTTTTGGTAACCTCTGCTCTAATTTTCATATGCTAAAAGCAAGTATCATATATCTGCTGTTCATGATGTGTATAGAAAACTGCAGCAGCAAATTTATTTACCTAATTATACTGCATCAATTGCACTAATTTGCCCAGCATTTTCAGGACTGCAGCCCAAAACAAACTTCTGATGTCATCTAGTAAGACTTATTACTTGACTTTTGAATAAAATACCTTCATGATTAAAAATGTCTCTCCACTAAATAGGGACAAAATCAGACAATGCTACTACTGCAATAAAAGTATTGTAAGATAGAAGCCAGAACATTCATCTCATCTCAATAATTTTAAAACACAACTCTCACGACAATACATTCTGAACACAAACGAAATATCCTACCTCATCAGAAGCAAAACAAGGTGCAAATCTGCTTTTTCAAAGAAAGAAATCAAGGATCTACCATGATCTATATTTTGAGTGCTTTCCAACCTAACAGATGATATGGAAGGATCTAATGGGGCCTTCCATATTTTTCACAAATTTTCTGCAGGATTTCCAATTTCATAGCATGAGGGGAAAAATCTGTATTTTCAAAATTTCCAAAACTTTTATATTACTATGCTTACCAATACGTCCATGGCCGTGACTGACGTGCCCCCTTAGTTTCCTTGTCTTCCTCAGTCTGGAAGGCTTTAAAATATAAAAAACAAATTTGGTTATAATGCATCCTATTTTTTGAAATTCTTTCCCCTTTACTTCGCTCATCTCTGCAGGTTTCCTACAATCTCTACTTTATACAAAGAAACAAGATGTTTGCATTGGGTCTGCTTCACTGATTATTTAGGTTTGTCTGTCTAAATGTATAGAGGAAAAACCAGATGAAAGTTGTTTTATTGGTGGCAGAGACGACTCTCCGATCATTTTCCTTCAGGTTATGGTGGGCTTCGATCCAACCCCAACAAATAATAATTATTTTTTTAAATAATTAAACCCATTCTATTTTTTTTTAAATAATTAAAACCCAAACCCCACAAAATTAAAACTGGGCCGGCTCGACGTCTTCTTGTCGCTCTCGTCCTTCCACGAAAATAAAACGACGGTCGCCTCCCCCCCTCCCAGCCCAGCCCTCCGCCGGGGAAGTCTCCCGCCCTCAGGGCAACCTCTCCTCAGAATATGGAAAGGCATACAGCCAAAGGCCTAGGCAGCCCCGGCAAAAGCAGTAAGCGAAACCCGCGCGGCGTCTCCTTATCCTAAAAAAAGGCCACAGAAACCTCCGAGCCCGAGACTAACCACGTTGCTCCCAACCTACCATCTTGCTCGATCGGCGACAAAAAGAACGAAGGAAGTTGGAAAGCAACTTCTCGCGAGATTTCGTGTCCCCTTCCCGGAAAAGTTCTTTTCTCGCGATCTCATGAGAGAGGTGAGCGAGCGAGCGAGCGAGAGAGAGAGAGAGAGAGAAAGAAAAGGTCTCTCAAGTGCTCCCGTTTCCGCTTCCGATTTCTCCGAAATGGGGCTTTCTTTAAACTTGGTAGCAATTTAGGAATTTTGAAAGAATAGGGTTGCGTGAGAGGATTTTTTTTTTTCGTTTCGCTTTCGAGTAGTCCTACCCCGTTTTCCTTCCTGGTTTTTTTTAAATAACTTTTTTGGGTGGGTTCGGTTGTTAGCTACCTACATAAAACCCTAACGATGGAAGGAGGAAAACTACTGTTAAATTTTTTGGGGATAAAATTGAGGCGAAAAGTTTGGCATTGGGCATAAGTTAAATTTGTTTTATTTATAGATAAGCGCTTCAAAGATACGCTCTGTAAAAGCTCTGTCATGCTTTTCTTTCAACCCAGGAAATGCGATCCGCTTCTCAAAGCCTGCCTCCCTAAATTAATCCTCCACGGCAGGCAGACATTTCATGGGTATACTGCAGCCCCTTAATGCAGGGGGGCTCCAAACTTGGCGACTTTTAAGACTTGTGGACTTCAACTCCCAGAATTCCCCAACCAGCATGGCTGCCTGAGGAAATCTGGGAGTTGAAGTCCACAAGTTTTAAAAGTTGATAAATTTGGAGAGACCTGCCCCTAATATACCGGTAACCTTTATTACTCTTCCACGACGAGTGCTCTATTTCTTGAATTTCTGGCCCTTACGCAGCCTTTAAAAGAGCAGGAATGTGGGCTCCTCGAAAAGTCAATAGTCTGATTTCTTTTAAGGGACTAATTCTGCATTAAATAAATCTTTTAATCCTGCCTGCTGTTTGATTGTTTTTATATATCAGTTAAATCGTTGCCCTCACCTGAGTGAAAAACAGCAAAAAATCCGACTACAGGAATTTAAATCAATTGAACTCTCGCTATGCCGTTTCCCCTTCTGTCCATGTGTGAGTTAATGCTCTTCTTGCCGTTCAGGGATATAGTTCTTGTGTTAGAGATTCCCATAAATGAATAGAGACTGCCCATATCTGAAATTAATAGATACATATATGCATCTCTCTCCTCTCTGTGCTTCTTTCATACAGCTTCCTGTACAACGTTTTAAAACGATTCTCACTTCTCTACAGAACTAGCCTTTCTAAATGTTGACAGCTTTAAGATATTTAATTTTTAACTCCCAGAATTCATCAGTTGGCCAACAACAATGTGAACTATTTGATCCATTCCCTGCCGGGGTGTAGATTTGTCATTCTTCTTGCATAGTTCTTACCACCAGAGAAAGAATTAAAGCAGCATTACTGAGAAAACAAGCAACAGTCTACAGTTGCCAGGTTTCTGCCAAGCTTTAGATCAAACATTGTTGAAGTTACAACTCCCCTAAAGCTCAGTAAAACTTGCTTCTGATGAAATGGGTATGTAAATGGATATCTGGCCTTGGCTGTTGCTCTTGTGCAAGTTTAGCAAATTCAATGGCTATCTTACATGTTCTAAAAAGGGAGAGTTAATGCATCACATAACGTTCAAGCATCACTGAGGCAAATATATGTGTTAACTCTTGTAAGTAGACAGAATTATCAAACTTGCTGGGATCCAGAAGATTCATGCTGCATTCTTGTGTCATTCCGATAGCCTTCTCTCCTCCCTCTCTCACATTTTTAGCTTTCAGAACTATAGAACTTCAGCCATTGATTTAACAAAGTGGAACTCTCTTTGCTGGATTTTAGAGATGTGCGTTTAAAAAGAAAATATAATAATGTATGTATAACCAGTTATGACCAAGAAGAACTGGTGGGAATAGTGCCCTTTTTAGGGCATTCTATTGCTTTAAAAGGAATATTATACCGCCTTTGAAAATAGAATGCATTTTAACTAGAGCAGCTTTTAGGATTGCACAATTGGTTTCCTAAAGTCATGTAAGTTCACTGTTAATGCTGAATCCTGATCTACACTAACCATGTATTTCTCAAAATATTTATATTATTTATATGATCAAGCAGATCATGCAAATTAGTCAAATGAGATAAATTGACAGTTGGTTTTAAACATGTTAGTGATATTGACACAGTTGACTAACATTTTAATGATATAAAACTACTCAGAAGCTACAACTGGTGCAAACATAGCAGTCATACAGCAGTGGAGGACTACTGGCTGGCTTCTAGTGCGGGTCATTACTTATAAAGCTTATAAATGGCATGCCACTGGGATATATCAGGAACTACTTTATGAAGTGGGATTCTGCTGATTCCCCAGTTTAAACTGTAGGAAGTTAAAACCCACCGCTCTCCTAGAAAAATGAAATATCCTGGGAAATATTAAAAAGGCAGAATATTATATTTCCCTGGGTGTGAAAAAAGAGAAACATGTTTTAAAGACAAAGTAGCTTTCTGCTGCTTCCTGTCCCTCCCCACTTTGCAAATGAGCCATTAAAGCCTGAGCTAGTCTACTCTACATAACAAAGGTAGGATTAGCCTTGCACAGAAACTCCCCACAAAGCACCTGGGGAAATTATATCTGCCAGCAAGGCAACCAAACCTGGACTCAAATCACAGCCTACAGAGTTGCCCCTGCATGGCCCCATGGAAGTCTGACAACCAATCAGAATACAAGATCAAGATCAAAGGCCAGAGAGGGCATAAAACCAGGGACTTTCAGCATCTCAGTCTCTTTCTTCTTCACCCAACATCTTGAAGCATGTGATTCCCCTTTCCTGTTCAGGAGCTCCAGCCATATGGATCCTGTCCACCATTAAATCATCTTTCCAAGCAGCCTCCATGTTTCCAGTGTCTTTCCCCCCACTTTGAACTGAACCCAGAAGGACATTTCTTCCAACAAAATATTGCATGAAAAGTGGTTAGACTCCGCTTTCTTTATAGAGAGCCCTGCACTGTAGAAGTTGCTGCTTCTTGAGACGTGTTTGACCCGGACTCTCTCTAAAGTTTTGGGTGAGTGTGGACAGCAATCTGACTTAGTCTTGATATTTATTGTTGAGATTGTTACATTCTTATCTGATTGTAGTACTCTTAAGACATAATTTTTGTGATGGGGCAATTTACAAATATTGTGAATAAAGATACCAGTGACATAAACTTAGATTTAACAGACATTTGGGTGTTGCAGGCCTTCTGGCTCCCCTAATAGTTTTGTATATTATGATTTTACTATATTTTCACCCATATATTATGCAATTTATCTGGCTGGAATCCTCTGCCAAATAGGTCCATGGTGTGATCCAAAATGTTACCATTCTGTGATAGGATCCATCTTTGCATTGTATTTTCCAGCTCCTGAGAATGGCTTTTGACAGGAGCAGCAGTAATACGAAATTTCATTTTACAATGAAATTGTAAAATGTGTGCTTGTGATTCATAAGAACAACTTACATAATCTATTGTATATGTTATGTTGTCATGACATAGAAGACATCTTTCCAGATTATGGATTATTCAAACCAAAGGCTCTTTGAGTTCAGTAGGATTTGCTTGAGGTATAGGACGGATATAGGTTGTTAGGGATTTATTTATTACATCTATATGCTGCTGATTTTACTGTCAAGCAACTCTGTGTGGCTTTATAGTCCAAATTTGATTTACAGTGCAAATCTGCATATACCTAAAAAAAGTCCCTGAAGTTAGAATAATTTTTAGTAACCTAGAGTTTTACCTTAATTAAATTGATTTACTGACAGTAAAAACATTTTAGAAGCACATTATTTAAATAGCCAGAATTTGAGAAGTTTTCTGATTATGAAAATCTGACACAAGTATTTACACAATTTATTAGAAATAAAACATACACTAGAAAAGGATGCAATGTATCTAGTCATTTGCTGCCAAGGTGTGGAAAAACCAGATTTCTTCATGTGTAGCAATTATAGTGCGGAGTGCATTGCAATTTACTGACCATCATTCAAAACAACAGATAGTTTGGGATTGTGAATCAAGTACCTTATTGCAGAACAAAAGGATATTTTCTTTGAAAAAATGAATTAGAAGAAAAGCTAAAGAAAAATATAAACTCTGTCATATAAAAAATCAGTCCTCTTTCCAATTCTCCCGCCCCTGAATTCACCCACTGGTGTTCATTTACTTCCATAGCACAGCCCTGAACATCCTTCAGAGTCAGTGGTTCTGCTGAGACAGTCAGCTGCACATAATTCACCATTCAATTTGCACTAAGCATAACTCTGTCCCTAATTAAGAAAAAAAAGCACCTGTTGTTTTTCAGGAATATACAAACATTACCACAGTTGTCTGTGCTCATTACAAAAAAACATTGTTAAAGCTTACAGCGCAGCATATTATTTACAAATCTCTACCAAGTACATTATTTTTGCTGGCACACTGTTAAAATTCAATTTGCAGTCACTTAAACATGTGAGCAGCTCATTCTGTGCCCTCCAGCACTAGCATCGGAAGAGCTGCAAGTGATGTTCTGTGCCCAGTGTCATAAATAGTCTTTCAATCCACATCTCACAGGAAAGGAATTAATTCTTCTTATGAAGAAACTTCATTTTATTTCCTAAAATGGCAAAATGGAAAAGGCTCCCATTATTATACGCATCAAAAATCAAACACATTTTTAAAAAAGTTACAGTTCCCAATGGGCAATCAGGTTCTAGCTGGTTAGTAAAAATAGATACTCCAGTTTAAGGATTCTTGTTTGTGTTATTTAGACTATATAATTCATTCTTAATAAAGAGCTTTTCTTTTAAACCCACCGATGTGGGTATACTGAGGAAGCCTCTAAAGCAGAATATACTTCATATAAGGACTTTTGCCTCTTTGTGTCATATGCATTACAAATCCAGTCTCCCAAATACAAATATTTCAAAGGCAAATTCCTTACCAAGGCCTCGTAGAAATTTATTTACTCCGCTTTGTTCAGTGTCTGGAAGTTCTTCCAAATACTGTTCAACCCTCTGTTCAAAAAGACCTGCAGAAAGAAGATCAAAGAGAAAGCGCTGGGTTTTGTTCAAGAAAAAGGAGGATCAACTCTTAAGAGTTTTTATTTCTGATGTAGCCCCACACCCAGCTTTTATGTTGTTCCACATTGTTTTCAAAGGCTTTTATTTCATTCTGCTATGTATAGAGTTGCATTTTTTTTTCTTTCATCCATGTTACAAACATTTTCTGCTTTCAGGATATATTTTTATTTTCTTAATACAATCATGCACATCCCATAAAATTCCAAGGAAAAGGGGTGGCGTTTTTTTTTTTTTTTTGGCTGAATTCAACATAATATAATAATACAATTGGACACCTTACAAGGCTTGCCTATTACAGAATATGTCCAGTTAATATGAAGTCTGAAGGCAATGCAATTTCTTCTGCACAGAGCCCCACTAAAATTAATTAAACATGTGAAAACTCTCTTTTGTGGATGATTCTTATAACTGGAAGAAGCTATGAGTGATTAGCTTTTAACAGATCACAAAAGATCTAAAGGCTTTGCCTTCATTTCATTATTTCACTGCTGGGATTTACAGTATTGTAGTTTCTCAATCTAGTGCCCTCCAGATGTTATGGATTACATGCCCCAACATCTCTTGAAACATTGCGACCAGGCTGGGAAATGCCGGCTATAATATACTTACAAACTGACTTTTGTAATAGAGTATCAGAGGGAATAAGGGATTTATAATATCTATTTATTAGACAATCACTATCCACAGAATACTTTTCTGTGTGTTCCTTCCCCATAGAGGCTCTGAAATCTAGCTATATTACTATAGGAATACTTGATAGACACACAAGTGCTTGTATTTTTCAGATTATGCTTTTTCATTGATTATGTTTACAATGTCTCAATGCCTGGGGGGCTGGAAGACGCACAAATTGTGTGCCTATTTGAAGACTACATTGCTTAACCTTTTTATATAATGAGCATAAATTGTGATTTTTCCAAAAGGCATCAGGAATCTTCCTATTTGTTTCCTTCTCTCATCTAGGCAGCAGATTGTTTCCAACCAGAAGGAACAACAATAAGCCATAACTGCACAGCCCAACAGATGGCATTGCTATATACGAAAGAATCTGACACTTCGTTAGCTGTAGTAAAGCTGGTTCAGGGTACACAAAGCTATAGAACTATACCAAGTGCAAACAGACAGTGCAGTTGTTAAAGGACAAAGGAAATTATCCTCTACATCTTAACTGCCCTGTTTTATGCTCCTTTTTAATTTACAAGGATCTAATACACAATTCCTCAAAGTGATTGATATTGATCCTATAGGGTCAATCTAAGAAGTCATTATTGTTAATATTATTATTTGTAGTGCTATTAGTTAAAATAGTGTTTAGTAAATATTTGGTGGTCAATGAATAGTTTGAAATTTCATGAAGGGTACATGAACTGAAGAGTTTGGAAACCCCTGATCTATCAGATATTTCATTTCCAAACTTATCTGCCAAACTGTATTCTGTGACTAGTTCCATTAGCTTGCTTGGAGCAATAAAGGTTTGCAGAAACCTAAGAAAGGTTTCTTCTCCAACTCCACCCCATACAATCTGCCAAATTGATAAGGTGATGCAAAATTTTTATTTATTCAATTGTTTTCATTGAGGCAATTACAATTTTTAAATGCAGAGTTGGGCTTTTCTCTCTTTTTAATTTTGTGAAGCCACTCGGTGTTGATTTTTGCAGGCTAGAGATTGAATGGATGGATGGATGGATGGAAGGAAGGAAAGCAGATGAACAGACAGTTAAAAAAACAAACTGCATAATTATGTATGGTGAAGGAGAGTAATGGGAAGTCCTGCCACCTGACTCTAAATCTACTTTTATACAACTGGAACACAGTTCTAAGTAATTCAGAAAATATATCATTTCTAAGAATTAATCCCCTTGTTGCATCCATATAAAGGCTACAAAACTAAATGCATCCATCACAGTAAGCTAGGAGTTACTTTACATTGTTTATTAGTAAATGCTGGTAAGCTATAATTGAAACCTAATCCAAAATAAAGCATATTATGGTTTAGTTGAATATATGAATGTACTAAAATACTTAAAATGCATACACAATGTCTTATCTGAACACAACACCCTTAAAAAGTAGGACAGAAGTTATATCTCTATGTTGTTAAGAAATAGCCATCTGGTGGAGTATGCATATGGGGTATGCATATGGCTGAAGTAGTTATACATGCCAAATGTTTTGCTCCATGGCTCTCTAGCAGTCTGAGAGGAAAAAGGCTAGTCTGCAGCTAATAAAACAGGGCTTACCTTTTGCCCTACATTTTCTCAGTTCTCTGTCTTGAATAAAGCCAGCAAACATCTGAGATTCCATAAAAACTTCTAAAAACCGACGGATACTTTTTGAAGCAACTGATTTGCGGAAGGCTTCCCTCTGGAACACTCGCTCAGCCTTATCATTTTGTGTTAGGAAAAGGGAATAGTGTCCAATGGTCTCCACAAAGAAACGGATGAAAACCTCTGATACTAATCCATTCAAGGTGTTACATTCTTCAAGAAAAAGCGGGAAAATATTTATTTGCCCTATTTGTACACAAAGAGCAATTTATACAAAACAAAGTTGTATTGTAGCAACACAATTAATACAAACACTCAGCCATCGCCGTTTTAGCCCCCAAATTCAGTCAAAAGACCAACTTGCAAGTAGCTAAGGGGAAGGGTGTTCCAAAGCAGAAGAAGCCCGTCTGAATTTATTTATTTTTCATATTTTTGAACCACCCATCTGCCTCAGAGCGGGGCTCTAATCTAATAGGGATGAACCATCAGAATTATCTCCCTGCAACCCCACAGTGAAATGCTGGATTGCATTCAAAATTATCTGTTTCCCTGCCCAATTGAAAGTAAATATATTTGCTTTTACGGGCTAAATTACTATGTTAGGAAAAGTAGTTTTCTTTATTATTAAAATAGAAGAAGCTGCATTATCTGAATAACTTTTACCATGCTTGTATATACCTAAAAATTGGTTTCCTAATCTGTTCCTCGCAGCCTTTTTCTCTTCCATTCTTGGTATTCTTCAGCTAAATATCTGGGGGGGCTGAATATTTTAACAGTGAGAAGGGACAACAATGTTAACTCAAGTATTTATCTTTTTTGAGAAACTCCTTCTCTCAAAGGATATTTCATAACAAAATTATTCCCTTTGTAGTTGACAATAAAAAGAAAAACATTTTATTTATTAAAAAGTATAAGATTTTAACAATCTAAACAAGCCTGAAAAATGTTGAAGTGATGAAATATGTCATGGCATATTGAATAAATGATGCAATTTTATACTTGCATCATGAGGGCTGCTGCGAATATATAATTTCAATCATTTTTTATGAGCAATGATACATATACTGTCACTTGCCACAATTCCCACATACATACAATTGCCCATAAATCCCATAATAAGTGCAAACACTGATTCACATTTTGCCCAAAATATTAGGGTTCAGTCCTGCAAGGATTTACTCTGTGCATGATACATGAACCACATTCATGAAACAAATCACAGTGACAAGCCCTACAAGTTAAAAGATGTAGTCATTCAGAGGCTAAGTAATATAAGAAAACATATAGTATATATTTTAATATTATCCTCCTTTAAAATATTTCTAACATGTGACATAATTTTGTTTTGCTAGGAAAGTTTGTTTGCATCAACAAAGCCAATTTATTTGAACTAAACACAGTTGCTCTTTTGCTTCCGTGGGGCCTTGTATAGCATCCAATCTTGAGCCGAGGTGGCGCAGTGGTTAAATGCAGCACTGCAGGCTACTTCAGCTGACTGCAGTTCTGCAGTTCGGCTGTTCAAATCTCACCGGCTCAGGGTTGACTCAGCCTTCCACCCTTCCGAGGTGGGTAAAATTAGGACCCGGATTGTTGTTGGGGGCAATATGCTGATCTGTAAACCGCTTAGAGGGGGCTGAAAGCCCTATGAAGCGGTATATGAGTCTAACTGCTATTGCTATTGCTATCTTGTAATTAAATTCTTACAACAAAGTAAATGAGCCAAAAAAGAGTCATGGAAATGATTTTTCAGAATGCCTGGGCCTAGATTTTCTGTTCAACCAATGATTAATTATCTGTATTTTGAAACATAATGAGAACAACCATTAAAGATTTCAACAAACTGTTTGTTACAGAACAGTGTACTTTTAATTATGAAAAAATAAAGATTTGTAATAAGGTGGTCAGTTTAAATACAGCTATCTTTGTTTCTCTCCTAGTGTCCAAGGACACATTATTCTCTCTTCCACAAAGATTCTGTTGTAAACAGGATTTCTTCCAAAACTGTCTTACCCTCATCTGATTCACTGTCTGAATCTTGGTTTATCAGATCATTTTTCCTCTCCAGGGCCTGCTCCAGAGCTGCTTGCAATTTCCGAGGCAAAAGTGTGTCTTCATCATCCATCTGAAGGGGGGGGAAGAGACTGCTAAGATTTCATTCTTCCTTTTATATTCATCTACTATCAAACATTTTTAGAATCAACTGTATTGCAAAATAAATACTAAACGCCTGTACATACTTAAAAGAATATAATGCATTTTAAGACTTATTTTTCTGCAAACGGGAATTTATAAAACATACTATTGGGAGGTGACAGCTATTCTGTAGCTCCTAAAATGTCATCCCTTCCAGGCCTATTACAATCTGCTCACCAAGTGGAAATCTTTTTATTCCTAGAATGACATCTAGGCAGAGGAAGAATGGGAGAACAAGTTGCTTCATGGAGCTTTTTTTTTCAAGAAGGATGAATACTGTAGGAACTCATAAGGAAGGCACAATTCTTTGGTAACAGTACTGTATTGGCTTCCAAGGGCATTGATTTGTATGGTGCTGTCATGAATTAATGGGATCAGATTTTCAGGTAAGTCTTCAATTTTGTTCCATATAACTATCTACTGTATAATAGGAATCACTAATACTGTCTTCTTTTGGGGGCAGATTTAAAACAAAACAAAACAGCAACAAAACTTCTGCAAGTCCATCTTCAAAAAGTGTTGTGAACGCTTCAAGGTCCCCGTCCCCCCCCCCCCCCCGGTCTCCATCTCTCCCTGTCACCCTCTCTCTCTCTTTCAACTGCCTGCCCAAGTCCCCACAGTTCTCTTGGCAGGGTTTGGAAGCCCTTGCCTCCTCCTTCCTAGGACTGAAGACAATGAATGGTCCAAAATCACCCAGTTGTGCCTAAGGTGAGACTAGAATTTATGGCTTCATGCAGGAAGGTTCAATGTCATCTCCTATTCTTTGTCCTGCACGTATCTTGCAAATAATGTGACAAGATAATCTAATGCCTCCACTATTGCACACTACACAATCTCTTCCCTGATTATGACTGCAGTGCAGCTAAGTACAAGCAAACACTGCTAAAGAATTCTTGTGTGCCGAATAAGGCAATTAAAAGACAAGATACACAGATTTTGCATTTTTCAATAAAAATTATTGAACACATATAAAACCATCACATTTTCTCATTCTCAGCTGGAAGGGAGGACATTTATAACTAAATCTTACAAATCTATTTTGTAAGTTATGAGGCACTTGTATACAAATAAATACAAAAATGAAAGACAAATGCAAATAATGTAACAGTACCTGTCTGATGAAACGATCAGACCCAAGGTTCACCATCAAGGCCTATAAGAATTGACACAAAAATCTTTTGATGATTAAAAGCATTTTGATGCTACCGAGTCTTGATCAATGAACAAAATTTCTACTTAATATCTTATAGCTCCAACGAATTTATAGCAGAAGCAGCCTAATCTTATGTACAGTGTACATTCAGGCCTGTCTGTGTGGTTCAGGGACGTGCAGTCACTAGAGGCAAGGGAGGCGGAGCCTCATGCCGGGGCAGTGGGTGGGCAGTGGCATCGGGGACGGCGGGGCACTTTGCATCACGGGAGCCGCCAAGTGCCTTTGCTGCAGACCCGGGCGCTTGGCTGCTCCCACGATGCAAATCCCCCCCCCCCCGCCGAGGCCGACCACTGCCCTGCTGAGCTGCTTCACAAAAGGATGCCCAGCTGAGCCTCACCAGGTATAAACCTCACCGCACGTCACTGGTGTGGTTACTAAGTCAAATAGAATGCCTTAAATAAAAATGAAAGCTTAAAGTTGTGTTCTAAGACAGCAAGTATAGTACAGTGTTATCCCAAACACTATTAGAATTACTTTCAGGAGGAAGTTTACATTTTAGCAGAGAATGTATGTCCAAAAAGGAGATACTGTGATCAAGAAAAGGAACACTTCATGGTAATTTCTATATTCAATTCATTGTATGTGTAAGCAACATGGTGATATTAATGTCTTAATTTTGAAACAGAAATCATTGAATCTGGAACCTATTCATATCTGAGAAGAACAGAAGGGAAGTATCTGTGTCAAGGAACATATATATGAAGCTCTCAGATGGGTCGGACAAAATGATATAGCTCTCCCTCAGGAATGATGTGGGGAAAAAACAACAACCTGATACACAGCTGACTCATGCAGCTTCTCCTAACAAACATTACCAAATCCTTTAAAGCACTCCACCAAATCTAATAACAAAGAAAGGTACTTTTTTATCTGGGGAAAAAGCTTGTCAAAGACAGCAATTTAATACATTTGAAAACAGAAGATTAAGAATACAAACGCTGCCTTACACAGATATTAGATAACACTGGCTCGGAATCAATCCTACCAAAACACGTATCCCCTGTTTTATAATATTTCATTATAAAATAACACCAGATACACCTGGTTGTCATTGATCCTGATTTTCCACACCAATAGCTACCGGTACTTCTTACATTTCAGTCCCTTTTCAACTACCTTCCATCGAACTTTCATTCCAAATTACAGCAAATCAATATATAGGCTTTTTCAAAGATTTTTTGAAAGACAAGTTGACAAAGTTCAAAGACTTTCACCCAAGATCTTCACTGGTATAATCTCCCCTTTCTTCTTGCCAATATATTATTTTACAATATTTTAATATTGCCCCAATTAAGCTTCTAGGTGGTGAACATTTTTTTAAATTGTCTTCAGGAGAAAAAATGAACAGAATCAATCAATATTCACCAAGTATTAAAAATCATCAAAAGGCCTCCTTCAAATAAAAGTTTTCAGAAGATTTCTAAATTCCATTAAAGGAGAAAAATGGATCTTCAGCGACATAGATGTTGGCATACTTATTTTCACCCTGGGAAGCTGCTTCAGTAGATTTGGAATCAGGAATCCCTCAGCCCAAGTAACCCCAGAGTTTGTCTTTAAAAAGAGCTATCAAAGAAATCTAACTAATGGCCAATACATAAAGCTTTTGATTTAAAAAAATCCGTTGAATTTATTGAAAACTTCTATTTCTATGTGAGCTATTGAATCCATTCTTACCTCTTCTACAGGTAGCTCCTTTAATTTGGGCAATGAGCTCGACAACAATCCAACCAAAAATGGAGTTGGGCAGCAGACAATGTCAATCATGGAAGATGGGAGGACGGGAATGAAGGTATGTTGCCATGAGAAGGGGTACAGTAAAGCCACTACAGCATGAGAACAACTGGAGAGGGTGCTGAGGAGAAATGAAATGATATTGTTATGTGCCATCTTCTACCTTTTTTCTTAATAAAACTCAAGAAAGACTATTCTATGTTTCTGTACTCCATGACATTTATAAGCATTGCATCCAAGATAAGTAATGTACAATAAGAACACTGATTAAAATGTATCAAATTTAAAAAATGGGATTATCCCCATTCAGAATTGACTTGATAACTTCTCTGTTAAGCACAGTGACCATATTTTGTTCAAAAAAATAAAGGACACACCTGAAAAAGGAGTATACCTGAAAGAGGTTGATATGGATAAAAAAATATTAAATGATAAAGGATTAAAAATGTTAATCCTAAAATGATTAATAGTAGATAAATTTTCAAGCAGTAAACAACCTAATTAAGTAACTACCAAAGAGAAAGAAACACCCCTAACCACAAGCTATTGTCCAGAAACCTTCCGAAGCACCTGAAGGCATTGACAGGAAAGAAGATCTGGTGCTATCAGAACTTGCCTCATATCGTGACCCGTCAGATGCGCGCCCAACAAAAGCGCACCAACAAAAGCGCACCAACAAAAGCGCAGCAAGAAACCCTCAACAATGTTGCCATGTGCCCAAATGTTTATCATATGACCATGCAGGCACTGCAACAACCAGCCCAGGTCATAACTGAAAGCGCTCCCACAAAAGAGCGCCGACAAAACCATGCCCACAAAAGCACGATTAGGGCTAAGGTAAGGGTTAGGGTTAGGTTTAGGTTTAGGGTTGTTACATTGTTTTCGTTGCTTTTTTAATGGCGCGCTTTCATCGGCGCGGTTTTGTCGGCATGCCATGTGGACCTCTCAAAAGCAGGAGAAAAATGACTGAAGGTAAGTGGTGTGCAGCAAGATCCTTGTAAGAACTGGATGATGGGGCCAATCTATCACTCCCAAAGGCTTGCATATCTTGGAGAATGGCATGAGGCGGTATTTCTCAGTGGTAGCGGTGGCGCTAGGGGTCACAAACAGGCCTGGGCCAATGGTAAGGCCCAGTGCTGTGGCCAATGTCGCTGTGCAGGTCAGCCTAGATTAGGGGGAGATAGGCAAACAGCAAACCTTCAATTTTAAGGTGGATATGTTGCCATGTGCCCAAATGTTTATCATATGACCATGCAGGCACTGCAACAACCAGCCCAGGTCATAACTGCTTTCTATCAACACCATTGTAACTTTGAATGGTCGTGGAGTGACTAGTCATTAAGCGAGGATTAACTTCTATATAAAACGAAGAGAAAACCCCACTCCCTTATAGTGCCAAAGATGCTACCTAGCCAAGTAATGAAATATCTGTAAGAAAACAGCCAAGCTCAGAAAGCACCAATGATTCAACAAGGCAACCCCAAGTTACATATATTCTACTGGTACCACATATATTGGCATTGAACACAAAAACACGCAAATGAGAGAAATTTGCATGCAGGCAAACCTCCACTAAGGAACAAATATTTTGTCCGCATCGATGCCTAAAACAGCGTTTCCTGTCCACCAGTCTAAGATACAAACCTCCAATAAACTGCACAGCTAAGTGGAAAATACTGGGCAAAAATGATACAGCTGACCGTTATGGATGTTAATCTCAGATTAAATTTGAACACACCATGGATAACTTCAGGGACAAAAATGAGCAACCCATTCCTTCTCCCAAAGAATGTTGTTTCATATTATTTTCTTAAGTAGAGTAACTGCTAATAAACTTGGCAGAAGGTTGCCATGTTTATTTATTAAATTTATATATCTCTGTCCAGAGCAACACTGGGCATTGTACAATGCACTTTTGTGCTTTAACAACTAATCTTTTCTAGTTTAAAGCAGAGTAAAATGTACCTTCCAAATGTCCTGCAATGGCTACTCTGTTAACATTTCTAATAGTCTGGCTACTGATATCTTTCTGACAATGTCTGGCAACTCTTCTTCCTTTATCCTTCAGCTTTTGTTCATGCACCATCTATCACTGCTTACCTTTGTCACACATCATCTAAAAGGACAACTTGTCTATGAGTCTATCTGGCCTGGAGACCAAAAGAATAAAAGTCTCCCCCTAGGCTGAATGCAGTTTTCCTTGATAGCATTTGTTTTTTTCAATTTTTTTATTTACCAAAGATAGAACAAAAAATGCTGTTTATTTGCAGAACATTTTCCAAAGAAAGGCACTTCAAACCACCACAAATTCAGAAATGCTTTTGTAGCCTTTCCAGAACCTACACTTTTAACTAGGACATCTCCTCAGTAGTTTCATATTCTGCAAGGCAAAAGTCATAAAAAATTTTCCCCAACCAGTCTTTAAGGAAGAAAAGAAAAAGAAAAGAACTTTTATCATATGTGCCCCCCCACCCTAATCTGGTTAACACTGGTTTCCAACAACAACAAAAGTATCAAACTATAGTTAACAAAATGTCCCAAATTAGTGATAGTGAGCAAATGTTTGAATCACAGTTAGGATTTATTTAAGCCAGATTTTAGTAAGAAGGGGTTGTAGGTGTATGGGTTTGCGCACAAATGCATCCACAATACTTGTTTCTAGTGTGAAAGCACACACACACAGACACACACACACACACACACACACACAAACACGTGTACTAACATCAGAACTTTTATTAGTTGAAATGCTGTCTTGTAATGAGTGATCCATTTACTGATATGCAAGGCCATAAAGTGACTCTAGATGGCATCAAACCTCTGTTTGGAATCTTTTTGCTGCCTCTGATCAAAAGTTATTCCTAAAGACTACACAGCAGAGAAGACACAAAACTATTTGCCCAGTACTAACTACAGGTGGGATCCCAGAGGAACATTTGGGGTCTCTTTTTGTCTGAACATTCTTAAAACACTTTTTTTTTACAGTAATCTGACTTCTCTAACAAAAATGTGTGTGCTATCAGATCTTTCTGCCTGTTGAAGCCATCACTGCTGCGTTGGCCATGGTTTCTTGCATCCTTTTTTCCTTTCAAGAGACAATATGGGAGAGTAAGCTGCAACAGATGCATAAGGCCTTTGACTGCTAACATTTGAAGCTCTCCATACAGAAGCGCATCAGACCATTAGGTGCCAAGGAATCAGAAATTTGGGATGTTTCCCAAATTTAGTGGCCATTGCACAATCTCTGTCTTATTCATTCAATATTATAAGGGATATAGATAGCTATGTGCTCCTTTTGTAATCATCACTTTTTCCTACCCCTTCCATCATTTTTCTGTCCAGAGAAAATGTTTTAGTAACAATAGCAGTCATCTATCTAGAAGTCCTGTAAACCCTGTGCCAATCCAATAAACCTAACAGGAGGGGAGAGAAGAGGCAGAAAGCCACCACTGGTAAAAAGCTGATTATTAGAAATTACAGTGCTTTGCATAGATTTTAGGAATTCTGCAACAAAACAACCCTCCACATATTAAATATAATAATGCCAGTACTACTCTCTTTCACACATATCCAGGCCGTAATATATGTGTGAAACTGAGTATGAACTAACTTGGCTAAATCAGTATTGTTTAGGAAAATGACTGTTTTAACAATCAGATATTAAGCTGTTTTTCTGAGTAAAAAGACCAGCTTTTCACAGTGACAGGAAAGGTAGCACTAGATGTCTCTTTCCACTCTAGGCACAGTTGGAAAGAAAAACTTTAAGGGCTCTCCAACAATCCAGAAGGAAGGGCACTCTGGTTTGGAATATTAGCTGTACTTCTTCCAGGCACTTTCTTGAAAAAAATCTTTAAGCAGATATTTGGCTGACATGTTTATTCACATTGCAAATTCTCTTCTTCATTTATAATTTGGTTTGCCATCATTGTATTCCATTTGATAGTGAATTTATTCCCTTTTAAAAATGTTTTTTTGGTGTGTGATGATAGTTTAAAATTATCACCTTGACTATATTTATACCTTGGTTTCCTATTTCAAAATTAAAGAAAAAACAAATATCACATACTCCTCTCTTTATCCCATATAAAGGTAATCCTCCACATATTATAGCAATTGGGACCTGAATTTTCATCGCTAAGCAATGTAGTTGTAAAGCAAACTGCATTGCTTAATGACGGCAATCTCTGCCGTCCTGGTTGCCACTTGTTAAATGAATCATATGGCCAGAGGGGTGCTAGGACAGCTGGAATTCTAAGGACTTCAATAATTTTGAACAGTCACTGAATGGAATGGTCGTAGGCCAAGGACTACTTTTATGAGTAATCTAGAATTGCCACATAACAGCTCATAGTTGGGGGACAGCTTCTTAGTTCAGGAGCTTTCTTTTTGTGTGAAATTCCTTATGCTTCAAAGATTGCTGTTTACTCTCATTCTTTTGGATTGGGTGAAATACTGCAATAAATGTATTGCTATATATTCAGGAAGAAATATTCTGTTTGACGTGCAATCTGTTTGACTCTTCCAATCTTGCAATTCCTGACGCACATGGGAACTTTAAAGTGTATAGGAGACAATCTTAGACAAAGGACTTTTCCCAATTGCAGATGAAATCCCAACATTTTTGGAATGAATTCAGTTCCACAGAGGGCTTTTGGTCAAGGCAGCTGACAATCATGATTAATGCAGCCTCCTTATCAAACATTTCCCTTTCAGAAGTGTTATCTAGCATGTGAGGCTTTGCCCTTGACTTTTATCTTGCTCAATAGAATATAAAGAATTTTCCCACCCTGAAAAAGCAAACAATGCTCTGATTCAGAAAAGAAAAATAGGACAGGCTTGAGATTTTCAAGCACAATTTTTTACTTTTAATAACAGTGTAGCTGATCAACTAAAAAAAATAAATGAAGCTAAAACAAAAGCCAAATCTAAAAATGAGAACACAAACATTCCTCTAGTTTCTATAAAACCTCCTTTTCTAGTTGCACTCTTCGAGAAAGCAGAACTATGAGGAAATTATACACACAAATATACACCATTCTCTCTCATGTGCAGTTCCCACGCTTGGGCCCATTCTCCTGAGATCTGCCTCACTGAGAAACTGCGGGTAGTAATAACTGGTTAGTTATATTTGATTTTAACTGCTACAGCAATAGTAACAAAAAGATATTGTAGTAAAATGTAGTAAAATCAGGCATTTAAACTTTACTAGATTTGATATGGCAGAGGCTTCCAAAGATGAGAAAGAAGGCCTGATACAGCAAATGTCACTATCAGATACTCAATTTGTCTTTGCTGTGATTTTTTTAAAAAAAGAAAGGGCGGGGGACAGGTTGGCTTGATTCAAACAATCAGAATAGATTTCTAAATGGCTCCTTACATATTTGAATTGTTTTGTCTTTGTGTGTGTGTGTGTGTGTGTGTGTGTGTGTGTGTGTGTACTAAGTATTGTATACTAAGTATTAGTATTGTGTCTCATACTAAGCCAAGGACAGATAATAGTCTCACCCTACAATCAAGCTGGGAATTCCTGGGATTCCATTCCCAAGACCCATTGAGGACACCAACTTGGACATGGCTGATATAGGTCTTTATGTGGATTGTCATATTCGGGAGGAGGGGGGAATCCTGACTTATCTCTTCAACCAATAGGGCTGTCATCTGCCTCATCTGCCTTTCCTAATCATACTACATCCACAGATATTATAGATGAATTGAAAGTAATAGCAATAGCAATAGCAGTTAGACTTATATACCGCTTCATAGGGCTTTCATCCCTCTCTAAGCAGTTTACAGAGTCAGCATATTGCCCCCAACAACAATCCGGGTCCTCATTTTACCCACCTCGGAAGGATGGAAGGCTGAGTCAACCTTGAGCTGGTGAGATTTGAACAGCCGAACTGCAGTCAGCTGAAGTAGCCTGCAGTGCTGCATTTAACCACTCCGCCACCTCGGCTCTTAAAACTGATAACTACAGGTAGTCAATGACTTACAGCCATTTGTTTAGTGACCATTCAAAGTTACAATAGCAGTGGAAAAAGTGACTTACCTCCAGTCCTCAAGCAGCAATCCATGGTCACGTAATCGCAATTTGGGCACTTGGCAATTAGCTTATGATAATTGCAGAGAACCAGGGTCACTTACTCGGCATTTGCAACCTTCCCAGCTGGCTCCCAACAAGCAACGTCAATGGAGGAAGCTGGATTCCTTGATGACTGTGTGATGCACTTAACAACTAAAGCGATTCACTTAATGACTGTGACTATAGCAAAAAAAAGTTTTAAAATTGGGCATGACTCGCTTAACCAAATGTCTTGCTTAGCAACAGGAATTCTGGTCCCAATTGTGGTTGTAAATTGAGGACTATCTAAATGTATATGAAGAACTGAACTGCCAATAGAATTTCTTATGTAAGAAAACTCAGAGTGGTTAAGTGTAGCACTAATCATTGAAAAAAATCAAACATGTTAATACATAGAAATAATTTTAGAAAACATTTATCTTTTGAATGGAGACAAATATTATAAAGAAGCATAATTTTATAGGAACTACAAGTGAATATGATGATAGATCCTCATTAATCTGTATTAATTTATCCAACAGATTTGATGTGCCACATAAAAGAAGGTTATGTCTCAGAATTGGCTAAATGAGTATGTACAATCTCAAAATGTTCTTGTTTCAGCTTGAACCAGTGTGCACCACAGTTGGATTCTTGGTCAGAATACAATCAACTGTTGCTAGAAAATCATGATCTCAGTTTAATCATACATAAAGCTCTACTAAAAACAATGCTACCTAAGAAAACAAGAGAACACTGCAGAAAAAGTGCCACAGCAACATTGTGAAAAGTTAAAAAAATATTATGATGTAGACATAATATATGTGGACTTCTCACAAAGAACTCCCTATCATTCTGATCAGCAGATATGGGGAAAATGCATAACAGGAAGTGTACTTCATCTGTGGAATGATGGATAGTGAGCTCTCCTTCACTGGTTACATTTAAGCAGAGGTTGGGGAGCTATCTATAATGGATTATTTAATTTGGATGGTTTCTGTACTGAGCAGGAGATTTGACTCAATTGCCGTATTTTTTGGAGTATAAGACGCAGCAAGGTTTTGAAGAGGCAAATAAAAAAAAAGTTTTTTCACTCTGCAAACCTCCCCAAAATGGCCCGTTTTTCACAAAAACTGGCCTGTTTTTCCCCCAAAAAAGGCATGAATAGCCTTTAGGGGACTTGCAGAGTGATCCTGGGGGGTAGGGATACCCAAAAACGAGCAAAAAACATTCCATTGTTTGCAAAAATGGGCCCGTTTTTCGTAAAAAAAAAGTGGGGGCAGGAAGCTTATAGAGTGCTCCTGGAGCCTGAAGGAGTAAAATTGAGCAAAAAATAGGGTGTTTTCCCATTTCTGCCCTCCCCAGCCCCCAGGAACTCTCTAAAAGCTTCCTGCCCCCCCTTTTTTAAATGAAAAACGGGCCTGTTTTTGCAAAAAATGGAATGTTTTTTGCTCGTTTTTGGGTATCTGCATGGCCATTTTGGTGAAGAGGGTGGGGTTTTGGTATTCAGTGTATAAGACACACCCAGATTTTCAGCCTCTTTTTTGAGTGTTTTATACTCCAAAAAATATGGTACCTAAATGAACTGTCCAATCCTCTAGTTCTATTGTCTATGATCTGCTACAACTATATTTATATTTTGAACAGTACTTAAAATTTCTAGTCATGCCAGCAAGAACCCTGTCAAGCCCGGTCTTTCACAATAAGGAGGAATTTTCTTAACATTATAATCCAAGAGGGATTCCAAATGAGATTATGTAATTGACAAGACATTTAGCATATACCAATGTGCTCCGAAAACAACATAGAGCTAAATGGTGTTCTGAAGATAGAAAGACCGATGATCTAATTTCTCCTGGGACATGGAAATTGAAACTATGGGATATTTTTGCCCTTCGTCAAAATGGAGAAAATACATGCCATGCATAGTTCCTTACAACATTTGTTCCTCTCAGAAATATCAAAATAAGAACATGAGCCATTGTTGCTCTTTATCCATTAAATAAAATTTCCAGTGGAAAAAAAATACAAAGTGAATAGTTGTGACCATGAGAAAAGTTTCCAAATTGCAGAATACACTAGCACATGAATCCTGGAACAATAGTTACATTCAAAGTCAACAAAGTAAAGGCACAAATTAGTAGGAGTAGCTCGCACAAAAGGTGATATTTTACATACAACCCTCAGAAATATTTAAAGGATAAAAGTTTCAGGCACATGAAATAAACTGAGTTGGAAGCTGAGACATGCATTTTATGGATTAAAATAAGCATTTTTATTTATTTTTGTGCCTTAAATATGCAGTCAGTAGCCGAGCTGGCGGTTGAGTTCCCCAGGCTTATAGTGCTGGGGGATTTCAACCTGCCGTCGCTCGGCGAACGCTCTGATAGAGCACGGGAGTTCATGGCTTCCATGACAGCCATGGACTTGACCCAAGTAATTCAAGGTCTGACTCATACAGCGGGTCACACGCTCGACCTTGTGTTTCTTTCAGGGCAGTGGAGATGTGATCTTGGGTTGAGGGGCATTAAGATCTTGCCCCTGTCATGGTCAGATCACTTCCTGGTGAGGCTTGACTTTCGGAAACCAATCTCCCACTGTAGGGAGGTGGAACCGATTAGGTGGTTCCGTCCCAGGCGCCTGATGGACCCTATGGGATTTCAGATGGCACTTGGGGAGATACCTGACTCTCTGGCCCGCAGTCCGGCGGAGTCCTTGGTCGCTGCTTGGAATATAGCGGTGGCGGAGGCTCTAAACCAGATTGCGCCTTTACAGCCTCTCCACCGCAGTGGATCCAGGAGGGCTCCTTGGTTTACCGAGGAACTCCGGGAGATGAAGCGCCAAAAGAGATGCCTAGAGCGACGATGGAGGGCTAGTAACTCTGAATCCGACCGAACACAATTAAGAGCCTTTGTTAGGACTTATCTAGTGGTGATACGGGCGGCAAAATGTGTGCATTTTTCCGCTCTTATCGCATCCGCAGAATCGCGCCCAGCCGCCCTGTTTAGGATAGCCCGCTCCCTCTTGAAAGGGAGGGATGCGGACGAACCTCTACAGGGTAGAGCTGAGGAATTTGTTCAGTTTCTGTCAGATAAAATCACTCGGATTCGGACGGACCTGGACTCCACTTGGACGGTACCAGCCGAGGTGCCGGGGGAAGGTCCTGATCGTATTTTATGGAGCGAGTTTCAACTTGTCGCTCATGAGGAAGTGGACAAGGCCATGGGAGCGGTGAGCGCCTTCACCTGTTTACTGGATCCGTGTCCCTCCCGGCTGGTCTCAGCCAGCAGGGAAGTGACGCGTGGCTGGCTCCAGGGGATTATTAACACCTCTCTTCAGGAGGGATCCTTCCCGCACCCCCTATGGGTTGCGGTGGTGAGACCCCTCCTCAAGAAACCTTCCCTGGATCCAGCCATTTTAAACAACTACCATCCAGTCTCCAACCTCCCATTCGTGGGGAAGGTTGTTGAGAAGGTGGTGGCCTTTTAACTCCGATGGACCTTGGAGGAAACCGATTATCTGGATCCCTTTCAGTCGGGTTTCAGGCCTGGTTATGGCACCGAAACTGCTTTGGTCACGCTGACCAATGATCTCTGGCGGGCCAGGGATAGAGGTCACTCCTCTATCCTAGTGCTTCTTGACCTCTCAGCGGCCTTCGATACCATCGACCATGGTATCCTTCTGCGCCGATTACGGGAGGTGGGAGTGGGAGGCACCGTCCTAAGGTGATTCTCCTCCTACCTCTTGGACAGGTCGCAGTCGGTGTTGGTTGGGGGACAGAGATTGACCCCTAGGCCCCTCAAATATGGGGTGCTGCAGGGTTCGGTCCTGTCCCCCCTCCTGTTCAATATCTACATGAAGCCGCTGGGTGAGATCATACGCCGGCACGGGATTAAATATCATCAATATGCGGACGATACACAATTGTATCTGTCCGCCCCGTGCCAACTCAGTGAAGCGGTAGAAGTGATGTGCCAGTGCCTGGAGGCTGTCAGGGTCTGGATGGGAGCGAACAAGCTTGCACTCAATCCAGACAAGACCGAGTGGCTATTGATGTTGCCTCCCAAGGATGGTCCTGACATTCCACCCCTTAGCCTGGGGGGTGAAATTATTCACCCCTCGGAGAGGGCCCGCAATCTGGGTGTCCTCCTGGATCCACAGCTGATGTTAGAACACCATTTGTCGGCTGTGACCAGGGGGGCCTTTGCCCAGGTTCGCCTGGTGCACCAGTTGCGGCCCTATTTGGACTGGGAGGCACTTCGAATGGTCACCCACACCCTCGTCACCTCAAGACTGGATTACTGTAACGCACTCTACATGGGGCTGCCCCTGAAGAATGTCTGAAGACTACAGCTGGTCCAGAATGCAGCCACGCGAGCAATAATGGGTGTACCTAGGTACACCCATGTTACACCTATCCTCCGCGAGCTGCACTGGCTTCCCATTGGTCTCTGGACCTACTTCAAGGTGCTAGTCGTTACTTTTAAAACCCTACATGGTATTGGACCTGGCTACCTGAGAGATCGTCTCCTGCCATTTACCTCCCAATGACCAATAAGATCACACAGGTTGGGCCTCCTCCGGGTCCCGTCGACTGGTCAATGCTGGCTGGCGGCTCCCCGTGGGAGGGCCTTCTCTGTAGCTGCACCAGCCTTGTGGAACGGACTGCCTGCAGAGATCTGGACCCTCACCACTCTCCTGGCCTTTCGTAAAGCAACCTGGCTGTTCCGGCAGGCCTGGGGCTGTTGATTAATTTCCAGCCCCACTTGATGGAATGGATGTTGCGTTGATTTTAATTCTGTATTTTTTAAATATTTTAAATGTTTTTATATTGTTGTAAGCCGCCCAGAGTCCCTAGGGAGTGGGCGGCATACAAATCCTATTAAATTTGAAATTTAGCATGAGGGTCTGTGTGACAAAGAGAGTTATGCAATCCTGGTGATGGCTGGTGGGTTGATGGGCGCTCCCTGTGCCTTACTAACTTTTTAATTTATAAATGTTAATCATGTTTTTTAACTGTGTTCTTAACTGAGCTTTTTTGTCATGTTTTTGTATTATTTTATGATGCTATTGGTATACTACCGAGAGTCACTTAGGTGAGATGGGCAGTGCAGAAATTTGATAAATAAAGAAAAACTATTTTGCAGTATTAAAGATTGTTTACAGACCACAATGCAAACATTTGGCACAGACCACGCTTTGCTCTGGTTCACATACAGTTGCCATAATGTCATTTAGTAGCCCACAATACAACTTGCTAATTAATCCAATATCAGTCCGGAGATTTGGAACCATGGTTTGAAATGTTCTTAATGAGTCCACCCTTTCTGTAGTTCTTATTGGGTCACTGATGAGCTGACATCCATAACTAGTGTGCTACATCTACCTTGGTAAAATATGAAACTATGCAAACCTTGCTTGAAAGCCTGTTTTTTTTCCCCTTACAACATTATATTTGTAATAGAGTCTTATTTTGGATTTGGGAAGAATGTGTTTGATGGGGCAAACGTTCATTATCATTATCTTAGTGTGCTTGGTGTGGATATAGAGTTTGGGCAAAAGTCCTGAGGTAATACAACATTGAAATAACCAAAAATAATATAGTACAGTCCTATATTATCTTCTCAGAATTATCCCTTGGCATACAGTGTAGTTTACTCCCAAATAAACTGCCTTGTAACCAGTCTCTGCAGTGAGTTCATTTTTTATTATTTTTTTGAACTTTTTAAGAAATTGCTCCTCCTTGCATTTGTAGCAAAAGGCTTTGATCAAAATCTTAAGTCTGCACAGCAGGCCAAAGTGGTCCCAGTTTAATTATATGTTGACATGATTGTGGCAAATGACCTTTCTGACAAAATGCAGAACACAAACAACTTTTGAATGATAAAGCTGAAGTTGGGAGCACAACATGAGAAGGAATTGCATTCTTTCCACATCACATCAGCCAATTATCAGATATCTACTTGTACAAAACTGTTTTAACTATGGTTACAATGTAAAGAATAACTTTTTAACTATTCATCCTTTTACCAAATATTTTTTCCCATGAATGCAAGCCAATATAAATCTTGTGTCAAAAAGACATGAGTCATGCTTATGGATTTATCTTGTTGGGGCATTGTGTATGAAGGAAAACATACAAAATAAAGAAAAAAATAATAGGCTACTTGATGAGAATTTTAGGTTTTGCTGTAAAATAATTTTGGTTGTCTGAACCTGGATCCTATCTATGACAGTGTGTGCCCCAGCCATGCATTAAAGCTGCATCACAGAACCAAAAATGATATACTTAAAAAGCAGAATAAACCCATGCAAGAACGGACATCATCATGATAACAGAAGACAAGCATGACCACTTGGCCATAAAATGAATCACAACAGTGCAAGTTTGTGAATTCAGTCACCTCAGTAAGTATTACTACTATTAATTTTTTAGCATTTCAGGACAATTTTCTAAAATCTTTGACAGATATATTTTAAGGAATGTAAAAACACAAAAATATTCAGTGAAGGCAAAAAGAAAATATTTCTTTCATGGAGTTAACATGCAATTGAGCTCACAGGTTTGGTTTGATTTCGTTTAGGTTTAGCTTGAATTTCTGGACTGAATTTCAAAGGATCTTTCTTCCATGCAGAGAAATGGACTGGTGAACATTCAGTTATAAAATGTCAACATACATCAGCCTATACCTTAGGTCACAAGCTATAGGAAAGATAATTTTTCTCAGGATAGGGATTGAAATACTTAGTAAAATACATTTTTTCATTCAAAGATATTATATCTCTGGGTACAATGTCAAATAAACCTACAACCTACAACCATTCATTTGGCAATGATTCAAAGTTACAATGGCACTGGAAAAAATGTTGACTCGTCCACTAACTTATTAATGTCACAGCATCCCCAAGGTCACATGATTGCCATTTGTGGCCTTTCCACAATGACTAGCAAAGCCAATGGGGCAACTAGATTCATTTGATGATCTCATGTTCATCAAATGACTTTGCCTTCTCTCATTGGTTTTGCTTAACAACCAGAAGGATTCATTTAATAACCATGGCAACAAAAGTCCATAAAATCATGTGTGATTCATTTAACAACTGACTCAGCAATGGAAATTCCAGTCTCAATTGTGGTCATAAGTCAAAGACACCCTGTATTTGGTTATGAAAAACTCATTTGCCCCCGAACGAGTATAGTGTCAATTCCCTCTGGCCTATTGTTTTGTTATTTTGTGTCTTATAGTTTGAGGTAGGATATGAAATATTATTAGGCAGAAAGCATTAATTTAGCCTAGCAATACGCAATTTCTTAGCTGGCTTGAGGGATGGTGACACAATGATAGCATGCAAGTGGTTTTTTGCTTTCTTAAAAATATTTTAGGAGTCCTTAGCCTATCTTTTTGGGCCTTGTTATGAAAAAAAACTATACCTTTCAGATATGCTGCTGAAATTCAATATTCAAAGATTTAGGAGTAGAATAAAAGCAATACACCCTTGAATAGGCAATCCCTTTGATTTGGCAGAAATGCTCTACTCTGGTGAGAAGTGTTGCTGTTTTCTTTTTTTCACTTAATATGGTGCATCTTTTATTTTACTAAGACACAACATATGCACCAATTTTTGAAAGGAAAAAGAAAAGGATGATGACTATTCTATTTTCTGAAGCTATCTGCTTCTGCTTTATACAGGGATAGTCTTGGTGTTCTCTGAGGATAGGAGCAAAAGTTTGTATGTAACACTGCTGACAAATAATTAACAGAAAGCTATCTACATTTTTTTAAATGAAAAGAGAGACATGATTATAAGTAATATTAGGCAGGTAATATATTATTCTTTTAATCTTTATGAATCAGTAACCATTTTCTATTGATATCTCTATTGACACCCATGAAGTTCTTGTATGGCTCACCTGAGTTTATCTGCTACAAAGATTACTCGTCGCTCTAACAGGAGTGAAGCAAAGATTCTGATGATCTGTCGTATACTCAGACACTTGAAAAGGCATTCAAAGTCCACATGTTCCAGCCGAGAATCCATTGGTCGGCGAAGCTCTATCACCTGAATATATTCCATAATCACAATTGACATTCAAATTAGCTTGATTTTAATGTGGGCCATAGCCCAATCTTAGCTCAATTATTCTATACTAGTAAAAAAAGAAAAACCAAAATGTTTGTCAAAATATTTGTGGGGTACAGACTTGGATGAGGGGGTTACAAAATATTGTCTGTACTCCATAAATATTTTGACAAACATTTTGGATTTTCTTTTTTATTATGATTAAATAGACAAATGTCATAAAGTATGGGATAGTAAATTAACCAGAGGGTAGTATTAGAAGAGGGTCTTAATATACCAGGACATACCAGGACAATAGGCAGAAATCAGAAAAGGACAAATACAAATGTCTACATTTTGGTATAAAAAAAAAAATCATAGCATCGGGATAGGATTGTGAGATGGGACAATAGTGAGCAGCAGTATATGCAAAAACAAAAAAACACCTAGGCATGACTAGCTTTGTTTCTATCAGGAATTTTATATATCTTTAGTTTCAGTGGCTTTGTAACGTTTTAGTGACAAAATAGAGGAAACACTGTTAGCTCTTTAAGATGAACTTGTCTTTGATTATGTGTTGCTCCTGATGTAACAGCCAGGGATTAGTCATATGAGGAAACACCGAGACTGATTGCTATCTTGGCAACCTTCTGACAAACCCTGTCAGTATTTTGTTTTTCTTAGTAAATTTCAAGAAAGCTTAAAGTATATAGCAGCTAGTTAAATACAGATTCAAATTCATTAAAAATGAGGCATCTATGCATTGTATACTGGTTAATAAAAATCTTCATGAATAGGGACTATTAAAGAATAGTCACGAGGCATACAATCCCTATAGTTGTAGTAGCTCTTAATAATCCACTTTCATTCTTCTTAGTTATACTACTTTGGAGAATGAATGTTGCCTAGGGCTGTATTTCACAATATATTTACCTCATTTCCAGCTCCAGGCAGGAAGGTTTTGACTTTGATTGTCTTTCCAGGTGCAGGGAAAGGTGATTCCATCAAGCTTCTCATAAATGGATAAACCAGAGCAGCAGAAATCCCTCTCCTTCTTTCAACTTCATCCAGGATCTGATTCATTACAATCAAATCAGAAACAGAAAAAAAGTAAAACAGTAGCAAACCCTTGTGTGTATTGTATAAAGGGAGTGGGAACTCTCTTTTTCATTTCTATTTACTCTTGAGGCAGTTTATACAAAGCAGTCTGTTACTCTTAAAATTAAAAATTAATAGTTCTGGAATCAAAAGGGAGCAAGGTTTTCTCCTCTGTCTGCAATCTTCTTTCTCTTTATGCACTTCAGTATTGCTTGTCCTCTCTCATTCTCTTTTCCCACAGCCTGGCCACATACTAGTCAATAAAGGCAAAGTCCTAGGCAGTGCCTACTTCAGTCTAATTGACAATTCTGAATTTCACACAGTTCTGGCACTATGAATTATTCCAGAAACAGAGCTGTTCTCTTCAGAAAAATGTACCATATTTTTCAGACTATAAGACGCTCTGGACTATAAGACGCACCTAGCTTTTAGGGAGGAAAACAAGAAAAAAAATCTGCCTCTGCCTCCCAGCAATTTGCCACCTTGCAGCAAACAGCAAACAGTGAGGTCAACTTCAGCAAAGCCTGATTTACCACGAGCAGCTGATTGGCAGTTGGATCTGCCTCTGGAATACCACCTATCAGCTGTTCCATGCTGCAGAGATCACCACCACCCATCGCCACTGCCGCCTATTACCGCCTCCGTGTGCCCCATTTTTGGCCTCTGCGTGCCCCATTTTTGGCCCATTTCAGGCAGCGGGAATAGGCGGCAGCAGCAATCCCTGTTGCCTGGAATGAGCTGAAAATGGGTTGGAACAGCTGATAGGCGGTATTCCTGGAGGAAGATACAACCGCCAATCAGCTGCTGGGGCTAAATCAGGCTGTGCTGAAGCTGACCAGGCTGTTTGCTGTTTGTTGCAAGGAGGAAAATTGCTAGGAGGCAGAGGCTGAAGGGTGGGGGCTGGTGGGTGGGCGGGGCTCCGGCAACATTTGCTGTATAAGATGCACAGAGATTTCCACCCATTTTGTAAGTAATGGATAGCTTCAATATTTTAGGATCAGCCAACATTAAAGGAAGAAGCAGTCAATATGCCATAGACTAATACTTGGTAGACCAATTATTAAGACCTTCAAAATATATTTCAATGTATGCTATGCTATGATGTGCCTATAGTATATCTATAAAGATCAGAATAATTCAAGCAGTGATATTTCCTGTGACAATCTAGGGAAGCAGAGGAAACAGGTTAGCAAGGTAGATAGACTCAGTAACAGTAACAATGAGCACACTGTAAATCAAGTTAAGGATAGATCATCATGGAGAAAAATATATCAATGTGTTTGACATTGACTGGATGGGTACATAATCAATACTTTAAATGCCATAAGTATCCATACCATTCACATCCATAAGTATACAACAAAATAAGAACAGAGAACAGTATCAAAGAATATAAGTGTAGAAACTGGTTTTATATCTCTGCCATATTTTCAACATAGTAATACCCTATATGCTTGCATATAATCCCAGCTGCAGATAAACTGAATCCAATTTGAGGGGAGGAAGTGATGGGAAACCATTTACCTAGGAAGTTGCATCTGTAATTTTATATTTGGCCATGTTAACTGGGAATTATGAAAGTTGAATCTCAATGGAGGGGTCCAGATAGGGAAAGGTTGGCCTTCATCACAAACACAAAAAAAGTAATTGGTATATACAAAGATCTTGATATTCTTTATGTATCCTAGCCTTCCCCAGGAGCTTTCACCTAGAATTTCCAACTAAAAAGGAACTATGGTTATTGACGTCAAATACATCCACAAAGCATCAAATTAACTGAGCTTCCATATTTTTGTTTCAACATACAATCCCTATTTAGCAATCTGCAGCACAGGAGAGAGGATAAGTTATTACATATTGTAAGGCTTGGTAAATTCCAAATCAGTGTGTCAGAGGTGGTATTCAGCAGGTTCTGACCAGTTCTGGAGAACCGGTAGCGGAAATTGTGAGTAGTTCGGAGAACCAGTAAATAACACCTCTGACTAGTCCCACCCCCATCTATTCTCTGCCTCCCAAGTCCCAGCTGATCAGGAAGGAATGGGGATTTTGCAGTAACCTTCCCCTGGAGTGGGGAGGGAATAGAGATTTTACAGTATCATTTCCCTGCGATGCCCACCAAGTTACGCCCACCAAGCCACGCCCACATAACCAGTAGTAAAAAAAAATTTGAAGCCCACCACTGGAGTGTGTATACATTTGTTACTCCTGGTAGATTATTTCAGGCAATACAGAATGTAAGAATAAATATGTAGTAATCCTACAACCATGTCCTGGGAAAAAGAATTCTATTCATATATTAAATCTTCTGGTAATAAATAGATAATGGATTAGCATTATGCCACACCATCTTTTCAGATATATTATCCAGAACTGCAACTCAGCCAAAGTAACTTTAAGAAACAAAAAAGCATCAAGACATGCATTTCAGACACAGAAATAATAAAGCATTCATTTATAAGACCACGTAAATGATTAAAATATGCAGCAAAATCATTCCAAGATGCTGTTATCACCCATCAAGGAAAGAATGCTCCTTCTTGAATAAAAGTTTTCTGCCAGCAGCTAAACAAAGACAATGCTGAAAGACCAGCTTACCTTGGAAAATAAGTCAAAGCAACCCAGGCGGCTGATGACGCAATATACTTCAGGCAGGCGTGGTCCTTTTCCACTTGGCTGCCAATTTGGAAGAAAAAAAATGAGATCTGAATTACCCTTTAAATCATTTTCAGATAGGATTATGCTTTTTGTATAATTTTTCTGCTGTTCTTCCTCAAAGTAGTCACAGTGTTTTCCCTATGATGGGAAACCAATTACATGAGAAGCCCTCTTTTCCTGTGACAATTGCTGTACAGTGGAGTCATTCCAGCATTCTTCCAAGTCAAACCCGACACAATTACAACTTCTGCAAGTTGGAACTTAGTTTCATTTTTTTTTTAGCAGTTAGACTTAAGCATACCGCTTCATAGGGCTTTCAGCCCTCTCTAAGAGGTTTACAGAGTCAGCATATTGCCCCCAACAATCCGGGTCGTCATTTTTCCATGGCACGTAGAGTGAAACCATCCAAACCACTCATGAGGAAGATCGGAAAAGAGGGATAAACAGTAGTACCATTGGTCAAATATACTGTGATGGAGTTTGCGGCTATGAACTTCATTAATTAATATGCATGACGAATCCACAATATTTCAGAATCCATAACAGAGTTCTTACATCAATGAATGCAATCAGAAAACAGTTATATTTCAGACAACTGATTCCAGGAACCATGGCACAATCTAAACAGGTTGACTTTATTTTCCTTCTCCTATCCAACTGTGTAGCCACTATGAGGTCAAAATATTTTGGACCAGGTTCAACAACAAGGAATAATCAATCCCCAAGGGTACTGAACACAGATAATTCTGTGTTCCTTATTTTAAATACAACACTTCTTTCAATTTTCAATTAAATCAAAAGCTATGGTGAATTTAGACAAGAATCCTGTTTGTTAACCCGACTTTTATGGCTCTTTCAAAAAGTTTTTATTAGCGGTGAATACCCTTGGTGATCAAATTATTTTGCTTTTTGCATATCACTCAGATTAATTTTTTTAAATGAAGATGTTGAGACGGTCAACAGGTGTTTGAGCTGCTACAGTAAAAAAAAATCATAAAAGTTCTGTTACTAAGTGAACACAGATGAATCTATTTCTGGATCAGGACCTGCTGCTTAGTAGACGTCATATTTCTGAAAAAATAGAATCTTTCTTTGTCCATATTAGGTATAAAAAGGCCCTCTAAAAGCATCAAGAGATTATATCCAGCATGTGGGATTTGGGTTAAAATCATTGTGTCAAATCTGCAGGAATGTTGAAAGCATGCCAGGCGTCCTGGACAGCTACCAGCTAAGAGCTATCTTGCTGAGTGCCAGTAAAAACACTGCATTCCTGGTCCTATATAATAGCAGGAACAATAATCAAAGGCTGTGGCCCTATGAAATATTAGGGTTTTTTCCATTTTTTCGAAAAAATTTAATGTCACTTTTTTATTAAGTATGTTTACTTCTCAAATGTCTCTTCCTTCATGGCCATATTTTAGTTAACTTCCTTTTATCAGTAATATTGATTCACATTGTGTTTACAAATCATGATGACAAAGAATGGAGCACACTAGAGTGGAAAAGCTTTTGACTGGCTGAAATTTTTTCTTCTGTTAACTCTATTGGTGATGGGTGGGAAGAGTCTTTTGATAGTTTCAGTCCCTTCTGAATCTATGATACTGGGGGGGGGGTGCGGGGGGGTGGGGGGGAGAGCACTTCAAGTTCACTATTTCTCAGATAAGTTTATTTTCCCAAAACACAGCCTTTTTTCATATTGAAGTAGAGCAGCTGGGTTGGGTTGTAATAAAGTTAATGTGAGTTATTTGAGTTCTGTAGTTACAGGAAACCTGCATGCTGGGATCTTGATTAGTATACTGAGACAAAGGAGACCTTTCTACCAAGGTTCATCTCTGGATACCAGGAGGCGGAGACCATTCTGTGAAGCTTTATTGATCCAGCATAGTAGGGTTCAAGCAATGAGCCACATGGCAACAGAAATGACCTGAATCTGAGGGCAGATTCATGCAGCTCTTCTGTGTATGGCTAAATTCATTGGTTCTGCTCAGATGTTTTCATATAAATTCCTTTGTCAAATGAATCATCTGAAGTACCTTCTATTGTATAACATGCAGTTCTGTGCCTCCCAGCTACCCCTACTAAAGTGAGTTAGGCTGAAGCATGTCAAACAGCCTGTGTGGCCATGGGCCATTCAAATTATCCACTTCCCACAATTAAGGTACAAAACACAATGCAATCTTGCTGTTCTTATTACATGATCAACAATGCCTAGGACAGCTGTAAAGGATAAGCTTTGAATTTCCTGTGCAAATGAAATTAATATAGTCTTAAACATGGGGAGGTTTAGTTAGCCATTTCTCCAAATAAGTTATCATACAATGTAACCAATAAGAAATATTGTGGCAATTAATATATTAGCAAAGCTAATTCAGTATACTTAAAGGAAATATATGGCTTAGTAAGAGTAATAATATTGCAAGTTTAAATGGAGAATTCAGTTTTATTTTTTAAATTTTACTTTTAAAAGTAGTTTCAATCTAATATGAATCATTTTCTAAAATTATAGAGTTTTACAATATTGCCACCAAATATTTTAAAATGACCCAATCTATTCATTACATTTTTAACAATTTTGCAATCATTGTCATTGTTATCCATTTTAGTAATCAGAAGTTGTATACTATACCAACAATAAAACCTCTTATCCAATCCTCTCTAATATTTGCAATACATTTAGTATTTTTCTTTGAATATTCCTCCCTGTTTCATCTCTATTACTACATTCATTAATCATGCAATCTTTGACTTATTTTGGATTTGGAGCCATACCTTACCAATAATTTATAAACATAGCCTAGCAAATGTTTCAAATTACATACTATAACATTTATTAATTCTGCCCAGACTCTCACTATTCCCCCTTGTTTTTGTACTTTTTTGTCTTATGCCATCAATTTAAAGATATCTAAACCAACCTTATGACCTACTAAAATAAAATCTTTATCTCATTGATATTTACAATTTGCAATCTAAATGAGTTATTATATTTTTACTGAATATTTAATTTTTAAAAAAGTAGGTCTAGTGGAGGAATCTGGACTTACTGTACTTTTTTTTCTGTTTGTCCCAGACATTCAATAGATTACTTATTATATGAACTTTTATATATTGTTTATTCTTTCCTGTATCAATGGGCGATCATAGATAAGAATCCCATATAGTATTTCACTTAAAGAAGCAGGTTCTAATCTAGTTAAATAGTTCTGCCTTGTAAAAAAAAACAGTGGAAAGGCATGAAATACTCCATTAAAGAGTCTTTGTGCTATTGTTCATTAATTGTTCATTAATTGAATAGAAGCTTCTCAATGCTTGACTATATGAGTCAGCAGTGCATCAGGGAAACTCTATAGAAATCTTTGAACTGTTGTCAACTTTACATAATAATAAATACACAAAAAAGACCCTATCATCAAAATCAACTTTCCCACCTGGGAAAAACCTTTGACCTTTATGTAAGAAAGTATTTGATCTTATAACACCTTACAATAAAACACCTAGCAGTTAATACTTCTGTTTAAATGTTATATTTTAATGTGTTCCATTAAAATGATCTATTTAAAGTTGACTCAAACAAATCCTGCAAGCCTATGAGCCTACCCCTTCAATCAGAATAAATGAAGTGTTGTCAGAGTTCCTTGCATAAGAAGTTCATCATGGGTGAAGCATAATCCTAAAAAGCTTCCTCAGGATTAAATCTCACTATGTTCTTTGAAATTAGATCCTGGCCTTCGTAACAAGATAAAATAAGTACTGTAGGCTGTTTGCCTCTTAATATTGGTTGTGGGACAATTAAGGGCTGAGAGCTCTTCAGCTCTTATTCTGTTTGTGTTTTTTTTTATACACCATCTGATTCCCATAGAGAAAAAAGGATTGAGTAGCTTCTGATCTCAGCTAGCAGAGGTATTTCTGTATAGGTGTTGAAATGTATAAGAAGCAAAGCAAGAACAAACTTCCAGGGATTGCAAATAATTGCTACTTTCTAGATTCAAGATGCCAGGAATGCCTATTAAGATTTGAGAGACCGCCTGCTGCCAATTACCTCCCACAGACCCATTAGATCTCACAGGGTTGGCCTCCTCCGGGTGCCGTCTACCAGCCACTGCCACCTGGCTATTACCCGGGGGAGGGCCTTCTCTGTGGCAGCTCCGGCCCTCTGGAATGAACTCCCCGCAGGGATTCGGACCCTCACCTCTCTCCAGGCCTTCCGAAAAGCCGCCAAAACCTGGCTTTGCCGGCAGGCCTGGGGGTGATGAGTTCCCTCCCCTCTCGACATGTATGGTGGTGCGACTGTTGTCTACTTTTATTATTTGTATTTTGTCTTTTATGTTCCCCTTTTTTTCCCCTTTGAATTGTTCGCCGCCCTGAGTCCTCCCGGAGAAGGGCGGCATACAAATAATAAAATAAAATAAATAAATAAATAAATAAAAAATTTAATTAATTAGAACTACAGACTCAACCATACAAACAAAAGTATTTGAATATAATTTCCAACCACCCCAAGAAGTAAAGTAGCCATCCAGAAATCAAAATTGAATTTGTCAAGAAAACATTAATGGCAGTCATCAGAACCAGCTTAAAACAATTAGTTATGTAAAGGCAATGAAGCATTTAGTTATTAAATGAGACCATGCTGTATATATTAATACTTGCGGGAATCTGACAACTGTATTTGTCTAACTTTATTTTTTCGGAAATGAAAATATTAAGCAAAAATTGGACTGGAAGCAGAACCTGACAGTGCCAGACGTTACTCAACATAAACTGCCAACATTATTTTGCATCCCTCTAAGTTATGAACTTATTACAAATTCAGATCACATTACATAGATCAGAAAGCTTATTATGGATGTGTATTGTCAGAATGAAGAATAAATACTAGGCTAGATAAAGATAAATAAACAGAAAGCTTGGTATAGTAGCAGCAGTTATTTGTAATCCCACATGCTCTCGATGTCGATGTTGTCCTCCGTCTAGCTCCACTAGCATTTTTGAGATAAATGTCAACCTAGTAAACATCCAGAATCCACTGTGAATTGCTCCACTGGTGTAATTTATCAATCACTGCTGCTGCAACTATTCTAAGGAGAACCATCCAGAGAGAGCATTGTATTATCATCATGTGAAGATATACTTTCTCATTTCTATTAACGTTTTCTCCAGAAATACTCTATTCTGGGTTACATCTGCCAAACAGAAAGCAAGACTAGGTGTGGAGTAAGTGAAAAATAAACATTAGAAGGTAGCCCTGCTTAAAACAAAAAAAACTAAAAATACCCTGCAACACTGAATGCAAAAATGTAGCACAACATTTCAGGGAAAAAATACTCTACAACTTGGAAAGTTAAATTATCTTATTTGTATTTGTTTAATTTTAATTGCAGTATTTACTATTAACAGCATTTATATGATACCTTAGCCTCAGGACACTATCAATAATACTAATAAATATTCAAATACACTTCCTTTGCCAAGAAAGGTGGGTTTCTCTTTAAGATCATAAATAAGACTTGTTGTATATAGTGTTTATGTATTAAAGAGGTAACAAACAATATATTTTGGTTACCTGGCTCTTTATAGAATATTAGGAATTGAAAGGAGCTCAGAAATGTTTTTCCTATTTTAGGTTCAATAGAATATCTACAATGCAAAATGCAAGTTCAGCATTCATAGCAAATAGTTCTGTCTCTGCTTAAGTCTGTGAAGAGAAGGAGAGCCCATTAGCTTCTCCTCTTATGAATAGATCATTTCTCTATTCATGAAATCTGATTGAAATCTTCTCTCCTGAGATAGCCATACTTATCCAAGTAGACAATCTCCTTGTTTAGCAACCCCAATCTGTTCTTCAAAGCAAAAGCAAAAGAGAGAGTGGGGGGGGGGGAGGGAGAGGGAGATGTGAAGAACATTGGTAGCAGCCACCCCATTTAGATAAATTTCTCTCACATAGCAATGCCAACATTACTCTCACTCTGGGGTATGTTGTGGTCAGGAGCCGTGGTTAGAATGCATTATTGCAGGCTGTACCCACAGTCATGAGTTCAGTCCTGACCGGCTCAAGGTTGACTCAGCCTTCCATCCTTCCAAGGTCAGTAAAATGAAGTCCCAGATTGTTAGGGGCAATATCCTGACATTTGTAAACCACTTAGAGTGGGCTGTAAAGCACTGTGAAGTCTAAGTGTTGTTGCTGTTGCTACATGAAATTCGATTCTAAGTACACATTTTGTTCAGAAATTTTTTTTTTTCAATTGCCATCCTATTTGAGACAGTTACTAAACAAGGTAGTCACTAAACAAGGAGCAGCTGTATATTCTGGAATGACTGAGAATAACATTATCTGCATGGCATATAATTGAAGTAAAGCTAACTAACTCCATGAGTTGAATTGATTGCCAGTTGGTACCCAGGTCCAATTCAAAGTGCTGCTTTTATAACCTTTAAAGCCTGTTCATGTAATGGGACTGAGGATTATCTGAGGGACCATCTCTCCCAGTTAAATCAGCCTGCCCCACAAGATCTGGCAGGGTAGGCTTTTTGCAGGTACCATCAACCAGAGACCTTCACCGTGTGTCTTCTCTGTCTCAGTGCCTATTTTATGGAATATTCTTCTCCCCAAAATTAGACTAGCTCCATTGCTTTTCAAATTCTGAAAAGCCCTCAGGACTTGGCTATGTTGTCTTGCCTGGAACTTTAGAAGACAACACTAGAGGTCAACTCCAGACAGCTCACACAAGTGACCATCACATGCAGTAGCAGCGTATACCAAAATGATACACTGCTCCTGCTGATGTTCTGCATAGGTTTGAACTCCCTCTGTCAGGTAATCACCTTCTCTACATGGATGACATCAAGATCTATGCCAGGTGGGATCAGTGAATCGCTGTCTTGTACATTCTTTGCATACAACTTTCATACAGTTTAGTGTCATCCACGAAGAGCAGGTACTGCTCGTAGTTCCACTCTTGAACTTGTATCCATATCTTGTCCTTATGGTTATCTGACTGAGGGGGTTCAAACCTATGTAGAATAGCAGTAAGGACAGTGCATCACCTTGGCATACACCACAGTTGCACTTGTTGGCCACTTGTATGAGCTGCCTTGAGTTGACTTCTAGTGTTGTCTTCCACAGTCCCACTGAGTCATTAAGGAAGGTTCTTGGTGTCCTGTTGTGAGAAAGAGATTAATAAATAAGTGAACTAACACAAAACCTTGTATTTTTTTCTTTTTGATACTATTTCCACAATGTGCTTAGCATTCCAGAATTTAGTACTTTTTAAAAAAGATTGACAATACTCACCAGTAACCTCCTGCAATAGCCGAACCTTCTGCTGCCATCTTCTCCAGTCAGCATGAAAGAAAATGTTTCACTGCAACAAAAATTAGTACATGTTGTAATCTATTACAAAACATAGGGCCAAGAATAATACCTCTGCTTTTTCTTTCAACGAATCATATTTTTCTTCAGATTCAGATGTTGTCAGATATCTTCTAATCAGATAAATCTTGTGATTTATCCATTTTTGTTCAGGTTTTGATATTAACGAGACAATATGCACTTATCCATGTGTCAATAAATACAGTATTGAAAGTAAGGTGCAATGAGGAAACATGCCTTATGTTTCCTATTTTAAAATTAATTCACAGCTCACACATAGCCCTTTCTGCAGTCCTGCAGGTCTCCTTGTTACAATTTGGCTATGATATATTCTGGTCATGATTAGCGAAAAGTAAAACATATTTGTCAAGTTTCAAGAAACATTAACATTTAAAAAAAACACCTCCCCAATGAGAAAGCGTCAAAATGGGAAAGAAAAAATAAAGAAAAGTTCCACTTCTACTGGTGCCAATGTTAATTGCCTCCTGCAGGTTTATGTTGCAAAAAATAATGGTAATAGATAATAATTTAAATGCCGTACAAACCTAAATGTTGATCTCTATATAGCATAAACTACTATGAATACATCTAAGAAATGGAAAAGAAACTCAGAGTTTCAATTAATTCCAAATGAAATAATTAACAATTACATGAAATTTATGACTTTCAAAATCTATTTGTTCAAATATTCGGGCTTTGAAGTGAACAGAAGAATGATTTGAAAGCTGGAACAGCTTCATAATTCTGTTCCTAACTTCTCAACTATGTGAGAACTGGATGAGGAGGAATAATATAAAAGAAATTATAGAGAGATGCTACTAGTTCCCTAGAGTTGAATACAAAGGAAAGCTTTGTGCAAGCTTGGTTACTTTGTAAAAAGCTAGTACTGTGTTTATAGGGGCTCAGTTCACCTGTTATAATCAGATACTGGATTCCAGTCCTTGGCATCTGGAAAACAAAACTGAGGAATGGCTTTGAGTCGCTCTTCAGCTTCCCGAACTTGTTTTGTGGGTCTTTCTAGCTGTGATTGAACAAATCAACATCAGCAGCATTTAGCACAGACTCAAATTAATCTTTTGAAAACAACACTAGGAATTCAGAATTCAACAGCATTATATTACTTGTATCATTCTCCCTTCCTGTACATTCATCATTTCTATAAGCCAGAGGTTCAGGCTTAATGATGTGACAAAACAAAGAAAAGTAGCAGAACCAAACTTTTCAGCAGTATTTTTTTTTTTGAGGAAGATTCCAATAATAAAAACACTCTATATTTAATACCTTTGTCATTCATCTAAATAAGACAATCCCCTCTCTCTCACACACACCATACACACTACACACACACACACACATCTGAGTGTTCCAAATATCATAGTAGAAACAGACCTAACAAGAAATGAAGTAAACAGATCTTGTGACAGTAATAGAGAAATGACTCATAATTAAAAGGAATTCTTACTTTTACCTTTGGAAACTGATATGTGACTTCAGGAAGGTATGTATTTTTGGAGGGCTTCTTCTTAAGAGAAACCACCACAAAATACTCAAACAGTTCACGTTCCTGCCATTCAATTAACTCCAATTCCAGAGTTCGATAACTAGGAGCCCTCTTTAGCACTGACTGGATGTGGACAAGACGCTGGGTATGAGCTAGAATTTCCAAAAAACAAGAAGTGTGAATCATCTGAAATTGTGAGCATTTTGCATATGTTAGAAGTTCTGGAAAAGAACCGTTCACCACCAAAACCAGGCAGATCCAATCTGTGTCCCATGGATCACATGTGGCCTGGACTACAAGTAGTACAGCCCCACAAGATTGTAAACTTTTAACATTATTATGTGAAAATCCTCTTTGCTCTATGGGGCCCAGGCAAGGCAAAAGATTGGACAACCACAATCTGAACAATTGAACATCCTCAATCAACTACATAGTACCATATACTATACAACAGATGTCATGCTTAACATTTCCCAAACAATTTCCTAATTAATAAATATAAATCAAATAACCTTATAATAAATAAATAATCCAGTCTATATTTTAGTAATATTTTTACTAAGCACTAATAATTTATAGATTACTAATTACAAAATCATTTCCATATTTCTGCATCTACTAACCTTGCTAATGTTTATGCACAAGACATTAATTATTAAACAATACATGTATCCATATGTAATCTGTTAATTATTTTAAAAACAGAACTATAGGAATTGAGAGATAGTTAGTGATTAAGGCATCAGACTAGAAAGTGGAAGACTGTGAATTCAAGTCCCTCCTTAGCCATAAAAGGTGGCTGGGTGACTTTGGGCCCATCACTCACTCTCAGCCCAACCCCCCTCACAGGGCTGTTGTTGTGGAGAAAATAGAAGGAAGAAGGTGTGTTGGATATCTTCACTAACTTGAGTTATTTGTAATAATAAAGGTGGGATACAAATAAAACAAATAAATTGATTGATTGAACTGAGAAATCACTTTCCCCAAAACAAAACAAGTTGGTAGTTAAGACTAGCTCAGGGACACAACACATTATGGAAATATTGAAATTTTAAAATCATTTTCCAGCTGGTTAGAAAAACAAATGGGAATGAAGAAGAGAATATCTCTCCAAGGCAATATAAGTCACATGTCAGGATTTATTAACTGCAGATCAGACATGTAGAGGCCAATATTTCAGTTTTATATGATAGATTTGATGGTTCAGTGATTTTATAGAATATCTGCTCTCTCTATATTGCAGCAAGATCTAACATGTAAATAAGCAAGATATTACTTTCGATGGCAATTAGTAACAAACATACATATTGCTATTTTAATAATATAACTCCATAAAATTAGCGGCAACACATTGCAGTTTTCCCATCTGTTTCTGCTGCACCTCAAGTTACACATACCACAGTGATCTGCATCAATCTCAGGCCAGACAATTTATTTGAAATAGAAGAAAGTCTGGCATTAGTTGGGAAAACAACTCCATAAAAATATATTTACTGGCCAGGTGAGACAGTGTTAGATAGATCTGACTGCTGGTCAGCAATGGCATCAAAAGCAGATATAAGAAAAGAAAAGTGATTGTGCCCAGTTATTTCACAATGTTTTCAATTTTTTTAAAGAATTCTAAAAATGGACAGTGTCTCAGTCAATATTTTTTTTTAAAAAAAAAACAGTCCTTCAGATTGGGGAACTTTCTCCATGGCTAAGAAGCTGCACAAAGACAGGACTAGTATAGTACTGAAAAGCAGACACTCAAAGCTGAGAAGAATTTAGTCCAACTCTTAGCTGAGTTTAGCGATCAATTTGGTTTTACCTTAGAACTACGCTGCCTTCGGTCTGACCTAAGCGTAGTACATAAAATTATCTGCTACAATGCCCTATCTGTCAATGACTACTTAAGCTTCAACCACAACAATACATGAGCACACAATAGATACAAACTCAAGCTAAACTGCTGCTTGATTGCGAAAAATACAACTTCAACAACAGAATGGTCAATGCCTGGAATGCACCACCTGACTCTGGTTTCTTACCCAAACCCCCAAAACTTTAATAGTAGACTATCTACTGGAGACCTCACCCTATTCCTAAGAGGTCCATAAGGGTTTGTGTGTGTGCATAATCACACCAATGTGCCTACCCTCTCTGTCCTACTGTCCCCTTTTATTTGTATCCATTTCATATATTCAAAATCATATTTATACTTATATATGTTACCTAATACATGCTTGACAAAATAAATAAATAAATAAATAAATAAATAAATAAATAAATAATAAATAAATAAATAAATAAATAAATAAATAATAAATCAGGAAGAAGTCATATAGAGCTTTTGTCAGTCCCCAAAGGCTTACCCTCCCACAAGTTCTTGCCAGTGATAAAATGATGATTTGATGTGGTATATGTTGTAAAATAAGTTTATGATATTTAATGCAACTGTAATATTTCCTGTAATAATATCTATTAAGAGGAGAGGAGGAATCCTAAAATCTAAAGAGACTGAAATGTTGACTCCTGCCAATTCTTGTGATGTCAATGCATCACCATTATGAAACCCTGCAAATCAAAGGGCAGAAATAATGAAGTAATTTCATGAAGAAATAATTTCCTGCTTTAGGAAGATTTCTTCCTTCCACTGTATAACAGGAGGATAACATTACTGGCAAACTTCATAAGTTTACTATAATGATTACTAATACAGGACTGTAACTCTTGATTATATCCCAGAGGGTTACAGAATATGTGCATGGAACTGCTAGAGTGAAAGGAAATTTATTTCATTTACAGGATCCTTTCATTTGGCATATTCAAAATGTTTCGTGTATTTAAGAAAACTTCATACCATTAATTTCCAATTGCCCACAGTATTAGTTATATAATCTAAAATTTAGTATTTAGATGAGAACATAATTTAAATGCAAACAGCAAGTGTCATCACTAGAACAACATAACTGAATACTAAAGCTGTCATCCCTTTGAGATTTCATAATTTTAGGACCGCGGCGCAGCATTATCTTTTTTTAAAGCTGGACAAGATTCAGAATTTTCTGCAGAAAATAGCAATTAGCCACCAAACAGCAGGTGAGATCAGGTCCCAGACAGATCTCTTTACAAACATTTCCTAACTCAAATATATATATTTTCCACTCCACTCTTTCAAATAAAAATGTTTTATGCATCTACTGTATATGAAGCTCTGAATTCCATCTGGCAGATGAATGGGTTATTTCTTATCCTCTGCAAAATCTATTCTACTCTTAAAATTGAGTTTTTGCTTTCTTGAAGTATGTTGCCTTTTTTGATCTAGAGTTCAAAGATATTAGCATTTTTTGAAATAACAGCAGCACAAGGTGAATTAAATACTGTGACTTAATACACAGTATATTTCACAATAGCTGAAAGAGGTATAAACGGTTGTTTCCAATTACACAAAACTACATATTAAGAGTCCATTTCTTTTATTGCACTGCTATTTCTAGTCAAACTAGTTCTGGTTACTTTTTAATATCCTAAAAAGAAAAATAATTATATCTATGAAGCATGAAAGTAGATGGTATGCACAACAGTCATCACACTCCTAAGATGTCACGAGTTCTCTGAGGGGAAAAAAATCCTAATCTTTTCCCCAACCCAATTTCATTGGATGATAATGTAATTAGGAAAAAAAATTGACAAACTTCTCACCTTTAAATCGATCATCTGAATCACTTTCACTCTCACTGTTTTCATCTGAAAAAGACAGGATTTTACTATTAACAAAGATGCACTGCAATGAACACATGCCAGCATTTTATTTGATTCATGATTTGCAAGTGTTTAAGAAAAGATAGCTTCAGCATGTCTTATGCTGCTTTAGGAAACATTTAGAAAACTGTTTTGATGTTTCCCATCCAAATTATTTACAGTAGGTATTAAAAGAAGTTGTGCAACATTCTAAAGAAGAACCATTTAAAAGTTTAAATTGGCTGAGTAATATCAATTAAAGATATGAAAAAATGCCAGTTTGAAAAAAACATAAGGGCCATCACAGTAGCCAAACTGTGATTCATTCCCAGCAAGCAGCTTTCAAGAAGTTCAAGGAAGAGGTGTACACTCTAGTTACAGTAAATACTCTTAGATAAGCAAACTACTACACACACACACCAGTTGCTATGAGGAACAGCCACATCTACATCAGCACTACTACATAGGTCTCCCTTCATCAGGAGCAGGATTAAAGCTTCACCCTAAAGCTATAGCCACATACCTTGGGAATAAGATTCATTTGGCGTTTCTGACATTTCTTCTACATCGGCACATAATATACACAGGCAGAATTCAAATAAATGACACAGGCAGAATTTAAGAGACATCAAAAACATTTCTTTGGAAACAGTAAGGACATACAGTTGATTATTTATTATCTAGTTAATAAATCCTGCTATTGTATTTATGTGTTTCACATAATAAATATATATTTGAATATATTGGTTCACCATAAGCACACTTGTGGACTACCACTGCAGAAATGTGTGGATAAGTTCCAAGGAATAATGAATACCAGCTGCTCCTCACTTTACATAGTACAGATTTGTGAAGCTATACTACCTTTCCCAGGTTATTCCAGCACTAGTAATTGGTGGTATGTATTGAAACTGATGCACCTGAGGACTTGCATCAGAAAATATAATTTTCTCATATATCTCCCACATGCAAAGAAACAAGCATTTAATCTGACCACTTTGTGTTTGTCACAGGAAATATTTGTATCTGAACTACCTAAGAAATCGCAGTATTTTCTGTAACTGATGATCAACACTTTCCTATAAATCCAAAAGATTTCTGGGCTATACCTCGCAGGGATGCAGTTTCAATATTGGACATTGAAAGCTTCTTCAATCTTTTTTTCCCTCTCTTTGCACTATAGATAGAATTAATCCTTTGCACCAGCTGTAAAAGAAGAAGGAAAGAACCATTGGCACTGCATACAGAAATTGAGGACAAACATAAATAAAGCAGAAATTCTCTTTCACTTGAAACTATTATGATTGTTAAATATAAATATGAGAAACAGTTTCATGTGTTCAGAATTCATCCCAAAGAGGTTCTACAATAGGTATTCCAAGATTTAATATAAGGTTATCATATACATATATGGAAGTAACCCAAAATGTAGCCTAGTTTCAGTCAGACTAAAGATTGGCCTTACTTGTTTCAAATGATTTCCAGTGTTTACAGTTTTTAATTTCACTGATGGATTGCTTGACTGGTTGTGTGCCAGCAAGTTGATGGGATAGACCTTCTTGACAATGATCTATCCCAAATCTGGCCCCTCAGGTCTTCTGATCACCACTATAATCAATTCAATTTGTCTTATTGTTCTTGTTTGCCTTCTTTCCTTCCATTTTCCTAGCATTATGGGCTTATCCAAATAATTATTATGCATAGCAATATTGTCCCTATTCACTTGGCATATTTAATTGGATGACACGGGATAGCTTTTCTTGTGAACACAAAAACGAGATCAGTGAACCCAACTAATTGGCTTTCAATTAGCCACAAATAATCATGGCCCTTTGGTGTTAAATGGACATGAGGTATGTCCTTTAAACAGCTGATAGAGAATTATTTGCATTCAAAGTAGGAAAGGTAGTTCACATTCTGAAATAGTTACTCAGTCTACAACTGAGGAGGAAAAGTATAAAATAGCCCAATAAATACAGCAGACAGTTTACTTACAAGAATAATTCAAATATCAGAACATGGTTCAGAGAGAGGAAACCAAATCCTAGAGTTGCAAGAAGACTGCAGTGGCCATTACTGTACCTTTGGGACTCTGCGAGCCCTGCGTGCGGATAGAAGTTCACTGGTAGTACTCAAACTGTCATCATTCAGGCTAGAAGGAGAGGAAGGGATGCCAAGCTGGGCCAGCAAGAGCATATCATCATGGCTGTGCCTCTTGGGTAAACGTGGCAGGCGATGGCTTTTCCTTTCTGACCAGTTTCCAATTCTTAGGGACTGGCTGCTAGGCTTTAAAGGTAGCTAAAAGGAAATAAAATAAAATTATAGCTACTGAAATAATGAGAAGGCCTGGCTGAATTCTTAATTAATAGAAAATGAAACGTGTTGAATAGAAGCTAACAATCTGACACACGTGCTAAACTGCTACATTAGTATTTATTTATTTATTTATTTATTTATTATTTTCTTATTTATGTATTTATTTATTTATTTATTATTTTCTTATTTATGTATTTATTTATTTATTTATTTATTTATTTGATTTTTATAGCCACCCAATTCAACCAACTGACTTTGAATGGCTTACAGTTTTAAAATGATAAAGCAATTAAAAACATTAAAACAGTAAAAACACCCACAAAATTAAAAAAAAAAACTATAAACAGCAGCCGTGATGATTAATCAACTAATACTAACGAAAGGTAATGGGCCCTTTAACACATTCTGAGACCCAGGCCTGAATACATAGCCAGGTTTTTAAAGCATTGTGAAAAGCCATTCTATTCTCTGAGGGGAGAATATTCCATAAAGCAACGGTTACAGCAAAGAAAACTCATCTAGTTCCTGCCATTCAACACTCCTTGGCAGATGGGATCTGCAGATCCAATTTGTTGGATCAAATTGGATAGGTAGAAACTCTTGGAAAAAGACAGTCCCTTTAAATAACCTGGTCCCAAGTCATGTAGGCTTTAAAAGTGACAACCAACACCTAGAAACACACCATGGATAGTACAGCTCATGGAATAGTGGTGTTACATGTGCCATGCATATGCCACTATTTACTGGTTTGCAGTGACCCAAGAATCCATATCATGCAAAGTTCCATTCTACTCTGCTGAGATTAGATCCATGTGGAACATTGCAACCAATTCTGGGCACCATATTACAAAATGGGCATAGATAAATGGTTCAGAAAATGGCTACAAAAATGTAAAGTGGTGGAAATCAAGCTCTGGAAGGAAACTATAAAGAAACTCTAGATCATTAACTTATAGAAGACATAATTAAGGATGGATACATAGCAATCTCATATCTGAAGAGCTCTCAAATGGAAGACAAAGTGAACTTATTCTTTATTGCTCCGGAGACCAACACCAGAACCCATGTGGAAAGAGGTTCACTATAAACATCACAAAGAACTTCCTGATTATATGAGCTGTCAGTCAGGCTGTCATATGACATGAAGTGTTAGGTTCTACTCTATGTTCATTTCCAATGATATTTTAAATGAGTTTCAGTGAATGTTCAATAAAAGGAGTTTGTTAGATTAAAGCAGCAATGACATGGAATCAAAACTTGCATTTTAGAATTAGTACAAAGAATTGGGAGTACTGTAGGAACGAGGCTGCCTAGAGCGGAAGTACAGAGGAATCAATAACAGAAAATAGAGTAGGAAGTAAAGCAAACCATTAGATACTAGGATTTGAAAGCACAGATTCTATACGCCCCTCTCTGAAGGAGATGGACAGTTTAGAAATATGAAAAAGGAAGGAAGGAAGGAAGGAAGGAAGGAAGGAAGGAAGGAAGGGCCTTTGTGGCACAGTAGTTAGAATTCAGTATTGCAGGCTAACTCTGCCCACACCCTTGAGTTTGAACCTGAAGGGCTTGAGGTTGACTTGGCCTTCCATCTTTCCTTGTTGGTAAAAAGAGAACATTGTAAATCGCCCAGAAAGGGCTGTAAAGAACTGTGGGGTGATATATAAATCTAAGTGCTATTGCTATTTCAATTAAAAAGAAAAGATAAATAAATAAGTATTGCATAGGGCATTAGAAGGACAATTAGAAGTTGCTGTTTTAGGGCACAGTTCCAGATTCTCCTTCACAGAGTCTTTGAAACAAACCCTTGAAGAAGAGGGAGACAGATAGTTATTATCATGATAGTTATATATTACTTCCTATGTCAGGGTCAATACACTATGTTCAGGAATACCAGTTGAAGGAAACAGGAGAGGATATGCTATTATTTCCTTATGATTTTTTGAAGCAATTCATTTATTTAGTCATGCTGTATTAATGGGATTTGAATTTGACAAAAGGGCCTTCTTATGGTACTGTCCTTTTTATAGCATTCTCTAGCAAGCTTTCTTGTCTACTATCTAAAAATCAGGAGGGGTCTGCTAGCACCTTTTCATAATGAAAGGTTTTATCCCTAAAAGCATATGCCTTTTAATAAAATTTGTTAGTTGGAAAAGTTGCTACCAGAGTCCTTCTGATTTGGCTAACATAGCTTTCCTCCTACACTACCTACAAGCTATAATCTGATGCTGGGAAAAACATTCCTGGTTTAATCAATGAGCTAAAATATTTTTTTTGTTACGCTGAAGTTTGAATCTCTCTTGAATTCTCTTTTTTTCTCTTTCACTATAATTTTGCTTGACTGTGTATCTGATGCTTTAATAACAAATTGCTGAGAATGAATTATGAACTACCAACTGTTTTTAATGCACATAAAATAAAATAGAATATTAACAAAACTAGTCTATCACCTCACATCCCTTTATGGGGAATGCAAAAATATTTATACAAAGTACTTCAAATTTGCAATGGGAGATGCACTATCCTGAAAAAAATGCCACAAAGTCAATGGGACCTTTTTCTGAATAGAAATTCATGAAATACTGCTATAAGTAACTCTTTTATTTCCAAAGCTAGAATCAATTGTTCATATAGACTTCAATCTATCCCTCACACAGTATAGTATATATAGTATATATTTAAATGTATAGTATACATTTTAAAACATCAGACCACTGTTTTAATTCCTGAATACACTTGTCTACTTTCAGAGCAGCAGAACGTTAAAGTTATTTTAGAAATATGAAACTGAACAGAATCAAGAAGTTAGGCCAGATACATATTTAATGGTTTTACAATAGGCTATTGTGTGTTAAATGCTTCATACTCTTACAGGTTACTGAAGGCATTTCCTTGGAAATACAGTACATCCCATTGTTTTCTGTTAAATTTATCTGGAAATGTATCATATTGGGACATTTTAATATAATTAAGTCTGGAATGGCTATTATAAAATATAAAAAAACAGGTTTTTTTGGGGGGGATGAGGAGTAAAGCAGCTGATTATGGAAAATTTTGCTGTGTTCTATTATTTCCCAAGCTAATTATATTTTATTAGTTGCTATTTTTAGCATCTTCATAGGGCACATTTAGTAAGAGAGGGCTGCATATAAATTATAGGAAAAAAATGAAAAAGTAAACATTGGTCTTTTGTTTACTAGAGGGCATTCATTAACTAATTCTGGGAATTAGAAGATAAAAAAAAAAGTTAAAGTACAGAATACTAACAATTTCACAATACTATACCAGCATATAAAAAAGAACAGCAAATAAAAAGTTAATACATATTAAAGGTTTTAGATTAAAGATGTTAATGTCCTTCTTTTCTCATGTCCCTTTCTCAGTTTAATATACTTATATGGTTAAGTTGTCTAGCTATTTTCCTGTTGCTGATCTTTTTTGCAAGAAGAAAATAAATACCATACTCGACAACATACAGTTCAAGCAAAACCCAGTGGCGTGCCGTGCAGTGCATTTATTATTACCTGTGGAGGTGTTGTGTACTTCCTGTCTTGTGGACTCCACATCCTGTGCAAAGAATCCAAGGAACTTTCAGAAAGCTGTTGGGATTTTCGGCCTGCATTACGGGCTTTCAGTTCCACATCCTCATATGGGTTTTCCTTGGGTGAATCTCCTTTACAATTTTTTTCAAGAAAAGAAAAGCAGATAGGAATGTTAGAGGGGGGAAAATCATGTGAACTAAGAGAAAGGCTAATAGCAAACCTCCTCAGCTTCCAGCGTGACTCATCTTTCAACTGCAGCTGGAAGTACTTGGAGTAGATTTTGGCTATGAAAGACAGTGCATTTTAAAAAAACCCAAAAGATTTCACAAGATTGCTTTCTGAGCCTCTACAGCTCAAGCTTTGTTCCTGAATTTAAAGCACACACACATTAAGCACATAACTGTTTTAAAGAGAACCAGATATGTGAGACTTGATTCAGAAACGCTATTGAGTTCAGTGATAACTTTCTAAAGAACAACTGTGTATTGGGTGGCAAATATGAAAGCTTTCCACCCCCTTCCTATGAATAGAAAATTATACTGCTATTTATGACCGCTTGGACTATTTGGGTATAACCATGGGATATAAAGTGTACATAACATTTGTAATGGCATTGCCACAACCTTTTAAAAATATCTTTTTTAGCTTAATTATCTTTCCCAGTATTAATGATTAGATATAATTAGCATACGGAATAAAGCAGTGGTGGGATTCAATTTTTTTTTACTACCGGCTCTGTGGGCGTGCCATAGTGGGCATGGCAGGGCTTGGTGGGCATGGCAGGGGAAGGATACTGTAAAATCTCCACTCCCTCCCCACTCCAGGGGAAGGTTACTGCAAAATCCCCATTCCCTCCCGATCAGCTGGGACTCGGGAGGCAGAGAATAGATGGAGGAAGGGTCAGTCAGGTGGTATTTACCGGTTCTCCGAACTACTCAAAATTTCCGCTACCGGTTCTCTAGAACTGTTCAGAACATGCTGATTACCACTTCTGGAATAAAGCACCCACCACACATAGAATCGCAGTATCATATTAGGATTGCAAAACTCTGGATGACCATTAGAGGACACCAAAGAGCTGCAGGAAATTCTCACACAAAGAAAAACATCTCTATTCCGAATCCTAAAAATTGAGCTGCTGCAACTATTGGTTCCCAACAAAAGAAAACACTAAAATAATTTGTCAAAGCCAGATATGTTCTAGTTTTGTATTTATCAGTTTTGATAGCCCTGGAACAGATAGAGCTAATTTTCTCCACTTATGACAAATATCTAAGGGTATAACATTTTCTGTGAAACATTTCTCACACATCTAGCCTTGTAATCTGGTTATTGTTCCCACCAATCCCATTCATAATTTTTTTCTAACATAGAAGCATTTTTTAAAAAATCAAAATAATAAAAAAGCAAAAAGCAACACACTACGTTTATTTACAAACCAAGCAGAGAGTTGTCCACCTCTGCTTTTCTTACATCAGCTTTAACATGATTTGCTGAAGTTCATATAAAATTTGCAATTTATACAAACATTTCCAATCCAAATAGCATCATATATTTTACTGTTATTCTTGAGTTATTTACATGAAAACAAAAATGAGCCATTAAATATATATTGCAATAAGCAGCCTGAATCATCAATAAAAATAAGGTTCCACCACAAAACCGCGGTAGACTAAAGCGTGTGTGACTAAAGCGCGGTGACAAAACCGCACCGTCAAAACTGCGCGACAACAGCGCGCCGACAACAGCGCACCGACAACAGCGCGCTGTAACATAACCCTAAACCTAACCCTAAACCTAACCCTAAACCTAACCCTAAACCTAACGCTAAACCTACCCTAAACCTAACCCTAAACCTAACCCTAAACCTTACCTTAAGTTAAATCGCGCTTCTGTCGGTGCGCTGTTGTCGGCGCGCTGTTGTCAGCGCGCTTTTGACATCGCGGTTTTAGCGCCGCGGTGTTGTCAGCGCGCTTTTGACGTTCGTGGTTATGTCGTGCCACGTAAAAATAAAAGGCTTAGGGCTGATTCAAGGCATGCAACATTTCTTAGATTGAAAAATGAATTCCACTAAGTGGAAAGTTTTCCCACTTAGTTAATATGTAGTATCCTATCAGGTCAAAATACTAGTAGTCATTCTGGAATTCTGGAGAATATTTAGTTCAGAGACTGCCTGCAAGCTAAATTGGAGATATGTGGGCACCTGTATGTTTCCAGAAATATATAGAAAATCGATCATCAAAAAATTTAATAGCCATGCATTCAAACACTAACCATGCATGCCCTCTCAAAAAGTCTACAAACATGGCATTACTACAATCAGTTCCCCACTATCAGGTAGCACGTTTTCTTATGGGAAATATTCTTTTTAGGAATGAATAATTCTTTCTTTTTACTGATTATGTTCTTTAAATGTAAATTTAAAACATCATTTATGAAACTACAGCAAAAATGCTTCATATCATTTCTTTGATTATATACACTTTTTCTTCGGGCACAATTTTTGCCACTATTTTTCCCCAGTGAGAAACTGTATTTTGTCTACACCAATATCTAAGTATAAACTCACTTTCTCTGAGTTGCAAACAATACCATAATGTACTCAAAAGTATTCTTGTAGTGTACCCAGTCTTGGAGTTCTCTGTCATCTGTCCCTTGTTTACCAAACTGTTGCCTCTGGTGTGAGACTCAGGAGCTATCACTTCATTAAATTCAATCTTAAACCATGCATTTCAAGTTTGTCAATTTATTGGGGTTCCAATTTAGTACTGCATCTATATTAAGAGGTTCTACACTGATTAACATGGAGAGCACTTGCCCATAAAGTTGCCAAGAGCCCAACATGGCCAGATAGTTAAAACAAGACAACAAAACATTTCATACATTTCTAATTATCAAGTCTGTTAACCATTTTTGTATGAACTAACTTTCCCAGACTCTCAGGATTTGATGGACATGTTTGAGTATGTACACACACATGATTTTGAGTTTGCCACTGCCTCTGTTCTAGGGCTGAGAGAGAGGTACTCCCCCAAGCTCACCTGAATTGCTTTTTGCTTAACGTGGGACCAGAACTCACAGCCTTTCAGTTTCTAACTGATGCCTGAGAAGCTTTTTCATTTTATTCTTTCAGGGATGCACATTATCCCAAACTTTGCCCCACCAATTCGAAAATTTTGGAGATATCATGTTGGAGTTTTTCAAAGCTGAATAATTTGGTGTCATCTGTAAACATGGCCATTTCACTATTATCTCCAGATGATTCGTGCATGTTAAATACTATTGCTCATCCCTATAAAACCAATATTTCAGGATTGTTTTAATTAAAAGGCTGGACTGCTGCTGCTGCTGCTGCACTACAAAATGTTTCCACTGGCAGTCCTTGATTATTATCTCAGAAGGATGGAATGCAGTTGTATAGACTGTACTGGAACTTGAAGAGTTTGGAGTAGAGACACCACCCAGCTTTGATCAAGCACAGTTTAGAGATGTTTCGTTTCATTTTGTTTATTGGTTTTGTATGCTGCCCACTCCCGAAGGACTCCGGGCGGCTCACAATGAAACGGGGAAGGGGATAAATAAGACAATACATAACAATATTAAAATACACAACAGTCGCAAAGATGTATTTGCAAATCAGCTTTAATGACAACATAGTCATTATGGGATGTTTGTGTCTGTGCGTGCCCACGTGCCCAATATTCTACATTGATATTATTTTTCTTCCCTCCTTGCCAGAAAAATCCATAATGGTGATAAACTGTGGTTGCACAATTGATTTTGAAGGAAGTCAATTTACAGGTGCAAAGTATAATAACAAAAAGATGATTATAGGAATTTGGCAATTGAAGTAGAACCTCATCAAAAGAGTAAAATTCTAATGCATATCGTACATCATGAGGCAAAAATTATAAATGTGTTTTTCAGAAGGTATTTTGTTTATCCGCTATATGACTATGGCTAGAAATGGGGAAAATAAGAATGAGAAAATATTTTCAGAAGCTCCAGAAAATTGGCAATACAAATCAAAACTGATTGTATACGTTTAATTCTCATTAAGAAGCTGCAGTCTATTATTCTCTTATGGAATTAGTATCATGAGTTCCACTTGACATAAACTTGAATAAGATACATACAATATGAGGTTTCACAGTGCAAGCTGCAATTTACCCAAAAGTTCTATAGGAAATATGGTGTTTTCATTGATAGTGGAAGCACTATTTCCTTCAGCTAGGAAAAATAAAATATGGAGGATTACTTAATTGTTTCATTTTCTATACACAAGCTGTAATCATATAATGCTCATCTGAATTAAACTAAATCTAGCAAGAACAATTTCTATATAGACATACAGAACAGTTGCTTTTTGAAGAGATGTCCTTTGCTTATTTCAGAATAAGGCTGCAAGAGATATTTGATGCCTTTGCTTATTTGGAATTTTTCTTACTGATTCTTTCTTGATCTACTTTAACTTTGGCTGCATAAAAATTGGAATGTGGCCCTTAAAGTCTTTTCCAGAATTGCACTGTAAAGGATTCTCAGACACTATGAAGTAAACATGCATAAATTATCATTCTGATATTTTGTTTGGCTGTATATCAGTAAAGATGACACCTTTAGAGCCTGAGAGACAGAACACATTCTGCTGGTTAGAAGAAAGCATTTTTAAAAATGTGAGACACATAATTTTGAAATTCGATATGCACAATTATTTATTTACTGGCTTCTATATTGCTAATCCCCATAGGCTCTATGTAGCATATGGAATGACAAACATAGGGTTTGAAAAGTCACATCACTCTGATTAACATCCAGTTAGAATCCTGGAGTGCTAGGTCTTTATTGCCTTTTGAAAACCCAGTAAAGTTGGGAACAACTGTCTATCCAGGGAGGTTGATGACTATGCCATGGGGATAAAGTAAGGAAGAAAGCTTTTGTAATACAATCAGCATGCTGCAGAGGGAAAATTATAATCTAGTGCTGGTTCAAGCACTAATATTATTCATGCCCGTTGTGCTGCTTTAGCATACTGAAAAATACACCCAGCCCCTTAGAAACACAGTGGAGGATATCCCATCCCATTGGCTGTGAAGTATGGCAGATGGAAAGCTGCATCTAAGCAAAACTAAGCAGTAATAGGGGGCAAGAGTGAAAAATGGGACTGAGAAAAACTGCATTCCTTATATTTATATGAAGTCACGGTTTTAATCTGGGAGGAGGAATTTCATGTTGCAGTTAAAAAATTTCTCCTACTTTGGCTCTCATAAAAGGACCAGATCTGGAAATAAACAACTTACTTCACAGGGAATTTCTAATACAGGGCTCTTAGTTTAAGACTGCGGACAGACAGACGGATGTACTGATAGAGGAGTGACAGCGAGACACAAAATCGGACAACAAATGGTACCTGGAGGTCTAGATAAAGTCAAAGAAATACATTCTAAAACAAACAACTGATAACTCTCTTCATTCTGCAATAAAGTGCCACAACATATAGGTGTACAAGAAAGTTACAGACCTCCAAACTACTATACATTGGTTAAATAATTATACAAAACAAGCCTTCTTTTGCAACTTCGCTGAAAAATGGGTCCGATTGGAAACTGGATCTGAATATTGGCAAAGTATGGTACTTGTTTCCAAGTAATGATCAGTGCAATAGATACATTACAGCAGGTTTCCCCAACCCCTGGAACAATACCAGCCCCTGGCCTGTATGGAACTGGACATCACAGTTGGAGGAGAGCAGGAGGCAAGGGAGCAAACATTGGACAGCAATAGCACTTAGATTTATATACCGCTTCACACTGCTTTATAGCCCTCTCTAAGTGGTTTTAGAGTCAGTATATTGCCCCCAACAATCTGGTTCCTCATTTTACCAACCTTGGAAGGATGGAAGGCTGAGTCAACCTTGAGCCCTTCAGGGTTGAACTCCTGGAGTGAGCAGTGAATTAGCCTGCAGTACTATATTCTAACCACTGCTCCACCACAGCTCTAAATGAAACCATCCCCTCCCCAGTCGGTGGAAAAACTGACTTCCACGAAACTGACTTCCCTATTGCCTAAAAGGTCAGAGATCACTTCATTGTAGGACTGAGACTGTATTGTCTGCTAGATGTCTTTCCTCAGATTTAAGTTCACCACTTTTTCCATAACAAGATTGTATGCTTGCCCATATTAAGAAAAGGGGAGATAGAAATAGTGGAATGTTTAAGGGAGAATTATAAGGAAGGAAAGGTGATGAACATCACAATGGACATTAAAGTCAAATGCTTCCCCATTCAAATCTTGGTGGGACAGAGTGCTACAGAACTTTTTACCTTTCAGAATTTGTCCTTCTGATTTAGATGTCTCTGTCTAAACAAATTATTCCATTAATAGAAAAAACTGGCAAATAAAATATAGAAGATTATTAAAAGAAAACATTTGTGGATGCCAATGAAATTACTATGATGAAACTTGACCATGGAAATGACTTCTGACAATGCTGGCTCCGTCAGCTAAGAAACATGCTTAATCTAGTTATGAATTTACCCTTTTGTGTGTTCACTCAATATCCTGAATCACAAACCAATAAAATAGGCAAGATTTTCACAATGTGCTAAGCCAACAACTAATCAAATCAACAACTAATGTTAATCAAACTTAGTGTACAGTGGGAGCATACCTGCTAGGTTTTATGTGTAATCTACTCATGAAATGTGAGGCCATATATATAAATAAATAAATAAATAAACAAACAAACAAACAAACAAATAAACAAACAAAAAATGCTAACCCCCTTTACGTACCACAACTCTGCCATAAGAGCCTGTCTCTGACCAGGTAAAAGTTAAGGCTAATGTAAGGGATAATTGTAGACTTCAAACAGACTTTAAAACATGTGAATGGGAGGAATGATGGTGGAAGAGTTAAGTAAAAACTCAAGGTAAGTTTAAAAAACAACAAATTAGCTTAATAACTAATCAATGGGTTTGTTAATAAAATGTGCAGCTCAAACAATGTGGCAATTGCTCTAAATTGTTTATAAAGATATTTTTCATCACTTGGTTATTAAAACAGTTACATTGCCTAAAAGCTTCTGCAGCACGCAGGAAAAGAACAAAAAGAAGATATGTTCCTCTTTTTCCTCAGATCCTCCATGCATATCCCGTATTATTATAATTCATTTAGTAATTGTTATAATTTAACAATTATATTTTCTTTTCCATAGTCCATTGAGGCCAAAACAAGCAACACATGGACAAAGGTATAGCATTAGCTTCAGTGTTAGCTTAAGATAAATTATTGTAAAACCTCCCTGTTTTCACACCCTTTATATAGAATAGAATAGAATAGAATAGAATAGAATAGAATAGAATAGAATAGAATAGAATGACAGAGTTGGAAGGGATAGTGGAGGTCTTCTAATCCAACCCCCTGCTTAAGCAGGAAACCCTATACCATTTCAGACAAATGGTTATCCAATCTCTTCTTAAAAACTTCCAGTGTTGGAGCATTCACAACTTCTGGAGGAAAGTTGTTCCACTGATTAATTGTTCTAACTGTCAGGAAATTTTTCCTTAGGTCTAAATTGCTTCTCTCCTTGATTAGTTTCTACCTATTGCTTCTTGTTCTACCCTCAGGTGCCTTGGAAAATAGTTTGACTCCCTCTTCTTTGTGGCAACCTCTGAGATATCGGAACACTGCTATCATGTTACCCCTAGTCCTTCTTTTCATAAGACTAGATATACTTAACTTCATAATATCATATGTGATCATTTGATGCAGGTACATGGATTTTTAGTGGAACAGACAACTGCCTCTCTCAAGCAGTGCGTCTCCGGACTTACTGTACAGAACCTCTACAGCTGTTCTAACTTCCAAGCTTTGCCAACCCCAACTCTCTTCCAGCTGGATCTCAGTCAGCAGTTCTTAAATACATGGTGATTCACAGAAAACAAGCACTTGGCACAATGTGTTAGTTCTTCAAACAATGTGTAGATACTTTAAAACAGTATTACATGAATCCTACAGTAAACGGCAATAAGAACTAGTGAGCTAAGGAAAAAAATCTATAGGGTACAAAGTCACCATATTAACCTTGACCCCACTCTTCAGCCCATCCTAAACTCAACTGGTATCTATGATGGTTCATTTTTGAACTATTTACATTCCGGCTGTTCATGATAAGGCCATCAAAATCTAGTCAAAATCACAGTAAGCCACTAGAAAACAATACTGTAATACAATAAGAAATCATGCTTCTTTTTTTCCCCCCTTGCCTTTCACATTCCCTTTTATGCCATGTCTCATGTTGTATATGTACAGGGGGGTAGGAGGTGCCTCTGAGTTAGCTTTGATTAGTGACAATTCCTGGACAAATCTCTGTAGTTTTCTTGGCAATGTTTTTGAAAGTGGATTTTCCTTCCTTCCTTCCTTCCTCCCTCCCTCCCTCCCTCCCTCCCTCCCTCCCTCCCTCCCTCCCTCCCTTCCTTCCTTCCTTCCTTCCTTTGGCTGAGAGAGAGGAACTGGCCCAAGGTCACCCAGCTGGAATCATACCTAAGGAGGGACTATAACTCACAGTTTCCCAATTTCTAAGCCTTATGCTTTAACCACTCACCAAACTATGTTTGTCTATCATATTTCTGTTCTCTTTAAAATTCAATGAGAATCTTTTACAGTGAAAAGAAGCATTATAAAGCCACTAATAACAACCCAAAGCCATGATGTACCAGAATCATAACTCCTAGTATGTCACAGAAGAACATGCAGGTTTTTGAGTTCTTCACAACTCTTAAATAAGTAAAACGTTAACAAAGCAAAAGGATTTTATTAATTTATTTATTTATTTATTTATTTATTTATTTATTTATTTATTTATTTATTTATTTGGATATTTCTATAACACCCAACATATAGCTATTTGGCAACTTAGAATCTTGAAGTAAGTAAATCCAACTGTTATATTTAAAAGAAGGGAGAGGGAAATAGAAATCTTGCCAGGTCTTTTCTGATATTTTGGCTAGTATTAAAAAGCTATAGATTATTGGTTTACTTTTCTGTAAACCAGCATAATCATGTTTGCTTCAAATAATTAATTAAGCCCCCAGAAAGTTTCAATTCTCAGTTACCGTATGTAGTTTACATATGAATGGGAAAAGCAAACATTGTATTAGTTTTTACTAAGAATCTGAACAAGTTCAGACAGAGATCTGAGCAAAATCTAGTCACATACATAGATATGCAGATGTCTTTTTTGTTCCAGATTTGCTTTCAGCCATCAGTTTAAAAATAAGAATTTTCCAAATTCCTGAGAGAAATTTGGAGATTACTGAGTATCTCCAAAAACAATGAATAGTATATGACTAACATCATTTTTTATTTAATTCTAGACTCAGTTTAAGTAATTACAATGGTTTCTGATAGATAGAATGGGAGCAAAAAAACAACAACAACAACCCCAAAATATAGGATAGTTTAGGAAAGGTTGAATGATGCCAAATCTGACTCTAAAACTGAACAAAGTCCAGAGGCTAAAATGGACAAAAGAAACCAAATAAGAGCCAATTTATTAGTAGCTGAGGTTCCCGCCTAGAAACCAGAAGAGTCTGAGTTCTCTTTTAGGCATGAGAGCTGAATCGTGTGGCTGTTGGTCGTTTTTAAATTCCCTGTACTTTTTGCTGTAGTTCTGTGTTTCCCTTCCCCTCCTTTGGGTTTGTGCGCCGCCCTGAGTCCCGCTGGGAATAGGGCGGCATATAAATAAAATGAACCTTGAACCTTGGGGGACCTTGAGACAGCCACCCACCTTACTGGATTGTTGTTGTGGGGACAATAGGAGGAAGAAGGAGTACTTATGTACGTTCACTATCTTGACTTATTTATAAAATAATTCAAATCAGAATAAATAAGGCAGGATTTTAAAAATCTAACAAAAAATGAATAAAATTACAGTTACTATTGGGGATTTTTGCACAGATTTTACAGTAAAACTATCTTCAGCCGTATCTGGAATATAAATTTCCCACTGGCAACACTGGCTCTTTCCCCATTTTCCTTTCAATTTCAATTAATTTCTCTTTTTGTAGATTATGGGAAAGCTGGATTATGCCAAGAATGCCCATTGTGTTCCAAGTCTGTTTCTTTGATATTTTGGTGTAATGAATGTTCTTAGCTCCAGATGAAATATGTTTTTATCTCAGCTAGCACTGAGAACTTTATTCATCTTTCAGAGCTAGGTAGATCATTGAATATACCACTATACCAGAAAGAAGAAAACTATCTGAAGCATTGCTCTCATTCTTCATTCTTTTATTTCAGAAAATTATCCTTTCTGTCAGGTGATGTGTCGTTACTTTGTGTTTTTAAAATGTCAGAATTGTTTTGCTCTTCTTAAAACTTTTTCCTATTTCAGCTTTTTTTTAACCATTATAATGAGTTTGATTACGAAGTTCATTATAGTCATCACTGCCATTTTATATATGATAATCTGAAAGAAATCACCTTGGTGGAGATTGCTTCTGAATAAAACTAACATATGATTGCTTTAAATCACTTTATGGATTACCACAGAGAGAAAATTCAAAGAGTAGAGTGCTCTGATCCACTAAGATACTTTTATTAAACTAATTATTAACATACAACTCAATAAAATAGCATGGAATATATCAAAGGAGAAATATTTTTCATGATTTGGTATTAAACTTTGAAAATGAGACAAAAGGGTGAGAATGATAACAGCCCTAGTCATCAAAGCACATTGCTATAATAAAACGTCCCTAAATGAAGGAGAAAAAATATAGAATTTAATATACACAGAGGAACGATTTCAAACATGTTATACCAACAGAAAATAATTGGGGATTCTTTTATAGACCTAATTTTAATAGAAAATTTTATCTAAAGAAGAAGAAGGAATTTAAATTACAGGCCTTTCAAATATGATATAACTACTGTAGACAGAAGGGGTGTTAATACAAAGAGAAAACAACTCGTAATTCATCTATTTTTATTATTAAGTATTTATGGTAGTTACCATGTAGTTAATCATTTTAACAGAATGCCAACAGTCTCATAGGAAACATCATGTATTTTTTACATTGGGCGAAAATGTTGGCTTTGGTTTGACTTTCACATACAGAGCTAATGATGAGACCATTATTATGGCTTCCTGTTTTAATGTTAATCTCATGCAGTAGACCCAAGTACACTCTAATTTACTTCCTTAGTATTACCTGATTACACAATAATCTTGTAGAGACATTTTGAAATCATTATGTTAATTGTAATACATAAATTTATAGGAAGTCAAAAAGTATTTAATTACATAAATGAATTAAACTCTATGTTATTAGTGCTAGCATTTTTAAATGGTCCGTATGTATTCATTTTTTTCTTTTTTAATGAATCTGAACTTATTTTGATCAAGAGCTATAAACTTCAATATTGTTTTATAATATCCAGAAACAAGATACTCTGACCTTGGGAGAAGAAAAGATCATTGAATATACCACTATACCAGAAGGAAGAAAACTATCTGAAGCATTGCTCTCATTCTTCATGATAGCAAAGTTTTGCTTGTGCTGTTTCAAAGAATAGAGCCATATATGGGAAGAGAAATGCCAAATGAACAGAAAAGATTCAGTTAAGGGAGAGGGGCAGAAAATCAAACAGAAACTATTAAAGCAAGGCTTCTCCTAGTAGCAAGAAAACTGGACATGGAGGGGCGGGGAAAGATCTTCATTAATGGCATTAGAGACAATGACTAAGATTACAGAATAAGAACAACTGTTCAGTGAGTTCAGTAAGAAAATAAAAACTGTAAGCTCCCTTGAGACAATGATTAGCAAACAGAAGTTTACATACTTTGTGCATGTAACATGATCTGACAATGGAGGAAAAAAATAATCATGATCAAGAATCTGAAGGAAGTAAAAGAAGGGGAGGCAGTGAGAATGCCTCTGGGGAGAGGTATGTTTGGAGATCTTTTTCTGCATACTATTTATAGTATAGCTTTTATTGTTGTTGTACAAAATAAATACAACGAAATTGGTTAATATAAGAAATTGGACCCAATTCAATGAGACCTAACCAATAGTTTATTACATTACAATTAGAAATGAAGAATTGCTCCTTTTTCTCCCTATTTAAGTCAAAATATGCTCAATAATTATACATATGCTCACTAATAATCTGATCACATAAATTCAGGGATTACACATTTCTCTTACTCCCAGGATTTAAAAGAGCCACTAATTATTCTTTATACCAGCTGTGAAGGAATAATAATAATCTAGCAATAACACTTTGACATATACTGCTTTACAGTGCTTTTACAGCAGTTTACAGAGTCAGCATATTGCCCCCACAATCTGGGTCCTCATTTTATCCACCTCAGAAGGATGGAAGGCTGAGTCACCCTTGAACCTGGTGAGATTCGAACTGCCAAATTGCAGGCAGCCGCAGACAGCAGAAGTAGCCTGGCGTACTGCACTCTAACCGCTGCACCACCACGGCTCTCATATATAGGTAATCCTTGACTTTACAACGAGTCATTTAACAACTGTTTGGATGACAATTTTGGGACAGATGCTTTACAGTCCGTAAACCACTTTCAACTGTTGTGAAGCATCACATACACACACACACACACTTACATGATCACATTTTGGGTGCTTGGCAATGTGTTTACATTTACAACAGGTTGCCAAGCGTCCTGTGATTGCCATTTGCCATCTTCTCTGGCAGCTTTCCTAGAAAGTCAATGGGGAAGCCAGCAAGGCAAGGTTGCAAGTAGAAGAAAGCTTCATTCACCCAGTGCATCAAGGGATTTCCCCTCTCCTCCATGCAGAGAAAGGATATTCTTCTGCTGGAGCAATGGAACTCAAATCTGGCAAAAACACTAGCAAACGCCATTGTTGTGGAAAACTCAGAACAATGCTATTCGCTAGCATTTCCCCCTCCAGAGGGAAAAAGCTAATGGGTGCCTCCCAGAACGATGGCACTCATGTTTGTTCTCCCCAGCAGGATGGGTAGAGGGCCAGTCCTCCTGGATGTAGTGGGAAGCCTGAGCTCTCTCCCCCCTCACCAACCTTGGCAGTTCAGGTCCTCTCTCTCGCACTCCATTTAACCCATGCACTCACTTAACAACTGCAATTAGAAATGCTGAGATTGCAATCGATGAGTGAAGTAATCATTTAAAATCCCAATTAATGACTGCTACGTTCAACAACTGAGATTCCAGATGCACTCAGGGTTGTAAGCGAAGTACTATCTGTAATCTGGTTGTTTAACTTGGTGGCACAGGAGTTAAAGGGCAGGATTGCAGGAAAACTCTGCCCACAACTTGGAGTTTGATCCTGACTAACCCTGCACTTTAGGGGTGGGTTCCTGCCAGTTCTAACCTCTTCTATAGAAGAGGTTCCACAAATCTACAGTGCCATTTAGAAACGGTTCCAGCTCCCTCCCCCCGCCTGTCCACACATCATCAAGATGAAGAGTGAGAGGAGGAATTCTAGGAGTTGAAGTCCACAAGTCTTAAAGCTGTCAAGTTTGAACACCCCTGGGGTTTTTTCCTAAAGGGTTATGGGTGCAAGGTCTTGTAACTTGACAGCTTTAAGACTTGCGGGCTTCTAATGCCAGAGTTTCTGAGCCAACATTTTGGTTGCTAAGCAAGAGCGTTTTAAGTGAGTTTCACCACATTTTACAAGTTGGCCACGCCCACCCAGTCACATGGCTGGCAAGCCGCTCCCACCTGGTCACATGGCCAGCAAGCCACTCTCACAAAGCAGGCCATACCTACAGAAGAGGTTCTGAAAAATTTTGAAACCTACCACTGCTGCACTTGCAGGAAAACACGAAGAAGGAAAAAAATATGCAAAATATCATCACAAGTAAAACACAGAATCTTGTTCATCATATCAAGTTGAGGAAGAATAGTGAATTTGCTCATTATAATCTATGGCAATTCAGATTCCAGATTTCACTTACAGAAGACAGTTACCCAGATTAGAGTTTGGCTGCCCATGAACTTGCTACCCAAATATCTATCTTGCAAGGTTAGTGTTCATCCCAAACAGCACTGATAAACTCCAAGTATTACAGTCTTAAAATATGCTGGAAAATGGTTTAATCATCCTCAGATGATGCAGAAATTATAAAAAGTTATTTAATCCAGAAGAAATGCAGCTGATTAAACGAAGTGTTTCAAATCAGGTTGCTGTATATTAAATTTAATTAGCCAAACTCCTTCTTTCCTTATCTTTATTAGAAAGTCCTTTTTTAAAATGTCCCTGTTGTGAATGGGTAATGGATTTGTGGGTCATTACGCAAATAAAAATCATTTTTACTCAATTTTGGGTAATTTATCCAAGTTTGGGAGGAACAAAATAGATTGGTCCGCACTAAAAAAGTGGAAATCTCTTGAAAGAAATTGAAAGAATAAAATGGAAACAGTGAATAGGGCTGCCTTCTTCCATTATTTCACCCCTGAGAGAGCACTTCATGCTGAGAGGTTTTTCAAGTGAGCAGGTCCACTCATTTCATAACACATTTCCATGTTAGCCAGTGGAAAAATCTGGTCGATGGGTCAGTCTCTTAAGCAGGATTCTGATTTTTATCACTAATATGTTTCTTCTATATCAGGGGTGGGTTTCAACCGGTTCGCGGCGGTCCCTGCGAACCGGTTGGTCGGCGAACCTGGAAGTAAATAACTTCCGGGAACGGCGAAGGGCCCGCTCACAGCGCCTGCGCGATCCTCCAGGAGCAGCTGGAGCATCGCACAGACGCTAGTACGCATGCATGCACAGCGCGCGTGCATGAGGACGCCGCCGGCCCCGTTCCAACCGAACCGGTTGGAACGGGGCAAGAAACCCACCCCTGTTCTATATGCATCTGAAATTTTTACTTCATTCTATATTCCAAATTAACAGGTTTCGCATTCCATTTTGCAAGAATCCATCTTCACAGATTAATGTAGGGCTTTCTATAGAAAGTAGGGATCCAAGCATCTTTCTTTCAAATAAAGTATATGCATTTGACCATTCCACATTCACTATCACCTGAATACAATAAATAAGAGTTTCCCCAAGTTGATATGTCACTACAGCTGCTCTTCATCAAACAACTATATTAGACATTGCAAGATGTCCTTACCTACAATGTCTTCATAGGCATTCTCCTCTAAAGTGCTCTTAGATCCAAACTTGTGCTGACTGTCAGTACCATTCTCACTTGGGGAGGGAGGATATAATGACTGGAGGCTTGAAGCATCTTCAAATTCAAAGGATCTTCTATAGGGGACAAAAGATAATACACTCGTTTGTAATTGTGAGTGCTAAAACTTTTTTAAAAATGGAAGTTATTTTAAAAGGCAATTATATGATTGCCCTCTCCCACACCATATTGAACAATATCCAAACTATTTTCTGTATATTTTGTTGGACTTGTTTTGCCATAACATCACTTTAAACTAGTTAAACAATAAATATTTCTTTATTGTGGGCTTCCCCACTACCACAAAATGATTTTAGGCCAATGCTGATTTATCAGATTTTTTTTTTCTATGTGCCTTTTTCTACAGAATCTATGTTTGATCATAAGTTGATGGATATGAGTATCTTTTTCAAAATCACCGTGAAAGGTAAAACAAGGAAATTACTTGAATTCTTGGAGAATAGTAGAAAGAGACAAGACTGCTTTGCCTTTCTCTGGTAGAGCAGTACATTTGGGCTGGTGCATATCCTTATAGGTAACTTACTTTGCTGTGAGCCACTTAATGCTACTAATATGCTGTGGATACTCTGACATTAGGATTGAGGAACCTCTCTCACTGTATTTCTGAAACTCAATCTAAAAAAAAAAGAAAAATGAATGGGCCAGCCAAGACAGGAGAACTTGTTCACATACTTGGCCTCTAATGGCACTGATTTGAGTAGAAATACCACTTAGATTTATATACCTCTTCACAGTGCTTTACAGCTCTCTTTAAGTGGTTTTACAGAGTCAGAAAATTGCCCCCAACAATCTGAGTCATTTTAGTAACCTCAGAAGGATGGAAGACTGAAGAAACCTTAAGCCAGTGGGGAATCGAACCCCTGACAGTCAACAGAATTAGCCTGCAATACTGCAGCTGGCAGGATAATCTTTCCAGTACACATACACTCTAGTTTCTTACAATATTATCTGGCTAAAGCCTCAGCCATCAGAATATACCCATGGCATTCAACACTAAAATAAACTCTCTGTTCATTCTCCTAGGCTAACGGTATTGTACCTACATTATAAAGGAAGATGCAACAAATAATTGTTCTCAGATACCATCATTGCTTCAGTCAAGAGTTTCCAAAACATTTGTGTGTTATATTCCGTGACAAACTATTAACTTCCAAAATAAAATGTAAATTTCAAGATCGCTGTTGTGGTGATTAGACCTTGTATTCAACAATACACAGTCTTCTATATACAGCACATAAGCTACTCAGAACTTATCTCCCTGCTTGAAAAGTAAACATTATTTTTGCTTATTTTTGTCATGATGAGAAATCCCAGAAGCAGGTGGTAAGATCATTTCTTTTAAGCATCTCCTCCCACCAGAATATTTTATCTGGTCAAGTTGTTCTGACAGTACCCATTTTAATAAAAACAAGACAGTACCCAAGAACATCTAGTTTGGTTTATTAAGAGTACTGAATATCAGCTTTGCTACTGACCAACTTTAAAATTATTTACAAGAACTGTATAATACACATCCAAATACATCTGAAACTCAACACCTTGGTTCCCAAGAGCTGCACATGAGGTTCTATTTTCCAATGAGACTTTTACTCTTCTTGTTACACACGCAAGAACACTTCTGATTATGCTTGTGCCCATTAAATTTAAAATATAATGTGCAGCTTTATATGAAGCTTTTCTTTACATAAAAAAGAGGTTCAGGTCAGCATCCTAGATTTTAACTGGGACTAAATCACATGGAGGGGGGGAATGTAATCCAGCAGCATTAGCCATTCAAAAAAAAAATCTTCCAACACAACTAGCTATAGTATAGGCAAGGCTTGGCAAAAAAAGAGGAACTTTGCACAAGTAGAACTGTCAATCTGTCATAAATTCTTTGATTACAAATTCTGTACTCTGTACAATACTCTGTTCAAGCAAGCATAGCCAAGTAGAAATATTGTATTCTCATTAAAAATCATTATGATGACACTTAAAATGCTCTCTGAGCTTGCTTATTTTCTTGCAGACATTTCATTACCCTAATTAGGTAACACCATCAGTGTTAATGATGATGCACTAGCACTGATGATGTTAGCTACTTAGGGTAATGAAACCTCTGCAAGAAAACAAGCAAGCTCAGAGAGCACCAAGGATTCCTCTTTTCAATCCTGAGCTACAAATATTCTCCTTTATTGGTATTTGAAATGCTGCTTGCAACTGGTTCACCGACAAAAGGGCGAATGACAAAAGTGCGCCCGACTAAACCGCGGTGACAAAACCACGAGTTCTAAAGCGCACCGACGAATGAGCGCTGAAGCGTGGCGACAGAAGCGTGCTGTAAACCTAACCCTAACCCTAACCCTTACCTTAAATTGCGCTTCTGTCGGCGCGCTGTTGTCAGCGCGTTGATGACGTCGCGTTGATGACATCGTGGTTTTAGCGCTGCGGTTTTGTCGGCGCGCTTTTGTCATGCGCGCATTTGTCGCGTCATGCTTGCAACTATATAATGAAACTGTACAAACAATTCAGAAATGTTTTACTCCCATATTTTGTGGGAGTTTTGCCTTGCATTTGGGAGAAATTGATGGATATTTTTTCCACCCGATTCCATCAGTAAATTTCTCCATGTTGAACAGATTGTCTGACTGAATAGGATTTCAGTGCAAGATCTTGGCCATTTGAGATCTTTCTACATCACTGAAATCCCATCAGAGTGTAACTGAAAATAAGGAAAGTGGGTTTTTTTTTATGACAAGGCAGGACATAAACATAATAAATTGTGCAAAATAAGAAAATATACCCACAACTGAAGTTTTGAATTAGATAACCAATGACTTTGTGCTATGTACAAGAGCTAGAGTTTAGATAGGGAAATTTCACTGCATCCCAATGAGCCATGAAAACTCATGAGGATCCAGATTAATTGACTAAATATGAAGCTGAGAGGGAGGACCAGTAAGACAATTTGTACAAAGCATCTTCACAATCGTTATAGAAAGATAATAGAAATAGATGTTCTTTATTTAAGAATTTTCCAGTTTGTATTTACTGCAGTAAAAGTCAATCCCTCCAGTAATTACAGCAGCTACCAGACTAGTATAATGTGGAAAAAATACTCTGTACTTGACAAAACCCAATTAACATGACGGCCATTGAGTCCACAGCGTGAAAGTGGTGGCCTAATTCTGCTTGCTTTCACTCTCATCTGAAAAGCATTACCTTAAGAAGGAAAGGTTTCTTGCTCTGCAGAAATGTCTCCCCAATATTTAAGGGTATAGGACAATAGCTTTCCATGTTTACCTATTTGGGGATTTTCTGCGAAAGCGTGACTCTTTTTTCGGTCTCCGCGTGGCAGGGGGAGCAGGCGTTGATGGAAGAGGGGGAGGGACAGCAGCCATTGGCGAAGGAGGTAGTCCGTTGCTTGATTTACTTGTATGGTTCTTGTCAGCTTCATACTCAAAGGTGCGTTTTGGCTTGGGCACAGGATTTACCGCTGTGTTTGCCAGGCTCTCTGGAAGCAGCTTAGAACTAAAAGAGCTAACTTTGGTAGTTAGCCCATGCAGCATTTTACTAATTTTTTCAGTCTCTGTGGGTGTCTCCAGATTACTCCCACAAGTAATGTTCCCTGCTTTGCTCTCATTTGCAATTTCAGTCAAGCTCTCTGAAACCCCTAAAGTCAAAGACTTCTTTCTGCCTCTGTCCACATTGTAGCAGCTACTTGGCAACTGAGGAAGTCCCCGGCCAGGTTGTTCTTTTAACGCCTGTTCAATTTTCTGGATCCTGTTTAGCACAGCAGAGCTTTCTTTCGGAACCCCCTTGAGAAAGGCGTTGGTGGACTCATTCCGGCTCAGTCGCTTTTCAAACCGGTGGCAGGAATCTCTGTCTAGAAATTCCTCCTCTTCTGTTTCTGGGTAGGAACATTCAGAAAATGTTCTGCTCATCCTCTGGAAGCTTTTGTATTCAAAAGCCTTCTCACTGCAGGGAGAAGGCAACATACTAGGGCAGCTCTCACTGCCCGACCTCTCTCCAACATCCCTCTTGTCCAAGCAGACACTCATTCTAGGGGAAGGCTGTTTGCGGCATTCCCATTCCGTTATCTTCTGCCGGATATCAAGAGCTTGTGAATGGACACTGACCCGGCTGAGAGAGATGTTACGTAGATTGGCTGCTGTTCCCAAGGAGAGAGAGCTCCGTCTAAGCTGCCAGTTGCCTACTTCTTCACCATCCTGAGCCTCATTGGATACCTCCTTTTGTTCATGTCCCTGGAAGACAGATACCCTTTTGTCTAGGCATCCAATGCTAATGGCTTTGAGTGGATGATGGATCTGAGATTCTGTATCTGAGGGGGAAGTTGAGGTGCTTCTTAAGGCAATTCCCCACTTAGTTTGATCTTTAAGGAAGACTCTGGAATTGGAAACTTTGGTGAAATTGCCAGAACAGCAGGATTCCTCACTATCACTGAGTGGATGTGTTTTGGGGCTTCTCTGTTGATACAGAAGAGGTGGTGGAGACACTGACTGACACCTGGAAGTGAGAAGAAAAATACCATTTAGCCAACTAGCTATGTAAATAAATGAGCAAATAAACAGGTAAAACAAATCTGAATGATTTTTTTTTAAAAAAACAGTTTTTTTAAAAAACAAGCTGTACCAACCTTCTAAAACTGATTTCTATTTTATATTTAAAAAATTAATACATAATTTATCAAGTAGGGATTTTTTTTTTAAAAAGGGAAGTGTATTAGAAGAGTCTTAACTAAGTTGATTAACATTTATCAATTACAGCATTCTCTGTCCAACAACTAATTCACCAGGAACATTTAAAACTTGATTGCTTATTTGTGTCTTCTCTTCTGCTCTTTAATAGGTACAGTATACTTTTTCTTACAATGAGAACTCTGATTGTTGGATTGGATGATTATGATGACAAAAAAACCCCAATCCTTTCTTCCCTGAAATTGTAAATAAATTATAAATAAGCCCCACTACCATCTTCTGGAAACTATCATTTGGGGATATGAATCATGAAATGAGACTCATTTCCTTAAGCTGGCTTGGAAGAATACCATGCTCTGTAATAAAGATAAAGGTTCCCCTCACACATATATGCTAGTAGTTCATGACTCTATAGGGCGATGCTCATCTCTATTTCAAAGCCGAAGGGACAGCGCTGTCTAAAGACGTCTCCGTGGTCATGTGGCCGGCATGTCTAAACGGCGAAGGTGCATGGAACACTGTTACCTTCCCACCAAAGGTGGTTCCTATTTTTCTACTTGCATTTTTACATGCTTTCGAACTACTAGGTTGGCAGAAGCTGGGACAAATAACGGGAGCTCACTCTGGTTACGTGGCGCTAGGGATTTGAACCACTGAACTGCCGACCTTTCTGATCAACAAGCTCAGTTTCTTAGTCACTGAGCCACCGCATCCCTTATGTTCTGTAATAATGACAGCTAAAAGTCCAATAGAGACAAGGTCTCTTTGAATGTTGATTTTCCAGATTAACATGCAGCATAGTTAAAGTTAATTCAATGCAAGCTAGGCCTAAAAACAAATGGAAACAGATCCCAATGTTATGTTTTATCCAAGAGCTATTAAATGTGTGATGCTACAAAGGTAAAGACAAAATAATTATTATGTACCTGCTAAGATCTAAGAATGGTTTCTTCTACATTACTACAAATGCACAAAATAAAGTTCAGAGACACTGATCAATTGCTTTCTAAGGTTGCAGTGATGAGAAAAGTAATGAGACAGAGGGAGGGATGGACGGAGGGAAACAGAGAGGCAGAGACATCAAAACCATCCTCCCAAATAACTTATCTACTCCCAAGACAGTGAGCAACTTGAAAAATATAGATTCCATTCATCACTGTGCCTTTGCTCAACATTGTAGATTCCTAAACTGTGTTTTGTTTATATGTAGATACACGTACACTTGAACATACGGCTTAAAATTCTCTTTTTCCCTTACACACAAACATGTATATTGGGGCTTTATGGCAGTCATATGTACATAACATGTTTCAGAACCATCTACCATTCAATTTACCTTCAAACTACAATAACACACAACTAAAATGAATGCTACATATAGATGGATTTGTTAGTATCTCTCCTTCTATAGCCACATATTTTATGCATTTTCAGGATCAATTACTACATCCTTTGCATCCTTTGCTATATGAGTGAAAATGACATTCAACAGTGTGGCAATGAAAGAAATTATTTAAACTGTAATTATTAATTTTAAAAATGAAATGTCTATAAAGTCGACAATGATCATGGACTTTGTGTAATCTGAAACTATAAAGATATTAATTAAAACTGTTTTGGAGAGAGAAGGGAAATTAAGTCAGATTTCTTTTATAAACTACTCACATAAATCAAACCAGGAACCCAATGATTAAAACTCTTGGAAAAGAGATTTAGGTTATTTTAAAAATGGAAAGAACTCTGTGGGACTCAAATGTGTACAGATACATTCTGGTGGAGTAGGAGAAGGATGTAAAGAATGTGTGAAAATTACAAATGTAATTAAAAGTCAGGAATGTACAGCAGAAACGACGAATCCCACTCTGGTAACCAGCTGTGAAAAGACAAAAAAGGAGCAGTTCATGTATTCCTTCCTTGTAAGCAATGTCAGTGAGGAGAGAATTTCCACTGCTACTCAACCTGCCATTCAGTCATCACAGCACTCTGTATGACATGCAAACACTTATGGCAGGTTGTTGTAATATGAGACTTCTGTTCTTGGTGACAACTGTAAACTCAGGTGTATCCAATTCAAACTTAAAATAATTCCATCCACTTTGAAGTTATGGAATTCTCAAGGATTCAACTAAGACTGAAATTTTCAGTAAAGACACTATTTTCCATCTGCTTTCTTCATTTAAAACATGAAAAAACAAAATCTCTTTGAGTGTATTGAAGACATTAAAAAATCAAGACTTTGTTTTTCTGATTGGAGATGCTAACCAAACCAAACCAAAAAGTTGTCTCCAAGGTACAGCTGTTTCTTCTCCAAGAAATGTGCGCCTACATAGTAACAACCTAGACTAAGGTTAACCAGGTCACAGTAGAAAGCAATTGTGTAAAATAACAACGTGTGCAATTTCTGTTTCCTGTATCTGCTTGCTTTTCTCATATTTCCCTCTGGGGTAAATCATGACCAGACTCCCAGACTATCCTCATAGATCAGCTTTTGTTTCTTGAGAGGAAGTGACTATGAACTATAGTGGGAGGCATCTTACTGCAGTAGTTGAACAGGTTTCATCTTGAGTTATCTGCTTCCTCTTTGCTTCCAAGACAGTCAGTGTGTAAAGTAGAGGCTAGAGATAATTATGAGTCAACACTAGCAAGGCTGAGATCAAGAAATTATCTAAGAGGTAAAAGAAAGGGTAAAGAATAGAGATAATACTCAGTTACTTTGCAACACTGCAGATAATAACCAGTGTCAGTTATTAATAAAAGTTTATTGAAAATGCATCCATTCAATTCAATGTGAAACATAGAGTACATACAGTATAGTGTTATGGTAATACATTCACAATAGAATATCTTGGTGCTGTCTGCCTAATACAATTTTATTTGTGTATGTGTATATGTATATATGTGTGTAAGTGTGTGTGTGTGTGTGTCTGTGTGTGTCTGTGTCTGTGTATATTTGTAGATTTTCACGGGTGTAGATATGCTGGTCTAGTTGTATTCGTGTCTTTTCACGTGTAAGATTGAGATTGTCTTGGCAACGTTTCGGCGAGGTCTCACTCGCCATCTTCAGGCTGATATATATATTCTCCTCAGACATTTTGTACTGCTATAGTAAGGCATATGTGTTCTTTGCCATAATCACATCAAGATACAGGCTCCAATCCTCTGTGAAATTTACTGGGACCAAAGTCAATTGAATTCTTTTCCAAACTTACAGAGATGTTTGGTGGTATAAATCTTTACTCCAACATCAGTGTACTGACATAAATCTAGGACAAACCCCAAGAACATTTAGGCAAGAAAATAAAATGCACAGATACAGTATATGTGGTACCTTGCTCAACAGTAGTAACTGTGAAAGGGATCTTGGAGTCCTAATAGACAACCATTTAAATAGGAGCCAGCAGTGTGCAGCAGCTGCCAAAAAACCCGACATAGTTCTGGGCTGCATAAACAGAGGGATAGAATCAAGATCACGTGAAGTGTTAATGGTGTCTTGGTAAGGCTACACTTGGAATACTGCATTCAGTTTTGGTCATCACGATGTAAAAGAGATGTGGAGACTCTACAAAGAATGCAGAGAAGAGCAACAAAGATGATTAGAGGACTGGAGGCTAAACCATATGAAGAACGGTTGCAGGAACTGGGTATGTCTAGTTTAATTAAAAGAAGAACTAAAAGAAGGAGACATGATAGCAGTGTTCCAATATCTCAGGGGTTGCCACAAAGAAGAGGGAGTCAAACTATTTCCCAAAGAAGCAATGGATGGAAACTAATCAAGGAGAGAAGCAACTTAGAACTGAGGAGAAATTTCTTGACAGTTAAAACAATTAATCAGTGGAACAACTTGCCTCTAGAAATTGTGAATGCTCCAACACTGGACGTTTTTAAGAAGATGTTGAGTAACCATTTGTCTGAAATGGTATAGGATTTCCTGTCTAGGAAGAGGGTTGGATTAGAAGACTCCCAAAGTTCCTTCCAACTCTATTATTCTATTCTATTCTATTCAAATTCTATTCTATTCTAACAGTGGAGGGAGAATTATATTTGATATTCTACCAGTCAGAAAACAGATTGTGGAAGTACACATTTTTATAACTTTCACTACAAAGTTTGTATTCCCCATGCAAAATGGTCCTATTATGGTTTTCTGAGTATTAAAGTAATTCTTTAGTTTTGATCCAATATTTGCCTTTCCCAGCAATATGTTTAAATTGCTTCTGAGTGTAGCAAAATGTGATGTACAATAATGAACACTGCCATATGCCAAAAACATGTTGGTGAACCGCAAATGTGCACACTTTTCATGAAAATCCCAAAGGTGCTTTTCAAAAGGCAACTGGACTTTTGTGGGGGGGGGGGGGGTTTACTTTGAAAATGTTTCACTTCTCATCCAAGAAGTTTCTTCAGTTCTGACTATCAGAATTGAAGAAGCTTCTTGGATAAGAAGCAAAACGTTTTCTAAGGAAAAAAACCAAGAAAGTCCAGTTGTCTTTTGAAAAGCACCTTTGGGACAACCATGATCTGGATGACAGAGAATCTCCATAGGCATTTTCACGAAGATCAACTCTGAGAGAAACAATAACTGAATTTTTATTTTTATCTAGCATTAACATTTTGGCATAGATGTAATAGTTTAAATATGTTTAAACATAATGGCTCCCTTTAATAAGTGTATGATTCATTCCAACTAAGTATGCCTGAGTGCAGTATCGCAGACGGATGATGGAAATTAAATTGCAGGACATCGACATTAAACCTTTTTCACCACAACATTTGGGGGGACATGCCAGCATTCACTATTCTTAAACGTATGCCCTCATGCAATTCTCAGAGACTGTGTGAGAATGAGATGTGCTCTCTTGCAACCTCCAGACCTTCCAACTCTACAATTGTATGAGAATGGGGCATGCTTTTGTGTAGTTTTTGGAGGCTGCAGAGGTGGTAGAAGAGCATTATTGAAGATCTGGAACAGCCTCAGGTAAGGCATAAGGGCCTGTCAACAGAAGGGAAGAGATATGCAGCAAATCCTAAGGAATGCTGGATCATGGGGGCAATCACATAAGGCAAGCTTTTTGAGTGGTAGCAGTGGTGTTAAGAGCTGAAAGATCCAGGCCTCTCCTTCAGGTTCAGCCTTAATACTAACCCTAAGACCAGGTTATGTGAGCAGGCTCAGGGACCCCAAGAGACAGGGGAAGTAGTGAAGTGGCTCCGTTATTATTAACATGCCTTCATTTGCTATTTCTTTGTTCCTGCTCTGTTTTTATAGTATTTTTATGGTTTTAATATTTTTAATAATAATGGCAATTATTATCTATCTCTTGTCTGGTGAAATAGGCAGCTACATATATAAATTGGATAAATAAATAAAACACTCCCTTTTATATCTCACAATCTGATACCGTCAAGGGTCTGGAGGCTATGAGAGTCTGATGGGAAACAGCAGATGTCCGTTCAATTGGATGTCAGTTTTACTTTAGTAATATCAGCTGTGGTTTCCTAGGGACTCTTGTGTTTTGGGATTCCATGCCGCACAAGGCATATACAAAAAAAGGGAGAAGGTCAAAGAACCTGAGGCAGATCCAGAAGAAGATGGAGAAATAATATCAACGGCACACTGCAACTACAGGCTGCCAAAACAGCAAGATCCAGAATTTTGTATCTTCCTCAACACCCAAAATGGTAGAAGACAAAGAGAAGAAGTTCCTTTCTAAAGAGCAGGTAGCAGCTATGTCCAGAAGAATCTTGGCACAAATCCATCTTGTGTGCTAATTGTACCCAATCTAGTTCAAAAACCTACTCACAATCATTTATGCTTTGGTCACCTCATGGTTGGACTAATGCAATGTAGTGTTCAGGACCACCTATCTTTAATTGAATATGCTTGTTCCATGAGATCCAAAATGATAGGCATGTCCAGATCCCCTCCATAAAACAATGCCACCAGGAGAAATGCCTTTTCTGTCACAGTGTATGCCCTCTAGTACATCTTACCACCCCACCTGCCATGATTCAAATGTCTCCAATCATGCTGACTTTCTGTAAATCTTAAGGTCTGATTTTCTCCCGTAAGTATTAGGCCAAGGAAGGATGCCTCTGCAGTAATTTTCTTTATTACACAGATCTTGACAGAATCTGAAAAGAAAAATGCTACATAACTAGATCAAAGACCTCTCTGAACAAGAGCTAAGTGTTAATAGAATTGACATCCATGTTCCTCTTCAAACAAGCTGAAGGCAAGACAAACAAATGCTTTAAAAGGACATGAATCTTTTTGCCATGAACACTGATTCTGTTTTGTAGTGTAATTCTAAACTTGATTTTAATTGAATTTCAAAGCCAAAACTGAATTATTTAGAAACGAAGAAATATGAACACTGTTGGCTGTTTTCATTTCAAAGGGGGTGGTTCAAAGTAGCTTAAGATGATTTTTTTAGTTCCTTACATAGTCTTCACAACAGTATATTTATTGTGTAAAAACCCACTCCAAAGACTGGGCGGACTCTTTTCAAGCTATGCAAACAAAGCTTGGTTTCAAATTCTGACACATGAGACTGGAAATCTCCTTATTTGGCCACTGATATAACTACTTTTTGGCTCTATTTCTACTGCCTTCTATACCTGGATCTCCACTACATGAGAGATGATTGGTTACTTTTATCCTTCATAAGTCTTGTTTCCCTTTTCCAATTTATACGTGCCTAGTTAATAAGTGTTGGATTTCTTCTGAACAAATCTTAAAAATGATTCTGAACAAATCTTTAAAATGATTTGTTCAGTTTTGATACAGAATTCTGTGAGAACTGAGCAATTATGCTTTGCAAACTATGTTTTGGTCCAAGGGCAAGCAAGATGTCTGAAGGTATCAGTGTACTTTCAAACACTTCCTTTGCATACTTATCAGGCTCTCTGCTCCGTTTTACTTCATAAAAATAATTAATATAGTTATATATTAGTAATGAAAACAATATATAGAAAGCAGGATACAAAGATCCAGCCTCTAGTTTCACATTTCTTTCTGGAGAAGCTTGAAAAGCCACGCAAAAATTTATTCACTTTCATATAATTGTTTTGAGCTTTTGAGACAGTATCAGTGATTTGATGAATAATTAAATTTCCTATTGTAGCCATTTTGTCTGTGCATAACATCTTGCTCTTATAATATCAAAGTCTAAAAAAGATTGTCTATATCTGGAAAACAGCTAAGAGTGTTGTGAAAAATCAGCCACATACAGTTTATTCAATATATTCAGTATGGTTAAATAAATATAATTAGCTTTTCAAATTCTCATGTTTTTCAGATATACTTAATTCCAACTCTCGGGTTTTGGGAACTTTTACAGACTTGTCTATCTTGGTGCTTTCCTCCTACAAATCTCACAAGTCCCTGCCTTACCTATACTGACCTCTGTTACCAAATTGTTTCCTTAGCATCAGACTTTCTATGGTTCCCCTTGGTGAAGCACCTTCAAAAGCCGATCTCCAAACTCTGCCATTTGACCTGCTTTTAATACACTCCTAGCAAATAATATATGAGCCCACTTCATAGATAGTATTTTAAAGTATTGAAAATGATTGTGAAAAGCATGTGTGTTCGTAATAGAATAGAATAGAATTCTTTATTGGCCAAGTGTGATTGGACACACAAGGAATTTGTCTTTGGTGCATATGTTCTCAGTGGACATAAAAAGACAAGATACATTCATCAAGAATCATAAAGTACAACACTTAATCATAGTCCTAGGGTACAAATAAGCAATCAGGAAACAATCAATATCAATATAAATTGTAAGGATACAAGCAACAAAGTTGCAGTCTTGCAGTCATAAGTGGGAGGAGATGGGTAATAGGAACAATGAGAAGACTAATAGTAATAGTAATGCAGCCTTAGTAAATAGCGGTGACAGTGGTGAGGGAATTCTTTGTTTAGCAGAGTGATGGCATTTGGGGGAAAACTGTTTTGTGTCTAGTCATCTTGGTGTGGAGTGTTCTACAGCATCACTTTTGAGGGCAGGAGTTGAAACAATTTATGTCCAGGATACTGTATCTATCAAAGATCCGGGGCTAGTTGTAAGATTCTTATCAAATGTGCCGTTTAGTCTTATGAAAGAATGAATAAAAAGACCTGAAAACAACAAGGTATATTGCTCTACCAGTTCCAATTCTAGTTTGATGCTTGTCAGGAGAATGGAAAAATTTCACTTGCTATATTTGGCTGCCCATTCTTATTTGTTTGTTTGTTTGTTTGTTTGTTTGTTTGTTTGTTTGTTTGTTTATTTATTTATTTATTTATTTATTTACTTATTTAAGTTTGTCAAACATGTAAAAGATAACAGGTATAAGTATAAATGTAAGTATGAACACAGTAAATGGGTACGAATAAATGAGGACAGTAAGACAGAGACGTTAGGCACACTGATGCGCTTATGCACGCCCCTTACAGACCTCTTAGGAATAGGGTGAGGTCAACAGTAGGTTAACATTATGAGGGTTTGGGGATTATGTTTTCAATTACAATCAAAACTGTGTTTCCCAACTCCTCTCCAGCTGCTTTTTAGCTGCTTCTGTTATTACAGAGTAAGAAACAGTTTTCATAAATGCTTTTCATATAAATACTACGTTTAATGAATTACTAAACCTTAATATTAGTATCACATTTCTTTTAACCGACTCTATGTCCAGTGTCAACTCTGAGCGACTCTAGTTGTATCCATATTTTTCTTGCTTCGTTTCTTAGTTGCCATACTTAGGGGGGAAAGGGGGACTTATGAAATGTAGAATGTTATCCTCCAATGTGCCAGACATAACAATAAGGCTCCTGAGAAGCAAGGTCAAATCAGTGTGCCCTAACAACTGCAGGAGGGAGTGCTGAGAAGTTCATCACCTGCTTGGTTGGCTAACGTGACCTGTGACACAAGGGGGTGGTGGACAGTATCTATTCCTTAATTATATTGAAAACATGGGAATTATTCAGTGTTGGCTTCACCTTCGACCATGCCAATATGATGTAACCAATAAACAGGATTTTTAAGGAAGCCAAGGCTTTGGAGTCTTAAATTGGTTGAGAGCATTACTCCGAACCATGACATCCAGCTCCTATAACTACTATTAAAGCTTTTCAAGTAAGATTTACAGTTAGTCCTCACTTAGTGACCACAAACAGGGCTGGCAATTCTGTCGCTATGCGCTGCAGTCATCAACCAGAAAATCATGTGACCGTGATGGACTTACATCACTTCTTGTTCAGCTATTAGACAGGACATCATATGACCATTGATTGCTATTTTACTTCCATGCTCTCAATTAATTCTACTTGTTGGAAATCAGTTGTGAAGCACACAAATATTGATTGCATGTCCGAAGAACTCTACAATAGTCACAAATGTGTGCCAATTGCGAAGCAGTCAAATGCTGATCCTGGGTCCACACTGCAACAGTCATAAAGGATTATAAGGATTGGTTGCAATAAATGTTATAGCCATCAACCATAAATGGGCAAATTTCACAATATTTGTTATTTGTTTCATTTGCCATTTTTTGTCTCAGTTTCTGCTGACTTTGTGGGAAGAAAATATTCTTCCCTAGTATATTTGGTTGAATTCACTCTTCAATATTAAGATACCTCTGTTCAGTACCTAAGTACAAGTATTTGCCATGACAATACTGTGAACACATTCTGTGATGACTTAGCTTCTGGAGAAGACTTTAATGATGGGGAAAGCAGAAGGAAAGAGAAGTGGATGACCAGCAGCAAAGTTGATAGACAGTTACAGTGGCAATGAGTACATCAATGGAAGCCCTGAAGGACCAAATTAGGGACAAATCATCATAGAAAAAGATCTATTTATGTGGTTGCTGGGAGTTGATATTGACCTGATAGCACATGTTAGGAATATAATCTAATGGTTGGGTTGGCAATATATAAACCATGTAACAATGTTGTACCTGTTTCTTTAAATCATACTGTAAAATGTGATTGGTTGCTGTTTTCCTCAATCGGCCATAAGAGGGAGCCAGAATGACTGTTAGCTCTCTGTTTGTTAGATGCTGGTCTGATCTAATCTGAGTGTTTTGGAAGCTGGCTGTTAAAAAGTGCCGTGAGCTATTGCAAGTTTTGCAACTGCTAGCAAACTTTGAGTTCTGAACTGATTATATGATACTGGACTATGCTATTTGGATTATCCCTTAACTGAAAGACATTGATGACTGACTGTCTTATCCGTGTATGACTTGGACTGTTTGAGAGACTCTGATGCCTCTATTTCCACAAAAGTAAAAGCCTATTTAAACTGCAGTGTCTCTGTATGCTGGTTTGTGTGTTCTCCATCATAACTCTCACAACACTTCTCTGAATGTACTTGCTCTCCCAATGGGGAGCTTACCTAACAACACATAATGAAATCAAATCTTGACCTGTCAGATATGCACTGTACAAACCTAGAGGAAGTAGCTAATCACCTGTTAGAAACTAATAACTGAAACATACAAATTATACTAATTCCAAACACAGCCAGAACTATCCTTAAATTCTGATATAAAATCATATTTAAATATCTTTTAAAAGCAGTAATTCTGCTAGGATTATGATATTGTTGGAAGACAGATACAGCCATCAGTTATAAAAACAAACATAAAGGACACTGATACAACATTAAACAAGAACTAGACCATTTGCATTTTACACTTACCGCTCTAGAGTATCCCGAGATACCTTATTTGCTCCTGCTCTCTTGGTGACACTGGCATTCTTGTTGGCAGTCATGGTCATTTCTGCCCTCTCTAAATCTGGAAACCTGGGAAAGAGAAGAATGAAACCCCAAAAGAAACTTGTTGGAATTGTGAGAAATTGAATTAGAGATGTTTACCAGCCAATTTAAAATAGTAAGAAAAAGAGTGACAAAGGGACTTCAGTCACCTTTTCCTTTCTCTAACAGCTTTAGTAAGACTAAGTTTAAAACTGAACATAGATAAGATACTTGCAAACAGGCTAGCCCAGTGTTTCTCAACCTTGGCAACTTGAAGATGTCCGGACTTCAACTCCCAGAATTCCCCAGCCAGCGAATGCATTCGCTGGCTGGGGAATTCTGGGAGTTGAAGTCCAGACATCTTCAAGTTGCCAAGTTTGAGAAACACTGGGCTAGGTATTATGAAGATGAAATATAGGTTAATGAAGAGGCACCTGGATTAGGTTTATATACAGTAAACTTTAATTCCTTACTCATTTTGCCAGCCCCACTGGTAAGGACACTCATGTGGGACCGAAAAGGCTGCATAAACTGGAAAACCATCTCATGAATTATACACTAGCATTCTCCAGAATCTTATTTATTACAGACAGAAAATGTGACTCAGAGAAGCACATAAGAACAGAATCACGAAGTTTAAGTTAAATTTACTTGATTGTCATTGCACCTCGCACAATGAAATTAAATGCCATCTTCAGTGTACATCATACATAAGAAAACTATAAAAAATAACACACATCTTTCAAGTTCTACACAATTGAATTGAAAACTCCTGATACTGCATTAATATTGCACTATACAGTAGAATTCAACATAGGTACTGCTCTGGGATAGAAGCTATATTTCAACCTATTTGTCCTTGGTTTTATCGTCTTGTACCGCCTGCCAGATGGCAATAATTCAAAAAAGGGGTGTCCAAAGATTAGATGGATCTTTAAGAATGTTTTGAACATTCTTAAGGCAGCGGGAGCTATAAAGCTCTTCCAAGGAGGAGAGAGGGCAACCAATGATCCTCTGGGCAATGATGTTAACCCTCTGGAGTGCTCTCCTATCTGCCACTGTGCAATTGGCAAACCATACCCAGGTGCAGTAAGTTAAGATACTCTCTATAATGCAGCGGTAGAATAGCAATTTTTCATTCAGTTGTTGTTTCCTGAGAAGTCTCAGGTAGTAGAATCTCTGCTGGGCCCTTTTGAACAGTGCTGCAATGTGAGCGCCCCAGGTCAGGTCCTCTTTTACGATAACACCCAAAAACTTAAAACTGCCCACTTGTTCCACTTGATCTCCATTGATAACCAAGGGCTCTGATCTATTCCTTCTGTAGGTCCTTGATCTTATTGGTGTTAAGGACTAAATTATTGTCTCCACACCATGAAAGCAACCGGTCCAGCGATCTCGTTAGATAGACTCATCACCTCAGCGGAAATGAGTGCTACCACTGTTGTATCATCTGCAAATTTAATAATAGTATTACTGGCGTGAATGAGAATGCAGTCATGTACATAAAGAGTATAGAGTAAGGGACTCAACACACAACCCTGTGGTGTATCAATGTTAAGAATAAGGGCAGGGAGGTATGATTAGATAATCTGACCCTCTAAGAGCAGCCAGACAGGAAATCCATAATCCAAATGCGGACTGAATAAGAAAGGTCTATAAGTTTAGACACTAGTCTATGTGGAAGAATTGTGTTAAATGCAGAACTAAAATTTATCCTGGTTTCCAGATTTCCCGCCCATCTTTTTTGGTGGGGGGGGTGGTTAAACCAGAACTACAATCATTTCATATTTTTACATGACTTCCTTTTGAACAAAAAATAACATTTTAGAAATGTTTTCATTGAATTTCATTGTTGAAGATGCAATAAAATTAACACTTTATCTTAATATATTGTTTCATTTGGTAGGAAGCACGTACCATATTTTCCAGCACATAAGATGACTTTTTAACCCCAAAAAATTATTTCAAAAATTGGGGGTCATCTTATATGCCAGGTATAAGAAAGGCCATACCAAAAAACCAAAACAAAATAAAAAGCAATGCCGCCAAGCAAAAAGCTGCACCGCCACCAGCACAGATGCCAGCTTTTCAAGCGATAACCTCGGTGCTCCTCGCCTGGGCACGTAGATGGATGAGCACTGGGATGGCTTAGTAAGGTCTGGCTGATGGTTTGGAGGAGGAAGGCGCTGAGCTCAAACTATGAAAGCCCAGCAGCGCAGAGGCCTTCAGCTGGCTCACGGACACCTGAAAGGAGGGGGTCGTCTTATATGCTCAGTCGCCTTATACGGCAGAAGATACGGTATGTACACGTAGAGCATATATCATCAATACCCATTTGAATGATAAAGGAGCTTCCTTTTGTTGCTGGAGCATGAATGCATAAAAATTCTCCACATTAAAATACTGCTCACTAAACATATTTTCACTCAACTTTTCCTCCAGGAAAGTCAGGCAGTTTACACAGAATTTATCATTTGAAGCTCACAGTAACTCTGAGAGGCTGCCAATTATCTTTGCTCCTGTCCTTCAATTCCAGTTCTGCACACTGGAACAGTGATAGAAATTACTCAAGCTCTAAAACTACATGCCAGCACTGATGTCCATCTCCAACTTCAATGTCGGCAACCTATTTCATAAACTCCTGGATTTCACCACACTTCAGTGAACTCAATCAGGATTTCAGTTAACATGCAAGTTAATAGTGAATACATAAGTACTCTATATTTTGAAAACAATGTACAAATCCAGTAAGCAAGTAAATAATAAACATGCCTACCTGAGAAGTTAAAAGATTTAGATAGCCAAAGAATAAATAGAATTGCTTGAAAAGACTCCTTCTGGAATGCATTAGAGATTAGATAGGGGAAAAAAAAGACTGATGATGGATATAGTTGTCAAGCAAACAAACATTATGGTTGATTTATTATTTTGTAAAATGTACTTTAAGAACCCTTAACAAATAATCTAACTAAAAACAAGATATTGCTTTTTTTCTAAAGCTATTAAAAATGTTCTTAGATTATTCATCCTCATTACATGATCTGCCTAATTCCAAATCCAGAAAAACTTTGGTTGTTTAATTCTTAGTTATTAAGCAATAATATTTTTCAGTCTGGGGATTTCCATTGTGTTTTTTTATGAGTATCTCAAAAGTAAGAATTCTTAATTTCGTCCCAATCCAATCTCAAGTACTTGCGTAATTAAAGTACAAACTGTGCATATGTGTGTGTTTCTCTAGACAGAATTATATTTGCAAGTATATTGGGAGAAGGTAACTTTTCAGGATGTAATACAGTCCATAGTCAGCTGCACAAAGAAACAATTATTTCAACAAAGCAAAGCTAGGTGAGTTCTGTTGGGATAAAAACAATCTTTTGAATGCTAGGCAAAAGTCTTTATTCGATAAAAAGAGGAAATAATTTAAAATGAGATTAAATTAATATTATTTTAATATCATTACTTCACTCAGGTCAGATAATAGTTTCAGACTTTGAAACAAGATTAAGTATTCCAGCCAACAACAATTAGAATCCACTATCCAGTTGTTGCATATAGGTGATGTGATGGTGCCTATAAAGGGCTAGCTGGTTTGATAGATTGCAATGAAGCAATGCAGTTTCCTGGGAAGAAGGAAACACATCCCAAGGAGGAGGAAGGATGAAACAAGAAAAAAGACAGCCCAGCACAAGATAGAGAAAGAGATTTAGGAGAGCCACTCCCTAAAATCTCATAGGCTAGGGTTTTTCCATTGGGATGAAAACAGTAAAGGTTTAGTCTGGCAAGGTTCTGTCTCTTTGGTGAGAGAAAATATAGATATGAACTTTGACTGGATTGTTCTATATCTTGTTGTTCTGGAGTTGAGCCTGACAGGTAATCCTTGACCTATAACCATTTGCATCCTCACACAACCTCCCCAACCATCTTCCACACCAGAGGTGGGTTCCTACGGGTTCGGACCGGATCGGCTGAGTAGGTAGTAACTCGGCTGGACACACTTTTTTTTTACTTCTGCCCATGTGCGCATAGCGTGCATCAAGTGCGCATGCAAAGCGCATCCCTGAGCAAACTGGCAGTAAAAGAAACCGGAACTCACTCCTGTTCCACACCTCTGGTTACATTATAGCTTCCTTTATACAAGTTCAAATAAATCCCCCCAAATACTGCAAAATTCAGCTGCAGTTTTCAACCTCTGACTGGTTTCCATTCAAACTTCACCAAAATAGATACATCAATCACATCCAAACTTCAGGAAATATTCCCTGGAATGGTGGGTCCCAACCAAGGCCATAAATCTGAATGAAGAGCTCTCCCAGAGTATGGATTCTGCCACAATGTTAGAAACTTAAACTTCTCTCAAGTTTCTTCTTCATTTCTAGTTTTCTATTACCTGATTCACACAGCATCCTACGCCATACTGTGCTTTGTTTAGCTTACCTTAACATGCTATATGAGCGTATCATATACTAGTTAAGAAAACATCGCTTAGTTGCAGTCTGTAAATACATCTCTGGGCAGATTTTAGCAATTTAAGCCTCTTAATCAAACTTTGGAGTAATACCATTTCAAAAAGATCCTGAGGAGAGTAAAATGACAGAAGTAAGGGCATTCACAAGGGAGGGATATCAAAAAAGTGTCATATCTATCTGACTTAAAGGCTTACCCATTTTTACTTGTTGAAAAAGGGAATGAGGATTCAAACATTCAGTCATGGAACACAGGAAGGAAGAACAGAAAGAGATTTTAAAAGAAGTAATAGGTGGAAGCTTGTTAGAGAGAGATCCAATCTAGAACTAAAGAGAAGTTTCCTGACAGTGAGAACAACTAATCAATGGAATAGCTTGCTTTCCAGAGTTATGGGTACTCCATCATTTTCAAGTATAGACTGGACAACTATTTGGCCAGGATAGTATAACTCCTCCTGCCTTGAGGGGGGGAGGGAGGGAGGAGGGACTAGAAGACCTCAGAGCAGGGGTGACATGGGGTGAGCAGAGCACATGCACAGTACTAAAAAAATGCTTCTGCACAAAAAACAAGATGGCAGTTCCTATGGCACCGCCAAGCGAACAGGTTTGGGGATGTGGCAGGATGAGTTACTACCTACTCGGCCAAACCAGTCTGAACCGGTAGGAACCCACCTCTGCCTCTGAGTTCCCTTCCAGCCACATGATTCTATGTTCTATGTAAATGAGCTGAACCTATAGTAGAGCATATATATTTTAGAACTAGAAAAGGACATTCTAGCCATGGACCCATTTCAATAGGCAGAATGCAAATTTAGGATGTGTGAATTCGTACTTGTACTGTGTTTTGTCCTGTTTCAGTTTTTCATTCATAAATGCTGCTCCTATATAGAATAGTTTTTAGAAACCCAATTAATCATTTATTAGGCTGTATTGTATTGAAGCAGAAATCATAGATCCCTACTTCCTTTATTATCATCCTATTATTTCATTTAAAAGTCACTGTGAGTAGCTGAAATGGTAAGAAATTGGCATATTTGCAACCAGGTGCTTTCCCCAAAAACTGTTATCGTGGCTGCATATTGCCAGGAGAGATTTATTGCAAGGAGGAAGCAGTAATTCCTACAAATTTCTTACAAAGAGAGACAAGATCCAGGAAGAGGAATTTGAAAATCTGGTTGGGGAAAGAGTAATGACTAGCTTGAGATCAGGAGCTGAGAAATGGGGTGAGACAAAAATACTTGCCTGTGCCAACAAGTAATGAAAAGGAAGTTTTAGATTTCCCTAAATCACCTCAATTCCCAGAAACAGAAAATATCCGGAAATCAACATCATGTCTAGAGTAATCCCACAGTGTTGCAAATTATTGATATAATCAGGCTGCCTTTTTAGGCAGTTTGAGCAATCTGACAAAATCCTTTCTACAAATATATTATAGGTCAACATAAAGTTATATTGCAGAGAGTAAGTAAGAAAGATAACCTTGACAGAGATACTATATGCCAGCTTTATTGTCAAGGTGACATTTTTAAAATCCAGAATGTCCAGATATTTCTGGAAATAGAACAAGCAGATGTCTCTCTAATTGACTGAACTATAAGGAGGAAGACATATAGAACAATCAGACTTGCAATATTATATTGTACTCAATCTCAATAAAAATAGCATTAATCTTCTTGTGGATTTCATTTCTTGGTCTGGTTTACTAGAGAGACTGACAGTGTGCTTTACTTAATTATATTCTTTAGAATCCATAGGTGCTGGCATATGAAAGAAAATGAAGGCTAAATTGGGTTTTCTTGCTCAATCAGTGAATCAGGCAGCTTCAAATTTTTGCAAAATGTTTATAGTTGGAATACAGTTTAAAACGATGAAGTGAATGCCGTAATTTCCGTGTTTCACCAAAAATATGACATGTCCTGAAACTAAAGCCATGCCACATTTTTCGGGTGGGCAAAAATATAAGCCCCCCACTGAAAATAAGCCCCCTGGACAATCCCCCCCTCCGGCCAGGCAGAGCACCACTCGCCAACCTAGCGTATCTCAAAGGCGCCAAGCCACGGGAACGAGGTGGGGGGCAAAGGCTCTTGTGTTGCTTGGCACCTTCAGGATACCGCTAGGTCGGTCAGTGATGCTGTGCCAAGCTGGAGAGGGGGGTTGCCGGGCGGCTGCTCTCTTGCGAGCGGGCTCCCGAAGAGCCGGGCACAGCCTCAGGGTCGAATGGCTGTGTTGCGCTGTCGCAGCAGCAACACAGGAGCCATGAGGAGCTGCCATGAGGAACACTCATGAGCAGCTGCTTGGCAACCCCTCTTTCCAGCCGGCCACAGCACCATTCACTAACCTAGGGGTATCGCCAAGCCGCGAGAGCACCTGTTTGCTGCCCTCCAGCTCCCATGGTTCAGCACCTTCGAAATGCCCCTAGGTCAGTGAATGGGGCTCTGCATGGCTGGAGAGTGGGGTTGCGCGAGCAGCTTTTCCGCTCCCTGCTGATGCCTTTGCCTAACTCTCCCTGCAGAACCATGGCATCTCCGCAGCTGCCGCCGCCCACCCATGACTTTTTCTGCGCCTTCCAAAGCACAGAGGTAGGATGCCGATTCTTCCAGCAGTTGCTGCTCTGGAAGTATGCTCTATGGTTGTGGGCTGGCTGCCGGCAGAGCGTACTCCCAGAGTGTACAACCATAGAGCCTACTCCCAGAACAGGTGGACAGCGGCAGCAGCAGAGATGCTCTCGAGCCTTATTTTCAGGGAAACTCTCGAGCAATTATATAAACTCTAAATGGAATTTGCATGCTCCTCCACTTGATATAAACAAACAATAATGTAAATGAAACAAAACTTTCTGTGGAAACTCTCCAAAATTAACAGATCCTACCATAAATCTTTTAAGAATATAACAATATCAATAACCTCCATTTGATTTTTGCTGTTCTGTATCTGTCATCATAGGGACATCTGAGAACCTCTCTGGGCTGGAATGGAAAAAAGTAGCAAAATCTGTATATAGAGAGAGATTCATACATATAGCATCTAAGTCAGCGGTCCCCAACATTTGTGTGGCGGGGAAGGGAATCTGGCTGTGTGAATGGCAGGCTAGCGCATGCTCATTGGTGTGCAGCTCAATTTGCATGAATAGTGGGCTAGCATGCACACACATATTTGCACAGTTGAACTTGCAAAAGTTGGGCCAGGCTGCTACTTGCGTGCCCACGCATTTGTGCCAGCCCCCAGTTCGCACGGTCCACTTATGAATAGGCCATGGCCGGGTAGTGGGCTGCAGTCTGGCGGTTGGGGACCCCTGCTTTAAGTGATTACTATAATATATATTATAATAAGGTCAATGAAAATTGTACAATAAAACAATTACTATTTTATAATTTTTGTAATTTTATATAATGTATTTAAAAACTATAATAAGTATTTTTAATATTTTAATACTCTTGTTTTCTACTCATCTTCCATGCCATTATTATGCCATTATTTTCTTCCAGAATATTGTTCTAACAGTTCCTGATTGTCTCCCAGATAGGTTCTCTGTCAGGAGGCCTGCCCTCTGGAACAACATTCCCCCTGAGATTTGTATGGTCCCTAGTCTGACATTTGAATGGGCACTACATCCGGGCAATTAGGATGTCAAAGAGAACATACATTGCCTCTCTGATTGCTTCCGCTGAGTCGCACCCAGCCGCCTTGTTCAGGATAACCCGTTCCCTCCTAAATAGGAGGGATACGAGCAATCCTTTGCAGGGCAGAGCTGAGGACTACGTCCAATTCCTCGCGGACAAAGTTGCTCGGTTTCGGACGGACCTGGACTCCAATCCCGCAGAACCAGCTGAGGCACCAAGGGATAATCTGGTAGGACATCACTGGATTGATTTTCAGGCTGTTACCCCTGAGGACGTGGACAAGGCCATGAGAGCTGTAAGTGCCTCCACATGTGTACTGGACCCATGCCCCTCCTGGCTGGTTGTTAACAGCAGGGAGGTGACACAGGGCTGAATCCAGGCGGTTGTTGCCGCCTCCCTTCGGGAGGGGGTCTTTTCCCCCGTATTAAAGGCAGTGGTGGTGAGACCCCTCCTGAAGAAACCATCTTTGGATCCAGCCGTCCTAAACAACTATCCTCCAGTCTCCAACCTCCCCTTTGTGGGGAAGGTTGTTGAGAAGGTGGTGGCCTTTCAGCTCCAGTGGTCCTTGGAGGAAACCAATTATCTAGATCCCTTCCAGTCGGGTTTCAGGCCTGGCTACAGCACGGAAACCGCTTTGGTCGCGTTGATCGATGATCTCTGGAGAGCCAGGGATGGAGGTCATGCCTCCATCCTGGTACTCCTTGACCTCTCTGCAGCTTTCGATACCATCGACCACGGTATCCTTCTGCGACGACTGCAGGAGGTGGGGGTGGGAGGCACTGTCTTACGGTGGTTCTCCTCTTACCTCTCGGACAGGTCGCAGTCGGTGTTAGTTGGAGGGCAGAGATCGACCCCTAGGCCCCTAATGTATGGGGTGCCACAGGGTTCGGTCCTGTCCCCCCTCCTTTTTAATATCTACATGAAACCGCTGGGTGAGATCATTCGACGGCACGGGATAAAATACCACCAGTATGCGGACGATACACAGCTGTATCTGTCCGCCCCGTGCCAACTCAATGAAGCGATGGATGTGATGAGCCAGGGCCTCGAGGCTGTTAGAGACTGGATGGGGGTTAACAAGCTTGTACTCAATCCAGAAAAGACCGAGTGGTTGCTGTGCTTCCCTCCTACTAATTGGCCAAGTGTTCCATCTCTCAGGCTGGGGGGTCAAATAGTACGCCCCTCAGATAGGGTCCGCAACTTGGGAGTCCTCCTGGACCCACAGCTTACTTTTGAACATCATTTGTCAGCTGTGACCAGGGGGGCATTTGCCCAGGTTCGCCTGGTGCACCAGTTGCGTCCCTACCTGAACCGGGAGGCTCTCACAACAGTCACTTGTGCCCTTGTGACCTCTAGGCTGGAGTACTGCAACGTGCTCTACATGGAGCTGCCCTTGAAGAGTATTTGGCGACTTCAGCTTGTCCAAAATGCAGCCGCGCGAGCGATCGTGGGTGCGCCTCGATTCACCCACGTAACACCTATCCTCCGCGAGCTGCACTGGCTGCCTGTTGGTCTCCGGATTCGCTTCAAGGTGCTAGTTGTCACCTACAAAGCCCTTCATGATAATGGATCTGGGTACTTGAGAGACCGCCTACTGCCAATTACCTCCACTAGACCAATAAGATCCCACAGACTAGGCCTCCTCCGAATTCCATCAGCCGCCCAGTGTCGACTGGCGACTACCCGGAGGAGGGCCTTCTCTGTGGCTGCTCCGACCCTGTGGAATGAACTCCCCGTGGAGATTCGTACCCTCACCACCCTCCAGGCCTTCCGCATAGCCCTTAAAACCTGGCTGTTCCGACAGGCCTGGGGCTAAAGACTTGCAGCCCCACTTCGAATGGTATGATTGTTGTGTTTTTTAACTGTGTATGGTCTTTATATTTTGTAACTTTGTTTGTTTTCCCCTCCTTTGAATTGTGAGCCGCCCTGAGTCCCTTTCAGGGAAAAGGGCGGCATACAAATAAAGTAAATTCAAAATTCAAAGTAAATTCACTTAGGACTAGCTTTTCCCTCAAGCCATGGGCTAGAATGGGAGATGCACCTCTGTGCAACACTTTGGTTTTTATATATAATTTTTATTTAAAAATTTAAAATTAATAAGAAGAATCAATACAAATTCACAGCTTCTACCAATTTCACCTTTTTTTTTGGACCAGGACATCTTCCCCTCATAGCTTGGTCATCTCCTGTTTAGATTACTACAATGGTTCAGAATGCAGTAGTGCATGCAGTGACATGAGCCACTAGGTTTACCCATATACCTCTGCTTTGTGAGTTGCACTGGTTCTCAATTTTCTTCTGGGAATTCAAGATGATGCTTACTACCTTTAAAGCCCTAGATGACACCAGGCCAGATTATCTGCAGGACCGCTTCTTCCAAAGTACATCTACCCATCTGTAATGCATTGCTGGCCTTAAGAAAAGAGAGAGAGAGATACTGCCTAAGAAACAATCAGAGAAGAGGGGCAGGAACCCACAATCACTTAACTTTCATGGGGAAAAAAAGTAAGAAAAGACCTGTCCTAATGGATCAAGCAGTAAAAAGTGGTAAGTAGGAAGTTTTCAGACTTACAAGATTCTGTTGATGTCAGGCCTAAGTCCAAAGACAACAAAGTGAATTGAGTCCAGTTCTTTATTTACTTATACCTAATAGACAGAATCTTACTAGACTAAAGCTATAACCTTTTGACCCAATAGATATACCCTTGGAGATTCAGGGTGTGGCGATCCTGAACCTTTATGCCACCCAGGAATGCAATCTCTTGTTTTGAGCCTGTCTCTGGAATGTGCTACCTCCTGCCTGGGAACTAGGACCAAGATTACTTCCCATTTCTTCTCCGGCTGCACATTCCATTAAGTTAAGGTAGCCTTAACTTAAAGTAGGTCATGTAGTCCTGTTCCCTATCTGCTTTACCTGAGAAGGCTGGCAGTGTCCTACCAGGTAAGATACGGTGATCATAGTTCAGTGGTGGGTTTCAAAATTATTTAGAACCTCTTCTGTAGGTGTGGCCTGCTTTGTGGGAGTGGCTTGCCAGCCATGTGACTGGGCGGAAGTGGCTTGCAGGCCATGTGACTGGATGGGAGTGGCTTCACAGCCATATGACTGGGTGGGCGTGGCCAACTTGTAAAATGTGATGAAACTCCCTTAACAAAGCTCTTGCTTAGAACCCAAAATGTTGGCTCAGAAACTCTGGCATTTGAAGCACGCAAGTCTTAAAGGTCAGGTTACAGCACCCCTAACTTGCACCCCTAACCCTTTAGGGGAAAAAACCCCAGGGGTGTTCATACTTGACAGCTTTAAAATTTGTGGACTTCAACTCCCATAATTCCTCCTCTCGCTCTTCATCTTGATGATGTGAGGACAGATAGGGGGAGGGAACTGGAACCGGTTCTAAACTGGCAGGAACCCACCCCTGTCCTAGTCCCTTCTCATAAATGTCACCACCTTATGGGATCTAGGAAGTATGCCTTTTCCATGGCAGCCTCTGCCTTGGAACACCTTTCCCCTTGAAATTCAAGAGTCCACTCCTCTCCTAGCCTTGTGAAAAGCACTTGAGCTACCTTTTGATACAAGCACTGGGACAAGGTGAGATGAATCACAATTTAATGAGGATGTTAAAAGTTTAGCTTTGGTGCCAGTTTTTTAAACGGTTATGGTTTTAATAGATTTATGTATTATGCTGTTTCTACCACAGTTGTTTTAATTATTTTAATTGTTGATTGAGAGCCACCCAAAGTGCGCCATAAGATGGGAAGCTATGTAAATATTTTAAATCAATAAATAAAAATAGAACAGAGAAAAAATGTAAATGTGATAAAATACAGAATAAACTAAAAGTCCATTAAGATGGAAAGAAAAGTAGAAGTGGAAAAAAGAAAGCTATAAACTAGTACTTTCTGATATTTTGCACAGAAGCTATAAATACAATTATATTGTATCTACTCCCTAAAGTTACAGTATATCGTAACACCTTTCTATAATCGGTCCAATCATCAAAACTATAAATCACAAGGTTTTTTTATTTTTATGCAAAAAGTCCATAAAGCTTTTCCAGTCACTAGTGTGTGTGTGTGTGTGTATGTGTGTGTGTGTGAATACAAATGTGTGAATTTGTAACAAAGGCAACAGTAAAAATATTGGGTTTCTGTCTGGATGGTCTCTTGTGACGAGCCGATGGACAGAGAATGGAAGCAGTTAGCTTCCTCCCATAATTGGGGCATACCAGGGGTTGTAACACATATATATATATATATATATATATATATATATATATATATATATATATATATATATATATATTACTTTCTCTAATCAAAAAAGTCAATTTGTTCATCTCCGCAAGTTCTGTCAATTTCACCAACCATTAAGCCATGGTAGGTAATCTTTCCCTCTTTTTGCATTTAGTAATCTTGCAACACTTAATCATATACTGAAATAATCTTTCATGGCTTTTTTCGACCAATCTTTGCGGGGGGGGGAGTTCTGGGTTCACCTCTGTGTGGTGTTTTAGTTTTTAGTTGATGCTATTTTTCTATTGGATCTATTTTGTAAACTCCAAAGCTGTGAGAGATTGAAGCAGCCTAATTTTTTTATTAATAAATAAGTTCTAACAGATCCATCCCTGCTTACAATTTCTTTTGTTTTACTTTAGTTGGCTGTTTTTCTAAAATACTTTTCTAAAATAGTGTCTTTCCAAGGATGATTATCAAGCAAACTGTAAAATTTAGCATCAAATCATAAAAATAAAACTAACAGTTAAACTGTGCTCAAAACATCTACTTAAAATATTGCAATTTCAAATATCTAAGTGCAGCAAATACTATAACAATTCTTCAGCTAAAACACAGAATGTGTTTTGATAACTCTCTCCATTAAAACAGATGTTTTAATGATGATCAGTAGTAAAAAAAATGAGTGTATATGTGTATGTGTATATGTGTACACATGTACTTTATGTGTGTGCATACCTTTGTATATGTAGCAATTACTATATCTTTGCAAAAATATATATTCTTTTTAAGTGTTTTTAAGCATTCCTCAAATACTAAGCGAAATCAAAAATTCTAGGAGTTTCATCCAAAAATTCTCTGCAAAGGGATTCCCAGATGTTTGACTGCCCATCCGAAGGATTTATGTGCTCAAAAATCAGGTTTTAATTTCTACAGAAGGCCTTTTTCTTTTTTGAAGAATAATTTGCTTGGCAGTTGGATTTGTTCTCTAGCAGCAGAGTTTCTGGGAAAGAGGAAGATTTCACTTTTGCCTTTTAAACCAAGCCTAGAACAATATTTTGAAAGAAAACATGCCAAGTTTTGTCCAGAATAATATTGATTTTTCAAGCACCATTTGCAACCAAAGACGGAGAATTACTGGGCAACTTTTTAAAATTATTATGGTCATACACATCAGGAATTGGCTGATGAGGAAACAAAATTTGCTCTCCATGTAAGATCACTAATTTACTCTTTTTATGCTAAGGGGAATGTATTCTTATCATTCCTGTCATGTCATTTTCAAGCTACTTTTCAGAGAACTAGAACGAAAGGGCTGAGTTGAATGTATAATTCCAAACTATATAGAATTTAAAGCAACCTCTCATTTGTGGCCAAAATGACACATTTAAGAACCACACTGGGCTCTGAGCTCAGTTGTCTCTAAAATAATGGGAGCAACTGTAGGTAGCCCTAGTTACAGCAAAGGTGAAGTAAAGTAAAGTACAGCAAAGATTGTAAGCACAATCACAGTTTAACATAATGACTTCTTCACTTAACAACCAAATTGAAGACGGTCCAACTGTGATCACTAAACAAGGACTACCTATACACTATCATTTCACATTTATTACTAATCAAAACTGACAAAACGTAACTGCAAGGCACAAAATGTATTTTAGGGGGCTCATGTTCATGAATGCTATATAACTATGGATCTCAGCTATTCTTCACTACTAAACATTAGAAGGGACTCCTGTGCTGAGTTACATTCTATATTTTAAACTGGTATGGGAATCTACAATTGTGTAAAGTTGAATAGGTGAAATTAAATAATTTAAACATTTAAAAAACGGTCGGCATTTCTTAATCATATCCCTCTCCAGATTTTTTAAAAAATGAAGCATACACAGAACTTCGAAGTCAGGTTTTTGTCTCTGGGCTCCTACCCCACAGCCGATCAGTCCACAAGTATCCACTGCAACTAGTCCTCAGTGCCAGAGTGAGATTTGGAAAAACTGAGTTCTCTTCTTGCATTGTTTAGCATGGAAAAAAACATAAATGGCTAAATGACTAATGCTTGTGTGTGTTTTTTAAATCAAAATGAGACATTTGCAGACTATTTGCAAGACGATTTGCAAGACTATTGTGAAAGAATAAAATGTGCCACAAAAATTTTCAACACTGATATATACTTTTAAAGTGTCCATTTTATTTTGAGATATAGATTGTGCTGAAATCTACATCAAAAATGCTCCATGGCATGAGGAAAATCTATGCCAAACTTCAGGCAGATAAACTGAGAGACATTTGTGCAAGGAAAAGGGGGTAATCATAAGGAACAACAATGCCACTATTTTAATGAAATGCAGCTACCATAATTATTGGAGGTTAAGCTTAGGAAAAATGTGATTCATTTTAATGAAAACTGAGTACTTAAAAAAAAAACACATTATTACTTCCTGGTCTTTTCTCTGAAAGAAAATAGTTATTATGCAGAACAGACAGCAGTTCACAAAAGCATCACAACCAAACTCAGTGGAGAAGAAAGCAGAACATTTCAAAACCCAGACCCACAAACAGGTAAGTAGCTAGTGTCAGGTGGGGGAGATAACAAGAGGGTGCACAAAGGTGTGGAGAAAGGTTGGCATGAGTGGCTGCTCAGGTCAGTAATAGTATACAAGAGTGTAAAGAACTGTGCAAGAGGCAGGTTGTGCGAGTGGCCAGCAGGGCATAAGTGGGGGAAGATGCATGGGTGGCAGAGACTTATGCCAGTGACAGTGATTTTCTGGAGAAGTCAGCAGGAAATGTTGCAAATGGCAATCACATGATCAAAGGGTGTTTGGCAACTGGATGTAAGTGTGAATGGGTTGCCAAGCAGTCAGATTACCATCACACAACTGCAGAGGTACTGGGATGACCAGAAACCTAAGGACCAGTTCTAACCACCATTTGTTCAGCAACTCTGTAACTTGGAATGGGGAATAAACAAATGGTTCAAGAACCATTCGTACACGTAATTCTAAAATACTTTACCATTAAGGACCGATATATCTACATATACAATATGTCTTATTGTGCAAAGGCAAAATAATATATTCTATGAATCACATTACTCAACTTAAGCGTCATTACTTTTTAAAAAAGACTAAGTTTGCATTTAGAAATATCTCTCTTTATTTGCCTTCACTGACCATTATACATTTTCATCGTGCAAATTCTATAAAAATATGATCTACATTTTCAGACAATTTCTCATTTGTGTCTATTGCCAGGCGCTCTAGAATTGTGATCATCTGGCTGTAACATGAAAGACATTTTTGTTAAATGGCCAATTCTCTGTCATACCCTGGATTATAATGTCATATCAGACAGAACAAGAGCTCTTAAGTACTTACACAGCTGAGTCTCTGTAATGTCTTGATTAATAAATAGCAAAAGGAATATTAATAAAAGCAAAAGGAGGATATGAATAAAAGCATGCAGAAACATGAAAAGGCATTTTAATATATTTTTCCCCCCATATTTTTGTCAGGACATGGCAGGATCTTTAAAATAATTCTTTATTTCATGCATTAACTTCATGTTAAAATACAGAATACTCCATACGAAAGAAACTAAATTAAGATGACATTCCTGCAACATTGGTTTACAACCCATTTACTGTTTTGTAGACCAAGGTCAGGATTGGTCCCTGAAAGTGATGTAAATACTGAATGAATTTGGATCTAGGCTTTTTCCCTATCTAAAAATATTTCCCGGTATATATGCATAGAGATGAAAAAGAAACCAAAAGGTTCCAGAAAATGTACTTTGTTTTATTTTCTTACTAACCGAGCCAACATAAATATCTTTCAAATAAGACTAACAGGGAAGAATGTGAAAACCCACATTACTTAACTGTAATCCACAAATGACACTTCTCTCCCAGCTGCGCTAGGAGGGTGGGCCCTCTAGCAGAGCAGAATGAGGAAACTCAAATATCACTCTGGAATGGTGGGAAAAGAAAAGGCCCTGTATAATATGCTTGGGTAGGCAGAAACCATTGTCAACCAGAATGTTTGAATTCTACTCAGATACTTTTTGGCAAAAGCTTACGACCACAAATGGAAGTGAGAGCCAATGAGAGATTCCTGGCAATCCACTAGCCTCATCAAGTCACTGGAAAGGGCTTGTTTTCACCTTTGCATTTTAGATTCTTAGATGAAAAAGATTTTTTTTTCGTGCACTTGATCTTCTCCAGAATCAAATCAATCAGAGATCTAAACTGAGCCCCCCCACTCCAAGATCTTCCTTTTATTTATTTATTTTTGCTAAAGATGAATGTTTCCCTCATTTCTTATTTCCAATCTTTTAATAAGCTCCTATTAAAGAAGTTCAAGACTTCATCTCTCAAACAGACACAATTATTTTCTTAAACTTTATCTTAATAAAGGTTATTCTAACTTTGAATGAATTTCAAACTTACTCTGAAAGTTTTAAACAAAAACAAAAAATAAATAAATTTTGCAGTCAGTCTGCAACCTCAAAATTGTGTGTTTATTATCAGAATCAAAACAGTTTTCCACACATAAGCAGATGATCAATTTATCAAAATTTCAATTTATTTTTTATATTGGAAAAGCTCTTAAGGATGAAATTGTAATGCTTAAATAATTTAAATTTTTTAAAAAAGGAAATGGATTTATTTTGGTTATAGTGATTAAAGTGCCAGCCTGGAAACCAGAAGACTCAGAGTTCTAGTTCCTTAGGCATGAAAGCCAGGTGTGTGGTTTTTGATCAGTCACTCTCCCTCAGCCCAACCCACTTCACAAGGTTGCAGTGGTAGAGAAAATGGGAGGAGAAAGGAGTATTACATATATTCACCACCTTCAGTTACTTATAAAGTATGCTGCATAAATTAATAAATAAAATAAATGAACAAGAGGAGCATAGAAAGAAAAAAGTTTTTTTAAATGAACAATCTTACTATTATCCTTTATGAAATTCACAATTTGGTTTGTCTTTAGAGACCTAACATCAGTCTATGAGGTACTTCTCAACCTCAAGCTCGTGATTTAAAATAATCTATACCTATCATCAGCTTTAATATAAATATTATACGCAACTCAAGAAGGCTTAATGTTGAAAATGCCAGGTAGATTTATATAAAAGGTGGTGGAATCCTGGGGTATTTGGGGCTTTAAAAGGACAAAAATGTCCCCATACATTCAACTCAAAAATGAATAACCAGTTAATATCCAATGTATTTAAGGTCACCTAATCAACATGGCTTCAGTTCATATTGGTCCATATATGACCCAATATGTTTTGTTCTCTATCTCCTCTTTCTTCACTTCCATTCATCTCTTGCTTCAGTTTCTTTTCCTCCGTTTTGTAGCAATGAACTGCTATTGAGGCTGTTACATATCACAAAGGAAGAAAACTAACATGGTTATCTAAGGAGATAACCTGTGTCCTGTCACGAGAAAATTGCAATCTATCATTTCTTTTGGGTGGAATGGGGGACTTCCAAGCTACCAATTTTAATTGGTGGAAGACTCCAGACCCACCAAGGGCATACCTTCTTCCCCTCTATTGCCCACTTCCACTAATGTTGTCACTTTCCAACATGACAATAAAAGAGCACTGCTGGATCAAGTAGATGTGTCCAACATTCTATGTAATATACTGATTAATCAGATATATTGAAAAAGAATTTGAGCAAAATTTGAGGGTGAAAGCTTTCTTTTGATGTGCTTTTTAGCAAATGGGCAAAATGGGAGACAGGAGGCCCAAGTATTCAGATTAATAGCCATTGATATTACTTCCTCTGAAAAGTTTTATATTCTCTTTTTTTTAAAGAACTATTAATTAAACCATAAGCTAACAAAAGAGGGGAAGCAATTTTAAAGTAATAGTTGTTCTCAAATAATTTCATAACTTTTTAAAAAAATTATATCTATTATGGTGGATGGAGGTACCTAGTTTAGCCCCTCTTCACCTATTTTCAAAACTATATTTTATTTCTATTACAATTGCTTTGCACTCTCTGATCACTTCTATAATCAGAATATCTTATCACCTGTATATCCTTTATTAATTTTTTTGGGCATCTGTCACAAACAAGCATGTTAATTGTTCTGTTGGATTTATATAAATATATACTTTTGCCAGGATTGTGTTTGAATACTTCTAAGTATATACCACTTGTTTGATGCAAACTGACCTTTTAAGCAAATACTCACCAAACAACTGCTGGAAAGATTCTTAGTTTGTATCAAATAATGAGGATATTCAAGAAGGAACTGAAATGAACACTACAAACGTAACTATCATAGAAAAAATTGATCAAAAGAAAATAATGTGAGAAAAGTAAACATGCTATAGGTGTACGTGTTGATGTGGAAATGGAAAAATGTTAAAACAAGGTTTTTTAAAACTGTATTATGTGGAACATATGGATCCATGAAAACTTGATGGGTTTTATGACAGGCCCAGGAGGAGCAGGAATTCATTCAAATGCAGGCTACATCATGTCCACTATAATTTCTTTAAAGTACAGTGGAAAGAGTAAGGATTGTATTCTTGCAAGAATTCTGCCTTTTTGGAGTTATGTCATTTTTGCTTATGGGGTGACTAAATGATTTATTTAAGATCTAATAATTAAATCTTGCATGCATCAGAAAAAGTGTGGCTATTGTTTCCTTATATAAAAAGAAAAATGGAAAATATGAATACAAAACTTAGTTTCCCTGGAAAGGTGCTTGGCAGAATTCTGACTGAAAAGGTACAAAAAGTGATAATAAACTGGGGTTATAGATGGAAGTTTTTTAACAAATTAACAGAGTTGGAAGGGACCTTGTAGGTAATCTAGTTCAACCCCCTGCCCAAGCAGGACACCCTACACCATTTCTGACATTTCAGTCCAATCTCTTCTTGAAAGCATCCAGTGATGAAGCTCCCTCAATTTCCAAAGGCAAATTGTTCCATTGGATGATTTTTCTCACTGTCAAAAAATTTCTCATTTCTAGGTTGAATGTCTCCTTGATCAGTTTCCATCCATTATTCCCTGTCTGGTCTTTGGGTGCCTTGGAAAATAGCTTGACCCCTTCCTCTCTGTGGCAGTCCCTCAAATATTGGAACACTGCTATCATGGTCCTCCTCTTCACTAGACTAGCCATGCCCAGTTCCTGTAACCATTCTGCATATGTTGTAGTCTCTAGTCCCCATATCATGTTGGTTGCTCTTCTCTGTACTTTTTCTAGATTCTCAACATCTTTTTTATAATTTGGTGACCAAAACTGGATGCAGTATTCTAGGTGTGGTCTTACTAAGACTTTACAGAATTGTATTAGTACGTCACTTTATCTTGATGCTGTATCCCTCTGTTAATGCAGTTTAGAATTGTATTGGCTTTTTTGGCTCCTGCTGCACACTGCTGACTTATATTTAACTGGTTGTCCACTAAGACTCCAAGATCTCTTTCACAGTTACTGCTATTAAGCCTGGTTTCACCCAGTCTATATCTGTACTTTTGGTTTTTCTTGCCTAAGTGTAAGACTACTTTTCTCTACATTGAATTACATTTAGTTAGATAGGGCCCAATGTTGAAGTTTGTCAAGATCCATCTAGATCTTGAACCTATCATCTAGGGTGTTAGCTATTCCTGCCAGCTTAGTATCATCTGCAAATTTGGTAAATTTCCCTTATGTTCCCTCATCTAAGTCATTTATGAAGAGTACAAGCCTAAGACGGTACTTGTGGTATCCCACTGCTTACTTCCCTCCATGTAGACGTAGCCTCATTAAGGGCTACTTGTTGGGTACAGTTTGTCAGCCAGTTACAAACCTATCTGGTGGTGATGCTTTCTATCCTAATTTTTCTACCTTATCAAGAAGTAAGTCAAAAAATAAAGCAACAAGAAGCAGAAGAAAAAAAATCAATCTGTTCACTTTAAGAGGAGAGATGAAGAACCTTACGAGCATTTCAATCCACAAAAAATAGTTACAATGACAAAGGAAAAAAAAAACTTTCCACAGCGATCCCATTAGGATTATTTTCGCAGCTCAGTTCTTTTGTTTAAAGATCTGATTTGGCTTTAAAGAAACATTTCTTTGGGAGTCCTTAGCAAAATAGAAAAAATACCTCACCAGATGGACTCACTTTCTCTTTTCACTTCCTTCCTTCCGGATCATCCCGATTTCATCAGCCTAGGGGTTGCCTGTTTACCGCGGGCTTGAAGCACTTCCCTTGGGTCTATCAGGGATTTTGCGATATCCCTGAGACCAGCAAGGCTTTGTCTTCCTGATCACCATCTCTACGGTACGGTTTAGGTCTCAATATAGCAATATAGCAATAGCAATAGCAGTAGACTTATATACCGCTTCATAGGCCTTTCAGGTCTCTCTAAGCGGTTTACAGAGAGTCAGCATATTGCCCCCAACAATCTGGGTCCTCATTTTACCCACCTCGGAAGGATGGAAGGCTGAGTCAACCCTGAGCCGGTGAGATTTGAACCGCTGACCTGCTGATCTAGCAGTAGCCTGCAGTGCTGCATTTAACCACTGCGCCACCTTGGCTCAATGGACCCCACAACGGCAAAAGTGTCAATGGCGGTCTCAAAGTATCGAGACCACAAATTGTAACATCGCAACATGGCTCCTCCTTCTCCTATGTGTGGTGGCTCTTGATGTACTGACTCCAGCCTCAGTCCACTCCTCGTGAAAGTCCCCAACGCTTTTGAATGCCTCAATCCTCTCCAGGCTGCAGTCATCCCTGCTGCTTGTGCACCTTTTTCTTCTACACTTTTCCCTTCCACAAAACTTTCTATTAATGTGCTTTGGTACAGCACTTTGGGAACATCCAACTTCTTTTGCAATTACCTTTTGAGGCTTTCCTTCCTTATGGAGGGTGTCAATGATGGTTTTCTGCACAACTGTCAGGTCAGCAGTCTTTCCCATGATTGTGATTCCTACTGAACCAGACTGAGAGACCATGTAAAGGCTCAGGAACCCTTTGCAGATGTTATGGCTTAATTAGCTGATTAGAGTGGGACACGTTGAGCCTAGAATATTGTACCTTTTCACAATATTCTAATTTTCTGAGATTGTGGATTTGGGGTTTCCATGAGCTGTAAACCATAATCATCACAATTACGACAAATCACGGCTTGAACGATCTTGCTTTGCATGTAATGAGTAATGTAATGAGTCTATCTTATATATTAGTTTCTTTTAAGTTGCATTACTGAAATAAATGAACTTTTGCACGATATTCTAATTTTTCGAGTTTCACCTGTATATTACATGTAGAGTTCTATTTGATCAGATCATTAAGAAATATTTGAATGAAAGAAATAACATTTTTGCAAACTTGTTGGGTTAGAGATATCAGAAATTAATACATATAAACTCGAAATCTGGTTTAAGAATGTAATAAAAGTGATAGATGATGGCAGCAAAGCATGCCAAGCCAGTTGCCTGAAATCATAGATCAAACCATTATCATAACAAGAAACAGAAGGAGCAACTCAACTTTATTACTACTACTTCCATGTCACAAAATGCTTCCATGGTGGAAAGATCTGTGGTGACCATTATCGTTGCCTGGGGAATGCCCAGTTGGCTAATTTCATGCTCCCATGAAGTATCCCACCGAAGTGGTATCCATTTATCTACCCAGGTCACTGATTTTGAACTGCTGGTTCAGCAGGAGGTGGAGAGTGTGACGGGAGCTTACCCCATCCCAAGGCAGCAACGGTGTGTCAAATGCAAGTCTGCCAATTGTCAATCCCGTGAGCCACCGCACTTCATCAACTCAATAATACACTTTATTATTTTGATTGTTCCCTTTTTAAGCAAGGAGCAAGTCTCATTTAACTAATGAGAAATAGAATTTACAGTACCTTATCAGAAAACATGATTTGAAGTGCACTCGTTTATTTTCATTACATTGCTTTTGTGGAGGCAGTCTGTTGAATTTAAAATTGACTATAAAAAAATTACCAAGAAAATAAAAGTGGCTTCTCTAATTATTCCCTCTCAATAATGAACATAAGAGAAACAAAGAGAACAAACTAATTAGAAAGAAAGTATGGAGTATTTATATCACCTGGCTACTATATATGTAGCTATTTTTTACTTATTTTTCCAAGTAAAAGTTATTTATCATCTCCTATCAAGATATGCTCTCCTGATGTCTACTTCAAAGCGTAAGGTGGTAGCCTACCTCAAGCTTGGTCCATCAGTAATTTTTGGCAGTGACATTGGAAAATCAATATACTGGTCACAGTGTGACTACTGTGTTTCCCTGAAAATAAGACAGGGTCTTGTTTTCTCTCTTTCCCCCCCCCCCCCCGAAATAAGCACTTGGCCTTATTTGCAGGGAGGTGTTATTATTTTTGAGGTGCAGGAGGCGACGAGCGTGGTCACCTCATGGCTGCTGCTGTGTTCTAATACTTTACTTATTTTGGGGGGAGGGCTTATTTTAGCGCATGCGCTCAAGAGCCCGGTTGGGCTTATTATTAGGGAAGATCTTATTTTGGGGAAAACAGGGTAATTACCTTCCTAGATCCCATAGTCCAGGAGTTCCCAACCCCTGGGTTGCAGCCTGTTTGAAACTGTGCTGCGTGAGCGATGGACAAATGTGCCCACATGCATGAAGCTCTATTCACATATGTGGTGGGTCCTTGCGCTTGCGTATAAAGCTCCATTCATGCGAACAGAGGGCATACCACGCCCGCTGCTTGTACCAATCGAGCTGTGTGCGCTTGTGAGCACCTGCCACTTCCATGCCCCCTCCCATGCCGTGCCACCAAGGTGGAAAGGTTCAGAACCACCAGGAGATGTAGTCCCAATGTTTTCCATGGGCTTTACTTTTTTCTTGTTTCAATGTAAAACTGGAAATTGGACCACATGGTACATATTAGAATTGAAATATGGATCTTACACATCTACATTAATAGATGTCTGGAATAAATGTAAATATTGTATTCACCTAGGGACTGAATTTTATTAATACACTGCATATTACATACATGACTGGGATATTGATTCAGAAATTCCTCCTAAGAATCTCCTGGTGGTTCTTAGGGATAGTCATGACTATTCCTTAATTGCAGCTAAATTTGGGGCCTGACAGGAGGAAATTATGGCAGCAGCACTGTAAGTTAACTTTCTCTCTTGTAAGTTATGCATCAGCATTGATTCTGAACTTTTTCCAAAAGTTCTTTTTCAGACATAAGTGACCTAGTAATGATTTGTATCCAGCTGTCTTTAATTTTGTAATCTGTTATTTACTTTCCAATATTGTTATGACACCTGAAGTTCTAGTAAGTACCTATTTTGTGATTTATTGATAGCATAGGAGTGTTGGATATATCATCAGCAAATTTTATGTGCAGACTACAATTTTTTTTTAAAAATATGCCATGTTCCTTGGAAGAAATGTGTGTCTGCAATAGACTATTATAGAATGTTCACATCTGTTTTGAATCTATTACATTTTTAATGTTTGATTAAGCTTAACAGAGAATACTCATCCAACTCCCTTCTTCTGCACTTTGAGCGGCTTAACATATACATCTTATCATGAGTTTTATTATTATTTCTATTTATTTAATCAATTTATATCACTGCTCCTTTCATATTCATGACTCTGATTAACTTATAGTAAAATAGATAACTTCATAAACCAAATAGACTACAACAAATAAAAACACACAGCAGCCAAAATAATAAAATAACTGCCAATACAATCAGCATGGAAGTTCTGACACACCCCTGGGGGCCCAGACTTGGGTACAAAATGAATTTTCAAGGTCTTGAGGAAGGTCAATAGGCTCCAGGTTGGGACCAGTCCAATGTCCAGAGGGATGATAGGCTAAAGAGCTGGCATCAAGTAGAAAAGGCTTTCCTGATAGATCGAGTAAGATCTATTCTTACTCGATGTAGAAACAATGGGAAGTGAGGGTCCCATAAGTAACCCAGTACCAATCCATGAATGGCTTTAAACGTGACTACCAACACCTTGAATTGTCCCTGGAAACATACTGAAAATCAAGGCAGCTTACAGAACAGTAGTACCACATGCACCAAACAGCCAGCACTTTTAACTGCCCATGCCATCATGTTCTGCACCAGCTGAACTTTCCAAATAATCCTCAAGGGCAGCCCCATGTAAAGCACCTTGTGTAGTTCAGTCTCACTTTAATAGGCTTTCCCCTATAATCTTTCCCCTATAATCCTTAAACCTAAAGCAATGTACAACTTTAGATGTAAACAAATAAACAGAAACTTTACAGAGTTTGTAGAATTGTTATTCCACCAATTCAAAATCACTTTCATTAGACAGCCATGCACTTTTAAGACAAGGACATTATAAGAATATAAGGATAAATCAATATCATTATAAAATAATAATTTCATACAAAATAATATGCAATTATAACAGAAAATATATTGAATATTTTAAAATAACTTTGTCTATAAACCTTACATGCTTTACCCTGGTATTTCTCTATCAAGCAATGATTGTAAGTCCTGGATTTTAGTTTCCACCATATGAAGTCTCTAATGACTTTTTTTAGAAGCAATCATTAGTTTGATTTTCATCTACAGGAAAATTATTACTCAAATAAGCAATCTTCACAATGGTCTACATTACTTCCTGTTCTTTCTAAACAAAGTTAAAAATGTCACATAGTAATCTGCAAAGATTGGATGCAAATATACCACATAATATTCTGTTGGGGACAAAAGTATCCATGCTTCCAATACATCATGAATTCCCCCATCTAGTCATCTTGCAACTTAGCATAAATTAATGGTTTGAATATACATTGGATGTCCCAAAAAGATACCTGCTGATTCTGAAAGCTCTATGTGAATAGGTGTATGTGTTTGTTAAAAGTGCACCTCCTGAATTAGGGCACTCTGACTCTTCAAAAGCCAGATTCAATGAACTGTGAAGAAAAACAAAGCTGCCAAACCATTCAGCTCTGTGAAAGATTCATGAAGAAATAGCAGTGACATCCAAGTCTCAATGACCCATAGAAAGTCCAAATTCAAACTTGTTGATTTGCATTATAATGCTATATATGGTGTTAGCCTATAAAATGATACAAAATAACCCAATTCCCTTGTTTAAAAGTTGTTTTGAAGGGCAATCTATATAGCCTATTAGGCTAAATATAGATATATATATACCCACCCACCCCCAAATGTGTTGCTCACAATGTTCTTCTCTAGTCACATGAAGATCAGTTAGTAGATGATGGCCATATGATCCAAGGCTCTCTTTTCTTTATTAAAATTTAAGATCACTTAAAGAAGAATAAACTAGATTCCTCACTATACAGGTAAATCTCAACCTACAGCCATTCATTTAATAAAGGTTTGAAGTTATGATGGAGTTTTAAAAAAACATATAGTCCTTGCACTTATGATTATCATGATCATGTGATCAAAATTCAGGCTCTTGGCAATCAGCACTATTTACAACAGTTGCAGTATCCCAGGGTCATGTGATTACCATTTGCAACCGTCTATGATGACCCGGGGCGTGGCACAAAGGCAACATAGCCAGAGAACCAATATGAGTCCCTTTATTAACACCAACTGTGCCCCCAATGTCCTGTTTACTCTCCGGTCTGGAGAAAAACTCTTCCACAAACCTGTTAACAGCCTTTGGCTGAAATTACTCCAGTCCCAATGTTGTAAGCAGAAAATTTCAAACTATAAAGCCAACGTGGCAAGATAAGGTAATTAATCCTGCAGGGCAAGCAAGATAAGGAATTCCAGAAATGAAGTAGCACGGCAGTAAATCAAACCAGTTGGGAGGATGCCAGGAACTCAGATAATGCAGCTAACACAAGATGAACTCGGCATTTGTTCCCGACAACTGCACCTCCCATTTGCCTCTCCTTTAAACTCCATCCCCAAGTGTGCCTTGTGAAGGGAATCGGGGCCTTTTTCTTCCTCTTACACCACGAAACCCACATTGCTCTCTTCTGCGTTCTTCCCTGCATGCCCTAGGATGAAGAAGGGGGTGGGCCTTGGTCTTTATCCCCTCTCCCTTGTTCTACCTCTCCCCTGCACTGCCCAGTCTGACTCTGCCCTTCCCCAGTCTCCTCCACAGACAACGAAGCCAATCTCTCGCCCTCTGTCAGCTGTTCGTCTTCCATCTCAGAATCAGACTCCAATGGAGGCATGACACTGCCCCAGAGGGTTTCTCCCAAGCAAAGTCAATGGGAAACACTTGGTTTGTTTAACGACCTTATGATTCTCTTAACAACCATGGCAAAAAGGTTGTAACATCAGGGGTGACTCATGTAACAACTGCATTGCTTAGTGACAGAGGTTCCAGTCCCAATTGTGGTTGTAAATCAAGGATTACTTGTAATTCAGCAGCCGTACCAAACATCACTGGATATCTGCATCTGATGCTTAATGCTTTAAAAACATGGACTCTCAGAATCCAGAAACATCACTAAGTTCATTGGGAAGGAGGAGACTAAACTCTTCCTGTTCAAAGCTCTCTTCATTGGGTCACTGGAAAGAAGAGGAAAGTGGTAGAATTCGGTTTGTATCCCCACTGTGAAAATCTGAAACGTTAGTAACTTCAGTTCCAGTACTTGTATGTATTATTATAATGAATTCAGCTAACACATCATTCCCACCGCTGTTCAGAGGTGGTATTCAGCAGGTTCTGACCAGGTCTGGAGAGCCGGTAGTGGAAATTTTGAGTAGTTCGAAGAACCATTAAATGCCACCTCTGACTGGCCCTGCCCCCATCTATTCTCTCCCTCCCAAGTCCCAGCTGATTGGGAGGGAATGGGGATTTTGCAGTAACCCTCCCCTGTCATGCCCACCAAGCCACACCCACAAAGTCATGCCATGCCCACAGAACCGGTAGTAAAAAAAAATTGAATCCCACCACTGCCACTGTTGCATGAAGAGACAAAAGGGGGCAGCTCTAACTTTAGGCACAATGAGGTAACTGTATCAACTCAGAAATGCTGTAAGCTGGGGAGGGTCACTATTAAGAGATCTTCTGGCCATCCCTCCTGAACATTCCTTCCTCACAGTCTTCATCTTCTGCTGGTGGACTGATCTGTATGTGGACACATATCTTACACCATATCTAAATTAACCTGCTGCTCTGAGACATAGCAAAAGACACTGCCACTGTGGATGCTTCCATCCTGAATAAAACATGTTTTTATATAGGTTTGTTTTTTGTATATGAAAGGGGAGAGGGGACATAATCTTATCCTTTGCTTAAGCCTAAAAACAGTCTTAGCCAACCCTGAAAATAGGGCTTGCTTTTCTATTACTAGTTTACTACTCAGCTTTGGAGAGTGTACTACAATATGCATACTATGAAGAAATAATGTAGTTATCTTTGAACTTTTTCAGGTTACATACACAGGTATTGTTTAACATCCCAATACCCTTCTGTAACTTTCTCCTTCAGGAATGTTGCTTTTCAAGCAATCAGATAGAATCATGTCAATTCTGATTGAACCTATTGAAGAGTTATTGTAATAACTCTAGAAATGCAGGACATGACTCTTACTTATACAGGTCCAGTACTTCATTGAGATCTGGTGTTCTTACTAGTTCACATTAGCCTACTAAGGTGGAACTGAAAAAAGCCACTTTCAAGCGTAAACATTGAGAAGTTGATTGATCCTTTGCCTCTCCTCACAGCCTGCATTTCTCTCTGTACACACACACACACACACACACACACACACAAACACTTCAGACCTGACCTTGAGACTTCAAACAGGATTTTGTCAAATATTAAAAGTAAGCCGAGGATTCTTTGAGTTTGCCTTGAAATTAGCCAATTCATCATCTTAGCAGTCCCCGCTTGGAAATTATATACTTTCAAATTGTGTTCTGGAAAGTACCTTCCTTTGCAGGACAGGAGGAAAGTAACATGCTAAACAGGTTATCTGGCCAAGCCTTTAAACAGGATTATAAAGAACAGCTTTTCCTCTTAGCTTAACAAAAACTAAAATACTTGAAAAATATTTGATTGCACTTGGCCTCAGTTTTGCGAATTAGTTTCCCCCAGCTGGTTGTAAATCCCCAAGAAATAATAAAATACCCACTACTGACACCACATAACAAATTCATCCAGCAAAAATGAAAACCAGCAGCGAAAGTTCATACTATCAATTCTGGAGTAACATATGTACAAACAAGGGACAATTATACTGCCCTGAAACTTCCACTGACTTCATTGAGATGTCTTGAGTCAATTAGTTTGTGCTTATTTTTATCAATTAACAACCTAAGATTTAAATACAGATTTAAATGTCTAATGCAGATAGTCCTCAACTTACAACAATTCATTTAATGACCATTCAAAGTTATAGCAGCACTGAAAAACACAACTTATGACCGTTTTTCATAGTCATGAACTTTTCAGCATCCCCATAACCATGTGATCAAAATTCAGATGCTTGGCAACTGGTTCATATTTATGACCATTGAGGTGTCTTAAGGTCATGTGATTATCTTTTGCAACCTTCTGACAAGCAAAGTCAATGGGGAAGCTAGATTCACTTAACAGCGGGTTACTAACTTATCAATTGCAGTGATTGACTTAACAACTGTGACAAGAATTGTTGCAAAATGGGGCAAACACAATTAACAAATGTTTCACTTAACAGAAATTTTAGGTTACATTGTGGTCATAAGTCAAGGACTACCTGTATTAGATTTTCTACTTTCTGGGGGAGGGAGCATTTGAGAGTTTCTTCTCATTATTTAGACTCTTAAAATAAGTAAAGTTTTAAAACCTCTCTCTCTCTTACAGAATGGAAATTTAAAAAAGAATATAAAGAGAATGATTATGAAGCAAATAAAATACAGTTTATTATATTTCCAAACAGTAATCTACAGGAAGTAATAATATTGGCAGTTTGCAAGCATAACACTTCTCATTAATTTTGGGACAGGAGAATCTAAGGCACCTGTCAGTGGTTAGGATCTTGCAGGTTTCTTTGTATGTATTCTATTTGTATTTACTTATATTTGTATTAGGCTAAAAAGCCTTGTATTTGCTTAGACTAAAATGCCAATTGGGCAAAGCCATGTGAAGTGAGTGGGTGGCATATTGTAATGTTAACTGAGATTCTTCTATTTGAGTTGAGGTTTATTAAACAAGTTCCATCCAGTCTCCAACCTATCCTTTGCTGGGAAACCTGTTGAGAAGTTGGTCAACTTATAAAGAATCCTAAAAGTAGATTACCTAGATCTTTTCATGATGTCAGACATGAGATGGAAATAGTATTGTTTATGCTAGAATTTTGCTAGGACCTGGAAGAAAAAGTACCAGATCTCTCAACAACATTAAAAATCATTGTCCATTATATTATTGTGGCCCATCTAAAAATACTTGGGGGTGTAAACACTGTTCTTCAATAGTCCAAATCCAACCTGAGTGGCCAATTCCAGTTGCAAACAAGGAGAGAAGCAATCAAGCCTGCTGTTGCTCCACCCCTAATGTGTTCTTCTTAGCTTTAATTTATCAACAAGTCATCTCCAATCGGGTGTTCAGAAACACTGACACTTCTCTTCCCAACTTCCCCACTGACTACATCCTCAAGATGGAGAATGCTCCCCAAAATTCAGGAAATCGGAGTCAGCACACTTAGTTGAGAGGGTTACCTTATTTTCTCATAATAGTGCTTAATATTAAAGCAATTTCTTAAATAACCTGCCCAATCAGTATTAGAATATATATATATTCTATATCCTATATAGTAGGATATTTCCTTTTGATTTAAATGTCCTTTCGGTTATTTTGATTATAATGTTATGACAATGGGGTGGCCTGTAAAACTTGCAACAAATCTTAATACACTTCAGACAACAAAGCTATAATTATCTAAAGTCTTAAAAGACATCTTACTTCATATTCTAGTTTGAAAATAATGTTTGCATGCCATCTATCAAAAAGAAAAGCAACCTCCGGGCCTCCCTCTAAAGATAAAATTCTGTCTAGGGATTAACAGGGACTAGAAAATTAGAAAACTTCCCTGGTCTGCTTCTCCCTCCCCCGTTATAAACCAGTTTCTTCCTTCCACCTCATCCCTCCGGGGAACCAGGAAAGGATTGAAGGAGAAATCCTTACCTCACCCTAGGTCTGGCTAACTAAAAAAAAAAAAAAGGGGGGGGGGGGTAAACAAACACACCTTTGGGAGTCTGTAGCTCAGCCAAGCTGAAATAAGAGGCTAGGAGTTTATGATTGTTAAATGTTTATACCCTGTATTTGCTCTGGGAGGTTGGGGGGGGGGGAGTGGGGAGGGGATGTGGGATTGGGGGGGAGGGATGGAAGGGTAAAGGTATACAATTGTAAAACGTATAAAACTTTTTAATTTAAAAAAATGAAATAAGAGGCTAGGAAGCTACCAGTCAATTCCAGGATTGAAATAAAATTGAACTGTAGCCAAAAGAAGATTAGGTTCCACATAACACATCCCCCCCACCCAGTTAAAAAGAGATAAAACACATGCAAAAAAACCCCTATATGCAATGCTAAGTCAGTTTCCAGCCTTGCCTGTGGGTAACCTCTTCATCCAGGACTCCAGCTAACTCTCCAAAAAAGAAAAAAACTCTTCTGGGCCAGAAGCCTGACAGTCTCTCCCCCCCCCCCGCCCCACTGTATTGGCCCACAGGGATCAGGTGACTCTTCTGGGCACATGGTTGGCTTGTGATTGTATGGGCTCTCTGCTGCCACTACACTAACCTAACAAATGCAATTTTATTTCTAATTATTTTCTATTAACATTATGACTTTAAATTTCCCACTGATAAGACAATATAAGTATGGCCTCACTCAGAACAAATATGTGGAAACTGTACTGAAGAACTGTTAAAATCATACTTCTGTTGTATTCTCCAGAGGAAGGGGCAGTAGAAATGAATATTAATATATTCAGATTGCTATATTTTGATATGGATTTGACTAATCCACTATTAGTCAAAGCCATTAGACTAGAATGGATGCCCACTCCAAATTGCTTTACTGAGGAAAGATTTTCATATCTAAATATGTAATATATTTATAAGCTATAAGAATACTGTCTATGTTTAAACGTGATAAGTAAAATTAGTGTAGAGAAACTTACAGAAAAGTATTTTATTGCGCAGTTCCCTCTGTCTCATTCATTAAATTTGGAGCATGGATGTGAGGGGGTGGATCTTTCTATTTATAACACCTTGTACGTTTCCCCCCACCATTCACTGGATTATTTCACCATTAAAAATCAAATAGATCAAGTTGGAATAACGACATTGTCTTTGACTGGCAAGGTTAAGAGATTAGAAGTCAAAATGACAAACTTAAAAGAAATTACCCAGTCACTATATGGTTTACAAGCCACAATGATTGAGCACATATTGTAGTATGCCATTATAAAAGCATAGTAGTTAAGATTATACCAACAAGAGCCACAATCTAACCATCATTGAATTGCGAGAACTAATGCTCCTTCTCTTCCAGTTTAAGTCAAATAGCAAAGGAGTTTGCTTGAGTTTTCCTCAAATTCTGAAACTAATCTAGTAAATGCACATAAATAATTGCTACACCCTTTGATATTTCCAGTCATTTTTGCTTCATGTTCAGCATGGATTTAATGCATCTCTACCTTCCATAATCCTGCATGTGAGTCTTATCAAATGTATATTGCCAGCACAAGGATATTATATCAGGTACTTACTGACCAAAGAACCTCTATGCCCTTAAAATAACTTACCTTCATTAAAAAAAGAATATTACCTGCTGGATCAGATCAATAGCTTAGTCTACCTTATATAGGTAATCCTCAACTTACAACCAATCATTTAGTGGCCGTTCAAAGTTACGATAGGACTGAAAAAAGTGACTTACAATCAATCCTCAAAGTTACAACTGCTGTAGCATCCTTCTAGTCATGCAATCAAAATTTGGTTGCTTGGCCACCAGCATATATTTACAACAGGTGGGAGCATCCCAAGGTTATGTGATTGCCATTTGCAATCTTCCCAGCCAACCCTCCAATAAGCAAAGTCATAAGGGAAATCTGGATTTGCTTAACAATTCACTTAACACCTGCAGTAATTCACTTAACAATCATGGCAAAAGGGATCATAAAATGGGTGTAATAGTGGTGAAATTCAATTTTTTACTACGGGTTCTGTGGGCGTGGCTTGGTGAGTGTGGTGTGGTGTGGTTTGGTGGGAATGCCTTTGTGGGCGTGGCAGGGGAAGGATATTGCAACATCTCCATTCTCATCCCACTCTGGGGCAGCCAGAAGTGGCATTTTCTGGTTCTCCGAACTACTCAAAATTTCTGCTACCGGTTCTCCAGAACCTGTCAGAACCTGCTGGATTTCACCCCTGGCTGTGACTCATTTAACAACTGCTTTGCTTAGCAAAGAAAATTCTGGTCCCAATTGTGGTCATAATTTGAGGACTACTTATACTGTACCCAAATTTATGCAGCCATTTTAAAAGAACTGAATTAATTTGAAAAGGACAGATTTTAGGGGAGAGCTAAATAGATTCCATTGGCAAGCACTCCATAGTTGGAGTGCAGATTGTAAGATTTTCTTAGACTGAGGCTTTGTAAATAAAGGTCCAGAAGTCATCCCCTGATCTTGATCAGAAACCAAAACTTGCCAGGTAAATCAGTAGTTGCCCTATTAAAAGTTTCAAGGGAATGGCTTGCTCTAATAAGGCCTGTAGATGAATTCAAGATTTAGAAGTTTCTCTATCGAATCCAACCCTACTAAGCTGTATGCTAAGCTTGAAAAGTATGAATATATCCTGGTCTGAATGTAAAGTGAAGTTTGTGTTTCAGCCCAGGTTTATGTATCTGAGTGTTTTTGTGTGCAAATATACCCATTTGCATGTGACACTATGAAAATTTAAGAAAAAGATGAATTGGACTCAGGGGAAAGTGTCTGTGCAATGGAGAAATCCTGGTGTGGCTTCCAGAAGACTTAACCCAGTGTTTCTCAATCTTGGCAAGTATTAAGGAGGCGTGGACAGAGGCTGCCTAGGGAATTGTGGAAGCTGAAGTCAATGCCTCTTAGAGTTGCCAAGATTTGAGAAACACTGCTTTAACCAATAGTCTCCTGTATTCGACATAACTTTGCAACTCTCCTTTCTTGGATTATGAGGTTGCTTAAGAGAAAAGGCAATAAATGTGAATGGATGGAGGGGCTGATTTCCACATCCCAGTTTCACAACTTTTTTTTTTGTAAGATTGTGGGAATGTTTCATATCAAGGGATGTAAAATGATTTAAATCTGTCAACTGCTGTGCTATGGTGTCCACTTCGTATAACATATAATTGGCAGTACAGACCTTTTAAGCATTTGCTGCCAGTGGCTGGAAACGACTTCAAGAATAATACTCTGCATTTGCATCATCCTCCGGATGCATATACATGCAAGAATCCAGAGTCATTCATACACATTTTCAGACATGCCTTAAAGCATTTGGCATCTATAGAAATTGTATATCTGACTAAGACTTCAAAAGATCATTACTCATTAGTTCATGAGAAAGCAATGTAAGTGTCTCAATGCTGATCTCAGAGCAGTTACGTATGATTAAAGTTATGATTTTGTATTTTAGAACAGAAGAAATATATAAATGCTAAGCAAAGGTTCCTTTTTTGAAGAGGCAACTGAACTTTCTGTTTTTTCTTTGAAGGCGTTTCACTTCTCATCCAAGAAACTTCTTCAGCTCTGGCTCTTTTTAAAAAGCCACTTTGATCTAGTGGTTAAGGCACCAGGGGACTGTGAATTATAGTTCTGCCTTATGCATGAAAGTAACCTTGTGCAAGTCACTTTCTGTCAGTCCAACCCACATAATTTGGTTGCTGTTTTGGGGAAAATTGGAAGAGGAGGGAATGTTAGGTATGTTTTGTGCCTTGTTTTATGTATAAAATATATAAAGGGTGTGTGTGTGAGAGAGGGGGGGAGGGAGAGAGAGAGAAAGAGAAAACAAGAGAAAGAAAGAAAGAAAGAAAGAAAGAAAGAAAGAAAATTGTGCTCCAATTTTCTGCATGTCTTTCCCAAAATAAGACCTACTGAATTCTGTGCAGTTCATCTCTGAGGCTGAAATATAAAAGTTACCTAATATAGGCCTTGACATGGGCAATGATAAGCTCTTGTGTACATATTATGTCATAATTATATCATGCAACATTCCATTCTTTCCTCTTTCATTTAACTTAGGCAGATCAAAAGATGGATGCTGTTGCTTTCTCTTTTTTTTTAGTGAACCAGCCACGATAGTGCGATAATGAATGTAGCAACAAATGAAAAAAAAATCTACCTAATTTGTGAACCTATCTTTTATTTTCAATCAACTTGCAGAAAGTAGAAAGAGGCCATCCTAATTTGACATTATGTTGGCAGGCCCGGCAGGCCCAATCAGAAGTGTCTTTCATTGTGCAGAGGAACACAAAGGGCACTCTGTTTGAGCAACTCAAAAAAGAAAGCTAAAATCTTGCAGGCCACTCCCCATGTCAAAGGCTTGATCTGGATGCATGGAGGAGACTTACTGATTACAGAAGCATATAACAATCAATTAATAGAACTTTAACTTTGTTAAATTTCATCAAACTTCTCCTATCCCCTTACTCACTCCCATTGCTTGGCTAGCCTTTCCAAATTTCATTATTCCCAACATTTCTGCATAGAAGAAAGAGGAAAACCTGGAGCCTACATATTTTTTTAAAGTATCCTGCTGGATGGTGACCCCTTTGCATATCTGGGTTAGCTTCATATTTTGCAGGGCATTCTTTAGCCAAAATAAATAAAAATCTTTAGCCAAAATAAAAAGGTGACAGGGTGGCAGATGTCATTTAGGGTATTAGAAAATGATGAGGAGAGAAACGTACGCCTGGAGTACAAATGCCCCATATTCATACAATGGTAAAAATGTGAACAATGGGTATAGTTCCCAGTTGATTGTCCAGTATAGCTTCAAGAATCCTAAATTATTACTGTCAATCTAGTGTGTTTGGTTGTATATTAGATGGCATGGGTTTGTTTGTTTGTTTGAACAACAAGTCTGGTTTTATTATACATTAATTGACTGTTCTTTCCTCCGGAGGTTCCTATTATAAAATCACAGCCTGAAGCACTTCTTTTAAATCTTTAATTGCTTGTCTAAACTGAATTTTCTTAAAGCTCTGCTTACATCTGCACACATAAGGAATTTACCATAAAAGGGGTTGAAAATCCTTGTTGTACTCTCCCTAAAAGAAAAGAAAAAAGCACTCACCCTTTATTAAGGAACAAGTCCTACTAACTAGACAAACCAAAGTAAATAAAACTACAAAAACAAATAAGAAGAACATTCTCACCGAATGTTGTGGAACACTCTGTTAAAAGTATACTTCTGCTTTACCTCCATGGGAAATCCAATTAAGACTTCTTTATTTTAAATCACCTATCAGCAACAATTCAAATTCCCATGCAAACAAGCTGAGATCAAAAACAGTTCCTCCAAATACATTCTTTATTCTATACACAGACATACACAAAACAAACAGTGGATAATTATTTGTCACATTGACACTTTTTGTTCTTGCAGTTCAAATACAATTCTCGAATAATAGTCTCTAGCTGCAGCTGTAGGTATCTCAGCCAGCAGAAAAGTACAGCAAACTTTGAATGAAACCATCTTCTTTGAGGTGGTTTTAAATCTGTCATCTGCCAGACACCAGAAAATGTCCTAATTTCCCCCTTCCCTTTGTTGTTTGGAATATATTTTATGATAAAACAGAACTACCAGTAATCAGAGTATAAAATTCACTGAGTCCAAACACTCTCTGTGGGGATTGGGGGGCTCACTACTTCCTCCTTCTTTGCTTAACAAAGTCCAACTGCTGAATATGACATCACTCCCAAGAGCTTGGGACTTCCAAAACATATGCTGACATGCATTCAGAATAAATGGTCTAAGCAGGAAAGAGGAGAGCGAAGGAGAAACAACACAAGAGGAAAGAAGCAAGAGAAACACAAAATGGAAAGTTTTCATTACCTGATACAGAACAGACTTTCTTTTCCATGCCATGCTTGATTTTGTAATTCCCAGACCAAAAAATAATAATAATAAAAATTGCCCTATTAACAAGAGGGACTGGACGGCTGAGTTGGGAGTCAAATACCTGCTGTGATTCCCACAGCTCCTTCACATGACCTTTCGCAGAGCAGAATTTATCCAAAATGATTGCCCAGAGAGAGGGAGAGGGAGAGAGAAAAAGGGAGAGTACACAGTCTGGCTGGGTTAGTTGTCATGGAGATCATTCTCCCTCACCCTTTCTCTCACACATGCTCCCTTGCTTTCTGCACAGTCTCTCTCTCTCTCTCTTTCTCACACACACACAAGTTATACTGAGCGTCACTGCTTTGGAAGCCACCTATGAACCAGCACTTTTTTTTAATGCAATCTGTCCCTCCTCCCCGATTCCTCTGAAGAAGAAAAAAAAAAGCATTTTAAAAAAAACCCGTGGTCTGTAATTGATTATTACAGATTAGGAGAGATAAAATGTTTTCAGCAAGTGACGTAGTGTAGACAGAAGGGGGCAGGGACAAGCTGCATTGCTAAAACGTATTATGCAATAAAATAGGAGTTGCCTGCTGTTGAGTCACTGAAGGTGCAAGCATATGTGGCCTACGACATGACAAATCTGGCATTTCTAACTTTGACATGGATTGGAAACACAATAGTAAGAATCTCAAGGTTAAAAAAAAAGCTACTGTTGCAGCAAAACGTACCTTATGGCTTAACTCCGGGTTTTTGTTTTTTTTGTGTGTTGTTGTTGTTGTTTTGCAGGGCCCTTAATGTCTGCAGATCTTCCTTGTCATCAAGCCAAATATCCGGTATTCTTTCATCCTTCTGCAGTTAAAAAGAAGTTCAGGAATGAGATCACCTTGTGAGATAGGATGCAATCTTTTCTCTTAAATGTTTTTGTTGCTTCCAGGAGTCAATGTACAATACCACAAATGATAGCATCCCAAGTTCACATCTCTTTGCTTTGGCTACAGCTGGTTGTATTTGTCATTTGTTCAATTAACAAAAAGAAGTGCACCTGGATATGCATGCAACAAATCCCAATGTTGTCGGATTCAGCCACTTAAAACCATTTCATCAGACGTGACCAAAATAAACTCTCTTTCTTTTTTTTAACTCCTCAGTAGACAGCAAATGTGCATCTCTTTGATAAGCTTTCTAGTTTTAAATTTTGTCTTCACCAATGGATTGGTTTTTGTTAAACAGAAACCCTGATATTTGAACATATAGTCAGTACAAAGATTATTAAAGTGGCATAATTACTATTAGTTTGATTTAGTTTTTTTCAGGTATTTCATAGAGTTGTACCCACTACTGACTTGGGTACTAGATACCCTAAGATATACAAGATTCTAGTTCTTTGGATAAGGCTTACTCTCTGAGGAGGAGAAGGAGAAGAACCCTTTCCACTATTAAGATAATCAAGTAAGACTTTGATAGATAACAAGGATAACATAAAACCAGCAAGACTGAAGACCTAGCTCAAATAAAACAATGGGCCCACTCTATCAGGATACACAGCATAAATACACAAAACATATTTTGAAAGCATATTTTAGGTGTAGCAAAACTACAGTTTAAAAGCCTGAAATGTTCCTTTGGAAAAAATAGAAAACAATTAGAAATATAAGTATATATTCACATACACACACATCTGTATAATGTTAAAGGAGCTATTAAATTTATGATTAGTAAAAATACTTGAGATTTCCAAGGTGCGATGTGCTCAGTCAGAAATTCTGAGCAGGAAACTAATGACATGAATTAGCTCTTCAGTTCCTAGGCTTACAACATACTTTTCCAGGAAAGCTCATGACTTTGCTAATTCTTTCATCTTATCAAACAAAGGTGAAATAATATTGAATATAATACTTGAAGATTGGTACATGATGTATACCTTTGCTATTTTTCACCTCCATTGTCTAGTTCTGTTTCCTTCAGGAACCTAGATTAATTTAAAAAGAAAAAAAAACTTGTTGAATTTTACTTGAAGCTCTTCCTTGTTGAAAATAAACCTAAGGACTGAATAGGTCTACAAGACTGGGTTCCCAAAAAGGCCATTATGTGCAGTATTCCCGAGAAAGGGCCACCATAGAAAGTCTATTTCTATAGAGAACATGTATGATGATGATCATCTGCTGTTCAATAATTCTCATATTGGCCAAAGGTGAGACTCTGAACATAGTCATTTTGTTCTATGAGTAGAACCCCCAAATTAAGGGCTGCTTTTTCAGCAGCAGAACAATTTTGGTCATATTCAACATAGGGACTATGCCCAAACTTGATGGATTCTGGACAAAAAGCAACTCTGTCTTGTTAGAATAAAACTTTAGCTTGTTTTGTCCAATTCAGCTCTGGGTAAAAACATCTATTGCATCTCCTCTCCAGCCAGAATGAAGATATACATCTAATTATCTTCTGCCAGGAATCCTGTCACATCCTTGGAGTCTACACAATCAAAAGAATACTGGATAGACAGTCAAATATGTTATCCAATTTATCCCTTATCTCTGCTTTAAAAAAAAATCTAAACTAGAGCAAATGCAAACAACTTTATCAGTAAACTGTCTTGCAAACATGTCTCAGCAGTCTGGGGGTTGGGATTGTGGGGAACATCTCATCTGTCCATTCCTAGTAGGACATTGGCCACTTGCCAGTCAGCATTCACCCATGTAATGTGATAACAAAGAAGTCTTAAATTGATGAATATAAGGATGAGAGCAATCAACCAATGGAACAACCTAAGGATGAATAAATGAATCAACCTAAGGATGAGAGCAATCAATCAGTGGAATAGCTTGTCTTCTGGATGCTCCATCACTGCAGCTTTCAAAAAGAAACTGGATAATCATTTATCTGAAATAAAATAGGGTCTCATGCTCAAGCAGGGGCTTAGACTAGAAGACCATCAAATCGCCCTTCCAACTCTATTATTCTCTACAGGTAGTCCTCGACTTATGACCCCCATTGAGCCCCAAGATTTCTGTTGTTAAGTGAGACATTTGTTAAGTGAATTTTGCCCCATTTTATGACCTTGCTTGCTTCAGCTGTTAAGTGAATCACTGCAGTTGGTAAATTAGCACCCGGGTTGTTTAGTGAATCCGGCTTCCCCACTAACCTTGCTTGCCAGAAGGACGTAAAAGGGGATCTCATGACCCTGGGACACAGCAAAGGTCATAAATATGAACCAGTTACCAAGCATCTGAATTTTGATCATATGCTGAAAAGGTTGTAACTGTGAAAAACAATCATAACTCACCTTTTTCAGTGCCATTGTAACTTTGAACGGTCACTAAATGAACTGTTATAAGTCAAGGGCTACCTGTATAGATACTCCTCGCTTAATTTTTTTTGGGGGGGGATCCTATTATATATATAGCAATAGCAATAGCAGTTTGACTTATATACCGCTTCATAGGGCTTTCAGCCCTCTCTAAGCGGTTTACAGAGTCAGCATATTGCCCCCACAGTCTGGGTCCTCATTTCATCCACCTCGGAAGGATGGAAGGCTGAGTCAACCTTGAGCCGGTGAGATTTGAACCGCTGAACTGCAGATAACAGTCAGCTAAAGTGGCCTGCAGTACTGCACCCTAACCACTGCGCCACCTCGGCTCTCTCTCTCTATATATATATATATATATATATATATATTGAGGCAGCAAGAATGACTGAGGTGAAATGGCAACTTAACAGAAACCTTTATTAACACGCTAACAGCAACTCCAGAACTAGGGAAAAGATCAGTTCCCGCTTGACAGCTTTTATACCCCGAGCTGTCAACAGGAGGGCCAATCAGGATGTGATAATCTTCCCGCTCTGGCTTCGCGGCTTGGCCAATCAGGAATGACTGTGTGCGGACACGTCTCATGAAACAGGGACATAACAGATCCCACGCTTATTATTTTTATAAGTCAGTCAACTGGCAAGCATATCTAATACTCCTTCCTTCTCCTATTTTCTTCACAAAAGCAACCCTCTGGGATGGGATGGGATGGGATGGGATGGGCAGAGAAAGAGTGAATGGCTTTCATAGTTAAGGAGGTGGGACTACAACTCACAGTTTTCTGGCCTGTGCCTTTTCCATTAGACCAAACTGATGTTATTGGAGCTGGAATTTCCAGCACTAAATAATGCTGTCGTAAAGTGCATGTCACATGACCATAACACTTCGCAGCAACAATCCTGGCCATCCTTGTTGCCCTTATCAATGAGAGAACCGTAGGTTGTTAAGCAAAGACTTCACATGAATAGGACTTGCAACTTCCTACCAGCTTCCAATAATCAAAATCAGTGGGGAAGTTGGCAGGAAGTTGCAAGTCCTATTCATGTGAAGTCTTTACTTAGGCGGCTTGCAAGCAGGCCAGTGGACAGGTAAGTATTATGGAGTACATCTGGACAGGAGAAGGGATTCCAAGAGAGTAGTGTCAAAAGAAACAGAAGTTGAATGCAGTGGAATGAATTACTTAAAAAGTTTGTTTGGTAAAATAAGAAAAGATAGGAAAGAAGATGAATTGGAACTTCATGAACGCAAACTAAATATAGATGCAAGTGAATTGTGTCAAAGAAATGCTTTGAGATGTGTTTTCTGCATAGACAATTTGAATGAGAGTCAAATTGAAAAACAAATACAGTATATAAAGGTAAAATAAATGGTTCAGAGAAATCTAGTGGGTCATGGTTGAACCATGACTGAAGAGATCTAGGAAAAAAAGAGAGTGGAAAAGTTTAAACAAAAAGCTATTTCCTTTCTCTTTTCCTAGAACTACTTATTCTCAAAGTGAACAGTGTGATCAATACCAGATATGTATTTATGTTTTACTACCATTTCCATTTATATTTTGTTCCCCCCTTCAAGAACTCAAAAAGACATCTCTCTTTTTCTTCACAACCACCATTATATAGATAGAGGTAAGAATGTGTGACTGGTCATTCAGTGTAGCTCTTTAACTATCATGGCATCCTGCCATCTATCCATATTATAAAAATAAAATAATGTTAATTACACCAGCATCTCGTGCTATAGTATGGAAATACAAAGCATCCTTTTTTTCATGTTATTTGAACTCAAAAGGAATTTCTGCAAGAATTTCCGTTATGGCAGAAACCAATCAAAACCTTTTAAACTTCAAGACAAGGGCTTGGAGACTTCCTGTAAAAGCAACTGGTTTCAATGTTGAAAGCTTTCGGCAATGAAGCCCTACAAACTCAAAGATTTGCATTTGTACTAGGGAAGGAAAGCAGCAAGCTCAACACTCCCCCTCGTGGGAATGAAGCTGTAGCGCAGATGCTAAGTTCTAAAAGATCCCCTATGTTTCTGTTTGATTATTAATTCTGATATTATCACGCGGCCTCAAACCTTTCATACATCATCCAGCACTTTGCTAAGGAAAAAAAGAATACTGAAACTGCCTTTGAACCTTTCCTAACAGCATCTCATTGATTTAGCTTTCAGAGAAGACTGTCACTTAGAATTTCATTCCTCCATGAAATGTCCTGTCGAGTTACTAAAACTCTGCTGTCCCCTTTATTAATCAGAAGTCTACTTGAGTTTCCATTAGCAGCTAACTACTCAACCCCTGACACAAATACTCATCTCAAAATGAAAGGAACAGAAATTATTTTTGCTCTTAGACTGGAATGGGCAAATCTGCAGCCTTTCTAACAACTTTTGCTTTTCGGTAGTTGCAGCCTGTGGCTCTCCTTCCATCCCACCACTGGACTCTAAACTTACTTTGGGCAACTCATAATATAATAATACCTAAAACCCAGCACACCGAAAAAAACTCAGATGAGACTTGGTCACTCATAGTATACAACAACATGGGCAAAGACACATCTGACAAGGGACTCCATCCATTGGGCAGTGTTGGACTTCAGGATTTGGTGATGTGGACTACAAACATAGGTATGATCCCCAAATGCCAGTGCTTGGGTATAACTTTAATGGCCACTGTGCCAGCTGCTAGTTAGGGCAAAGTGGCTTCATCAGGTAGTATGTGACAAGAAGTAGTAAGTTACTAGAGCAAACCTGTGCATTATGACGCAGGGGTATTGCAGGCTAATTTTGCTGACTGCCAGGAATTCAATCCTGACTGGCTCAAGGTTGACTCAGCCTTCCATCCTTCCAGGTTGGTAAAATGATGAGCCAAATTATTGGGGGTGGGGAGCAATATTCTGACTCTGTAAACCGCTTAGAGAGCGCTGTAAAGCAATGTGAAGCGGTATATAAATCTAAGTGCTATTGCTATTGCTATATGAGCCATACCACATCCTATAAACTGCATGCTGCCTTTGGTTCTGCGGAAAATGCTACCTATTCAATGGGCATTGCAGATAGGATACGAGAATGGTGTTGTTTGCTCCAAGCATGAAGAGGCCTGTCTTGGCCCTACTGAAGGCTTCTAGCAGCCTGGTGACAGTCCTGTTTTCCCAGCCTTGGAAGCCCATTGAACTGGATGATACATCACATCAGTCCATGAATTAATGAATAAACAACTGAACAGGTAAAACCGTGCAGTAATGTACTTCATCAAAGCCCATGATTTATAGTACATAGTGTCTGGGTCAATATACCATAGTAAACCAAACAGATTTTATTATGCCTTAGTGCGATGTGCAAAGCTGAGTACTCAGTAGATTGTCTATTAATGTTTGTAATATATGCAGTTTTTTATAGTAGTATCATGGATTATTGTTATATGTCACAAAAAACATGAAAATATTTATGAATAATTAGTAGGCATTTAGGGGAAACCTCGTTACCATTGGAGATTCAGAAAACAACCCGGTTTTCTATCTCTTCCAGTCATGCTCTTGAAAAATATAGTGATTGTCTGTACAGCCACAACTGACTCACTTCCACCTCCTGTCTAGTGATGTTAATCAAACTGAGTCACCTTCACTCATATTTTCTAAGATCTTCTTAGCTTCCACTGTGATTCTTCACTGGTGTTTTAAGGGGACTATAAACAATATTTTGTTGGGTTTAAACAAGGGTGGGTTCGTGCCAGTTCTAACCTCTTCTATAGAAGAGGTTCCACAAATCTACAGTGCCGTTTAGAACTGGTTCCAGCTCCCCCCTCCCCGCTTGTCCGCACATCGTCAAGATGAAGAGCGAGAGGAGGAATTCTGGGAGTTGAAGTCCACAAGTCTTAAAACTGTCAAGTTTGAACACCTCTGGGGGTTTTTTTTTCTAAAGGGTTAGGGGTGCAAGGGTCTTGTAACTTGACAGCTTTAAGATTTGTGTGCTTCAATGTCAGAATTCCTGAGCCAACATGACTGGAAGAGGAATTCTGGGAGTTGAAGTCCACAAGTCTTAAAGCTGTCAAGTTTGAACACCTCTGGGGGTTTTTTTCTAAAGGGTTAAGGGTGCAAGGGTCTTGTAACTTGACAGCTGTCAAGTTTGAACACCCCTTGGGAGTTTTTTCTAAAGGCTTAGGGGTGCAAGGGTCTTGTAACTTGATAGCTTTAAGACTTGCACGCTTCAAATGCCAGAGTTTCTGAGCCAACATTTGGTTGCTAAGCAAGAGCGTTGTTAAGTGAGTTTCACCACATTTTACAAGTTGGTCACGCCTACCCAGTCACATAGCTGGCAAGCCACTCCCACCTAGTCACATGGCTGGCAAGTCACTCCCACAAAGCAGGCCACACCTACAGAAGAGGTTCTAAAATAATTTGAAACCCACCACTGGGTTTAAAGAGGCATCATATCAGGGAAATCAACTCTACTCAAAGCTGATGCCAGGTCAAATATTTTGGATTTCAGTTTCCATATGAAACTTCCAAACTTACAACCACTGTTTTTTTTACTTCCTTGGCTGATAAATCAAATCTGAAGCATTTGCACAGCCTTGCTCTGTGTTGTTAAGACAAGCTGAGACAATGAGACTACTGAGGCAACAGATGTGTCATTTCAAAATACCCTGTTTCTTTGTAAGGCAATTCCAGCAAGATAGCCCAATCCAACTTTGCATTTGTAGGGCAAAGCAACTGTTGAACTGGTACTGTAAAAGAAAAGGCAGTGTCAGTCATGGGCTCATCTGAATCTTCTGAGTCAGAGGCTGAAGAGGCAGACCAGACAGTCAGCTTACAATTAAGCAATTAAGTACCTCCAGCAATTTCAAGAAACAACCTGAGCAGGTAAGGCTCTGAACAGATAATAATGGCTAGATTTGGCAAAAGACCTCAAACTGAAGAACATACCAATAGTAATGAAGGGTTGAGCAAAAGTGATCAGCAGAGGATTTTCAAAGAAGTCAACGATGGCCCCATTAAGCCATATCAGCACCTAGAGCTTTATAAAGCAGCTTTCAGGGCTCTACCTCTGTTTGAAACAATATTCTGGCTTTCGTGTTCAGGCCAACACATGACATTATCTGGTGCTTTATTCCCTAGACTGCTATATAAAGTGTTATCGGAACATTTACAACAACCATTGCAATAGCAGCTTTCAAGTTTGTATCAATCATTATTTCTTATATTAGCTGGCAGAAAACATAATCACCAAACCAGGAGGAATCAAGTGTTTTCTGAATTTGGGAAATTACCCCAAACCCAGTGGTAGATTGTGGTTCCCATTGAAGCTCTGGATCCTGTTACATCAGTCTCCTACTCCCTCCTACTAGCACTGATGATGTTACCTTGCTTGGGTAATGAAACATCTGCAAGAAAATAAGCAATGTCAGAGAGCACCAAAAACCCCTGACTTCAATCCTGAGCTACAAATATTCTCCTCTACTGATCAGTTTAGCTGGTTTGGAAACCAAAAAGTGGCATTTGAGCAAAAAAAATCTGTCCTTTTTCTCAAAATGCATTTTTTTTCCAGACTAGGTAATGGGAAATGGCAGCTGAAGTTGGAAAGTCAGAATCATTAAGGAGTCAGGCAGCTTCAAATATGATGGATAAGTAAATAAATAAAGCAGACACAGCACAGTAGCTTAAAGCAGGGAGAGAAATAAAGGCAAATTAAATAAACATAGGAGAAATGGTATGGAAGAGAGAACAAGCCTTGTTTTGATGCTCTAAATCTCCCACTTTTTAAGAATGTTATACTTAGTGTGCTAAGCCAAAGTTTATTCTTTTGGGAGCCTAGTTTTAGGAAAACACAGTCTGGTGCATTTGTTACTCCTAGATAAACAAGATCTCTTCTGTCTTGCAATCTGTCATGAAAAGGAGTCAGACAAACTGAAAACCAGCAATTGACTCAGGGCATTTTTGCAGGGACTTTTTCACTCTTTCAAACCCACAGTACTTCCCTCATGTCACCCTGTAATGTCCCTCACTACTGACTGCCAAGGAACCTCAGGAGCTAAGGTAACCACAGGAATTAAGCTGGTTAAACTTCTTGGGCACAGCTGCCATTTGCTCACCAAACAGATGTTGTGAGTCCAGGACTCCAAAATTATGAGCCAGTTCTGTGAGAGAGTATGACTCCAACTGAAGACAGCATTTCTTCAGAATGAGATGGCTATTGTATTCAGTGCTACTTCGCCTTGCTGGAATTAAGTTTCAGCCTATTCTTCTCAATCCAGGGACTTATACCCTGTTGGAACATTTTGAGATCACTTGATCAGGGCAAGATGTAAAGATAGCTGTGTCAGTGGATGACTTCACCCAGTTGCTTCATTTAGATGTTGAATAAGAGCAGCGAGAGCTCCAAGCCCTGCAGCATCCATAACTGAGGAACCAAGGTCATGATTTCTCCCCACTATCACCACTGACTGGAACCATTGCAGAAGAGTAGCCCGCATGTAGATCAGGGCTGTCAAACTCGCGGCCCACGTGCCATATGCATCACAGGCTGGCCATGTCCACGCCCAGTTTAGTGAAGGGGAAAAAGTCCTGATGCATCACTTGATGACAAATGTTTGGGACCCCTGATGTAGATTTAGATTTAGATTTAGATTTTAATAGCATTTATAGGCCGCCCTTTTCCCTGAGGGGACTCAGGGCGGCTTACAATAACAAGGAAGGGGAGTGAAGACAAAACATAAAAAGAAATGTGCAATAACTGAAAAATACTAAAAACACAACATTCTCTCAGCATTCGGGAGGGGCGGAAGAGTTTATCCCCAGGCCTGACGGGCTAGCCAGATCTTGAGGGCAAGATGGTAGATGGTTTCAAGGGCTGATGTGAAATCAAGCAACACCTGCAAGGTTTCACTCATCCATTAAGTATGATCAGTGTTGTCTCTGTATCATAGTCCAGGCCTGAAACCAGTCAAAATAATCCATTTCCTTCTGGGTCCTCAACTGTTGCAGCACCATCACTTTCTAAACAATCTTCCCCTCAAAGAGGACTTCTCAAGGACAAGGCACACCACCATCACCTCCTCAAACAAATACTTCTCACCATCCTGACCCTGTCTCCTGTCCTCTCCCTGGAGGCTTTCATCCACCGAAAAAGGCAGAGGTCCAGACTGCAAAGCATATTACGTTGGACCGTACTGCATTTACGTATATGAAGTTGAATAGCTGGATAAGGAGATAACCCAAACCACAGTGACTCTCGGCATCAGAAAGCCGAAAGCGGACTCTTAGTTGCTAAAAGATTGTTCCTCCCTGCTCTAAGATATGAATTGTATTTGTTTTTTTACAGTTCATAGCAGGACACCTTGAACGACTGAAGGAAACTAAACAACAAACACGGTGGAGGAGGCAAATTGTGGAGAGTTATAGAGAGAGGCAAAGGCATGTTGGTAAATGATTTATTAACAGAAACAGGCCAGCAATTCAATAATTTTCAACTAGCTGAGTCTAGAACTAATGCTGCCTTTAGACCAGCTTACTTAGACCAGCAAAAACTTTGGGAAAGACATTTGTGCTACCTACTGTAACAGAATGAGAATTCTGAAAAGAGAAAAATGTATTTTTCCCCTTTCCATTGGTTTGGATTAAATTGTCTAGTCCAGTGATGGCTAACCTTTTTGTCATCACATGCTGAAAGCACGCATGCACACCCATAACACAATGCACGTGCAACCCACACCCGCAGGCATGACCCCCACATGCACTCTGCCAATCACACATGCGTGCACGTGTCCCCTGTGCTCCCCTGCCCCCTTGCACATGCGCACATGACATCCCCACATGCACCCCACCCACATGCATGCGCTTGTGGCTCCCACATATGCCCCACCCCCACACATGCATGCACATCCCCCACCCCTGTGTATGTGCGACAGAGACCTGAAAACCAGCTGTCCGGAGGGAAGCACGCGCGCATGCACAGTGGAATTGAGCTGGGATAACAGCCCGCGTGCCCGCAAAGAGGGCTCTAGTTCATATGCCATATGTTTGTCTAGTCTATTCATGTGGAACTCTGGAATCAGGCGAGTCTTGAGAGTGCTAAAAATGATAGACACAGCTTGTTCAGGCTAATAAAAATAGAACTGCAAGTATAATTAATCCACGAAGTCTTCTCCGATCTAATCCTATTAGTACTGTGTGGCTAGGAACTGTAGTGTTTAAAGTGTATGTTTAAAACTGCAACCTCAGAAACTTTAAGAAGTGTTGTCCTACAATTTCCAGAATTCCCCAGTCAGCACTGAGGAATTCTGGGAATTAAAGTCCAGACCTCTTAACATTGCTGAAATTGAGAAACACTGCTTTAAAGTATGTTTTGTTTTGTTTCTGATCATGATACATAAATAATATTTTAAGAAGGTTCAAATTTGGTCTTTGTCTCATTTAGAGATTGACATTACAAGGTACCCATTCCTAAAGATTTCTGGTAAACCCATCTGGTGTTCAAAGGCAAAAAAAGGTTTTAGCATACTGATTATCAGTTTTCTAAAACAATATTTTGCAAAAACAATAGTGACTGCATAAGGGTGCTGAATATAGTCAATAATGTATTTATTTAGAATACTTTCTGAATTAACTATTTGGATGATACACATTAACTGTGTCTGAAACTTGGTGCAGAAAAGACAGTCACAGCATGCACCAGAAAGATCAATGCTGTAGATCTCATTCAGAGATTGAATCAGAAATTAAGAGATTCAAAGATGGTCTAACTTCAACAATGTCACAAAATAACACTAAACAGAAATATAAACGGGCTGTGGACATTACTAGACTTAGACTTACAATCATAATTGAGACCAAAATTTCTGTTGCTAATGCAAAATTTGTATATTAAGTTTTGTTCCATTTTATGACCTTTCTTGCCACAGTTGTTAAGTGAATCACTGCAGATTTTAGAGTAGTAAGCCAGTTGTTAAGTGAATCTGTTTTTCTGACTGACTTTGCTTGTTAGAAGGTCACAAAAGGTGATCACATGACCCCAGGACACTGCAACTGTCATAAATATGTCAGTTGCCAAGCATCTGAATTTTGATCACATGGGGATGCTGCAAAAGTGTGAAAGTGTGAAAAAGATCATGTTACTTTTTCCAGTGCCCTTGTAACTTTGGTCACTAAATGAACTGTTGTTAAGTCAAGGACTACCTATTATAAAATTACCTGGGGCCGTGTGTGCATTGCATTTTGAGGATTTGGGCATGCGGGCATGCATTTGTGTGCATGTGCACCTTGGGCATTCAGTCCAGAAAAGGTTAGCCATCACTATCCTATACCATTTCAGACAAAAGGTTGTCCAATCTCTTCTTTAAAACTTCCAGTGTTGCAGCATTCACAACTTCCGGAGGCAAGTTCTCCCACTGATTAATTGTTCTGTCAGGAAATTTCTCCTTAGTTCTAAATTGCTTTGTCAAGCAATTAATTATGGCACCCGTTGGAACCCTGAAATGCTTCTCTCCTTGATTAATTTTCACCCATTGCTTCTTGTCTTTGACCCCCTCTTCTTTGGCCAACCCCTGAGATATCAGAACATTGCTACCATATCGCCCCCCAGTCCTTCTTTTCATTAAACTAGACATACCCAATTCCAGCAACCGTTCTTTATGTTTTAGCCTCCAGTCCCCTAATCATCTTTGTTGCTCTTCTGCACTCTTTCTAGAGTCTCCACGTCTTTTCTACATTATAGCGACCAAAACTGAATGCAGTATTCCAAGCGTGGCCTTACCAAGGCATTCTAAAGTGGCATTAACACTTCATGTGATCTTGATTCTATCCCTCTGTTAATGCAGCTTAGAACTGTGTTGGATTTTTTGGCAGCCGCTGGCTCTTATTTAAATGGATGTCCATTAGGACTCTAAGATCCTATTATTGTGACATGTACAGTACCCATGTGCCCACCTGAATTACCTCCTACAAGTGATAGAGTGATGGAGTACAAAAATACCTTGATCCCAAGGGGAATACCATAGCACAAGACCAAATGAGATACAAGACTCTTTTGAAGTCATTACTTTGGATATCAACACTATCTACTGTAGATAAATATTTAAAAATTCATAAAGTTATTAACACAGTGGTAAATATAGTGTTAGGGCACAGAATAAGTGTCAAGATGTAGTGTTAAATCTTATTCCAATCATTGAGATCTATTAAATGATAGCAAACTTTTGATTTACCATGCATGGATATCAATTAAGAAAAAATTCTGGATTGATAACATGCACACATTTTATACACAAATTAATGTGTTAGAAAATATAACTAATATGATGTAGTATGGAAAAGGTTTAATTTATTGTCTAAAAAGTGAGCTGCATTATTTATAATTATTTTTTTTTGTTTTGTGTTTATTATTTGTCCTTTTTCCCTCATTGTTTTTATTTTCATTCAGATTTATAGTGAGGATATTGATTTTTCTTTTCCTTTTTTCCTACAAGAGCCAATTTGTTCAACACCTCAAGGAAGGAAAAACAGTCACAAATCCATAAATTCTATTGCATAGAAAATCAGACTTCCAGTTGTTCAAAAGCACGATATATTTTCATCAAAATATGGTGTCCAAACTTATGGAGTTTGAGAAATATTGGTAGGCACACAATATTTGAATTTGATATATACCGTATATAAAGTATGACATTCCCGTCAACCAAAACGTGGCTGAATATTCCTGATTAAGTACCGTAACTCCATTTGAATGCAGCCAAAATGGACCTTTTAGAAGAAAGCACCTTGTTTGTTTTGTTGCTCTCAAAGAACAAATGTGTAAGTCGCCAGTTACTGGGGAAAAAAAATGTTGGCTGATTCAGGAGCAATTTTCAAGACTTTCTAGAACAGTTAAATTGACTAACATGTGCCATGAAGGCCTTCTATTTAGGCACCTTAAAAGAAGCTGGACAAATTCATGGAGATTCAAAGTATCCGCAGCTACTAATCTTGAAAACACTGTATTACTTCCTGAATTGTAGGCCACTTACCCTATTTAGACTACTAGGGAGAAACATGAGAAGAGGACACTTCATATTTTTAAGCATCCTAGTTCCCCAAAGTATAATAAGGAATGCTGAAGTAGATGGGCCTGAGGCTTCATTTTCTGTTCTGGGGTAAAATGAAGCAGTGGTTGCAATTATTTACTGGAGAGAATATGCATTCTTTTGATCTGTTGTATTCTGAAACTATACCAGTATTGCTAGCTGCACTTTTTTTTCTTTTTGCATATGTTTAACCCAGTCTCCTGAATGCTTCCTGTGGATTTCCATTAAGAGAAATATGATGATTGGTGGATGTGCTGAGGAAGAAAGTCTATGAACTTCAGCAAGAAACAAAGGTCATGTTTTAATAACATTGGTGGGAAAAGATTATTTAGCACAGAGTGATCTTTCAAAGATTTTTGAAGACTGGGTTCATGATTTCCCTAGAGATTAAATTCCAGGAGGAGAATATTCTCTTTGGATTCCAGAAGAAGGTTGAAAATTTTTTCAATTATCCTAAATCAGCAGCAGATGGAGTGAACAGGAAGCATGCTCCACTCCAGAATAGAAGCCTTCCATTTCATTACGTGGAGCATTCAGACATATTACATTCTCTGTTGAAAGCAGCTAAGGGTAATCCAGTTAACTGTTAAACAAATGTCTTTGAGATTAAGGTTGGACTTAAACCAAAGTATGAATTTCTCAACTGGGCTAATTTCATATCAAGGACAGCTAAATGTTCTCTTTACCAACTCCAATAGAACAGATCTGGGTATTATGGAGAAAGTGAAAAATTTCATAGAGTTATCTGGTTTATTCAGAATCGCTTTCTCAGTCTAAGATCAGGTCGTTAATAAAGTTCCCTTTATTGTCCTTCACAGTGCAGCATCATTGCAGAAAGGGATTTCTATAAGAGCACAAGGCTCAACCCCCTCCCTCTCCCTCCCCTTAAATCTTCTCTCATTGGCTTAGGAATAAGCTTCACATGAGAATACTCAAACTTGCAGTACGTTTCTGTGCTACCACATGGATGTTATTCCTGTTCATGTTAACGGACAAATGACTAGAAAAAGGAAACGAGTGCCTTCTTCAAGCATGGGGAACCATTCTTTCTATACAATGAACATACGACTGTGGTTAAAAAAGAAGTATTTTTCTTTTTGAGGGGACTACCTAAGCTAAATAGTAAAAATAGCTGTATTATGGCTATTTTTTCCTACAAAATCAATTTTTCAGAAGAGCATTAATTCCCAAAATATGGATATATTACTTACAACAAGGGTCCCCAACCTGTGGGCTGTAGCCCACTACTGGTCCGCAGCCTTTTCGCAACTGGGCCATGTGAGTGGATAGCTGGTGCATGGCACACATGTGCACAGTCCCACTCACATGAGCATCAACTCGCACGAGCATCATGGGCGCTCAAGGCCTCACGTAAACATCACAAGCGCTTGAGGCCCCACTCGTAAGAGCACTTGTGGCTGCATTCACACCAGCGTCGCAGGCGCTTGGGGCCTCACTTGTGTGTGTGTTGCAGGCACTCATGGCGCCACTCTTGTAAGCAACAAGGGAGCACACACACACACACACACACACACCTGCTCCTCCCACAAAACCATCCCCTCTTTCCTCCCTCCCCTCTCCTGTTCCGGCTGCCAACCCAGAAAAGGTTGGGGGACTCTAACTTACAGTATATAAGAATAGAGAATACTGAAGATTGTGGTTGATTTGTTTTTACATTCTTGTAATTTTTCCACTTTGAGGAGATTCGAATTTATCAGCAGCACCTTTCCTCAACCTGCAGATGGAGTATGCCACTAAATCTTTTGTAAAGAAGTTTTTTTTAACCCATTTATTAATTTATAGTGTTTGTGTATCATCAATTCCTCAATAATTCTGTGGTTTATAAAACTAAAGATATCACTATTAAAACAGAATCAATAGCGCTACATCACAACAAAGCTTTAGTGTCCACTCCCTGTGGAGATTCGAACCCTCACCACCCTCCAGGCCTTCCGCAAAGCCCTTAAAACCTGGCTGTTCCGACAGGCCTGGGGCTAAAGAGCTGTTGCCCCCATCTCGAATGGTATGACTGTTGTGTGTTTTTAAATTATGTATTGTTATGTTTCGTCTTTTTATTTTCTGTCTGTACCCCCCCTTCCCTGATTTGAATTGTGAGCCGCCCTGAGTCCCCTTGGGGAAAAGGGCGGCATATAAATGAAATGAAATGAAATGAAATGAAATGTCCACTTTTGAATATCATTCCCTGGAGATCGTTGCCAGGCCTCATCACTCTCATCGCTAATGGCCCTTCAGCAATAGCTGAAAATGGAAAGTGTATTCACAGAATAAGATAATGCTAATTATGGTTGTTTATACAAGTTTTATGATTATTGCTATTGTTTATATTCTAAATTGTGACATTTTAATTCTACCCTTATTAGTTTTCACTGTATAATGATCTTTCTGTGCACACTTTAATTAAGACGCTTTGACGGTAGTATGCTGTTGTTAACTGCTCACATTTTAATAGCATGTACCGGTAAGTATCATAAATATCTAGCAAACACCAGAAAACAACAAAGATGGGATTTTCTGTATCTCTTCCCTGCTATCTAGTGGCTACTTAAGGTTTTGTAGCACATGTATGGTAGCCCTAAGTTGACAAGACCAAATTTTTCATAGTCAAATTTCCAAAGCCTGAAAATGACAAAACAATAGACAATTGCTTTCAAGGTCCAATCTAATAGGTGAAGACAACGTTCTCTTTCAGAGAAAACACGTCCATAACAGGTTTCTTGTTATCTCCAAGCTGACCTTCCAACTGTTTCATCTCTAATTTCACTCCTACAATGATAACTGTTCCTCAAATCATGAGAAGATCTATCATCCAAAATTCTTGGGAGAATGGAGAAAGGAACTTGCTGGGTGAATTCAAGGCAACTATGAACTTAGGAAGATGCTCTCATTATTTCAATCAATTTCCTCATAATGAATTGCTACTTGTATGCAGTTTATTTCTTGAATATTGCTTTCCCCTTTCTTTGGCTTTAAGCTTCTTTATCAATTCAATTTGTCAATTTAATGGGTTTATATGCCGCCCAATCCCGGGGGGGGGGGACTCAGGGCGGCTTACAAGTACGAATAAAATAACATACAGGGGAAGAACATAAAACAATACAAACATTTTAAAAACACAACATACATTCGGATTATTTGGGGGTTGACCTTTATGCAGTCATTACCCTATTCATACTGCACTGTGCTATAATGTAATTTCTTTTTATAGCATGTTGTGAAAATCCAATCATTATAGTTTATAAATTTTCATTTAAGTCTTAGCATCTTGGAGAAACTGTTTGATGGGATATGGGAATTGGTGAATGTCTCTTTATGCAGCCATACTTTCAATACTTTAAAAAAAGATCAAAAAGAAAAAAAACAGGAGCTGGATTTTTCAGATTTAATTGCCCTCCTGTTCCTACATCCAGGGGTGGCTGCTGGGGGCTCGCACAGGTTCAGGCGATCCTCTAGCTAGAATTCTGACCAGTTTGGCGAATCCCCAAATGCCACCCCTGCTGGCCACACCCTCCCCATCCTGCCCCCCGCACAGAGGCTCAGGGTGGGGAGAAAACCGGCCTACCACGGGTTCTGGAAATCTGGAAATGGGCTTGTTTCCAGCTTCCAGGGGGCCTCCAGAGCCTGGGGGAAGCAGTTTTTACCCTCCCAGAGGCTCAAGGAAAGCCTCCATAGTCTGGGGAGGATGAAAAATGCCCTCCTGACTAGGCCCTGCCTACCATGGCCACGCCCACCCAGCAACGGGGCAGCGAACCCATTGCTGCCATTTTTGAAGCCCATCCCTGCCTACATCGCTTATCATCTCACCTAGCAAGACCTCAGCTGTATTAGATGTAACATATCTTATCACATGCTTAAAAGTAAAAGCATCCCAGCCACTGCAGTATCACCAAAAGTGGGCATCTAAATCAGAACCAGAGTTGAGGATTTAACAATTTTGCCCTCTAAGAAACAACTTTCTGGCAAGTGGAACATTAATTGGAAGTGTTTATCGCTGAGTTGCAATCTCATGTGTTTAAGGAAAGATCATTATCCCCAACTTGGCAATGTAGCTTGGAAAATATTAGCAGCAGACCCAAGTCTTCATCTTATTTCATGTCACCAACTGCTATGAAGCAAACTGAGGAAAGCTATAAGCAATGCAAATTTATCAATGTTAAAAAACAGAAAAAAGATAAACTAAATGAGGAAAACAAAGGTTTTTTTACATACTATTTCTTAAACCCTGACTCTCATAAATATTGTGCAGTATACAATGTATTGTGTTTGTTTATTTTTAATAGATATTCTTCCAGTCATTAGCCCTTGTTCCAGAAACAGAGCAATCTAAAGCAAATATCACACATACACACGTTATATCAGTTATCAAAGAATCCAAAATAAAACCAGAAGTACAGCAAATCTTGGGGGGAAAAGTGTGAGAATTGGACACTGACTATCTATACCAAGCACATTGGATTGCTGAAGGAGCAGACTGCTTCTTTTGTTTCAAGTTGTATCTAGGACAGCATCAGATGTGGTGGAATTATTCCACCCAGAATTGTCCATTAGCTAGGCCAATTAAAATTCAGGATGCTATAGTCCCCATGCGAAGGATGCTATGTTAGAAAAGACTGCCCTAGGATTTGATGCAGAGGTGGTATTCAGCAGGTTCTTACCAGATCTGGAGAACCAGTAGTGGAAATTTGGAGTAGTTCAGAGAACCAGTAAATACCACCTCTGACTGGCCTCACCCACATCTATTCTCTGCCTCCTGAGTCCCAGCTGATTGGGAGGAAATGGGAATTTTGCCATAACCTTCCCCTGGAGTGGGGAGGCAATGGAGATTTTATAGTATCCTTCCCCTGCCACACCCACCAAGCCATGCCACACCCACCAAGCCACGCCCACAGAACCAGTAGTAAAAAAAATTGAATCCCACCACTGATTTGATCCTTTCCTGTAGCGCACACAGGTAGCACAGGTATTTATTTATTTATTTATTTATTAGACTTATATAGCGCTTCATAGGGCTGAATTTTTTTTTTATAGCAAATTGAGTCAACAATTTGCCCCCACAGTCCGGGTCCTTATTTCACCCACCTCGGAAGGATGGAAGGCTGAGTCGACCTTGAGCCGGTGAGATTTGAACCGCTGAACTGCAGATCACAGTCAGCTAAAGTGGCCTGCAGTACTGCACCCTAACCACTGCGCCACCTCGGCATTCCGCCACCAAGGTATTCATTGTTGAACTATAAAACCATAAAAATATGTATAACTCTCCTGAGGATTTTTACATATATGAATGACAATCTTTTGACAACACAAATTCTCCATCCTCGGCTACTGTTGACATAAGACAGAGGAAGGCAGAATTAATGCCAAGAATTCTTTCTTACTCTTGTACAGCCAGTGCGGTATTATTTTAGCTTCCTATTCAATAAATATAAGGTGCATTAGAGCAATTGGGAAAGATGGAAGCTGGAGTGACACTTAATTCCTGCTATCCTCTCTACCCTATTTGACAAGTATCAGAATCAACGTAGGCAAGTACTCACAAGCAGAAATAGTGATAAAGAATGTGCCGGTATTGTGTTCTCCCTGAAGCTCCTTTGTGCTGGTACAGCACTAGTGTGAGTTAACATTCAGTTAATGGGATGACTCCAATGCGGTAATAGGAGAAAAACAGCCTGTTTCCCAAGTTTTCTCTCCCAAAGAAATATAAACATACGCTATGGAAATGCTCAGGATGTGACCATTTCTCCAAGGACACTGCTACGGAGTACAGATATGTCGAAGTCTTCATTGGATAATTTAACAACAAATCATTTGGATCAAATTAATTCAAAATAAGAATATCCTCTTTGAAGAGGGAGGGAGGAAAAAAGGGGGGGGCTTTCTGATCCAAGTTCAATAAACTTGGGAAGAATAAGTAATCTCTTTGTTAACCTAATAGGAATTAAAATCTTTATGTTGATTGTAACTGGAGCCAAACTTTTATATGTGTCCAACATATTTATATTTGACTATGAATGCATCAAGGCAAATGATAGAATAGCCAATGGCCAGAAGACTTCATTCAAGTCCATAATGAATTACAGCAAGTCACATAGTTATGCCCATCTTTAAATAATCTTCTTGAAAAAGGAAAAGAAGGGTACTCTATATGTACTCAAAAGTAGTGGGGGGAGAGAGTAACTACCATGGAAATAAATAATACAGTTCTGAGGCTTGGATGTTCCTGGTGCAATTGTGATTCCACAGTTATAGTCTACAAATGCCGAGAGTAGTTATGCAAAGCTAATCAGAGAAAAAAGAGAGATGCCTTGAGCTTCAGCCTTGAATTTTGTGCTTGTGCATACTCCTTCCTCCATGGCATAAAAATGAAATTAGATAACGGAGAAAAATAAGGAAGATGATGATAGGAAAAACAATCTCTTCTGTTGGCAATTTATTCAATGTGCCCACTTAAGAATACAACTCCATCAGTGGGTCAAAGCCATTCCACTGCCAGAATTAAATCCAATGTTTTCAGTGTTACTTCTGTTGCTTGACCCAGGCACACTGACAGCATGCTTTAAAGTTGAAAAAGGTCATTTTAAACAGTCCTTCATTCTCTTTGGCAGAGGCAATTGATTTGTCTTCCAGTGCATCAATTGATTTGTAGTTGGCAAAGGTGGCTGGGAGAAATGTACTTGTGGCGCAGTGGCTGGATGATATATTGTCATCTCCTTGGGTGGGGAAGGCAAAGGTATGGTAGAAGGTAAGGAGCATCATTCCCACTCTCCATAGTACAAGAAAGAACATAATGCGGAATCAAATTAGCCACATCTGGAAAGACCAAAACCCAAGGTTTGAAGAAGGAATTGGTGTCTAACCAGAACTTGCTATCAATGTATTCAATGCCTCTATTGGTAGGGCCTCGAATGGTCTTTACTAATAGTGTGAACAGGTAGCTGAGATGAGCACTGTCCCACACCAGAAAAGGTTTGAAGGTTTGAAGGTTTATTTTATTTATATGCCGCCCTATTCCCTGAGGGACTCAGGGCAGCTCACAAACCCAAGAGGGGGGGAGGTAAACACAAAGAAACTACAACAGAAAAGGTACAGGGGAATTTAAAAGACAACAGTCACACGATTCGAGAGGGGAAGGGAACTCATCAACCCCAGGCCTGCCGACACAGCCAGGTTTTAACGGCTTTTCGGAAAGCCTGGAGAGAGGTGAGGGTCCGAATCTCTGTGGGGAGCTCGTTCCAAAGGGCCAGAGCAGCCACAGAGTAGGCACTCCCCCGGGTAGTAGCCAGATGACATTGGCCAGTAGATGGAACCCGGAGGAGGCCTAATCTGTGGGATCTAATGGGCCTTTGGGAGGTAATTGGCAGCAGGCGGTCTCTCAAGTACCCAGGTCCAATACCATGAACGGCTTTATAAGTGACGACTAGCACCTTGAAGCATATCCGGAGACCAATCGGTAACCAGTGCAGCTCGCGGAGGATAGGTGTAACGTGGGTGTACCGAGGTTCACCCACAATCGCTCGCGCGGCTGCATTCTGGACGAGCTGAAGTCTCTGAATGCTCTTCAAGGGCTGCCCCATGTAGAGCACATTGCAGTAGTCCAGTCTTGAGGTCACAAGGGCACGAGTGAGTGTTGCGAGTGCCTCCCGGTTCAGGTAGGGACGCAATTGGTGCACCAGGTGAACCTGGGCAAATGCCCCCCTGGTCACAGCCGACAAATGATGTTCTAAGGTCAGCTATGGGTCCAGGAGGACTCCCAAATTGCGAACTCTGTCTGAGGGGCGTAGAATTTCACCCCCCAGCCTGAGTGATGGAATGCTTAGCCAATTTTTGGGAGGGAAACACAGCAGCCACTCTGTCTTGTCTGGATTGAGCGCAAGCTTGTTTACCCCCATCCAGACCCTGACAGCCTCCAGGCACTGGCACATCATGTCAACCGCTTCACTGAGTTGGCACGGGGTGGACAGATACAACTGGGTATCGTCCGCATACTTGTGGTCTTCTCCGGCATCCTCTGGAGCAGCTGCTTGACTTCACCGGCTGTCATAAACCCCCAATACCAGCCGGATTCTTGCAGAAATAACAACGTTCTGGCAATGCACAGATGATGCCTTTCTGGGTCTTGTGTTTGAGGTGAGTTGCTTTCAAGCCTGGGCATCAGCAAGGGATGCTGGGTGACCTGCTCCCACATGTTCACTGCAAAGTCTTCAGCCTTGGAAGCTTCACCTCTGCTACCAAAGGATAGGATCTATTATCCACTGTCACTGTGTAGCTTTATTCTGTCAGAACCAATTACTGTACTTATTGGGCTGGCATTTCAGCTCAGGTAATTTATTATGCATGACTTTGTGCAATACAAGTAGTCCTCAATTTACAACCACAATTGAGCCCAAAGTTTCCATTGCTAGGTGAGACATTTTAGTGAATTCATTTTGTTATCTTTTCTTTGCACATTTGTTAAGTGAAACATTGCAGTTGTTAAGTTAGTAATGTGGTTGTTAAGTGAATCTGGATTCCCCATTGACTTTGCTCATCATGTGATCCCCTTTGGGGAAGTTTAGGACACTGCAACTGTCGTAAACACGAACCAGTTGCCAAGCGCCTGAATTTTGATCACATGACCATGGGAATGCTGCAATGGTTGTGTGAAAAATAGTTATGAGTCACTTTTTTCAGTGTCATTGTAATTTTGAACAGTCACTAAGTGAATTGTTGTAAATCGAGGGGCATCTGTATATACATTTTTTTCTTTCACCAAGTATATGTTATATGTTTCCAGTTCCTGATATTACAGTACCCAAGCAGAACGAATGTGCTACAATGAGCCCTGATTAAGAGAAACTCATCACAATTACCTTTTCGTTTTTTCCCAGTTTTCCATACTAATTTGGAAGGGACTGAAGTTCAAGAACAAAATGAGGTAGGAGAAAAGTGGAAGGTAAATCCAAGGCAGGATAAGAGGTTTTATTTGTACACACACTTTTCACTTCCAAAATAAGGGTTTTTTTTAATATCTAAAACTTCCTTTATTCCTATGTTAAAGCTAATCTATCACCAATTTTCATTTGGACCATTTTCCCCGAGATTCAACTATTTCCTCCTTTCTTCCTTCCATCTTTTCTTGTTTCTTTCATTCTTTGGATTGTTAGGAAGTGTGTGAGTTTGTGTGTGTGTGTGTCATTCTTGCTGCACAATCACTCTGCATATCAGAAATGCTGTTTTGTAAATAAAAAAGTCCCTCCCCCAAAAAACAACACTCCAAATACACAGGCCATAAAGCAATAGTATGCAGTTACAGTCTGATATTCGTGTAAATTTAACACTGTCTGCATTCCTACCAATTTGACAGCTTCCTTGGTAAGCCACAATCCTAACTTACCAGACGTGGTAGATGCAATCAGCATTTTGACTGATCTGGTCTTCTTTTACCAGAATATTTGATCAAGTGCCAAAGTTGAATTATTCAAATTTGCTGATTGTATTTTTCCATTTCCTGAAGGTTAGCCCAAAGGTTTGGTGGCAAGTGATGAAGTGTGCATATGTTTGGCTGAAATACAAACAGAAGACTTTCTTCTCTGATGTTATTTGCCTTATCAGACAAATAGTTTACTATGCCAATGCATTTCAAAGCAGATCATTTGCAGTTCCTGCCTCATATCAGAACTGAATAGACACATTTACACTAGAAGAGGGAGCTTCACCAAATTCAGTGGGAATTATTCCCAGAGAGTGTGGGCAAATTTACACTTGAAGTCTGTAATCCCATATCCATTTATTTTGGAGTAAGCTCCACTGAACTCTGGAACGTACTTAAAATGTTGTACACTATGGAGAAACTGAAAAGAGATTTTTTTTTGTTACATTCATAATAAACACCCATTCAGTGAAGAGCAGTGGCCAACTTGGGAAAGATAACAGGAAATACTTCTTTATTCATATATCACATGTGGATTTCATTTCTTTGCCACAAGCTGCAATGATAAACACCAACAAGGAGAGTTTTTAAAAAATGTATTGACTCACAGAGAACAAAAACACCAGTTATCTGCTAGCATTGTTGGTCAAATGCTACCTTCAATATTACATATGTTTATATTATATACTTGCCTTGAGCTGCAAGATGGGTGACAGATACATTTAATAAATACAGGTAAGTCTCTCACTTACAACAGTTTGTTTAGTGACCATTAAAAATTACAATGGCACTGAAAAGTCACTTAATGTCCATTTTTCACACTTACAACTGTTGCAGCATCCCCCTTGGTCACATGATCAAAATTCAGACACCTGGTAATTGACTCATACATATGACAGTTGCGGTGTCCTGGGGTCATGGGATCACATTTTGCAAACCTCTGATAAGCAAAGTCAATGGAGAATCCAGACTCACTTAACAGCCGTGCTATTAATTTAAAAACTGCAGTGATTCACTTAACAATTGTGACAAGAAAAGTTATAAAATGGGGCAAAATTTACTTTACAAATGTCTTGCTTAGCAACAAAAAATTGGGTTCAATGAGGTCCTAACTCAAGAACTATCTGTAACGTTTTACTGATTTATTAACTGAATGGAACAGGGTACAGTCTTGTCTACTTTGGGCTTACAGTGCCTAGACAGAGAACACAAGCACATTCAGAATATCTCAGCTTGTTTTTTCCCATCAGACTGCTCACCACTACTTCAACGATGGTCTGAGAAAATAGAGGGAAACGCTTTTGTAAACTAACTCAGACTAAAACTGCATTCAGCAAGAAAAAGAGCAGTTGTGGGGAAAGCAACATTGCCAATTGGTAGTTGATTAGTTTTCTATATAAGTTTCGCTGCAAAGGCAAATTACATTTAAGGCACTTTCAGATGATGACATTTTCTGCCACAAATCTTTTTAGTTGCAATACAAAACCCAGATAATACTGCCTGGGGGTCTTCCAACCCCAGCAGAAATTGGGAGTCTGTAAGGACACCATCTGTTAACCAGCATTCTGCCCCCTTCTTATCTCCAAGTGGAGAAAACCCAAAGATCCTTGTTAGTATTTATGTTACCATTCTTTAGAGCCCTTTCCTATGCAGCAGGCTGGTGCAGATCTACCAAGAACAGTAAATTTGGGTTCCATAGCAAGCCCATGTTTTGCACTATGGCAGGAAGCTGGGAGGTGGGCCAAGTTGGGCTTTCACCCAATAAGAATCCAGGTGGTCCCACTATTGGCAAGAAATATAACTCAGTTGTTTGGGGGAAAGCTTTCCCTGTTACTAGCACAGACACCCAAATGACATAAGAGAGGAAAATAACACATTTGCAAGGTGCTGGCAGTATTATCCATGAAATACCTCATCCTAATTATTTGTCATATCAGAACCCTCATTCTGACACACTCCAAGATTTAAAAATGATACCCATGTTCTGTTTTAACGTTATCTCTTTCTTCCCCCTGAAAAAAAAAACCCTTAAAGGTGAGCCTAATCATTAACTTGCTTTGCTAAATGAAAAAGATTTTCCTAATATTTCCGTTACTAACCACTGGTTGGAATCAAGGGCAAGATGAAAAAAACTGACCGTGGGAAATTGGGACATTAAAAACAAGAGAGCGAGGGAGACGTGGGGGAACAATCAGATTTGGTAATATTATCATGACATTCTGCTATTCTTGAGTTCTTCTGTTTTGCCTTCTGTTTTCCTACAAGGAGGGTGACCTTGGATATGGCTCATATTGAGCAGTAGAAAAAATGTTGCTTGATAAGGCTTGGTTGCTGTTTTAGATAAACTGGAATTACTAAAATAATTTATTAAAAAGGGCAAATTATTTCAAAACGATTCCATTCAATATTATTATCCCCTTTAGCCACAAGATAAAACAATTAGAAAGAAAAGAGAAAGTTAAAACACATAAAAAGCAAATAAGCCTTTACATATGTCTCATTTTCCACTATGAGTTCCCCTGCAGAATCTTGGTGCAAAATAAGTTCAGCAAGCAGGAATTCACTGTAGAAGTTATCCAATTAACCAGGACCTATTGCTAAAGTTGGATTTCAGAATATTTTTGTAATTTACCGGTACAGGGAGAACTGAAAAGTATGTGACAGACACAATAATGGATTGTGGATGCTTCTTATTTAAAATATATACACTGTAATTTAAAAACTTATATCTGGGTGATACAACCTGTGCCCTCTGGTTCCAGTAGGAGCCCCAAACAGTCTACAGTGAATACTCAGTGCAACATGTAAAAATGTTGAATACATAGAAGCAATCTTATTAACAGTAATTAAATTAAATTTAAATTAAAGTTTCGGTTAGTTTCATGTTGGTTCTCCCTACTTTTTAAAGATTCTAATCGTCTTATTTTTTGGTGTGCAGATTCTGGCATGCCATAAACAGGAAAAGTGTGTCCCTCTCTTACAAAAGATGGTACAAGCAAAAATCATAGAGAAGATGCTCAGTAGCTGACTAGACAGCCAATCTAAAATATATGCAATAGAAGAGTACTTCAGTAGCGTAACCCTAAGAAAAGTAGTTTTGTACATTTAATATCCTGATATTATTGAGGCTTTAAACATCCAAAGTCAATATAAAAGTATGCTATGCAATCATGATAAGGTAAAGGTAAAGGTTCCCCTCACACATATGTGCTAGTCGTTCCTGACTCTAAGGGGCGGTGCTCATCTCCATTTCCAATCTGGGTCTTCATTTTACTGACCTCGGAAGGATGGAAGACTGAATTAACCTCGATCCTCATCCAACTCCAAGCTGTAGACAGAGTTAGTCTGCAATACTACATTCTGACCACTATGCCACCAGGGCTCAATGCACAATATAATCTATTTACAGACACCCATATATCTTCCCCAAACATATAACTTCATATAGCCAACCAGTTCCTCATTCACACATACACCATGCATCTTTAGTTCTCTACAAACACTGGGTCTGCACATGCAAACACTGAAAGTATGCTAAAGCTCAGTACTCACAGTGGAAATTTCACCTCCGATATCCACATACATCCCGTGTCTCCCCAGCCTTTCCCATTGAGTGCCAATGTCTGGAGGGAGTTTCAAGTCGTTTGGCTGATGTACTGTACTTACTGACCTCAATAAGATGGGAAACCCTGAAAAAAAGCAGAATTCCTAACTACAGAAAGTACTCAATATATAAAAGTCTACAGAGAACTGAGTGGATACAGGTGCTGAGATGGGCCTTATGTTTCAATGCCTCAAAATATTAAAAAAATATATAAATATAAATACACAGAGAGAGAGACCAAACACAACTAGAGAGCTTCTATCACCCATTTTCTCTCTCCTTTTCCCCCCTTCCTTTCTATTCTTTCCATCATCCTATTTTTCTGTCTTCCCTTTTTGAAAACTAAGAAGAGTCTGCTTTTCTAGAACTTCACAACTCAAATGAAAAATGAATACTAAAACAGATTTTTAAGATACCACAACATGTACAAAAAATCACTTAGTTTTCAATATTGTGTAGTTTGCACAATATACCAAGATTAACATACTGGTTCATGCCCATATAGCAGAAAAGTACCTATTGTAACTTGTTATCAGTTTTTGCATCCTACAAGATGCAGGGAGAATTCCATGTCTGTTGCAGGACATTCACTCTGCAGTGATTAAAAAATAGTGTCAAAGCACTGCAAACTAGAGAAATCTCCAGAATTAGGCTTCCCCAAAGAATCAGCTTCTATTCTTTTGGCTCTCAACCAGATTTGCATATTGCTTCTTATACAGTATTTTGATCTCCATTTAGAGAAAAAACTTCACCTTCCACATAGCATGGAGCTCAGCTGTCACCATAAATCACTAAAAGATCCTGGGTTTTTGCATACAATATTCCCATATTTGGTGGAAGCATTATGCGCTGCTAGAATCTAAAACTGAAATAGATGTATTTCCTCTTTCTGGAACACACACACACACGGGAAAAAATAGGATCATATCTAACTGCCCAATAGATTCTCAACAAATGGTTGTAGTGTTGACGTGTTTTCACTCTGATCCAACCATGAGCTCCACCAAGATGCTCCACTTAACTCTATTTGTCTAACTTCTACCCACTTGCCATTCAGCATTCCTTACTTGTTTTATCATTCCTAATGGATCTCAGATACTTCCATTCAGAGGATGTCTGATCTTTTCTCTTTCTAGTCTTTGCTCTTCCACAATGAGCTACAGGGAGAATTGCAACAGAATGATGGCACTTTAGGGATTTAATATCTTCATGTGTACACCCACTCAAGTCATGATGTTCTGGCCATACAACAGACATGACATAATCTATTGAGGACAATGTTATCTCCACCCCCTTTCCCGTCCTTCACATTGCACAACTCCTGCAACTGACATTTTGAACAGGAAATGTCTTAGTATCTTCTTAGTATTAAGTGTGCCTGTTGTTGTTTTAAGTACAGAACCTCAGGAATGTAAAAAGAATTCAATATGCCTGCAACTCTGGTCAAAAGCTTAACTTGCATCCTAATAAATAGAATTAGAGATTGGATATAGGTCCTATCGATTTCTCCTAGAAATGAACAATTTCACACTTTGAAATGAGATAATCATCTGATGACTAAATTTCTTTCTTATTATAGTAATAGAGAGAAAAAGTCACTTAATTTTTTCTCAAACAAAAAAAGAGTTTGAACTCAGGATGAGTAGTTGAAATGTATACATCAGTACTGATAGTAAGTTCCACTGGTTTGAATGCAATATACTCATTGAGTCATTCATAGAACATAATCTAAGAAATCATTGCAGGAAGCAGTTAATTTAAGGATGAGAAGCATTTGATCACAGAAAAAGCAAAGCCACCCTGGAAACGCAGACAATGGCATTCCCAGCATTTCCTAACTTCCCAGTGGCAAATTCTTTTATGATGTCCCACTGCAGCATTATTCTTCCCACATATGCAAAGAAATTGCTAGGCACTCTGCTGCTCTCCTTGTTAACAAAAGGATGGAAAACGTAGTGGAAAAACATAGTGGCAAAGAGGCAAGAAAATTAGATAAAGGCATAGGAGATTATTGTTAAAAGAAGTTTCACAGGAAATTTCTCTCAAATATGAAGCTCTTTTTTCTTTTCCCCTTCAACAAACTGTAATATTGTCTCCTTCTACACCACAACTTATGTTGTTTTATTTTGTTGTGTCCTAATTTCACTTTTCTTCATTGTTGCTTTCTTCCCCATTCCTTCTGTTTTTGGAGGTCAGCGCTCCTTGTGAAAACTTCCTGGCAAATCCATCTGGCTTCATGCCTTTCATCTCTCCAGAAACACCAATATTTAATGCTTAATTTCCAATGTGGCAATCTCACAATTATCAAGATGGATTTAGAACAGCAAAATATAGAATTATAGCTCTAACTTCTAACTTTGAAAATCTGGAGAAGCAGATAATAATAAAACAACCCTAATATCCCTTAGCTGTTTCCATTCAACATGTGAAATCATAATATGATGTTCTTGCTGCGGTTTTTCCTGCTGAAGATAAGCATTTTAGCTTCTAACCAGAGGTGGCATTCTACCAGTTCGGACCAGTTCACTCAAACCAGTAGCGGAAATCATGGGTGGGCCCGTCCAACCACCCCGGCTTTATGGAATCCCATTTAGGCCTTTTAGCAAAAAGCGCATGTGCAGAAGGCTTAGCACATGCGTGGAGGTGGCACATATGAGCAAATCCGCACATGCACGCACATGCTCATATTTGTGATCTGGTAGGAAAGGTAAATAAGTAAGTACCACCCTTGCTTCTAACCTTTGGTTTGTGACATAGAATGTTGTGTGAATCCACTTTATTCAGTAAACTATGGTGAAGTAAAGCATCAATTAGCATATTGTGTGAACTCAACCATAATATTACTAGAATGTTTTTATTATTATTATTACAGAGGTAAGATACCATAATATTAACTGTATATTTTTGGAGTTGGTTTTTTAAAAAAATCTTCCTTGGGATTTTTCCAATCAGATACCATTATAGGTAGTCCTCACCATACAACCATAATTGTGGCCCGTATTTCTGTTGCTAAGCAGGAGATGGTTGTTAAGTGAGTCATGCCCAATTTTACAGCCTTTTTGCAATAGTTGGTAAGACAGCTTCAGTGTTAAGCAACTCATGTAGCCATTAAGTAACTCTGGCTTCCCTCATTGATTCTGCTTGTTGAAACCGGCTGGGAAGGTCACAAATGGCAATTATATGACCACAGATTGCTGCAATTATCACAAATATATTCTGTTTGCCAAGCGCCTTCATGTAACCCAGAGATGCTATGATGGTCATAAGTGCAAGGACTGGTTTTAGGTTGCTTACAGCCCATTTATGCAGCTTCAGGCTAAAACAAGCTTCATTGGGTTAAAAAAGCACAATGCCAACAGAATTAAATGCTTAGAGTTGTCATGTTTTCTTCAGCTGGTTTGAAACTGCAGTGCCGGCATGTTCATCTATTGAGCATAGAGAGGATTATTTCCGAATATGTATCCTTGAGACTGGGTGCAGCTCTTGGGATACAGCCTTAGATTTTCTAGGTAAAACATTTTGTGCCTTTCAGGCAGTACTGAGAACAGAAGCAGCTTCCAGTGCTGTTCTTGTTTTACAATTGAGTTTCCCAGCACCAAGATAGGTAAAAGGTCTTTCATACTCCTTCTGCTCCTCCAAATTATAGGCCTTTCTAGCCTCTGAGAACAAGAGCAAAAAGGGCTGCAGAGGCGTATGGTTGGAAACAAGAAACTAGCTGTGGTTAGACTAAAGATTCCTACACCATGGGTGTCCAAACTTTTGGCTTGCCTGGGACGCATTAAGTGAAGAAGAATTGTCTTGGGCCACATATAAAATATATAATATAGTTTAGTGTATATAAATCACATAATAATGTTACATTTATAGTCTTGTGGGGTTGCATTACTAGCTGTCCAGTGTCACATGCAGCGGATATGCCCGTCCTACACAATAGGATTGGGTCCTAATTGCAGTACCCAAGATCTTACTCAGACTAGATCACTATTTAATCAGCTTCCACCAACAACCATCTAGCTTCACCTTCCGATCTTGTTTATGTTAGGGGGAGGGTTATGAAGGATTTTATGAATAAAACTGACGCTTTAAACTTTAAAATACTAATTTTACACTTTAAGGAATGGTACTTCTTCTGTAGAAGTGAATTCACTGTCTGCTATAATGGAATGGCAGTTCCCTGCGTGGCACGACAAAACCGCGCTTGACTAAAGTGCGCCCGATTAAACCGCGTCGCTGACGTCATCAAAGGGCGACAACAGCGAGCGCGGAGAAAGAAGGGCGCTTTAAATAGCGCTTTGAAAGCAAGCCGATTCAAGTTAAGGTAAGGGTTAGGTTTAGGGTTAGGTTTAGGTTAAGGGTTAGGGTTAGGTTTAGGGTTAGGTTTAGGGTTAGGTTAAGGGTTAGGATTAGGTTTAGGTTAAGGGTTAGGTTTAGGGTTAGGTTTAGGATTAGGTTTAGGGGGGTTAGGTTTAGGTTTAGGGGTTAATTTTAGGTTTAGCGTTTACAGTGTGCTTCTGTCTCCACGCTGTTGTCACCCTGTGATGACGTCAGCTACGCGGTTTCGTCGAGCGCGCTTTAGTCAAACGCGGTTTTGTGGTGGAACCAGTTCCCTGTGAATGGCAAGGAAGTAATGCTTGTTAGACAAAACGAAATGGCAGCCATCCCAAAGAAAAGAGATGACAAGTCATGTATTTTCTAGTCAGCATTCACACCTGCTCTTTTTTCTTCAAATTCAATACTGTATTAGCTAATATACACACTCAGGGTGGGGGTGGAAGGGTACAATTTCATTCTCAGAGCTAAGGTCTCTGCAAGGACACAAGCAAGTGTATGCAACATAATACTCCTAAAAACAGTGTTTTGTCTGTTCTAGCCTAATGTCTTCAGTTGATCTTCTCTTTGTCCTCATTCTACCCTTGAGCACAATTTTATTTCTATCAAAGTTCATATTCATGCTTTTAGGTAGCCAAGAAAGTGGCAAGATATTCAACCATTCCTCCCAAGGCCCCAGCTAGACACTTGGAACAAAACTGCCACAGACCTTGGCAAGACATTTACTAACAACCCAGTGTGTTTACAAGCTGAATGACTGAAGCTAAGAACAGAATGCAAATATTTGCATTTGGTTCCCAAGACTTTTCCATCATCACCCTGCCAGCCCACATGCAACCACCAAGTAAAGAAAGGGAGACAAGGGAGAATTCTACTTCTCTTCCGAGCCATAGACGACCTTTTGATTTTCTGTCCCTAAAATCCTAGGAATTATAATTCTAGTAAGAGATGCAAATATGTTCTCTAGTTCCCTAAAGCTAGGGAGCTTTTTATTTTTATTTTTTTTAAAAAAAGAGTTATTCCATAATGTTCTAAAAATGGAGGGTCAGATAGCTCAATAAGGATTTCCTCCCACGCTGAACTGGAACTTCCTATTCATTACAGTATTTTTGGTATGAAACTTAATGGGGGGATTTAACATGATGCTAAAACATTACTCAGAGGTAGAATTATTTTTATGTTTTTGTTTTTAATAGCAGACATAAAAGACTTCAAATCTTAGGTGGATATTAGAGCCCCAACTGAGTCCCAGTATTGTGTCACCACTGTGGGAAAGCAAAAATCATCAGTGAATGGAGAAGGGTTTCTGGGAATGACAGTTGAGAAAATATTGTAGATCAGCCTTATAGATTTCGGCATATTATGGACCCTTTACTTGAGAGCCATTGATGCCATTGTTGGTATATCTACATGCTTCCATCCAAAGCACACTACCCATTGTCATCTATAGCAAGCTCTATGCTACCATTTGTTCTGACCCATTCTCAACTGATTCAATCAATCAATCAGAATAGAGCTGGAAGGGACCCTTGGGTGTCCCCAAGCCCAACTCCCCTGCTCAAGCAAGAGACCCAATACCATTTCAGACAAGTGACTGTCCAATCTCTGATGAAGCACCCACAACTTCTGAAGGCAAGCTCTTCCAATGGTTAATTGTCCTTACTGTTAGGAAGGTTCTACTCCAGCTTGCTTCTCTCCTTGATTATTTTCCATCTATTGTTTCTTGTCTGCCTGGTATTCAACAATTCAACCTGGTATTCAGGAGACTGAACTGCCCAACCAGTAAGATCAACTGACAAATCAGCAGAGCCAGATCGTTTTTTTTGTAAGGCTTGCCTAGAAATCAAACAACTAAAAAAGAACATTACCAATCACCTACAACTTAATCCACTGAACTACATTATTAATAAGTTACAATTATTAATATGTTACAGCCCAGATTGGACAATGACACTGTACCCTCTCAAGTGTTGGGTGGCATGTTCGTACCTACATACAATCCCCAAACCTTCACAAAGAAACAATAGCACAGTGATGCTAACATGGGAATCAGACCCTGCAACAAACCAAGATGTCTACTTTGCCAACCCCCCAATCTACACGATCTGCACCATGACAGATTCCAACAACACACACATAAAATTAAAGATGTCCTCATATGGTCTTTCTCTAATGTGAGAGGTACCATCATGAAACATTTGCAAGAAAGCAACCAAGCTCAGAGAGAACCAAGAACCCCACATGCCATCATCTGCCAGTAATGTTCCTCTAGATGCTGCATGGGACAAATGAAGCAAACTTTGTACAAAAGAATTAATAGACACAAGTCTGACATCTGGATTCAAAACAAGGACAAAATAAATACCATAGCATTTCAAACACTGAGGACACTATTGGTTATAAAAGTAGCTATTCGGGGTAGGAGTGGGGACAGGATGGGAGAAACAGACTTTAATAGCATCATTTGAACTCAGAAACATAAAAACTTTTCAGACCGTCTCAGAAAGTCCCAACAAACACATCTGTGATCGTTTTAATTGTTCATAGATACCCTATCTCACAATTAGGAAAGATTGAACTGTTAAAGGGATCCTTCTGTAAATGAGGACTATACCCAGGGATGGAAAAGGAGAGAGCTTAGTGTGAAATCAGCATCGCTATCTCTATAATGTCATGTGACCTACTGTTTTCCTCATAATTAAAGTCTGAAATGTACAGCCAGAATATATCATAGGCATTGTCCGTCTCTTCATTATCCAGAATGTAACAGTTTTGGGGTAAAAGCAGCAGAAATATTACAACTTATGCAAGTCCTTCTGCTTCACATGATCTTTTGAACCTCATAGTCTTAACATTGAGGGGTTTTTTGTTTTTTGTTTTTTTTTTTTGTAACAAACAAGCTATTGGATAAACTGGAGCTAAGTCTTAAAATAGCTTACATTTCTGAGCTACATTTCAACCATTCCAAGCCTGCAGATCCCACTCAGCTGTATTTTAATGGCAACATTTGTTTCACCAGTAATTAAATGAGAAAGTCCAGCCTCCCTGGTGATTTTTCCCAGAAGGCTATTAATGTTTACAGAACACAAATTAAAAACAATACAGTGTATAAAATCATTCAGTTCCATGCTTTTGGCCTAGCTCCTCAGCACAGAATGACTTGCCATGGTGTATTACCATCAGTGAATTACACAATGGCAAGGAGTAATAAAGGGTTATATACTTCCTTTAAAAGATACACTTGCCAAAAACCAATACCAGTTTTCCATTAATGCTATAGGAACACTCTATCCAAACCCTGGGAGATGGTCCCATAGAGAATTTAAAAAGTAAAGCCAATCAGTCTGACATTTTGGTGACTATGCAGCTAATTTATGGCAGATAGTCTTTGCTTCCAGCACCAGCTTCAATCAGTCAAGCGTCTAAATACCTCCGCAATTGAAAGAGTTTGTCCAGTCAAGTGTGGTACCCATCTCCGGAACCAATATCTTAGGTGGTTAGCTTAGGTGCATTTCTATTTAAATTTATATTAATTGCTACAAAAAGACATCTGCACAATACATTAGCATATACAGAGGGCAGGACAAAAAGCAACTTATCAAGGAGAGAAGCAACGTAGAACTAAGGAGAAATTTTGTGACAGGACAATTAATCAGTGGAACAACTTGCCTCCAGAAGTTATAAATACTCCAACACTGGAAGTTTTTAAGATGATGTTGGATAACCTTTTGTCTGAAATGGTATATAGGGTTTCTTGCTTAAGCAGGGGGTTGGACTAGAAGACCTTCAAGGTCCCTTCCAACTATTCTAGTCTCTAGTCTCTATTGTGCTATTGCTATTCTCTCTTCTCTTCTATCCCCTTTGTTTTGTGGGCTTCAGTGCTGATCTACTTATTTTACAGTATAGTATAAACGTAGCCATGCTACAGGTAATTCTAGTAGATGGTGATCCTTCTTTACTTCAGATATTTTGAATTATAACTCCCAAGTCTAGCCATTTGGTGTTCAGCGCACACCAATCAAAACATCTGGAGGACATGAAGATCGCTTACTGATGGCTGTAGAAGGGAATGCATGTCCCATTCACAAAGTTTTCTATATTGGTTATAAAAGACCTTCAGAGCTCCCAATTTTCACAGATCAGCCTTTCTTCTATTGAAAATATTGTATCAGAATACTTGAATGAATGGTAAGATGATATAGGAAACCCTAGAAAATACTGGGGCTGATTTCAAATGGTAGTTTGCATAAGTAAAAAATTTTTTGAACTGATTCAATCTGCCATGAAAAAATATAAATGCATCACCTTCAAGAAAGGGCATCGCCACCCACTGTGGGATGGGTGAAGCAAAGTAGGTAAATAACTGCTTTGGGATTAACGTTCCTATCTAAACCTGGTCTCATAATGTCCACAGACTAAATCAGTTCTGATAACATGATGCCAAAGAATCAGAATAATTTTATGCTTGCTGTCTCTTTGGCAAGCACCCCTTTGATCTATTCTACCCTGAAAAGTAAGGAATTTGAATAGACAGCAGGAAATTAAAATTTGCAAATATGCATGGTATTTCCAATGTCTACTAAAGTTATTTAGATTTCTTTCTTATAAAAATGTATTACCCAACTGCATGATTCATGAATATTGCTCCTCTGATCACAAAAAATGATATATGCCAGCAGTGCCAAATTATACATATTCCCACAAGTTTATTTAAAATGAATAGTGAGTCTCCAATCTCATCACAATCATTTTCTGGTAAAAAATTAATTGTTGCACCTCTCAGTCCCCCAAAGTGCCATTTGCTGCACAATATCTTGATTCAGCAAATAGAAATTAAGATGGAAGTTTAGTTCAAAATGTCTCCAAATATCCAGAAATGAATCAAAAGCACAAAATAAAATAAGTTTCTCCAACTGGGTATGTTCAGGAAATGTTTGACTATGACACACATCATTCATTTTTACTATAGGCAGAGTATTTTGATGTAGTTGTAGTCCATCAAATCTGATGTTTTATCCTGGTATTATTCCTCCCTTCATCTTACATCCTGAATACAAAAATCAAAATTTTAATTTTTCAGCTAGCCATGATTCCTTTTGCACATTTTAACCATATGTTCATTCCAGCAAACATGTTTTTTTAAAAACAAGGTCCTGGATTTCTTCCTCTATCTACATTTGTTAGCAATCCACGTGTCCTATTCTGGTTTTAATTGCTTTGCAATACAGAATTCAGATTAGCACCAGCAATTCTTTTTCTCAATGCCTTACAGACAAATGAATAGTACAAATTGTTTAATATTGAAGACTTCCAAAAAAGGAACTGAAGAATCAATTCTTCTTTCCAGTCTATAAATCACACCATTAGTCTCATTTTCTTTTATTCTAAAAGTAGCTTTACAGGGATAGGACAAGCACCACTATTGGATTATTTTAATCTCCAAAATGGTCCTTTCCTAACCTGTCAATTCTAAGGATTATGATCTAACATATCTGGAGAAAGTTAAATAATTTTGGGAACCAGGCAGTGGTGGGATTCAAAATTTTCTACTACTGGTTCTGTGGGAGTTACAGGGGAAGGATACTGTAAAATCTCCATTCCCTCCTCACTCCAGGGGAAGGATACTGCAAAATACCCATTTCCTCCGGGTCATCTGGAACTCAGTAGGGAGAGAATAGATGGGGATGGGGCAAGTCAGAGGTGGCATTTACCAGTCCTCCAAACTACTCAAAATTTCTGTTACCAGTTCTCCAGAACTGGTCAGAACCTGCTGAATACCACCTCTGGAACCAGAAGGAAAAACACAGCCAGATTTGGATGCTTCCATACCACCTTGTTTTACTCTCTCCAATTCAAACCCAGTGTGAAAATAATCTGATATCATTCTTCAAAGCCAATGACACTACATCTACCATGCCGAGCCTGGAACTGGGCTGAGAGTTTTCACCAATAGAAAAGACTGCCCTAAAGCTCTGCAGAACTGTAGTTTCAGATATACAGCAGTTCAGTAATAAGGAGATCTGGGCCCTGGACCTCTGCTAACCTCCTGAGAATGGGAAGGGAGAAAATTGATTCCAACTTCTACATCAACTCTATGTGTACTTTATCGACTTGAATCCTAATGAACAGTCACTGCTGCACTTCTCTGCCACCCACTAAAGGAAATCAAAATGGGAATCCAATATGGAAGAACTCCTTATTAATATCATCTACAGACTATCTCCAAACATTACTATTCTTGTTCAGTTGTGCTCCAATATACAAAGTATCCAAAATATTTCAGTAATATGAAAGTCTGAAAACAGAATTATCCATTATAGTTGCTTGTTTTTAGGAGGTTGCTCCTTAGAGCATATACGGCAAACACTTGGATATTATCCATATACTCCAACCATGACATTCAATTTCCCCCACAATCACTAAGTGAATTCTGCTTTTTCATTACATTATGGAAGCAGGAAGTTTTTCCCTCTCTCTGAGACTTAGATGCCTTCTTTCTCCACCAGATCATATAGACATGTGGTGCAATCCTTTCAGAAGAAAGGTTAAATTAGTGTAATCAGTGTAATCATATTAGTCTCTCCAGCAACCTCAGCCAAAGTCTGGTAGGGTGGGGGGAAAGGACAGGAGGAGGATGATACAATGACCTCCACCCAGACTAGTCTTTCAAAGTTGAAGAAAATGAGTGTTTAGCCTGGAAAAGAAAAGTTGGGGTGGGGGCAAGAAGCCTGGAAATATTCTTCCTATATCTGAACATAAGAGTTAAATTTGGGAGATCTCTTCCACAAGAAGAGGTGATGGTCTCTAAGGACTTTGCCAGATATCTTTTTGAAGACTACTCTATAGCCCAAGACTACAGAGTAAGCAAAGATACTCCCGCTCTATGTACGGATGACAACATACAAGTGAACTTGGGCAACAGGGTTGATTCACGAAATCATAGCCCGGTTAACATGGGAGACGCGGTGCGAAAACCGCCGACGATTCTGCAGCCATAGGAAGCGGCCAGGCAGAGCTACGAGGTCGAAGCGCCACCTATCCACCGAGATGGGACACCGCAGGTCCATTGGCTGGAAAAGTGGCGGGGGGGGGGGGAGAGAAAGCGAGAGAGATGCAGTTCCTGCCGTCGTATCTCAAAGTTGCATCAACGTCTCCCCCAAAGGAAAGAGATGAGCGGGAAAGCGTTTCAGCAACTACAAACGAGCCACACACACACACACCCCACAAAAGCCAAGCATCGTCCCAACGACGCCGTGCAACCACGAGTCCAACCGAGAGACGACCGAAACCTTTCCTCTCTCTCTAACTCCGCCGGCGATTCTCTCCATACACCTAAGAACCCCATTGTCCTTCCCGGCTCCCGGCCAGGCGCCCCCCTCTCCTCATCTTCCCGCCTTTCTCCTCACTTTCTACCCCTCTCTCACATACGCGCGCGCGCAAACGCACCCTTTCCTTACCTAGGCGGCTCCTGCCCCGCGGCTGAGAGAAAAGCAGACGCGGGTTCCAAGCTGCGGAAGCAGCTCGCTGGACGACGCCTCCCTCGCTCCTTAAAACCGCTTCCCTGGCCAGATGCGGATTCCCCCCCCCCCTCTCCGGTCTCTCCCGCCTCTCGCTTTTGGTGGAGAAGCTAGAGGGGGGAAGGGAGCGAGGAGACAGAAAAATATGCAAAGACAGGAAACGGAGACGGCGGGGGCCAGTGCGGGAGATTAATGGGAATCAGCTACCCCTCCACTAGCTGCCAACAAAGAAACCTGCGCTCTGGGGCGAGTTGGCTTCTGCGGCCGCCTGACCAGACCAGCCGGCTGCAGCCAAGGCTGTGGAGTACGGCGCGGGCCGGGCTGCTCAGGGGGGAGGGAGCCATTGACATCTCCAGGCCGCCGCCACCCTCTCCCCCCTCCCTTTAATCTCCCCCCCCAAAGTGGGACGGACCGCTCACTCCCCTTCTCCCGAGTCGCGTTCGAGCGCCTTTCCTTTGCGCGCACCTCCTCCAGCAGTGGTCACAACTGCTACACAGAAGCAACTTTCCGTCCGCTTCGAAGGAAAGCTGCATCATCCTGGTTTTATAAAAAGCTGCAGAAGTCTTGGGCGACCCCATCCCACCCCCACTCTTAATTAATTCCCTGACGAGCAGCATCTGGTTCCGATAAGGTGGGGGGGGTTGCCTTTTTGTAAAAAGGCGCGGAGGTCTTATGAATGAAAACCAGAAGTGTTTGCGTGGGATGGGTCTCGGGGCAGCTTTGAAGGTTCCTTTTCTGCTTCAAAGTATCCGCAGTTGGAGGAGGGTGCTACTCCCCACGATCTCGCATGGGTTTCTGTGGATTCTATTTTCTGAGCACCCACGCCCACCCCGGCCAACTTTTAACCATTATTGAATTGCCAGATTTACTGGATTTTGCCTTGAACGAAATCATGGTTTGGTAATGGACTGATACAGTGAATTCACTCATAATTGAAAATAAGTGGTTTACATACCACAATGTCTGATCTGAGCCAAAGAACAAGGAGAAAAATGAAAACCACCCGTAACCATACTATGGTATGTCTTGGCCATGCTCTAAAATAGTCGAGACAAAGGGCACAATAATACAAAGCAAAAAAAAATGTTTTCTGTTTCTTTAGAGCTAAGGCCTACCCAATATATTTTTTTTTAACATGCAGGCATCCTCAATCAGCACAATACTGCTACATAAAGATACATGTAGCTGCCAGCTATACTACTAGTGGCCTTGATGGCCTTTCACAGAAATGAACACATTTTGTGTAGCTATTTTAGGACAATATTTATTAGGACAACTCAAAAACATTTTTTTCAGCATCATGGAAACTTTTGAGATTCCCAGATCTCTTCAGCATGTCAGTAAGGAGACAAATGGAAAGCGATAAAAGCTTGACCAGAAGTCATGCAAGTCATAAATTAGGGTGGGGCATATCTGACTCTCCAAAAGTTACTAGATTCTTCTCTTTACAATGGCTTGGATTTCTGGGAATAGCAGCTCAATAGTATCTACAGACTCACAGTTTCCACCACCATCAATATATTTGGATGATTAGTCTCTAGACCAATGTTCTCGACCTCAATAACTCTTTAAGATTGTGGACTTCAGTTCCCAGAATTCTGGAAGTTGAAGTCCATACTCTTTAAGAGTTCCTAAGGCTGAGAAACACTGCTCTAGACAGGCTATGGGAAACACCTGCAGATATTTACATTCATTTCTCTACCTGGTGCTTGATAGTTTTATTTCCTACTTATGATTTCAGGAAAAATAAGCCAGCAAGCAATGGCAGATTCGTCATGAGAGAAAATCTACAGTTACTTGAAACTCTAAACATTATTTGATGAAATACACCAATCCCTTGGTAGGTGAAAAACAAAGGATAATTATACTGTTGTTATACATTAATAAAGTTTGAGTTAATTTTAGATGTATGCCAAGGTTTTTTTTTTAAAGGAAAAACTGCATTGGGCAGCTTTAGTCAGCACCTATGCAGATGAATCATCAGAAAAGTACACTGTAGTTTCACAGGTAATTCTGTTAATAATTTTCTTCTTCTACCATAGAATCATATAGATGGTAGCTAAAGTAATATCCTTTAGGTCAGACAAAAATCAAAAGGGACTGTGAAAATTTAGTCATATTTTATTGCAATTTCAGATTATCCTGGCAATCATTTTTAAAATTTGAAGCAAATTAACATGCTGACACATTAGAGTAACTAAAAAAAAGCCAAAGCCTTAATACACATGATCAAAGTTTAATAGTAATGAAGTATATCTGCCAAAAATGGGGCAGAACAAGAAACAAAAACAAATGGGATATTGGACACCAATGGGGGGAAGGGGAACTTAGCTATAACAGCTATTGAACTATGGGATATACACTATTTAAGGCTCTCTAGGAGTTGAAGTCCAGAATTAAAGATTGCTAAAATTGAGAAATACTGGTATAAGGTCTCTTCCAATTACTATCTGTCATTTCAAAATCATGGATAATAAAGCTTAACAAAGTTTACACCTATCCCATCTTTGAGGGAGACGGGCAGTTCAGAAATGTGAAATATAAATAAATAAAATCCTGAGGCTGCCCTTGGATGCTGTTGGAAAAGAAGAAAATCATCTCACATTGTTTGAATTCATGCAACCAAATACAGACAACTGGATGCTTTCCACATAGTATTTATATTCACTTCGAAATATCCTGCCTGCCTTGGCTTCTAAAGCAACTGTATCCATTTCGGATTTAAAAGCCAACAATGATTAATGATATATCATTTATCTCATAATAGACTTGCTTTTATTTCTTAGCAAGAACAGCTGGAGCTCAGAAGCATTCCCAACATGCATGACTTGGCGAGACAGGTGACAGCATGTAGTTGACTTTGACTGGTCTCAGAAGCTGCACAGACTTGGTCCTAGTTAGTACTTGGCTGGGACTCCCCTGGGAATTCTAGGATTAAAAACTAGATTAGATCAGACAATGGAAGAAAAAGCGAAAGTAGTCAAAAGCAAATGACATTTGTAATATTGTGATGAAAACTGAATAAGTAAATTTGTCAGGATCGGCTCAGTCATATTTACCTTTCACACTAGCAGATTACTATATGACCTTGTTATGCTCCAAAGCTAAAAAGGTAGGGCTCAAAATCGTATTTAGAGGAGAACTTACAAAGAAACATCAAAACTTATATACAAAAACCTTTGGGAACATGACAAGATTATTAGGAATGACTTAGGGGCTGCCATAAAATAGATGGAACCACATCATACACGTAGGTAGGTCTTTATTATTTTTTAGTTGTGATATGCATACTACTGAAAAAATTAAATATCTCTCTAAGTGAACATATCTGGAAAGTACAAGGCTGGGCATGGCAGACCTGTAGGAACACTTCAGATGTACAAACAAAAGCAGTATATTTTAAAAATGAAAAGGCTAGGTTGCAAGACTAGGTTGTTGAAAAATAGAAGTTGCAATTTTTTCAGAAATAAAATTCCAGTACTGAAGGTACTCGGGTATTTTCATTATAAGGAATATTACAGCTTTGTAACTAATATCAGGTGCTCTAATTCAAATTCTATTTCAGCAACCATTTAAATATGGTCGTCTTGCATTTGGAAAATTACCATCATGGTTGATCATATTTCTCCTTTCTCTCAAGCGAGACAGGAAATGGCTGTTTATTATAGGATAACTCTCTGGCAAACAGCTGCTTGCTGTTTAACGAAGCAATTCAGACATGATGATAATACAGTATAAACACAAATTGGGACATATTCTATACGTCTGAAATATTAGGCAACTGAAATATAAATTAGACCCCGGGTGATCCAATTGTCATAGATTTAACCCAGTAGGGGAGGGGACCAGGGGTGAAATTCAGCAGGTTATGACAGGTTCTAGAGAACCCGTAGCAGAAATTTTGAGTAGTTTGGAGAACCGGCAAATACTATCCACAGAACCAGTAGTAAAAAAAATTGAATTTCACCACTGGGAGGGACGACCCAGTAACAATAACAATACATGTTCCCCATTTCTATTTCCATCAATCTACTATAGTAGGGCTGTCACTCAAGGCCTGGGGGCTAGATCTGGCCCGCAGGGTGCTTAGAGCACGGTGGGGCTGCCTTGGAAACAGAGAAGGATCAGCCCGCAGTGCCTCTGCCAGTGAAAACGGAGCTTGCAGCCCTCCTGAGCTCCATTTTCACTGGCAGAAGGTTGCAAGAGGCAGTGGCAGCCCAAAATAGAGTTCGGGAGCCCGTTTTCACTTGCAGAGCTCAGGCTCTGCACCCTCAGGCACCCTCATGAATGATGTCGAGCTGGCCATGCACACCCTTGCCACACCTACCCCCCCCAAGGTCAAACACAACCTTGATGCGACCCTCAATGAAATCGAGTTTGACACCTGCACTATAGGATTGACTCCAATATAAAAAGGAAGTTTCAATCTGTCTCACATGCAAAAAGGGTTCTTTTAGGCTTTGAGAAGGATCGGTATCTGATGAGTTAATCCAAAGTGGTGAAAGGGCAAAGCTGCAACTCAGAATGAACTAGAAAAAGGAAAGGGAAAACTGAGCAGCAGCCTGAAGGGGAAGCAAGAGTGAGGCACAATACAACATCCAGATGCCAGAGTCGCCAGGAGTGATCTTCACAGTGAAACTAGCTGGGAATTTTTATCATAAAATGCTATCTCCTGCAAAATGTAACCCTGGACAATATTTATTGCCCCAATCTGTCATTATCATAAATCAATTATTGTACTTTTATGTAATACTTATAAATTTGTTACAAGTGAAGCCACTTCGAAAATGAATCAAGGTTAAATTGTGCAATACACATTTACCAGAAGACCTTGAATTCATTCTTCATTCCTCTGCAGAATTCCAAATTATCCATCCACACAAGAGATATAAATACTGCCTTATTAGTTAAGTCTGCAATTTTTTTCACCAGCCATTCTCCAGGCACAGTTTGCAAACTACAGTTCACCTAACATACTAAGCCCCAATTAAACAAATCACATTATGCCTAAGTGTACCTGCCCTAGAGAAGTGCATGATTACAACTGTAAGTCACGGAATTCCCTTTGTACTTGGTTCACACAGCATTTGAATTCAGCTGCTATTTGTGAACCATGGTGTATAGTTTAGGGCAGGGCTGTCAAACTCCCAGCCCAAGGGCCGGATGTGTCACATGCTGCCATGCCCATGCCTGGTTTAGCAAAGAGGGTGTGTGTGTGAATACTGATACATCACATGATGCCACCATGACGACGTGAGTTTGATACCCCTGGTTTAGGGTGAAGAATTAAAATATTCCCTTAAAATTAATCCTCTTTCACTGAATAAAATATAAAAGTACTATGGTGGCTTGAGCAGGTTTAAAAATCTTTTTCTTCTTCACCCATTATCTTCATGTTTTTTTTTTCTTTTCACCTGATCATGATGTTTGATGCATCCTCTTGCTCTCTCCTCTGGGAACAGAGAATCATCTAAAATGGGAGTCTGTTCTTCCAGGTTTAGACTTTGTGATTAGAAACTGAACAACTGAAACTTCTGCATCATGTAGGGAGCCTATGTACCTAGCAGAGAACCAATGAAAATTTTCGAAGTATATGCATTGTATCATGCTACAATGTGCTTACACTTAATCATAGCACAATTATGTCTTTGGAGATTCTTTATCATTCTGGTCAGGGTGGCCCAAAAGTGCTTTTCCAAAAGGCAGCTGGACTTCGTTTTTTTTCTTCCTTGAAAATGTTTTGCTTCTCATCCAGGAAGTTTCTTCAATTCATAGCACATTATGCCCTTTCAAAATGATTTTGCCTTCTCTGAGTGAGACTGCCTTAAATCATCCTTAACTGTACCAGTGTTAAAGAAGCATTTCCGCATAACCCAAAAACAATCTCAAGACATATGCTAGGTTTTCTGTTCTGACCCCCCTCCGGTACGGTGAGTCATACTGACACAAGATTACTGCTAGAAAATTTATTCACAGTAAATTAACACACCGACAAGATTTTGGCAGCAACCCAGACTTCCACAGATAAGAAATACACACAAGAGCTTTTCCAGCTTTAGTATAATAGTTGAGACCTGCAAACAGCCTCCTCCCAAAGTCTCTTCTTATATGCTCTCTTTGGAGGAGCCTAATCACAACCACCTGGCCCCAATTATCTTCTATATCTCCGTAGTTGCTGTCGGCACTTATCTGTCCGTCTTTGCCTGACGTCAGGGACCAACTCCCTTTGGCTTTCACCGCTGCTCCATGCCTGAGGCACCTCCTGGTGGCCAACCAGCCTCTCTGGTCCCTGCTCGGAGTCTGAACCCTGTCCAGAGTCCTCTACATCTTCCAGAGCCAACTCATAGGGTACCTCACTATTGGAGTCTGTTTGCAGCTCCAACGGCTCCTGCTGGGCCACAACAGTTTTCTAACTTTTAAAGGAAGTTAAGTTATTGGGAAAAGAGGCAGCAAAGACAGGAGGGGAGTTGGACAAGAGAACAGAGTATTTAAATTATGTGGTGGTGAAAAGCTGAGTCTCAGGTGCAAACCCAGGAAATTAGACTAATTATGTGATTTGTTTAGATAAGATAAGTTGTTCTTCCTTTCCTCTCCCCTCTTACATATTTAATATTCTATATGGTAGTTTTAAATGAGTTTTTTTGGAGATTTTCTTTTAAGCAGTATTTCTATGCCTCATGTGGTGTCCTCTATGTAGTAGCCTGATTCTGCTTCTTAATTGCTAAGGAGTCTGATCACCTGTATCTGCTTTAGAGAGAATAATTGATTTGGGTGGCAAAATAATGGCTTCTCAATCCAACAAACAGCCTCATATGCTCAAATAACAGCTTTCAGAGCAGAGGTTGTAAGGGCATCTGCTGTTATAGCAAGCAATGACAAAGATGCCAAAGTATAAATAATTTAAATGTTAATAATGTAGATTGTTGCATATGGATGCAAGTCTTTCAATGGTGGGGCAGAAATGTTACTAACAGTCCAAAGAGCCTGTTAGCTTACTAATTAAAACTATTTAAACAAAGAGCTACCAGGCATAGATAGTCCTCAACATATGACCACAACTGAGCCCAACAGTTCTGTTGCCAAACAAGATAGTTGTTAAGTGAGTTTTTCCCATTTTATGACCTTCCTTGCCACAGTTATTAAGTGAATCACCCAGTTTTTTAAGTTAGTAACACAGTTGTTAAGTGAATCTGGTTTCCCCATTGACTTTGCTTGTCAGAAGGTTGCAAAAGGTGATCACATGACTCTTGGACACTGCAACCATCATAAATATGAACCAGTTGCCAATTTTTATCATTTGGCCACAGGATGTTGCAACAGTTAAGGGTAGAAAACTGTCACTTTTTCAGTGCTGTTTTACCTTTGAATTGTCCCTAAATGAATGATTATAAGTTAGGATTACCTTTATAACTTTGAATATTGTTTAATATTGTCTGATAATCTTCAATTAAATCCCATGTTTCCCTTTTTACACACACACACACACACACTGAAATAATGTTCAATGTTCAATGTTTATTACACTTGTATGCCACCCTATTCCTGAGGGACTGAGGGCGGCTAACAAACAAGGGGGGGGGATACAACAACAAACAAAGACAAAAACAAATACAAAAAACAGATTAAAAACAACGCAACAGTCGCAACAATTCAAGTGGGGCTGGGAACTCATCAGCCCCAGGCCTGCCGGAACAGCCAGGTCTTGATAGCTTTGCGGAAAGCCTGAAGGGTGGTGAGGGTCCGAATCTCCACGGGGAGATCATTCCAGAGGGCCGGAGCAGCCACAGAGAAGGCCCTCCCCCGAGGAAAATAAGTGCTTGGTCTTATTTTCAGGGAGGTCTTATTATTTTTGAGGTGCAGGAGGTGGCGAGCATGGTCACCTCATGGCTGCTGCTGTGTTGCAATATTTTCAGGTAGGGCTTATTTTCAAGGAAGGGTTTATTTTAGTGCATGCATTCAAAAGCCCGATTTGGCTTATTATCCGGAGGGGTCTTATTTTCAGGGAAACAGGGTATAATATGCAAAAATATTCAAATATTCCATTATAGTAGTATATATGTAAGCAAAGTTGAACTTCCAATCTAGATCTAAAAATAAATAAGGAGGCTATCCCTGGTTACCAAATATGGTATGTTAACATTTTTTTTAAAAATTCTGACATGCATTACTACCCCTTGGGAGCAGGGATTGAAGTTACAGATGTGATTTAAGTTGAATAAGTTTAAACAATTTTCCAAAATAAAAAAATGATGAACGTTTCCAAAGCCTTGTCATAGTTTTCTACACTGCTCTCAGCTTAGTTTACACACCATAATTTTTATAATGAACCAACATTGTTTGAAATGCTTTATGGCAAAACTAAGTTCACACATTGTACTATCTTATAAACATGCTTTACAAGCCACAATTGGTTGATTATATACATTATGCTAAACCAAATAAACCGCATTATGATTTCAAACAATTTGTGAAACAAATGTTAGCCCCTTTGGTTAGACAAAAATTGAGGTGTTTATTGGCTATGTACAGACAATTAAAACAAAGTGGCTATAAACCAAGAGGAAACTCAGTTGCTGTCTTCTTTCTGGAGCTCAGTTTTATCATGGATTCAGTTTGAAGAAGGAGCACAACTCTGAAAAGAACCATGTTTGTTGCAAGGATCCCTGGGTGCCTGTTTTACAAGATGGAACTCAAAATAAGGGGAAAGCAAAGATTATTATAGGGTTACAACGGCTACAAGGTGGGAAATCCTAGAGATCTGATTTGCTGGCCAGTTTGGGGAAATGGGCATGTCCTTGTCGGTGTACCTGAAGTGAGTTCTATTGTTAGACACAATGGACCTTCCAGGAGGACAGCAAAGCTGAGGAATATAGTTGTTAAGGAGATGGAATGTTGAGTAAGAAGATGGAAGGTTGGGGTTTCTCTAAGTTGCAGCTCCCTTGTTAGGGCTGCCCTTGGGCTACATTGCGAGTTGGTGAGGAGGCGTCTATTCTTTGGTTTAGATGGGCTTATAGGGGGGCTTTTTCTCATGTGAGGGGAGGGTCAGTTTGGGATTAAGCAAAGATATTAACTGGTTTTGACCCTGGTTGTATCCAAGCCAATCTTTAAAATCCTTATAAGTATAAACAACAGAACAGCTAATAAATGAATCTTCCATTCCCTTAAATGCTTTATGGTGATATAACCTTTCGGGTTTCAGCCTTTCAAGCACACTTCAATTCTTAGGTCCTAAAACCCAGAGGGAAGTCTAGACCTGATACTTGTCCCATCTACAGAAAGTGGGGGGGGGGGGTAGCCAGAAAGCCTGGAGTTCTTTACCCTGACATGGATAAATCAGGACAGCAAATTCAGCAACCCACCTCACAGGGCTGTTGCTGCGAGAAAAATAGGAGGAATGTGAATATATTCATCGCTTTGGGTTATTTATAAAAATAATAAATGTGGGGTGTAAATAAATAAATAAATTCTAAAAGATCCAGAATCAATAAGGAAAAGAGCATCAGCCGAGGGCAACTACCACCTTTTCAGAATAGGAATGAACAATGTTATATTCCAGAGCGATCTTGGCCAATTTCCTGTTTGCCAAAAATATTGCTTAATTATTTTCCTCTATTTCTTTCCTCTCTACCCAGATGCAAATAGATAATGTTTTTGGCTTTTTGGCTGAGGGAAACCACAAAGAAAGAAAATCTCAACCCCAAAACCAAATAGATAGTAAAAGGGAGAATATGCTTTGCTTGAAACATCACCCTAAGTCAAGGGTGTCCAACTTTGGCAACTGTAAGACTTGTGGACTTCAACTCCCAGAATTCCCCAGCCAGCATGGTTGGTAGGGAACTTTTGGGAGTTGAAGTCCACAGGTCTTAAAGTTACCACGGTTGGACATGCTGACCTAAGTTTTGGCTTGTTTAGATTTGTATTCCAACTGTTTGTTTCAAAGTAATATATTAACACTCCATTTTTCCTCCAACATCATCCTGTGAGGTAGACAGGGCAGAGACAGAGAGAGTGATTTGCCCAAGGTCACCCAGTGAGCTATGTAACAATGGGTGGAACAAAACTCTGCAGTGCCAACCCAACATCTTAACTCTTACACCACACTGGCTCTCATGCCTCTTAATTTACTAAATAAACAACTGGCTAGAACACACTAAGCTAAAAGCCAAGAATGAAGATATGTGAGCTGAGCTAGAGTCCATGGGGGAAGCTGTTTAAATTAGCTCTCATCACAAAGCCAACTTAAAAAAAAAAACTGGGGAGGTTAAAGCAAATAGTATAAGATAATATAAATTCTTCGGGCTAAGCTCAAATGTGTTTTGTTACTGGCAGGACAAATTGTGTGTGGACCCAACAATTGTGACTTATAGAGGATGACTTAACATGTTGGTGCATGTTAGTATACAGGATGATTTAACAGAGATTACGAGAACTGAGCTCCCATGTTGGGAAATCTACCACCAAATTATCATGCAGTGCTAAATGTCACTATTTGCAGATGACGTTTTACAGCCACTTTAGAATACAGTACACCACTTCAAAAACTCCAGACCACCAACAGATGGCAGAAAGATTTTTTTTTATATCTTTCTGCCATCTAGTGGTCCAACGGGTTTTGCAGCCCGGCTCCCTCACAGATTAAATATACCATTTAATAATTAAAGGGGACAGACCCAGCAATTCTGTTAAGCACCCATTTTATTTTACAACATACTTGCTCAGAAGTGCCTAGTGTTGAGCCTAACGTTTAAACGAATTCCCTCCAGGGCATTAGCTCTTTAGAAAGCACGTCCAGATGTGTAGTAACTAATTTTTGACACTAACACACCTCAGGAACTGGTAGGAAAAGCTTGTAATTATTGTCCTTCTTTTGTTTGGGCTTTTTCTTCAAATGAAGTATAAGGCTTTACGTTGGTTGCCGGAGGGACGTTTCTCCGCTCCCGCCCTGCTTTTTGGAGGATGGCAAGGAAGCGGCAGGAGCACGTGCTCACTACGAAGTGAACGAGCAAGGACACATCACCTCCGCTTAAATATGCACAGAATAGCACTGTAAACGCGAGGATATCGTGTTAGTCTAACCAGAGGATTGCAAAAAGTGCATCCCTTATTCCGGCCGGGCCATCATTCCTGCCGAACCAATTCAAGACCTGAATCCTAAACACGTGGCTTCCTAAAAGTACGGTACCCAACAGGTAAGTCCCGTCTCTGCATCTCCAGCCCGAAGCCCCTCTACCATAAATAGTAGCACTCGGGGATCGCGCTTTCTCTGGCCGTATCGATCACGCAGGCCAATGCCCTGAATGCAGAGAAAGCAGAACTGATCCCCGAGACCGTAAAGCAGCTATTTATCTCCTATTTATTTCACCGTCAAAGCAGGCGGGCCGTGACGTCACGAATGGCTGTTCTGCGAAACCGACGCCCCTCCCTCCTCGCCCGGGCCGCGGCTACAAGAGGCCATTGGCTCTGGGTTAGAATTTTTGAGGAAATTAGCCGTTTCTTGTAGCCGTCCTTGGTGACGTCCTGTAGTTCTTATTCAAGGGTTTGTCATTTGAAAGGCCAAGCAAGCATTTCCTGGAGAAAGTGGCTTTTGTGGAGGAGATAAGTGCTCTACTCCTTCATTTCCGTCCCTTCGGCTTTGCTGTACTTCACAGCTTCTGCCTAGCGGTGCCGTGGGAGGGTGTATCGGCGGTAAGATCCTAAGGCTGCCAGCAGGTGGCGTACGTGTGCTTTTTGAGCGAAGGTCGTTTAATAAGAGTCTATTCGACCTTCGCCCCATTTAGTGTATCCTTCGGTTATATTACAACTAGCCAACAGTATTTAGCTTGAGGGAGGGGGCGAAAATTGCCTATCTGGATCCTCTACCATGAATAAAGCAATTCCTCGTTTAGAAGTTTGCCAATCAATTTGATTGCTACCCATAATTGTATTTTGTTACCCTACATTGTAACATTTTGTATGTTGGGATTCCTGGAGAGGTTGACACTTAAGGTAGGTTTAGATATTGACAGTTTTTTTTATAATGGCGGGAACTAGCTGCATTCTTTTTCTGGGTAATCAGCATTACAAATGGCATTCTTGTAAAGTTCCAACAGTTGCATTATAATGTCTGCATGGAACCATCTAAACATAGGAACTCCTACCCTGCCTACGTTTGTAGGACTTAAGTCACTTTTTGAAATAACAGGTTCAAGGCTTGGGTGCCCATTGAGGCCACAAAGTACAGTTTCAATGTATTCTTTTGATAAATTCAACTGTACTCACAACTGAGATGCACTGTAACTTTTTTCAGTTTTACCAGTGTAATGCATTGGTTACACATAGTATCCCAAAAGTCAAAACTGGTAACAAAGGCATCTCCTCTGGAAGATATAATGTGGAAAAAAAGTGCAACATGAGACATATCTGAGAAAAGTATTTTCCTGATTTTAATGGAGGTGCTTACAAGCAAAATTTACTTAAAATCAAAACCTAAAGCGACTATTTCAATCTGGAGCATATTTTAAGTTTGATTAACAGTTAATTCTGTCCCTTTTTAAGGCCTGATTCAGATGTACCAACTAAGCCATAGCTTATTTTAGCCATGGCTTACTGAATAAATAATGATTGACTTGTGCAATACTAAAGTATAAATCAAAGTTTACCAACCACTGTTGTTGGCTGGCAGTATTGTATAATACATGTAGTGATAAAATGCAAAGTATTATACTTACATTATCAAGGAAAGACAAAGATAACAAAGATGATAGAAACAGCAGCTTGGTGTTCTGATTTTGTCTTGATAGAGTATTAATTATACCTAATTATTTAGGGCTCAGTTTAGAGATCAGAAATAATATTAAACTGTGGTTAATTGAAAACGGAGTCCTCTGGGGCTGTGTCTTTGAATCACAGCTGATTTATATCAAGTAGCAAAAATATACAGTAGCCTTGTACTGGCTATTGTCAGTAGCTCTCTTCCTCCTTGTCACTTTGGCTGATGTGCTTAGCAGTGGGGAAAGGCCAAGTGGCAGATATAACTTGTCATTCTTGTCAGAGTGGTTCTCTCTCTATGTATGTATGTATGTATGTATGTATGTATGTATGTATGTATGTAATTGTGTGTGTGTGTGTGTGTGTGTGTGAGCAAACAGAAATGGCGAAGAAAAGTTCTATAAACCAGCAAGGCCTCAGCAAGTCCAAAACCTGGTCATTTTTCTGCCAACATTTTTCAGAATCATAATGAATTTTGTGTGCCTGAAGTATACCAAGTAACTTTTTCTTCTTGCCTTGATAATTTTGTAGTCTATTGTTAAAGAAAAGTACTTGTATTGAGAGAAGACTGGTTTGAGGAAAGAGTTTCAAGATGGGAAATGAAGGATTGGGAAAGATATCCTTGCAAGTGAGGTAGAATAACATTTATTCTGGAAAACTGGTAGAAGGGGAGAAGGAATCAGAGAGTTGGTTGGCTGGGCAATACAGTCTCCCTTGTCACCTAGTCTTTTCTCCAGCACTGCTGTTCTTGACTGACTGAGCAACTTTTCTGGTTTTTTAAGGCTTGAATTCAAGGAATGGCATTCCAGGCACTAAATGCGAACCGTCGCATGCAGCGTACAGCAACACTTTCTCAGCAAGTTCTGGAGCGAGCAAAAAAAAGGAAATTGTACTGGTGCCTGCCTTCTCATCACCAAAGCAGGACCTTTCGGGTAAGGGCTGGTTGGTTTTAACCAATAAGCCTTAGAGCCTGTACCTGGATTCCAGTTCTTTGCTCTGCAGCAAGGTTTATGGTAGGTAGGTAGGTAGGTAGGTAGGTAGGTAGGTAGGTAGGTAGCTGATAGATAGATAGATAGATAGATAGATAGATAGATAGATAGATAGATAGATAGATAGATATTTAGTGTCACAACCCCTGGTATGCCCCAATTATGGGAGGAAGCTGTTGCTTTTTGTTACATACAGTACAAATACAACCATAGATAGATAGATAGATACCTTTATGATTTTTATAAAGAACTCAAAGCAGCAAACGTCTCTAATACTCCACCCTCCTCTTTTCCCCACAATAGCAATCCTTTGAGATGGATTGGGCTCAGAGGGAATGACTGACTCAAAGTCACTCAGCTGGTTTGGACCTAAAATAGGATTAGGACTCACAATCTCCTGATTTCTAGTCTGGTGCAAACACTAGACCAAAACACTAGACCAAATTGGACCTTTTCTTATATAAAGAAAGAAAATGGTATGTCTCATAGCAAGGATTGTTAGTAGTTTGTTTTGGTTTAAAAGGTGTCATGAGAAGCAGCTAAAATATTTCAACGAATAGAAATGAATACTATTTCTTACTATGCAATTGACTAAGCATCCTGAAAGCTCCGGAGAGCGAAAAACGGCCCTACCGGCAATCCAGAAGTTTGGGAACAGACTTCCGGTTTGCCTATAGGGACGTTTTTTGCCCTTGGAAGCCTCTGGATGACGAAAAACGCCCTAATGTGCAAACCAGAAGTCCATTCCCAAACTTCAGGTTTGCCTAGTGGGTTGTGTTTTGCCCTTCTGAGGTTTCAGGGAAGCCTCCGGAGGGCCAAAAATGAAGGCCGAAGACAGGGCAACATCTTGTGTGCCCTAACAAATGGCTCCGCGTGCTACTTGTGGCATGCGTGCCATAGGTTTGGCATCACAGTGCTAGAGTATCAAGCCATATGTAGTTGGCCTCATATTTTGGAAGGCTGTTTCTGCATCATAATATGTTGTTTTTTTCTTTACATCATGTGTCTGTATGTATATTTTATTGTAACATTTTGTTTTTGACAACAGGGAGAGGCTGATGTTTCTCTTGAAGCTGCTTTTGCTGCAGTTGCTGAACACCTGGCCTGTATCTCTGCAGTATGCGAGGTAACCAGTTCTATAAAGAGGCAAAATGCAATTCTGACATAAAGGGGTTCTTCTATCATGAGTTTTTCTGTGGGCTAAATTTAGGCTTGACCTTTTCTCAGTGAAAGCTTAGTCTGTTCCCATTCACAGAAAAGGCTGAGACTCAGGAGAGGCCCTTGAAAGAGGGAAGGCAAAAGTTGTTTTTAATTATTTCACCTCTAGCCCCTGTAGCCTCTTCCATCTTGTCCCAAATATTCTTCAACCTTTCAGAACAGATCTCTCTGACTTACTGTATGCTGAAAAGACTGGTGATCTTGACTCGACCCTTTGAGAATCTAATATGAGCAACCACAATCCCAACCAAGTAACACTTAAAATTACTTTAATTTCTGGGAAAATCAGGATATATTATGTTAAACTATCACCTGTGAAATAAAAGAACACAAACTTCTGTTTCATTTGTACGCACTTCTGCTAGCTGTATTAGAAAATTCATTGCTTGGAAGAAGATGCAGGATAAAAATATATTTTATTTTGCATTATATATTTTTTTCATGTGAGGTACAAGGGCCTAGAATTCTTTGTCTAATTTTGGTATCCTGTTCACTTTGCCTTCACAAAAGTTTAGCAGATGCTGTCCATACAGTTTCAGACCCTTCTTTAAGCATTTTTAAGAGCTTGATGTAGGTGTTTTAGTTGCATTTCCTACCTGTTCCATCATTCCAGCATTTGGAACTGCATATATGTGTATTCTGTACTGATAGATGATGATAGGATAGGATAGGATAGGATAGGATAGGATAGGATAGGATAGGATAGGATAGGATAGGATAGGTAGGTAGGTAGGTAGGTAGGTAGGTAGGTAGGTAGGTAGGTAGATAGATAGATAGATAGATAGATAGATAGATAGATAGATAGATAGATAGATAGATAGATAGATAGATAGATGATAGATATTCCAGAGATAATGGATCATTATTCTCATTTCAAGTAGAAGAATCCGGCTCTGTAGAGTAAGATGCAAGTGTCCTATTACAGAAATAAATTCTGGTTTAGAGTCACTTTGGCGAGATGGGTGGCATATAAATTAGGTAAATAAATAAACAAGCTTCTTTTGCTCTTCCGAAGGCAGAAAGTGGAAGCAGAGCCAAAGATACTGTTGTCATCAGGTCTCAATAGGACAAGTCTGGCTTTGAGCATTAAAACAACATGGATTTAAATAGAGGGGTGAATGTAGAGGGTTGCTTTGAACCCCACATATACTCTAAAATGTTTCATGCACACAAAGTGGGTTTAGTAATCCCTTTTTCATCAACCACTTTCCCCTAGAATTACTACTGTTCAGTACCACCATTTCAGTTTGACGAGAATGAAATTGAACATATTTTTCGCTACCACAGCAGGGAAGCATCTCAAAACTTGCTAAGAACATTTGAAGATGAGGTAAGGATCCTGAATGTTTCCTCAAAGACAGAATTGTTTATTCAAGGGCAATGGAACCTTCCATGTATTCCCTTTAGCCAGGATTTTAAAAAGTAGAATTGGGTGAATGAGTCATTGGGCCTTCCATCATATGATTCCACATTTTTCTTTCCCTTGAAATTATGCGTGAGGTGAGAGAGATATTGCTGAGCCTATTGTTTTTGGAGAGTTATGCTTACCACCAATTCTTGATGGGTGTCCTTGTTACCTTCTGGCGTTTACTCCTGCACAGTAATGTTATTTATGATTTGGGCAAGATGATGGCTGATGTATAGACTGAACTTAGTCACTTCCAGACTTGAAAGCTATAATGTGTTCTCTCTAGGAAAGGAAAAATGCTCCAGTAGTGGAAAAGCAAAACGTTACAAGAGTGAAAAAGCCTGAACGTCACAAAACTGAAGCAACTGCTTTAACTGAACCAACTGCTTTAATTTCAGCTCAGCCGTCTGTATCAGAAGCAAGTATCAAGTTGCATTAAATTGTGTTGTGGGGATGGGGAATCTATGGCCATATGGATATTGCTAAATCATATTTTCTGATGTTCCTTGCAATTAGGCATACAGATTAGAGTCATAGAATCATAGGGCTAGAAGGGATCTTGGAGATCAACTCCCTGCCCAAGGCAGAAGTCCTTATAGTATACCATCATGGACAAATGATTGTCCAATCTTTTCTTGAAAGCCTCCAGTGATGGAGCACCCACTCATCCCAGTGACTAGACTCATTGAGAGCTGGATTGTTAAGGCTAATGCATTTTGCATTTTATGTATAGTTCATTACCAGTTTATACCTATCCACAAAATTGCAGATATAATAATTTTCATTTGCCCATACAAATACACTCACACTGAGACAAATTTTCAAAATCAAGAGAAAAGAGGGAGGAAATCTTGTACTGCTTCAATAAAAATCTATTTGCAAGGTATTGAACATCATGCTATAAAGTATACAGATTGAAAGATTTCTTGAAATAAACATGTAATATTTATGGGTACCCCAGTGACACAATGGATTGGAATATAACATAATTTGGGGCTGAAAACTCAACAATGTATTTGCCAGGACAATTGCTGCCTTAATCTCGGATGAACTGTTACTATCTTTCTCCAGTAGATTTTACCTAATATATTTCAGCTCACATAGATTGATCAATAGAGTAAATTCTTTTTCCTACAATGTACTAAACTTAATTCATTTGTTTGTTAAGAACAATATCCTCCCGATGAAGTTTGTTTTTGTGTTTTAAAATTGAAGGGTTTTTTTTTGTTCATTGCAGGAGATCCTCATTGAAGTGTCACCTGGCTCATATATAATCAACACAACTTCATATGATGACACAATCAAAGAAGCACACGTAGTAAATGTTCAGCCAGGAGAAAGTGTAAATCTGGTTTTTCATTTACCTCCTAAGAATGAAAATTAAAATCAATTTCAATGTCTGAGGTGTCATCTTTTCATACCTAATATATTGAGTATTCTTCTCTACCTTACTTTTTAACTGTTATAGCTTGAACTTGATTAACATTTGCTGCAATTTGAATCATGAATGTATTTTTACTTTTGTGCTATGCAATTCTTTGTACCTAATAAATTGTGATAATGATATTGCTTTTTTATGAACACTTGATTCTGCTCTGTGTTTTGTTCACCTAAAATTCTGGCACTGTTGGAGTAGAGTAGGGAAAAGTAATTTTATTTTGCTTCTCTGTAGATAGAACAAACAGTACATTCTGGCTAAAGATAAATGACTAAATCCATTACACTCATCAGCATCTAATGTTTAGTACAGAGTCATTTAGCTAAAAGCATATTGATTTGATCCTTTTTTTTTGTGGCATGACTAGTCTCAAACTTAAAAAAACCAGTTACTTCAAAATTACTTTACCCTGGTGTTGTTCAGGATTTCAGTAGTATGGCAAGAAGAACTTATGAAAAAGCTAAGAGAATCTTATAAGCAATGCTACTGTGTAGTGCCATCTTGCATTCCTGAAAGAAAGAGGGGGTAGCAATATATAATTAACCTCCCCATGATGAGCTAGTAATTCCATGGCTTAAGATTTTCTTCATCGAAAGATCCCTTTGACGAGACTGTTCAATGGTTTCAAATATAGCACTGTGGTTGTACAAAATTGGTGGAAATCCATCTGCAGATGAAATGGCTTTGTTGTCAGCTCTTTCTTTTCTGCAGCTGCTACTGACAGTGTTGGCTCCTATAGATGATATTATAACAATTATAGACTGAAAGGTTGAAAAAGAAACTTGACTCTACAAAATGTCAGAAATCCACAAGCAGAGTATCTTGAGATCCACGAGAAGGACTCGATAGATGATCCCTGCTAATCATAATGTGATTTGTCACTTAGCATAATGTGTGACCTCAACCCTAGGTCTGTTCTAAGTACTTTAATGCCTAAAAGGGATAGTTATCTACCCCCATGAATCTGCTTTAGCTTGATTGGTTATTAATGTGAAATAAAAGTAGACTATCAGTAACATTGTTCCCTTGGTGGCATTCTCTTAGAAATAGAAATAACAATAATACTTAGACTTATATATCGCTTTACAGCCCTCTCTAAGCAGTTTACAGAGTCAGCATATTGACCCCAACAATCTGAGTCCTCATTTTACTGACCGCCAAACTGCTGACAGTTGGCAGTCAGCGGAATTAGCCTGCACTACCACAGCGCCACCACAGCGCATAAATTCTTGGCTTTTGCTTGTTGAATTCAATGACTATTTTCAGTGAAATAATGGAAAATGAAAAATTGGTTTAATATTACTCTCTTAGAAACAATTTTGGCAGAACTGCCTATAGCAAAGAACTCTTATCACATAGAACACAAAAAGTTAAAATACTGAATGCATTCCAAAATATGTAAGCGCATGAACTGAGTGTCAGCATGATAATATATAACCACCTAATACTGACCTGCTTTAATATACCTCTGGATTTCAGTAGGAAATTTGTTGGCATTTGTTAACTTTGTGTATTTTGCATGTATGCAGGCAAGGTGAAAACTGACCTCTCTATTATCGCAGCAACCATTTTACAGATTGCACTGTTAAAAACCTTACCTGTGGTTTGGCTTTAAGATCCTTTTCCTAATGCAATGGAAATCAACTTTGACTTGTCAGCTGAAGAGGTTCTAGGGAGCTCCGTCCAAATGTAGCCAAAGGATCAGAAGCGGCTTTTGCAAAGAAAAATATGCCTTGGCTGGAATGCTATCTTCCAATTGTGAACAGAAAGTTGGCAAACCTTCAGCATAAAGATTTAAAGGATGTGTATGGGTGACATTGTGTTCAACTCATCTCTGACCCATCAAAAGATTGTCTGCACTTGCCTTTCAAGGGGCCATTTTTAGCTTTTCCCAGAACAAGTCATGCTATCTGGTCTGTCTCTAGTGCATCCTACCAAGGTAAATTGGGCTGGGGCTGGCCTTGCTCCTATTGGCCAATTGAAACTTCACGCTTTGCCCCAACCCTGCCACTTTATTTTTCAGGGTCACCCACTTTTAGCAGCAGATTTCAGGCGTTCCTACTTCTCTTTTCAAATCAAGAGGGGCAGAAAAAGATCATGTTAATCCTGGTTCCTCTCAGAGATCAGAGGAAGTGGGACAAAACTGGCTTTTCAGCCAGGGCCCCTGCAGTAACTTTAAGCTCCCCCGCCCACCCCCAATAGGACAGTGCCTTCCTTCCCATTTTTCCTCCACTATGGAAGAAGCTAAGCTGTGGGAGAGGACAACTGTATAATGGGAGAAATATGGGGACCAAATTCGCTGCGGAATAGCTTTACCATGGGTTTCTATAGCCAGTCCTCTCACAGTAAAGCTTTCTACAAGGTTATTAGTGGGATGCTACCTGAAGAGCTGTTTCCAGCTTCCCTGCTGATAAGGGAAATGGGGCATGTGGCTCTTTTTGATGCCAGGAGAACTAATGCAAAGAAAACTCATTTTGCTGCCTGTCCTCCACTTCTCTTGTTAACCATGATTGTCAGAAGAAATCTGCAGTGGGCAAGAGAAGCAGGGGAGAAAGACTCCATGGGACTGGAGAACTAGCAGCAGGAACCCCCTTGATGATCTTCTAGTAGCTGTGGTAGCACCAGAGGCAATGGTCCCCATCCCAATTCTCTCTTCCCTCCACTTATGGCTCAGATGAAATTCCTATTCTCTTTATTGAGCAGGAGTTGAAAGTGCAATTCTTCTTAGGGTGGCATGATTTTTGCCAACTCCTGCACAAAATGTCACCACTTTACAACCATGTAGAAGTGCCCTACGTCATCATAAAATGTCTTTTTCCTGTTGAAGTACACTCATAAATTAGATGTTACACATGGGCCAAATGATCATGATCCAAAAGAGTTATTCCTGAAAACTAACCAAGCTAGTATAAGTGGTTATTTGCCCTTTCTCAAATATGTCTATAATGGAGTACTTCACTTCCATTAACACTGTAATATTCATAAAACTCTCTGATTTGCAGGCCAAGTCTGGAGAATCTACTATCTTTGAGATGTTACTTTATGGCAATTCCAAGCATCCTAGCCAGTATGATCCACAGAAAACAACATCTGTAGATGCAAACAATGCACGGGTGGGTTCCAGCTGCTATGTGCACATGCACAGTATTGGGAAAATGCTTCTGTGCATGCGCAGAAGCAAAAAAAAAAAGATGGCAGTGCTTATGGCATCAGTTCAGCTGAATCAGACTGAACTGGTAGAACCTCTGAAACAATGTCTTTCTCTTCCCCCTCCCTCCTTATGATATATGTATAAAGGCAAAGGACAAGTTTAACAAATCTTGGGCCAACCATCATTACTTAATATACACTCACATGAAACAATGACTGTGTTTTACACATAATGCTAAGAAATCAAATCTAAGTCAAAATAGTTTGATTTAAACAACATATAAACCAGATTATATTTGGGTTGAAATGTTTGAATTACACATGTGAATTACTGTGTGGCCTGATTTTCACCCTGTATGTGAAAGCAACAGGTTCTAGATATCTATTTGAGATCCATCAAGGGAGATTTTGTGTACCTTGGCTTTTATAAACAAAGGTGGGTTGGCTTCTCTTCCAGTACTTCCACTCTGGTCTTCTGGTTTCCTGTAAGGTGAGGTTTTCAAAAAGACTAGAATCTGTGTTCACTGCACGATCTACCATTGTGTTCTCAGTGCTACTTTTGTCCCTTTCACATTGAGACTCTGAGGAGGATGAGGAAGAACTGGGTAGCACAGTATCATGTTCTGCTTCAGGAGAGGCTTCTATTGCTAAGAATGGTGTTGTAGGCTTACAAGGCTTACTAGTGAATTCTTTTTTAAAATCTCCGGAGGTTAATTCGGCTAAAGAGGGCCATGTCCACCAGCCACTGTATTTAGAGTAGCAGTGGCAGCAACAGGATACACATTGCCTGTGTCTAGGCAATAAGCATGTGTGATGAAAATCACCACAGCAAGGACGGGTAAAACAGCAACATGTGCACCAGCACCTTTGGAAATCACACAGAACACAAGCTGGAATAATTCCATGTGAACAATTGTAGCAGCCAGGCCTGTGAAGTGGCCCCTCAAACTGCTTCCTGCTTGTGTATGGCATATGGATCCTCTCTACAATTGTCTCCCACCGCACTGGAGAAATCCATAAAGCGAGGCCTAATGGAACTTTGGCTTTCTTCCCATTCCAAAAGCTGACTGTAATTTGCTCATCTTCTTTTTCTGTTGAAAACAATATATAGAATGTTTGTTTTAAAATGCCAAGCATGTGTTCTTAACAATTGACTTTGTTGCTATACTAAGATTTTTATTTTCTTCATACTTGACTATTCCATCTCTTTTGTGAGAAAGGATTTGGGCAGGCTTTTTTTTTTTAAGCAGAGGGGGGAAAAGTTTCTCACTTAGCAAGCAATATGGATGGTGTGCTGGCATCAGATGTAGTCCACAAGGTAGCTAAAGGATGTGTGTCCTATTTTCACAGAACAATAATTTCTCCGTCTGCAGCCTCATTGGCTTCACATCCCCTGATAAGACATCAATGAAGTCTTTCATGGGTTTGTCACACCAAGAAGGATAGGCTGCCTTGGGAACAACAGTAATGAAAAATACCCCAAACTCCAGTATTCTCCATCGCATCACAAAATCTAAAACCCCATCTCAAAATATTTTAAAGTATGCCAAGAAAAAATATATGCATTTTTTTTTCAAATGGGAAGAAAACTGGGAAATCAAAAGAAATATTTCAGTCTGAACCTAATTCACTTAAATTGTACTTGCAGAAGTCAAAAAGCCCTTTTAAGACCATTAATCTGTGTAGGGTACAAAATCTGATTTCTGCAAATACTGCAATTCCAAACTGGCAGCTATTTCAATTTTAATAGTGAGCCTCAAACCTCGGTTAAAATGCAATATGTAGTGTAGGGGGAGAGAGATGAGAACACATATGCTCAGTAACAGAGCTTTTTGGCTTAGTCACCATCTTTAATTATACTTTATGCCCACTCATATGGCTGCAAAGAGCTGCCTCCATATTCTCCTTAGGTAGTAGTTTGTGAAGAGCATGTACTACAGCACAACTTTCCACCAGATGCAGACTTAACAAAACATACCAAGAAAAAAACAAAACTTTTAAAGGGTGTTATACAGTTGTACATATTTGGATCAGTTCATTTTTTGGTCTTTTGTTCGGACATGAAATGATTTTTCAAGTTTGCAAGGAGCCTGCTTTCCCATTTTCAGTAAATGATACCTAGGTAGAATCAAAAATGGTTAGACCTTGTCAAAAAGCTTTTTCTAGCTCCTTCTAGAGCAGAGATTCAGAACTATTTAAAATGCTAAACAATATGCATATTCCTATTATTTTTACTTCTCTCTGCACCTGGCTTTGGCTGCAGAAAGCATAGCAATAGCAATAGCAGTTAGACTTATATACCGCTTCATAGGGCTTTCAGCCCTCTCTAAGCGGTTTACAGAGTCAGCATATCGCCCCCACAGTCTGGGTCCTCATTTCACCCACCTCGGAAGGATGGAAGGCTGAGTCAACCTTGAGCTGGTAAGATTTGAACCGCTGAACTGCAGATAACAGTCAGCTGAAATGGCCTGCAGTACTGCACCCTAACTACTGCGCCACCTCAGCTCTTCGTGGGAAAGCTGCTCCCACATACTGCACAGTCTACTACCGATATACTAAGTTCTTCCCATGTGCGCCAGAGGTGATATTCAGCAGATTCTGACCAGTTCTGGAGAACTGGTAGCTGAAATTTTGAGTAGTTTGGAGAACCGGTAAATACCACCTCTGACTGGCCTTGCCCCCATCTTACCTCTGCCTCCCAGTCCCAGCTGATCGGGAGGGAATGGGGATTTTACAGTATCCTTCCCCTGCAACGCCCACCAAGCCATACCCACAGAACCGATAGTAAAAAAAAAAAAAAAAATCCCACCACTAATGTGCACCCAACTCAAAAGGAAATATGAAAGTGTAAGAGTTTGGGGGTAGGGAAAGGGAAGGGATTGGTGTGTATAAGGGTATTTTTGTTGCTGAAATGTCTTCAAAATAAGCAGATTACTTAACAACAAGATAGCCAGCTGTGATACACAGTAGTAGACAGTAATGAAACACTGATGAATGCACCACAGCTAGTCCAAGGCCTTAGATGCAATATCAGATGAAATTGGAAAGGAACATGGGATACTGCAAACAAGCTACTGGGCATGGATCCCCAGCTGCACTAATCTGCTTATTTGTATGGAAGATAAAGACATTGCATGGAAATATGGGAAAAACTGAGGAACCTATTTCAAACAAAAAGTCACAAACTTTCAAATTTATCTTGTATTACAAATTTGTAATGAAGACTTAAAGATGTAGGCAATTTATCGGCATATTTAGTTTTTTCTTGCAACCAGAACAGCTGAAATAAGGAGAGGTACAATTGCCTATAAGTGGCTAAGAATGGCTTTCTGGACTATTATTTGCGTAAGGAACATGAAGTATTTTTTTTCTCCAGATTAAAGAAAATCTGAGTCTTGTCCAAGTAGATTCAGGATCTTAGAAAGTAAATTGAGGAAAGGAAAGATTTCAAAATCAGACTTCCAAGCTCCTAGGAAAAAGAGGGAGGCAACTACAGGAGAAATTTACATCTCAGGTGGAAATATCCAGAGAGAGATAAGGAATTCTCAGCAGCAAAACATTCATTAAAACAAATATTGTAGCAGTGGAAATATACTGCACCAAAACAAGAGGAAATCAAGAGGAAGAGATGTATCAAGAATGAATTCTGCAAACCAAAATTAAACAAATCCTTCAAGGGAAATAATTTGCAGGATCAATTCATAATTAAAACAAGATCTGTATAGTGGGACTCTTCATGTGTTTTTTAAAAGCCTTAGTAGTTTTTCAGGCATAAATAAATATAGTAAAGTTGCAACTTAACTTGCCAAAAATGGAACACATTCAGGATTTTGAAGGGGCAATTTATTTCACTTGTACAAGCTACAAAACAGGGACTGTTGAGATCTGCATGGCAAAAGCTTAGCATGTTCCCAGTCTGGAAATTAATATTATGAATATAAAAACAGAGACAATGTAAGGAGGTAACATTCTTTATGTTCAAATGGAAACATCAAAGTAGTATCATACAATGACATGAAAATATACTGCAAAGGAATATTTTCAGACAAAAACCATTAAGGGCTGTAATATAACAGATTTGACCATAAATGCTAACTGTGTTTCAAAGTTGATGAAGGACAATTTAGCAATGTGTGAATGTTTACTCTTGCTACTCTGAATTCAAATATATTGACTTCAATAACGCAAATGCAATTAGAGCCTCTTGTTTATTATCCATTAAAAAAAATTATCCACAAGGCAATTTCTATAGTTACTTTTGTGAGCTATTTCTTATAAATATGCGTAGAAGAATTGATTCTGCCACAGAAACAGGTTATCTAGTGTGATGTAACTTAATGAAAAACAAAAACCAAGTGTTCTTAGGATGTCAGAAATCAATTTAACTTCCCAGCAGGAGAAGAGACAGTGCGGCAGCCTCAACAAGAAGAAACTGTGATCCATGCCAGGAAAGGGGTACCTGAGTCAGTTACTAGCATGTTCTACGCTAGTAGATAAATAGGCACCATTGGCTGCCGAGATGAGCCAGCACTTTGTGCCGCAGTCAGAATCTTGCTGGTACTGAACGTTCTCAGTTGTGACTTCCACTTGTGAGGCGGTTTTGGTGAAGGGAGAAAAGCTTGGATAAAGCCTGAGTGAGAAGGAATATAGATGTTGAGTCAGAGGTAAGCTTTTCAGAAGAGCCAAAGAGATGTCACTGAAAAGACTTTCTCTTCAAGCCAAGAAGGAAGACAACCAAACCCTCCTCACAGCACGACACTGAGAAAATGCCTAAAGCACAAACATAGCTACTAACCATAAGAGGGAAAAATTATGTGAAGAGATAGTAATCATGAACAGATACACACACCTATGAGAAGGGGGTTGGAAGACACCCCCTCAATTTGGGGTGTATAATCTCATTGAACTGTCTTAGTTTCAGGAGATGCAATAGTTGTAGTGAAAGTTTGTGTTGTGATTCCGTTCTTTGACATGTCCTCTTCAGTTAAACTGATATGCTTATGGCTAACCCAGTTCGTTCGTTCATTCGTTCGTTCGTTTATTGATCTTGTATGCCGCCCACTCCCGAAGGACTCCGGGCGGCTTACAATAAACAAGGGAAGGGGATAAATAGACAAAACAACACTTTAAAATATACAACATCAGCTATATTAGGTTTTTAAACTTTCTATCTTAATGCAATATCCTAATAAAGATTTTCTTCTTTTTAAAAGAGAAGCACCAGCCTATTTTTATTTCCCTTGGCAAACACAGCCTAAAGCTACTCCCCAAGTACTTTTTTCTCTTAATGACACCATCATCCCTTGCATTGGGGTGGAGTTGGAGTGACTGAATGGAGTTGAGCATTTATTGGTCGGATGCCCTTCCTAACACCTACATTGAGTTCACAGTAATTATTTTCTCCTTGCACCCAGAGAGTGAAATATCTGCCATACCTAGAATCAAACCTAGAGCCTCCTGATTGTGAGCTCCAGCTCTAGACCACTATGCTTCTCTTAAAGCTATTCCGCAAGTATATGACAAAGTAATTTCAATGTTACCTCGCAGAGGGTCTCTGGTCTCCATGCCCTGGAGGACAGTTCCTGGCCCATACCTCTTCTGCTCTGGTTCCCAGGGGGCCATCACTTTATCACCAGGCAGGATGGAATGTCTCATTCCATTCACACATTCAAAGATATCCCTGCCGGCTGTTTTTTGCAAATAAGGTTTATCTTGCCCCATTGCAAATTGTACCAGAAATGATCTTTGCTCACCTTCCTATTAGAAAGAAAAAATATGTTTTTATAAATAGCATAAATAATTGGAAATTGTTCCTATTGATAACTTAGAACACTTTTTTTGAAAAAATAAACCTGTTCCAGGGAGGAAATAACCTCCCAACTTAATTGTTACTTGAATTTCTCTTTGACTGTTTGACCTATATATTAGGCAAAGTTGATATAAGGCTCCTTTTAGTAACCATTAAATTTTATTTCATATGTGAAAATCATTCATAATTTCCTTTGTCATGCAGCTTTCTTCCATATTTTACAACCACTTTTACTTTCCTGGGTTATCTAGAAGAAAAAGCAAACAGAGGCATTCTTTTCAACTAATTTCAAAAAATGAATACAAAAAGTAGATACAAGATAAATTTTGAATATAGTTAAAAGATGACATAGCTAAAGGAATCCAACATGAACAAAAGTTCCTGCTGCTTTGGTATTAAATCATTTATTCAGGTCTAAGTATCATTTTGTGTATTGATTTGTGGGAATGACATTGAGGGACAAAGTGAAGAGATGCTACCTAGGAAGGGATCAGATTAGAAAGAGAGGAACTCCTAGTCACTTAATGGTCCAAGAAAGAAACTTAGGAAAGACCAATCCTAATTGATCAAACTGTTAAAGGTGACTGCGGGAGATTTGCATTTTCAGACTTGCATTAATTTGCCTTACAATAAAGTTAAATTATATTAACTGGTTGTGTTTCCTATCTGGCCTATCTGGAAGGGCTGACATTTTGGGCATAACACAAGAAATAATACATTTTAAGCTGAAAATGTTAAATGGAGAATCTATTACCAATCAACCATCTTTTAACAACAAACCGATTTTTTTTAAAATAAGAAAAACTATTTTGCGATGATTATCTTCCCTCTGTGGATCAGTCTTAGCTAAAAGAAATAATGCCAAATGTGTTTGTCATAGTCTATCCTACTCCAGGTGGCTATCTGGGGTTCCCTCTGAGGTAAACATTTCCAGAATTTGGCCCCAAAATTCATTGCTCTTTGATCTATAGGAAGAATTGATAAGTTCAATATCACCAGAAATGACAATACCTGAAAATCTTTGCTTTTGAACTGAATGCTATACAGCACAACCCCAAAATTTGGATTATATTATGAAAGGTAACTCAACACATCCATACTATTTGAATAGCTGATTCTGCAGTAAAAGAAAACTGAGCTACCTGGCTATAAAATCAAAAGATTTTCTTCCTCTCACCCCACCATCCCCTTGAGTATTTTCTGTCTGCTCTGGGGCTGTTTAAAGATTAGAATGTTTGTTTTCCTATCTATACTCTGTCTTTGTATGTGGAATGAGAGCCGAGCGCTGAGTTGGTCACACAAAAGCTGGATGCACTCCAGAGGCGCTGCTTTCTGAGTAGCTGGTTCTTCAGAGTTATCGGATGTTGAGTGAGTGTGGTGAGCAAACAAACCTGCTTCTTGCTTTTTCAGAAGGAACATACCATGTTTGTTTCAGGTGCTAACAACTAATGAATTGAAGGCAGATTTTCTTTTCTACTGTCAAGTTTATATATCAACACGCCTGCCACCTTTCCAGCAATAATGCTATTTATGAAATATCACTAGTTGCCGAGATCTTCAAAATAGCACAACGCTCTTAGAACTCTGGTGCTACCAAAGAAATAAAAGAACTGGTTTTAACCTGACAAAAAGGTCTAATAAGGTAATCTTATACCCCTAGTTACAACCATTTCCCTCAGTCATGTGCCCTTCAGGTTGCTGCTCCTGCTATAGTCTTTCTAGATGGCATGTTTGGCTGGGAATAAAGGAGTTGAGTGTAGCAATAGCAATAGCACTTAGATTTATATATCGCTTAATAGCACTTTACAGCTCTCTCTAAGCAGTTTACAGAGTTAGCATATTGTCCCCAACAATCTGGGTCTTCATTTTACCGACCTCGGATGGATGGAAAGCTGAGTCAACTTTGAGCCAGTCGGGATCGAACTGCTGGCAGCTGGCAGAGTTAGCCTGCAGTACTAACCACCGCGCCACAACGGTTATTATTAGTGTATGTAGATTAGGGGTTGAGGAGAGTTGGAGTGAGATTATACTACAAAGTTAGTTCTCAGTATAAGCCATGAAATAAAGAAATTAGTGTTCTGTAATAATTGGATAATTTCCGGTGTCTCTTTCCATTCCCCCCTGCTGCTGGGACTGTTGGTATGATGTTGATATTGAAAATATCTGGAGGGTACTGACTTGCTTATTCTTGGCATAAATTGTATGTCCTAATGTAGTACACGGTGGTATTAAACAAATAAATGAAACCTAGAAAGGTCGATGTTGAAAAAATTACCTGGCAACTGTCACGGTCTTCTAATGATGTTGTTAGAGTTACACTAAACTGGCTAGAAGGCATTCCCTAGGATTTGTTAGAGAAGGAAGAGGGGCTGGATATCATGATTAACAGGCTCTAAACATTGACTGCCCCTGTCCTAAAATAACATGAGAAAGATTGGGGTGAGAGTTGGAGGGTGGTGTGTAGAAGAGAGAAATTGTGATACCTGGAAAATGAATAGAATTGATGTTTATTGCCCTTATCTTGTAACATAACTAGAATAAACAAGTTATGTTATTCTAGCATAACTAGAATAAACTAGTTATTGTAGTTTAAACTTTCTAGTTTGCTCTTCAATTGATTTCAACAGTATTCATCATTTTCTAGTTTATTCTTCTTCTTTTTTTACAAGAAAAGCGATGGCATCATTTACTATATGGGTAGCAAAGGCTATTCATCCCACAATGAGATCACATGAAATGTATTTTATTTACTTACTTACTTATTTACTTAATAAATGTATATGCCACTCGTCTCACTGTCAGGCAACTCTGAGTAGCTTATTATCCACAACACTTATATTTCTATATTATGTTTCTCTTGGAGTGATTCCTTTGCCCTGTTATCTCTGTCCTTGGATTGATTCAGTATGAATTAAGGGGATCCGTACAACCCTATGCACTGATCCCTTGTTGCACTAAACTGACAAAAATGGTTATTGTGAGTAAGTGCATTTAGTTGAATTTCTGTAATTTCTTTATATTACTTGGTGTACATTTAATCACCTTTATAACCATGTAGAAAATAATCTTGCAACTTGCCTCTAAATCTTTTATGATTGTTCCTTGGTAATAATAACAGTCATTTTCTTTTTTTGCCAGAACAGGACTACCAACATCCAGTGATCTCCCCAAATTCTGTCCTGCCCTACATTTTGGATTAAGAAGAAAGGGACAGCAGCTGCAACACAAACACCTTGAAATCAAATGGAAGAATGTTAGCCAAGAACCTCACAGCAAAAACTAATCACACATAACAATAAATGTTATCTAACATGTAAGCTACACATGTTTAAAGCCCAGTTTAAATCCATGTTTGTCTGCAGGTGTGGTTAAAAAAATATCAAATTGACAGTCACGCCAGTACAATAAATGTTCTTTTTCTTTTCATGCATGTTCCACAGGACTATCATGGCTGCCTTCTTGATTTATTTTAATCATACTCTGTGGACACCCCTGGTCCCAGGAGGAAAAAATCACACTTAGCAAATTCTGCTAAGCATTACCCCCACCTGCTTGAGTAAAAAAAAAAAAAAAAAAGCAAGAATGTACAGTATAAGACTATATTTGTGAAATTCTGGGATATAGAAAGACAGAGTTTAATGTCTTAATCTCTTCTCATTTTAAACAAATTAATATTATTTGTTTCTTTATTACCTTCTTGTGAGAAGTGGGCTAATGCCATATGAAGGATGCGCTAACAAGCAGCCACTGCAGCTGGAACTGGGATTAACTATGACATTTCTGTGAAAAGATTCAGCATTCTTGGGCACCGTACAGCAGTGCTTGTGGTATGGCCAAGAGGACAAGGTATATTTGCTCATTTTTTCAGGGCTCTCTCTACAATAAAAAAGGAGCACAGCCTGTTATACAAATGTGCATTATTTACTTGAAAATATATTTAAATCAAGCTCTTCTCCACAAATAACTGATCTAGAGATGAACATCTTGGTTTTTTCCCCCCCAGAAATATAAGGAAATATTTGGTGCAATTGCAAACTGATCCATACTTAACCAATGGTTAACAAAGTTCTGGAGACTGCTGCAAATGTCATAGAAAAACCCTGAGAGCCAAACACTTCAAATCAATGTACTTAATTTTGAATTGCTTCATACCATCCCTCCCAGATCCGTCTGTTCTTTTTGCTAGATTCCCCAGACTGTCTATTGAATAGGCTCATTCAATGTCTTCATTCTTTTTCTCCAGTTGATGGAAGCACAATCTTTTTGCAGCCAATTAAGGATAAAAATTACCCATAATAATCCCAAAAGTGTTTTCCAAAAGGCAACTGGATTTTCTTAGTTGTTTTTCCTTTGAAAATGTTCTGTTTTTCATCCAAGAAGCTTCTGAAGTTCAAGTAGAGCTAGAACTGAAGAAGTTTCATGGATGTGAAGAAAAACGTTTTCAAAGGGGACCCCCCCCCCCCCAAGAAAGTCCAGTTGCCCTTTGGAAAAAGCACCTTTGGGACAACAATGACCTGGATGATTGAGAATCTCCATAGACATTTTACCTGTAATAATTTGTTATGAACATTAGCTCTAGGATTCTCAAATTATAGGCCATGACTCCTAAGTACTGTATTGCAACAGGAACAGAGGTGGTATTCAGCAGGTTCTAACCAATTCTGGAGAATCAGTAGCAGAAATTTTGAGTAGTTCAGAGAACCGGTAAATACCACCTCTGATTGGCCCCACCCCCATCTATTCTCTGCCTCCCGAGTCCCAGCTGATTGGGAGGGAATGGGGATTTTGCAGTAACCTTCCCCTGGAGTAGAGAGGGAATGGATATTTTACAGTATCCTTCCCTGCCACACCCACTAAGCCATGCCCGCCAAGACAAGCCATGCCCACCAAGCCACACCCACAGAACCAGTAGTAAAATTTTTGAATCCCACCACTGAATTTATTTTAGAGGGCCGTGGTACTGCAAAGTTTGAGAAACCAACCTTAACCATTGCTGCCTAAGTGGACTTTGGGCTGGCTATTCCTTTTGCATCCAGGGTCTTAGGATTTCTTGAGCATAGCTAAGTGATTGAAGAATGTGCTACTATCATAATTTACAACTCTGGTGCATATGACATAAGGCAAAATTATGAATGTTTTCTTGGTTTCTTGTTGATTTCTATATAATAACCAGTGGTCAGAAGAGAAGTGAAATAATGTTTTTCTTGTTTCTTAAGAAGCTACTCCAGTTGCCCTTAGGACAATCTGGTTTTGCTTATTTGTTTATGCTTACTAAAATTATAATCCTCCTTTCTTTGAAATCAGTTGGACTCACCTTGTGCTCTGCAAATAGCAACGTAACAAAACTTTCTTTATAAATGAAAGCACTTCTATAGTAGTTTCTATACTGGTCAGAAGGGAAAAGAGGGGGAGAGACTGGGAAAACATGGTATTTGAGTTTATTCCTTTTTTAAAAAGAGAGAGGGAGCAAAGGGAGGAAGAGAGAGGGTGGGGAGAGATGCAACTGCTCTGCAAATCCCAACTGCTGGATTTACTTATTTTAGGAGTGTCTTGTTTCCTCTCTGCTTTAATGTGATGAAACGCACATAAACAATTTGGATGTTTTATTTGGATCAACCCCCAAAGGTCATCTCTTTGGGGTTTGACAGACAGTGTATGCTGGGAGACTAACAAAGAGATGTTGATCATGGTGAGTCACAAATGGGGTAATCATCTCCCTGTTTCTGATGCTAAAATGTTGGCAGGTCGAGTATTTTGCATAATTGAGCAATATGTTTGATGTCTGGAAATAGCTCCAAAATGACTGGAGGGGTGGGGGGGGGGGTTGGGAGCTTTACAGGTAAATGTAATGTATTCATAAAATATATGAAAATTCTTTTCTTAGTACAAGTAAGCTTGCAAGTTGCACCTATTCGCTTAGAAGAAAATGTTACTGAACTCGGTATGACACAGAATTGCAGTGCAGGCCTGTGAGTTTGCTTCAGTCAGATTATTATAGTAGTGCAAGTACAGATAGTCCTTGACTTACAACAGTTTTTTTATAATGACCATTCAAAGTTACAACCGAACTGAAAAATAGTGACCTGACCATTTTTTACACATGACCATTGTGGTATCTCCTTTGTTGGGGATACCTAGCTCAGATATATAAGACCATATGGGGAGAAACCACTTGTCAGGTAACCTGGCCGCAAGTTTCTTGAATGTTTAAATGTAAAAATCAAAGCATTTTAAGTGCAGTTCAGAAACAGGCTGGCATTGAATCTTATTGCTGACAGGATTTAGGAAAACATGTTATAGGACCCATTTTGTTCTTGAGAACAAAAAGCACAAAGAAAATCACATGGCAAATGGACCTTTATCATTGCAATATTTCACTGCTGATTCCCAGGTTCCTATAATTACCAGAAAATATGGGCATCTCTCCTACAAAGACTGTGTTCATCATAGAGCTCATGATACAGAAAGCACTTTATGTAAGTGCTTGAAGAAATGTTTTGACTTGTTCACTGTTCTCCGCATTTATCCTGACTGACTTTTCAAAATAAAGAGACTTCACAGTGACAGGCAGTGAGACATTATTTTGTGACTGTCAAAGTAATATTTACAAAGTGATAGCAGCTTCAGGCATCTCAAACTTTAGCAGATATGCTGACAAAAAGATTTGACTTGGTATAGTTTGTCAGGATAAAGAAAGCAGATGATGGCTTTAACAAAACCGTGCTGGCAAGCATTGACTTATTATTTTATTCATCTTCCAGAAATAATTTTGAAAGAACTTCCACAGGTTAAAAAAAGAGCTTAGATCAGGGGTGTCAAACTCGCGGTGTCATGGCGGCGTCACATGATGTATCGTGACTTTCCCCCTCCGCTAAACTGCCCGTGGGTGTGACCAGCGTGTGATGCATCCGGCTCGTGGGATGTCCTGGCTTAGGTGATATTCTCCCACAAGAGATGCTCTGATTAAAAGAATCTTGAGTTCAGCCAACAAAGAATGCAATGCATCATGTAACATGCCTTAGATCAGTGTTTCTCAACCTTGGCGACTTTAAGTCCTGTGGACTTCAACTCCCAGAATCCCCCAGCCAGAAGTCCACAGGACTTAAAGTCACCAAAGTTGAGAAACACTGCCTTAGATAATTTAGATAATTGTCATGTAACAGGATAATTGTATGTCTATGAGTAGTTAAGTATCCTTAACTATCGTTATAAAATCATTAAAACTTACTTCCAAGTTGCTGAGCCCAGGATACGTTTGTAGGACTAACAAGCTTATTCAAGCAGCCTGAATTCCACTTTTACCAGCCTCTCTCTAATATGGTCTTCTAACTACCCCTGTTAATTATCTGAAGAACATTTACTTGTTTGCCTGCCTCGTAATTGGGTTATTATCAATTACATGTTGTGAATGACCACTTCCCATTGGTTGTTCTCTGCATGTTAGTGAAAGTATGAAGCAGGATTGATTTTTCAATTATTTATCAATTATTCTTTCTTTAAAAAGTCATCTCCAGTATTCTCGTTTTCTTTCTCCATCAATGCTCAAATAGTGCTGCTGAATCAATGCAGAGCAGCATTCTGTGTGTTTTATGTCTGATATGTTCCTTTTAGTCAAATTTAAATTCTCAGGAATATATCTGGGAATCAATCTGCATTTATAATATTTTTGTTTTGTTTTGTTGAGTAACAAAAAGCATCACTAACATTGAATCCCTGGTAACTTTATTTCATTGACTAGCCCTAATTGTCTAAGAAAAATACTACAGCATTAGCCTTTTTAAAAACCGTAATTCTTAAATAATAAAGAACTATAGAGTAGCATAGGTATACTTTGCTACGCCAGCATCTTTCAAGAAGTTTCGCCTGGTAGAAGATCCTAGAAGCTTATAGCAGTATTCACTTGAATGAATGAAATTAAATGACAATAGCTAACAAGTACAGTACTGGCAGAAATAGTACTGGGTATATCAGGTAGCTTTTTTGTAAAACGATCTGGAAAGTTGGAGAGATTATCAATGTAAAAGCAATTTTAAAAAACAACTCACCAGAGTCCGCTGTACTGAGAATTACTGAACTGGACTGACCTTGGCAATATTGAACTGCTTTGCTGCTGGGCAGAGTTGGTAGCTAATGTTTTCTGTTACTAAGGAGGTTGCCATGGACTCATTGCTACCAGGAATATAATGTAAAAGAGCAAAGCACACACACACACACCAGCAAGAATTGGTCTCAGTCTTCCTTCTCAGGTTACTGACATCAGCCAAAAACTAAGCAAGATCAGAAAAGGAACACTGGGGACTGACAGAAAATGTTGTTCAGCATCCTACATCTCTGTGCAATGAAGCCTTCCTTCAGGGGAAGGACCCATGGTGCTACTGCAGAAAAAGCATTTGATCCACAATTTATGGCAATCCTACTCAATCCTTCCATCCTTTACACTCTTTTTTCAAGAGGGAAAGATGAGGTCTAAATAAAACTGGCAGAAGCAGCTTCTCCCAGAACTTTTTGTAGGCTAAATCCAGTTTGTGCCAATTACCTAATTGCTAAATAAAGTTATTATGATGGGTTCCTACCGGCGTTGGTACTGGTTCACTGCATGCATGTGCACAGTTCACTGTAAATTGTTCTGCGCATGCTAAAAAAACATGCTGGCAATGGCAGCGGAGACTGGGGAACCAGTTTTGGGGCATGGCCAGCCTGGGTCACTGCTGGTTTTGTGACCCAGGCCAAATTACCACTACCGGTTCGCCCAAACCGGTGTGAATTGGTAGGAATCCACCTCTGGGTTCCAGACAGCCTTCTTTGACCGTCATCTTATTCATACTCAGTAGAAATTGCTTTAAAAATATCTCAGCAATGAATGATTTTGATCCAGGGTGGGTTCCGGCGGGCACTACTGCCAGTTCGCTTATGAGTGTCCTGTGCGTGCGCGCATGTGCAGTGCAATAAAAATTGTGCAGAAGCAAAAAAACAAGATGGCAGTGCCATAGGGGCATGGCTGACCTGGGTCCCTGCCGGTTCCAGCAACCCAGGAGGCCAAACCACTACCGGTTCAGCTGAACCGGTCCAAACCGGTAGGAACCCACCTGTGTTTTGATCCCACTGGAGGTAGAATCTCAGAAAATTGAAACCTAGTATGTTTGTCTGTTTTTTATCCCACAACCGGGCCAAATCTAAAAAAAGGCCTCTATCAGTTACAACAGGAGAGTCCGTAAGGTGTGATTAAAAAAAAGTCAAAATAGTGGCTTTAAAAATAAAATACAGTATCCCAAGATCCATAGGGCTCTGTTCTTGGTGTATTTTTTAAAGTACTATATTCTCTACACAAATCAAGCAGTTTGCTTTAAGAGGTATAATTACAATACCAGTTTTTGTCTTGTATCCAAATATCCAGCAACCTTATAAACTTATTTGTCACCTTATTTGTAATTTATTTGTCACCTTCAGGGAAATTTTAATTATTGAGTGGATTTAAAAAAATCTAACAAATGAATACTGTAAATAAAATTAATGATTTTCACAAAATACCAGAATATTTCAATCCTTTTTATTAAAATATATACTTACTTAAAATGAACTGCTTGAAACGACACAGTAGGATTATTTCCTTTCCGATTGTAATAAAAATTACTCACATATTATTGCTCATTTTAAAGAATCATTTCAAATTCTAGATGACGTAATTATTTAAAATCTGCACACCCTAAATATCTCACAGGCATATGTAGTACCGTCTAGCAATGTTAATCTTGCAACTAATTTTGATCTCTAGGGAGAAGATATTTCTTATTTTGATATTTTTTAATTTTGATCTATACAAGCAAGATATTTCAGATCTGATTGCATTTGCCCTGTGCAGAAGAGCTTATAAAGTCCTTGATGATGGATCATTTTGAGTAGTCCTTGAGGGGGGAATGGTGAAGGCCTCTGCAATCCTCCTCTGAATGGTCAGAAAGTAGAGACTGGAGAAACTTGATGTATTTAATTGCAGCTCTGAGTGTTTCAACCTTGCTGAGTCGTTTGTCTAAGTATTCTGGTGGTAAGTGGTGTCTAAGCTTGGCATAGCCTTCATTGACACATTTAACTCTCTGCCTTTCCCTTTCGTTTCTTTTTCGGATGAATGCTGGGCTGCAAGAGTAGTCACATCGGCCAAAATTTCCACAGGAGACTTGAAATGGGAACCCACAAGGATTGCTGTAGAAATTCTCAGGAGTTGGAGGTTCTGCTGTTAATGGAAGTAGAGGTAACTCTTCAGGGCCATTGAATTGACTGAGGTCCTCTGGGCACAAATGAAAAGTGGCAAAAAGGTCTCGATAGCAAAATCTGGACATCTGTCCCACGTAGGAGTCACTGAAGATTGGCAATTTATCCATGGCATCCCAGGAGATCTTCCTGGCTATGGTGCCTTAGGTAAAGCTGAAAAGTTCAAATGCGTATGAGCACAGTGAGTCACAAGTTGCCCAAGACTAGGTGTGATTGTCAGAATTTTTAGTGCACTTCAGATGTAATGAAAATATGTGGGAGAATGTACAGATGTAGTCCTGACCTCTTAGCTATAATAATTTGAATGAAAAAGGGATGTGATTACATTGCCAATATATGTGACCAGTGTTTACAGCCCAGTAAATCTTTGCTCTTTACCTTGATTCACAAATGTTAAGATTGACCAAGCATCACAAATTTTAAGCTTTACTAGAAATAATTTCCATTGTTATTTCTTTTGTTTAGTCCTCATGATTTGGGTCTACACCTAGCTTTGCTCGTCTTATAATTAGTTCCAGGGAAAGGGGATGTTCTACAGAGTTTACAATATTAGTAACTGTTCTATAAAATTAAACAGACATAAATACTCTTCATATTGGCTAGATTGTGTCTCAGCTTTTAGCAGGTATATTCTATTTGGACAATATTTAATGAAATATTTATCCATAATACAGTTTTTCCAATAATAAAGAACATTGTATTATGTGCATGTCTTATGCTATGTTGCAACATTCTATATCAACAGTACAGGAATAACATTTATCCTTTCTTAAGCATTGATTTGCTTATTTATAAGAAATCATATAAGCAAGCAAAATCTTTCTTGTATGGAAGATTTCTTCATATCACCATACCATCAGACATTTTACTTTAAGTATGTAAAAGTAACCATCAAATCATATCACCTTAGCCAAACGATATTGTTAGGACTTCTGTGGTACATAAGAAATCTACATAATGAGTTTAAATACACTAATTACTTCAGAACATTTAAGAAAGCTACCTCATCTCAGTTGAAGGTTCAGGTTAACTGCTCCAATATCAGACAACTCCTAGAGTTAGAAAATAAGTCTAAATTATTGATTCCTACAAGATGAAAGGAGAAATTCCAAAATCACTTAGCAAATTCTAAAATATTGTACAACATCTGAGCTCTAGAGCATCACATTAGTATAAATCATCTTTTGCGTTAGAGGATAAAAAAACCCCTGAAGTATTTAACCTCATGTATAATTTAGATATTTTAAAATCCAAGGTTAACATTAATACAATGAAAGCCATGCAAAATTTGCTATTAGCCTGGGTGTCTTACCTGACTTCCACAGTTCTTATGTTTGGTGGATTGAGTCAAAGTCAGCTCTAAATTTATACTCAAATGACAATATGCAAAGTAGCTTACAGTTAGATCTGCTCATTTCTGGTTTAGCTTCTTCCACCCACACTGTAGCTTTAAAGGCAACAAATATTGATGTATTTGAATGCATAACATATTATATGACTGTTAATATCTAATGTGCAGCATATTTATATCCTTCCAAGATATGTTGTAACATTCTAATTCTAGATGCATTTACTAGATCAGCTATTTTTATGTAGATTTATTAAATGTATATCATTTTTATCATCAAAATAATAACTTAATGCTGAATGTTTACTGTCTGAAAAGATTAATTGAAAATGTCAAAAAAAAATTGACAGCTTATTAGTAAGACTCAATGCCAGAAGACATTCAATTTATCAAAAGAGCTGGTAACGTAAAGAACTTACTTTCAGTAGTCTTTGATTATGATTTATTAAAGGAATAAATTCATCTTTTAAAATGAAAAGACGTGAACAATGTAAGAAATTAATGGAAGAGTAGATTCTTAGCAATCCCCCTCGGCATCCCAACCTGGCTGCCTTCCCAGTGATGCGTTTCTGGTTGTGCTTATAATTCCAAATATATAACTGAAACTCTATGGGAATAGAGGGAATTCCATCTGGGCAGAAAACAGCAAGCAATGAAACATTAAACATCATTGATCCCAGATGTTCTCAATCCTAAATACTAATAGGATCCCAGTTACTTTTCCGTTTAGTAGATCCCAGTTAATTCCATGGTTTTTCAATAATAGACATAATAGACAGAAGCAGAGGCAATAGTGGTAAGGATAGGAAAGTGTAAAATAGGACTACAATCTAGGCCAGGGGTCCCAAATCCCTTGTCCGTAGCCTGGTACTAGTTCATGGTCCATCGGAAACCAGGCCGTACAAGTGGGTGTGCATGCAAAGCTCCATTTGTGCAAGGGGTAAGTGTGCATGCAAAACCATCCGCCCTGCCGCTGCTACTACCAATCTGCGGAGCTGGAAAGATTGGGGACCTCTAGTCTAGACCATACATGATAATAGCAATAATAATTCCAAGCAAAAACATCTCAGTCAAGATTTCAATAGCCAAAATAACCACAAAAATGGAAATGATTTTTTTTTAATAGAAAAATCAGGATTTTTTTTTCGGTTAGGAAAGTTTTCTTGTACTTAAAGCTAATAATGAAATAGTTCTAATAGTCACAGATGAAGTTAGATGGAAATCTATACAAAAATCTTTTACAAATGGTATAGTGGAATGAGAGAAACTTTTGTCAAGAGGGAATAATTTTAGAAACTGATGCTTCTAGAAATCAAGGTACAATACATAGTAAACCAATTTTCAAATTAGAAAGTATCAAGTACAATTGAACTGTTTCAAGCCAGGGAGGAAAAATCTCAGTCTGATGATTGAGGACAAATAAACTAACTGATCCCTTAAAACAATGAATGGCAAGCAGAAACAGATATTTGAAGCTAATAAAGAATATTTATAGTTCAGGGTTGATATGAGGAGTCCTTGGTGCTTTCTGAGCTTGCTTGATTTCTTGCATACGTTTCATTACTCACACTAGGTAACATCATCAGCAAAGAAAAAAATATTTAAGTAAACTCATTCTGAAAATACTGCAATGAGAATATTGATACCTATAACTCGTGAACCAATTTCAAATCTTATGTGCAACAGAGCATTTTGGACATTCAGACATGAAGGCTTTCTTGCAGCTTGGGAGAGTATGAGAAAAACTATAACCTTCCTCCTTTGTGGATTTAGCTAACTCAGTGCTTGCATAAACCCTGCCTCCATTTTGTAGTTCCTCAGGAAATGCAGACTTTTCATGCATTAGAGATCACAGCATCATAGATGCAATAATTACTAATTAAATTTTGCTAAGGATGCATCCCTGCAAGTACCAGGAAGTACCTGTTAAGGAAACATGGCAGGAAAGGTTTACATCTCTATCTCCCGTTTGCATGCATACTATAGACATTTGGTTGGCCAGTGAAAAACAACATGCTGGCTTAAGATGGGTCTCTGAACCTGCAAGACTGTTCTGTACATGTGGCTGATCTACAGGGAAATTTTGTACTACCAGAGACAGTAATAGTGAGTTCCCCTTTGACGGATTACTTCAAGATCTTGGAGCCTTTAGATGACATTTTCTCTGCCTATTCATGTAAGAGATTAATATAGCTGTCTGACTCACAAGTTGGTATATTAGGCAGTGTGTAGCAATAAAACAGCGTTAAAGTGTATTAAATACTAAAACCAACCAGGAATCAACAACAAAACTCAGAGTTCAGGCACAAGCAACAAATACTATACCTTACAGGATGAACTCATCTGACTTCCTTATCCCAGTGCCCAATGGGATAGACACATCTTCAAAGCCTTCCTGAAGGCTAACAGTGTGAGGCCCAATCAAATCTCAAGGTCATTCCACAACTCAGGCACCACAACCGAAGAGCCCCACCTCCTAGGTCCCATCAGAGGACATTGTTTCAAAGTAAGGTCCTGGAGCATGCCCATTCTATTTCCATTCACGGAATGGATGGAAACAACTAGGGTTCATTTATTGATATTTCTCAACTTCAATTTCTCAAGGTCATCAGACCTTAGGTAGTGAAAAATAGGAGAAAACCACAAGTTATTTAATACAGCCCCTACTAAAACCCCATAGTGGTTTCCCCAGTCAGCTTAGGACATAGTCTCATGGGATAAATGTATAATCTGCTTCAAAAAGCTAGGAAGGTGGGAATCCCGACCTCTGGTGGGAGACTATTCCATTCAATGGAAGCAACAGATATCCCCCATGTGTTTTAGAAAGACAAGGGGTGGGGACTTTTGGTAAGGCAAGGCAAACTATCCACATTTTTTCTACTCCCTGGATCATGAGGACATTGTTGTCAAAAAAGCACCTGGATATTAGAACTGGACTGCTGAAAATCTCTAAAAAAAGTTGGAGATTGACCATATGTATGATTTTGTTGAATAGATGGCAGAAACCATTTTTTGTGCAGCTTTTTATAGACATACAGGGCGGGGCATAACCTTTTCCTAGGGGGTCACAGCAAGATCGACAGCAGTTTACAACTTCCGCGACACCTCATTTTAAAGCCCATAAAAAACTGAATTGAATGAGCTATTAAATGTTAAATTTGCTTTAAGAATGGCTGGAAAATTCGATTCGGAAGAACAAAGGATCATTGACAGAATAAAATGCATTGCCTTTCGAGAGGCTCGCGATGCTGGAGCGACGTTTATCAATCGAAAATGGATTGCAAACAAATTGAAACGTCATCCGGATTGGGTTACTGATAATTGGAACAAAACAGCCCAAGAATGTTTCACAAAATTTGGAGAAGGGCGTCCTCTGCAACTGTCCCAAGAAAGCAAAGCCATCATTGCAACTGGCAGTCGCAAACAACGAAAAGGAAACCGAAAAGTGGCCCAAGAAATCCTTCAAATTCGTGGAAAACGAGTTGATCAAAGGACAATCGGCCGATATCGAGAACGAGAAGGTTTGAAGCCATTCCACGTCATTTGCAAACCATTGAAAACTCAAACACACGTTCAAGATCGGCTTTGGTTGTGCGATTGGTTGTCTGAATGGACCGAGGAAGATTTTCTTCATTTGGCGCCATCTGACGAATTCTTCGTTTATGCCATTCGAAAACCGAATTTCCAGAACGATCGAATTTGGGCTAAAGACGTCGACGACATCGCCAAACATGAACGATATCGACAAATCGTTCGCAATCCGACTTGCATCGGGATTTTCGTCATTTTCACAGCCAAGAAACTGCATTGGGTTTTGAAGGATAAAGGGGAATCCTGGGATGGCAGTTATTTCCGTGAGAAAATTTTATTGGAGAATGTCATTCCATTTCTCAGTGATCCAGACAATGTCTTGGTGGTTGGTGAGGCTGTCTTTCTTCATGACAAAGTTCCTTGCATGCGTGCAAATGCGACTCAGCAATTGTTAAAGGAAAACAATGTCGAATTTTGGGGCAATGACGTCTGGCCGGGAAATTCGCCAGATCTCAATCCGGCAGAGAACATTGGGGCCATAATTAAGGATGAAGTGGAAGCTCTGATGATTCAGGAGCAAGGTCAAAATCGATATTCGGTTGAAACTTTGAGAATGAATTTGGAAACTGTGTTGAAAAATCTGGAAAATCGAACGGAACTGTTTGAAGATTTGTTGTGTTCTTATCCACCTCGTTTGAATGCTGTTCGAAGGGCTAATGGTGGTCATACTGACTATTAAATCGTGTCAATAAACTCAGTTTTTGATGGGCTTTCGAATGGTGTATGAATTATTTGTGTTGTTATTACAAGTGTTGCTGTGACCCCCTAGGAAAAGGTTATGCCCCGCCCTGTACAATTTGAACAAACGTCATGTTTTTAATCAATTTGGAGCTTAATTTTTTCCACTGCTTTTAACATTGAAAAACTCTCAGATCTGCAAATTTACCAATCCCAGACTTTCTCTTCAATTCATTTATTTTAAAAAGAAATATTTCTTTTTCCAATTTTGTATTTTTATTTTTTTTTTGCTTTTTTTTGCAATACACAGCAAAAGGGAAGTATAGCTGTTTTAAGTGGTAAAGTTTTGGATGAAATTGATTTAAAGAAAAGCATGTTAATTAGAAAGATTTTCGATAAAAATGGTAAGAATTTTGAGGAAGGGATAGATAGAGGAAAACAGAAGTCAGAATTGTATCTATTAAGAGGAGAAGGGGTGGAGTACAAATTGGCTAATTTTCTTATGATGTTTAATGGTTATCTTGGTTAGATAAGACTTTTTGGGGGGAGGGGAGATGTGTGAAATAATGCCCACAAAGGGGGAGCTGGTGTGAGGACTACAGTGAGGTGGCAGTTTCCCAGGAAGACAGGAGAACATTTTAGAAAGGGAGGGGGTGAGACAGGAGGCAGCATAGCACTGAGACAGAAAAAAAAAGTTGGCATAGCCACTCCCTAGAATCTCCTAAGTCCATAAGGATTTAGGGTGACAAGATTTTGTCCATTATGTGTAACCAAATAAAGAACTGAATTTTTGCTGAATTATTCCATGCCATTCCTGGGTTTAGCCTGACAAAATATTTAACTCGATATAATGGATTAGTTTGTGACATTTACTTTATCTATTTTTGTTATCTAAATAGGGGATTGTTATTTCTGGTAATATTTAATACTTTTTAATTTTTTGTAACACTTGTTAATTGGGATTAGATTTTGATTGTTAAAGAAAGGGATGGGGTTTTTTTTGACTAAATGGAAAGAGGGAGTATATATTTTTGTTAGGTATTTTTGTTAATTTTTATTAAACCTTTGCTGATTAATAAAAGAGCTAAAGATTTAGAAATGAGTTCATAGAAAATGGGTTGAGCTATGGAATGAAGATTATTTGGTTGTATTTTAAAAGAGAGTTAATGTTGAATATACTTGCTGGGGATGAAAGGGGAAATTTCTTACTAGCTTTTTTGGGAGGCACAATTTTTTCTTCTACGTTTTTTTAGTATTTCTGAATCAGGTCCTTGTATTAGATTTATGTTTAATATAATTTTTAATAAAATTATTGGGGGGTGGCGGCAAGGGATGTCTTTAAAGGCAATGTCCAAGCACTTTGAACTAGTTTTGGAAACCTGATTGCAACCAATGAAGTGACTTTAAAATAGATGTTATTCTTTATTAGTGGGATTGACCTCCTAATGCTCCAGCCAGTTTTTATACCAGCTGTAACTTCAAGATTATCTCCAAAGCCATCCTGACATAGAGTATTTGGCAATAATCCACATAAGTGGTCATTAAAGTTAAGACTGTCATCAAGGCATTCTGGTCCAAGAAAGGCTGTAACTTGTACAGCAATGGAAGCTGCATAAAGCTCCCCTAATCATAGCTTTCACCTGCCATTTAAGCAGGAGCTACAAATGCAAGAGACGCTAACCAGCTCTTTCAGGAAGAGCATGAACAGAGGGATTGGTGTTATTTGGTTGCTATATTGTATATTGTTGAACAGCAACTCAATCTTGGATGGATTTAATCAAACTCTTGTTTTGCTCCACTCAGATCTTCACTGCCTCCAAGCATTAGATAAAAAAACTCTACAGCATTTATTTCAAACAACTAGGGAAATAACATTATAGAATCCTTCTAAGTTTAATAGTTTCATCCTTTGACTTCTTGTGGGTACCAATTATAGTGGCCTAATAGCCAAAATGGATTGCAGATAGGGTTTCAGATCAGATACGAAACAATAATACTATAAAAGGTGTGATTAAAAATAAATAAATCTACCTCTGATACCAATATTCTGAAGACTTTATTTGCATTCCATTATCAAGCTAATTTTAAAAAATAATTATCCATCAACTATTGAAATTTACACGAATTGCAGATAATCACACAGAATTTTTAGCAAGCAACGTAGAAGTCCAATTCCAATTGCACATTGCACTAGGTCTGTACCTTTAGTTAATATGTCAAGCCTCTAGCTTACCGATTATCTCTGTACATGTAAGGCCTACCTTATATTTATAGATGCAAGCTAACAAGCTGATAGAAATATAATTTAACAGTTCAGTGTTTTAGAAGTGATAGTTATATGTACAACATACAGCAGGTGATAAGAAAAGAATGTATTTACAAAAGATTTCATATGTAGATCACTTGTAGCATACATGCTGCACATTCTCCAAATTCATGTAAACCTCATTTAAGAACCATAAACAATTTTCTCCCCATTTCATAAGGATCACGCAAATAATTGCTTATATTTTATTAGTAAAAGCAATTGAGTATGTACAGAGATTTTGGCTTATTAAAAGATTTTCAGATCTTCCATTTGTGTTTGGGCTATCTTTGTTGGTATCTTGTGTGGCATTTCGGGAAGACAGAGGTCAGTGATTTATTTTAGAGCATTTCAATCAATATGTTGGAGATGTCACTGGTATATTAACTGAGCACAACATGGCGATCAAATACAGATTTACGCTGTTCTTGGACTTGGAGTTTCCATCGCTGCTGGGCATATTCAACTTTGTTCAACATGTTGGCCCTGCTTCGGGAACGTGCCAACACATCATGAGCGTTTGCAAAAGGTTGGTGATCCTGAAATGAAGGAAATATTTTTATTATATATTACTGCTCAGTATTTCCAAGTTAAACATGTATTGACATATATCCTAATCTCTCTCTCTCTCAAATATATAGAAAGTTTCAACAACAACTGAATACCAAGCCCAATTGTGGTCATTAGTTGAGGACTATCTGCATGTGAAAAAACCCAATTCTAGCATATTGTTAACTAGTAATAGCATTATATATGACTTTCCAAGACAAAGAACAAAAAAGGCAATAAAAGAATTGTAGATATTCATATAACAATCACCCTGAATGTTTGTTATTAGAATTTAGGATTAAGCACTAGAGGGATGTTATGCAGATATAACATAATGGACAGCAAGAGAACTATTTAGCCCTATACATCAGAATGGAGGAAGCAACTGCAGAATGTGTGATCACTCCCCTCCCAAAAAAGTAATAACTGTTAGAAAGGATGACAATCTAAATCCATCCATAGGGAAGAAGAGCCCTGATTTTTTTTATTTTTTTGGAACAATTCTACTGCAAAACGATGTGGATTTATAGTGTCTTTGGGTATTGATACAACATTTAGAATTATATTCATCTTTCTGTAAGAGGGTATTCAAATCTAAATAGCCAGTACTATGTGACTTCCCAAAGTCTCTGTGTTATTTACTAGCAATACCTATTGTGGAACTGTTTGGAATATTCACTACATGATGTCAAAGAATACCAACATACGTAAGTTTACATTCAATATCTTAATAAAAAGCAAAAATACAGCTGTTTCGTTGACAAAATACCAAGAGAATCATGTGTTTATATTAAACATTCAAATGTTAAGCATATGAAAGAAAAAATGCAATCCATAAACATGGACATTTACTATCAAATGCTAATACACTTTAAATGTTTTGAGCACTATGTTTAAAGGTATGATTTAGGGAAGGTCATGCTAATTATTTACACAACAATGTTATACTTCAAACTGCTTAACATTTTAATTTATCAGATTATTCAAGACTTCAGCATTACTATGAAATAGAAATCCACCAAACTATGAATCTGACATGTTTGAAAAAAGTTCAAATCATGGTTCCTGTGTGAGCCCCATATGGATATCAGGGATTCATTTGTTTCTACTGAAATTCACAAGAAAATTAGCTAGATATAGAATAAATAATTGAACAACTTTGTTCCTTCCTTCTTGTATATTGATGTTAAAGTAAATGCTGGCATAAAACTTTTTAAGTGAATACATAATACTAATGTTAATATTAAAATATAGCAACAACATAATATGGAATGGTGGTGATATTTATTAACTGATATTTGTAGTTTTTAGACAATTCCATCTGGTATTGATTTCCATACATTCTGCTACAGACATTGTTAAATCTTCTGGATATTTGTCTTCATAATGATGTTTTAGTAATACATTAAGTTACTTTTTATTTATTCAGAGAATGATGGTCAGGAATGTGCTTACCAGATTTTGCCTAAGTTATGCATATTATTTTTCAGCAATTAATGCAGTCCATTAAATACCATTGTACCTCCACTATTTGTTTTAACTAGCTTTTCTTGAGCCCTCCATAGGCCAAATTCCAATGAATTAAAGTTAAATAGCAGGCAGGCATGACATTAGGCCCTATGCTTATACTCCATTGTCTGAGAACCCTAAAGTATGTGACAAAATTATTCTAAAGCACTCTAAATGCTGAAAGCACACAAGTAATGGGTTTTAGTCAGTATTTACACATTAATCATAAAAGCATATGCTCAGTGGAATTTCCTCATAATGAACTAGATATCAGAAAGGAGATCAATGGGGAGGTGAAAAGAGAGGTTTGTCACTTCCTTTTTCTCCATATGGTTCCCTTTTCTATCCCTGTGCGGCAGATTTTATGATGGTGCAAGACAGTATAAGTGAAGGGGAAATTTGTGAAAATCACTCTCTTGTGCTTCCAGTTAAATGTGCAGCTTAAAAGCCTTCTATAGCAAAGTGGATAGAGCTGCTGTTCCACAGGGCTTGAGGCAAGTTGTGGCAGCAGAATACAGTAGTCTCTCCATTTCAGCCATGCTAAGGGCAGAGATGAGGGGAGGTAAACTGAATCTGTATGCATACGGCAGAAGCATGAGGGCCTCACGTAACAACCACATAGTTGTCATCGTATGAGCACAACCAAGACTGCTGTCACTAAGCAGTACAGTCATGTGATGTTTTGCTTAACTACTACTTTGATTAGCAATGGAAATTCTAGTCCCAATTAGGCTTGTAATCAAAAGACTACCTTTAATTGCAAATCTAAACAACAACATCTGTACCCAAGAAAGGATGGTGAGTGTGGCAAGTTTCTACAAATGTTTGTTACAAATATTAGTACAGAAAATATCAGGTTACTGTCATAAAGGCCACAAGTCATCCCTAGTCAATAGATTGTCAAATGTTAAAGATGTTAATACAATGTTGAATTATATACCAAAGTTTTGGAATTTGACTGTTTACCATCAGTTAGGGGTCTAGTAAGCAAGGGGTGGCTAAAAGAACTTTATTAAGAAATTAGAAAAATATTATTCCAGACATCAAGAAATGATTGTCAGAAATGTCAGATCTACTTATTTTCTACCAATCAAAAGATAAAGCAACATGTGTTACTATGATAGATTCTATGAAACCTCATATACTGTATCTTGTATTGTTCATATTATAGTAAAGAATTCACAGGTAATTGTTGATAAGTATAAATATAAAAGGATTTTTCCAGGTTTTTCTTCTCCTTCTTACTTTGCATTTTAGTCTGCATATTTATTTTTTTTATTAAATATTGCTTTGTCAAAAATAAAACTTTTGTAAGCAACAACAATCAATAGTAACCATCAACTATGTTGGAAAATAACAGTACTATTTTCACTTCAGCAGTCAGTTCTAAAGTCTTAATGAAGATTTTAAATCATATTTAAACTATCAAAATTAAACCTGTATTGTAATTAGGGAACACATTACATATATTTGAATAGATTAAACACAGAACCTACCCCAACATCGTCATCGCTCTGTATTAGCTGTGAATGTCCAAAGAGACGTCTCTTCAGAATTGGTTCTACCATAGTGAGATACACCATGTATAGTAGCAGAAGACCCAAGATGGACAAATATATTATGATGGTAATCTATATAATATAAGAATATTTCAATTTATACTTATTTGAATTATATAGGCTGTCAAAAGTAAATTAAAATGTCTAGCAAACTACAACATATCTTATTTTTACTCATTAATCTCCAAAATACAGAAATCAATCGAAGAAATATAATTATGGATTTAGAATGGACTAAAAAAATAAGAAAAAAACCCACATTTTTTCTGAGGGGAAGACATAGCAGAAAGATGAAATTCACATTTTCAAGTAACGTTATTATAATTGCATCCAGTTCCCTTGTAAAGCTTAATGTGGCTGTAAAAATTACTGGATACCAGCTAATAAAAGTGAGCACTGCATTAAATTTTAGATGTTCTTCTAGAAACAATTGAATAAGGTAGGAAACATAAGCAAAAGAAAATATCCAATAGTATAAGCAGTTTCTTGTACAAATTAAAAGACAATCTTCTTAGAAGCATCATATGCATGCTTAAAGGCAAATGTGTTTGGTATCAGGTATACAATAACAATATATAAGTGCAATCAGTCCCAAGCTTGTTGTATACTTGCATAACAAAGGTAATTTTACTGCACACATAGTATTTTCCAAGCATACTTTGAACTGGCAAGAAAGTTAGAATATGTATATCCACTAGGTTAGAAAGTTGCATAACTTTAATGGTAAAAAACTGAATCATATAAGACTGATAAGGACAGAATAATATGTAATGCAATATAATCTAACATGTTTTCAAAACTGAAAACAAAAAAGCAATTCATGATCATGAAAAATGAATGAATGAATAAATAAGATTAGAAATCTTAACATAACAAAGTAATATATCCTAGCATCTAAGTGCTATGATCAAATTAATCCGTAAATCAGTAATTTACAGTTTTCACAAAAAGAAAAGGAAATTAAATTTTATAAACATGCCCCACTTTCACTTTTTTATAATTTAAGATACTGTTATGATACATGCGGCTTTGGAGAAAAAGACATTTGAACATTACTTAACAGAATTAAACAGTAATCAATGTTATAATTTACTTTTATTGTTTCTGAACTTCTTTCTTCATACTTGCATTCACAACGCAAGCAATAGGCTTCAACGTCCTGTCCTAGAACTGGCATAGGGTCTACCACATGAAGACAATCACTGCAGGGGAAGGAAAAATTGTTTGGCAGACATTTAGATAAATTTATAACACTAGAGAGGAATATTCACCAATAAGAACACATGCTGAATACAAACCTGAATGAAGAGTCAACCAATCTATTATTAATTTGTATGAATGTTAGAAATACTTGACATTTAATCTACATAATATCAGCTTAAATTTTTAATATGTCTCATTAGTATTTAACCTATTAGAAAATTAGTGATTTCCAGGAAGCACACAAATATGTTTAAATGTCAACATTAGGACGCTCCAAAATATCACCTTCCTCTAACCTCAGAACCTTACATCTTTCATGAACCATCATACCTCCTAAATGGAGAGACAACAGCTTTGTTATTTGGAACTGGTAGCATCAATAAGGATTGCGAATCACTCAAAAAGGAGACTTAGGTACCCTTACCTGCAAATCTATCATGCCCCTAACCTTTTCACTTAAGTCATATTCTAAAAAACAGTAAGGGCATATTACAAGGAATTTCATTTGGTATAAAATCATAGTGAGAACAATAATTTAAGACAAAAGCTATAGATTTCATGAAAAAAATTCTTTTTTATGGGAAAAAATATGGAATAACTGAAAGAGGTTTCAAAAGAATATCATTTTCATTAGACAAGCGACTATGGAATAATAGGACTGATTGTTATAATATAGCTATAATATGTTTTTCCTTCTATTATTAAAATTGTAATATATAATATGCTCCAGACCTGTTTTACAAAATAGCAATTCCTTCTTCCTCATCTATATTTCAGAAGCGTTAATTCTATGCAGAAAATTAAGTATTTCTGAAGTGGATCTAATCATGAGGCTTATGGATTGAGGATGTAGCAGGTCTGTGAAATGTCATATTATATTTTCATAAGGGATTTTCAATAGCAATAGTTAGGCTTATAGTTAGGCTTATATACCGCTTCATAGGGCTTTAGCCCTCTCTAAGCGGTTTACAGAGTCAGCATATTGCCCCCAACAACAATCTGGGTCCTCATTTTACCCACCTCGGAAGGATGGAAGGCTGAGTCAACCTTGAGCCTGGTGGGATTTGAACAGCCAAACTGCTGAACTGCAGTAAGCTGAAGTAGCCTGCAGTGCTGCATTTAACCACTGCGCCACCTCGGCTCTTCAATACTATATCACTTTTCAGTGATATAGTATTGATAAGGGAACATGTATACTAAGAGTATTCCGAGTATGTGTTTTTATATGTCTTCTAAACACATTTTCTTCACTTTAGTTATTGTGTAATCCTTCTGATAAACGTGTAATGATTTCTGTATCAAGATGAGAAGAAAAAGTAGCACATTCCATTCATAACTGCATAACAATGTTGAATAAATTAAAGCTATTTATTCTACTACCAGACAAATAAAGTATTTTAGTTGAACCAACTTGTAATTGCAAGTACCTCTGATAAACTGGATTAATTTAATCCAATCAATCCATTCAATCAGAATAGAGCTGGAAGGGACCTTGGAGGTCTTCTAGTCCATCCCCCTGCTCAAGCAGGAGACTCTATACCATTTCAGACAGGTAACTGTCCAGCCTCTTCTAAAAAATGTCCAGTGATGAAGCATCCACACTTTCTGAAGGCAAGCTGTTCCACTGGTTAATTGTCCTCACTGTTGGGAAGTTTCTCCTTAATTCCAGGTTGCTTCCCTCCTTGGTTAGTTTCCAACCATTGTTTCTTGTCCTGCCCTCTGGTGCATTGGAAAATAAATTGACCTCCTGCTCTTTGTGGCAATCCCTGAGATATTGGAACACTGCGATCATGTCCTTCTTTTCATTAAACTAGCCTGCAACCATTCTTCATATGTTTTAGTCTCCAGGCCTTTAATCATCTTAGTTGTCCTTCTTTGCACTTTTTCCAAAGTCTCAGCATTTTTTTTGTAATATAGTGACCAAAACTGGATGCAGTATTCCAGGTGTGGTCTTACTAAGGCTTTATAAAGCGGTACTAATACTTCATGTTATTTTGATTCTATGCCTCTGTTTATACAACCAAGGATTGCATTAGCTTTTTTGGCTGCTGTTGAACTCATCTTTAAGCAATTGATGCTAGGACTCCAAGGTCCCTCTCACAATTACTGTTACCCCTTATTGAAAAAAAAATATGATCTAACATTATCACCAAAAGGGAACTATCCATCATGATAAATAACACCATAGTAAAGGTGTCTGCTGCTACGCTGACAGAAAGTCTTCATGATATGAACACTGCAATAGGGGCAAGAATGGTTTGGCATTCTGTTTGAATATCTACTGAGAGAATCTGACTCCCTGTCCACAGGATATTTTCTCTTCTCCAGAAGTAGATAACCTAAGACAATAACAAGGGGATGTGGGAAACTGAAGTAAAAAATATCTTAGCATAGGACCTGTTTACTTGAAGGACAATTTGTCTCTCATTGTATCTGTCTAGCAGCCCTAGTTGATCTAATCTGGCAGGGCTGATGCGCTTTTAGGTTCCTTGGATTAAACAATGCCATCTATTCTCTGTAGCAGTGCCAGCCATCAGGAATGAGATCTATCCCCCCCCTGGGGGGGGGGGAGATTTCATTGGCCTCACCCTACTGGTGTTTTAAAGAGCCCTGATAGATTTGGCTTTTCACTCAGGTTTTTGGCAAGCATGATTGTACCCCCCTTTTCTCCTTTTTCTTTTTTCTCATTTGTATTCTTATCTCTGCCACCTTTATTCTTTTTGTTTTGTTCTAATGCTTTTAACAATTTGTAAACTGCCCAAAGATGCTGGGAGTTGGACAGTGTATATTATTATTATGCTTGGTCATACAGTTAGCTATATGTTTAGGCCAGATTTGGCATTTTTATCCATCTATTGAATCAGGCAATGTTGTTTTGATTATTATTAATCTACACCTACTGTATATCTAAAGGACATTTTGGAAGCCAATGATCTAAGACTATGAAAAATCAGCCTGCAGACATGTATCTGATTTATTTTAAGATCTCAAGTTATATCAAAAAGCATTGCATTGCCTTAAATAAAAAACACTTTAAAATAAATCATTTTTAAGCCAAAGTATTTATAAAAAAATATTCTGAATGTTATTTCAAATATAATCTTATATTTACTAGCAATGACCACAGACAACTTCAATTTAAGCATCCAGATTTAACAATTTTCTTGATTCAAAATACTTTGAAATACCAATAATAAATGAGCTATTTAAATTATTCTGATCTCTTAAATATAAAGTATCATATACTTACCAGTCCTTCTGTGAAACATTTTTACTAAAAAATTTACCAGCATGGTCTTTGTATGGGGGACATATACATTTACATCGGACATCCTGGGAGTTCTGTAATGGCAAATGAATTAAGAATGATTTTGTCAGAATATTAAAAATTAAAAATGCAGGGAAAGAGAGAAATAATTCTTAAGGGTAGTTTTCCAGTGCTAATGGAACAAAAGCAGAATAGATGGAGCTAAAAAAACGTACTCAAGAGAAATGTGTCTTAAACTAAAATTTTATTTTCCAGATAAATGTGTATTGGCTGTTCAGCATAAATCTTTTAAATAGCATAATGGCATCCCCAACTGAAAGGCAAAAAAATCAATTACATAATATCATTTTTAGAGAATATCCAAACTAGAAAAGTAGCTCAGAAATGCATTTGCAAGAGTCATCTGCAATTCTATTTATTCATAAGCTTGATTTATTCAGAGGGATGCATGGCAATTAAATCTTATCTAGGAGTAAGATATTCAAGGCTTTAAGTGCCATTATCTCATTAATAAATAATTATATTAAACAGGATGAAAATGCAGTTCTACCTATTAACATTAATGGGCTTTAGTTATGGCTATTAGACAGTATTAACTAAGCATAACCTGACTAGTCACTATACTAAATTATGATTTATTTTAAGCATAGGTATGGCAAACAAATCCAACTAATATCTATTTACAAACAACAATTTCATAGAATTAAAAAGCAGAAGTAGAAGAAGAAAAATGACGATGATTTCCAGATACCACCCCAACAATCTGGAACTTCACAGGAAAAGGCCAGAATATGAGGAACATCTCTGTCTCTTGGCAACCAAGGAAAATAGGAAAATGTTGAAGAGGTAACAAGAGAGATTCTGCAGTAGAAGGAGGTACAATGTGAGGTAGCCTAAACAGGAAGCATGTCCAAATGAAGTAATTCTTCTTTATTGTAAAGTTACATTAACAGAATCTTGCAAGCCTGAAACTACATTTCTTCCGAGTTGCCTTTATGGCACCTCAAAAATTAGGGAACTACTTACTAAGAAGGTGTATATGTTAAAAGAAAAATTTCAATCCATCTTCAACATAAACCTCTTCATAGGATAGCCATGAAAAACGATCTAGATATTTCAACTTTCCCAGAAAGCAGTTTACAGTAGTAAACAGTGTTTTTATAGAGTATCACATTACCCATGTATTGAAACAGCAGTCCTGTTACCTTCTATGCCCAATTCAGGATATGATTATGGTATATACAGTCATATGAAACTTAGACCCAAATTATCTACATGATCATGTACTTTGCACAGCTTATCTGATGCATTAAATGTCCAGCAAGGCACTTTTTGTATATCCCAGTGTGGATATGCTTCAGTGGACTGAAGCACGGTCTTCAGCAGACTCCAGTGTGGATTGTACTGTTTTCGTAATAGATATATATTATAGAACAACTTGTTATTGATGTGGCACTGGTTCCCTCCTTGATATAATTTTAACCACTCTTTTATTTTAGAGATTTTCACATTGCTGATTTTAATCATTTTAATTCTACTGAATTTGAAATTGAATTATAGATATATTAGAAACCATCTAGAATGGAGTATGCAGTACACATATACATAATTAAAACTATAATATTTAAGCATATACTTAAAATGACTGATTTTTTACTTGCTTCACGATTGGGTGCTTATAAATTGAATCAATAAAAATAAAATAACAAAATGTATGTATGTATAATTCCTACTTGCACTATTCAGATATTATTTAATTCAAAAAAAATCAATTCAAGTTAACTCTTCTTCCGCAGTAAGATGTAGACAGATACCCGGATAAAAACATTAACATGGAAAGGTCATACACAACCCATTGTGCTTGGTCTATATAGGGCTATATATTGAACAAACAGGAGGGTGTGCGTGTGTGTGTGTTTGTGTATTCCATTTGGAAATTTCTCTCAGATAATTCCCCCACCCCTTTCTCTCAGCGATCCCAATTTAAAAGCATTTCAGACTGAACAAAGCATTAAATCTCATTTGTTAAAAGGCACAAGAATTGGTAGCCCAATGTAGACCAGACAGCCATATCCACCGTCAATACAAATTAAAAAAAGAAAAAACTAACTGGAATGAAATGCTTTTTTTCAAGCCGAGTTTGAATTATAAGTTTGAGCATTACAGGTTTAAGCACCCTTACTACAAGAAAAGGAAGTGACAAACACTTGGGGGGGGGGGGGAGAACCAAAGCAACTTGAGATCATAAACACGGGCCTCTTCGGAGAACTATTCTTTTTGCTACGGCTCACAGTTCGGCTCTGCTTGGCTTTAGAAATATATGGAAATACTCCTTAAAAGTAAGAGACTTTGCTTAAAAGCGAGGAAGGGATAATAAGAGGGGAGGAAAGAGGGAAACGAGGCGGGGATGGGCGCTCAAATGACCGGACGTCAACCCCGCTTTGGCCCATGTTATCCAGGCAGTGGGGCGCCTTGCCTCCCCCCGGCCCCGAGAGGGGTTTTAGCGGACGGGAATCAGGAAGGGAGGCGGGCGGGCGAGAGGGGGGGGAGGCAGCCTTGAGCCGAGGGGACAGGATGGGGTTGGATTGGAGGGTGAGGGGGCGCTCACCTTTTCGCCGGTTTCCTGACCCGCCGCCCACGCCAGAGCCAGCAGCGCCCACAGCAGCGCCCACGCGCCCTTCAGGATCGCCATGGCCGACTTCAGCGCGGAGCCTCGGTTTCCTCAGCGCCGCCAAGGCGGGCCCGGAGCCCGCAGCCTCGGCTCTCCGATCATCATCGAAACTTCCGCCTCCAAAGCCCGCCTCGGACCGGTCTTTCCGTCACGTGGCTCATCGGGCCTTCCGTTCTAGGGAGGGGCGCGGGGCCTTGAGCTGCCCTCAACCTCCCCGACACTTCACCCCCGTTGCCTGGCGCTGTCCTTTCGGCCAAAGGAGGCGAGGAAGCTCCCCTCGGTTAGAGAAGCGGGAAGAGTCCCGCCGTATCGCGGGTGCGAAAGTCCACGCCACCGCTAGTTGGGAGCCTAGAGCTAGAGGTGGCTCTTGGGAGCCCCCTAACGGTCACGGGCATTTCTGCAGTCGAGATACGGGAATAATTCGTTGAAGTTGCTGTTGCTGGATGCGCGTCCAGCCGTAAGGAGAGGCGGGAGGCGTTTGCTCTCCTTTTCCTGGGAGGAAAAAACCATCCTTTTACTTAGAAATGAAAATTTGCTTGCGACTCTAAATTGAAAAATGATACTCTGGTGGCTGTGGGGCAGCTTGCTTACTTATTTGGATATCAGCTTAAGGCTGGACATATCCAGACAGTCACGGTGTAAACTTTCCTGTTTAATGTATACAGTGACGGTTCAAAATTATGATGGATCAAAATTATGTTGGGTCTTCATAGTTGCAGCATTCCCATGGTCATTCAATCATGATTTGGATGCTGGCTCACAATTACAATGTCACAGTGTCCCATGGTCACATTATCATTATTTGAAACCTTTGCTGCCAGCTTCTGTTAAACAAAATCAATGGGGAAGCCAGCGGAAGATCACAAGTGGCAAAAACAAAACGCTGTGATTATGTGGGTGTCACTTAATGACAATAACGGGGGCTGCTGGAACTGTCATTTTAAGTTGGTGCAGTATCATGATATTACGTATGCCTTATTATTGCTTTATAATAAAACATGTTTTTATTTTATTATAAAATATTTATAACAAATATTTTATTGCTTTGCTTAATGACAAAGTTCCCACTTTTAATTATTTCCTATTAATGAGGATTACCTGTATAGTAGTAGGGGCATATGCTTCTGTAACTAGCCCTAAAGTCCATCAAGATAAAATTGATTTATTTTCAGAAATAGAACTGTTGCACAAACAAAATCATTAAGCCCTGACTATCTAAACCGTGATTTATCTAATACCATAATGCTTTGTATAATATTATATTATTTGATAGATCACAGTTGACCTCATGTTTTTGTTTAGGAAGATTTTACTTTATTGTAATTTCTTTCAGAGACAACTTGATAAAAATCTGAAAGGAACTATTTGATTTCAGGATGCCCCCAAGTAGACTCACCTTCCTGGAATGAATGAAAAAAAGCATAATCAAGTGCCTGAAACCACTTTCTTGATTACATTTACATTTACATTTTATTAAGATTTATAGGCCGCCCTTTTCCCTGAGGGGACTCAGGGCGGCTTACAATCACGGGGAAGGGGGTGCAATATCAAAAAACAAACAAAATGTGAAGAAAAGAAAAATAATAAAACACAACTTTCATTCAACAGTCAACACTCGGGCGGGTAAATTGGGAACCTATCCCCAGGCCTGATGGGAGAGCCAGGTCTTGAGGGCTGCGCGAAAGGTCTGGATGGTGGTGTGGGTGCGGATCTCGACGGGGAGATCGTTCCACAGGGTCGGAGCTGCAACAGAAAAGGCTCTCCTCTGTGTAGTCGCCAGTCAACATTGACTGGCGGATGGGATTCGGAGGAGGCCCAGTCTGTGCGATCTAATCGGTTGGAGGGAGGTAATCGGCAGAAGGCGGTCTCTCAAGTACCCAGATCCACTACCATGGAGTGCTTTAAAGGTGGTCATCAGTACCCTGAAGCGCACCCGGAGACCGACAGGTAGCCAGTGCAGCTCGCGGAGGATGGGTGTAACGTGGGCGAACCGCGGTGCGCCCACTATCACTCGCGCGGCTGCATTCTGGACTAACTGCAGTCGCCGGATGCACTTCAAGGGCAACCCCATGTAGAGCCATTGCAGTATTCCAGCCTAGAGATCACAAGGGCTCGAGTGACTGTTGCGAGAGCCTCCCGGTTTAGGTAGGGCCGCAACTGGCGGACCAGGCGAACCTGGGCAAATGCCCCCCTGGTCACAGCTGACAACTGGTGGTCAAAAGTCAGCTGTGGGTCCAGGAGGACTCCTAAGTTGCGGACCCTATCTGAGGGGTATAAAATTTGACCCCCCAGCCTAAGTGTTGGAACATTAGCCAAATTGTTGGGAGGGAAACACAACAGCCACTCGGTCTTGTCCGGGTTGAGTACCAGTTTGTTAGTGCTCATCCAGTTCTTAACGGCCTCAAGACCCCGGTTCATCACGTCCACCGCTTCATTGAGTTGGCACGGGGCGGACAGATACAGTTGCGTATCGTCCGCATATTGGTGGTATTTTATCCCGTGCCTCCGAATGATCTCGCCCAGCGGTTTCATGTATATGTTAAATAGTAGGGGGGATAAGACCGAACCCTGCGGCACCCCGCATGTTAGGGGCCTCAGGGACGATCTCTGCCCCCCGACCAACACCGACTGCGACCTGTCCGAGAGGTAGGAGGAGAACCACTGCAAAACAGTGCCTCCCACCCCCACCTCCCGCAGTCGTCGCAGAAGGATACCATGGTCGATGGTATCGAAAGCTGCTGAGAGGTCAAGGAGAACCAGGATGGACGCATAGCCTCCATCTCTGGCCCTCCAGAGATCATCGGTCAATGCGACCAAAGCGGTTTCTGTGCTGTAACCAGGTCTGAAGCTGGACTGGAAGGGGTCAAGATAACTAGCTTCCTCCAAGGCCCGTTGAAGCTGGAAGGCCACCACCTTCTCCACAACCTTCCCAATAAAGGGGAGGTTGGAGACAGGACGAAAGTTGTTTAAAATGGCTGGATCCAAGGATGGTTTCTTCAGGAGGGGTCTCACCACCGCCATTTTGAGTACGGCGGGGAAGTGCCCCTCCCGAAGGGAGGCGGTCACGACCGCCTGGATCCAGCCATGTGTCACCTCACTGCTGTTGGCAACCAGCCAGGAGGGACACGGGTCCAGAATGCAGGTGGAGGCACTTACAGCTCGAATGGCCTTGTCCACATCCCCAGAGGCAACATCCTGGAACTCAACCCAGAGATGATTTGCCAAGTAATCCTCCTGTGTCTCGGCTGGATCTACTGCGGTGGAGTCCAAGTCCGACCGAAACCGAGCTACTTTGTCCGCCAAGAACTGAGCATAGTCCTCAGCCCTACCCTGCAAGGGGTCTCCCGCATCCCTCCTATTAAAGAGGGAGCGGGTTATCCTAAACAGGGCGGCTGGGCGTGACTCGGCGGACGCTACCAAGGCGGAGATGTGTGATCTTTTGGCAGCTCTTAATGCCCGGACGTAGTCCTTGGTGCAGGTAGTCAGAAGTGCTCGGTTCGCCTCGGACTTATCGGACCTCCACAGGTGCTCTAGGCATCTCCTCCGGCGTTTCTTCTCCCAGAGCTCCTCGGTGAACCAAGGAGGTCTCCGGGATCCACTGACCCGGAGGGGCCGTAGTGGCGCAATCCGATCAAGAGACTCCGACGCCGCCGAATGCCAGGCGGCAACCAGAGTCTCCGCCGAACTGTGGGCGAGAGTATCAGGAATAACCCCAAGCTCCGTCTGGAACCTCAACGGGTCCATAAGTCGCCTGGGGCGGAACCACCTGGTCGGTTCCTCCTCCCTACGGTGGGGGTTTGGCCTCCGGAAGTCAAGCCTCAGTAGGCAGTGGTCTGACCACGACAGGGGTATGATCTCATTACCCCTCAGACCAAGATCACACATCCACTGCTCCGAGAGGAATACGAGGTCGAGCATGTGACCCGCTGCATGGGTTGGGCCCCGAATTACCTGGGTCAAGCCCATGGCTGTCATGGAAGCCATGAACTCCTGCGCCCCATCAGAGCGTTCACCGAGCGATGGCAAATTAAAGTCCCCCAGAACTATAAGCCTGGGGAACTCAACTGCCAGCTCGGCTACTGACTCGAGGAGCGAGGGGAGGGATGCTGCAACGCAGTTGGGAGGCAGGTACGTTAGCAGCAAACCCACTTGACCCTTGAGGTCCAACTTTATCAGCAGGGACTCACACCCGACAAGCTCCGGAGCAGGGACCCTACGAGGTAACAGAGACTCCCGGATAACAATAGCCACACTGCCACCCCTTCCCTGGGCTCTCGGCTGATGAAGCACCTGAAATCCTTCTGGGCACATCTCTACAAGGGGGACTCCTCCTTCTGTGCCCAGCCAGGTTTCAGTAATACATGCCAGGTCTGCCCTCCCGTCAACAATTAAGTCCCGGACGAGAGGAGCTTTGTGTACAACAGACCTGGCATTTAGCGACAACAGCCTGAGACCAGGGTCCTGACTACTCGCGCCATCAGGTCTTGGAGTGGGGCTCATAGGGCCGGAAGGAGGGATCTCTGTGATGTAGCGAACCCTCCTTCCCCGGTAATGGCTAGCCCTAAAGTCCCCGCCATGTCTGCCCCTCCCTGTAATGACCGTAATGCTCCGACCCACTCCCGTAGCAGTAGTCCCCCCGACCACCCCACTGACCCCCGCCTTCCCCAGCAGGCCCTCCGAGTCAAACATTCTCATTTATCCACCCTAGCAATTCCCACGTAATATTTAAAAACATATAAAAATACAATAGTAACAAATAATAAAAGTGGGCCATTCATTCAATTCCAGCCAACTCCCATACACTCATCATACTGTTTTAAAATTGCGCAATTGAAGTCACCCACAGATCCCAAAACTTTCTTTTCCAAAGGGATATAGTGTAGCATATTACCAAAAAATAAAAATCCAGGATTCTTCATCTCATGTAAAAAGAAAAATAGCATTTGCTGCTTTGCATATCACATTCCAATTTGTTTTATTCTGAAAACAATATTTTCTGCTTATTTTTATTACCATACATCACTTGTAAATAATTGAATTAACTGTCAAATGCCTGTCCACCAACCTGTAATAGTCTCAGTTTTTATCAATAGATATATCAATATAAGTAATAAATATATCAGTAAAAGCAATTTAAGGTGCTGGTTGCACTTTTAAAGCCTTTCATAGCATGGAACCAGGTGACCCGAGAGACCATCTTCTCCCAGTGGTTTCTATTAATCCAATTTGATCATGCAGGTTGGACATGCTACAGGTTTTGTCAGCTGAGGAATGTTGGCTGGTACTAGGAAATGTGGAGCACACCTGCCCTGTCTGACGTAGAGAAGCAGGTAGATACTCAGGGAGAGACAGATGCCAGTTGGCATGAATGAAACAAAAAGTGGATTAGATGAGGTCCAAAAGTGAAAATATTATTAGTATCTTTATCTCATATTGTCATCCTTTTTTCCACTATTTTTGACACATCTTTACCTCTCTTTGTCATCTAATATTTATTTTACTGTTGGGTCCTTGGTTGGGTCCTCTGTGACCCTGAAGATTTTCTTGTAGACATTTTATTACACAAATAAAGGGGTTTGCTCTTATTTTTATATACCGGTACTAGTGGCTTGCCTTGTCAGTATTGGTGGGAGTGGTCTTGTGGTTCCTTGATTAGGCTGTTGTTTACTGTTAGCTTGTTTGCATGGTAGTTGCTTGATTTCTTCTTGATTGTTGGTCTAATATTAATATTAGTGTTAATCTCTGGGTGTTGATTGCTGGTGGGTAGGCATTTTAGTCTTTTTGTTTCCTTTTTGGCTTTTTAATTGCCTCTTTTGAGTGGTATGTAGACATTGACAAGTAACACTGACAGGGCAAGCCATTAGAATATAAAAATAAGAACAAACCCCACTTCCTTTTAGCATTGATGGTGTTACCAAGTTTGGTAATGAAACATCTGCAAAAAAAACACCAAACTCAGAGAGCGCTAAGGACCCCAGAGTACAACCCTGAGCGACAGATATTCTCTTTTATCAGTATTTATTTTTCTCTTCCAAGTAGCAAGTTGTCTGGAAGAAATAGATAATTGTTACTAAAGGTCAGTACTGATTGCCTGCAAATGATTTTTGAAATTAATCCGAGGGCCTAGGATTGCAAATGGCTCATTAGCCACCAGCTGCTCACACCTGGCCTAGTTTTTAATTTTCTGTTTTCCACCAATTGATATATTTTTTAATCTTACTAAATATGGAAAGAGGCTTGACTTTAATAGCTGGATAAAATATGGATATTTGTGGACTGCCACTCAATATCCCTCTGGCAAGTGGCAAGACTAATTCTACTTGCTAGTTTCTTTTTTCCAGTAAATTTGAACAATTTATATAATATAAAATAATGTGCTTAATGGGACTCAACAGGGTGGATTAAAATCAATGCTTTAAAAAAAGTCAGATTTTTTTAAAATTTAAATCATTTTTTTATTTTTATAAAATTTATTTTAATAAAATGCTTTTGGAGTAAAAATCTATCTAAATATAGTTTTATATTTAAGATACATTAATAATTTAGTTCATTCAGCATGAAATGGAACTTAGTTATGTAGCATGAAGCTGTATATTCTGCAATATTCACATTTTTGGTAAACTCATTCAGTGAATCCAAGCCCTGCAAGCTAAATAGGAAGTCTTCATTTTGTTTGCAAATAATAATATGAAAGGTTCTAACTACCAGCAAGAATGAGTGCTAACATTTAAAAAGCAATTGTCATTTCAGATCCATCATGACTGCGCCTATTAGCGGGCATCCACTCAGCTGCGGCTGCCACATCCCTCACGTTGTGTCACTGCCACATCACCAGCCATCCCACTGAAGTGGATGGGACTGTTGGTGAGTCAACAGTGGGTCAGAGGAGGAGCCGCTGCGGGACAACGATGACAGTTGCTCTTTAAAAAATATGATTTAAATTGAGTAGATTTAAATCAACCTTTTTATTAGTGATTTAAATAAAGTTGATTTAAATCAAATCCACTCCGGGACTCAATAAATCTCTAAGTGCCAGAAATGGCTCCCCCGCCCCCTGGATTTTAATTAAGTATTTGACCCAGGGAAAAAGTATTAGAAACTTATGTGCTTGAACACTATTTTTAAATCAGATGGCTTAAATATGTACCTTTAGATCAAGGGTGTCAAAGTGGTGGACGGCAGCCCGGATGCGATATACGCAGGCCATGCCCACCCCAGCTCCACGAAGGAGAAAAACATTGCAATACACCACGTGACGGTAACGTGACACCGTTTGACACCTGTGCTTTAAATTAATTTGGGATTTAGGTTTGCTTTACTTCTGATGGACAACATGGCAACATTTGCTTTTTATAGCTTTGTATCTTCTGAAAAATAAAGGTTGCCTCAAATCTAGATTCATATATGTAATTTATCTGGGAAACAATAAGAAACTGATTTACCATTGCCTTCTTCAGAGATGTTTCTAACTTCTCAGTCTAGTCAATGCCAGATGTCTCCCATCTAAGTACCATTATCAAACCAGATCAGTTTAATTTTCTTGATTAACCAATGTTGACTAGGTGTTGCCAGCAGCTTAAACATTTACAAATACTGTATGGCCAAAACTAAGTCTCTAAAAGTAGCTTGATACTTCTTGGCCCAGCAAAAAGTTGTTCTCTTGTGTAAAGATCTAGCATAAGAAATGATTTTGTGGAATATTTGTTTCCAACTCTGAAACTTTCAGTTGCTTGCTTTACCTACACTGGAACTTTGGATTCTTCAACTAAGAATATATTTGAAATATATTTTGCTTATTCCAGAACAGTTGCTAAGAATTTACAACAGTTTACAATCTGTAGCCTTGCTGATTATACTTCATTACCTGTTAGTGTGACTAATTGTGTGCCCATTTCCAAAGGTGTTTCAAAGAGAAAGCAGAACAACCCATTTTAAAAGCAAGTAATTGCATTTATTATTTATTAGAAATTACAGCAACCCAAATCTTTCAGCCACCTGTCTACTTTTCAGTTATGCTGACAATCTTGCTTTTGTATAATGTTCATTCCAAGAAACTGAACAAGAACACGTAATGTTTTTCTTTCTATTTACCATCTCACAAACAAATAATATCTCCCATGTAGGAAAAAATAAAAAACAGCTTTGTTTTTTTAGAAGTATTAGGCACCCACAATTAAGAATATTTGAATAGCTTTTTATTTTAGTAGATATACATGGTTTCTTTTTTTTAAAGTGTGAAAGCTAATTGTATGTGGAAACTGTAAGTGAAAAATTAATTTTTGTACACATTGCTCCCTTGTAGTTTCACTATATTCATTTGCTGTCTCCTCACTATTCCTTAGATAGTGCGCAACAATTCTTTCATCAGATGTTTTTAAAACACTTTCAGAAATGAATCCCCATCACATTTAACAAATCTTTCTTCTAAGTATCTTGTAAAGATTAGATTAGGTACTCACATATTATTGGGATTTTTTATTGTTCAAATCCCTCAGTGAGAGATAAAGTCACTTCAGGGGATTGAATTCTAATTTCCCTCCTTCCCTTCCAAATCAATAAAGCCAAAATTATGGAAGCCAAAGGACTAACCAAACCAAATCAAGGACAGCATGCTTTCTGGTGGGATTTGTTTTTTCAATTAATTCAATTGTCTGTATTCTTAAAACACTCTGAAGCATAAGCTAACTACATGGGTTGGTAAAATGTGGCTGAGTTCAGTATGAAATGCATAGATCTCTGGTTTTCACATTTCTTCTTTGAGAGAAAATGTTTCAGATATGCATATTTGTCCAAGGCTTTGGACAAATATATTTATGCAAAATAGTGCTTTAAAAAAGCCGTATTAATGTTCTGTTTCCAACTGCCTCTGATATTAGTTTATTTCCCATTTCCACGTCAAGCTCCATTTAAAACAAAATATTCAGAGTAAAAATGCTTGTCTTTCTCATTACCCAAATAAGCTGAATGCTGCCAGGTTCATGAGAAGACAGTTTAAAAAAGTAATGGAGGGGATATGAATATCAAACGCTGCAAATCAAGATGGTTAGGAATGTCATCCAAGTCCAGAGGCAGGGGTTCTTTTGCATACTATTTCCTCAAGAACAAGAGTAAGAGAAGATGCTGCCTGACTGTAGGATATCTGAAAATTCTAAAAATTAGAATATTAACAGTTTTCAATTAACACAGTACAAATATCTTTGTATCAAGATAACATAATGTATTAAAATTTACAATAATGTAATAAAGCTGGGGAAAAATTGCTATCTATATGTCTCTCCATTCTGAAAGTTGTATAATCCAATCCAAAAAGGCTTTGTCCAAATCTTCAGCCTGTCCTGGAGATCTATAGAAATTAGCATATCTAATCTGGAGACTATCTTGCAATCAAACATGCTACTGTACATATTCTACCAATTAGGTGCCATGTACCATTATGTTGGTACATAATGGCCATCTACTGCGTTTTTCTGCCTCACCATGTAACTGTTTGCCCCTGAAGACTAACAGCTAAATATGTTTCCTTATATTTTTGTATCTATTACTCCAAAGTGATTTTAATGCTAATATGCGGGCATTTGGGTGTGAATTTTCCAGTGTAGTCATGAGGTCAGTGGGTCAGTCTTGAAAATTCACTGGATTAACTTTCTTCTCATTTCCTCCAGCATCTTAAATTCAGAGACTTCAGTAGTTCTCCCATGACAGCAGTTTGCACAACGTTTTTGATTAATAAACCCTAAGAATGTACAAATCTAAAATGTATAACACTGTATTGATATCATGTCATGATCCTCCCAAGGGTTGAGCAAAGCATGCCCTACTTTCTCTGCATTTCTATGACAACTATTAGAAAAAGAGCTCTCTTTTCAACTTCCAAGTTGCTTCATTGTTATCTCACAGCTGCATTCAACTTGAGAGTTTTTTCTGCCAATTATTCACCAGAGTTTTTAAAAAACAAAATACAGTTAATTTATATGTCTGTGGCTAAAGAAATGAAGACTCGAAAAGCATATTATATAAAATATCTAGGAGGCCGTAATGTCTCATATATAGCAAATATAGTCTAGGGGTAGAAGCCAGAACCAGTCACATGTTCTTGAAAGGGATATAAATCCTAAAATAAGTTTTAATGTTAGCTTTTATGGCAGAGCAGAAGCAGATTATGACATTCAATTCTTGATTTTATTTGGCACAGTCAAGCAGCTTTGAGGACAGGCTGTCTGGGAACAATTTGTAAATCATATTGATAAACTTACAGGAAAAGCAATGTATAACTCAAAAATAGAAATTGAATACCTGCCTCTTTACACATGCATTATTAAAATGTTAAATGGAAGTAGATGAGGGTAAATTGAGGGAGTCACATGGATGAATTGATTTTATATAAACATATAGATATTACAAACTAAAACACAATTTATTAAATAAATTAAATCAGCTGACTTTGCACCATTAATTATGTGGTTTATATAAAATTGGTCAGATTTATTCCACATTATACCAATATGAAACAACTAACATTATCACTTAGCATAGTGTGTAACCCTAAGAGCTAGTAGTCACATGAATTGCAGGCAAATTTCCATTTATTTTCATAAATTTCCATTATATTTTACTTTGATATTCATAAAAAAATGCAAATGTGTAAAAACTATTGTAAAATCTATGTGTGAAATTAATGAGTTTTCTGCAGAACTGCACAGCAGGATTCTATTTCTAAATTCTTTCAATTTATTTAATGTTCAACTTAGTACATCAGTACAATTGGCAAGATCTTAAGCTTGTACAATGTATTTCCCTTCGAACCACCTCCATAGTCTGACGCATGTCCATACTATTCAATAGAATGGTGCTATATTACCCTTTCAAAATGCTAAATATGCATACGTTTGAAAACAGCAGGGATTTCTGGTGCAATGATGCTAAAGTAAAAGTAAAATCTTTTAGCCAAAATTCAAAGTTCTTGCCTGGCCTTTTCATGCTGTTGCATACAAATTTGATGGTGTTCTCCAGTGATGAGTACATGATTCATGGGATTTGGCATTTACTTCCAAGTACCCCTGCAGAGTTGGATTACAAGAGTATTGATATCTGCTCCATCTCAATTTGAGCCATAGATTGCAAAATCTGCCATGAACAAGTTTTATTTTTAAATACAAATACTCACTGGTGAATATGCCATGCTTACTGGAATATGTGGAACAGGATATTTGCCAATGACACTCAAGTTCATTTTGCCAGGCAGAAAACAGCAGGCAGGCAGCAACAAAGTCCCAGATTTCCTCTGTTGCAGTTCTTGAACTCAGCATGTGCCCAATCATAATTAAAATATAATGAAATTGACACGGAAAATGCCAAATTAATTAACTCTAGCACAGAGACCTTTTTTAAATTGAATAATCCTTTCTGTTCCATGAAGTCAGGTGGAATGTTGCTAGAGCTTTAATCAAGCTAAAAATTGTATCTCTACTGACAATGCTAGAGCTGAGCAAAAAGGCTTTTCAAAGTGGTATTATTGTGGCCCTTTGAAGGAGTCCAGACAAGAAACCAAAACAATGAGTACTCATGTGACCTTTCTTTTAAGGTAACAGAATTCTTCACGTCTGAAAGAGCTTTCCTACTCCTTGCCTTTACTTTCCAGAGAATTTGGGAGGGTCCCTTCTGACCATTTTCTCCATCCTATTCCTCCTTTGGACTCAGATTTCATTTATTAGGATTGCCTAGCCTGTGACTTTCTCTGGTCTCCCAAGGTTATTCTCACAGCCCATTAAATTAGCCCCAATGACACCAAAATGCAATGCACATTATATTTTCATGATGTAAGCTCCACCATTTATACTTGTGTCTGTCATGGTATAAGCATGTACTGTAAATACGAGATTAATATGTACCACTTCAATGGGGAGGAAACAGCACTCTGTGATGTCATGTTGGCCACATGGCCATGGACATGTCTTCAAACAACACTGACTCGTGGTCTTGAAACATAGATGAGTGTTGCCCCCTATATTCGGCAACAACTAATGGAGTAAAATCTGCAGGGATTCCTCTTTTTTCCCCCTTGTTATGATGTCAGTGTATAAGAGCTAGCATTTGCATAACATCACAAGGCAGATTTGATCACTTGCCTGCTGTTGTCGCAATGTTCTCTTGAGATGGATGGGCCTTCTGGAAAGATGTGCTAATAAAGCAATCATCCATTATTTTTTATAATTAGGCTCTTAAATAAAAACAGCTTTTTCTTCAATGGGCAAATTCCTTTAGAAAGCTTATTTCTTAGCACTATTGCAAAAGAACTCAGGTTTTATTTTCAGAGGGATATTCTGACATCATAGAAACCTGGACCTGAATGGACATTACGGTTGTGCAGTTGATTCTAGAAGATCCACACTTTTGATATCTTCATTGTCAGTTCTAAGGCTGATTGCTGTACCTCTTATTGTTTGGTTTTCTTTATATTAAATTTTAATTCACTTTTTTCATTGTATTCCTTGACTTTCATTAGAGCTTATAGGTCATTTCCATATTCAGCTATCAGACTAATGTCATCAGCATAAAGTAGGTATTGATGCTTCTTCCTCCAGATTTAATATGCCATCCTTTTGTAGTCTTTGAAATAGCAATAGCAAATTCTGAAAGAAGACTTTTATGTTGATGAAAGGCCAGCTCACCGAAATATGCACACATTACAAAGAAGAACAATAGTTGAAAAAATAATGGAGACAAGACGAGCATCTAAACTAGTTTTGATATGGTGAAGCATCTTATCTCCATTGTCAATGTTATATATATATATATATATATATATATATATATATATATATATATATATATATATATATATATATATATATATGTATGATGTATGTATGTATGTATGTATGTATGTCTTTTTATCTTTCATTTTATCACAGATTCTCATATATATATATGGAAGAGAATGGAAGTAGTGATCTTCCTCCCATATTTGGGCATACCGGAGGTTGTAAAATCTAAATAGATACCTTTCACCCTGGCTGGCTGATAAGGAGTCGAGCTCTGTGGCTCAATGGTTAACACATCTGCCTTAGAGGCAATACAGCACAGGCTCAATTCCCAGTAAGGGTATGGCTAGCTGATGAGAGGTAAATAGCTTGAAATAGATCTATACTAGTCTCCCTTTATTTATTTATCAGCACATATATAACATACATACATACATACATACATACATACATACATACATACACACACACACACACACACACACACACACACACACACACACACACACAAGAATCTGTGATAAAATGAGAGATAAAAAGAAAATTCTGGAAGGAATCCCTCACAAAAGGCTGAAGAAACTGCATACAAATACTGAGTATAGGAATCTAATTCTAATTCCAGGTATTAATTTGAGAGAACATACTACATCTAATACTCAATGTATTAAATAAGTAATCCAAGCATAACATACACAGAAAGGTTTTTCTATAGAAAACAAAGTACATGTTGCATTTCAGTCTTCTGTAAGAACCATTCTGTTGTTAATGGCACAAAACTGAAAATAAGGGCAAGTGGGAGAGGAAATTTAGTGTGGGGCATCCATTTCCTAAACCCTGCCAAGTTGGGCCAGCCAAAGCAGATGGCAGCAGTGTTTTTCTTTTCATCCTACAGATCTATAGTTCATCTCTAGAGTCACAGAGCACTCCTCATAAAGGAGCTCCATATTTGCCTGACAAAAATGAGGTATTCCGAATGGGCAAAACAGAATAACAGAATAAAAATCAGAGTGAACCCAGTGAATGAGGCTCCTGGAAAGCATTTAAAAATCAACCATGTATACTTTAATAGAAGTTTATTATATTTAATGTTTGTCAGCACAGTAATAAACACTCAAGTAATAAATTCATGAAACCAATAGCATAATTACTTAAACAAATATATATTTCTTTTAAACCAGAGATATACATAGTGCAGTCCATCTTGCAAACACAGAATTTTTCTTTTTTAAAAATATATACAAATATTATAAATACTAACCAGAGTAATGACAGACACACAAAAAAATATTTCCAAGCACTTGTACTTTGTCAATAATGTGATAGACAATGCTGAACAGATGTTGCCAATCCAATTGCCGGAAGCTAAACTATATCTTATTAAAACACGGACTTGGTGGTCCAGACGTAGATGCATTTTAGCTATACTGTAGCATATTCTCTTCAAATATAGACTGAATAAATCAAATTATAAAAAAGGGACCTGACTCCAAAAATGTTGGCTATCATTCATTAGAAATAGCTTCCAGTGCTTTCATTGGTTTAATGATAGTTCTTAACAATGTAAATACATATTCAATACAAATCCTTATTTAATAAGTTAATAAGGATGCAATGTATTTTAAACTGTTTTTGCATCCCATTATATTGATATTGGCACAGACACACATAGAGACACACACACAACTCTACTGAAGCCCCTTTCCAGCAAAACATTTAATATATTATAATTAGAAGCATATCTGTGATGCTAACTATATGGCCCATAGAATTCAAGGCTAGTAATCATAGCAACTCAATCTTGCTATAATGGCTTTAGCTGTACTAAGAACAGAAGCTCAGGAGAAATATCTTGATTGAAGAGTAATAGTGATGAAAGATTATCTACAGAACAGCTCCCAATATTCTTAAATAGTGAATGTATGTTAAAACAGCTGCCCAATATACATTGCTTGATACCTTTGTTTGCATGAGTTGGTGCGCAAGCAAGAAATATTCTTAGGATAATCTTGCATCTTGTCATAATAGTGTGAAGGTAATTAAGTAGCTCTATGCATTTCTATGTGCAGGTTGCCACAGTTTTATGATTGCTGCAGCATACTCCAATTTGCAGACCACCTCATTTGTAGTGGAATCCTAAGATGAATGGAAAGTGAACATCCTGTGTGCAAAGTCTCAATAGACTTATTCTAATTCACAGTTAATTAGATGTTTCAAAAGCAAAACACAAGAAAATGTCACTTTGGAAATGTACATACATGCATACACACACACACACACACACACACATACATATATATTACAGCCTTCTTGGAAATTTTAAATTACGAAGAGAAAGTTAGAAAGAGAACTGAATATATTATTAAATGGTTAACACTGTTTGGTAATTGTTGATATTATTGAGAATCTAGTAGTCACCCATTAGTGAGAAGCCCAAAGAAAGTATGGCTAAAAACAGAGACAATGAATATGTTGTCCTAGAAAGACTCTTTCCTGTGACATTTAATACATACACATATTTATCTTGCTATGATCTATGCTCAAACAGATTCTGAACAAGGAGACTGGATCAGCCTTAAAACACACTTTTAGATTCTTTGGCAAGTATGAGTATGTCAGTGTGTCAGAAAAAAATACATTACTAGCAGTAAATGGACAATCATGATGGATAAGATGATGAGGTATCTTGCCATTAAAATGATACATCCATATTTAAATCTAGGCAAGCAAAAAAGGGACTAATTGAGTTCTCAAATTTAATGATACATTGCCATGCAGCCAAATTTATGTATGATTATATTCATATAGTAAATATTAGCATTAAAACTAGCAGATACTGAAATTCTCTTCAAGGCTGTATTGTGATTTAAAAAAATAAAATTTGGCTTCCAACTTCTTTCTGTTAACATCAACATTTCATTTGGAAGGAAAGTTCTGAAAATTCTGAGAAATACATACATTTGAAAAATACACAGGACTAAAGACAAAGTAATCCTTCTAAGAATAGAAGGGTTCTTTTCATTTGTGGGAAGAAATCTGAATCTGCTACTAGAAGAAATTAGGGACGTGAAGGGACGTGATTTTCCTACTTCCCTGAAGGCCCACTTTCTCCTTTCAATTATATACTAGTCTTGAAAGCCTACCAATTCTTTGGGATTTAGAAGAGGCGAGGCAAATTGGTGAAAATGGTGCCTCTTTCCATTTCCACCCAAAGAACAATGTCCATAATTAAAATGCTATTCAATAAGAACCTTAGATCAAATTGTATTATTACCATCAATTATCCAAACTATATTCCTTTGAATTAAAAAAAATCCTCCACAACTTGCTTGAATTACTCAGATGAGAGAATGATGTTAAACAATTCACTGTTAACCACTGAAAAGTATGCTCTGTAAAGCTGATTAATAGAAACTATTCATAGCAGCTAAACATAACTGGTTCCAAAAAGAAAGTTACAAAATTGTCTTCTCCCCAACCCCAATTTTGCAGGAAGCAAAAATTTGTAACAAAAATTAGATTTCAGTAGAGTCTGGAAAAATAAATATTTTCATACTTGGATGGCTATACCGAGAACAACATTTCTAAAACTGGACTTAAATGTCCATTTACCGATCATAACCCAGATTTTCAATATGATAAGTGAAAGTCTGATTCTGTCCTAAACTCCTGAAAAATATATGTTGTTTCATTTAGCTACAGTCTAGCTGTAGTCTAGCAGTTTGAAATTATTGGTATTGACATCTTCTTATTCAACCAGACAGTATTTCTCTTTCTCCAAAGTCAGCATTATATTCTCTTCATGCCTCAGCGGTGCTGAAATGAGATGAATAGAACAATCTCTCAAAAGAGAGTTATTTTTTGCCTTTTCCCCCCACCTCCCAACTCTTAGAGCAAGGATATACCCAGTAGACGCTCTGCTCATGCAATACATAAAAGCCACACACTCCAAGAGAGCCAGGACTACTCCCCATTCTGATAGGAAAAACTGAAAGGCAATGCCATCTGTATGGCTAGCACAAGCAAATCTGGAGGATAAAGGTACCTGCCTTTTCCAGGGACACTTCCCAGGCTTCCAGTTGTGTGCTACAGCACTGAACCAGGAGCGCAGGTGGCTGCCATGAGGATGTGCCCTAGGAAATAACTGTTTAGCAAGTAAGGCACCTCATATTTTCTTTCCAGCTGTTTGTAAATCTTACAAATTTCATCACTCTAATGTCTGACATAGTTAAGGGAGAGAAGCTGGTAACAAAAGTTCTTGGAACAATTTTAAATGTCTGTTTTACTGTAGCATTGTCTTTTGTCAGAAGATCCCATTTCTTAAGAGTCAACTTTATGACAGGACCAGTCCAAGATTGTTTGCTGCCTGAGATTACCCACTGTCCATCTCCCACGAATAAAAAGCACAGCATCCAAAAAGGCAGAAAAATGTTGTATTATTAAAAACACGGTAACAAATGAAATATTGCTTCCTTGCTTTCATGGCATCTTACATCAACTGCCTGAGGCAGCCATGACAACTCTCCCAAAGTACTCACATAAATAGTTTAGGAGCAAAGTGGTAACACGGCTCTCTTTAGAATCTGGCATGTTGAACAGTATCTCATTATTTTGTTTCTTTTGGAAACATGTGGCAAGCAGTTAGTCAAAACAGAAAGTTCAACAGGGAAGCCCATGTAGAAGATCTGGAGAAAATATCTATTAGTTGTATGACAGATTTTAGATCAATACCATTAGTTTGAATTTAATAAAATTTGACCATAGTATCTGCATTTCAAGGTTCTAGAAAATATGTATTTTAAGACCAATTTATACTACCCAGCTAGTATGATGATGAGTACCAAGAGAAATGATAAAATGCCATCAAGAAAGCAAGTTCAAAAGTTACTGAATGGAAAACACATTTCTAGCACATGAATATTCAGATGTGACTGTTTATTCATTGAAAAACCCAAGCTTTCCACCACATATTACTTAGCATTGAAAGCTTTCTGGGTAGTCATTCATGCTAATTTTCAATAATGTAATAAATACACCATTGATAGTGCATGGTGAACAATCAGGAGAGCTCTCTGGCAACAAACAAGATCAATCCCAACCATTTGTCCCACATATTCATCATGCTAATAATTTAACTATATACCAAACATCATCTTAAATATCAGTATAGCTTGACAGTTAAAACACTCACTTCTCTTCATGAATAGAAGCATTATTGACAAAAGGAATTTCTTCCTTGTCTGTTTTCCCCAGGATCAGATTTTGTTTCTCCAAGTTTATCACACACTAAGAAATAAAGATTAATGAAATACATTATGAATAATTAAAATTACTTGAGTAAAAAGGATAAAGATGTGCAAAAGGAAGAAGACCAAGAAAAGATATATTTACCTTCAAATATTTCAGTGTTTGTAATCCCAGGGAGCAGCTTTTCTCATTACCTTCTGGAAAAAAATACAAAGGCTATTCAGAAAGATGCATTTAAAAGAAAGCTGTTTAGAGATCTGTTGCTATGAAGCACATTAAGGATATGTGAATCAGTTGTCAAGCATCTGAATATAAATCATATGGTCATGGGGATGCTACAATAGTCATGAGTGTGAAAAATAGTCATAAGTAACTTTTTTCAGTGCTGTTGTAACTTCAAATGGTTGTCAGATGAAGTCGAGAACTATCTCTACATATTTGTGGAACAGGCATGTTCCATTACTACCAAACAAAAGTTTTTGTTGCAAAATTCTATACAACCAACATAACCAGGAGTTACTGTTATAAAAATTCAGAGGCTGCCCAATTCTAGAACAACTCTGGGCAGCTTACAGTTAAAAGACAGAAAACAGCAAGGAAAAAAACCCTACGTCCAGACAATCTGCACTTTGTGTACGATAAAACACAGTCAACAGAGGTCCACAACCACCTGTAGCCTGAAAGAACAGCTACTCTGTAAAAGATTACCAGAACATCACCTGGGTGAAAATCACACAAATCTTTGGGGGATATAATTCCAGAGGGCAATTCTAGGGGCACAGGGGCAGGAAATTGGTTTATCATTCATGGCTCTAAAAGTTTACTGATGAATGTGTCTATAAACACTTACCAGCCACAACAACTGCAGAACAATCTACATGGACAGTCCCCATTATAAGAGGCAGATGTTCCAGATGACCAATCGCTTTCATATTATGTGGCAATGAAATCTTCTCACCTTCTGCTTTGCAGGTTTTCATATGCTCTTTTAGCCTGAATATGGAAATAAAACTGTGCTAAAATCAGAAGTAGGTTCATTTTTGGGAGGAGGTGTGATGGAATATGTAGAGAAGCAGTAGGGAAGTTTTGGCAACATGGAGTTTTGCCAGAGAGGCCTAGATTAAGAATCTATACAGTCCCAAACTGGAAGGGGGGGAGAGATTCAGGGTAGCCACACCCTAGTCTCTCAGGATATATCTAGCAGCTTATAATGTTATAGCTTTAGATTTGGGTCATTAGGTGTAAATAATTAATTGAATTTGATTGGATTTCATTGGGTCTTCTGTAACCCTAAACATACCAGTCTAACCCAATATCTATTTGAAGCCAAGTCAGTCCTTCCTTCCTTCCTTCCTTCCTTCCTTCCTTCCTTCCTTCCTTCCTTCCTTCCTTCCTTCTCTCTTTTCCTTCTTCTTTCTTTTTTTCCTCTCCTCCTCCTCTTCCTCTCTCTCTCTCCTCCTTCTACTGTGAATAAAATATTACTACAACATGCATGTCCAGTTTCCTAAGATAAAGCTTATTGCAACACTAGTCAGCTCTTTCAGGCTGGGTATAATTCACATAGTCTTCCTGGCCATGGTCAAGTAACTTTCTTGCAAGCAGCAAAAAAAGTTTTGTTCATTTTCTTTGAGCTGCGTTTTCAACTTCCAGATCTAGCCCGAAGCTTGGGTATTTTGTAATGGTTTTCCCACCATGCTTAGTTCCTTAGTGCTGGACAGCTGATTGAATGGCAAGAAGATGTAATTTCTTTTCCTGAACTCTCTAAGAGTACTAACAAAGAAAGAAAAGTAATTCTAATTTCACCTAATGAAAGTGAGAAAGCAGAATTGGTAACAAAGAAACAATTACCGGTATATAAAAATTACTATTGGGTATATAAAGTTGTATGGCTAAATATTGTTTTATAAACTAAAATTGAGAAAATTATGTTTAAAAATGTTGAAACAAAGCAAAAGGGCTAGTGATGCAATCTCCCACAATATGGTTTAGATATGGTGTCTAATCAACATACACTGAGAAAAGAGAATCTGAAATATTGAATTACAAGACCATTTTTTGGAGCATCTGTTCACTTCAGTTCATGATTTTTAAGCCACTTTTTTACAGGGAAGGACAGCAAGGATGTTTGTGCTAAAAAGCAGATTGTGCTATTCTGCCTTCATGAAAAATAGGAAAAAAAATAGTTAAGATAATTTTAACAATTGGCAAACCTTTCATATTTTGCTAATACACAATGTTCTATTGCTCTGTCGAGTATCAAATGTGAATCATAAAGCCACTTTTAGTTTTTGACCTTTTTGTTGTTCCCTTACATAAGGGATATACAATCTGTGGACTTCCAAGTGGTTCCTGATAGTCCTAGGTATGATTCCCAAAGCCTCCCCTATCATCACCAAAGTATAATTTTTAACATGACAGAAAAATAAAAATAAGCAAATTTAATTTTTGTGTTGGCCACGTATTTTTGGAACGAGGTGCCCAGCATCCCACTTCAAGCATGGCCCTCAATTAAAAAACCAGTGCCTCCCACTGAATCAAAATTGTTATCCATAGGTTTATCATCAGATTTCTTTCAAGGATTTCCATATTATTTAACTTACAAATTGTTTTTCCTTTTATTTTTTTAGATTTATTTTTGCAAAAACTTATATGCCACCTTTTTTTCTAGGTTACAAGGCAATTTACATAGTGATCGTCTTTTATTTTAGTCCCGTAACAGCCCTGAAAACTAAGTCAAAACAGGGTGACTGGCGCAAAGTCACCCACTGAATTTCTTTGGCTGAGAATGGATTTCTATCTTGATTTTTTAATGCTACTCTAATATTTTAATCATCACTAACATACCATCTTGAGCATTTTTGCACCTTCCCCTGTGCATGTGTGCTCTGATCTTATTTTAGAACTCAGCTGATATATGTGATGTTTCTGAGTGTGAAGATTTTCAACGGAAAATTTAACCTTGCCCTCCTCCGCTAAATTCATGCAACACATAACACAACTCAAACCAAAAGCCCCAGTGTATAAGAAATGGTCTAGAATGGGATGTGTAGAAAGTTAGTTTTTTGCAATTGATCTAAAAATGTTATCAGTTGTTGATGGGGAACAATTAGTAGTATTCAGAACACAGCCAGGCTACAAATCAGGACACCATAAGTTCTAATCCTGCCTTATGCATGAAGCCAGCTGGGTGACCTTGGACAAGTCACTCTTTTCTCAGCCCTTTGAAGAAGGCAATAGCAGAAAACCACTTCTGAAAAAGCTTGCCAAGAAAATTGCAGGGACTAGTTCAGGCAGTTGCTAGAAATTAAGACTCGAAAGCAGGAAAAGAATAAAAATAAAAAAAGTGACTCAGAATAGCAAGTTATTAGGAATATGTATAATAGCAGCATTTGCGCTCTACATGGGGCTGCCCTTGAAGAGTATTCGGAGACTTCAGCTTGTCCAGAATGCAGCCGTGCGAGCGATTGTGGGTGCACCTCGGTACACCCACGTTACACCTATCCTCCACAAGCTGCACTGGCTGCCTATTGGTCTCCGGACACGCTTCAAGGTGCTAGTCGTTACTTTTAAAGCCCTTCATGGTATCGGATCTGGGTACTTGAGAGACCGCCTCCTGCCAATTACCTCCCAAAGACCTATTAGATCCCACAGACTAGGCCTCCTCCGAATTCCATCTGCTGGCCAGTGTTGACTGGCAATTCCCCGGGGGAGGGCCTTCTCTGTGGCTGCTCCGGCCCTCTGGAATGATCTCCCCGCTGAGATCTGGACCCTTACCACCCTTCCGGCTTTCCGCAAAGCTACTAAGACCTGGCTGTTCCGGCAGGCCTGGGGCAGTTAAATCTTTCAGCCCCAGCCGAGATTACGACTGTTGTTGTATTTTTAAACTGTTTGTCTTTTTATTTTTATTTTGTACCCCCTTCCCTTTCTGATTGTTAGCCACCCCTGAGTCTCTCGGGAATAGGGCGGCATACAAACTGAATAAAATCTAAAATCTAAAATTTGGGGGTGGGGGAGAGACACAATACAATGTAAAGGTCAGTGCAAAGGGAAACAGAAATCCATTGTCACATAGGATAAGAATTTCAACAGAAGCAATTTCACATAGGAATATAGTAAAATCTTGATTTCAAGGGCGATTTGTGGGAAGAGCTGTCTATAAAATCTGAACATCTGCTAAACTGATGTCATTTTATGTCATCTGTGTAAATAGCATGATTAATAATAAACCCCTCAACTTAATAGACATTAGTAAATTAAATGGGGTAGAGTCTGAACAATGTGTCCACTGTACAGTATCTGGTTCATTAAAGTGAGGTTTTACTGAAATAAAGGAAATAGTACCCGCTCAATTCTTTCTACATGTAAAATCTCAAAAATCTTCTACTCTCCTACTGATTCTGGACCAGAGCAGGACAAATGTTTTTCTGCCAAAGGTGCAGGAAATTTCAGTGGAAATACATTCTATGCTAGTAGTAGGCAGGCCCAGAATCTTATTCTATTTTAATCAAACTTTTCTTTGTAGATCACAGGAATGATGGAAGAAATAGCTATCTTAACTGTAGCAATCATAAAAAATAAACCTCAGCAATCTTGCTAAGGAAAGATTAGATGACTTGTGTATCAGCCAATCTACATATGAAGATTTGCTTACAAAACCTTATTCTGTAGGGTTTTTTTTATATGTACACATCAGCTCTTTTGTAATCTTCTCTAGAATCTTCCAATGTACTGGTATTGAATTGGTTGACCTGTGGCTTCCTGGGTCCTCTTTCCTCCCTATTTTTGATAAGAATGACATTGGCCAGTAAATAGGATTTCACCTCAAATTCTCAAAAGCAAGAAATGGAAGATCAGCCAAACCAAGAAGTCAAACTTCTTCAATATTAGCATGTAAAATAATTGGCATTGTCTGTCTGAACTCATGTAAGGTCATTAAGTATTACCTTCTTTATATTTTATGTCAAAGCTAAAAGCATACAGTACATGGCATAGAGCCATGATTAGTTGAGGAGCACCTGTCTCTCATACTACAGTATCTGCCCAGCTGATTCAATTTTGTAGGATTGGCAAACTTTCAACAATATCATCTATATAGGGACTCTGTAAGTGTACCTTCTCTGTAGCACCAGCATTCTGGAATAAGATTCCCCTCAAAATCTGGATGGCACCTACCCTGTAGATCACTATCTAAACCTTTGGTGAGGGAGAGTGAAGATACCTTGCTTTATTCCTGTCTAATTTATTCTTCTCGCCATTTTTATCCCCCTTTTAAAATCTGTTTTTTGCATTTTCTTTTAGTTGTCAGCCACCCAGAGTAATTGGGAATTAGATGACAGAAAATGAATAAACATATTCATATATACTCAGGTTTAGGTGATCTTAAAATCAAGAGTACCATTATTTAATTATTGGTCCTCTTCCCCAATTCCTATTCATTTCACTTTGTTAAGTTTTGTTTATTCAGTTTAAGCAAGATTAGCTGATCTGTCTGTTACTTAATTAATGTTCTAAATGAAAGAAAGCTAATAGCAAGAGAAGTCAGACATTTTCTGGAAAGATATGCAACACAGAATTTATCTCCCCTATGATACGAGATCATTCTATTCCTTCCTGAGTTTGAAGAAGATTCATAATGTGCTTTTAGAAAACTTTGTCCACTTCTTTTTCTTGGCTGGAAAATGTACACTAGATATCAACAACTATGTTGTTTTAATCCCCTCTTTTATTTCTTTTAAATCAAATGGTCAACAATGACACCAGATTCATTCCCCCAATAACCAAATATTCTATTTTTGCTCTGCTTCTTTTGAACAAGTTACATCTTCCAATTTCTGCATTCTAATTCTAATCACGAGAAGTATTCCAATAGATCTCAGTGATACCAGCAACATCATATTTCCCCTCATGTAATAACAGTTCAACCTTATCTTATTTTTCTTATACTTTGAGCATCAGAGGGCGGTGAGATGGTTCAGCAGTTAAGACACTGGGCTTGTTGGCTAGAAAGCTGATAGCCTGGGTTCAAAACCCGAGCACCGCACAGTGGGGTGAGCACCTGTTTCACTTAGCTCCTGCCCACCTAGCAATTCAAAAACACGCAAATGAAAGTAGATAAATAGGTACCATTTCAGTGGGGAGGAAACAGCGTTCCATGATATCATGCTGGCCACATGACCACGGAAATATCTTTGGACAGAGCTGACTCATGGCCTCAAACAGAGAAGAGCACTGCCCCTTATAGTCAGCAATTACTAGTGGAGTAAAATCTGCAGTGATTCCTTTCCTTTCCTCCTGCATGCATAAAAACCACTAATATTGCAATGCTGACATTCTTCCCTATTTTCATTAATCAATTTAGAAGACTGCAGCATAGTTACTCCTCCCCTTACTCTTATGTTCACAATTCCTTATCTGAATATCTTATTTCAGGGAATTCATCTTCAATTTTCACAATATTTATCAAACTCATTACACCTCGTCCAAACATATTTTTTCCATAAGATGTAACCTATTTTGTGCAGCAATCACAGAGATACTACTTTCAAGTCCAAGGTGATATAGCTGCAGCTGCTGTTGATAGTACACATACAAAAAAGGATAATATAATGACTTTTAATGATTTTTTTGTTAATAATACATCTTTAAAATAGTTGAATATCAATATCTAATTGAAAGATGACCTTTAGCACAATCTTTCTCTTCACTTTCTTTTACTGGAGTGACAGTGAACGGGTACGCAATTCGTGAATCAGAACAAAATAGTCCTGAAGGCAATCACTGTTGTTTGCTGTTCTTTCCCTTTGCACCGACCTTCGTTCCCACCAAAAATTATCTTAAAAAGCTATTAGTCTGAAAGTAATATTTATTTTTTGTTCTGTGAGAACCTGTTTTCATTTGTAACATTTCTAAGGTACTCTTCTTCTGTTCCCTTCTGCAAGATGACTCATTCATGACTGATTCATGACCTATGCAGAGATGAGCCAGAGCTAAAGGCACTTTAATGCTGCTTCTTTGAAGAATCTATTTTTCTGTCTATTAATGGTATCATTAAAAAGTTCCTTTTTCAAATGTACCCAGCATCTCTTTTCTTTTTGCACCAGCTTCTTAAATATAATACTACAGGAAGTCCACGAGTTACAATCACAATTGAGCCCAAAATTTATGTTGGTAAGTGGAAACATTTGTTAAGTGAGTTAGTCCCTTTTTACGACTTTTCTTGAACATTTGTTAAGTTAATCACAGCAGTTGTTAAATTAAGTGAATCTGTCTTCTCTATTGACTTTGCTTGTCAGAAAGTCACAAATTGGGATCACATGACCCTGGGACAATGCAACTGCATTGCAATTCAAAAAACTTAAATCACTGATTTTCTTTGCCTCTGCTGTAATTTCTGAATATTCTGAAGGATGTACTTCTTTTTATCTATATCCATTGCAGTTATGCCATCTCAATTTGTATTGTTTATTACATTATATTTCATGCTTATTCCAACAACCTCAAAATAAAACAGATTTGCCCTGGAAGCAGTTGGAGATAATATTGTCAGTCTACATCAACAACAAAAATAGAAAAACATTCTGGTTGCAAAAACTTGCTTTTCTTAAACACTGAAATCTACAAAATGGAACCAAACACAAAAGGGTGGATCAATGGGAGGTTTATCATTACCTGTATGATTGCAAACCTGCAATTTGTGTTACTACTCGGATCCTAATGGATGCTCATAGCTGTCCCGGGCCTTAGGTTATGGTAGATGCCTTTAGAATTTTATATGGTTTTTCTTTTTTTGTTTTTATGGATGCACATGGTGTACACTTTTATTATTACAGATTGTCCTCAACTTACAACAGTTCACAGTGACAGTTCAAAGTTACAACGGCACTGAAAAGAGAGACTTATGACCGTTTTTCACACATACAACCATTACAGCACCCTCTTGATCATGTGATTAAAATTCGGACTCTTGGCAACTGGTTCATATTTATGACAGTTGAGGTGTACTAGGGTTCTGTGAATCCCTTTTGTACCTTTCTGACAAGCAGAGTCAATGGGGAAGCCAGATTCACTTAGCAATCATGTTAATAACTTAACAGCTTCAGTAACTCACGTAACAACTGTGGCAAGAAAGGTCATAAAACAGGGAAAAATTGACTTAACATCTGTCTCACTTAGCAACAGAAATATTGGGCTCAATTGTGGTGGTAAATTGAGGACTATCTGTATTTATTATTTTTGCCATTATAAATTGCCCAGAATCCTATGGATTTGGGAGGCTTCTAAATAAATGAATATATACATACATGCATATATATGAAATGTGCTGTGCTGTTGCTATTTTTATAAGGAAGTTAAACGGGAAATCTATACTTATCAATTTAAGTCTAACAAACTACCAATAGATTCCTATTTTATCTTCCCATCCATCTTTATCCCAGAAAAGTGATTGTAAAATTAAGTGAATCTGGAAAATAGATTTTATGGCTAAACTAGATTAGAACTTGGCTTTTACATATATAAGTCTCATAACTGACTTCTTCTTAGTTAGGCTATGTGTTTGAGTCAATTTTACATCAAAGTACTGGAGCCTCTCCTGCTGAAAACAGTTTGATACAGAAAGTTTGTTTTACATTCTGAATTGTTACATTTTATGAAGTTATAGAAAACCAGGGCCATAAGATGCTACAACCTCCACACCATACCCTATTTTTTTTATAAGTACTAGATGCATTCTCACTTCATACAAATATAGAGAATTTCAGAACAAAAAAAGAGAGGCATACAATGCCATGTAAATAGGGTTTTGCGAACATCATTTATTCTTAAAATGAAAAAGTAACTGGAAACAATAACAGTAATGGGTGACTGCAACAGGGTTAGGAAAGATCTAGTAAAAAGAAAAATCTGACAGATATGCCAGCAATGAGGAACTTTCTCAGCGACATTCATTGTAAAATGGATTAAACAAAGCACATCACAAGACAATCATTTCTATAAAGTAAAGTGCTCAGAAAAAATCAGAAAGAGAAAATAATGTAAAATCACAATAGAAAACAGGAATTACAGAAATGAATGCTAGCCCACCCTACTGTGATGCTGAAAAGTGCAGAAACTTGAAAGGGAAATTATGCATAAAGTGCAGTATAACATGTCACTTTAAATTTCAAATAGGTTCCATTTAATAAGAGAAATGGATTTCTCCTGGGCAATAGGATTTTTTAAAAAGAAAACTTGACAGTATTATGCAGTCTCATGCAATAGAATAGCTTTAGAAGAGAGAACAGATCAAGAAAAAAATATTGTGGATAGTGAAGACAATCTTTAACAATTAGTGTTAATTAAAACTTTGTAAACCCATGTATGTTAAATAGAAATATGGGCATACCATAAATTTTAATTTTAAAAGTTGAAAGTGTCACTACTGTATTCATCACTTCAAGGAAGAAAAACGAGACAATTTGTACATTTCAATTCATTTCCCCCTGAAAACCAGAAAATGTAACACTTTGAGAAAAACATCATCTGTGTTTTCAGGAATAAATCAGTCATGTTGATAGCTGTGCAAAAGGAGACACCCACAACCAAAGAGTGGTGATAAAACTAATAATTAAGCCAGGCAAACCTCACATTTTGAAATTTCCTGTTGTAACAATAGATTTGACAATGTAAAGTGCTTTTGTTGAATTTTTCATTGAATTTCTAACTTACAATTACTTCTTTTTTACAGTAATCAAACTACAAACATCTTTCCCTTTTTAATAAAAGGAAAATAATTAAGACAATGTCATGCATCCTAGCACCAGTTCCCTTTTTTAAGCATCGAATGGAACCAAAGTATGTTCTACGCTACCTTCCTGAATAGTCGTGTATTGAGCCATGTACTGAGATACATGGCTAAAGAAATAATTTGCATATGGTAAGGACTACACACAATGTTCTTCTTTCCGACACTATTATTATTCCCACCTCAATAAATATAAGCTGTAATTTCTTTGATGGAACACCATGAAGTCTCTAAGCCTACATGAGTTTTAAATTAAATATTAACCCTAGGAGTTTGGGGGTTAAACCTTCTGTGATTCACTGTGAAATTTTGCTCTCTAAGACCCAATTTATGAGCTTGTCTGTCACAATTCACTGGTATGAAACATCTATTTGTTATGAGATTCAAAGCTTCAGTTCTCAAATGTTCTGGGGCTCTCCCCTAACTAAATGTCACTGAAGGGAGCTCATGTGCAAATAAAGACATAATTAGGGGAAGGAAGAGAGCACAGTTTTTAGAGGTCAAATCCTATGTGACAAGGATACAGAATGTGAAAGGCCAAGAGCCTTATGCAACCGTTCAAAATCTTGGTGTATCCACAGAATGCTCCAAAATTTGCCTTCATGGACAACATTATTAAATATATTTTAATTAATTTTACTATGTTTATATTCACATTATATATTTAAAATCCTGGCCCTACTCTCCTTATCAATGCAGCCCCAGCAAATGAAGCAAAATCTAGTATGGCCCTCAACACCCCACCAAGACATTAGTGTTATATACTACTAATAAATAAAAACTGGTAGTTGGAGAAGGTAACAAAATGCGAAAAAATAAAACATATTTTGGAAAAAAATTAAAGGTGGATTGAAAATATCACTGAATATACCTAGTAATCAAATAATCATAGATCCAGTGGGTGGAGGAATAGAAACGCCTTGAAGGATATGGCTGGAATGCAACACATTTTGTGACAAGTCCTAAAAGCCAACATTTCATAAAGTATCAGAATAGTTTCAAGGGCTGCTCTTGCAATGTCTTTAGCTAGTGTTGTACAGAGAGACTATATGTTCCAACTAAATAAATTTTTTAAAATAATGTATCAAATCAATCTTCACTTCAGAGAAGACCCTATATAAAAATGGAGTAAAAGAATCTAACTACATATTAATAAACAAAATAATCTATAATCAATAGTCTGCATTTTATCACGGCTATTTCTCACTAGCTAACAAGTAACACTTCTGAGGAGGTTTACTGGCTCAATCCAATAAAATAATAAAAAAATGGTTATGGTTTATTATTTTGACACTCTCAACAGCTTGCTCCACAATTTTTGACAGTATGAAAATAGACATCATTTCCCCTAATTTCCTGCCAAACAGCTGTGAAAGGCAGGGTTCAGGGTAATATATGGCTTCCCTCATTCCAACAGCTCCATCCCATATAGCTAACTGGGACGGATATTTGAAGAGACACTTGGAGGGTCAAAATTGGTCCATCCCTGTGCTGAAATAAGGGAAGCCTCACCCTGCTTTCCAGTCCTGAGTCAGAAATATACCGAAATAAAGGTGCCAGCTACTCTGTGGGAAGTAATACTAACTTACAGTGTAAAACTCCTACTAAATGTATAATGATGACTTTGGGTAATGAGACTGTAAATTGCTCAGCAGTGCTCAGTTCATTACAGGCACAACCACTGAGAGCTACAGTGTTATATAAATAAGTCATTACACAGTTATAAAAACCTGGCATTTATTTTCTCAGCAATCAGTGTGGGATGGCCCCTGGGCTGTAAATTGTTATTGCTAAAATAAGTGTTTCATGGTCACCAGACTAAGAATTATCAAATCTATTTGAGAAACAGGAAAAAAATAGACCAAATTACCATTGGAATAAAATTCTTTCCCAATGGGTAGTATCATTCTAAATTTATTGAAACACAGTTTGCTTGTTCCAGACCTATGTTGTTTAAACTTATATGGATTAAGATTTGGTTTGAAAGACAGATTCTCATTTAGCTGTTTCAGCCTGTTTCTAGGGAGATTTTTATACCAGTTCAGGAATTTGCAAACACTGTTTCACAAAAGATGATTGTAAAGGAACAATAACAAAAGCTATCTATCTATGTATTCTAAATGCTTCCTTCAAGATCATTACTCTGTGACAGAAAGAGAGGTGCTACGGATGCCCAAAGAAATGTTGCTTGGAGTTAGAATATTTGATTCAGTACTACTATTACTAATAATAGTTCTGTAATTTACTCCATAATTTTCTTTTCCCCCTTTCTGCAGCTTTTAGCTCAGCTTGCAACTTCAAAGGTAACCTTAGAACCTAAATCTGTAACTGAGCAGTGCAACCAATAATGACCTAAGCTTGTAAGAGCAAGAGAATTTAATTGCTGTACATCAATTGCTACAGTCCACAAAGAGTATTGCTTACCCTAATCTCTCCAGACACGCAGAAGAAATTATATTGCGTTGGCATCCAGTATCAACCACAATTTGCAATTCCTTCCCATTACACTGTAGAGAGAAAGATAGAATTTTTGCAAAATATCAGATGATGGTAAGTGAATTATCTGTATTTCTATTGGTTTTTGATACAGTTTTAGACAAAAAGTTCTATCTCCATTACCACCCCTAAGCATTTGGGACACAATAGCTGTGTTCACATAGACCCTTAGACACATTTGATTTAACTAAGGGTTATTCAGTTTTTCCAGAAAACTGAATACAACAAAATACCATAAATTAACAGCAAGGGGCTGAAGTTGCACAAAATGCTTGACTAAAATATATTTGAATAATCTATGGTCCACTGGGTCATACAAACCCAATCTTTGGATTTCTTTGATTTTTATATTGATTTTTATTTAGGAACTCAAGGAAATATCAACAGCTCACAACTCTGACATAATGAGAATGTATTTCACAGGGCTGACTTATTGGGTTCTTGATGTTCTCTGAGCTTGCATCTTTTCCTGTGCACCTAGCCTGATTATATTACCTTGCAGGGAGAGACGCATGCTAAGGGAACACCAAGAAACAAACATCGTAACAACTCTGTGTCACAACGTGAGCAAAGAGACAATGACTCACCCAAAGCCCAGAAATATTATTAAGAGTAGTTTCCAAGTTAAAATGTATTTCATATTTGAAAGCTCAAAACCCTGTTATGTAGCCATGCTATTTTTGGGACTATTAGGTGGGAAAAGAAAATGGAGAAATTTTAAGAAGTCAAACGCTATTAGACAGTGGGCCATATATAATCTATGTAAAAAATGTTTGCTGAAAAAAAAAGTTGGGATGCATATGAAAGTGTACTTATATCCCCTTTTTATATGAAAGTGGGAGATGGATATGTCAGAAAAAAGCACAATGAATGCACTGGGAACAGGGTATTTAAGAAATTCATGATGCATGAATGTTACCATGGATGATGGCATTAATAAAATCCTGAAAAAAGGAAAGGTAAGAAGTTTTAAAAACAAAAGGCAATATATCAAACAGTATAAACTTGGTGAAAGCAAAGATGGTTTGTAAAATCAGAAAAGTACCGAGAAACACACTAAATGGTGGGGAAGTATACTAGATTTAGCCAGATTTTTTTTCTTACTTCTTTCCTTTCCTTTCCTTGTTATTGTTTATTATTTTTCTGTGCTGTGCACAATAATGTTTACCAAAGGAGAACAGAATGATTGTTTTATTGAACTAAGACTGCTTCACACATGAAAGATACATAACATACACAAGACTAAAATGCAATTGCCTAACATGTCCTCAATGAATTGTGTAAACTCAGCCAGTTTAATTAATTTGCAGGAAATTGGGTTGAGTCAATGTTTTGTCTAGTGAAGGATTTCAATAGATATTGCTCAGAACATGGGGAACAACTCCAAGGCTTTAGGACAGAAGCTGAGCTATTGGAAGTGATTCCCATGATCACAGTTAATCAGAAGAATAGCTGTGTTAGTTGTAACACAAATCACATAGGCTACATTTGTGTCACTCCTAAACCAAAGAGCATAGCTCTCACCTTCTCCCTCATGCCTTCCCTGCAGATGAGTTCCAGAATGAATCTGAAAGCTTGGAAGACAAAACCTCTGCTCCTAGTTACCAACCCAGATTAGATCCTGCAACATTATCCTGGGACATATATATCACCTTCATTCATGACTTCCAACTCTGATGTTTAATCCAAACAAGATACAGGCAGCCCTCAACTTTATCCTCAGATTTGAGGAGGCCTGGAGCAGAATGCTCCTGAGTCTTGTTCTGGAAGGTTCTACTACTTCAGATGTAGGACCTTTTGAAAGTAAAGGAATTGGACTAATGGATCTCCTGCAGGACACAAAAGCTTACCTGACAGCAGATGACAATGAGGTCCTCTTCCTCTGTCTTGGGGGGACTGTCCAGTTTCATTTGATTCAGTTTATTTGTCTGAGCTGAGGGATCGTTTTTCTGAGAGCACGTCCCTCGGCTGTGCCGCAATCGTGACATATTTGTTTCCATGAGGCGTCTCTGCAAAATGTTGTGTGGTTGCTTAAAAAAAATTCAGGGCATGGGAGAAAACACAGGTAAAGCAAAACCTGATTTTAGCACTTGGCAGTCATTTAAAGTTTCAAAGATCCAATGTTTAAAAATCTATGTAACAATCAAAAACACTCCACAACATATACAGTTTAAGCCAGAATTATTTTTATTAGGCATTATATCAGATGGTTATGATAAAGAGTCAACTATACATAATATTACACATCTTGACGGGAGCCAGAATTGTGTATGTGCAGCAGTGGAAGAGCTAAAACAGTCCTTCAGAAGAGAAGACAATAAGGAAGATACTAGTCTGTGCGGAAATGGGTAGACTAATTCTAAAAATAAAAGATAAAATAGCATAGAATACTATGCTGCATGGATTAGATTCTACCAATGGTTAGAAACATGAGGTAGAAGTTGGAATGCAAAAGAATCAGGTTAGGTGGACATGGAAAGAGATACTATGTATGTATTAGAATGTAGGTATTAGAATGATAGATAAGCTAACATACTAGAATATGATGGTCAGAAATTACTGTACAATACTGTTTAAATAGTATATATGTTATTTTGTTTTTACCTTTGTTTTATGGCAAGTGGAACATCAGGACAATTACATTGTATTCAATATATTTATATATAAATAATAAAAAATATATTTTTAAAAAACACTCCATTAGGTACCAATCAGTAGTGATTAATTAGCAATAGATTTTTGTCAGCATCTGAATTTAAGTTGTATTTTATAGAGTCAAAGCAGCAGTGATTACATTTATACTGTAATAGTCAAGTAAAAACATTTGTGCCTGTCAGTTATGACCCAATTTTCAATACACAAATCTAATTCATTTACCACATCACCATAATTTAATTTATCCCTGTTTTAGTATATATCCCATTAGAGGCTGGGTGCACTTAACAGATTAAGGCAAAACCAGACAAGCATACACCTCTTAAGATAAAAGAGATCCTTCCCTGAAATAAGGAATCGTTTTCTCACTCATCTCTCAGTCTTGGTTTTATAGAAATGGTCAAAGGATTCAGCAAATGTATGAGAGAAAGAGCACTCAAAGTTTTTAAACCTGCATCAGTTTACTCTTGTCTATAATGTAGAAATTGATAGAGCTATTAGAAATAGAGAGGCTTGCCATTCTTTGTTCTGTTCTGCCTCCTGAATAGCTGCAAAACTGCCGCACAAGTCAATGTTTTTGTGTGTTAGTGTTGTGCTTTCAAGTCAGTTCTGGCTCCTGGCTACTGCAAGGATAAAGTCATTCTGAAAGTCATTTGGCAAACTGCCTTCTTCCTAGAGCTGAGAGGGAGTAAATGGCCCAAAGTCATCCAGGTGGCTATGTGCCTAAGGCAGGAGTAGTTGTCGCAGCCTTCTGGTTTCTACTGGGGTACCCTTTTAACCATTACACTAAACTGGGTCTCTTATACCAGCTTGGCACAAAAAGAATTTCAGATAGTGTTGCTGCTTTTGCACCTTAGCCTGATAAGCTTCTACACCTTCAAAAATATTTTTCTTTCTGAAAATACATTCAGGGATACTAGAAAGACTCTTAGTTCAATGGTTATCTTATGTTTTGCAGGAAAAATGATCTTTTGTTCAAGACATAATGCCATGTCTGAGAAATAAATCCATCTGAAATGCTACAAATTTGTTGCTGACACTGTGGATTAGGAGAGTTGATGCTTCTAACTCCCATTAAACTCGGCCATTCAGAGTGAATTATGCAATCTGTTGCTAAAAATATAGAGGACACTGCCATCAGCCAATCAGATGCATCTTGATTCAGTGGCCAGCCCCTGATCTAAAACAACATAAATGGAATACATAGCTATCCCTGCCCCTTCCCATATATTCAGTACATGTGCTGTGCTTTATCTGGCTGTTTTGGCGGTGTGTGTGTGTGAGAGAGAGAGGGATGAAAGCGAGGAAAACTCCCTGACAATCCAAGTCTTCACAAATAAACCTATATATCTACTAAAATTTATGATGATGGCATGACATTGTCATTTTTCCTTTGTACTGAGAAGAGAGACTGGAAAATGGAATGAGACAACAGTTCAACACATCCTGATTATATGAACAGAGAAAATCAAAGCAGGCACTTTTCTACAAAAGCTAGAAAATGATTAGAATTATTAACTTTGCTGATAAGGTTGCTTGGGAAACTTATTAAAGAATTCTGAGTTCCAAAAATGGAAAGTATAGTGATCAATATGGCAAAATAGTCCCTGCAAATAGGAAAATAACCCCTTGCCAAGTCCCACAGAGGTCCAGTGTTGTAAACTGCAGAAAAGAAGTTGTGTTAGAGCAGAGCTGAAAGAAAATCAGCTCAGTCGCAAAAGGATGATGTTGAGTGATCAGAGAAACCATTTGTCTGAAATGGTGTACGGTTTTCTGTCTGAATTGGGGGTTGGACTAGAAGACCTCCAAGGTCCCTTCCAACTCTGTTATTCTAATATTGAAATGGGTATGGGGTCTTCCTGTTTTCCCATAAGACTAGTTTCCTGTAGCTATGTTTGTTCCTACAATGAAAAATAGCCTGTTATTTAATTTAAATCCTCACTTTTTTATTTTGTAAGTAACTCAAGGCAGCAGCGAAAATACATAATGCTCCCTCCTCCTTTCATTTTCTTGAGGACCACAACGCTGTGAAGTGGGTTGTTCTGAGACAGAGTGATGGCCCAAAGTGACCCAGCTGGCTTTCATGCCTAAGACAGGACTAGAACTCACAGTCTTCTGGTTTCCAGCCTGGTACCTTAACTACTAGACCAATGGCTCTACCTAACTTATATGACCTGAACAAGAATAGCATTATCATGCTAAAATCATTAACAAGAAACTACTAATTTAATGCAATTTACTTCTAACTAAACTCAAACATACCCTGAAGTAATATATGTACAAACTAGTTGTGCTTTATGTTTTGAATTGTCTGATCCCAACTCAATAGTTCTTTATACCTGGAGACCAAGGCATAGGCCACATATGGTAGCCAGCATCTCATTTTGATAAAAAATGATATTTCAAATTCATAATGGAGATTAATGGTGAGTTTAATAGTCGGGTGAAAGTATTTATGGGACAGAATAAATATTGTGAAAATGAGTATTACTTCAAGATTGACATATATTCAATGATGATTTCTGTTAATTTTACTTAAATAAACAAACTGCTAAATTAATGATTAACTTTTTGGGAAAACTCAAACGCTAAGCTTTCCTTGTCAAACATAATATAAAAATCCATAAAAATTGCTTTCTTTTTCAATGATATCAGTAGGCACACTTGTTAACTTGTATTACAATTCAGTTTTATTGACAATTAAAAAGAAAATATATACTGATAACATAGAGGGCTTGAAACTGGAGTTCCACAAGTTTAAGAAATGTTGAATAATATTAATTCACAAAAAATATTTTTCAGGTTTATTAGACTCTTCAAAGGTTGCTTAGAAAGTCTACAAAAAATCCATTTTCCAATGTTGGAGATATAATATTTTTGAGGTGTTTACCTCAACTATTGTCATGTCCCTTGTCAACTTCTTATTAACTGAATATTCTTGCTATAGTAATTTTTGGGAAGAAAATGAAGTTTAAGGATGTCCATGTATTTCTAAATTATGTTTAAACAATTTGTCTATTTATTAAAAGTTCCGGATTTATCATGCTCAAAAGAGTTTTTTATAAAATGTATCAATATTTATTAGTATTGTATTATTTGATTTAACTGTCTTTTCTCTTATTTGTTAGGCTAATTTTTATGGTGCATCTCTCTCTCTGTATATGCATATCAAATATGCATGCAGTTTTGTTTGAATTCACAGGTTTTGCTTTTTTTTCTTGGCGTAATTCAATATTAAAACATATTTAAAAAATAAAAAATCCCACAAGGATCTCATTTCAGTCCCAATGCACTCAACATCCAGCTATCTAAATTCAATGACAAAGCATAGAATTTCAGAGAATTTCAGACTTTTCTGTCTCATGATGCTTATATATCTACCTCTACCACCGGTAATATACAGAATCAAGCTAGAAGGTCATGACTCCCTTTTCAAATTGTAAACCATACAAAGGAAATTGAAGAGAGAGAGAGGAAGGGACGGGAGGGGAGGAGAAGGGAAAGGAATGAAAGGGAAGGGAAGAGAAGAGATGGAAAGCTTCCTTAATTTGCAGCTGATGCCAAACTGGAGAAATTATGTAATATTCGAAAGGCAAAATCATAATTCAAAAATGAAATCCTAAAAGATTATGTTTAATCATAGCCCTGAACTAGTTGAAAAATCAAATGCGAATGTACAGAATTAGGAAGACCTGATCTGACAGCAGCATGTGGGAAAAAAGATTAAAGAGTCTCAGTGGACCTTAGCTGAATATGAATAAACAATGCAATGAAGCAACTACAAAGGTTAATGCATTTTTGACAGAACATTTAATAGAAGGATAACCTTCAGACTGTGAGAGATGACTTCCTGCTGGTATTAGTTAGACCACCCTTGAAACACTCGCCTCCAATTATGAACATCATCGTTTAAAAGACATGTGGATAATAAGCAAGATTGGTTTCAGAGATAAACTTCCAGAAAAATAAGATACATGGAAACAATACCCTAAGAAGAAAGAGCTGGCTATGTTTACCTTTCAAAAACAAAGATTTAAGGGAGACCTGACAGCCTCCAGAAACAACTAAAAGACTGCCTTCAAAATGAAGCAAACCTGAAAGTGAGGCACAGAGATGTCCAATAGGTTGAAATTAAAAGAGATTCGGGGTGAATAGCTGGATGAATTTCCTTATGTTAAGTGTGCCTTAGAAGTGGAAGAGTCCACCTAGGACACTGATAAGATTCCTGTTTGCTAGAGGTTTTCAAACCAGGAGCTGGGTGGTCACCTATCAAAAGATAGTTTAATGGATTTTTTCTTCAGAAGAGATTGAGCCAAATATTCTACAACCTAGAGAATTATAAAGTCTACATTATTCAAATTAGACATGGACATATGTGGTCCTCAATAAACAAGTTTCTTTTAAATGTTTTAGTGATCTGCATGTGCATAATTTGCATTGTAATTATGCCTGCCTATTTTCAGCAAGGCTTAGTTTTGGATAAAGACTGTAGAAAGATAGGAACATTCTTCAAGTATCTGAAAGGACATAATACTTCTCAAAGCTTAACTTCCAACCTTTTCCAAACCCAAAGATAACTCAATATAATAGACAGCAGAGCAAATGCATGCATATCATTTTCTATTTTATGAAATTAAAGCAAAACAGTGTATCTTTCTCTGTCCTGAAAATTTTGTAATTCACATCTATTTAAGTAAATGTTTGGGAAAACAGATGCTTCAGTAGTCTTTTGTGTACTGAATTAATGTTAGAATTTTCATGGTCCTACTGCAATTATAATTAATACTACTGTGTTCACTATAGTAGACACACTCATTAAGACCCTTTAGGTATTCCCTATCTTGCTAATTATGCCTCTACAAGAAGTAGAATGGTGGTTCATACATTATGTCATTATATAGAAACATTCCTAAATGGCCCCTGCTTGGCCATCTAAATGTTTAAAGTATCCTTTGAATCCACACAACAGAAGGCACAATGAACTACATCGGTCCAGAAATTTCAGACAAGGACCCACGAAAAGGAAGGAAAAAATGATATATGCATTAATATAAACTGCTTCCAGATAGGTAACTCAAAGCAATGACAATTAACCTTCCATCACTACTTAATATTTTAATTACTACCAATACATTTCCCAATGTATTGCATTAAATTTAGTACAATAAAACTTGTTGTAAGTAAGCAGTATGAAAATATATTTTACATAAAAAGGTAAAAATAAAGGTTCCCCTCGCACATATGTGCTAGTTGTTCCCGACTCTAGGGGGCGGTGCTCATCTCCGTTTCAAAGCCAAGGAGCCAGGGTTGTCCGAAGACTTCTCCGTGGTCATGTGGCCGGCATGACTAAACACCAAAGGCGCACAGAACACTGTTACCTTCCCACCAAAGATGGCTCCTATTTTTTTACTTGCATTTTTACATGCTTTCGAACTGCTAGGTTGGCAGAGGTCACTCCGTTACGTGGTGCTAGGGATTCAAACTGCTGAACTGCCGACTTTCTGATCAACAATCTCAGCGTCTTATCCACTGAGCCACTGTGTCCCTAATATTTTACATATGTTAGTGTTAATTGTCTTCCTCTAATACCATTGTCAATTTTCTATTCATATTAAATATAGAAATATATGCTGATATTTACCTTTCTACCTGCATTAACTTTCTTGCCAATTAAACACAGAAATTTCACAAAATATTTCCAGTATCCATATTTTTTTTTCTAAAGAATTACACTTCTTTGATAATTATGTCCCCCCCCCCCCTTAAAATTAACTTTGGGAGAAAATGGACATTTTAATTAAGGCAAGATTAATGTCTTCTTGAATTTCTGCTGGAAATCAACAAATTGAATATACAGAAAATACGCTAATCATTATGAAAAAAAATCATAGTTTTAAAATTACATTATAAAAAAATTAAAGGTCATTTGTACCAAAAAAAATCATCTCTGTTGAATACGTGAATGGAGTGGGCTCACAGTTGTTTCTACATGGTTCCCCCAATATAACTTTAATTTCTATGCTATCATTATTCATATTGTCATCTATAAAATCCCAAGTATTGTATTCTTCGTTAAAACTCCTTATAGACTATATACCTTTACCATGTTAAACCAGATCAATTAATGATAGCAGCCATATCTGCATCAAGTACTATGTTTGCATAATGTTGGAAACTGATGTACTTTTGTGGCTCAGCAAGTTGTGAGTATTGGAAGTGTGGCTTCTGTGGCACTGAGTGTTCAGCACCTCATGATCCATTGACCATATATGGTCAGTGAGTATAATAGTTAAGGCTTTACTCTGCACCTATCACACAGCCTGCTCTTTTTCTATGACAGGGTCCCTAACCCCCAGGCCATGGCCCACAATGGGTAAGCCTGTGCTTGTGAACTCCATTTGCATGAGCAATGGGCATATGTGTCCGCTGTTCACACAAAATAAGAGCTGAGTGCGTGCTTGCCCACACTATCCCCTCTGCTCCCACCCACTGGTCTGCAAAGCCAAAAAGGTTGAGGAACTCTGTTTTATGAGACTCTGTATAGAGATTCTCAGTCATCCAGGTCATGGTTGTCTCAAAGGTACTTTTTCAAGTGGCAACTGGACTTTCTGGTTTTTCTTTGAAGACATTTCACTTCTCATCCAAGAAACTTCTTCAGAGCTGAAGTCCAGCTGCTTTTTGAAAAAGCACCTTTGGGATGATCTATGAGTCTTATAATTTCAGGTTGCTCCCTTCTGCCCTTCTTCCAAATGTACATGCAATGGATCCTTGCTCTCTAAGTTTGGTGCTAAGCTTGCCTATCTCTGTAATGTACTGCCCCTTCCACATGATATGAAATGTTCCCAAAGCCTTTTCAGAAAACATCTTCCGAGGCCTTAATTAATAAGTTAATAACTTAGACTAGACGACCTCCAAGGTCCCTTCCAACTTTGTTATTATGTTTTTTTGGTAATACGCTACACCTTGTATTATTGCATCTGTAGCCTTGTGCACTATTGAGAATAGGCACTGCAAAAATGAATAATTTTAAGAGATACTGTAAATTGGGGGGGAGGGGTATCCAAGACTGAAGAACATACCAGGAACTAGGTGAACTCTTTCACTTATCCTTCTTGGTGAGAAAGTTGATAACAGGAACCATGGTACATTCTCTACCAATGTGCAAGTGAAAAGGCAGCTCCTTCAGCCAAATGATCAAAATTTTCTATCCCTTTTCTCTTAGGTCCTTGCAGGGGTGAAATTCAGCAGGTTCTGACAGGTTCTGGAGAACCGGTAGCAGAAATTTTGAGTAGTTCAGAGACCAGCAAATAACCACCCCTGGCTGGCCCTAGAGTGGGGCGGGAATGGAGACTTTGCAGTACCTTTCCCCTGTAGTGTGGCAGGAATGGAGATTTTACAGTATCTTTCCCCTGGAGTGTGGCAGGAATGGAGATTTTGCAGTATCCTTCCCCTGCCACGCCCACAGAAACGGTAGCAAACAAAATTGAATTTCACCACTGATTCCCTGGTTTTCGAAAATCCTTACTCTTCCTTTCAAACAATATGGATTTGCCCATTCTTATCTTAGCATAACATTGAATAATATATCACTGCCTATAGGTTTTGCCACTTTAAATATATTACTATTAGGCTCTCAGTTCCCCTTCACATAGCCAGTTGCAAGGTATTTGTTTTAAATGTGTTTTAACACAACCATTTTGCAAATCTGCAGATAAAGAGGAACCAGGGATACACGCAACCTCATCAGGCCAATTCCAATAACAACTAGTCATGCAACATCTGAAAGGGTAGCATAATTATTTCACACTGTGCAGTGTGAGTCTAGAGTAAATAGCTTTGCACAGGGCTTCCAGCTTGTCTTTAGTTTAACCTCCGTGTTCTGATTCAGAATATAGGGAAGAGAGTATTTGTGACTCTCCTAAATCCATTCTCAAATATTAATACCATCTTTTTTTTTGCAAAGTGTTAATGTTAAGGAATCAATTATTAAATTTCAATTGTTTTATTAATTTTTTACTAAATTGCAGGCTTGGGATTGTTGTAAATTTGAATGTACAGAAATGCAAAAGTTACTTTAAGTCTTTCTTTGAAGGTCATTCCTGTAGTCGAAGTCCACCCTTGTTGAAAGATTGATTATAGATGGCTGCTATGTCTTCATCATACTTAGTACAAGTAATCAAATTTGACAAGATCAAATCAACATTATTGTTCTCATGTGCCACATCCTCTGCAATTGCACTTTTGAAATTTCAACTGCAAGTTCCTTGCAGATGTAAATATCAATAGCTACTAACGTAAAATGTATTTATATACAAGCACCTTAACTTTAAATTATATGAATGCATCCATGGTAATATAAAAATAATATAGTTTATCCATAATGCATTAGGGAAAAAAAGAAATTTCTCATAAATTAGTCCAGAACTTCTGGAAGTTTTACAACCTACAGGGATGAAGAAATAAATGAAGATGAAAATTGATTCAGGAGAGGTAGTGGGTGGTAGTTTCCAAAGAAGTGTGTTTTTTTTTTCCTTTGGTAAAAAGGATTATGCCAGTCATATTCTCTCATATCTTTTTAGAGACAATTAATTCTGAAATCTTTACTTACAGATTAATGACTAGAAAATCCAGTATTTATGCATATAGTGGGTTTTACAAATATTAAGAAAAAATAGGATGTTATTCCTCTATTAACATTAGATATAGCCTACTAGTATTTATGCGATGTCCTCTAATTTCTTTTAAACCAGAAAAAAATAACATTTTAAACTATTTATTTTAATATAGGAAAGTATTTCCTTTTCACTGTGAGTTCATGTTCCAAATAAGACTGAAGGCAAAAAGACCATACAAGCTTTCTAGCTAAAACACATTGACAGTTGCTTTATATTAAGCTGTGATGTTGTACCAACATCCCATCCTCAAATGGTGTAATGCATCCTTTAGGTGAGTCAGGAATTCCATTCTTTCTATTTATCTGATAGCAGAAGCTCAGCAATGAGACACTTATGTCCTTATCTATTCCTTTTTTTCCCCACAAGGAGCTTCGTTTTAATGCTACTTATGGCAGGTTCCATCAAACTTTTTATCATAGCACAGAGCTCATATTGAACTACATTAAGTCATTTGTTTCTTTATAAAGCTGAGTCCTATATATGAGTATAAATGCCCCAACCAAATTGGCCACAACGAACTGGTGCTTCAATTTGCTGAGCTTTCATGGCATTCAGTCTATCTTCTTGACTTGGGAAGGTGTCAAGATGGCGCGCAACTTTCTGAAATTTTGGCAAGTGCCATTGTGAATCCATCTTCACAGGGATTTGATATTTATTCAACATTGTCGTACGGGTCTCATGTATTTTCTCTCGTTTTTTTAAATGTTTCTTCTGCTTAATACGCATGTCGTCAGCTTTCCGATGCTCCTGCAGCCACTGCTCACCAAACTTATGTTGAAGGACCTCTGTTATGGGTGTAGGAGGAGGATATGGCTTCCCATAGGTCATGGCGTCGGGAAGACGAAGTACATTTTTGGGGAAGGTCTTGGCAACAGCTGTTTTGCAGTAAAGCTTATGGTGCTGGCAATATAGATGGTGTTCTTTTGCAGTGAAAAGACCAGCCTTAATTCCGTTACTATTCATGCGAATAAAATCTTTGGGTATGTCTTTCCCTCTGATAGTACGAGGTGGCATAACATGCCAGTGCCCTATGGCTTCGGGGACTCCTCCGTCAGTTCCATGTGAAGTTAGGCCATACACAAAATTGGCTCCTGGAATCTTTGCACACCTTCTACGGGTCCTTCCTAGCTCTGGCTTTAAGATAAGAGGATTCCGGAACATGCTGTTTCTGACAAGCCCAATTCTTTCATTTTCTGTCCCTGGTTGAATATCAGCTTTGGTCAGAGGCAGAAGCGGTGGTGGACAAAAGTCACTAACACTAGCCCTCTTTTTTAATTTATCAAGGTACCTTTTCACAAACGTACTCATTCCTGTTCACCACAGTTGAATTAACACTTGTGCTTTCAGATCTGTCTTTACATATATTTCATCCAGTTGTCCATAGCATGAAGTGTGACATCATAAACCATGCAAAAGTTATTGTTGTGATTTGCCATGTCATCAAAGCTGATTCATAATTTGTAAGTTAGCCAGTAAAAAATAAGATATCTTTCTGTCTATGCCTTAGAAAGGGAGCTCATAATCAAGCTAGAAAGCCAAAGGAAGCCATTTTATTTCATTTTCATTAAGAAAAAAAATAGATTTATTAATTCTGTTTCTGGGGAAAGGGATCCTTTGTTTCTAGAATTTTTTTATACCTTCTAACTTTTGCACAGGTAGATTCCATAGTCACTGTCGGCTGCAATGCCCACTGGCTTCAAATGTATATACTGTCTATATGTTTCTGAAATATCTGAAAGCTGAACAGATAGAAGGGACTTATAACTATAGTCCTATTATGTTGTCTACATATCCCCCTGATTTAAAAAAAAGCTGATTAGGTCAGACTTTCGCATCACCTAAACCAGCATTAGCCATCTAATAATCTTCAAGAAATCAGCTGAGGCCATATTAAAGCAATTGAGACCAAATTAAATCAGACATTAACAAAATAGAAAGATAAGTGTGAGGTAAAAATATTTATAAATATTCTTGCTAGATGGTTTAAGCAATAGTTTGCAAAATCCCAGTACACATTCAGTTATAAAGTAATTAATTTTGGAAACATAAATATGACATATCACACACACACAAAACCATTCCAGCTTTTTAAATCATTCTATGTTGCCAGCTGCATTTTGTTCAATTCAAATAACATGTTTAATGCATATTTCAATAGTAAAGATACAGAAAGCTCTGCAGGTAGGGGGGAAAAAACCCAAATCCTTTGCTTTGGGGGGGATTGGTTTTTTTTTTAAAATAAATGGTTTATTCTCTGTATAAGATTTCTAAGGGATTATTTACAAGAATCATAGAAAGTCAGTGACAGAATCAGGATTATTTCTTTATCCTCAAAGCATCTACACCTCTTTTAACTGGATCAATGCCATAGCAATGTAAAAGGGAGGGGTTTAAAACTGTTTTTCCAGCACTGCTTTACTGATCCAAAATTCTTTCATCTTTATAAACTGTCATTTTGGCCCACCCCCCACCCCCCAAAAGATCTTGCAAGCTTCCAGGTAAGCAGGGCTCCAGAGCTGCAATTGTTGTGAACTCGTTTTAATAAGAAGCGCCTTCTGCAGAAATCAATCGAGCTTATTTCAAGAAAGGCTGTTTAAAGACCATGGTGTGCTATGAAGAGAGAGGGAAGCACAAGCCTAGTAAATTTTTTCCATGAATTAAATTTCCCATCTCTTCCTCCTTGCCTTGATTGATCAACCGTTTAAAGTCAACATGATTTGCATTATGCGGGTACATGCTTCAACAACAAAAAAATACTTTTAAAAAACCCCACGAAGGAAGCTGCTAAAATCATCAGCCCTTTTTCCCCCCGCCCGCCCTTCCCGATTTCTTCCACCCCGCTCCCAACCCCTCGCCAAATTCCAGCACAAATATTCGAGGGTTGCCAAATATTGCAAATATTCGGGGGTTGCCAAAGGACATCCAGTTCACCCTGTTCGGAACCACCCCCACCCCCACGGTGTTCTTCCAACCCTCGTCTGCATCCCCCGTTGCCCGACAAAAATCCAAATTCTTACAGTATCTTTGGAAGTTCCCAGTTTTTTCAGCCCGTCCAAGGGCAGCAGGTCGGCGGAGTCCTTGTGGTTGAACTGAACGGCCTGCTTCATCCTCCTCTGCTGTCGGAGGGCTGCGGCTTCCCTCACGTCCATGTCCTTCCTATCGGTCAGCAGCCCCGAGTAAAACATCTTGCCGGCTCCCTTCGCGCCGGCCGGGCCTCGGCTTCCCTCCGATCAACTACAGCGGCGGCAACCACCGCCGTCGCTCCTTCTTCCGAGGGGGGCGGCTGGGCGGGCTTTGAGCGGGAGCACTTTATAGCAGGACCGAGCCGCCCGCGTGACGAGCCGCGGCAGCAGGTGCCCCCGCCGGTGTGGCGGCGGCTGCAGCGGCAAGGAGGGGCTGGGCGGGTCTCGTGCGGTATACCGGCCGGTCGCCCCCGCGCGTCGCCGCCGAAGACGCGGGGCTGCCCGCTGAGCAGAAGCAGCGGGCATCCCTGGGAAGGCGAAGCGAGTGCTGGCTCCTTTGGCAAAAGCCACCGCCATTGGCCGTGCGCGCCTCCTCAGCAGTTGCTGTTCCTGGGAGGAAAGAAAGCTGCGTTTTCTTCCTAAATAAATGGATGTGACTTCTTTTTTTCTTTTCTTTTTTAACGGGTAAACATGCACGGTGGGTAGCATACTATATGCTGCATATGAAGAGAAAGCTGGTAGCTGTAGATGTATAATGAGTAAGATTAGATGGCTTTTCCTTTTCCAAAGTGAGAGTGGGATGCTGCCCGTCATCTCCTGGACCTACAATCCCTACTCACAGTCATTGGTGCCCTAGTCACCTCCAGTGGTGACTATTGCAATGTGCTCTAAATGGGGCTGCCCCTGAAAAACATCCGGAACCTCCAGTTGGTGTAAAATGCAGTGGCCCACATGGTTTTTGTACAGACGTCAGTGAGCACATGTATCAAGTCTCCTGCTGGAACTGCTTTGGTTGCTGATTTGCTTCCAGGTGCAATTGAAAGAGCTAGTTGTCACCTTTAAAGCCCTTCATGGCTTGGGGCCAGGTTATCTCGTGCCGGTCATATCTACCCAACCACTAGAGTGGGGAGGCAAGGAATGTTGCGACTCCCATCTCTTAAAGAGATACATCTGGCCGGATTCGGAGGAAGGGCCTTATCCGTGGTAGCTCCCTCTCTGGAACATCCCTCTAGATATTAGATTGCCCCGCACGCTGACATTCATTTGGAAGGCCCTGAAGATGTGGTTCTGCTAGCAGGCCTGGGGAACCCACAGAGTGGGATGGAGCCCATTAAATGGCTGATATGAATGTGTTGTCACCGCGTTAGCGGGGGATATTTTTTATTATTATTTCTTTTATATTGTGTTTTTAAGATCTTGTAAGCTGCCTTGAGTCGCCATGAGTGAGTAGGCGGCAATATAAATTTTCTAAGTAAATAAATAAAATCAATCTCGTGCAAACACATAAACATAGGTGTCATTTAAGGCCCTATTAAGTAGCTACATCATTTGGACATTCATTTGTAGATTAGGGCTATATAACATCCATATCTGCTAAGTCTTCTAATCAGGGATCTTTGCATGGGATCCTTTGGGAATGAAATATCTGATTTCCACATATGATGTTGGCAATTAGAGGGGGAAGGGGGAAGCTATCATCTCATTTTCAATCCTGGTGAGGAAAAAGTCCCTAATAGGTTGCCAGAATTTTGCAAATAAATGTCTTCTTTTAATTATGATCAGATAAACCAATGCTATATTCCTTCCTTTTACTTCTAACAGTCTTAATCGTTTAATTCAAATTTTGTGATAGGATTTGTTTTTCTTTCATTTTTCTTGATCCCATTGCACATTATTTCTTTTATATTGTGTTTTTATGATCTTGTAAGCTGCCTTTATGATCTTGTAAGCTGCCTTTAAGAACTTTAAGGAAAAGCCTTAAAGACTGCAATTAATCGCCAAATAAAACCAGGATCTTATATTAATTGTATGCTTCTGCACATGCACAAACATCTTGTACAACAAAGAAGAAAAAATACCTGGTCATTTTTTGGTTTTTCATTTGTATTTCTCCTTTCATTTTTAAATTTTCAGGCCATTTTTTTGGGGGGGTATATCCAATTTCTGTTTACTTCTGCTTTTACAGTTTTTAATGTTTTTAATAACTATAATAATTTAAGATGATTTTTTCCAAAAGTATTCCTTGTTTTATTGGTTTGTTATACTCTGCCCTAGAGTCCCTTTATATGAGATGGGCAATCGTATAACCATTGATCAATAAATAAATGTGTCCTTTTCCAAATAATTCTCTTGGTCAATTATGCATAGGTTCCAATTTTGGAACTTTCTGTCTTGTCCAACAAAATTGGATTCACATCTTTCATTCTCTCATTGGCATCTTTTGGACATAGTCCAAGGGTGGGTTTCGGATTCTTTTACTGCTGGTTCGCTCAGGGATGCTCTGCACACGCACTGTGCACACATGCGCAGTAGGCAAAAAACAAGTTAGTGGCACCTAAGGAGCCACCTATGGCGCCGCTGAACCAGTTCGGATGCTTGGGCAGCCGAGTTAGTACCTATTCGGCCAAACCGGTAGGAACCCACCTCTGACATAGTCTATCCATAGAATCAGACATCATTACTGACACTGTTGATATTATAACTACTTATTTCTGGCTCCATTTTTCAAAGATCTTTAATATTTCCAATGTTATGTTTTGTCTCATTTTGTAAGTCCCAGTTAACCAACACAAAAAGCTGGATTATTTATATATATACATCATAAAGTTGCTTACCTTTGTTATGAACCAAGATAGCACAAATCCTCTTTTTCCCACAAAAAGCTATTTATATTTTATAATTAATGTAAAAAACTTATACTAAAAGTCAATAATCCAAAATTAGCTTGACCTTTAATTCACTGATAAGTTTCTTATATCAAAATCTTATTTGGCTTTTGCTTTTTATTTCAAATGCTTCCGTTTCTTAAGTGTATAATTAATTTTTCTTTTGTTGACGCTAAACTCACCCAAAGACTTTTTAAACTTGTCATTCCAAATAACTCTAATAGCTTTAAATGGTTAATGAGTGACTTCTAACAGTGATTAAAAAGTGAGGACTGTTTTCTTTAAAAAGCTCTACCAGAGTTGTGAAGAAGATGGCTAATCCTGTCATCTCTTAGCATTCAATCCTATGGAAGACAGCTATCTTGCATCTCCTCTTGAGAAGCAGCCATTCAAAGTACATGTGGGCAATCTCCTGTTGTCTTGTCCAGAGAGGTTTGAAGAAACTGGTCTTCTAACCAGTTCTCTAATCGTTGCCACAGTCATCAGTTTCTCTTTCATGGAGATGTCTTCATTTTATCATGCCTCCCCTAGAAACTGTGAACCTTCCTAAATGAGTTGTGTGACAATCTCTTGTTACTCCTCAGAAGCATTAATATTCTTATTTTAATTTATAAAAATTGTAGTCCATCACAAAGAGTTCAAGCTATGGAATATCTATCTGTACAGTGACTGGCATAATTAGCAGTATACAAAAAAGTAGATAACCAAATAATGGTGCAAAATGTCTATAAATGACAGTATTTTCAATCAGTTTCTTTAGCAAACAGGAAGAAAAGCAGCATGCAGCTAGACAATGCAGGGAAAGAGTAATTCTGAGGAAGGGAGGGGAAATATCTTTCCTTGATTAAGATGGTATTATTTATAACCCTGCATTGTCCTTCTGTCCAAAAGGGAAAATGACCATGGTCTGCATTACAATTATTTTCAACTTTTCAAATCCATCATGGATTTTTAACCATATGTTGCCCACACTCTTAGCATGACTACAAACTATCTCCTCTGTTTAAGTGTTTTTGTCAGCTCCGGCCAGCCCAGAGGCCTAGAGCTGCCATGTAAATCTACAAAGCTAGTGATAACTGACTGACAACAATCTACGATTAATTGCCGGGTGGTGTTTGTTTTGGGTTATGAGGGAATGGGTGTGCACACCCATGAGGTGCAGGTTATCCTAACTATTAAGGTACTATAAAAGGTGGTGCTGTTATCCTAATTACTAAGGAACTATGAAAGGTGGTGGGGAGCACCGGGTGGCAGCTCTGACAATTTATTCATTGCCTTAGTGCTTTGTTGGTCAGTTCGTGCCGAAGGAAGAATACAAACTGCATTTCAAACTGTTTCTGTGTTTGGCTGTTTTCATTAACCCTTTGGAACCTGACAGTTTTTTAAAAAATGCATTTATTAAATGTACATGTTGCTCATTTCACCATCAAGTGACTCAATGCAGCTTAAAACAAGATAAAAATAACAATATAAAACAGGGGTGACAAACTGGCGGCCCGCAGGCTGGATGCATCACATGCAGGCCATGCCCACCCCAGCTACGTGAATAGGATAAACATCACAAATCACGCGATGGCAACGTGATGCAGCAAGTTTGACAACTATGAGCTAAATAATTAAAAGGATAAATATTAATATTAAAATGAATAAAGATAGCTAAGGAGCCATGTGGCGCAGTGGTTAGAATACAGTACTGGAGGCTACTTCTGCCGGCTGCCTGCAATTTGGCAATTTGAATCTTACCTGGCTCAAAGTTGACTCAGCCTTCCAGCTTTCTAAGGTCGGTAAAATGAGGACCCAGATTGTTGGGGGCAATGTGCTGACTCTGTAAACCACTTAGAGATGGCTAGAAAGCGGTATATAAGTCTAAGTGCTATTGCTAAGTAAGGCACCAATTTCCAATGCGGGTGGTGGTCTTGATTTCTAACCACCTCCTATAGAATACAACCCCCATGGGAATTCAGGCCAAAAAGCAAAATCAGGTTTTTATGCTTTTCCTGAAGGCCAAGAGGGTGAGGGCGGTTCTCACCTTGAGGAGCATAATGTTCCAGAAGATGGGAGCCATGGCAGAAAAGGCTTTTCTCCAACAGCTGGGATTTGGTTGTATTTCATGCCGCTAACATTCTGCTATATAGGTTTGCTGTTTCCTCTTAATTTAGGCTATATGTGGTGCCTGTAAAACACGACATGTATCAGATCTTGCAGGCACAGTGATGCTATGGGTGATATAAGATGCAATAAAGCACTTGGTTTGTGTGTTTATTTATACCGGACGATTCCTCAAACTTGCTTTTACATTGAATTACAGTTAACATGATGTCTTGAAAACATATTAACGGGACATTTAAACAGTGAAGTGTGTAATAGGATAGAACTGCCTTATTAGAATTAAAGATAATTTTTTCAACAGGCTATGAAGAATGCCTTTGAAAATGTTTCTTCTAAAAGATACATTACTATCCCGAGAGACAAAATAAAATACGTGCAACAGATTTTGAATCCTAATAGAAAATGACTTTAAAAATCACACACATTTAAGGCTGTACAAGTATGATTTTATAGTTACACATAAAAAACAGGTGGAGTTCCAGTCACCCTCTCATGGCTGCCATTGTTACTTTATTAAAAGTAATTTGATCCTGGACAATAACCCTGAATGTATAGCTTAGTAATTTGAACCCAAAAGTTATTTTTTCTGTTTGTTTTTTCTCCTTGTAGAAAAGTTGGCAGTTAGATGATGAATTATTTATAAGCAAATTCTGGAGAAAGAAGCAACCCGTTTTGTCCCTTGTGAGATGTTTGGCACTTACTCCATTTTGAAATAAAGATTCTTTAGTTTGTTTCTTTCATCTCTAGACTAAAGAGGGAATAAATCTCCCCTTTCAGTGATTGTGCTGTTTTGTCTAAAAGTGACGTGATAGAAAACATGTACTTGTATTAGAAACTCTAATTCAAGCAGATATGATGATTATATCAAAGAAGCATCAAGAGAGATCTGGATCTTATTACAATACAAGATCATACAATGCAAATAAAACTTATAAAACTACAAAATAAATACATTAAAAATTAAAATGTGGAGAAAAAGAAAAATAGAAAAAGAAATCTCTTTTTGGTGGGAGTGGCTTGGCTTAGTACGCATGGCAGAAGAAGGTTACTGCAAAATCCCCAATCCATTCCACTCCTGGGGGAAGGTTACTGCAAAATCCCCATTCCCTCCCTACCCCACTAACCTGCTTTCCATCTCTGTTCTCCTGTTCAGGGCAACAAAAGAAGATCAGCTGGGAGGCAATGGGGCAGGGCCAGCCTATTTGCCGGTTCTCTGAACTATTCAAAATTTCCGCTACCAGTTCTCCAGAACTGGCTGAACACCACCTCTGTATCTCACCGCAATTTATATAAACCCATCTCTAAAACTGCTATTAAACAGCAGAGGTCCAGTAAAGGTACACACACAACACAGTTGCACAAAGGCCCATCCTCACCACAGCCATCCCCTGCGTTTTGAGCAGGAACTGTGCATCCTGAAAAACTCCCAGATTTTACTTTTTTAAGTGAAAATTTGACAATAAAATAATACTCCAAGAAAGTAAAATAAAGGAATAAAGAGAATGATGGTATCTATTTCTATGAGGGAGGAAGTGGTCCCCTCAGCCTTGAAGGAGGATGTAGGGCACTCTCCCTTTGAGAATCCATCAATGGGCCCAATGATCCTGTACAACTTCTGTCCAATCTCCAACCTTCTTTTTCTGTGGAGAGTGGCTGGGTTTCAATTCCCGACAACTTTAGATGAAATGGATTATATGGACCACATTACAGCTTGGGTTCAGGCCAGGGTTCAGAATGGAGACAGATCCATATAACTTTCACCTTAATGGCATTCAGAAAACCAGTCAAAATGAGGTTGTCCTAGGCCTTAGGTTGGATGGTTGCAGAGTTCCATGGTTTGGGGGTTTACTGGTTATGTGTAGACTTCTGGTCAGTTGTGAGTTTTTTCTATATATATTGTTTTTCTCTTTTAGTCATAAGCCACTCAGCTTTAAGGAGTCAAGCAGCCTTGAAATTGAAGAAAAATAATCTCACTTCACTGTCTGGTGCCTTTTCCAACAGTTTTTGTCTTGTTCTGCTGATTTTTAGATGATGCCAACTAGATTTCCTCCAGTTTTATTCCAAGCATATAAACTGGTATGTCATTTCAAAGGAAAATACCATTTCTGGACTCAAGATTTGGCTCTGATATCTTCAATGACATGAAGAGCAGCTTCTTTCCTACAAGCCATCTGGCAAGTGGGAGTGGGAAAGAGACAGGCTTTTTGCATTTTAAATCTTCATTAATTTCAACACTGATTACAAGTTTCCACAAACAGGAAGCAAATGATCCAGCCTCAATTATTTGCCAACATGCTAGTTTCACATAACAGTGCAACACATACTTGTCACTTCTAGCTAGTGAAAAAAGAATTGCAGGTGTTCCCATTAGAAACACTTAAAATTGTAGGATACAATTAAACATAAAATGGATCTACTGGAAAAGGAAGAACTGGCACAAAAAATTAGAGGCACCAAACAGAACTACTCTGAAAATGCAAATAAGCCAGGCAGATGGTTGGCATATAAACTGAAAAAAGAGAGAGAAGCAAAGAAAATATTCCAGCTAAGGGATGAGCAAGGACAAATTCAGTATGGAAATGCTGAGAAGAAAATTATACAAGACCACTATGCTAAGCTGTATGAACAAGAGAAAATGGAAGAAGGAGGAGTCAAAAAGTATTTACAGGACGCTAATCTTCCCCAGATATCAGATGAAACTAGAACAATGTTGGAAGGTAAAATAACAGTGATGGAGCTAACTGAAGCACTTAAAAAACAAAATAATGGAAAGGCCCCAGGACCGGATGGATTACCAGTGGAATTCTACAAAACATTTGAAGAAACCTTGTCTTTCCCATTCTTAGAAGTTATGAATGAAGTGATGTTTGAGAGCAGAATACCTAAATCATGGTCAGAAGCATACATTGCATTGCTACCTAAAGAGGAGACTGATTTAACACAAACCAAGAACTATAGACCAATCTCTTTATTAAATTCAGATTATAAGTTATTTGCATCTATATTAGCCGAGAGACTCAAAAAGTAGTTAAATAGTTTTATCCACTCTGATCAAAATAGTTTTTACCAAAGACACAAATTAAAGACAATATGAGAATTATTTTGAATACTTTGGAATATTATGAGGCCCATCCGGAAAAACAAATGGCTTTGATGTTTCTTGATGCACAGAAGGCTTTTGATAATGTGAATTGGCAATTTATGTTCTTACAATTGGAACAGATGAATTTTGGTAAGAAATTTATTCAAACTATACAATTGGTATATCCTAAACAAACAGCAAAGATAATGGTAAATGGAGAACTGACAAACTATTGAAATAAAGAGAGGTATGAGACAAGGTTGCCCACTATCACTGTTACTTTTTGTCCTAACATTAGAAGTTTTAAATAGAAAGAATAGAGAAGTAGAAGAAATAAAAGGAATGAAATTTTTTTAAAAAAGAATACAAGCTACAAGTGTTTGCAGATGATTTGGTTTTTATCCTTGAAGATCCACTAGAGACAGCACCCAAATTGTTAGAAAGAATAGAGGAATACGGAAAAGTAGCAGGTTTGAAAATAAGCAAAGACAAAACAAAGATTTTGACAAAGAACATGCCATTAAGACAAAAGGAAGAGTTGGCGGAAGGTTTGCAGATTCAAGTCACGAACAAGGTTAAATACTTGGGGATATACCTATCAGCTAGATGCAGCACTCTTAAGGAGGACAATTACACTAGACTAAAGCAACAAATTGTGACTGACTTGATGAAATGGGAAAACCTACAACTATCAATGATAGGAAGAATTTCTACAATTAAAATGAACATTTTACCCAGAATCTTATACCTGTTTCAGACAATCCCAATCAGATTGGGCAAGGACTTTTTTGAAGATCTAAATAAAATAGTTTTGAAGTTTATTTGGCAAGGGAAAAAAGCAAGAATAAAACTCAAATTGCTACAAGATGCTAGAACAAGAGGAGGATTGGGTTTACCTAAGTTATATTATCAAGCAACAAACCTGATGTGGATTAAGGAGTGGATAACACTAAAAAAACTCTTGATTATTGAATGTAGAGGGTCATGATTTACTGCTGGGATGGCATGCTTTTTTATGGTATAAGGGAACTAAAGCACATGGTTAGTTTAGAAGACATTATATATGGGAGGCTTTGCTATTAAATTGGGAAAAGGTTAAAAAATTACACTACTTAAAAACTCCAGTCTGGATATCAACCGTTGAAGCATTTTCATATCCCACAATATATAAAAAGAAACAAACAGTTAGATATGTTGAAATACTGAATGCAGATGGTGAACTCAAATCTATCCAAGAGTTGAAACAAGAAGGAATAGAAATGAATTGGTATTCATATGCGCAGATACACTCTAGATATAATGAAGATAGAAAATCAAAAGGTCTTTACAACAAAATGACTGAGTTAGATAAAATTTTAACAGGTACTGATGAAAAAGTAATTAAAAAACTATATGGATATTTATTAGAGGTTAAATTACAAGAGGAACAAGTTAAAGAAACCATGATAGCTTTGGGGGGGGGGGATTTTGGGCAGGGGATTGATTTAGAGAAATGGCAGAAATTGTGGTCTCAAAATTATAAAATGACAATGTCAATTGCATATAGAGAAACTTTGTATGTTTTACAGGTGACATATACCCCCAAGAATTGCAAGTATGTCCAAGAATAAATCGGAAAAGTGCTGGAAATGTCATCAGACACTGGGCTCATATTACCACATGTGGTGGACTTGTATTGAAGCCAAAAGATATTGGACTAAAATTCATATGTGGTTAGAGAAAATGATACACAAACACATAGCCCTTAAACCAGAGATTTTTTTATTTGCAAAAAATTGGAAAAATGAAACAATACCAAAACAGGAGGAAGTTATTTGAAATATAATGGAGTGTGCTGAAATGAGTAAATTGACATTTGAAATTAGAGAACAAGAAGACGAGCAATTTTATAAGATATGGGATTTGTTTTATCAGTGGCTGGGAAAAAAAACCTGGAAATGAAAAATGTTTTACTTATGTTTTAATTGAAGGAGATAAGTGATAATACAATTATGTTGTTAAATAGATTAATAATGATACAATGAAAGACTGACATATATATGAATTGAATAATTTAAAATATTTTGTTTTAAATGAAGGATAAGGATAATAATGAATCTATGTACATTTGATAGAGTATTGGTGATATTATGCATAACTCTAGTGTATATTATAAAGATATCTTGTTGATAAATAATTTTAATAAGGAAGTAATGAAAGATTGGTATATATATATGAGATGAGTATTTAGAATATTTTGTTTAAAAATGAAGGAATAACATTTTTGTTTGAATGTATGATGTACAAGGACAACAATGAACATAAGCATATTCGATGGCTGATTGGCGAGATTATGTATAATTGAAAGTAGTGATGTATAAACATAAACAGTTGGTAATTTCTTTTACACTGTAAAAATATTCAGAATAAGATAAGTGATTACATAAAGGTATATTGTTATTAAACAGACAATCAAGAATGCAAGGGAATTAGGTTCGTTGAAAAGAAAGAAATATTAATCGTAATTGAATATATGTTGTACAATGCAAGTGAGGTATCTAGTTATATTAGCCGGAAAATCTGTGATTGTATATGTAATTGAAAATATGGATGCACAAATGCTTGTAACCAAATGACATGCTGTATGTAATGGATGAGAATTTTTTTTTATGTTGTCTTTTATGTTTAAAAATTAAAAAAAAAATAAAAAAAATTGTAGGAGAAAGCATAAAAGGATAAATTTATTCTCATTTTTGCAGAAGCATTTTATCTTCATCTGGTTCCTCAGCAATTGAATCACAAATGGCTTTTAAAACTCTCTCAAATTTAGGAAACAGTTACTTAATCTTGAGAAGCTTGAGAAGTGGAAATACAGCCTATGTTTTTATTTCTTTTTTTCCATTTTTTTCTTTCTGCAGAACATCTGATGCTACCGCAGGCTTTGAAAAATGGTAGTGGGGAAGTAGGTATCTTTGCGATTCTTTTTGCAACATCATTTTGATGGTAAAATTCCCCTTTAGCTTTCCACATGCTGAAGTAATAATTGGTGAAGATTCTAAATTTTTTGGATGTACTTTAAGCAGTGAAATAAATATGAATTGGTTCCACATTAGAATAAATAACTCATTGTAACCTATGTACCATATTTTTCGCACTATAAGATGCTCCAGACTATAAGATGCACCTAGCCTTTGGAGAGAAAAACAAGAAAAAAAATCTAGCACAAGTAGCTGATTGGCAGTTGGATCTGCCTCCTGGAATATTGCTGATCAGCTGTTCCAGGCTGCAGGGATCGCTACTGCCTATCACTGCCGACACCCATCGCCGCCTCCAAGCACCCCATTTTCGGCCTCCAGATGTCCTGTTTCCAGCCTCTGCGCATCTCATTTTCAGCCTCTGTGTGTCCTATTTTCAGCCCGTTTTGGCTGAAACTACCACCTGGAAGGGGCACGAAAACGGGACGCAGGGAGGCTAAAAATGGGGCACATGGAGGCCAAAAATGGGGCATGCAGAGGCAGCGATAAGCAGCATTGATTGGTGGCAGTGATCCCTGCAGCCTGGAACAGCTGATCAGTGGTGTTTCAGGAGGGAGATTCAATCACCAATTGCCTGCTCGTGCTAAATCAGGCTGTGCTGAAGCTGACCAGGCTGTTTGCTGTTTATTACAAGGAGGCAAATTGCTGGGAGGCAGAGGCTGAAGAGTGGGGGCCGGCGGGTGAGTGGGGCTTTGGCAACATTCACTCTATAAGTTGCAGACATTTCCACCCACTTTGGGGGGGGGAGTGCATCTTATAGACCAAAAAATATGGTATTTAAGCTGGATATGGGGTTTGCTTTTCTGTGTCACTCTCAGCAATGAACTTTCTGTTTCTCTTTCTTTCTGAAAAGGGCAACAGTTAACCAAATCTTAGGAAGAAATTCTATCGGATCACTCTATTTGTTTAGTCAGAAAATAAAACTTCAGGAAGCAGTTTAGTGCTTCCCATGTCTATTGCACTTGGTCTCCTTGGAAAAAGGAAGAGTTAAACTATTTATGAAAAGAACTATTTTAAATTCCTTCTAAGTAATTTCTATCACTAGGGCCTTTGTCCTGAAATGTAGTGTTGCCAAGAATGAGAGCAATTTATGAAGACCTACTATTAACTGGGTCATTAATATTATATCAGTGTGGAAATCTGGAGCATTTTAGGTATTTCTCTTGACCACTTGATCCTCACTCAAATGAAAGAAAGTTCTATGGAAGTGTTTGCTTGAGTGCATTTAATATTTTCCAAGTAACTTGGAGAGAAGTACTTTCGGTGTCTTTAATGGGAGTTTATCTATAAACATTACCTATGATGTCTTACAGTTTCAACCACTATTAAAGATACACTTATACGCCTAGCTTCTAAGTCTGGCAAATCAAATGTGTACCCCTTCTACCTAGAAGGAAGCAAAACATCGAGAAGATAGCCTTATCACATTAATGAAATAATGAAACAAGCAAGAGTGGGGCTGTTAATTATTCATAAACATGATGAGAAAAGCTGCATAACTGAATAATTTCAATTTGAGAGTCATCATATTTCATTAGAACTGCCCAGGCACTGGAAGATATCCCAAACAGTGTGATAAAATAAGTATGGACTACACATTCCCTTCAGTGCTTAGTACTCTAGAAATTACTTCTGAAATGAAGTGATCCATGCACACACACAAAATGGACATTTGTATATATGAAAAACAGGTTGACTAATAAAAGAATATTATTATCACTATTTCCAGGCTGTAAACCTGATTAAATTTGAAAATAAATTAATTTGAGTGATTTAAACAAATTGCTACTCCTGTGATCTTATTTGAATGATGGGTCAAAGGATTAATATATTAGCTATCACATTCACATGTACAACTTTAATTTTAAAAAGAACCCAGAAGACTTGATATATAGAAGTAAAAAATGTTTATAATATTTTACACATCATCTTACAGATCTTTAATCAACATTTGGTAACAAATAATACCAACAACAGAAATGGAATATCTGCAAAGTAATATCTCCTTTCTATATTCTAATTAAATTTTCCAATGATTACACTCTGAATTAATTATCCATTAATGCTTACCAGGAGGATTGATGAAATATTGTTAAGAGTTTAATTCTCACCATATAGAAGTCTTATATATGAAACCTTTGAAAGTCTGCTTTGAATGGGGAGAGCTTTTCCCATTTTCCATTAATGATTTAATAGCAAAGGATTGAAGGATAATAGCTGATATTACTATTTATAAAATAAAATAAGGAACTGTAACTCATTTCCCTTGTTAGTAAGCTTAATAAAGGAACTGAATAAAATACTGCAGAAACAGTATCAGATATAGTAGCAAATATTTTGGACCAGAAGTCTAAGATAATTGGGAGGCTCCACCAAATAATGAATCATTAAGCTGGTAGAGTAGAATTTATGCTTTTAGTCTCACTGGAATAAAATGGTACATATAAACAATTTTTACTGCTGCCTCTTTTAATTTTGCAGATGTCTTTAAAAGTTTGGCAGCCCATATTTCATCCCAACTTGTATATTGAGTAATTAAATTGAAGTGACATCCCCAGAGTATTTTTAGTGTTTTAGTCTTCTTCATGTGCAAAATATCTGGAGTTTTTATGAAGGTTGAGTTGACTGATGAGCTAATGTTTAGCCTTTCAAAACAGTGAGTCATCTCTTTTACAGAAAGATCTTTATGACCCATAGCCAGAACATCCAAATATCTTCCAGTCTGTTTGTTCTTTCTTCAGAACTTGCAGGTTTCCCTCCTACAAATACATTTCTGAATTAATTTCTGAATCTATGAATTCCTTTAGACTCATAAGACATACTTGAAGCATGGTTGTTCAAAGATTAGAGAGGATATGGATGAATCTGGTTAGCTTTCAAAGGCTTCCAAATTTCATTCTTCAAGAAAAATACTGTCTAATTGGAAGACTATAAGTACAGTGGAACCTCGGGTCACGAACACTTCCAACCACGACCAAATCAGGTGCTGACCAAAAAGTCTGCTAAATGTTTTACTGTGGTTGCGAACACATCCTTGAGTGGCGATCGAACACAGCTGCGACGATTTTCCCTGCCACCCCCTTTTCGGGGGGGTCATGCATACTCAGTCAGCCTCACTTCCAGTCACAACCAAATTGGGTTGCAACCGAAGTCCTGAAACGGTTTACTGTCGTGACCAGAGGCTCCACTGTATGTAAGAAAGAATGACTATAATGGTAGGCTTAGAACCTTATGTTCCTTATGTTAATATATCAAACCCTGTGTTTTTTCCAATAATTATCTAAGGTGAGCTGTCTACTGATTATTAGATGAGATGGCTGGAGGAACATTCTACACGTGTAGTTTGAATAGTACTATACAACAATAACTGATGCAACCTGCATTTGCCACCAGTTAACCTAGAACTGTAGAATTAAAAGATAATGTTCAGGAAGCTATTAAAGATCTGGCTATTCTCCCAGGCTTTGGGGCAAAGCAAAAGTTGAGTCACTAGTAGATTGGGGTCTGGTGGGATGTTGATTATGTGATGTTTTAGGACTATTCATTTTCTTTCCCCCCCTCTTTTTTACTTTTAATTGTAAGCTGCCCAGAGTCATTGGGAGGTGGATGGCATATAAGTTGTATGTATATTACACTGTATTTATGTGTAAATAAATAGATTGTGGAAGAAACTATGGGGATCATCTAGTCTAACCTTCTGCAATATGCAGGAAAGACAATTAAGGTAATAGCCTGGAATATGATGGATTCTCTTACATGGCCTCACCTTGAAATTCACTATTTACCTTTATCTTTGATATACTGTAACCCCATGTTTTCTAGTCTAAGGTCATTTTAACAGTGAACCTTAAGAAAAAGCCTTAAAGACTGCAATTAATTGCCTTTTAAAATCAGCAACTTATATTAATTCTATGCTTCTGCACATATCACAGATACACTTACATGCACTCCTTCTGAACACTATTTTTTAAAAAACTAAGGATAAAACAAAAGATACTGTTTATTTAGAATTAAATTTGCACCACATGCTGCCCTCTTGTGGAAAACAAGGATAGAAATAATATAATTATTGCATAGCATGTCAAGAAATCAGTCAATAATTTATGAACAGGAGTGTGGGGAAAAAAAGAACAAAGTTACATACAGCATTGACAAATTAATTAAAGAAGCTATGGAATAATGTGATTTGTCTTACTTTTTTTTACTGCATATCATAACATAATCCTATCCCAGCCATACAAATGTACTGTATTTTCTTTATTTAAATTATCTTTTTAAAGGTAATTTTTAAACATAAACTTAACATATTTATACAGTGAAATGTCATATAAAAATACTTATCATTGCCTACATACATGAATAAGAGAATTATTCCCCATGGGAATCCCCCCATCCCTGACACACAGTTTTTATTCATTTTGTATTGGAATGTCTGAGAACATAAATCTTCACTTTTCTTCCAGGGTAACTCAAATAAATGATAAATATTGAATTGGCTACCAGAATCTTGAGAAATAATGGATTCTGTATTAAAAAAAAGTTTATTTTCACTTTAAAATCCACTTGAAAGTCTATTGTACTATTTCTTTTTAATGAAAAAGCACAAGACTCACATCATTCTTTGGTTTGGTTTGAAATTACACTTTGAAAACCATTCCTTTCTCATCACAGCAACATTTAAGCTTGTGCTGCCTTCTTCATCTTTGAAATTCCAAGGTGAACTGATTGGATATTTCCAAAATGGTGGATCCACTCTTTTAAACTGCTGCCATCATGAAATTTCAAAAATTGCTTTTCAAGAATATCCACTTAATCATGATTAGTTCATCCTTGCATCACTTTCAAGACAATTGGGCAACTTTTCTAAAACAGACAGTCACCAGTGGAAAATGAGAAAAAAGGGGAAAAAACCTCATGAAATGAAATAATTATATATTTAATTTAAAATATACATGTTGTATACAATTGGCTCATCAGTTTCCTCCAGACTGCCCTATGAAAAGAATATAAAACGAGCCTGTACAGTTAAGAACTCAAAGTTTTTTTAAAAAAATGTAATAAACATTATTTGTAAGGTCTCAAAAATCTGGAGACCTTAGAGCGCAACAGTCGAATAAAAGATCTTGGAAACATTTCCCTAGATTCTTGTGCTGTATACTTAAAGTAATTCTGTGGGTGGGCCAAGACATCAAACAACGCCTTTATCAGCTTCTTATCCTGAAAGAATAAGTTCAATATTTTTAATCATATGATGTTGACTTGAAGAAAACAAAAGTGTAGCATCTAATATAGTAACTATTAAAAACTAAAGTCAGAAAAGGACTATTAACCAGGTGATGCACTATTATTTTTATTTATGTCAGACTTAGATCCTGCCTTTTGTTGAGAAGCTCAAGGCAGTGTAGATGGTATTGTCTTTATTTTTTAAAACCAACTATCCTAAGACATAGGTTGAGCTGTGTTGGTGTGTGTGCATGAGTCAGAGAGAGACAAACTCAGTGAACCTCTCTACACTATGGTTGATGTATTTCCTGATGGATATTACAATCTCTGAAACCCAGTATCATGCAAGAACTCTTGTATTCGCACTCTTGTATAAAACATAGGGCTATTTTAGCAATGTTAAGATCAACATTTTCTATTGTCTTTACCACTTCATAAGCTGGAAATAATATTTTTTTACTTTCAAATTTTCCACCCCCTCCTTAATTATATACAGATAGTCCTCAACTTACAAGTTCATTTAGTGACCATTCAAAGTTACAACAGCACTGAAAAAAGTGACACGACCATTTTTCACACATACAACCGTTGTAGCATCCTCATGGGCACATGATCAAAATTCAAACATTTGGTACTTGCATGTATTTGTGATGTTTGCAGTGTCAAAGGCAGGGGTGAAATGCTACCGGTTCAGACCAGTTCACCTGAACCGGTAGTAATAAAATGCTACTGGTTCAGGCGAACTGGTATTTCCGACGATCAGCTGTGATGTACGATTTATATTAGCTAGAAAGCAGGTTTTCCTGCTTTGTAGCTAATCTAAATCATGTGGCTTAGCGGAGCCCCCCCCAGCTGTTCTACTTACCTTTGCAGGTGCTCTCGGTAGCAGACTCCACCCACCTGCCCAGACATCATCACGTCCGCTTTTGATGCTCTGCTCATGCACGTGCTCACATTTGCAAACCACTAGCGAATGTAAGTAGATTTCACCCCTGGTCCAAGGCTTATGTGATCCCCTTTTGGGGTTTTCTGACAAGCAAAGTCAATGGATTCACTTAATCCATTCACTTAACAACCACTTAGCTATGGAAATGTTGGGCTACAACTCAATTGTAGTTTTAAGTCGAGGACTACCTGTATAGTCTCAGGGCACATGAATAAAGAAACCACTTTTGTTTTTTTGCTTCAAATAATAATGTACTTTTAATCAGCACTGCCTCAAGTAGCTATTCAAGAGTTCCAGAGTTGCAAGGCAATATTTGTATAATATATAATAATAATAATAATAATAATAATAACAGATAGCTCTTCTTTTTAGGAAGATATACCTACTTTCCTAAGTTGATACCCACTTCCCTCTGTCACAATAATTTATTAATGCATTGCCGAGTCATTGCACTTCACATGAGTAACAGCATAAATCTTTTAACTATGAAAAAGCTTAATTCATATTTTCTTTCAGGCAAGGTTAGAAATAAGATTACCTTAAGGATCTCTTGGTGATTTTCTGATGCATAAAGTCTACCATCTCTGACTATATCTTCTATTAGTTCTTGATAATCCTCTATTCAGAACACACAAAGCAACATTAATCTTGCTTATCGTATTTGTTAGAGTCTCAAAAATATTCCATTTAGGTAAAAATGATAATTTACATTTAAATACCTAAAGCAATTTAAAAGCATCCAAGGGTTGTTATGGATTTTTTTTTGTAATGTACAACCAATTTAGAGGCTTACTTACATAATTTGAAGATTTAATATATTCCAAATTAATTTCAATAAGAGAACTATATAAAAAAGACAGAAACAAAGTTTTCCATAGTAATTGTTTGATACTACTATGTTCAAATCATGAGTATTCTTACAAACTCTACTTTGTATAACATTTCAAAAACTTTTTTACTTAAGGAAAAAACACACTTATTGCATTAAAAATATCCACCATCAACATTCTTATGCCCCTTTGTCTGTGTGTAATAAAACCATTACTCAACATCATTTGCTATTTTTATAGCAAGCATGTGAGTTCCAGAAATGGGCTTTCATTATGGGAATTATATCAAGCTCAGTTGCAAAATTCTGGAACAAATGCAGTCTCCGAAAACAGAGATCAGAAAGTTACCACTGATTACAGAAAAGACAAATTTAGCTCTTTAAAAGAAACACATGTCAGGCATTTGGAGTTCATCATGCCCAAGCCAAATTTATTTGGGGGTGGTGGTTACCCTGAGGGTAGTTCCTGTTTAATTTGGAATAATGGCCAGAGATCACACGGAGGGAAAGCTGCTAATTCTCTTTGCTTCGGCCTGAAATATTGATTAGTCCCAAATTGAACTTCAAAGCAGAAAGTGTGAAACCACTGGAACGGTTATGAGAAAAGTCATTTCCCAGTGCGGAATGAAAACATGTGATAGTTCTTCTTAAATCTAAAAATATAATCTGAGCTATAATAGAGTAATCAAGGAACAAAGAAGTCACAATATCACACAGAACATATCTTGTAAAAAATGTATTACATAAAATACAAAAACCAATAAAAGATTCAGAACTGTTTCTGAAAACAGCTACAATATCTGTCTTACTCTCATGGCCCTAAATACCATAATAATTTCTCTGATCAGGTACAGTAAACCCTACATCATTTTGTGTAGAAAGGATGTATCCTGGCATGGCTGACTATTAAGACGTGGCATGATGTTAGAAAACCATCTGTCAAGTCAAACACATTTTTTTCATAAAAGTTCTTTATTAAAGTCTTAAGCTGCAAAATGCAATTACTGCTGTTTTCTAGCCAGAAATTCTAACTGTATTCTCAGATAAACAAAATATATTTCCCCCAAATAAAGGAAACTATACAGTATATCTATATTCCAGGTTAACCTCTGCCAAGATTGGCTTTCAATCATAAAGGTCGATGAACAGTTCAAGCATCAGGTAACACAACGATTGCTAATATTTTCTAAACTATTTACCTTATGATTGGATTCATATATTGCCCAGCCATGATTAATTCAACCATGGGTTTGCAGATTTACCCATAAGCTACAATTTACAATCTCACAGTGACTGGATTCACAATATATAGTAGACCAAATCAACAAATTGCTTATGATTTAGCATGATCTGTGAGTACAGCAAGCAACAGTTTCACGTATTGGAAAGTTCAGGTGTTAAATAACTGCTCACTACCTATTCATCTTCTTGAGATCTTCTCTTTCTAACTTCTTCAATTATGGAAGTGCAGAAATATAAGTAACAAAAATAAAATGCCCACATTTAAATTTTCTTGAGTTTTAACCGTGGCTTACCATCATAGGTTACATAAGGGACCTGGAATCCTTTTGCACTATTGCCTTCATTTGATTTGAACTGGATCCATAGCTTTTTGGACCTGGAAGTGAAAGCTATAGGGCGTTCATAGGTTTGGCAGGTTTCATATGTGGTCACAGAATTGGAGGAAGCTACCAAACAAAATGTGCAAAGTAGATATTAGACTTCTATTTATTTCCCATAAGGTCCTACTATTACCCCAATACTAGTTTTCCCCGAAGATCTCATTCAATTAGCCTGTTACCAAAGTTTCTTTTAGTGAAAAACGGAAGATGACTGCTATCCATAATCAATATGTTTATCTACTGAACTCTCCTTTAGTAAAGTGTTTTCCTAATGAAAACATGCCATCAACTGAGAATTCTGGGACAATAATCAAAGTACAGTTATATGGTGCCAGAATAGTAGAGGCTGTTATTTCAGAGGAGTTTGTTTTTCAATTTCATTGTAATATATTCAACTTTTGTAACTGTTGCTCTCAACATAGTATGAAAGAAAGTTGGTGCTTTTTACTGTCAAACTCTTCTCAATGTTTCCAAAATAAGAGTTCTGTAGTCTGCTGTGGGGAAAATTTTAGAAAAGAATCTGCAAAAATTTAAAAATCATGTTTCACAACACATTACTATGCTGATGAGTACCTACGCAGTTATACCTTGATAATATCATTGGCCATTAAATTTACTGATGTTCTTACTACCAAAACAAGCCAACAAAACACTGATTTTCAATATCCAACATACTGATCTCCTTTATGTTGACCCTTTTGTTCAGTAGGCAATGTCTTAAACTGTAAAAGGAGCTTTTCCCACCTACAAGGGACTCATATCATTTGTACATCTTTTTTTCATGAAAAGGATTACTTATATAACTATGTGGAGGCTGATCTAATCTGAAGACATCAGCCCAAGGAAAATAAAACAACAGAATTTCAAGATTTGGGGTGGATTCATCTAAGTCAACAAATGTCAAATTTGGGGCATCACGTGGCCATCAGGTGATGCATTGTGACATTTTTTCCCTTCACAGAGCTAGGGTGGACGTGGCCTGTGCATGATGCATCCGGCCTGTGTACCACCAGTTTGACACCCCTAACCTAAGCATTAGTATAACCAGGTCTATAGTCAAAGCTTATCTCTTTTATGTCACTTTAAAAAGAGCTACACCTGACACAGAAATCTAGCGAAACAAAATCTACTTCATTTAACTTACAACTTTTTCTCATCACCAAGTAGTCTCCACATTCATCTTCTATTGGTAAAAATATTTCAGGAACCACAATCAAAATGCGGCGCTTAGGAGGTGGATTTATAGTCCAAGTACACTCAGTGTTTGCAGGATAATTTCCAGGATAGTTTGGGGACTCAATGTATCCAGTAAACTCTCCAAGCTCACCCCCACAATGTCTGTCTGAAAAAAAGAAAGAGGAATCTATTATCTATATTATGGCCTATGCAAAATAAAAGGGGTGGGGAGTAGTAGTGGAATGAAGATAACCAATGCTACCAAACTCATCAAACTTTCTAAATCAAACTTTAGCTTCTATATAGAAATCAGTGATATAGTTTCTTAAACAATTGTTAATATACAACTGCTTGCAATGATTCAGAATGAAGTATGTTCATACATCACCCTATTTGTGGACCTGGCATCTTCCAAGTTTGACAATGATTAACACACACAGTCCTTCCACATGACTATTTTACTGCACTTGACTACCCAATTGACACAATGGATTATGTCAATGACATTATGGTAGCCATATTCATAGCTGCCATAACTATTCTGATATTCATGTCACCATGTTCTATCTCCTCACAGCAAGGGAAAAAATATCAAAGCTTGCCGATAATTTCAACCAAACTATGATTGTCTTTAGTGCCTCCAAGCTGACCAAATATTGCAACCAATCCACAGGGCCCTTACTCATTACACAGTTTGTCTAGATACATTGCTTAGAATGGCAAAGAAAACCCGTTTTCCATCACAAACACAAAAATAACTAGCTAATGGTCTCCTTCTTCTGATCTTTTCCATGATTCACTTACACTCTCCATTTGTGGAGGGTGAGGAGAAACCGTTACTGGCTTAGTTAAACGGTGACAGTACTGAGTATTATTACAACTGATATAGTTGAGGACCTGCAAATAAACTGGATAAAAATGAAGCCGTTAGATACCCTGGATCTCTGAGGCACATGATCATGAGTACTTTCAGTACATTGATCATAGACTTGTTCAGGTTGCTAGGTGGGATTAGGTTTTGAGGCACTGCTCCTTTATGGCTATATACAGAAGATAACACTGACAACATTTTGCTGCTGACTAATGACAGCTCTCCAAGGTAGACCAGATTAGGAAACTGAATGTATGCAGACCAATTGTAGGTTTACAGTAATAGAATCTTGCAAGTCTGAATGTTCTTCCCTCCTCCCTCTCTTTATTAGGCAATGCTTTCTCAGGTTATTGTTATGTCCTGATCTCAGATTTATATGAGTTTTGTCTTGGTAGCAGCACTTCCTCTTGTCCCTCAAAATCATTTCTTACACTTACAAGTGTAAGGCATTGGGGGAATGTCTTTAGCACCCTGGTGATGCCAATCTTTGATGCTCCTTACTTCTTAACTCCAAGGAATAATTGGTTCTGTTGAATATTCCCTAATTCAGTAACAGACTGGGGTGTGTGGTAGGAACAAGCTAAAATGAAATCCAGACTTTGCAATATTAATTCTATACCAATGATTCCACATGGATTCTCAGTGGTTTACATATATCAATAAAACCACAAACAACCCACATTCCCATTAAGCCTATAATAAATCTCTCTCATAACAACCAGTCCTGGCAACATTGGACACCATATGTTCTTTCAAACATTCCATTTTAACCATCTTTTTAAAAGTTATTGAGAAATATATCTTTTGAGTCTTCATGGAAGGCTGCATAAGTATGGATGGCATGGTAAAAAATAAAGTTTCTCCAAGCTTTCCTTCCCAGAGTTCATAGAGGGAACCAACAACATTCCTAATCTAGACATGCTCATTGGATGGATGGGTACATTTCACTTAAATTATCAAAATGTCAAACTATTGTAGTATTTTAAAGATAATGACTAGCACTTTGAATTGTACTCAGATGTCAACCAAACCACACCTACAATTCACTTGGTCTGCACTTTTAAAGGGCAAAAGATTATACAACTTGCCTATCTAAGGAACTTTTATTATGAATGTGTCCAGCTATAAATATCTATAGAAGATGCCCTTTGCAAGTAGCTGTTGCTATCATAGGCCAATTTTTCTGAGGTGCCTTTTCTTGTATTGTTCTTCAATTAAGGAGCACACTTTCTTTGAAACTGATCTTGGGGCCTTTTAAGTTCAGTATTGGGAAGAATACTAAAGAATAATTTTAGGATTTAGGATTTTTTAGGATTTTATTGAGGATTTATATGCCGCCCTTTTCCCTGAGGGGACTCAGGGCGGCTTACAACAATGAGGGGAAGGGAGTGCAAGACAAGACTTAAAAAGAAAAAGAATCGTGAATAAAAGAAAATTATCCATAAAAACACAACATTCACTCAACATTCGGGCGGGGTGAGAGTAATCCTATCCCCAGGCCTGACGGGATAGCCAGATCTTGAGGGCTGTGCGGAAGGCCTGGACTGTGGTGAGGGTACGGATCTCCACGGGGAGGTTGTTCCATAATGTCGGAGCTGCAACTGAGAAGGCTCTCCTCCGCGTAGTCGCCAGTCGGCACTGACTGGCGGATGGAATTCGGAGGAGGCCTATTCTGTGCGATCTGATGGGACGCAGGGAGGTAATTGGCAGGAGGCGGTCTCTCAAATAGTCAGATCCACTACCATGGAGCGCTTTATAGGTGGTAAGTAAGACCTTGAAGTGCACCCGACGATCAACAGGTAGCCAGCGCAGCTCACGGAGGATTGGTGTTATATGGGCGAACCGTGGTGCGCCCATGATCACTCGCGCGGCCGCGTTCTGAACTAGCTGAAGTCGCCGGATGCTCTTCAAGGGCAGCCCCATGTAGAGCACATTGCAGTATTCCAGCCTAGAGATCACAAGGGCTCGAGTGACTGTTGTGAGAGCCTCCCGGTTCAGGTAGGGCCGCAACTGGCGCACCAGGCGAACCTGGGCAAATGCCCCCCTGGTCACAGCTGACAAGTGGTGGTCAAAACTCAGCTGTGGATCCAGGAGGACTCCCAAGTTGCGGACCCTGTCTGAGGGGTATAAATTTTGCCCCCCCAGCCTGATTGATGGAACGTTAGCCAAATTTTTGGGAGGAAAACACAACAGCCACTCGGTCTTTTCCGGGTTGAGTACCAGTTTGTTAGCTCTCATCCAGTCTTTAACAGCCTCAAGGCCCCGGTTCATCACGTCCACCGCTTCATTGAGTTGGCACGGGGCGGACAGATACAACTGCGTATCGTCCGCATATTGATGGTACTTAATCCCGTGCCTCCGAATGATCTCGCCCAGCGGTTTCATGTATATGTTAAATAGCAGGGGGGACAGAACCGAGCCCTGCGGCACCCCATAGGTTAGGGGCCTCGGGGACGATCTCTCCCTCCCCACCAACACCGACTGCGACCTGTCCGAGAGGTAGGAGGAGAACCACTGTAAAACAGTGCCACCCACCCCCACCTCCCGCAGTCGTCGCAGAAGGATACCATGGTCGATGGTATCGAAAGCCGCTGAGAGGTCGAGGAGAACCAGGATGGACGCGTAGCCTCCATCTCTGGCTCTCCAGAGATCATCGGTCAATGCGACCAAAGCGGTTTCAGTGCTGTAACCGGGCCTGAAGCCAGACTGGAAGGGGTCAAGATAGTTAGCTTCCTCCAAGGTACGCTGAAGCTGTAAGGCCACCACCTTCTCAACAACCTTCCCCACAAAGGGGAGGTTGGAGACTGGACGATAGTTGTTAAGAACTGCTGGATCCAAGGACGGTTTCTTCAGGAGGGGCCTCACCACCGCCGCCTTAAGCGCGGTGGGGAGGTGTCCCTCCCGAAGAGAGGCGGTAACAACCGCCTGGATCCAGCCTCGTGTCACCTCTCTGCTGTTGGCAGTCAGCCAAGAGGGACACGGGTCCAGTATACAGGTGGAGGAACTCACAGCTCGCATAGCCTTGTCCACATCCCCAGAGGCAACATCCTGAAACTCAACCCAGAGGTGGTCTACCAAATTATTCCCCTGTGTCCCGGCTGGATCTGCGGGGGTGGAGTCCAGTTCCGATCGAAACCGAGCAACTTTGTCCGCCAAGAACTGACTATATTCCTCAGCCTTACCCTGCAGGGGGTTCCCCGTCTCCCTCCTATTTAGGAGGGAGCGGGTTATCCTGAACAGGGCGGCTGGGCGAGACTCGGCGGACGCTACCAAGGAGGCAATGTGTGATCTTTTGGCGGTTCTCAATGCCCAAATATACTCCTTGGTGCAAGCTGTCAACAGTGCTCGGTTCGATACGGACCTGTCGGACCTCCACAGGTGCTCTAGGCGTCTCCTCCGGCGCTTTATCTCGCGGAGCTCCTCGGTGAACCAAGGGGGTCTCCGCGAGCCGCTGACCCGGAGGGGCCGTAGTGGCGCAATTCGGTCCAGAGACTCTGATGCCGCCGAGTGCCAGGCCGCAGCAATAGTCTCCGCCGAACTGTGGGCGAGAGCATCTGGAATGACCCCAAGCTCCGTCTGGAACCTAACAGGGTCCATCAGTCGCCTGGGGCGGAACCACCTGGTCGGTTCCTCCTCCCCATGGTGGGGGTTTGGCCTCCGGAAGTCTAGCCTCAGTAGGTAGTGGTCTAACCACGACAGGGGAATGGTCTCATTTCCCCTCAGACCAAGATCATAACTCCACTGCTCCGAGAGGAATACGAGGTCGAGTGTGTGTCCCGCCAAGTGGGTAGGGCCTCGGATTACCTGGGTCAGGCCCATGGCTGTCATGGAGGCCATGAACTCCTGCGCTCCGTCAGAGTGTTCACCGAGCGAAGGCAGATTGAAGTCCCCCAGAACCATCAGTCTAGGGAACTCAATTGCTAGCTCGGTTATTGACTCGAGGAGCGCAGGGAGGGCCGCTGCAACGCAGTTGGGAGGCAGGTACATTAGCAGCAAACCCGCTTGACCCTTGAGGTCCAACTTCACTAGTAGGGACTCACACCCGGCAAGCTCCGGAGCAGGGATCCTACGAGGAGCTAAAGACTCCCGGACTACAATAGCCACACCGCCACCCCTTCCCTGGGCTCTCGGCTGATGAAGCACCTGAAACCCGTCTGGGCACAACTCTACGAGGGGGACTCCTCCCTCCGTGCCCAGCCATGTCTCAGTAATACATGCCAGGTCTGCCCCCTCGTCTACAATCAAGTCCCGGACGAGGGGAGCCTTATGAATAACAGACCTGGCATTTAGCGACAGCAGCCTGAGACCAGGGTCCTGATCGCTCACGCCATCTGACCTTGGAGTGGGACTCATAGGGCCGGAAGGAGGGATCTCTGCAATATAGCGAACCCTCCTTCCCCGATAATGGCCAGCCCTAAAGTCCCCGCCATATCTGCCTCTCCCTGTTATGACCGCAATGCTCCGACTCTCTCCCGTGGGCATAATTCCCCCAACCACCCCAATGGCCCCCGCTTGCCCCGCCAGGTCCTCTGAATCAGGCATACTCTGACACTCACACAAACAGTCCCCACAATGTAATTAAAACACAAAAAGAATACAGCAATAATAGTACTAAAAGTGGGTCTTTCATACTAACTCATTCAGTCCCACGCACTCAACATACCCGTTTAAAATTGCGCAACACAGAATTTAAAATTATGAGTTCCAGAAGAGCCAGCCTCCCTTCCTCCAGTTCCAGAGAAATCCGAGGCCAAAGTCCAAGATCCGTATTCTATAAATAGTTGTAGATGGAGGGGGGGCAAAGCACAGGCCCCAGGTATCAGCCAGCACCAGCTTTGCAGTCTCACACCCTCCAAATCCAGATAAAGCGTGGAATAATAAACAATAACGGTCCATAGGAGATAAAACGGTAGTATGCAGGGGGGTATCTTATCTTCCCCCTCTCCTGGAGTCCTGGAACGGCCAGAGTCTAAATGTCCAAAGTCTACAGGTGACTGGAACCAGTTAGAAGGGGGAAAGGGGGGGTGCCAGCTTAGTGTCCAGTTTTTAAAACGCCAAGTTCCTGTCCCTGAAACTGCCATCCTCTATCTATTTTTTTTGTTAAGCTTTTGTTATGTTATTATGTATCAATGTGTCAATATTAGTGAATTTAAACTTACGTCCAATTTATGTTTTTGTTTTAATTTTGTTAACTGCCTTTATCTAGAATAGAAAGATGGGGTGTATATGAAATGAAATGGCTGGGAGATGGCTGGGATACACTAGCTTCCTACTATATAGGAATATAGACTGCTATATGCTGTTGGCAGTGAGTAGAAGAATCTTAGGAAGCAAAGCCTGAGGTCCAGTTACAGAATTATGAGTAGAAACCTTGATGAAACTTTTGGCAACTGTTATACTTTCCACTTATATGAGTTGCATTGAGACTGATACCAAAGAAAATAACCAGGTCAAATACGCTGTATGCCAAGCAGAAGCAGAATCCAACATACTAAAGAAACGCAGTGTGAGTTTTTATGAGTTTCATTTTATGAGTTAGTGAGTAAGAGTGAAAGGCAGCGATACCTAGAAGCATTATTGAAGACTCTTACACTTAATTGAAGCAGTAAGAAGAGCAGCTATACTTTTTAGAGAATACATTTATACTGAAACTGAATCTAGTTGCTCTGGTATTAGCCTGCCTTTGACTCCTTGGCAGAATGTAAGCTGCAACTCCCCCAAGGAAAGAAATCTCATGTGATTTGCTATATTTAGAAATGTTACCACAGCAACTCAAGAAGGAACTATGGCATAGGATTCTCCAACGATGTGGGGGAAAAAGCCAATTGGACTGAATATAAGCAGGGCAAGTTGTACTGATCTCCTGGATTCTAAAATTTACTATTCTTACTTAGCACTAATCTTCACCTTTGCAATGCAATATGTTTGTCGATCCATCATAATCAGTAGTTGTGTTTCCAGGACATGAAATACAGTACTTTTGTCCAAACTCAGGTTGATATGTTCCATTTGGGCAGCGGATACAACGATGAGTAGTTGTATTGTAAAAGTGTCCAGGTGAGCACTGCACTATAAATGAGAATAAGAAAGCAGCTTGGACTAATATTTTGAAAAATTACACAAACATAATAACCTAAATTCACCTTAAATTCATTCATTTAACAACTATTTTTTCTTAAAATAAATTTATAGAAATTAACATGCTTATAACCCTGTATAAATAAAAGCTTGTATGAATTGGTGTATTATTTACAAAGCATAGTTTTCAAATATGTTTCCTGCATAATAGACACATATAACATTTATAACCCAATATGACATTTAGGTGAAAAATATATTCAACTTTCTGTAGAAACAAAAACCACTACAGGAAGCTAGCTATTTGAAATGGTGCTAGGGTTATGTTTGCCTTGCTTGATTGGAAGATACACATTATTTTTAACCTATTTTTGGTCTAATCAGTGGTGTTTTAACCATTAAGCAGACTCCGCATGTACTTAGGGCACCAGGTCCAAGGGAGCAGAGCAAAGTTGAGAAAGAAAGAAAAAAAAATGGAGATTTGTACAGTGTGTACAAAGGAGGGGGGACACCAAGATTTGTCAGTGCTTAGGGCACCAGTGAGCCTTAATCCACCACTGGGTCCAATGTATGACATTTCTTACATTATGATATAACTTATATTCTGGATGGTGAAAAGTATTCCTATAGGTAGTAAATCATTATTCATCCCAGCTGGGGAGGGAGAGATTCTTTCCAGGGAGAGATGAAAAATTGGCACTGAAATAAATGATGGCTTATGTTTTGAAGTCTTGTCATTCTTACCTTTAGTCTCACAATCCTGAAACATTGTTGCACTAGTAATTTTTGTCATCAGACCACCTCCACATGTAAAACAAGATGTTCGACCTGGTTCAGGCTGGTATGTCCCAGAAGGGCATGAAAGACAGGGCTTAAATCCATCGGCTGAATATTCACCTGGGGAACACTGCCCTGGAGAGTAGGAAGAAGGGTAGCAGAGTGGATATAAAAATCTGAAGCAAAGTGAGCTTTAAATGATGCCTACATGCAAGCTTAGAATCAAATGTTAAACTTTTAATATTTGTTAAAACAAAACACAGCAGAAAACAGTTCTATTTCTCAGCTCTCAGTTCTATCGAGAGCCAAGGTGGCGCAGTGGTTAAATGCAGCACTGCAGGCTACTGCTAGATCAGCAGGTCAGCGGTTCAAATCTCACCGGCTCAGGGTTGACTCAGCCTTCCATCCTTCCGAGGTGGGTAAAATGAGGACCCAGATTGTTGGGGGCAATATGCTGACTCTCTGTAAACCGCTTAGAGAGACCTGAAAGGCCTATGAAGCGGTATATAAGTCTACTGCTATTGCTATCACTTACATGTAACTTGATTCAGAGAAGGCTGTCTATTTCTGCAGTAAGAGAACAGTAGCTTCCATTGTATATATTATCAGCCTCTCTTTCTGATAATAGGTTTTTAACAGGCTTGGCTTTTTAATAGAAAATTAGCAATAGCACTTAAGACATATACCACTTCATGGTGCTTTTACAGCCTCTCTAAGTGGTTTACAGAGTCAGCATATTGCCCACAACAATCTGGGTCCTCATTTTACCAACCTCAGAAGGATGGAAGCCTGAGTCAATCTTGTGCTGGTCAGGATCAAACTGCTGGCAATCGGCAGAGTTAGCCTGCAATACTGCATTCTAACCACTGCGCCATGAGGACTCTTGTATTCAAATGTAATGCACTAAACTAAACTATTACTAATTAAGAATTGGCTCTGAAGTTCACTAAGTGCTGAAGAATCATCATGTTTGTTAAAAATTCATATTTGATATTGCAGCAAAATAGGATTTACTGCCTTTGCGCAAATACCATGGATTAACTTTTTCCAAATTGTGGCTATAGCAAGAAGTGTCCTGTCTTCAGTTGCTTCCTCTCCTGCCCCGCTGTTTGCAAAAGAAAAAGCTTATATTCAAATTAGCGGACTTATAAATATCCATCTTAATAGCTTGAAAGAGAGAAAGAATTCTTGCACATAGTGTAGATAATATAGTACTGTAATGTGTTATCTAATCAGCAAGATTAAGAAACAATTTTTTAAAGTTAAATTGCAAACAAATAGCATAATTTAGTAATTGTGTTTCGGCTCAAACAATTTTTCATGCCAACCTTTTATGCGTTGTCTTCCTTCATCTGTCTTAAAGTTTACCATTCAGAAAAACAAAACAAGTGTGCAAAATAGGATCTCAACCCACTGTTTAAATATATGTTTGGGTCTACACTTCGACACAAATTAAATATTGTGGGAGTTGTAATCTCAACACATCTGGAGGAGGCAAGGTCAGGAAAAGCTGCCAGAGGCATAACAGCTTTAATTTTCAATGGTTCTCCCTACTACTTATCTATGTAAAAATACTATACCAAGTTTTTTTAAGAGAAAAGGAATTATAAATTTTCATGCACCTCCCAATATTCTACCCTATTTCATCTCTATTTTATGAAGTAATAAGCCCCTTTAGCCTATATGCTGAATGAACAGATAATAAAGAAAGGGAGGTTATCCTTTGTTTGAATATATTTTAACAATGCCTGGTTCTGCTTATCCTTTATCTTATCTTGAAAACCCATTCACTTTCAGTTCAGTTTAAGAACATATATGGAAGACAGAAATGATAGTGAAACTGTACTAAAATGTTTTCATAACACATACAAATGCAGGCCATATGGTAAATAGATGATGTAGAACAGGGGTATCAAACTCACGGTGTCACGGTGGTGTCACATGACGTATTAAGACTTTCCCTCCTCCGCTAAACTGGATGGGGATGGGGTCAGCACGTGACACATCTGGTCCACAAGCCACAAGTTTGACACCTCTGATGTACCGTGTTTCCCCAAAAATAAGACAGGGTCTTATTTTCTTTTTATCCTCCAAAATAAGTGGTTCATCTTATTTTTGGGGAGGTCTTATTATTTTTGAGGTGCAGAAGGCAGTGAGCATGGTCACCTCATGGCTGCTGCTGTGTTACAATTTTTGGGGAGGGCTTATTTTAGTGCATGCGGTCAAAAGTCTGATTGGGCTTATTATCCAGGGAAGTCTTATTTTCAGGGAAACAGTGTAGAAGTACAGTAATTACATCCAATTTGTATCCCTGGGCTTTAATATCTCTGCTTGTGAACTGTTTTGATGTTCATATACTATAAAAACAGAACTAATCTGCTAGAACTGATTATATTCATGTTGCCTATAGATTCTCCATGTAAATCTGAGTGATGCATCTCCCAAATTTGCAGTATGCAGATTGCAAAGACAAAAGAAGTGATTAAACTGCTTTGTTAGACAATGGATTACTGCTGCAATTGTTTGGCTATACTGTGGAGTTCTTAACTTTTAAAGAGAGGTTAAATCTGTTACCTTGTGGTTTACAGCTTCAATAAATCACTTCACCAAATGGCTGTTTTTGTTAAGAGGAGCTAAATTGGCCTTGGCTTCATTTCAGGTTATTTAAGTTCACAGAAGAAGAAGAAAGGCACTAAATGCTCTTGATCAGGGATGAGGAATTTTGTTTACAGCTAATGAACTGTGTTTAATAGGGAAAACGGCTTTGGCTTATGAATAAAGCAGCAGAAGGAACCATATGCACTCATTGCAGCAACGGAGGAAGAAAATGACATGGTAGACACTGAGTCATTAGTCATGACATGAGGGACATGAAGAAACCATTACTTTCCCAATACTTTCTCTTTAGAGCTTGGAAGAAATTAAGGTATTATATGCAAATTAAATTATTTTCCCTAGATAGTGATATAAGAGGATATACCACTTTCCTTTACCAACAGGCCAACATAACTGCAAAGATTAGCCACACCAGTTACCAGTTTGTGGTATCAAACAACACATCATCCACACTTCTTGATTGAAAACTGATAGCTTAAATGGAGAATATGGGTATTTTACAAAATGTTCTAAGTTGATATTATATTGCACACAATGCAGGACTTGTAAATGGGAAGTGTAAAAGTCACAGTAAAATCAAACAAACCTATTTTTTTCTGTATTAGAAAAAAAATAGAGAATGGGTTGTACTGTGGGTCAAAATCTAAGGCAAACTATTTGATCAGAAATTTCAAGGGGTGGGATATTTAGGGGTCTCGTATTAAGAATGCAATAGCACTTAGACTTATGTACCATTTCATAGTGCTGTTGCATCCCTCTCTAAGGGGCTTACAGAGTCAGCATGTTGCCCCCAACAATCTGGGGCCTCATTTTACCCACCTTGGAAGGATGGAAGGCTGAGTCAGCCTTATGCAGATGCAGATAGAGAATTGCAGTTCTACTCCATATTAAATATACTCCATATTAAAGTATCTCTTTCATCAAAGAAATTTAGTATGCCAGGAAAAAGGAATAGCATGTTAAAATGCAATATATTACTGCAATGAAGATAAATCATTAAGAACAAAGATTGAAGGAAGGTATATTAGATCTTTGGAGTTCTATTTTTCCATCAAGACTTATCTAGAACATGTGCTTCAAAAGTTATATAGAACCGATGCTACTTATATCCAGTAGCGTTAAATATTTTCATTATATAATTAAAAGAAAGAGCTGGTTGCAAGTATTATGTATCCCTTTTTCAGTAATTAAGCACTGTCAGCTACCTAAAAAAAATTCTATGTATCCATTTGCTTATTCAGGAAAATAACTCATCAAATAAAAACCTTGGAAAAGGATCAAAGCTCTAGAAAGGGTAGGAAAGGAAAATGCACAGATTCACTTCTACCTATGGCTAGGAACAGATCCTGTATGAAAATCTGGACAGTGCTACCTGTCAGAATAAGTAATATTAGACTAAATGAATTGAGGGAATATTAGACTAAATAAACTAATGAAATTTAGACTAAATGATACCTTTATAACATATCTACATTTCCCACATCTAGAGTGTTTTCTAGAAGTAAAACAACTGTATTAAAAATATTTTGTCCAGAATCATCCTGTACTTCTGTAATTCCAATACTTTCCTCCCTCTTGCACGACATTATATTATATCCACAGAAATTGCTTTAAAGTATAATAAATTTAGCTCTTTCCTTCTTGGAAAATCCATTGAATATATTTAATAGGCAAAACATAGTCTGATTACTGGATAAAATTAACCTACAGTATTTAAACATTTTAATTGGCATATTATTAACCATCCAGAAAAAATTATCTAAACTACAAGATTTACTTTATTGTTGCCCAGTTGCAAGCAGTTGTCTGTGGTCTCTAATACATAGCTTAAATAACTGTCTGGCAGCACTCTTGAATGCCACAGTCTGAAATACTACCAAGAGACTCTGGGTACTTCAGTTCACAGTATTTAATTCCTGATTTTAGAATTTAGTTTTTATTGATCTACTGTAAAATCCTCTCAGGAACGAATATTAGAAATGTGTCTGGACAGTTTCATAGGCAATCTTTGCTGCTCCAGATGATCAGAAATTAATGTTCAGTAGGAAAAGGTTATCCTCCTTAGTCTCTAGTATAATCTATTAGTTTCTCTTTAATGCCACTATTCTCCATGCTACAGCAAGAATTCATTGCTAAAATGATCAAAGATCAAGAAGAAAAATTTCATAGCTAGGATAGTGTTGGAAGCTGAGAACTTTTCCTTTATTCAGGCAACTATTCCCTATCAAGATTCTATAGAGATATCTCTATATAGAGTCTATATTATATTTTTTCTGCCGTTAGAAGAGCAGTTAATAATAGGAAGATGTTATATTATACCCGCTTTCACACCCACAAATCTCTACTATGCATTCACCTGCAATAAAGGGCAAACCTACTTTTTCTGTAAATTGTGTAGTTAACTCTGGCATTACAATATTTCTCCAAAGCCTAATTTTAATGATACATTTTTCAGTATATATAAAAAGGGAGAAGCAATAGTGAGTCCTTCTGTCCAAACATGGTGTGTTTCATAATAGCCTTACCTCCACAGTCAGATATACTGCGAGCACCAATTGCTTTTGAGTCCCCAGAATGTTGAAGATTTGGGCAAGGTTCACAGACAATTTGACCTTCATTGTCTTGATAAGTTCCATTAGGACATAAAATACAATTTTCTTGTTCCCCATCAAAATATGTTCCAACACTGCAGCTAGCTAACAATAGAAGGCAAAACAGTCAGTCACAGAAAGTATTTTCTCTTCAGTAAGAAGAATGAATATTACATAGGGTGAAGCTTTAACCTATGTTTGAATGTACTATTTTCAATTAAATGTATGTTATTTGACTGAATTTCTAACATTCATTATTATTCCTAAATAATTATCCTACAATGTAAATCTCACAATTGATAAATTTTCAGAATTTTACTAATAATATGTAAATGACTAATCTTTCTTTACTTAAACACAAGGATATAGATGGCATTTCTTTGGTCTGAATGTTCATAACTATAGTGGATATTTTTGGAAAATTTATTCTTGTCCCATTATGGTTTTCCTTTGAGTTCCTGAAGATGAAAATACTTCTAGTTTTCCTATAAGATTTTCCTTTAGAATTCTACACTTTAAAAAAAGCATGTTCAAACCAAGGCAGATGGCTTTTTTCACCTGCTTTTTGTTCTAGATCAGTGGTTCCCAAACTTGGCAACTTTAAGACTTGTGGACTTCAACATTTAAAGAGTTGAAGTCCACAAGTCTTAAAGTTGCCAAGTTTGGGAACCACTGTTCTAGATCCACATTAAAAAACATCTACCGTGTTTCCCTTTGACTCCCGAAATAAGCACTTGGCCTTATTTTCAAGGAGGTCTTATTATTTTTGAGGTGCAGGAGGTGGCGAGCATGGTCACCTCATGGCTGCTGCTGTGTTGCAATATTTTGGGGAGGGCTTATTTTAGCGCATGCGCTCAAAAGTCCAATTGGGCTTATTATCCGGGGAGGTCTTACTTTCAGGAAATAGGGTATAAAAACTGAGACATGAATTGTAGTAGAAAATCTGTAACATACTATCAAGACACCTGTTTTCCAGCTGAAACGTATCTTATTTGATCAACAATATCTCAAGTTAAAGATCCCTGGAAGCCAACTGAATAGGATCTCTAAAATAGGAGTCAGCAATTTCCTTTCATAGGACTACAGCTGTTATTTCAGAGAAATGTTTTAATTAAATTCCCTACTAAAGAAATTGGGTCAGACCTCTAATGAGACCAATCTGTTTTCTTTCTGACACCAAAGTTGAGAATGGTGCCAGACAAAGAAAAAGAGGATGTTCAAGTGAGAACATCTGTTTGCTTTAGCCTTATTCTTTGAGCTATCCCTTATAGATAGCTTCTGAATCTGGCCCTTGAAGGCAAGAGAATTCTAGATTAATCACTTCACTGAATTACAAGATTAAGCATTGTAAAAAATAGCCACATCAGCTGAGCAATATTCTTCCCAGTATTAATTTCAATTAAATAATTATGTATATGCAAAGCCTACAACCCCATAAAATTGAAAATAGGATCCATTATTGGATTTTTCCTAGCCTTACACATACTTACAGTGTATAAAAACTAGTGAATCCATAGCTATTGTCTGAGCTTATAGCTACTTAACAGTTTTAACTGAGGTAATAAAAAAAGAAAAGCAATTTAAAATATCATCTTCATATGTGTAACTAAACTGGAGACAATTTTAATTAAATAATCAGGAACAGATAGCCCCTTTAAAATTGTGAATCTTACTTAAAATAGCAATCTCTTCCACTGCTCAAAATGAAAGCTACGCATCTAATAGTTGCTTTAAGCATTATACTGAGGTACTCCTGATACTTTTCTGCAGGGCCATAAAGCAGAAATATACTGATATAAACAAATATGCTGAATGACAACTTCTAACAGCCCCAGGCATCAGGGACAGCATCTGGAGGACCAATAGTTAGATTGTTGCTTGCCTGTATAAAATTTCCCTTTGTAAGGTAATCAAGTATCTAAAATCAACGGCTTTATACTAACTTTTAAAGACACCACTGATCCTTCAGTATGAACGAAATAGCAACATCACAACAAAAAAACATAAGGTGTTCCACAGAATACAAAAACTGCCTCCTTTGAAAACAAAGACTAACTTTAGGAATAATGAAACTCCATTAAGGATTCAGCAACTTTCTGCTTGCTTTTCTTTTCTTTTCTTTAAATTAAGTTAAGAGCCATTCACCATCAACCGATTCTGTTCCTGTAGCCACCCTTTTCTGTTGTGTTCATTGACCATTAAAACCCTATTCTTAACTTATACAAGAGTTTCAGGGGTGAAGTGAAAGCTATTCTGATGCAAAAGATAGATGTGGAGAGAGGCACCCTTAGGGTGCCTGGATTAGACGTTATAAAGACATTTAAAGATTCTTTCTGCCTATTCAGCTAGTTTTAGCTTTGAGATTTTGATGCCATGGACAAACACTATAGTGTCTCATTGACTAATATGGTGAACCTCATAAAAGAGGTCATGATCCACAACTAACCACCCCTTGAAGACCCATGCCCTGATTTCCTAAGGAAAAAAAGACAAAAACTAATGGATTGTATCTCTAAGCTGCCTTCTATATTGTTTCAGAATCTTTGTGGTTACTGTTGTTTTGGTTTCTTACTGGTTTATAGGCTGTGAGCATGTGGGGAAATTTTGTGCGTAAGAACTGGGCTCTTAAATCTATTATTCCTGAAACAGTACAAGCAGTTAGGTATTTATCTCTAGTTTAGAAAATTTATTAGCCTCTTCCTTTCTGTTATTCAAAAGGGAAAAAAGTTGCAATACACTGAACATCAGACATACAAAACTTAGTAGGAACAAAACTACATACTGAGTGTACTTGTTCCTGTATTTTATCTTTTTTTAACAAATAAGATAATAAGATAAAATAAAAAAATTACAATAAAAATAGGAATGAGGAGGAAAGATATGTTCATCATCTTGAGTTAATTAAATAATAAAGGCAGGATAAACAAAAAAAAAGATTGAAACTCTAGTGCAAGTTAATCTGTCTCTGATGAAGAATGACTTCTTATTGCTTTCAATAATTTTATTTATTTATTTACTATTTATTTACTGCTTTTTTAAGTTACTTGATACCATAAAGGTATCTCATAGATGAAAAAGTAAAATGAAATAATTGACTAAAATTGCAATTTCTTATCAGAGGGAAAGATGATACAAATCAAGAGCTGGATTCTTTCTTCCTTTCTCCAGCTCAAGTGGTCTAAAGCCATTATATTATGACCTACTTCAAAACCCCATTCCTACCATGGAATAGTACATAATTTCATATAAATCTGGAGGTGAATATGAGCGTTTTCCCATCTCATTTCCTGAGGCTTCCCAAGGGACATGTAGATACATTTCAAAGAATCAAAAGTTAACATTACGCACAGATTGTTGACCTGAATGGTATGGCATAGTACAATATACTATAAACAAAAAGGGAATATTTCCAAACAGAAGAGAGGAAAACACAAAAGCTTGAGTTTCGCTAGTTTTCCATCTAATCTGAAATATAGGTACTAAGTCTGCCAATTTGCTATTGAAACATTTGTTTTGGAATCTCCTATTTCCATCGGGCTTTTGTAATCATAGTTCTTTTTAGAGCTTTTGTTTTAATACATGTATTAAGGATTGCATTGCTTTCAGTTCAATGAACGCATGGAGTTAATACACATGTTCCTAAATAAACATATTTCGTATCTGCCATGTTTTCGGATAAATGGAATAAACAATAAAGTTCACACTGTGTACAGCACTAAGTATTATGAAACTGACAGATGCTTTCAGATAATTGAAAACAATTGAAAAAATGAATAGAAAATAAATGACAAAGCTTATGTCTAAGATAACGGAATAGGGATAACAAAGAGGACTTACACTGAGCTCCCAAAAAATAAGCTTGACATAATATTCATTTTTCCACAAATAATTTTTTTTGTGGTGCTGTCAAATGTAGAATTCTGGCATTTATTGATCTAGTCATTCCTTCAATAGCTGCATTGATTTTGTAATATTGCCAAATGATGAAAAGAGAATGAGATGCACATTTGAAAGTTTTCATCAATATTAATTTCTGACCATTCTACTTACCACATTTGTTATCCACATGTTTTTGACCTAGGCTGCAGGGATCCTGATTATCTACTGCTCTGAGAGGCTTTCGGGCCACACCATGATCTACACCGGACAGGCGAATATGGAACTGCTCTTTGTTGATGACCTTCCGCAAAGTTCTAATAGCTTTACGAAGCCTTTTCTCAGTCCTTTTACGTGCACAGCTCAAATTACAGGTATCTAGAAAGGAGCAGACAGCAGTGATTAGGAGCAGAAAGCTTGGACGACTAGAACCATATTACTTAAAAGAGGCAGCTGATACAGCAACTGAGAAGGCAGCCTGCCTAAATTATGGCAACAAATATTGTTCTGAGGTGAAATTTTCAAGGCACACAAAATTGATGTTAATGGAGAACAATATACATCTTTAGCCACAGTAGCTTTCTGATCATGTGGAAAAGAGCTCAAAACAGGAGATACTTTTTTTCTTTTTTGCATAGAAATGGAAGTGAAAGAGAACTCAAAGATCAAACTGCAACAAAGCTCTGTCAGAAAGGAAGCCTTTCAGTTCTTTTCCAACCAACCTGCCACCTCCTTTTGGTCTGTTTCAAGCTCAAAGTCTGCAGATATAAACATTTCTCTAGCTGCCTTCATTCTGCCGAGGTCTCCAACAGTTTTCTTGCCAGAACTGCATGTTAGGTTTACATAGTAGAAGTTCTCCGTTACTGAATTATGTTTCTCTGTGTGGACAAAATTAAAGGAAGCAGCAACTTGGCCAAATTTGTTACTGGGCATTTGCTAAGGCTTAATAAATGTTGCTGAATAAATGTGCGCAGGGTTATATGATTAATTCCAGATGCTTACAAATGACAAAAAAACTGCAGCTACTAGTTTAGATATTTAGCATGTGACACACCAGCAACTGTTCTGGAAACATTTATTGTTATATCCCAAATCTGAGAAGAACTGTGAATCACTACATCAATAGAAACCCACAAATCCTATCAAGTCATAAATGTTCTACAAAAACAGCCATTTTAAACTATGCACTGTCATCCATACCTGGTATTACACGATGAAGAGCAGCCTGAAACATCTTACTCTTTTTCAAGTTACATTTTCCTTGATTAAACGTAAAAGTTACAGTTGTCCTGATGATAGAAAGATCTTCAGAAAGAAACAGTAGAATAATTATTTTCAAATTAATTGAATACATTACCAAAACCAAGCAGGTAATATAGATGGTTTCCACATGCCTCATTTAATTCTCTACGTATATGGATTATGGATCTAGTCTCCAGTTTTCTTTCTTTTATTATCTTAACATTTTCCTTTGCATTTGATTTTTACATTTTTCTTAGCCACTAAGAATTGCAAGGCAAGTAGGCAGCCGTGTAAATGAAATAAACAAACAAACTATGCAAAAACTCCTCATCTCAAGAGAGAGCCAAAAAATTAAAGCAAACAAACAAGCCAAGCCAAAATATATAGTACACTGAGGTTATAAGAATATTTGAAGTAACTGAAAAACTTGCAACAAACCACAGTCTCTAAGACAAAGTCAAACAAATAAAATTATTAGTGGGTAGTATAACCAGATTATTATAATAACCCATATTGTAGTTTGTTTTGGTTTACCATGTTGTCTGAACATAAACACTGTGGTTAGTTAATCATTGATGATAGATTATGGCTGGGTTTAATCAATTTAATAATAAAATGTACAGCAGCAACTTTCACCCATTTTAATCGCAAATGATGAGTCTAAGCCATGTGTCATGCTAGCCCTTAGCAAATGTGTCATGCTAAGTATAGAAAAGCATGTTGTACACTGAAATCAGTTGATTCAAGTCTTTTGATGTGAAAACATTAAGACATGTTGAATTTTTAAAATAAAAAATTATTTCAAATTTAAAAGCTATATTTTAAAATATATGTGTTTTTTTAAAATGCTTACAAAAGGCACACATGCAAGCGGTACCTTAAAATATTTATCCTATTTCCCTCCAAAAAGGCAGCAATGCCTTTTCTATTTTTCTGGTTGCTGCAAGATGCAAAAAGAATACATTAAAACAGATAAAAGTTATCTTAAAGAAAATTAAAATCTGCTCAAACACAAGAAAAATTAGGCAGATTAATTTACTAATTGAACAATATTTCCTTTATTGGCAATCAGACCTACAAACAAAAACCAAACAAAAACAAACCAGCCATAAATGTGTAATATAATTTGAAATCATGCATATAAAATAATTACCTAAAATAGTTGATTCATTTGGATTTTGTATTTTTTTCTTGGGTGATAAAGGGTTGCCACATTTTATAGTATAGGAATCTTCCAGGCCTAAGAGACAGATCATAAGGCTATACAATAAAACAGAAACATATGCTAGAGCATGGCTGAAATATACCCCTGAAATCTCATTCTGATGTAGCAACAGGAAAATTGTGACTCTTCAGCTATTGCTGAACTACATTTCTCAGCATGGTCTATATTAGCTGGCATTGTGGAGAATTATAGTTCAGCAACATATAAAGGACCACAACCATTTTATCCTTACACTAATATATAAAAAATGCTTCAAAATTACAAAAATATCTTATCGTCATGATTATCTATAGTTGTTGGATAAGAGATGGGCAGCAAATTTTATAAATAAATAAAACCTATAATTACTGACTGTGATTATTTACACAATATTGCAAACTCCATTTACTAAAGGAGATGATGGAAGTTCTGTACTGTTGCTGGTTATTCAAAATAACTCTGAAATTGAATAGAGTAAATCAAAAGTATTGTTTGTCAGATCAGACTATCAAATTAGAGAGAGGGAGAGGAAAAGATTATAAAGAAATTGCCTTCTGAGTTTTATTTAGTCTGACTTATTTCAGACAAACTATCTTATTTCACGGTCTTAAACTCTTTATTATAGTTTGTAACTTGCATGTCCTCTTTTTTCACCAGTGGTTTTTCACTTTTATCTGTTTTAACAGTCCTATCCTCTAATTTCTGAGACACAGTTTGCATTAGATAGAATCTGTATGTTTATGTAAATATTTGTTTGTTATACAAATCTATAGCTTGGCAAGCATAATAACAAGGAATGTTTTTTAATCCATGGTGCTTTTTTTCCTATAAAACAGATCTGACATTGATCATATTCATTACCTATCATGGCACTCTTTTGATGCATGGCATTATGTACTAGAATTCCCCTCAAAATGGACTGCAGTTCTGAAATTATGGAATTTCAATAGAAGATGACAAATATAACTCAGGGTTGAACAGAGGAGCCCTTGGTGCTCTCAAAGAAAACACAACGCACACAATCATACCACAGATCAGAAGAACATAGAAGCAGAATCAGCTCAAAGCAGAGAATTGCCCTAAAACACCTAAAGGATCAAATCAACACTATTCTACCAGCGGACAATGACATGGTTATCATGGACTGAACACAAAAACAAAGAACTTACATCCCAGTATACACCAACCCAATATAGAAACTAGACAATCTGATCAAGAGAATTCCCAATGATCTAACCAAGAAAAGTCAAATCACAAAAGAATCACACTGGTGGATGAAAAACAATGCACCTTCTATGGACACCTAAAGATACACAAGCCCAAATACCTCTTCATTAAATTGTATCATTACCAGGGTCACCAGCAAAGAATTTACAAAAAAGGTTGGGAAGCTCACAAAGGGGAGTGAATATTTTATCAACTCCCTACCACAGTGCTTCCAGAAAAGCTAAATTTCAAGACAGAGTAAAGGGGCAAGGAATGGATTTTACATCTTGATTCGAGATAATATGATGTAAAAATGGACTTAACTGCTTTATCATACAGCAAGGATTTGAGGTTCAGGAACCAGAGACTTCGCTTGGCATATTCTCTAGCAGAAACCCCAGTGAAATGATTAGAATGATTAGAGTAGAAATTATTGAAGCAATGAACTCTTTCTCTTCCCCTACACTAGTCAGAGAGAAAGCTGTAAGACAATATTTCAGAATTTCGTGGCCAAAGATTTATAGAATTATCTTCAATGGAAAGTCATGTGCTATGAGGGAGGGAGGGAGCAAGAGAGCAAGAGAGAGAGAGAGAGAGAGGGAGAGAGAGAGAATATCATTCATGGAAGAGGCTAAGTTTTTTCTTTCTTAGACTTTCAAGATTTGTCATACTCTACGTTTTCAGGCTTTAAAGAAAAGTCAATCATTTTATCCTAGGTAGATAGATGGTATCCAAGAGATATCCAGGAGCAGGAGCATATAGAAAGTGGCAATAATCAGCAGCAATAAAAGAGCTAAAATTGCATATATTTGAGATTCAATCACACTTTTGCCAAAGTGTTTTAAGACCTTGCAACCAGAGGTCAATAACTGCACCATAAACAAAATATATTCATTTGCTATATTTTATGGTACCATACTCCACAAACTCATAAATAACAATGAACCTATTCCTGGAGATGACATTAAGATCTTGGAGACTGTGCATCTCTTCTGTGCCATTTTCAGAGCATTCTTTTTTTTCAATGCAAGTGAATTTGCAATTTGAATTGTGGAACGGGAATGATATTTATAGGCTGAAAGATCTGTTTGAAAAAAATGACTTTATCTGAAGTTAAAACAGAGGAACCTAAAAACAAAACATGAAATTATGGTTCCATTCAACGTCACAAGATTCTTTATGTCCATTGGTCTGGAACTACAGATACATGGCAGCAGAACTACACCACACAACTGACTTAGTCAGACTGAAAATCATTGACCTCATCAACCTCTGCTCCCTATCTGCTTTCAATTTGATGTCCCATAAGAGGAGTCATGTAAGAACACTATTCAAATGAGTACAAATGCACTATTAACAACCCAGAATATCAGAAAAAGGGAAATGACCACCTATATAACATTTTCCAGCAAAATGGATGCCCACTCAACTTTATCAAAACATACCTGATCACTCAATTCATTATAGCACAACCAGCAGAAGCTTTGAAAAGGATAACACTACTGTACATTAAAAACATCTAAGAAACAACCGACAGTCTGTTATAACCATATGGCATCACTGTGCCACACAATTCAACTAAAGCCCTCCAAAACATCTTAAGTAAATTAAAAGAACCAGCAGCCCAAGAAGAAAAAGCAGCAGTCATTTATGATATACATTGTAAGGATTGTAACAGCCACTATATATCACAGACAGATAAAAAGACTAACAAAGCACATACATGAATATCAACTAACAGTCAGAAGACACAATGAAAACCCCTTAATCTCACAACACATGGACAGACTCAACCATAATTTCAGTTGGAAATTTACGAACATCCTATAATTTAATATAATAATTTAATAAATCTAAAAAAACTTTAGATAATTCCTAGAAGGTTGATATACAGTCAAACCAGTTGTCAATAAATACATACAGTTAAATCACATTTACACACTATTCAGAAGAGACAATGAAAAAGCTAAGAAGAAAAGAAAGAGACCAGAAAAAAGTCCTCCTCGCCATTAGCAGCACCTGGATAAGCAGGGATTGCCACCAGACAAACAATCAAGCAGAAAACAATAACCAAATCAAGAAACTCTCAAGGACAAAACCACTCCCTGAAATACTATAAGGGTAAGCTATTATACATAATCGGGGAGCAATTCCCAGATTTGGTACCGATGATGATGTTACTTAGCCAAGTAATGAAGCATTTACAGACCAATAACCAAGTTCATAGAGCACAAAAACTCCACAAGTATTGAACCTACAGCCTAGCATATCAAGAAATACGGTAGTTTAAGGAAGTTTGCTGTAGTTCATTCCAAATTGACACAAAAATTCCATCCACATTCTTTCAACCTGAAAGAGGGGTTGAAAGCTCAGAGGATAAAGGTCTTCTAAGATATCCAGGTTATCAAATGAGAGATGAGCTTTTAAAGAATAAAATTTTTCCCTGGCTCAAATTAAAATGCTAGGTAGATACCAGTAGTATCAGCCACTCTCTGTTCCAGTTCCTATTTTCTTATCTTTAATTGATAGAAACAAGAGGAAGATGCTTCCATATGTTTTTTTTCCATTGTCCTAGCTAGATTACCAGGATTCATAGAAAAAAGGCACTAGCTTGACTGACTTATATTTTTCAAAACGTTCATTTCAGTAGGCATACTGGAAATCACAGAGCTTTAAAGCCCCACAGCTCCTTGGGCAAATCTTAAAATTATTTCACGAGAAGTCCATTATTTGACTAGTTGGCAGAGGATAGTTTTCAAGGAAGGAAATTCAGATATATTTTAACCTACAACACTTCTGTGGCTAAGTAACTTGTGGATATAGTAATGAAATATATTTTTTTTACAACACTTTTAAAGGCAATATTTTAAAAATGATCTGTGTTGCCATCTGATTTCTATGCCAATGGTGAACAATATGTTGCTTGTTTCTTTCTATAATACAAACTACTAGGTTATGGAAATATTATGCTTCATTCATGAGCAACCACTAAAGGACTGTTGGAAGAAAAAGCTTCAATGCACATTTGTGGAATAGAAAATGAATGTAGTTAAAATATATTTACTACACGCACTTCTCAACTTCCACAATTCAACTGAATTTTTTGTTGGAATGCATTTAGTCACCATGTAACTGGACCCCATTTTATAACCATTTCTATGAGGGTTGTAAGTCACCATTGTTAAGCAAATAACATGGTGGTTAAGCAAATCCATCTTCCCTGTGGCCTTTCCCCCCAGAAACCTATAAAAACATTGCAAACAGTGATCACATGATGGGAGGGTTGGTTAGTGTGATGGTTTGTAATGGTCACAAGTACAAATTGAGATAATAAGTAACATTTTCATTAGTCCATCATAATTTCTCATTAAGTGAGTGGGATGATGGTTTCCACTGATTATAAATATGAATGTAAGTCATAAGTAACTTTTTCAGAGACTGTCATAATTTGAAAGTGTCATTACATGAACAGTTGCAAATCTTGGGCTACCTGTTCTAAGTGAATCAAAGTTATCAAAGTTATTCTTGTTTCCCTAATTTAGGGATAATAACAATTGCAATAGCAACAACAATAACAACATCCCCCATTTTCTGCATTACTTACCAGAAGTAAAATGGACATCTGAGGGGCAGATTAAAAAGCATCTATCATTTCCAGCAGTCTTAATGCAGTGCAGAGATACTTTGGGAGAAAGGACATCAGACAAGGGCCTTTCTACAGAGCAAAACACAGATACTCACAGGACAAGAAAGCTAATGGCAGGCATGGTTGTAAAAATGCAAATATGAAGCTACATGTTACACAATCACTATCAATTTACACATATGCTATTCATAATACTGGGAATGAAGACATACACACAGTATATTATAAAAAGCTGGGGGGTGGGGGAAGGGTCATGCAGACAACTGCAAAAGCAAAAACAGTCTAGATTAAAAGCACAGGAAAGAAAGCATCAAAGACCCGAAAGTATCTCCTGTTTTTGGTTTATCAGCTAATTAGAAGCAACGTAGTGCTATAGATCTACAATAACTTTTAGGAGACCTGAATGCAATTTGGAAAAGCGTTCATTGTTTCAGTCTGCATTGTTCCAAGAAATCTGGTTGGCCACAAATAAGAGGGTAATAAAAGGAACATGTACAGACACATTGTGTATATTATGGGAATTGCACAGTCTTCAAGTGGTCCAAAGCTGCAAAAAAGGTTTGAGACACTGAATCTTACCCACACAGTCCTTTTTGTTCCAGTGTAATTTATACCCGGCATTACAGTGGCACTGATAACTACCCAGTGTATTTATGCAGATATGCTGGCAGCCTCCATTATTCATGCTACATTCATTGATATCTACAGAAGAAGAACGAGGGAGGGGGGAGAAATTGATACTGTTCTGAATCTAGTTAGCAAAGAACTGCACATGGATAACTACTGCCAGGCACACAACACATAAAGGGCTTAATATATTTTTTCTGCAGCATGGATATTTGAATACAGTTGCCAAAAACTAGAAACATGCATTTGCACGCACAGACCAGCTTTTACTGGAAGCGTCTCACAAAATGTTCAGAACAAATCACTGGTGCCCTGTTGATGATTGTTTGATGTGCCATCAAGTTGCTGTTAATTCTTAGCAACCACATAGATCTGTACAACAGAAATTTAACAAATTTGCACAAAGGACACCCTACTGATTTTAAGCAATTTTCATTAAAAACAGAGGGTAAGGTAGACTATTTCAATGAAGACAATGGGTCACAATGAAGAACCTCACTTGCCCTAAAATAAAATGTAGGAACTGCATGGTAAAGATGTCAACTTTGAGTTTCTTCCCATTTAGGTTGCTTACAGTTAAGGAAATAGGGTTAACTATAATTAAAAGACAGAAGCTATATTTGGACATAGATAAATGAAAGCATAATCAATATTAGTAACAACACAAAATATCCCTAACTACAAGAACTACTGCATGATCAACTATTTGGGGGTGGGGTGGGGCTTGTCATCCTATAGAGACATTGACCGCCAGTTGATTATCCCTCTTTCATTTAAATTTCCGGGGTACTTTGTTAAACAATCAAGATAAATTTATTTCTCTAAGAGTAGCAAAATTTTGCTACATTATGTGTAAGCTTCACCCTAAATGGTTCTTGTTGTTAGGAGATAGTTTTGTCTTGCTGCTTTTACTGATTGTACAATAATTAAAAGATCTTATACACTGAAGCAAATGCATGTGTGATGCCATTTCCTTTGTAGGTTCCTACTCTTCCTGGATGTCTGTTTCATCTAATTTCTCCACAATTTATTTTTTCTTTTAAAGCTATTTTATTTTCCTGACTTCTACATATAACAAACGTTACCCATTTTTAAAAACCATTCTGGCTTAGCATGCAGATAATTACTACATGCCATAATTAGTATTACCAAGAGTACTTCGCAAGCATGATTTGCAAAATCCAGCTCTTAGTACCCAAGTGTGGAACACAACTATTTGTTCCAAAACCCACAGCTGCTTTCCAAAAATAAGAATGAAAAGTTGCTTTAAGGAATAGTACAGTGTGTACAGAGTCAGGTTCCTACTTCAAACCACCCGAAAAGTAAAAAGGCAAATAATCTCAAAAATCTGCAGCAAAAAGTTTGAAATGCACATTTCCTTTTCATGTTGAGATCACAGAAATAGAATTCCAAAGAAAATGCCAGCAATATGTTTATATACACTCACCGCCACAATGTGTGAAGCCAAAAAGAATGTATCCTTCATTGCAAATGCATTCAAAAGTGCCTGGATGATTGATGCACAAATGGTCACATGTCCTTTCAAAAGAACATTCATCAATGTCTGTAATTTAAAAGGGATGCTTTATTACTTCACTTTTTATGGAAGTAGCTTTTCCAGTGTAAACTGGGCAACTAGAATAGGCAGATTTGAACACCTCCAATTTTTCCCCCTTAAGCTTGTTCTGCCTCATTAATACCTGCTAGAATTCCTCTTCAGCACTTAAGATCTAAGCCAATTGCCAAAGCAGGACTTGGTCATAGGATACTCCTGCTAGCAGAAGTTTCAATTTCTCTTTGCAACCCCTGTTCTCCCTAATATTTTTCAAAAGAATAAAACCAGTTTTGATAAAAAGGCTGCAATGGGAGGAACAAACAGTGAAAATAATTTCCATCATTTTCCACCAGCTGAGAGTACCCATATGTGACATTCTGCTAAAGGGACACTGCTATAAAGCATTGTTCAGGATACAAGTCCTAGATCTACCTACAGTCAAAAGAGTTTTGGATTATAGAGAGCTTGCAGCTGAATAGTGATATCAGAGGCTGAAGTGTGAATTGTGGAGAAGATATGCACAAGAACTATCACTATCACTTGGATCTATATTTTGTATTTGTCTTAATTGTCACATTTGTCACTTTAGAAAAATTGAACAGAAAGGCAATAATAATTTTCAAGGTAACCTATTAATACATCTGCTGAAATTATATTCAATCCATTGCTATCAATAGAATATTGATATTATTATTATTATATACGTTATTCATTAAACATGAAACTCAGCCAACTGAACATTCAAAAATGCATTACAAATACCAGTGACTGGTGATAATGGTTGATACGGTTTACTGCCAGCGTCCTAGGTATCAACCAAGTACCTTCTTAAAATATAAGATATTCGGAGTAGCACAGTTTTTTGCAGTTCCGCTGGTGTTATTGCAAGAAGCTGTGATTTGTTGATGTATCTTGTAAAATTTTTGGACATGGTGCCAAGTGCCCCAATGACAATGGGTATCCCTGTTACATGCTTCATCCATAGCCGTGTAGTTTCGATGGCCAGGTCGCGATATTTCATGATTTTTTCTAGTTCTTTTTCTTTGACTCTTGGCATCTCCAGGAACAGCAATATCAGTAAACTGTACACTTCGGCCCTCTACAACCGTGATATCTGGTGTGTTGTGCTCAAATGATGATCCGTTTGTATTCGAAAGTCCCACAAGATCTTCACCTTCTCATTTTCGATAACTTTTTCCACTTTATGTTCCCATGACTTTCTGGATACAGGTAAATCATATTTTTTACATAATGACCAGTGGATTAATTTAGCAACTCGGCCATGTCTAGTTTGTGCAATTTTGCTGCATTCACATATTAAATGTGAAACAGTTTCAACTTTGTTACTGCACAGTCGGCAGTTTGGGTTGTCAGTAGATTTTTGTATCTTCGCTTTCATGGCATTAGTTTGTAGTGCTTGTTCTTGAGCAGCCAGTATTAAACCATCCGTTTCTTTCTTGATAGTTCCCATTTTAAGCCATGTCCATGTCAAGTTGTCATCACATCTTCCTTCAATGTTTTTCAAGTGCTGTTCCATGCAAAACTTTGGTTTTCCATCTATTTAATCTGTCATCCAGCTGTTTTTCCTTATATTCTGCCTTTGTTTCTGTTGTTTTTATGCTGTTCTCCATTTTTACAGCCTGCAGCAATTTTTCTGTTCTTTGGTTCACATAATCATTTAAACTTCATTTTTCTTCTTCTACAGTTTGATGGATTTGCAATAGCCACCTGCCCCCTATTTTTCTTGACAGGTACAACTTGCCAATGTCACTTCATGGATGTAAAGCGAGGTACATATTCAAAAGTTTGCGTGTTTTCCGGTCCAAGTTTTGTAGTTCAGCCAGAGTCCAGTTGATGATTCCAGCTGAGTAGCGTATCACTGGAACTGCCAATGTATTAATGGCTTTAATTATGTTTCCAGCATTCAGCTTTGATTTATTATTGTTATTGTTATTATTATTATTCAATTATTTTAAATAGACTATTTTCACCTAAAACTGTGAATATTCAGCACATTCTCATCCAGAAAGGAAGTATTTGTCCTATAATCTAAGAAAAATCAAATCAAGATTTCTACTGATAGCAATCAATTCTACTTTTAGAAAGTCATAATTAATTATTGTTCCAGATGCTTATTATGAAAGTGAATTATACTTGCCAAACAGATTAATCTCTGCTTATGATCATTTTATTAAATCAATTCATGCTAATTAATCATTCTGCTAATGTAAGCATAATCCATACATAGTTTAAGTTTCTCTCTCTGAAATTAATGGAAATTTAGAACACTAACAAAAAGATCTGATATTCATTTACCAGTAGTTAGGTATACCCTATATTAGTGTTTCTCAACCTTGGCATCTTTAAGATGTGCAAACTTCAACTCCCAGAATTCCCCAGCCAGCCAGCATAATGTTTTCCCACACATACCTTGACACAATTTTTCATCAGTTAATAATTTAAAACCTTTTTTGCAGCTGCAATCAAAACTACCAATTGTGTTTCTACAAAAATGATCGCATCCACCATTACTGGTCTGGCATTCATCAATGTCTGTGAAAAAGAAAAGGGATCGTAAGTGATTTAATGAGCTTAAGTTCTTTTCCTGAAAGAAGAGCTGGAAAAGCTTCCAGAATCATAGACGGTATAGTATTACCTAAAGCCAAGAAAAACACTTCTCTGTATGAAACATAAAGGATATCAAACATACAGTTGTCCAGAACAGGCAATCTGCTGCACATACCCTATTTGCAATAATGAACAGTTAGATTTCATTATTCTTTCAGAAAATTAGATCCCCCCATACTCTATGTATCACTAATGATATTTTATGAGAATTAAACTGAAAGGCCACAATAACTTAAATCTATACTCATATTTTGTTTCTCACAAAAAATAAATTTGTCACTGAGGGATGTCTGTATGCATGTGTCTGCAGCATTTCATTTTTAGCTAATATCTTAACAGATACATTCTTAAACACATCTCTAAGCAGTAACAGCAATAACAACTTTCAAACATAAGAAAGCATCTGACAGACAGAAGGGAGCACAAAGCATGCCTGTTATAGAGATAACCTGAGTTGCTTCTAAAACTCTTAAGTACTGTCATCTACAAGCAGGGAACATATGATGACACAAACTTCACATGTTTTGCATTTTTGATGCATGTTATTGTAATGCATAGCTTATCGATTTTCTGTCATTCTGTTTTTCCATACCAATTTCTATTCATTCCTTTGTGAAATTATTCTTATTTTCTAGTACTTTTTCTTATAGGACGTACTTCCCTTCACAGTTAAAAGTCTGTAGAGATTCTCAGTCATCCAGGTCATGGTTGTCCCAAAGGTATTTTTTGAGATGACAACTTTTAGCTATACAATTTGGGGTGAACACCCTGTGAATGGTGTGGGAATAGGAATTGATTTCCAGAGGAAAAATTGCAGACTATAGGAACCAGAAGCACCACTTAGATGACCCTGAGGACGCAGATAAACCTCCAAGTGCTACAACTACCTCTAAAAGAAAGCAAATTACCAGCTGTCTGCAAGGAATATAAATCCTTCCATTCTCCACTGTCCTGTCAGAGCTGAAGCTTCTTGGATGAAAAGTGAAATGTATTCAAAAGAAAAAACAAGAAAGTCCAGTTGCCTCCTGAAAAAAGCACCTTTGGGTGTCCCTTCACAGTTGTTCTTTTATTCCAGCTTCTTTCATCTGTTTCCTTTTCTCCCTATTTCTATTTTTCTTAAGATCCATTCTTGACAATATGAAAAATTTCCTGTACCACTTCCAAAACTTCACATCACTTGTGTATTCTTCATTTACAGATAATTTTCACTTAATAATGGTAGCTGAAAATGGCAACTCTGTCACCCAGCAATGTGATCATAAAGTGTGACATCACATAATTATGCTGACATGATAGTTCCAGCAATCCCAGAGGTTGTCATTAGGCAAATTCAGTGTTGTGTAGCATTCTGTGATCATATGATTGCCATCTCTGATCTCCTGCTGGCTTCACCATTGACTTTGCGTCTCAGAAACTTACAGTGAAGTTTGCAAATGATGATCACGTGAATGCAGAGTGCTGTAAGTGCAAGCTGGTTGCCGAACACCTGTATCACAATCATATGACCGTAGGGACACTGCCACAGCAGCAGCTATGAAGAAGTCCCCCTCAGTGCCATTGTAACTTTGAATGGTTGTTCACTGAAGACTACCTGTCTTTTAAATTTTCATCATAAACAGTTGAATCAATCATACTTTCAAATTCTTTTTCCATTTGTATATTACTATTTTATTATTGTTTGTTAAGGAATGCTTATTACAGATTAATTTTGTTGACTGTTAACGAACTTTGAGTTTCTATACTTGCTCTGTAAATTTAACTCACATTACAGCTTATGAAGAAACTGAGAATTCTGTTCCAATTAGTATTACATTACCATGCATTCAATCTTAGCGAACAGAATGAACTTCCTCCCAAAGGCCAGAAAACTAAATAAGGCAGGAACAATAGCTGTTGAACTTCAGTATCTGTCTGTCTATGTGTAGTATATATATGTTTATGTATTTCTATCTATATATAGATGGATGGACGGATGGACAGACAGATATAAAACAGTCAGAATATTGTGTAGTTTCAGGACAAAATATAATCTTTGCAGATTTAGAGTCACTTTGTTTCTCACAAGAAGGTACTTTAGGATTTTTTTAGGATTTTATTAGTATTTATAGGCCGCCCTTTTCCCTGAGGGGACTCAGGGCGGCTTACATAAAATAAGGAAGGGAGGGTACAGACAATAGACGCAAACAATACATAGAAGTAAAATAGTAAGCAACATTCATTTATCATTCGGGTGGGGACAAATTAGCTTTATCCCCAGGCCTGACGGGCTAGCCAGGTCTTAAGGGCTGTGCGGAAGGTCTGGACGGTGGTGAGGGTACGAATCTCCACGGGGAGATCATTCCAAAGGGTCGGAGCTACTACTGAAAAGGCTCTCCTCCGTGTAGTTGCCAGTCGGCACTGACTGGCAGATGGAACTCGGAGGAGGCCTAATCTATGCGATCTAATTGGTCGCAGGGAGGTAATTGGCAGGAGGCGGTCTCTCAAGTACGCAGATCCACTACCATGGAGGGCTTTATGTTGCTATTTAAGCACTTCTTTTGCAAACATTGCAACATGAACAGAAGTCCTGTGTTTCTGCCTACATAATCAAATGACTGTTAGTTTTTTCCTTTTTGTAGTATTAAAAGTAGTTATCAATAGGTGTTTTGTTAGAGGATGTTACATGCAGGAATAAATTAATTTAGTCTGCTATAAACAGAGGTCCTCTGCCTCTAAGCTCTGGAGTTGTATTAGCATTGTACAATCTACAGGACAGGTCATAACCTTGAACTGAATACAAAGAACAAATTGAACTTTTCAGATACATATTTCAGCATAGGAACAATCAAAGCAATTCCTTGTACACTGCTTTCCTAGTTCAGATTTTCTTTCTTTTTTTACTGCCTTAGCAATATTGCACTTTTCTGGGATCTTGGAGAATCCTCTCTAGATGTTTAGCTTGCACACTGCAAGAAATACTGAACTTTACCTTTACATGTCTTCCCATCAAGCTGAAGAGTAAAGCCAATAGGACAACTGCAGTGGACGCCTGTTGAAGTGTCCTTACAGGTACGATCACAGCCGCCATTATTTACTGCACAGGTTTCTAAGGAAAAGGAACACAATTTGGCATTTGCAGAAAAAAAATACTAGAACACAATTAGAAATGAGATATTTTTATTTATCCAACAGAATGAATTCTAATCAAATTCTAATGTTAAACAAACACATCCAGCACTTTTTTCAGAAAGGTTTGAGCCATGGATGTCTTGGTGATCTCTAAACCAAGTTCAAAGAGCACCAAGAATTCCAGAGACATTATGTGACAGATAACTTCAGTTTTAAACATTAAAAAAAATCAAGATAGGTTAACTATAAGGAGAATTACCCACAGATGAGTATTCAGTTTGGCTTCCATGGGAATCTGAGAAAATCTGTACTGGATCAGGCCAAAGTTTCTATCCTACAAACTGGATTTAATTAACGGTTCCCATGTGTATTTCCTAATGACTGATATTCAATGGTTAGTACTTAGAAGCATATTACCTCTAATAACATTATACCAGTGGTGGGTTGCTACCAGTTCGGCTGAACTGCCAATAGTAGCTTGGCGGCTTGGGTCAATGGAACCGGCAGCGACTCAGGCCTGCCACGCTCCCATATTGGTTGTCCCAGTGGCGTCATAGGCACATCCATCTTGGTTTTAGCTTCTGCGCATGCGCAGAGCAATTTTAATTGTATTGTGCATGGAGATGCCACGCACATTAAACGTGCAAGTGTTCCTGGGCAAACCAACAGTAGTGTCTGCTGGAACCCACCCCTGCATTATACCTACCAAAATGATACATAGTACTCTAGTTTCATCACATGGGCTTATAAAGACATTTAAAAGCAGCATAGTAAGCTCACAATTTCCTGACTTCTGTTTACCAAATTTTGAATGCTACAGACATCTGATTGCTGTTTTAGATATGTATACAATTCCACTGATGTACCACTAGGATCCTTTTATTATATATAACATCCTATTCATCAATATTCAGGTCTAATGAACATCCTTTTCTTCTAAGTTTGTTAAATGAAACATTCATTGTAGGCAATGTTCAGTTCTTCCTTCAATGATCTCTAGAATTCAACCTTCCCACAATAGCTACAATCCCAGGCTGTTGTTTTTATCTGAGGTATCCATATATTTTCTACATATCAATTTGTTTGTTGGGGCACATCCTGCTCATTGTCATAGCATTTTATCTGCAGCAAGTATACTTGATTATTCCTCATTGTATGTCAATATCCCACCTAATCTTAGAAAACTAGGTGGGACAATAGCTATATACTGAGAAACAATCAAGTAATTTTGACTGACTAATTTTCTCCTGCAATATCCTCCATAGTTTGTTGCTTTTTTAAATCATATTTTATTAAATTTCTACAAATAATAAAACATTTAAAAATATTTGTAATGTATCAAAGAAAATAAGAAATTACTTTTTATTTTCATTCTCTCTCTTTTCCATTTATTCTTTGCCTCTCCTTATTTTTCATTCCCATTTTTTCTTTTCTTAATATCATTCTTTGAGAAATTTAATGAAGTATAACTAAAAAAGTTTTATTGCCTTTTTCCAGAAATATGAATTAGCTCTATACGTTTCTACACATTTGAAACAGAAACTGCAACTGTAATTAACAAATAGCACTGTATCACTATGAAAAAGTTTTTCTGAATATATTACATGCCAACTGGCAAAAACAGAATTTGAGAAGCTCTGCAGTCGCAGGAACAATTAGTGTCTAACTGTATTGAACTGAAAGCATGTAGAAATTGCATTAATTTCATTAGGTGGAATAAGAATTTTCTTAGTAGTGGTTGTTATTCGTGCTATTCATACAGCAAAGCTTGGAAATCTCTTACAAATAATTATCAGACCTGAACATCTCTTTACCCATAAGCAGTCGCCGCTTCACTCGTTTGTCTGCATCAGCTCCTGCTGTAACATTGTTTTCAGAGATTTCTGTGGTTGCTTCTACTCTTTCTTAGTACAGAAAAGAAAAGAAATATCAAATGATCAGGCAAGGAATAAAAACGAATACATTTTGGTTAAGAAAATAATTATCTACCTGGTAACTTTGAAGGGATTTTCATCACTGTCATATGACATACTTTATCTTTGCTTGAAATATAAACCCCTATTTACCTGGTTTTAACCTGGCATGTTGTTTTAACCCAACCTTTGTTATTTGTCATGCTATACAGCTTAGCCTATGGTGTAAGCCCCATGGATTATGGTATCAGTAAACCATATTAAGTAATCCTGTGTGGCCCAACTCAAGCATCTCTATTTGATACACACTATGTAAAAGAAAAGAAATTATTATCCAAAATGAAGGATAGTAGAAAGTAAGTTTTTTTTCTGGCTCAATTTTATCCAGAATGTGTTTTTCTAGTAAATGTGTTTTTAACTCAAAAAACCTTCTTAAGAGATAATGAATTTCCCTTTGCTTATAAAATGTATTTTCTTACAGGAATCTGGCCATATTGGGCTCCCCCCACTGCCATAAAAAATGGTGTTCTTTCCTGCCAAAGTTTTCAGATTACTCTTTTGCAACTATTTTTAGAATCCCCTTCCTGCTCTTATTACACTGATGATCTCCTTTGTCATACAGGTATTATAGTCAATAAGCAGCAAGTTTAATTTACATAAAGTACCTGATACAATGTATGATTACTTGTAAAATTCATCAACAGTAGACTGGACAATCATCTCTTAGGTATGCCACAGTGGATTCCTGCACTGGGCAGGTGATTGGACTGGGTGATCGCTAGGATCATTTCCAATTTTTAAATTTTGAGTCTATGGTGTAATGCCAAATAGAGGATTTCTTGATATGTTGATATTTTAATCAATTTAAATATTTAATCTTTAAGGCGCCCTGGTGGCCCAGTAGTGCAGGCAAACTCTGCCCACAGCCTTGAGTTCAATCTTGACAGGGTTCAAGGTTGACTCAGGCTTTCATCCTTCCGAGGTTGGTAAAAGGAGAACCCAAATTATTGGAAGCAATATGCAAATAAAGCTTCTACATTGTAAACCATCCAGAGTGCTGTAAAGAGCTATGGGGCAATATATAAGTCTAAATGCTATAACTATCAATTCTTCAAGTGAAAGCACCAAAGTTCAAATTCACTGCTTATGTCTGAAAACGGTTAACAGCATTACAGTCCAAATAATTAATGTTTACTCCAACCTAATCCTTGACTGAAATACAGTATATAATGCCTAATATATAACGCTTAGTTTATTCATCATATTAATTACAAATTCATTCTACCCTTGTGACAAGAGAATTTAGAATAGCATTTCTAATGTTTTCAACCATTGCACAGCTTCTAAAGTACTGGAAAAGTTCTTTAAATTCCAGCGAGATATTCAGAAATGTATCTAGTTTGAAAGTAACCCATGCTGAACTGTATAGAGCAAGCCAAACATCAGAAGTTGACCATAGGGAATGTTTATGACATTTTCTGTTATGCCACAATATGTTTTATGATAATCTCTATTTCATAAAATATTTCATAACATTTTCCAAATTTCATTTCCCTGGATTTTGGATGCATCAGTAAATCAGCCCATTTGAGGTACCTTGGTTCAAAAATTGCTACCTTGCCCAATTAAAGGCTGCAGACACAACAGTTTTAATAGTCTATAGATTCTCTATTATTTTAAAAGGAAATATTTTAATTCAGGGGTTCCCAACCCCTGGTCCATGAACTGGTACCAGTCTGCAGCCCATTGGGAACCAGACCAAACATCCGGCAGGTAACCATGCAATTTGCTCATGTGTGGGATTAGGTTGTGTGCACAAAACCAGTCCCTTCCCTCCCCTGCCTGCCGCCACCACAGCTGAGCCAGAAAGGTTGGGGAAAACCTTTGGTGTTAATGGAAGTTTGTATTAATTAGTCAGGAGCATCATCAAAGCCCATTGTTATGTGCATGTGCATATGTGACTAACCCCAATCCAACACACTTCTCAGTGGTAAAATTCAATTATTTTTTACTATCGGTTCTGTGGCCGTGGCTTGGTGGGCGTGGCAGGGGATCTCCATTCCCTCCCCACTCCTGGGGCCAGCCAGAGGTGGTATTTGCCGGTCCTCCGAACTACTCAAAATTTCCACTACCGGTTCTCCAGAACCTGTCAGAGCTTGCTGAATTCCACCCCTGATGTTTCTCATTTGTAAGCAAACTGTTTGGATTTTCTGCAATTTTTAAGTGAACTGAGATATATACATATATATTTACTGAGAGAAATCACTCATTCAGAAGCTATTACATGTTTATTTACAACCTGTCTACACATAATGTAGCAGAAAAGTGAGATACCAATACATGTTTTTCCATTGGCATGCACTGTGTACTCTGGATGACATCCACAGAGAGGCCCATCTTCTGCATCTTCACAACTGTGCTGGCAGCCTCCATTTCCATGATTGCAAGTCACTGGAAAGTAAAGATCCAATTAAACTTCTGAAGTATTTATAAAGTATATATATATATCATTCTGAGGTCAGGACCAATCCTGAGCTCAGGACCTCTCCCCTTTGAATGTTGCATCTTTGAGTCCTATATGGTTGTTGGCCTATGAACTATTTTAGCAGAAAAATTATCTATCCTTGTGACATAATTCCCAAATGAATATTTATTAAATGCAAGGGCAGGAACAAAATTAAAGAATAACAGAATAACCGAGTTGGAAGGGACCTTGGAGTTTTTCTAGTCCAACTCCCTGCACAAGCAAGAGACCCTATACCATTCCAGACATTGGCATTCTTTCTTTTAACAATTAATGTAAGGCAATTGAATTAATTATATTTTTGTATTTATGAATTTATATGGCTGCCCGTTGCATATGTCCTAAGAAGTGACCCTTATACTTACTATATGTTATACTATACGTAATAATAAATTGTTAATAATTGATAATATTAATAGTTAATAATAATTACCAGTATTATTAATAATAAATAGCTATTTAGTTATCTAATACTAAACATTAAATTTTAATTCCATTGATTTACATTGTATAAAATTAATGTGTCAATAAAAACCAAGTTATTGTAGTATTGTCTACGGGGATTCTTAGTCATCAAGGTAATGGTTGTCCCAAAGGTGATTTTTCAAGAGGCCACTGGACTTTCTTTGAAGACGTTTCGCTTCTCATCCAAGGAGAAGAAGAAGAAGCTCCTTGGATGAGAAGCGAAACGTCTTCAAAGAAAGTCCAGTGGCCTCTTGAAAAATCACCTTTGGGTTATTGTAGTAATGTAACAGGCATATTTTTACTTCGAAATCAAACCTAATATTTAAAGATAGCCCTTTCTCTCAGTCATCAGCTTCCACTTAAACCTGCAAGGTTTAGTATCAGTATGACACTGTGGTTGAGGTTTTCCCTTGCCCACACTTTGAATATCTGTTGATATTGCACACACATATAAAAGATATGGGACTTCAGTCAGAACACTATATCCATCAAGTTACAGACATCCTGTAGGCACAGCCCTGCTCTTGCCTAAACTGCATGGTTATTAAATATCACAGTGCTATTCCTGCCTATTCAAAAATAATGCTGCTTAACTTAATTGAGTTATAGTATAGTTGTAGATTAATTATTTGATTAGAAAATCAACCAGAAGACATAATACTGAATTCAAGATTAGACACCAAGTTATTTTACATGCTATTGGCTACTGAATTCTATTTCAAAATAGAATAGAATAAAATATAGGATTAATTTGGTTGTTAATTTTAATTTAATTTTTAAAATTTTATTGTACATATCAATTGGGGGTTTTTGGATACTTTATTTAATGTCCCTTTTAATTTTTGTAATATGTGTTTTATTTTATGTTGTACGCCGCCCTGAGTCCTTGGGAGAAGGGCGGCATATAAATCCAATAAACCTAAATTTAAAACTAAAAGCTCTAGTTGAATTCAGTTAAAATTCTACAAAGAAAGAAAAACAGAGTTGGAAGAGATTTCTTCTACAAATAAAGACTTGCAGTCAAACACATCTCTAATGCATGCCATCTACTGCACACTATCAATCATCTATGCCATCTGCTGCATCTGATAATCATTAAAATTATCATAAGGCAAAACTTTAGTGAGCAGAAGTGAACAAAAACCAAGTGAACAGTGAAAATATTTTAAACCAAGAGATGATCAGATGAGGGTAAGAAAGATGCTTAGCAATTCGTTCTGATCAGAAGGGCTGCATAAGAGTCAGGTAGGTGTAGAATGTTGCATACAAATGCAGTCTCTTTGGTTCCTGGCCAGTTCAAATCCAGGTCTGCATTCGCAGTCCACTCCTCCTTTTGGTGCTTCTTTGCAGATATGGGCACAACCATGATCCTTATTCATGCAGCTCACACCTTCTACAAAACAGTCAATGTGGATGTATCAGTATTCTCTGAGTTTTTAAATATAATCAACAGATTTATTTATGACCATTTAAGAATTAATTGCGTCATGAGACTATCATATAAAAAAAGGAATAAAGCCTATATAGCAAGAGTAGAAGTATAATATGAAGCACCCTCTTCAAAGTTTTACCAAAATTACAAATCTGTTATAATTTTTAAAGGGAAAAACGGCAAAATGGGCCATTAATTGTGAATTGGTATTACCTTCACAATGTTTCATGGAATAGGATAAGCTGAGAGAGAAGAGTTAGAAGATACAGTAAGCAGAAGATGGATCCAACAGAACTCTAGAAGTTCAATAAACTTAAAGAATACCAACATGGTTACTACCATATATGTACATACATACAAAAGGCATATATATGAGTGAGACTTCCCCTCTCAAGATTTTGATGGATAGGCAACTTTATGGTCAGTCTTTAACTTGGACCAGATAAGCATATCTAATTTTGAAAAATTCATTTACTGAAATTTTGGTCTTCTCTAAAAGTCTTGCTATTGATTCATGAACTTAAATGTAAAATTAGGGATAAAGTATCCCTAAAATTCATCCAGATGCCCGCTAAACATGCAGAAATATACCCACCATATAAAGAATGAAGCAGCTTGTTCTTTCCCAGTCTAAGATATGTGTACAACCTACTGGCATCTTCTACAAACAACATTTATCCAGGGAAAGAGTGCTACTGATTTATTGTTAGCTACAGAAGGGGGAAATAATTCATTCTAAATATGTAGATACATGGAATTATCTCTTGTTCTGATTTATTTCTTATAATGGGGTCAATCAAGCAAACACATATTTCTTAAAGTCTAGAGTTTTCGTTAATATTGGCATTTAATAAAGGAAATTCACACTAGAGACTTTCTGTAATTTCTGATAACCATAAAAAGCATGTTTGTAATACTGAACAAATTTCATAAAAAATCTTAATAAAGATTCTCTTTGGGGATATTTTGCATTATAAGAAAAGTGGCTAAATAAATAAATAAATATTTACTCTCTGTCCATTAAATCAAATTACACACACACACAGAGAGAGAGAGAGAGAGAGAGAGAGAGAGAGAGAGAGAGTGTCAACTTCCCATATGCCAATAAAATAATAAATATTCAATGTGGAATCATTAATATAATCTGAGGGGTAGATTTCACTGTGAATTTACAATTAGAAAAATAATTACCTTGAGATGGATCAGTCTTTTTTTAATATTTCACATTTGCGAACAATTATCCTTGTTTAATATAAGAAGGAGAAGCAAGTCTCCCAGATCAAACATTAAGAAAAAAGAAACAGATTGTATGAATTCTGGAAATGAAGAGTTTCCAATATATTATCCGCTTAACGTAAACCTTCAAGGCATGGTGTGTATGTGTGTGGACATCTTCTAAACCCACAGGGCATTAAAAAAGATGCTGACATATGTGGGACTAATTTACAGACTACCTAATAATGATGCATAATTCATTTTGTGTATCAGGAGCTCCTCAATCCAGCTTGAAAACAGTAGTTAAGACAATGTATAATGCATTCCAAATCAAGCTGTCCTATGATTTGTGAATTAAGTTTTGTTTGCTATTACTTTCCTTATCCCAAGAAAAACTGACTAACATCATGCCCTCAGAAAGTTCTGCAGCATTTTAATAAGCCATGCTTTCATTCCAACATACTTCTTCTAAAGTGACTCTGACTAACAAAGGGATAGCTGCTATATTGCTTTGATTATTCTGCTCTACTGGTTCCTTGATTCCTTTCCCACAGTGAGAAAACTAGGAATACAATGATGTCTTCACCCCATCAAAAACACAAAAGACACAAAAATCCATATCAAACCCGCAAATCACTATTATGTTGTCAGTCCATCATTTTCTATTACAAAGGATCACAAATTAGTCTTATTAACTCTTCTGTTGTTTGGCATTTGAAAGGTTCAACACGCCAGTTAGCTAAAAGAGATATAAAAAGCATTAAGAAAAGTAACAGCTTAGCTTCTGCTAATAGTGTGATTTCTTTGTGAATGTTCAGACACCAAGGGTTGTACTGTATAAGCAACTACTTTGGCAAAGTTGAAGATGGAAACTTTTCAAATAGGGAATTCTGATTTACTTAGTTCTGAGTAAAGAGAAAATGTAAAATTATTCCCCTGAAAGTTGTAGTGCAAAAGAAATAGACGCATGCTGAAATACTCCCTTTTACTATTCACAAACATATTATCACCATTAAATGCCTTTTGATGAAAGAGTTTGTAAAATTAAGAATTAAAGTTTTTCATATCAATTAAATAACATTATAGAAAAAAAGAATAACAATTCATCCTTTCAATAAAGACCTTAAATTTTGAAATTCAAAAGATACCACCTTTATAGTGATAACATTTTCATGAGGAGTAAATTATGGAACTATTAATTAAGTTAATTTTCTATCACAATCTTGGGCTTTTGTAAAATGAATGAAAATCCTGTAAACTGATACACAGCAAGTAGTGAGTTTGATTTTGCAAATCATCATAATCTGCAATATTTATAGCTTCCATATCACTAGCAGGTTTTATCAATACAAGCTAATTTTATGTGCTCTGGAGATTCTTCTCAAAAAACTTAACAATGAAAAAATTATCTAGAAAGGAATTCTAAAGTATTCTGATCAAATATCAATCAAGCTCATTAAATGAAATGACATTCATAGTGATCCCACAATAATATAAAAGGAAATGTAAGTTTTATGTCTTTTTAATTAAAATTAAATTTGAGAAGAGATTTCACAAAGGTTTCACTATAATCTCCTAGTCAGTATCTTCAGTCTCTAAAGGGAAATGGCTAAAATTATCTCTTCAAACATTCTTTAAAAGACCAACTATCAGATTATTTGAAATGGGGTACAGTCTATTCAGATAAAAAAGGTCACAATTCTTTTTTATAAACATGGTTTATATTACATGATTATTTATTTAAACAAACTGTTTTTTAATCCTAGTGTTTTGGGAATGCTCATTGAGGAGAAGTTTCAAGGCTCCATCACCAAGTAGTTCTCTGAATTCCTGTTTTGAGCATGTAAACCACAATTGCTCCAACTAGCCTTTAAAACGAGCATGAGAAAAAGAAGAGAAGAGTGCCTTCATACAGAGGAAGAAGCAGAAGATATACATGAGGAATGACTATCAATTCTGTACTCCTTTTCCCCACTATCTCTGAGACTGTTGCCTGATTTTAATGGCATCCATTTCCAAGATATAATAAAAATGAATTCCTAGCCATGCATGCCCAAGTCACTGAGAAGTTATTGTCTAACGCATACCTGTCAGTACAAAATCTGCATAATGTAATAGTTAAAAACAGGCAAGAGACAGGCTACAATTTCCCTTTTATCATTAGCATATCATATAACATCTTTAGAAACTCCACGTACCGTATATGACCATTCCATATTACAACATGATTTAAGAAAATTGATTCTGAATGGTGGGGAAAAGGAAGGGTCTCGTGCATGTTTTTGTAAAAATAAAAAGGCTTATACCTTCTGAACGATGAATGCAGGTGTGCTGATTATCGCTGAGGAAGAATCCTTCATTGCAACGACATTCATAGCTACCCACTATGTTGATACAAGCATGTTGACAACCTCCATTATTTACCAAGCATTCATCCATATCTGAAATACATGTGGTACCAGTTTTGAACCATCTCCATGTAAGCTTGTAAGCCACCCAAAGTCGCTTTGAAGCGAGATGGGTGGTAAATAAATAAATAAATAAATCTATACCAGCTGCACACAAATAATCCATTAAGCAGTAATGAACTAAATATCCAGTTGGTTGGATAGTTTCCCTATTTTTCCTATCACTCCTCTTCAGACTCAATAAAACTTAACACTACAGATATTTATTTTTCTAAATAAATACAAATACATTAAGTTGCCCACTAAAAATGTTTTTCTAATTTTTATAATTTTATGAATAAAAATGCAAATATTAATGACCACATTTTTCCTTGAAGCCCATTTAAAACAAGTATCTTAATCTCAGGACTAAATTACAGGATAATGACAACAATGACAACAACGATAAAAATGATAACAACGACAACAATAATAATAGAAAAAAAACCTAGGCCAGATTAGCATCTATTTAATTAAATTATTTCCTGGTATCCCCACCATCACTGTTTGTGTGATGCATTCATTCTTTGCCTGCCTAACAATAGATATATAAATCCACAAAGTAAATATCCATAAGTACTAAAGATATATTTGGAAAAAGTATAGCTGTATCAAAAATCCTTATCATCTTTCTCTCCTGGCTACCTTTTCTTGTCCTTTGAATCTAGAAGAAAGCTATGGCCTATTGCTCTGCCTATTGTATGCAGCCTCAAATCCATTTTGTTTGGCTAAAGTAGGAGAATAACAAATACCAACTTCACTCTTTGATGTGGAATGGAAGTGGGATTTGGATGGTGGGGACAGGTAGACCGAATCTGCCTTGTGGGCAGAAAACTCCCCGTCAAATTCCTCTTAATATGACCCAACACTATAAACATAAACCACACTGGGCTTTGGACTCTCTTATTCCTTTTCAACTGTGGCTTGGGCTCAAGCAGAAAATGGGAAATTTCCACTTTAGATTCACTACAGTTCAGATGTCGTTTAAAACCCACTTAAAATTCAGCTATGATTAGCTGAAATAAACAACCATTTACAAATTTATATTGTCATTTTCTAAATCATGGTTAAGATTAAATAAGGGTCATCTGATTTTGATTAACACATTGTGATTAATATACAGTGTAAATGTCTGATATTTTCATAAATACATGGAATAACAAAAATGCTATTTTCCTGAATTAGCATTTTACTTTGTCCAGGCCAGGGGTGTCAAACTCGATTTCATTGAGGGCCGCATCAGGATTGTGTTTGACCTTTGGGGGATGGGGTGGGAATGGCCATGGTGGGTGTGGCCAGCTCAACATCACTCGTGTTGGGGGCACTTGTGGTGGCCCAAGGGCTCCCAAATTCCAGCTGCAATATCCTCTTGCAACCTTCTGCCAGCAAAAACAGATTTTGGTAGGGGCATACGCTGTCCTCCCGAGCTCTTTTTTCACTGGCAGAGGCACTGTGGCCAATCCTGTACTGTTTCCAGGGCAGCCCCATGGGCCAGATTCAAGCACCCTGCAGGCCGCATCCAGCTCCCGGACCTTGAGTTTGACACCTCTAGTCTAGGCACACAATAAATTTGTCAGTACATAATAACCTTTTGGGACACATCCTTACCAAGACAATTATGACCATCCTGAGCCAACATGAAGCCATCATAACATATACAGCGATAATTGCCTGGAATGTTGAAACATTCATGGACACATCCTCCATTGAACTCATTATCACATTCATCAATATCTGGAGAATAAAGCAAAAGTCAGCATGATAGATGCCTACTTGATTGTTATAGATAAGTTGTGACAGGATTGAATTGTCTATATGTTACTAGTAAATGTTCTTAAATCATTTCAACTTTGCAAATAGTGTATTTTTTTTCAAAAATAAATTATCTAAATCTTATCATGTCCAATATTGCTTCCATTTTGTTTCTTTCTTTCTTTGTTTATTTGTTTGTTTGTTTGTTCAGTGTATATAACTGCCCATCTTACATACGTGATTCCTGGAAGCTCATGGAGTTAAACACATACAAAATACAAAAAGTAACAAAAAGCATGACTACAAAAATTCATTAAAACAATAAAATCTATTAAAAACCATAATCTGCAGGGAAATGCAATCCATTTTATTAATAGAATAAGCATTTAGTAGGCTCCACACCACTACTTCCAGACCTTGAGGTAAGTTGGCAAAGCCACATCTTAACTTCCTTCCTGAAGACCAATAAGCTCAGGGCTAATTTGATCTCAAGGGGGACAATGGTGCCATATCAGAAGAGGGTCTCCTCTTGGGCCTTGTCAGATATAATTCCTTAGAAAATAGGACCTTTAACTTGCCTGTTATGCTGGACCTTAGGGAGCAGGTAGATGTACCCTGGGAGAGAAAGTCCTTCAAATAACCCAGCCCCATGCCATGTAGGGCTTTGAATTAAACCTGGAAGCAAATTGGTACCCAATGCAGCTTATATAGCAGTGGTGTAATATGTGCTGATCTAGGAACAAGCATTTTGCACCAGCTGAATCTCCTGAATACTCTTCAAGGGCAGCCCCATGTACAGCCCATTAGAATAATCCATGCAGGAAATGATCAGGTCATCAGTAACTGAATATAGAGTCTGCTGATCCAGTAATAGGGGCAACTGGTCCACAACCCAAGGAGTCTGAGGATCTCTTTTCAAAAACTGCCCAACAACCTCTCAGAATGGTGTGGTTATGATCTAGAGGTTCAGCATAATGCAAGAATTAGGCAAAATTTATGAGTATCACTTGCTTCTTTGGAGTTAAATGACAGTAACCAGTATGTCTGGTTAGTATTACCAGATTAAAGACATCCCCTCCCAATAATCTGACCCAAGTTTCATGAGGATGTTGAAGAGCGGGGGTGGGGGAAGAGACAGAATTCTACACGACTTTCTAAATGCCAAACAAGTCTGTCCCAGAACAAACCTTTTGACTCAGACAAAACCCCAAGATAAAAACCCCATATGCCCACTATACAATACTATATGATCAATTATAGCAAAAATAGGAGAAATAGAAAGTTTTAGTTTCTATATAAGTCATTCACCATGATGTTCAAAGCAGTCTCAAAATTCTATCGTGGTCTTAAGCCTAACTGAAACAGAGCTATTTGATCCATGGTGAGAATCACCTTTTCAATCACCTTTTTACAGAAATAAAGTTCTTCAGATTTGCCTAAAGCTGACCTAAGTTGAGAGAGTTTCTCTGGTGTCAGAAGAGGATTTCATCATACAGTCGAAAATGCAATGTATGTATACATATGTATCAATAGGTATATAAAATAAAACATGAAGATTCTGAAGCTTGATAACCTTTCTCTTCATATTTATCCTGGATGCTGCAATTAGAATAGAGTTGGATCAGTAATGCAGGCATACATACAGCTCTCTGCCTATGTCCTCTTCATCTTTGCTTATTATGTCCTCTGGGTCATCTTCCCTTCTTCAATCAATGTAATCTCTTATGCCTTGCCCTCCCACCCAATCTTAAAGAATCCACTCATCAGCTGACCAACAGTTTGCAGGAAAACAACTTTAGTATGTTTGAATCAGCTGAAAACAGCTGTTTTTTCTCTCACACACAAAAAACTAAAGGAGCTCCCTAAATGTTCATTTTAATTTTTGCTGGTGTTTCAAAGACCGTTGATGATGTTGGTGGGTAGGAAGTCAAACATCATTCTGAGTAAGATTATGTTTGCTATTGATTTAACATGTTATATGAATAATCATTTATAACTCTGTATTATGTGTTAACACAATCATTGTGGAGTTTTTACCTAATCATTGTTAAAATAATTTAACGCAATATGATTCTGTATGTGCATACATATATTGCAAAGAGTATACAGGTAGTTCTTGACTTACAACTGTTCATTTAGTGTCCGTTTGAAGTTACAACACTGAAACGAGTGACCTATGACCATTTTTCACACTTATGATTACTGCAGCACCCCAGTGGTCACATGATCAAAATTCAGATGCTTGGCAACTGGTTCATATTTATGACAATTGCAATACCCTGTCAGAAAGTTATCACTTTCTAACAAACAAGGTCAAAACTGTCTCACTTAATAACTAAAATTTTAGGATAAATTGTGGTTATAAGTTGAAGACTACCTGTCTGTCTATCATGTTGACCAACTGGAATGTTTTCATGCAAAGATATAAATCACTTCTTTAAAAAAAATGTGTTCTGAATTGAACCTGGAATAGGATTTTAAACATTTTGCAATCTAGAAAAATAACTATATGGTTTGAAAAGTGGAAAACTGAACAGCCCGTTCAAGTCTACTGGGGAAATTACCTGAAATGCTTATAAAATACAATCAAGAGATTGTTATAAACCATGTTTTATGATAGTGTGATGAGGTAAAGTTTAAATTACCATATTTTTTGGAGTAGAGGCGCTCTGAAGTATAAGATGCACATAGCTTTTAGGGAGGAAAACAAGGGAAAAATCTGCCTCCCAGCAATTTGCCTCCTTACAGCAAACAGCAAACAGTACAGACAATATAAACTGTTTGTGGTGTTACATTTCAGACTATACTTCTATAGATACTGTTAAAATTGATGTGGCTTTCTGGAAGTATATGTTATTCTCTGCTATTTAAAAGAAGATACAATAGCACTGGGCCTCTTCAGATCAAGCATTTATTTTAAAAAGCTTCTTCATTTTGTTAAGGTCTCTAGAACAATAATAAAGCAGTCTTTAAAAATAAGTCTAATAATTTGAACATTCTATAGGTATTTATAGGTATTTATAGTTATTGATTTACCTCCTTGCAGCAAACAGCAAACAGCATGTTTTAGTTTAACCTGATTAGAAGAAGAAAAAATCGGCCTCTGCCTCCCAGCAATTTTACTCCTTGCAGCAAGGAGTTTCAGCAGGGCCTTCCGATGGTCAGCTGTTTCAGGTTGCAAGGATTGCCATAGCCCAGCGATGCCAAACCTTTTTTGGCTCGCGTGCCATAAGTGGGGGGAGTACAGAGGAGTCGTGTGCGGGAGTGCTGCACCCATAATGCAATACGCAAACCCCCCCCAGTGTGCATGCGTGCACTACAGGCGTGACCGCACATTTTTGCATGCTTTTTTCACCCTACCCAGGCTCCAGAGGCTTTATAGGAGCCTGAGGAGGGCGAAAACAGCCTCCCCTGCTCCCCCGGAAGCCCTCCAGAGGCTTCAGGGACCTTCAGAAGGCTTCCCTGAAGCCCCCAAAGCAGTCAAAATGACTCCCCGAGCAAACCGGAAGTCCGTTCCTGAACTTCTGGTTTGCCCGTAGGGCCAGTTTTTTGCGCTCCTGAGGCTTCAGGGAAGCTCATGAAGCCTGCGGAGGGCCTCCGGAGGGGGAGGCTCTTTTCGCCCTCCCCAGGCTCTTATAAAGCCTCTGGAGCCTGGGGAGGGCGAAAAATGGATTTAAAAAAGGGTGAACTCAGCTGGCCAGCTGACAGGGCAGCACCTCGCGTGCCCTGACAAATGGCTCCGCGTGCCACCTGTAGCACAAGTGCCATAGGTTCGCCATCACTGCCATAGCCTATTGCCGCCTCCACAAGTACCATTTTCTCATTTGCTGCAAGGAGGTAAATTGCTGGGAGGCAGAGGACAAAAGGTGGGGGCCAGTGGGTGGGTGGGCTACATTTGGTGTATAAGACTCACCCAAATTTTTACCCTCTTTTTTGTGGGGAGGAAAGGTGCGTCTTGTAGTCTGAAAAATATGGTAGGTCACAAAAATTGATTGCCACATTATACTTAAATAACACTATTTTACAAATACCTGTATTTTGTCACTATTATTCAACTAGATATTGGGAACAATCATAATCAGTCAAAACCAGCTTTATGGTTTTAGCGCACTCACCATCACAAGTTTTTCCTTCTCCACTGTATCCTGGCTTACATGTGCACTTATATAATTTCAAAGTATTCTGACAAATTGCATCTGGGTGGCAATCATCAATACCTTGTGCACATTCATCAACATCTGTGCAAAGAGAAATGAGAATGGCAGTGTAATTAAAATTTACCACCATAGCTTCGTATATGCAGAGCACAACATTTGATCAAAAGCAATAGTTAACAGTAATACTTCTACAGGTAGCTTGGCACCTATATTTATCATCCCAAATGGCATCTATAAAACTAAAAAATAAGCAAAAATAGTTTTTATGGGTGAAAATGGGTGAAACCCTGATGGTTTGATGTCTTGATTCTTCATGAAGAGGATCCAAAATGATAACTGGGGCAATATGTCTTGAAACATTTCAGCCTTGGGCATCCAAAGAAGTGGGTAGAACACGTTTCAATATTGTTCTATTAACCATGGGCTTGATCCATGCCCTCCCCAGCACTTTTGTGAGACCTCCCTGTACCTTGGTGAGACTGAGAAGGCATAATTGAATTTGAAAGATGACCAATGCTTGTGCTTAAGCCTAGGTAGTATGCAAATTGTAGCCCTAACTACAAAAGGAAGATAGAATAATTAATCAATGGAATGACTTGTTTCCAAAAGTTGTGGGTGCTTCAACACTGGAGGTTTTTAAGAGACTGGACAACCACTTGTTTGAAATAGTATTTGGTTTCTTGCTTGAGCAGGGGGTTGGACTAGAAAACCTCCAAGGTCCCTTCCAACTCTGTTATTCTGTTCTGATCTTGTAATAACTCACATTATTATCTTCACCCCCCTGAACTGTAATACATTCTACAAATACGTAGCCAAAACAGTACTTGGTGGAGAAAGCAGCAAACTGCCGTAAATTTTTATATCGATCTGATAGGCCCTACATTAGCTACAAAGTGCATTCAAACCTAATATGGACCATTTTCTGTCTAAATGTATTTATTGTCTTGAAGATAGGTTCTTGATGCAGGCTCCATACTGCCTATCTTCAGGCCAATACATAAATATAGTTTAATGAAATGACATCCAACTATCTATAATATTTATTTTATTTATTTACTTATTAAACTCTTTGTCATCCATCTTACCAAGGCAATTATAGACATCTTACACTAATTCAAAAATACTGTATAAAACATTAAAGCAATAAATAAAGAGGTGCCTATAGGGTTGAGTTCTGTACCAGCTGAAGCTTCTGGATATTCTTCAAGATTTGCCCCAGCTAGTAGGTGTTTCAATAGTCTAATGTGAGATGATCAGGTCTTGAGTGACTGAGCTCAGGAACTCCCAATCCAGGAAAGGACACAACTGGTACACAACATGAAGTTGTGCAAAGGTTCTCCTAGACACACTTGCCACCTGCTCATTGAGCAGGAGTTGTAAGTTTAGAAGAATCCCCAAGTTGCATATCAGGCCCAACTGGGATAGTGCAGTCCCATACAGAACTAAAGATGTTAAAGTCCAGAACCCCAGAATCAGGTCTAACTGGGATAGTGTAATCCCATACAGAATTGTAGATGTTAAAGTCCCAGAATCCAAGTTCCACGCACCCAAAGTCTCTAAGTCTTACCAGGGTTCAGCCAAAGTCCATTGTCTCTTACTCAGGTCCCCACAACCTCCAGACACAAAGAGAGGGCAGCGATAGCATCACTTGGATCATTAAAGATGGAGATATAAATTTGATGACGGATGATCCCACCCAGGGGTTTCATGTAAATGTTAAAAAGGAATGGAGAAAATACCAAGCCCTGCAGCACTCCATAAAGGAGAGCTGTGGACTGGAGCTCCCACTCCCTATCAACCCCAATTAGGACTAACATTAGAGAAAGGAGCCAAATCAGCATAAAACTGCACCACCTAGTCCCAAACTCCGCCTCTGGCACAAACTAATGCTATGGTCAATGGTACTGAAGGCCATTCAGAGGTCAAGAAGAACAAAGATGGATGCACTACTCCATCCTGCTTTCACCAAGATCATCAACATGTGCAACCAATGCTGTTTCTGCCCCACAACTGGGCCTGCATCATGACTGGAAGGACTCCACATAATCCATTTCAGCCTGAGCTCTCTGAAACTACCACACAACCACTTTCTCTACCATCTTCCCTAAAAAGTGTGAGACTGGATGGAATTTGTCCAGGCAGGTGGCATCAAGACATGGATTTTTAAGGAGGGGGCGAATCAATACTTCCTTGAAAACTTGGAAACATCCCCTCCTGCAGTGAAGAATTTATCACTGCCTGAATTCACCTGTCTGTCATCGTCTTGGACGCTTTCACTAGCCAGGAAGGACAAGGATCTAACTGATAGGTCAGTGATGGCGAACCTTTTTTGGCTCGCATGCCAAAAACAGGGGGAGCATGGGGATTGTGTATGGGCGTGCACACCCATAATGCTATGTGCAAGACCACAGCGTACATGTATGTACGACCAGCGCTCCTCATTTTTGGCGTGCTTTTTTTGCCCTCCCCAGGCTCCAGAGACTTTATAGGAGCCTGGGGAGGGCAAAAACAACCTCCCCCCCCCCAGAGGCCCTCCGGAGGCTTCAGGAGCTTCCCTGAAGGCTCCGGAGGGCTAAAACCGGCCCTATGAGCAACCCAGAAGTCACTTCCGGTTTGCTGGTAGTGTCATTTTTTGCTCTCCGGAGCCTTCAGGGAAGCCTCCTGAGGGCTCCTGAATGTTCTGGAGGACTAAAACTGGCCCTACGAGCAACCCGGAGTGACTTCCGGTTTGCTCGTAGCATCATTTTTTCCCCTCCGGAGCATTTAGGGAAACCTCCTGAGGGCTCCTGAATGCTCCGGAGGGCTAAAACCAGCCCTACAAGCAAACCAGAAGTCCATTTTTGAACTTCTGGTTTGCCCGTAGGGCTGGTTTTTAGTGCTCCGGAGGCTTCATGGAAGTTCCTGAAGCCTCCGGAGCGCAAAAAATGGCCTCAAAAGAAGGCCAAAGTGAGCTGGCCAGTGCACGCATGCGTACTAGCCAGCTGACAGGGCAAGCCTTGTTTGTCCTGACAAATGGCTCCATGTGCCACCTGTGGCATGCGTGCCATAGGTTCGCGATCACAGTGATAGGTGATTGCACTGACAGCATTAAGGATCCTGTCCAAAAGGCTCAAATAATCGGATAAGACCTTTCCCTGGGCATCTCTAATGGACCTGTACCATGCGTGGGTTCTAACTGGGAATAAATCCAAGTGACTTTATCACACGTTCCACAAATTCTTCTGCATAGTTCTGAAGATGATCGCACAAGCACTCCTGTCTCAGGAGGGACTGAGTGATTCTAAACAGGGCCACTAAACGACACTTCGTGGACACAGTAAGGATGGAGAAATAATTGTGTTTCACCACTCTTACCACCACAAGGTACGTCTTAATAGCAGCTCTAAGTCATATCCAGTTGAATTCATTCCTTGTTTTCCTCCAGCGGCACACTAGGCTTATCTTATCCCTTTTCAAAACCCAGAGTGTGAACCATGGGGAGTGTTGGGAACAATGGGTCAACAAAGGCCATACAGGCATGATCCTGTTCAAAATCTCAGCTAGCCTTTCATTCCAGGATTTAACAAAAGCTTTGGCAGGATAGTGCAGCAAGGACCTCGGGATATCCTCTAGTTCCCCTTATAATATACAATTCTGGAAAAGAAGGAATATTAATATGAAATTGAAAAATAAAGAATTGGGAATCTAAAAGTGGGGTCTACTGTCCTTTTTATGAACTTCACACCCCCCCCAACTGATTAAAGCCAAAAATTGGCAATTTTTCTTCCTTTTGGACAGATAGTTAACAGCTAAAGTATAGACCTTGTAAATCAAAATTCTTACCTTGCTTATATTTGCAATGCACTCTTCAATGTGCTTAGTTTGACTCTCAAATGAAATGACTTTTATAGACTGATGATGGACGGAGGAATGGATGGATATATATAATGTACTATTACTATACAGTAATTAATGTTTATCAACTGTATGCAATGGTGCATTTTAACTACTATAAAAATATTTTAGTATCTTTTTGAAATAAACTGTTAAAATGAAGGCAAAGAGCGAGAGTCAAGACTCATTAGTGAATTAAAAAAAAATCAGGATGGCAATTGTGACCATAGAATCACATGCACAAATGGAAGGGGCTTTGACTGCATAGTTCTGATTACTGTCTTGAGTTTTTTAATCCCACACCATTCCTGCCTCCGCAGGAACTTTGTGGCAAAGGACTAATTGGACTTGTAATTATGGCATCACATTAAGTAATGCTATGCTGTAAACATCAGTTTCTATCACTAACATTGCAAGAAAGTATTGTGACATCATACCACATATTCTGCTACTTTATATTTCCATCACAGTGTTACACACATGTAAGCCAAGTTTATCTTGCAAAACATGTTTTGAAACCTGGCCATCAGCTCTCCTCAGAAGGGCCTGACAAAATATCTTATCCTTTCAATGACATCTGAATAGATCTGTCAATTGCTTTCTTTTTTCATTTGCTATTTCATTTACCTATATTCAACTGGGTTTTTTTCCTTTCACATCACATTCCATTGAATAGTAGATTTTTCATTAGCATTGCATAGTTTTATTTCTGCAAGCAAGTTCTGTAGGAATGGCTCTGACCAACAATGTGAAAAACATCCACTCTTTTCCATAATGATGCCATAGTGATGAATCATATTCTGTGATATCATTATGCTTTTTGCATTTGCAGTATGAAAATTTAGGCAAGTACGTAAGGGATGGAATTTATATTGTCCTACACTATTGCAAATGTTCCATCACTTGTCTTAGACAAGCTCAACTTGAAAAAGGCATCAACGTTTTATGCTCACACTTTTAAAAAAATCTAGACATATGTATAAAATGTGGCTTGACAATTGTTCTATATATTTGACAATATTTTCTTACAAAATATATTTAAAGGTGAAATAAAAAGGAGCACATTCAATCAAATAATTAGTCTCTATTACATCTATATTTTTATTTAATGTTTTTCACTCAAGGTGCAATTGATTAGGCTTAAATTATCATATAACATATTATGTGAAGTTCTAGCTCTGTTGAAATCTATAATACTCAGAAAGTGAAAGAAAAGAGAATGACCAGCAGCAAGGCACATGGGTTTGATTACAATGACAACAGATGTAAGATTCTACTACAAGGCAAGATTGGAGAAAAATTCACCATGAAAGTCTGTCTTAAGAATCAGTACTGATTTCACTTAGTTTACACTCAAGGGGAAATGTTTTAAACATCTTTTATTTTTGGATTTTTCTAAAGTCCAATTGCATTCTATAAATTCCATGTTATAAAAAGCTGTCACCCATTTACTTATAAAATATCAGGTGTATTTTATGAACTACTCTGCCTTGTACAAAACACAATAATATCATTTCCAAAAGTCCCTACTGAGAACCTTCTAAGAGTTACTATCTGCACAACTCTATGCATGTTTATTCAAACATTAGCCCACTAGGTTTAAATATACTTAGTCTTCTATATGTTGGATCACTGCTGTAGTTATTCTTAACTTCAATTTGCTTGTTTAAGAGCTAGAAATTGGAGTGAGTTTTTCCCCAAAAGCAAAGCACGAAAACGCTAGCAACTAAAAATAGATGAAATGTCGAATTTAGTACTCCCATGTCAAATGTCAGCGCTCAAAACAGATGAACTTTATGCAAAAGGGAATGTAGGAGACCAACTGATTTGCTAGATAACCGCTGCCCATTTCTTAATATCCCCGAGCTTTTTCCCTAGGGAGGCTTATTCTACCCACGTCCCATCTCAGAAGCGTGAGCCACAGTACGCTGTTTTGTTGCCAAAAAAAATCCCAAAACAGACAGGTTTCCTCTTCCAAAATTTACCTGCGGGCTCAATGTACCACACGGACGGGATGTCGTCTCTAAATACGCCTTTCTGATTAAAGGATCCGACAATGCATTTGCCCAATAGTGTCACAAATGTTGGCTGCTAGCGGGTTCCCAAGCGAGTTTAACGTTTAACTCCCCAACAGGCAAGGAGCTTCCCCGCCTTCGGGCAAGGGGCAGGGACCGACGCCAGGCAAGCTCAGCTGCCCGACCCAGCCGACCACAAGCGGACTTGAAGCGCTCAGCCTGGATGGCATTTAAGGGCGCAGCTCCGCAACGGCGACCCTGCCCAAGGGGTGTACTCGCCAGATGCCCAAGCGCAAAGCACAACACCTCGCTCGCCCTGCTTACTACCCGGGGAAAAGGAGCCCGGCGACGCACAGCTGACCTTGGGGAGACGCGGTAAGCAGCAGGAACGGCGGCGGCAGGAGGAGGAAGAGGAGGAAGAAGAGAAGCGCCTCCGCGGCGGAGCGACATTGTCCGGACTCCATCGATCAGCTGGAGCTGCCTGCCGAGCTGCTGCAGCTACTGCTTCTCGCTCCCGAGGCTCCCGTCCCCCTGGGTCCGGCCCCGCGCGCGTCCCAAAAAGGAGGCGTTTGCCGGCGGGCTGTCCCACCCCGAGGCACTGCCTTCCCTCACGTGCGAGCGCTGCTGGCGGGGCAAGGAGCGGACACGCGCCCAGGGAGGCGGCCACCCACCGCCTTCCCTCTTTTCCCGCGCTTCCGCGAAGACCTCGCGCCGCAGTTGAGAAAGAAGTAGTGAGGCACGCCTGCATCTCTGTCGTCTGAATAGTAGTTGCATTGATGTTGTGATTCCCCCTCCCCCATATAGTAGGATATTCGATAGAAGGGAGCGTTTTCCATTACTTAAACGTTTTTAGGAAAAGCTGAATCACTTCTGACTTACACAAATTGAGAATGGCTTCGGTCATGGGTAAAATGGCCTTTAATAATAATGTTGCAAACTGGGAGGGTGGGTGGCAGCTTGATGAAAATGATGATGATGATGATGATGATGATGATGCATTTGAGTTTATTAACCTTCCAAAGGTTCTCCCAATTATTGTCATTTTAGATGTACACTAATCAGCATACATGTTCGTTGTATTCAGCTCTCAAAGGACAACCATTATGCATATATGACAGGGAAACAAAACAGTTTAGTTCGAATGTATACATATACGTAGAATTAAAAAAGAGAATCCTGCAAATGTAGTTGATAGATGACATAAGAAACAAAGCTGTTGCAGGATCTAGCAGTCCTGCTTATAAATACTTTGAAACCTCCTCCCAGAGGGGAGCAGCAGAAACAGACTATGAAGTGGTTTTGTGGCAGTGCTGGGTTCCAGATCCCATTGCAACCGGTACGGTGCAATGGGGCCCGGTGTCTCCAACATGCACATGTGCACACATGCACAGCGTGCCCATGCGCCCTTACCTCCGTGATACCTCTGCGTCTCACCAGCTCCTCGCCAAAGAGCTCAAATACAAGGAAGGAGCTCGGGCGGGCTGGCAGGGGGGCCCTCCTAAGCACCGTACCGAAATTGGGGCGTACCGCTTGCAACCCACCACTGGTTTGTGGGGTCTCTAACAAAGTTTCAAGCCCTAAGCAAATCTTCTGATAGATAAGACATCAGAGCTTGATTATCTTGACACATCAACGATTTTCTAGTTCTCCCAGCCAAGACTTCACTTCAACCCAGCTCAAAAAAAAAAAAAAAAAAAAAGACTTGGGGATCTTCCTACTCAAAGTGCACAGATTCTAAGCTAGCAAAGCTTGATTTCTGTGCCATGGTGCATTTTTGCTCAGTGGGGAAAATTTTAATGAGACGTTCCATTATGATGGGAACAAAACAATGGAGCTCTCAATATAAAAAAGGAGTTTATAGGACAAAAATAAATACAATCGAAATAACTAGTCAGCCTAGCTGAATGATTTATGATAAGTTCAAGCCCTCAATTCAAGGCATGTTCATTTCAGAAAAAAACAATGGAGATTGGACATAAGTATATTTTGTTTGGATGACATTAGGCACATTCTCTGCATTTTTTCTTCTGCCTTGTACAGTTTTGTGTCTCAGCATTATCCTCAGCTTTAGAGAATTTGGAGAATAATTGAAAGTCAGTCTCTTTGCAAGGACTTTACCTGATCAATGCTGTCTCTGAGGCCCTGTGTACAGTATAGCCAGCAAATCAAAAACTATCCAGAGGTTCAGCCTATTTTCCTAATGAGGCTTGGTGGTGCATGAGAAAAGCTAAGCCTAGTTTTCTTTATTTCTGCTATGGATGAGGCAGGTTGTTTTAAAACCAAAGCTGAATTCACATCTCTCTGAATTTTGAATATGCCACATTTTTAGCAGATATTGTTGGGTCACAAGGGCTAGATATGTTATCAAGGTGCTCCATAAAATGGTAAAATTGACTGTATGGAAATATCTTCTGGACTGAATCTTAGTACAGTAGTACAGTATGATTTGAAATATTGGAGAAATACACATGGATCTATACAGAAACGGCATACCATCAATAATTTTGTATTCATTTATATGTCACCTTTATTATTTTTACAATCTCAAGGCAGTGAACACATCCAAAACATTTTCTTTCTACTATTTTCTCCACAACAGCAATAACACTTATATATATCACAATTGTGGGGTCCTTGGTGCCTTCTGAAGTTGGTTATTTCCTTCCAGAGCTAGTTTCATTTCCAAACTAAGCAACATCATCAATGCTAGATGTTTGGTAATGAAACATCTGCAAGAAAACAACCAAGTTCAGAGAGCACCAAGGATCCCACAATTCAGCCCCAAGCTACAAATATTTTGTCACTATATCACAATTTGGTTCCTTTTTTGTGCAGGGGATTTCAGTAAATACAAAAAGCACTTAGTTTATTAAAGACCTTATGAAGCTTTTTTTCAGCTTTTTAAATTAACATCTTAAAGACAGGAAATAAAGATTTTTAAGCTGTAGCCTAACTCTATTTTTTAAAGTTAACAATAAATATTTTTGTAAACTTTAACTGGAAATACATAAGCACCTTTCTTCTAGCAAGTAAGGAAAAATGAGAACTGCAAGGTGTTGTAATAATAATATTAATAATGTATGCCACTCAACGCTCAATGACTCAGGGCATCTTACAACAATCAAAGAAATTAGAATAAAATTAATAGAAGATTAAAATATGCTAAGCACAATAACATGATATTCTTCTCCCTTACCAAAGGCCTGGGTAAAAAGCTCCTCAGAGATCCTTCAAACAATGGTAGAGTGGGAGCCATCTGCATCTCAGGGAGAAACTCATTCCGGGAACTACTACCGTAAGACACTAACTCATTGCAGGAGAAGGGATAATATCAAGTTCTTGGCTTCCCTGCTTCGATAGAAAGCAAAATTCTTCCAGACTTTCTTTAACAAAATTCACTGAAAAAGGATAAGATAAAGTGACAGAAATCTCAGCAACTGGATTATTTCTTTAGAATCCAAACTATCTGCCAACACATTTCAGACATGCCAAGTAAAAGTCACTAGCAAATTTACTTTTGAGAAAAATCAGCTGGGGGGGGGGGATGACTTCTAGCCATACTGGTAAGCATAATGCTCTTGATAAAGGGATGGTATGAAACATTCCAGGTTTCTATTCGGTAATTGATTGCTTAGCTAAATAAAAACATTTAAACATTGTTTTTATGCAATCTTTTGTTTATATACAGTTAATCTAAATTAACTGCTATCAGGATATTTTGGGGGGAAAGCATAAAATAAAATGTTTATCTACTGCACATATACAGCTCAGTTTTATCAAAAAAAGGAAAATATTATTTTTAAGTAATAGGTTCCAATATACAATTTGTATACATTACTTGTTCCAGATTCGTATTTTAAATTTTTTTCAGCAGTTTTCCTTAGATATGTTGGAGAATTGAAAAATCACTAGACATTAGTGTATTGAAGATGAAGGAAAATATTGTATTTCCTTTTTTAAAAAAGAGTTGTAGAGCTTTCTCAACTATCCACTTAACTTTGAGTCAAGAGAAGACTACTATATTACATTTGTTACCGATCTTTTTCCTGTTTCTGCTGTTCCATTCCCAGTCCAAGTTGACCATCTGATTTCCAAGGAAATAGTGACAAAACCCATTCTACACCTTTGAGAATGTCCTTGGACAGTGTCGAAATAAGAAGATGAATACATCTTTAATACTGCTGGAGTTGTCCTAAGGGTACTTTTCAAAAGGCAACTGGACTTTCTTGAGGTTTTTTTCATTTAAAATGTTTTGCTTTTCATCCAAGGATTTTCTTGTTCTTCAGTTGTAATTGATGAAGGAAAATTGACAAAGCAGAAAAAGTGTTACTAGGGTATATTTCTGCCATGATTTAGGTGCAAGGGAGAAAGGGCTCCAGATTGCTTTAAAACTGCAGTTTTATTCTCTTAAAACATTTAAGAAGAGGGCATAACATTTCTCTTTTTTAAAAAAAGCAATTCTATGCCCTTGAAAAATATAAGAAGCACCTATATAGATAAATAGCACACTGGCTAGATTAAAAGAAATTCTAATATGTTTCTGTAGACCATACAATGCACATTCTAGTCCCTACTCTAGTCTCTTAAGATACTTATCTAAGGTGACCAGACGTCCCGCTTTTGGCGGGACACCCCCGCTTTTTAATGCATTTTCCCGCGTCCCGCACGCTTTTTTAAAAAGCACGCTTTTTTTGGCGCTCGCAGCTCCCGCCCATCAGCTGCTAGCTTGCTGGGCTGGCTCATCGTTCTGTTCTATCTGCTACCTACAAATTTAAGCCAGCCCAGCCTGCCGCTCACTGATTTAATTGGCCAGGACTCCAGCCAATCAGTGAGCTGGCTGGGATGGAAAATTTTCCATCCCTACCAGCTCACTGATTGGCTGGACTCCTTAGCCTGAGGACGCCTGTGCGAGTCTCCATTTTCCTTTCGTCTTTTGGGGTTGCAGCTGCGCTTGTTGGTGAGTAATGATGATCTAATCTAATCAGAGAATTTTCCGCTCGCCGCGGCAGGAGGAGACGGTGGGGGCGCTGGCAGCCGCCCGCAGACAACTTCCTCTCGCTTCCGGGGCTCCCGCCGCCCGGCAGAAGTTCTCTGCTGGCGTCTGCCGCTGCCCCGACCTCTCCTCTTTCCGTGGAGTCCATTCGTGAATCAATGGGATTCGCCGCGGAAGGAGGAGAGGTCGGGGGAGCGGCAGACGCCAGCAGAGAACGCCCTCTCGCTTCCGGGGCTTCCGCTGCTGCCCCGACCTCTCCTCCTTCCATGGAGTCCGTTCGTGAATCAATGGGATTCGCCGCGGAAGGAGGAGAGGTCGGGGGAGCGGCAGACGCCAGCAGAGAACGCCCTCTCGCTTCCGGGGCTTCCGCTGCTGCCCCGACCTCTCCTCCTTCCATGGAGTCCGTTCGTGAATCAATGGGATTCGCCGCGGAAGGAGGAGAGGTCGGGGGAGCGGCAGACGCCAGCAGAGAACGCCCTCTCGCTTCTGGGGCTTCCGCTGCTGCCCCGACCTCTCCTCCTTCCGTGGAGTCCATTCGTGAATCAATGGGATTCTGTTAAGGTTACAATTGGATGTGTTGGACGAATCTTAAAAGATGAAACTTTTATTAAAACGTTTGACTTAACTAAAAACGTCTTCCTTTTTCTTCTTCTTCTTAAATATGATTTATTTATTTATTTTTACTTCAGAAGTTTGATGACCGTTGTACAAACTAATCCAACCTAAATGTAGAGGAGGAGAAGAAGGGGGGGGGATTTAAAAAGAGCAGAGGAAAAAGAAAAGAAAGCATGAAGAAAACATAAAGAAAGGGATGGGAGGGAGGAAGGAAGGAAGGCACTTTATGTTGAAACAGAAAATATTATATAAGGAAGAAAATGGAAATAACTTAGGAAGGAAGGAAGGAAGGAAGGAAGGAAGGAATTGCACTTAATATTGAAGGAAAAGAGAATGAAGGAAAAAGTATTGGAAGGATTGAAAGAAGGAAGGAGGAACAAAGAATTACACTTAATATTGAAATGGAAAAGAAAATATAATGAATGAAAGAAGAAGTATAGGAAGGAAGGGAAGGAAGGAAGGCACTTTATGTTGAAACAGAAAATATTATATAAGGAAGAAAATGGAAATAACTTAGGAAGGAAGGAAGGAAGGAATGAATTGCACTTAATATTGAAGGAAAAGAGAATGAAGGAAAAAGTATTGGAAGGATTGAAAGAAGGAAGGAGGAACAAAGAATTACACTTAATATTGAAATGGAAAAGAAAATATAATGAATGAAAGAAGAAGTATAGGAAGGAAGGGAAGGAAGGAAGGAAGGAAGAAACAAAGACTGTTGAAACAGAAAAGATAATATAAGGAAGAAAATGGAAAGACGTATAGGAAGGAAGGAAGTAAAAAAGGAAGACAATGTTGAAATGGAAAAGAATATAAGGAAGAAAATGGAAAAAATTATAGGAAGAAAGGAAGAAATGTACTTAATATTGAAACAGACAAGGGAATGAAGGAAAAAAATATTGGAAGGATTGAAAGAACAAGGTTTTCCTTGTATGGGATTGATAGTGTCATTCTTAAATTTATTCCCCAAAATTTTTCCCATTTGTCTAGTTCAATGTTATAGCCAAAGTTCTGTGCCCATTTTATCATTGGTTCTTTTACAGTTTCCAATTTCCTTTTCCATTTGATACTTCAAGAGGAATTTGTATATTTTCCCTATCATCTTTCTGTCCAGACTTTGAATAATTTTATTCAATTTGTGTGGTTCTGTTTCAATACCATATATTTTAGTGTCTTTATTGTATTTAGTTTTAATTTGGAGGTAGGTTAGCCAATCACCTTTCATATTCTGATCTGCCAATTCTTCAATTGTTTTTAAATTTCCCTGTCTGTCAATTAGATCTCTGTATCTTAGAATTTTGTTCCAATCTGTAAAATTTGGGTGTGTCGTTCTTTCTGTTGGTGATAGCCAATTTGGGGTTTTCACATAGTGGATTTTTTTGATTTTGAGCCATTGTTGCAGTAAAGTTCTAATTAAATGATTTTGAAAGTATTTGTGCGTTTTATGTTTGTCATTCATTCCATAAGAAATTATGCCAGCCTGCCTGCAGGTCATGGCCTTCTAAGATCAGAATTCTTTTATTCTTTAACTCAATCCAATCCTTCATCATTGTCATTGTTACTGCAGTTGCGTATATATAGGCTCCCTGTGTGCTTCCATCCATCGCTACGAAGATCTGCTGACTCTGCCTGCCTGCTGGTAAGTGAGCTGGGTTTTTTCTTTTATTTTTTTAATGTATTTTAAAATCATATTTTATTTATTGTGCATATGATTTTTTAAAATAGTGTTATTCTGTGTTGATTCTTTTTTTAAATTGTCTTAAACTATTTAAAAAAAGATTCTATCCAAAATAAATTGAAACAAGCCATTTTTAAAATTTCTATGCACAATACTTTGAAATGGACTCAGGAGTCATGATTGACACTGAGTGAATTTGCACTTTTAATAATCAGGAAGATACAATGGCATTGAAAAAAGTGACTGATGACCATTTTTCACACTTAGCGACTGTTGCGACCATTTTTCACACTTAGCGACCGTTGCAGCATCCTCATGGTCACGTGATCAAAATTTTGTTTGGCAACAGATTCGTATTTATGCTGGTTTCAGTGTCCTGGGGTGACCTTTTGACAAAAAAATTTTTTTTTAATCAAGCCCCCCCCCCCCCCCCCCGGTCAAGGGCGTCCCTCTTTTCCAATCTGAAAATCTGGTCACCTTATTCCAGTGGCTTTGTCTTTCCTGTCCTTAGGCTTAGGGAAAAAAACCTGGTTTCATTTGCAGTCTTTGGGGGGGGGGATTCTTATTTTTTTGTGTTTTCCATCATAGTTTGTGTGTGTGTGTGTGTAATGTCCCGCACTTATCTACGCATTAATAATTATCTAGTAATATTTCCTTATACATTTTAGGGACCTTTCTTTACATAATTGGTGTTTTCTTTCATACTTTTGGCTTTCTAATTCTTGTTTCCGTTAGTTGGCAATAGCTAAAACCAATTCCACGTGAAAAAGTATTCAAAGCCTTCTTGATTTTAATTGTCAATTTATTTATTCCTGCACATTGTAATATTTATTCATTTACATATCTCTGTTTTTCCACTGTTGTGCAAACACATCCCACGTAATCTACCTTTACGATTGCTCTTCTAACCACTAACTTCTGAATAGCTTCTTGGACCGACCTAAGTACTAATTCATAATTTCATATGCATTCATATATTCCTGTCTTTTGGAACTGAGAACTAAATTTCAGAAAAAGGAAATCTGTATTGCTCTGGGAATATGACATTCATTCTTGAACTATCTTCTTGGATGAAAGACTATATCTTTCCTGTTTGTTTATATCTTTCCTGTTTCACATCCTTCCTGAAAAGACTGTACATTGTTGGTTGAAAGCAGAGGTCCCTTCTTGTTACCTACAGAGTCCTCAACTTACAACCACAATTGAGTCCAATATTGTTTTATTTCTTTGGCAGCAGTTAGATCTACTTAGCACAATGAAGAAGAGGCAACAGAGTTTGACCGCTTTCTTCTCCAAAAAGCCAAGAGTTGATGAATCAGCTGATCCAAAGCAGTCACCAGCACCGCCAGCTGCACCAGCACCGCCAGCACCACCAGCTGCACCAGCACCGCCAGCCGCACCAGCACCACCAGCTGCACCAGCACCGCCAGCCGCACCAGCACCGCCAGCCGCACCAGCACCGCCAGCCGCACCAGCACCGCCAGCCGCACCAGCAGCGCCAGCCGCACCAGCACCGCCAGCACAACCACTACCACCAGTTGAGGTTGGAGAAAGCAGCCAGTCCATCGACTCCACTGCAGTTTCACAACTTCCTGACTGCTGGAATTTGCAGCAATACACACACTTCAAGGAGAGTTTTGATGGACTGGAAGTATCCAACAAGAAGCTGGGTTGTGCATACTGTGCAAAACCCATGTTCGCGTTGGAGAAAGGTATTCATGTTTCCAAAGAGTGGAAACATTTCCAGGTGTCAACATCAGGGAAAAGCAAGGATGTACAACAAGCATCGCTGAGAAAAAAATTAAGGGAACATTTTCAGTCAAAGGCACACCTTATTTGCGTGGAGACCAGTAAGCAACAGGAGCAGGAAGCTTTCACCAAATCCCTGGATAAGTCAACTGAGAAACATTTATCCAGTACCTGCAGAATATTTTCCACCGTTTACGATCTGGCGCAGAGATGTAATCCATTCGCAGACATCGAAGCGCAAGTAAATTTGCTGAATACGCTTGGAGTGGATGTTGGAGTTGGCTTGCATTCACGAAGAACTGCAGTAAAAATTGTTGACTTCATTGCGAAACAGATCAAGACCACCGTGTTTTCAACGATTATTGCAAATAATCGAAAGGTGTGCCTAATAATTGATGAAGCCTCAACACTTTCAATGAGAGCAGTGCTGATAGTTTTTGTTAGAGTTGAGGATCCAGAATGCCCAGCAACCATCTTCGTTGAGCTTCTGGAATTAGAGAGACAAGATGCGGAGACCATATATTCCGCAGCAATGGAAAGCTTGCACAAAGTTGGATTCACCACCGAATATCTACGGAAGAACTTAATCGCTTTCTGCTCCGATGGCGCCAACGTTATGCTTGGAAGAAAATCTGGAGTCAGCGCCAGAATAACTCAAGAATTCCCAAGGATCATCATCTGGCACTGCTTGAACCACCGCCTGCAACTTGTGCTGGATGATGCAATAAGAGAAGTGAAGCAGGTCAACCACTTCAAGATCTTCCTGGATAAAGTGCACACCATCTTCCACAAATCCTGCAAGAGCCAGAAGGACCTATTCGACATTTCTGCGCAATTGGGCATCGAAATAGTGAGGATTGGCAGAGTTTTGGGACCAAGATGGGCTGCCTGTAGTTTAAGGGCAACCATGGCTGTGTGGCGTGCTTATCCAGCGCTATATCAGTTTTTTCAAGGCAACGAAAGGTTCCCAGGCATGGCTTCCCGCTTTCAAAATTTAAATTTTTTGCAGGATTTGGCCCTGATGATTGACATCCTACTTCAGATTGCTGCCCTGTCAGATTCCCTACAGGAGAGAGCGACAAATATCATCGTGGCCGAACAGCTAGTGTTGCGAGCAATCGGTGGTGTTGAATTGCTACTACAGAGAAAGGGCAGATATGAAACAGAACTTGTGGAATTGCTAGAAACACAAGCCTACCAAAACATGAATTTAGCTCCAAATCAACGGTTTGTTGCCCTTCCCCATGAAAAACTTTTGGAAAGCATCATCACCAACTTAAAGAAAAGGCTGATGGATTGCGACCATCTAAGAACAGGTAGCCTATTGCCAGCAGCACAAAAGTTACACTTTATCACCTATTTGGAGCCAGATAGCTGGGACATGAAAGATGTAGTCGTTCCATGGGCTGATGGAGAGGAAGCATTGGTTGAATTTGGCCGCGTTTTTAATTATGAAATTGATTTGAACGACTACAGGGATTTTTTGGAAAATGTGCTGAAAAATCCAAAGAACTACAAAATTCCTGACACTGTCAGAAGAGCTAGAGACATTGTCAGGACAATTGCTGTGAGTTCAGCAGAGGCGGAAAGGGGGTTCTCAAAAATGAACCTCATATGTTCACACCAAAGAACAAGCCTAAGCATTCCAAATATCAGTAACCAGATGGTGATAAGTGTTGTTGGCATACCTGTTGAGAGATGGGACCCAATTCCTACAGTGAAAGTTTGGCTCAGAGCGCACCACCACACGGCTGATGATCCACGCATAAAGAAGAAGAAAGCTGCAAGAGAGGAATCGGGAAGCCTAAGAACAGTATGGAGATATCAACAACCAGAAAAGCAATAAGACAAGTAAGTACTTGAGTGTATCTCTTTCATTGTGTTATTCTTATGTAAGGTGTAAGTGCCAGCAATCAAGGCGTTTCTTTCTGTGTCTCTCCTTTGTGCAGGTATTTGGAGCCAAGCCAAGCCAATCAACCTAAATGTAATACGGTGGTGTGCAGAAGACCGGCAAGCCAGAGATGCTTCCCCTGTAAGTACCTGTCTTTATTGCTGGGTGTGGTGTGCTCTGTGTTGTCTTCCTCCTTGAGATAGTGAAGTGCCAGCAATCAAGGCGTTTCTTTCCGTGTCTGTCCTTTGTGCAGGTTTTTGGAGCAAGATGGTGAGGTGGTGGTGCAGAAGACGCAAAAAAGGAGAGTAATTTTCCTTTTCTATTATTTTGTGTGCTGGTTTCATCCCAATGCAGTGCATGCAATTAAAGTCTTGCTTTCTGTGTCTTCTCTTTGTGCAGCCCATTCATTGGAGTCCGTGATTCTGAAGACTGGCAAGAACAGGCATCTTCCATCTGTAAGTAGCTCTTTTATTGTTTTTGTACTTATTTTAATCATATTGTAGTTGGGGGAAAGAATTCAGTGACATCGTCTTGGACACTCCCATCCGGTCACATGGGCGGCAAGCCACTCCCATCCGGTCACATGGGCGGCAAGCCACTCCCATCCGGTCACATGGGCGGCAAGCCACTCCCATCCGGTCACATGGGCGGCAAGCCACTCCCGTCCGGTCACATGGGTGGCAAGCCACTCCCATCCGGTCACATGGGCGGCAAGCCACTCCCACAAAGGAGGCCACGGCCACAGAGGTGGTTCGAACAATTTTTGAAACCCACCCCTGGTATGCATGAATTTGAATTCTAAAGAAAGGAAATATTACCACCCACTTTGTGATTAGTTTTCTAGAATTTTTGACAGGCTATACAAATAAATGCAAGGGAGAATTTCCATGTACTGCATAAAGAATTTGGGTTTAATGTCAGACTTTAGACCTATTACTTTATGTACATTGTCTTCTATCCTAGGCAAGTACTGTGAAATATGACAAAGGAGAAAAGTCCATTTTTAGAATTAGAGTATTAAAAGACAAACATGCACTTAATGACCTTAAAGCCCATTTTTTTTCTACTGTTTGGCCAAGATCAAATGTAGTACTTGTTTTTTATCAGTCTTTTTACTGCTATTTAGTTTTTATCACATTTCATTGTTTTTGAGTCTGTTTTTATCTTTGTTCACTGACCCTGAGTTCATATTTCCCATCAGTAGTACAAATGAACATTTAAAATGTATGCTTTCTTGATGTATTATAACACTGAAATACACCCTCCAATAACCATTTTGAAAGATAACAAATATTTAAACTGATGAATGTGGACAATAATATAAATGTTGGTGATAATACATGTATTTATCTCATTTTTAGGCATGCCTAGAATGCTGACATAATCTGGAGTTTATAGCTAAGGTGGGTTCCTACCGGTTTGGTCTGGTTTGGCCGAATAGGTAGTGAAAATCGGCCGCACCTTTCCAAACCGGAAGCAATAGCAGCCTGGCCACACCCCTGTACTGGTACGGTCTCCTGTCCTGTCCCCGCTCACTCCCCCCATGTCCTCGGTTGTCGGTCTCTCGCTCTCTCACCCTGTCTGTCCACACCATGCTTGCCCCACCCACCTACCTGCCCGCCACTCACTGACTCACTGGCTCATCAATTGCACTGCCTCTGAGAGCTCTATATATACCATGCGGTCACTACATGGCCCACTACCTGGCCTCGCCCTCACTTGCTGTCACTGACTTCCTGATCCTCGCTGACTTCCCACTCTGCCTGCCTTGCTGCATCCTCCTGCAGCTGGCTAAAGGTAAGTAAGGGCTACGCGAGTCCGGGGACTGGCTGACGCCTTCCTTGCTGCCATTATCCAGGCTTGTGTAGATCGCGAAGGCTGCCAGTGCTCAGAAGGCAACTTTGTGCCATGTGCCTCAGCCAGTCCCTGGGCTTGTGTAGGCCACAGCCTGCCAGTGCTCAGCTAAGGCCTTTCTTGCCACCACCACCCCAGTCCCCGGCCTCATCTGGCTGGCTAAGAGGTCTCGACTCCATGCCAGGCGGGCCTAGCTTACTGGGTTGTCACTGTGTGCCTCCAGTCCAGCTTACCTCCTGCCGGCCAGCAGATCTTCGGGTTTCTGCCACACATGTGCAGGGGGCGGAGGGTATGCGTGGGGACGCACACACATTGCATTTTGGGGGTTCGGGCACGCGCCCACGCAATTGCACACACGCACACTTTGGGCACTTGGTCTGGGAAAGGTTAGCCATTCTTGGTAGAGGGTCCCCTGTTTGAGCAAGGGGTTGGACTAGAAGACCTCTAAGGACCCTTCCAATTCATCTATTCTGTTATTCGAGAGCATAGAAACAGGCCTTGGAGTAGCAACAATTTTGGGTATAGAGGTTGGTAATATTTATAAGAACGACGGTCCTTGGTGAGATGTGCGTAAATGTGCCCTTTGCAATATTTAATTTGGTGGACATGTAGCTCCAGTAGGGATGCCCTTAGCTTAATTTGCAAATATTTTTCTTTGGTGTGTGTCTATATGCGGATTCTGGCGTGCCACATCTGTACGATCAGGAAAATTCATATTATAAAGGATTTCCTCTTTTTGCTATAATTTGCATGATTTAATCAATTCCAGCCTGGCTGTCAATTATCGACTAAAATGAGCATTTTCAACCTTATATTGCCTTTGCAATATACCATATTTTTGGACTATAAGACGCACCTTTTTGTCTCCTCAAAGGGGGTGAAAATGCCTGTGCGTCTTATAGATGGAATATTGCTGAAGCCCTGCCCGCCCACCGGCCATTTTTTGGGCTCTGCACACCCTGTTTTTAGGTCTGTTTTTGAGGCTTTTTTCTGCACATTATTGAGGCTTTTTTTTTATTCTTTTTTTGGAAAAAATGGCCCAAAAAGCCTTTAAAATGCCCCCCAAAAGTCTTGAAAATGGGTAAGTAAAAAGGCTGGAAAAGGGCCAAAAAGCCCCCCCCCCCAAAGGGCTGAAAATGCAGCTCACAGAGGCCAAAAACCTTTTTTTGTTGTTTTCCTCTTCTAAATTTAGGTGCGTCTTATAATCAGAAAAATATGGTAGTTCCTGAAGAGTTGCTGGGTCACCGCCAAAGACTGTCCTGTGAGCCACAGTGGCACAGTGGTTAGAGTGCAGTATTGCAAGCTACTTCTGCTTACTGCTGGCTGCCTGAAATTAGGCAGTTCAAATCTCACCAGGCTCAAAGTTGACTCAGCTTTTCATCCTTCCAAGGTCATTAAAATGGGACTCCAAATTGTTGGGGGCAATATGACCACTCTGTAAACTGCTTAGAGAGGGCTGTAAAGCATTGAAAAGTGATAAAGTCTATTGCTATGTAGAATACATTGCAGTAATCCAGCTTGTGGGCCGCTCAAACCGTTAGTTACTCTTGCCAAGGTTTTTTGGACCTATAGGAATGAAGCTGGTATACTAGGCAAAATTATGGGGAGCCATCTCACCCCAACAGCATCGGCCTGCCCCCCTCTTTCTAGCAGAAGGGGCATGGCATGGACTCCATCGGTCATGCAAACACCTCCATTATTACTCGAATCAATGCTTGTTAAGCTCAGCAACTTTAAAGTGTGTGTGGACTACAACTCCCAGCTTTGCTGGCTGCAGAATTCTGAGAGTTCCCCAGATCTTAAAAGTTGCTGAGATTGAGTAACACTTCACTGGATTGTAAGGAGGAGGAGGAAGAGATCCAGCACAATCAGATTTGCACGATTATGTTGTTATAGTAGCCGATCTTAATTTGGGGGGAGACACCCCCCGGGGTCAGTATGGCCTGAGTCTTTCCAATGCCTTTCGGCTTCCCAAATTTTCATTTTGATGGAAGTTTCTTGGGTGACGTCTCAGTTTTCATAAACTTTGGCCCAGTGGTCATGATTGAGCTATTTTAGTTACTCTCCATAAAGAGATGTTTCTGGATCTCCTGGAGTTGATGGTCTGTTTCGGTTGAATCTATCTAGTGCAGGAGTCTCAAACTCGATTTCATTGAGGGCTGCATCAGGATTGTGTTTGACCCCATGATTCCCTTAACAACCACAGTGCTTAATTCCTCTGGCAAACAAGGTTACAACATTGGGTGTGATTCCCTTAACAACCACCTTGCTTAGCAACTAAACTCTGGGCCCAGTTGTGGTCGTAAGTCAAGGACTACCTAAACCAGCCCCAACCAGCGGTAAAAAAACCGACCTCCCTTTTTTGAGCAGCAGACCAGTTGCTCATCTCTCGGGGTTTTTCAAGAGGAGGCTGGGCGGGCCTTCCTCCAGAGTGGCATAACGCTGTGATGGCGAACCTATGGCACTCAGGGCACTCTCTGGGGGCACGCATGGTGTCGCCAGCTGCTCTTCTGCTTTCAAAAAAACCAGGCCGTTTGGGGGCCTTTGGGGGGCTGTTTTCAAGCCGAAAAACTGCCTGAAAATGCCCCCCAAAGAGCCCAAAAACGGCCTGGAAAAGGCTCGAAAATGGCCAAAAAACAGGCATGCGTTCACTGACCGAAAAGGTTCGCCATCATTAGTATAAGGTCTCCTGTTCAGGCAGGGGGTTGGACTAGAGGACCTCTAGGGACCCTTCCAATTCCGCTATTCTGTTAATTGATATGGGGAACAGCTTGCCTCCAGAAGTCATGGATGCTCCAGCCCATGTTTCTTGCTTGAGCAGGGGGCTGGACTAGAGGACCTCTAAGGTCCCTTCCAATTCTGCTATTCTGTTAATTAATCAGTGGAATGGCTCGTCTTTCAAAAACAAACTGGACAGCTGTTTGTCAGAATAGTATAAGATCTCCTCCTCGCGCAGGGGGTTGGGCTAGAAGACCTCCAAGGTCCCAATCCTGCTATTCTATGTTCTTTCAGGCAGACCCTAGACGCAACGCTGCCAAAAACAAAGATTTATTGGTGAAAAGGTGCTGCAGAATACAGATCTGCTACTTCACCGCCCCTGATTTTGTTCCATTCGCCCCACCGGATTTCCCAGTTCTCCTGGTTTTGGGAATTCCCCCTGCTGGCTTTTCCTGGCTCCTCTTCCAGAAACAAAGCTTTCCTTTCAGGATTTCCCTGCAGAGATGGAGCTTCCCCTGCAGGATGGTGCAGAGGGTGGAGCTCTGCTTGTCCATGGGTGAGGACAATGGTTGTGGTAGTCTCCCTGCCTGTCCTCCTCCTGCTCCCCTTTGGTCTCTCTTTTGCCCCCTTCCTTCTTTTTCCTTTGGTCTCTGGCTCTGATTCCAAATGACCAGTCCCTGTTCCAGGTTCAATTTCTTCTCCAAGATGCTACCTATAATGGCTATCTTCTCGCTCTCTGGAGACCTCTGTTCCTGGGGCGTCCTGTGGAACCCCTGTCTAGGAATCTCCAAATCCTGGCTGAGCTTCGAGTCAAAGGCCAGGCTCAGGAGGTTGAGGAGTTCTTGGCGAGTCTCCGTGGAAGACCTGCTGACCTTCACCTGTTTCTTCATCCCAGCTTCTGGGGGGCCTTTCTGGGGAACGGTCGCTAGGCCTCCTCCCTCTAGGATGAGCACGTTGAGCCCCACCGCCCTGCCCCTTATCTCCTGCTTGCATGAGGGCTACTGGAGTCTGTCTTTTCATGTCCTTACGGTCTGGGATCTCACTTGGCTTTAGGATGCCATGACCTCCAAATGATCCCACCACTGTGCGGTAGACCGGATCACTTGGTTTTTTCAAGGGGGCCACCAAGGAAAAGGCAGGACCCTCAGCCAAATTTGGGGGTTTTCTCGTTGCTGAGGAGTTAGCCCATCTGCAGCTGCCCATCTCTTCTCTGAGGAACTCTCCTGCCCCCTTGTTCTGGTCTTCCCACTTCACCTCCGACCTTCTCCCCTGGTCCCAATCCTCTCCCCTCATGCCTTCTGGGCCGCCTTGGGACTTGGTCTCCAGGGACAAAAGGCTCTGCTCCTTAGCGATGGAGAAGGTGACGCTCTCCTTTCTCCCCTCTTCCTCACTGTCCGTCTTCAGGGTCAAGGTACAACTTTCATGATGGACCTGAAGTTCAACATCTGTCCTTATGGCCTCTTGCTTTTGAAGGGGGGCCTTTCTACTCTCCTTGGGAGATTGAACATTGTGGCCTCCCGTAGGGGACCTGCTTCGTCTAGAGGATGAAGGATGTGGCAGGCAGAGGAACCTCTCGCATTCAGAAGACCACTGTTCCAGCAGTTGGGTTCTACAAAAGGCTTGGCACCTGGTTGCTTCTTCTGGAGAGTGACCAAGGAACTCTCTCCACATAAGCCTCCTTTCTCTCCTTTGTAGCCTGCTGCTCCATGTTGCATGATGCTCCCCCTTGACTTGCCCGTAATGTCTGATTACAACATCCTCATAGGAGGAATTGGGAACATGAACACGGTGTGGGAAGAAATAGGAGGTTTGTTGAGGGATGGAAGCATAACATGGTTGGCCCTCCAAAAGCCTGCAAGACATCTTGGCAGCTTCTGGCTCTTGGAGAGAAGAACAGCTCGTAACATCTCCTGAGGACCCTTCTGACCCTTCCGTGTCGTCTCCTGAGGACCAAGAAGAATCCTGGGCTTCGTTGTCTTCTGCTAGCAGAGAGGAATCATCTACCAGATCTTCCTCTAGCTTCCATCGGACTTCCTTCTTCTTCTTTTTCTTCTTCTCCTCTGGCCATTTTGGTGAAGCCAAGGAGCTTTTCTTTGGGACTGATGAAGGGTAGGAGAGACTGATGGGCATTTTAGGAGACCTTTCCAGTTTCCTGGTAGCCCCTGAAGGTTTTGGAGGAGAATCCAGTCCTTCTAGAGCACCTCTCTGCTTGGTTGTCCTTGGAGAACTGTCTTCCATCTGCCAGCTGATCATCTTTGCCTTAACGCCTGGAAGAGGCATCTCTGGATCCTGGGAAGGGAATGGATGAAGCAGGAGTTGAATCCGTTTTGGACTCTCCCATCTATGCTTTGTGACCATGGTCCTCACACTGGTCTCCAGATGTTGCCGTGTGTTTGTGTCGAGGAACCAAAGCTGCTGGGCCTTCGTTTCCACATCTGCCTTGTCTCCTGGACGCCTCTGGTGCCTCCTTCCAGTCTGCTTCTCTAGGTTGAGTGGAAAGGGAGCAAAAATGCCAAGAGATTTCAAGATGGCAGATGGCAGGCCCCAGGCGTGCTGGATCTTCTTGTGGATGACGTGAAACTCCAGAAGGTCCCAGGACGTATGGACGTAGGGAAGCAGCCTGACCTCGGGGGATCTGACGGCAGCTGCCAGGAAGGTGGAACTAGATCCTGCCTCTGGTTTCCTCTGGTGGATGTTCTTCATCGGCTTGACGGTGGCTTCTTTCCAGGATGAGGTCCACCAGGGTGGCCCTTCTCTTCTGGAACGGGAAGCATGAACTCCTTCTTTCAGGTGGAAACCCACATGACGTTTACGGTAGGCTTTTTCGACAGGGACCTGATGTGGAGGGGCCATTGCTCTCAACGAATCTTGGATCAGTAGAGAAAGGCCCCATGTGTGATCCTGGATTTGACGGCTCACATGATACTCCAGGCGGTCCTTTGCCTCTTGACTTAGAAAGTACGGGTAATGGACCACCACTCTCACCGTAGTCTGTGGAGCATGCACCACCCTACTCGCTTTTCTTCCCTCTCCCGACGTCTCCAGAGCCAGACCTGTCAAGGACCTTCTCGGAGGCTCAGGAGGGACTGGCGCAAAAGCCTGCAGAGATCTCTGCACAAGAGTTGGCAATCCCCACTCATGCTGGATCCTCTTGTGCCGTACATGGAATCCCACAAATTCCAACTCTTCTTGTTTAAGGAACACCAGGATGGTCTCTTGGCCAGGTGGCATCTTCGGAGTCTCTCTTCCAGACCTCGAGATTTTTCCTTGGGACACTGGTCCTAGAAGGCCAGCTTTGGGCAGAGCCCCCTTGGCTATGGTTACAAGACGTACGTTATCTGCTTCGGGCCTTTGCTGTGAGGCAGCCTGGAAGAGTCGGTTGTAGGCGTTCCACGGGGTTTCGGCTTCACCCTGGTCGCCCTCAACGTGGGAAGTTCCAGGGGGCAGAAACATTTCCAATGATGCCTGGACACGTTTGGGGAGACCCCATCGATGGGCTGCAGTTCGGCTTGTCACGTGAGCCTCCAGAAGCTTCTGGGTCTCAAGGTCCAAGAAGAACAAGCACTTGGTTATTTTAATTGCCACCTCGAACACACCCCACGAGCTGGGGGTGGCCATGCCAAGCCCCTCCAAGAGCCGTTCTGGTTCTGAAGAGAGTGGGGCAAAGGCCCGAAGAGATCTTTGAACCATGGATGGTAAGCCCCATTCATGCTGTAGTTTCTTGCGCTGGACATGCATCTCCAGAAGATCCAGAATCTCCATACGGACAAAACATGGACCTTTCCTTGAGAATCTCTGTTCTCTGGAACCCATTGCATCGGCTGGTTGACTCTCCCGGCCAATGTCCTTCTCCAGATGCTGGAGCCTCTTGGCTACCCAGTGAGACTCTAACCCCTGAATCATGGCTTCTTCCATGAAGGGGACGGGCACAGGTAGAAAGCGCTTCTCCTCTATCTTGGCAGCCCGAAGAGAAGCTCGCTCGGATGAGCCTCTGCGGCTCTTCGGCTTCAGATGGACACTTTTGTGGTATTTCCTGGACCGGTGGCTCTTCAAGCTGCTGGAGACGAAGGTGGAGTGGCCAGAAGAGTCCGTCCAGGAACTGATGGAAGAGGTCTCATACGTGCTGGATGACCAACTTGAGACGTCCTCCATATAATCATCCAGATCCCCAGAGAAACTGTCCCGTGTCTTTCGGTCCTGGGGGGTGCGTTTCGAGGCCTTCTGCCCCACAGAGACACTTGCCCCATACTGGCTGGTAAAGGTGGACACGGTGCCCTCTGGGCTGAAGCAAAGGGATCCCACGCTGGCCGAAGTCACACTGGAGGTCCAGAGGGAGGACTCCTCTTCTTCTTCGATTGATGTGGCGGTGGAGACTTGGGTTTCCTGGCAGGACCGTGAGGAAAGCAGAGACCTGGGCTTGGCGTAGCGACTACTGTCTGTGCACTGCCAATATGCCAGCTGCCGGGCTTCCTGGGCGACCCGCCTGCACGCCTGGCAGAGCACTTGACGATGACGCTGGTAGTGCGTCCGGTGGGCAGCGACTTCTGTGTCCCTGCAGAGGAGAAGAATCATTCTTAACATTAGACCTCCTCCTCCTCCTTCTAGCATTGGTGATGTTACCTAGATGGGTCATGAAATGTGTGTGAGAAAACAACCAAGCCAAAGTATTGGATTAAAATTTGGAAATGGATTCAACCAATTATAGAAGAACAAATAGAATATAAACCGGAACTCTTTCTGTATACTCACTACTTTACATTGTAGCCAAGTATCATTTCTTCAGTGTTGTTACATGAAAAGATATCCTTAAATATTTACAAAATGTGAGGGGGTGTACTCATTTCTGTGATATACTGTTGATAGATAGAGATAGATGACAGATACAATAGATGATAGATAGATATAAATAAATATTAGATTAGAATGATAGATATAGATTAAATTAGGAGGGTGGGTGGGTGTAGGTAGGTAGGTAGATTAGAGAGGTAGACAGACAGATAGATAGATTAGGTAGATAGATATATTAGAGATAGATAGATGATTGATAGATAGATAGATAGATAGATAGATAGATAGATAGATAGATAGATAGATAGATACAGTAGATAAGCTAGGTAGGTAGGTAGATAGGTAGATTAGATAGGTAGGTAGATAGATGACAGAAAACGTACAAATTGGTGGATTACATGTTTGGAAAGACTTAAAACCTTTTCCAATCGTTTTAGTTGCCTGTGAGCCGATCTCGCTTTTCTGCTGGACCTGCAGAGACAGAAAAAAGAAAAAGGAATATTTGTCCAAGAGGTGATGTTGATTTGATACTCTTTGACTTGTCTCTCACAACAGCCACACACCAAAGGCCTCTGTGGTTGCCTTCATCCTGGAGAACATTACCAAGCTCATACATACAATACACTGGACCACAAAGCTAATGGAATGCTCCACGTTTCTACCATTTCCTATTTCACAAGGAAGATTGGCCAAGTTTCTGCCCTACATAAATACAGTCCAGCTGTCCAGGATTGTTTTGATCAGATGGTATTATATCTTTTATTTTTAATGATTTAAATAGATGCCTATGTCCACCAATGTCATTCATGGACAATCTGGCCTCCAAACTCCACAATCGTTTTCTAAGATCTTTCTTGCTAGGCATCTATGTCAAGTAGAGGTCGTCCTCAACTTCCAGCCACAAATGAGCCCAAAATTTCTTTTGCTAAGTGAGACAAAAAGAACGGTTGCAGGAACTAGGCATGGCTAGTCTAATGAAAAGAAGGACTAGGGGGGGACATGATCGTAGTGTTCCAATATCTCAGGGATTGCCACAAAGAAGAGGGAGTCAAAAACTATTCTCCAAAGCACCTGAGGGCAGAACAAGAAGCAATGGGGGGAAACTAATCAAGGAGAGAAGCAACTTAGAACTGAGGAGGAATTTCCTGACAGTTAGGACAATTAATCAGCGGAACAGAAGTTGTGAATGCCCCAACACTGGAAGTCTTTAAGAAGAGGTTGGACAACCATCTGTTTGAAATGGTATAGGGTTTCCTGCCTAGGCAGAGGGTTGGACTAGAAGACCTCCAAGGTCCCTTCTAACTCTGTTATTCCATTTCTCTGCTAATTAACTAGTAGAATGGCTTTCCTTCAGAAGTTGTGTGTGCTCCATCACTGGAGGCTTTTAAGAAGACTGGGCAGCCATTTGTCTGAACTGATATAGGGTCTCCTGCTTGAGCAGGGGGCTGGACTAGAAGACCTCCAAGGCCCCTTCCAACTCTATTCTTCCGTTAAACACCAAGTTTCTTCATCAGACTGAATTAATGTTCCAAAGCTCAGAATTCATATTATTAAGAAAAGTCACATTGGAATAGCATGAAATCTGGGACAAAATGATACCGATGGTTAGAAAGGAGGGAAAAAGTTTGGGACAGAAAAACACGGATAAGTTAAGAACTGGAAAATATGGGATTAATATTGTACGATAGGTAGGAATTGGATATCTATATGTACTGGTAGTAACTATATAATGAAAGGGATTAATGGGTAGGTAATTTGACTGATTACACATACCTATGTATCAGATATAACTTGTTATTGTTGTAAGATCAAAAAACTCTATGGAAATGACTATGCTAGAAATGTTGCACTATGTCCAACGTTTTTAATGTCTACCTAATAAAAACCTTTTTTTAAAAGAAGAAAGAAAAGTCACATTTTTCCTCCCTATGATTTGTTCCCTCTGGGATAGGAGTCTCAAAAACTTACCGGTTCTGTCTTGGAGAACCATTTAAAGGGGTTGAAGAGGTAACTCAAGCTTCTTTGTAGCCATCCGAAAGTCACCTGCAACACTGTGAATGTTTTCAGGATCTTCCAGATAATGAAGAAGACGAAGATCAAGGGGGCATTTTTGCTGAGAAGTAGAAAATACTTCTCAAGAGCCAAAAACCCAAGACATGGAGCTGACAGCTCCATCTTGGGAGAAAACCCGAATAGCTCAGGCTGGTTTCAAACATGAACAGGGCTTTAATATGATGTCTTCTGAGCGCATCATAAAGGCCTCCTGCAGCACCATGCCAAACCCATCTCACAAAGGTCTCTCATGACCCTCTTCCTGGACATTGCCAGGCCTTTTCTACCATTTGCACCTAGAGCATGGCATCATCCCCTTGCTAGAATTCACAGTGCTCCACGCAGGTCTTTAGGTTTTTATCATCTGGAGTTTAGAACCTTAGAATATCAGTCAATCAGAATAGAGCTGAAAGGGAGCTTGGAGGTCTTCTAGTCCAGCCCCATGCTCAAGCAGGAGACCCTATACCAGTGGTGGCAAACCTAGGGTGACCAGACGTACCGATTTCAGCGTGACAAGCACGAAGTGTTACTTCCTGGATAAAATGACATGCTATGGAGCAAAGTAATGAGAATTTAAAATATGTATTTACGATGAGCATGCCTTTGAAATTATCTTTTCTTACTTCCTTGACATTTTCTCATTCTTTCCAAGAAAACTACTTGAAATCATGAAATCAACAGGATTTGAGTTTATTTCAAAAGAGACTTTTAGCATAGGAATCAAATATGTTACTAAACATCCATCATCAAGTGGGTTGAATGATAAAAAAAATGGAATGAATACTGTTTTAATAGCCAAAACCTGAAGGACTGTAGCTTCTTCAGCCTGCTCAGAGGGGAAGAGAAAAGATCAGAATAGAAGTACAGGTATTTCAACATAATATAATATAAAAATCTAACTGAAGGTTTTATGGACTAGAAGCTCCTTGGTCTGGGAATGTGATACGTAGCATGCAGTGGAGGATGTTGCACTTCCACGGAAGAAGAAGGCATGCATCTTAGGGATATTCTTTAATCTATTCTTGTCAGTGGAGATTTCGTAACTTTGGTCACTCGAAATGGTTTTGGATAGCTTCACTGAAATAGTTAATAGACAAAAAACGTGATTGCATAGTCCATGCGCTGGTAACTTCTATTTTACATTACTGCATTTAAGTCTGGAACTGATTTTTTTTTTGTACTATCTGTAGTTTATAAACCACATAAAGGCAGCCCGACATATAAGCCAATGCAATACTATACTTTAAATAAGAAGTTGCTATACTTTAGATTTCATACTAAACTTATCTATATCCAAGTATGGGCACACTTTAGTTATTAAAAGATATTTCACACAGTCATTCATTTATTTATTGTCAGAGATGAATCTGGAAGCCATCCCGCAGTCTTCAGGCACTGCATCACCTTCCAGAACAGGTTAAACAACTGTTTCCCATAGCATATTCACTACCAACATTCTAACATTGACTAAGTCTCAGTCTTGGCTCTGATCCTGTCTATTATTGCAGTCAGGCACTGATTAAGCACTTTGATGAATGTGATGAGGAGGCAAGATAATGTTAAGTGCTGTTGGCATAATGATGACTATTTTAACAGTCGGAACGATCTCACACAATAGCATCCTGTAGCATTTAAAACTAGTTGGGGGATAAATAAAAGTGAAAGTCCCTCAGTATAGAAAGCTATACACATATGACAAATGTGTTCACCTACACTTAATCGAGACCTTCCTGAACAATGTTCTGATATTAAAAGCCACTGAAAGATCCAGGAGAATCAATGATTGTGTTCCCCCATGTCTGACTTGAGTGACAGAGTATTTCAATATTAAAACCAGAAATAAATCCTGCTTCAGATGGATTTAGAAAATCATTTTTTATGAAGAATATCTGAATTTGCCATCACTTGCTTTAGTATTTAGCTCAGCTTAGTGTCCTCTACATAATTTAGATTTAGTTTTCATATTTCTATCAAACAAAACCAAAAACATGTCTAGAAATGATAGAAGTCCAACATACTGTATCTAGAGGACTTAAATTTGGGATAACTACTTCAGAGTGTAACTATATGTATTCTATGGTAGTTGGAAGATAGAGTTCCTTCCATAAATTTATCTAATAATGATTGGATCACTGAAGTTGATGCCTTTCACAATTTCTTCATTTCTTCTTTTAGTTCTACATATCTACAGCATGTTGAATATTATGCCTAGTGTATTACATGCATGCATTTGTTTTTTTTTATTTATAAATTTTTATTTTAAACACATAAGCACATCAACAGAAACAAACACATGACTTAAAAACAACATAGGAACAATAAGTTCCATCGTACAGCAGTTCTGAATCGGTTTCTTTGCAGTTAGTGTTTTCCCTTCTATACATTTCTATCTTGCATTCATAATCTCCTTATTCGTTATCCATTTTTATGTACAATTCTTTATTTATTTATACTTATGACCAAATATTATTTACCTATATTGTGCTTTATATTTTTACAGTCATTTATTCTCTTACATACAGTTATAGGTATACATTCACATAGTTATTCTTTTTCTTTGCCATTCTTATATTATTATTATTCTATTTAAAAGGTTATAAGGTATAGTTTGGAATGCTTTGTTTACCATCCGCACCTGCTATGACACCACCTTTCAGGGAGTCTGTACACTAAAGAAACATGTTATATACTCTTGAAACAAAGGAGCCAAATAAGTTGGTATGTTTAAAAATGTGACCCAGCTCCCCACCCTCCAATCCCAACCTCATCTAGTCCCCCCCCCCCGAGGATATCCCAAATATTTACTGAAAAAGAGCAAGCAAGAGACCATAGAAAATGTTCAAGTGGTGCACTATTAGAAAAGAGTATGCTAAATACCTGGAAGCTGCTTTGCCATTCATTTAAATAGCAGATAGGAATCTGAGGAGAAGCTTTTTCGCATGTCAAATGCTTCAGACTTGTCACTACATGCTAGGTTCTCATATAGCTGAGAATGTATCATTGTCTTTCAGATTTATGTACGCCTATAGCCAGTGCATCATAAAACAAATATCTGTGAAGTGTTTAATCTTTTTATTCACTATGAGGCATTTTAAAATGTTCTTTGTTTGAACAGCTGTGCACACACGATTTCTCAGGAAGAGGAAGTATCAGTGTGAGTATCATATTTGTCAACAATAAACATTTTTATAATTATATGTATTTGGATAGGAAATTAAAGCATGACATTGGATTCATTTAGCAGGCTCATTATTGGTTTAACAGTTTAAATCAATACTTTTGCGTCGAAGGCACACACAATTGATCTTGGGCTGTATATTAATTGTGTTCAAAAATAAGATGCAGATTTCTAAGTTACATAAATGTATGTACTGATATAACTTTTAAAAGAAAAAAGCAAACAAATAGAAAATATTGCAAATTATTCTTAATATAGATAAACAGTAAGCTGTAAGACAATGGCAGCGCTGGCTGGCAATGGGTGGCTGTAGTTGGTAGAATCTAGAACAGGTGTGTCAAACTGATGTCAGGGTTCCAAATAACATCCAAAATTAAATCAGAATCCAAGGCAAAGTATTGCTCAAAGTTCCCATTTATTAAGAGAGTCATGTTGGCACACCTGGGAAAACCCAAATCTGAAAGCTTCCGGGTTTTCCCCACCCAGTTGAAAGTTCAAGATCCTGCCCCCACAAATCCATCACATGGTCCAATCTTCCACTGCCATGCTAGTAGTTCCACCCATCCAGTTCTGGTCGGGTGCAGAGGTGTAGAGACAAAGGATGACCTTGGATTCTAGAAAGGAATTTTATTCTGACAACATCACATTCTACTCCTTACTATTCCCCCTCCAGATTCCCCACTAATGAAATATCATAGTAGAATAGAATATTAGTGTGGCAGGCCAAAGATCGCAAAAGGAACCGGCTGCCGGCCTGACAACTCAATTTCTTTGAGGGCTGGATCAACATTGTAGTTCTCTGCTGGCCGGCTGGGGAGACGGGAAAGACCGGGTGCACGGAGGTTGCACGATCCCCCATTCCCCATTTTGTCTGGCAGAGTGTTACAGGCTATCCAGGCCAAAAACGGGGCATTGGGGTATGTACAGTCCCCTGCCGCATTTTTTCTGGCAGAGTGTTGCAGGAGGCCGCTCAGGCTGAAAATGGAGCACGGGGTAGTGGTGCATGCACACCCCATTTTGACCAGCAGAGGCACTGTAGGCCGGTCCTTTATTATTTCCAGGCAGGCCCCAGTGGCCACATTTAAGCACCCCGCCAGCCCACTGGCCTTGCGTTTGACACCCCTGAGCTAGATGAAGTCTGTAGGATAGGCAAACTATCACTCCCTGCTCTCCCCTCCACTCCAAAATATCATAAAAATAGTAAAAACTACAATTGCATAAAATCTCTTCTTAGTGGAAGTAGAAAAACAAATGCACTGGTATAGAATAGGTCAGTGATAGTGAACCTTTTAGGGACCGAGTGCCCAAACTGCAACCCAAAACCCACTTATTTATTGCAAAGTGCAAACAAGGCAATTTAACCTGAATAGGATTTTACTACCAGTGTTGGGATTCAAATAATTTAATAGCTGATTCCTCCTAATGACCTGGTGGGCATGGCTGGGGGATGGTCATGTGACTGAGTAGGCATGGCCAACTCTACATCACTCATATGGGTGGTGGCTGTATGAGACAGGCAGGGTTGAGGAGTGAATCCAGAGGTCTCTGGTGTGTGGGGTGGGATGGGGAATGGGAAGAAAGAAAGATCCAACTTCCCTTAGGGAGGCTTAGAAAGTTTGCCATGCCTGGCATGCTCGCTCACTCCTTTGCCTGGCTTTCCTCCTCCAAGGTCGCCTCTGTGCTAGTTCAGGTTCTCCCTGCCCAGTCTAGCTTGGTGCATGTGGCAGTGCAGCTCAGATTGTCCTTTCTAAGCCCGCTGTCGGTGAAGCTGGGTGCCAGTGAGGGGTTCCTTTTTGCCTAGCTTTATTAGCTGTTGTGGGGAAAACGAATGGGGGCCTAGGAAGGAAGCCTGCGTCAAGCTAGACTAGGAAAGCTGGCTGAGAGAGGAAGAGAAGCTGGGTGATCCAGACCCAGATGCTTCCCAAGTCCAAGTCCCCCTCTCTGCTAGCCCACTTCTTCACATGGGATTGCCCAGCAATGGGAATGGAGAGGGAGAAGGGGGCGGAATTCCTGCGTGCTGCTGTTTCTGTGTAGCACTTTCCCATCAATGCTAATGACCGTCAATGTCCCTTCCCCCTCTCCGATCCCGCTGCATGGGGGATCCTGTGTGAAGAAGGGAACAGAAGCTTTAGCACACAGAAATGGCAGCAACACTGCCCCAGCTCATGGCTTTCTCAAGGGAAAGTCTTCAGGCCTTGCCTCATGAAAGCCACAAGCTGGCGTATGCTGCGTGGCCGAAAAGAGGAGGTGAAAGGAGGAGGTGGGCGGCGGCGGGAGGCTAGCTTATGCCAGCACGCGGCCAAACGGAGGTGGGTGGCGGCGGCGGGGGCACGAGCTGGCATGCTGAGGCATCAGGGGGTGTTGAGCTAGTGGCGGCGGCAGCAGCAGCGCTAAACTGGCGTGTGGCAGGGGCGGCGGCAGCCGGGGGTGAGCTGGCGTGTGGCAGGGGTGGCAGTGAGGTTGGTAGCGGCAGCAGCAGCAGGGTAGCTTACGCCAGCTTGCAGCTTTCGTGAGGGAAGGCCTTCAGGATGGGAAAAAATAGAATTATATTTTCACTATTGAAACTTAGATCTAGCTTTTCATTCAATACCAGTTGTAGGAAATAAAGTAATGCAGGGCCACTAGATGCCAAAAATACTTGTTAACTTTAACAAACCTCACTACCTGAAATTATCACATGGGTTTATAAAGAAACACATATATAATACATTGCATTTATGCTATTTTTGGCATTTAAATTCATTTTTCTGAGAAATGGTATGTAGTTTTCATCAGATTCTCAATAGAGTCCATGGCACAGAAATATTAATTCCTGCTTTTTGTCAGACCTTTTTACCTTGCCATTTCTTTATGTCTCATCTCCATACTCAGCAACAAGAAGACCATCATCTACTGGACTTGAGTACCTTTTAATTTGCTCTTGCTACAAAGTGACAAACTTACTTGGAACTTTATGAAAGACACTGGAATTGTGTAAATTATGGTGCTAGTTCAATGAAATTCAAATAGCAGGGTCCACAGGATCTTGTTCTTTTAAATGACAAACAGTGTCACATCATCATGACCTTGTGAGCATGCATGCAAAGTTGCAATTTGTATAGAAATGATGTGGAGCTTATGTTAACAATGTAACTCTTACATTGAGAGGAGGCGCCAATGTCGTGACAATACAGACATGCGGTCTCAATGCTCCGAGACCGCGGCCTATACTTTTGCTGCTGGGTGGTCCAATAGGACCTAAACCGTCCCGAAGAGACAGTGAACAGGAAGAATACATCTTGCTGACCTCAGGGACATCGCAAAGTCCCTGATCGATGCAAGAGAAGTTCTTCAAGCCGGCAATAAAAAATCCAGCCAAGGCTGACAAAGTCGGGGCGGCTCCAAAACAGAAGGACACAGAAAGAGAAAGTGTTTCCAGCTGGTGAGGAACTTTTACTATTTTAAAAAGAGACTACCTATAAAAAACTTAAAATTAATTTAAATTGGAGAACAGAAGAATCAAGTGGCGGAATTAAATTTGGAATGGTTTTGGACAGTGGTTATCTTACTTTTTAAATGCTATCTTCATGGATGGAATTTATGCAAGCCTTTTGAAACGGATGGATTAAGTTTTCTTCTATTTTTTCTTTTATTATTTTCTGTAACCCATGGTCTAAAATTTTCCTCTTTCATCACTGTAGGTGTTGTTCTAACCCATTTAAAAACTGGACTCTTTTTTCTAACTTGAAATACAAAAAAGATACAAAAAGAAATAAGGAAATTTGCAACAATAACACTGCTACTCAGAGGCTGGAGGGTTTGTGTAGTGGAAATGGAACATTTTTTTTTCTTCACTGATTGTTTTGGCTTGGCATTACAAGGTCTTACTGCTTGGTTATAGAGAGTGATAAGAAGGGAAGCACGCAGATGTCCCTTTGAAGTATATCTCTAAACAGAGAAAAGTGAAAACAAACTGTTTTTTTGTGAATCTATGCTTAATTTTATTAACCTTCCAAGCTAGAGCAGCTGTGTTTGTTAGGTGGATATAATGGCACAATTTCAAAAGCAAACAGAAAATTTAAGCTTGCAAAAGATATTTTCAGAAATACAGAAATTATCAAATACATATGAGAGGATAGAGAAGAAGCTGGAAGACGTAGAACATATAACGGCAAAATATGATGAAGAAGTTGAGGATGTCTATCAAATGGAAAACGTGGTGGTTAAAGTCCAAAAAGTTGAAGTGGAAAATGAATATAAAGAGATTAAATTTGCTGATATTTATGGTGATTGGTTTGTCTCTGAAAATGGAAATAGTGGAATACTGAAAGAGGAATTAAATGGAGGGGAAATTTATTCCAGAGGGCAAGATACAGAAGAAGAAAAAACCAAAGGATCTATGGATTTAAAGATAGAAAATTTATAAGCAATAACATTGATAACACTACTGACAATCAAAGATAAGGTGACTAAGGAAACAGAAGAAGGGCATCAAGATTACACGAGGCATCTTATAAGCAAGGAGTTGCTAAGAGGAGTCCATACAAAGTTGATCAAGGAGATGATTAAAGGACTGGCACCACAAATGGCAGAAGATATGAGACTGTTTTGCTATTGGAAAGATACAGGTTGATAGATGGAAGAATATAATTTAAAACTAGTTAAACTTAGTGAAATTTATTGACAATAGATATAGTTTAAATAAATAATTGATAATGTTACTAATGTATACAATATATAGTGTTACGATGAGTATAATTGGATATGAATATTGAATGGTACCCATGTAAGGAAGATTAGAAATCCCTTTGGATTATAAAAAAAAGGAACCAAGTTAGATACAGTTAAAGTTTTGATTATTAGGGGGAAAATGTTATGATACAGGATATAATTAAATAAAGGAGGGATAAGACTAACAACGTATATATAGATATAGGTATAACATAAGGAAACTGGATATAAATTTTAAGCAGTGATTTGGAAAGGAGGATTAGAAAACTTTGTTATTAAATATTATGGATGTTTAGCTAGGACATAAGGATTTACTGTTACTGGAGGATTTTAGAAATAGTAATTGAAAGGCCAGTATGTGGATATGTATTAAATCTTGGTATATTTTATGATGGACGCTTAAACAATTATATTTGTACATGGTGACATGTACAAATATTTGAGTTAAAATGCTTGAGTTAATATGAATTATGTTTGCTGACTGTGGAAGAGATGCACGAAAGTCTTTTTGTAACCACTTTCTACAGCATGTAAAGAAGGATGTTGTGTTTGTTTTAAATAAAACATAAAAAATCAATAAAAAACAATGCAACTCTGGTTTTCACCATTCTGACCATCCACCTTACTCCTCCTGAGGACTCTGCTGAATTCAAATATGTTTTTCCTGAGAATAGAGCACACTGTTTCTTGTCTGTTGTGAGCCGCCCAGTCCCTATAAACTTGAAACTTGAAACTGTAACAGCCAAAGGGGTCAACAGGAAGAGCAAGTTACCTATTGTAATTATTGTATGCAGATGTTAGCAGCGCTGTTCTCATTGTATATTCATTGAACAGTGATGCAACACAATGGAAAGTGTCTTTATGTTCTAGATTTAATTATTGGTTAAAACAGTGATCTACTTACATATTAATATTATTTAGATTTTTTGCTTCTCCTCTTAAACTCTAATTTATTTTAGTCACGTGTGTGTTTGTGTGTGTTTGCACTACCAGTGTTTTATTAGTTTTTCTGTTCATTTATTAAATTACACTAACATATTTGAACAGAACAGAATAACAGAGTTTGAAGAGATCTTTTAGTCCAACTCCCTACTTAGGCAGGAAACTAGTGGTGGGTTGCTAACCGGTTTACTACCGGTTCGCTCAGGCATGTGCTTGTGTGCACAAGCATCCGGGTGGGTAGGCGGAGCCTCCCGCCACCACCACTACTGGTTCAGCCAAACCGGGCCAAACTGGCAGCAATCCACCTCTGCAGGAAACCCTACACTACTTAAAATGTTTTTTTAAAAAAATCCTTACAGGAATTGTGATTTTCAAATGGTCATTTCTGAATTCATGGATATAGGCTGTGCATCTGCATGGTAGCCAGTGAAAACATTCCCAAGGATTTTCTTATTGTAGTAATAAAGAATCAGACTATAATTAAGGTGACCAGACGTCCCAATTTCAGCGGGACAGTCACGATTTATAACAATTTGTCCCGTGTCCCGGGGCGTTTAAAAAAAGTCCTGATTTTCTGGCTTCATGTTGAAAGCCCAGTGGATTTGCTTAAAAATCCTAACCGGGGCAAGACAAAAGACACCCTGTCTAATCCCTCTCTCTGTCTCAGTACTTTCATTGAAGATATTAAAACATTAAAGCAAGAAAAAGGACTCCCCGCACCCCTTTTACCTCATTTTATAAGAAAAAATGACCAAGTACCATAGAGCTCCAGAAATTACTTGGCTAGAGAAGCCGCGAGTGTTACTTCCTGGATTTTCCGGAAGGGAGCCGCACGGAGGTTGGAGGTCGGCTCGTGTGGGAAAAATGGTGGCAAAGTTTCTTTGAAAAATATTTCCCTGACTAATTTCACAATTTTAATTTGCTCAGTTCTTTGTATTAACATCTACATCATTCTGGATTGATTTGGAGTGCTCACTTGTGCCTGCTGGTAAGTGAGCTGGGTTTTTTTCTTTTATTTTTTTAATGTATTTTAAAATAATATTTTATTTATTGTGCATAGGATTTTTTAAAATTTATTCTGTGTGGATTCTTTTTTTAAATTGTCTTAGACTATTTAAAAAAAAGATTCTATCCAAAATAAATTGAAGTGAAACCATTTTTAAAAATTCTATGCACAATACTTTGAAATATATTGTGCATAGAAAGAACAGTTTGAAATGTTTTATTTCAATTTATTCTGTGTGGATTCTTTTTTTAAATTGTCTTAGACTATTTAAAAAAAGATTCTATCCAAAATACAAAATACCAGCTACAGTTATTCACTTAAGAACTGTGGCAAGAAAGGTGGTATAATAGGCTTAGTGACCAAAGTTACAATAGCATTGAAAAAAGTGACTGATGACCATTTTTCACACTTAGCTACCATTTTCACACTTAGCGACCATTGCAGCATCCTCATGGTCACGCGATCAAAATTTTGATATTTGGCAACAGATTCGTATTTATGATGGTTTCAGTGTCCTGGGGTCATATAATCACCTTTTGACAAAGTCAAATGGGGAAACCAGATTCACTTATGTTACTAACTTATCAGCTGCAGTTATTCACTTAAGAACTGTGGCAAGAAAGGTGGTATAGTGACCAAAGTTACAATGGCATTGAAAAAAGTGACTGATGACCATTTTTCACACTTAGCGACCGTTGCAGCATCCTCATGGTCACACAATCAAAATTGTGATGTTTGGCAACAGTTACAATTTATATTTGTAAATTGTAGTTATGTTGAAATAAAAAAAATATTACAATACTATTTTTGCATTATATGAAAATTTTTGTTGCTCCGTATAAAATTTTTAATCGCCCCCCCCCCCCCAGGTCAAAGGTCTCCCTCTTTACCAATCTGAAAATCTGGTCACCTTATACTTATCTAGTTTATAAATAATTGGATATTGAATTTGAATCTGTGTGGTTTGCATCCTCATCACAGAACAAATCCTGTGGAAAATGAAGTAGCTCTGAAACGGCAACTTATGAATGAATAAAACAGGTTTCTAGCAGAGCTTGCTGCATGCAAGAAGTATTTCATTTATTGAATTTTATTGGAAGTATCAATGTGTGATGAAATACCTCTACATAATTCAAGCCAATACCACAGATGGCATATTAAATTAATCTTGTTTATCATGTTAGAAAAAAGCTTTATTGCAGTTCAAGTAAGCTATATCTATACAGTGTTTAAAAATACAAATTACAATTAGAAAAGGAATTAAATACTTGAAGTTTCTGTTCTATAAAAATGACTAAAATGTGCCAAATTTCTTCATATTTTATTAAAATTACAACTGCATTTTGAGGAAAGTAAAGAACCCTAAGTATAAAATGAAAATTAAAACCATGTAACTTTCAAGATGTTTCATGTTTTCCGATAATTTTAACTATGACAATGAGAATACTAAAAGACAATGAAATTCATTCTTGTAGAGATCAACATAGATGCATTGTCTATATTGTTGGAAATACACAAAGCGCAAGCACAGTTCTGAAGTACTAGTCTGAAACTTAAAATTCTTCACAGTGGAAAAGTATTTCTCCTCTAGATAGAAACATGATTTAAAAGTTTATGTGCTGGTATAGAAGAAAATTCCATTGAAAGGAATGGGCTGCAACTGACTTGTTAGTAAATGGAAAAAGCTATACTTCTCATGATGAATTTCAATTTTGATGACAAATGGTATAGTTGCCTATCAAATAAATACAATGCAGTCCTTGTTATTTTCTTAAACACATGAAAGTATTTAAATCATACAGCTTAAAGGAAGAATTCTGTTAACTGTTATGCTTTAACAACAATAATCTTTTGAGTTGTTGAAACAGCATTCTATGAGAATTAGGTCATCAGTGCCATGTTGAGAATTGAGTATTTCTCTAGTTTTGCAAGATATATATCATTTTGTGTGCACGGTTTGAATATAAAAGTGCTTTTGTGCCCTCCGTTTAGCATAAAAGAATAACTGAACTATATTGATATTGCCTCTATAATTGAGGCATTTTGAGATATTTTGTTTGGAAATGAGTATCTACTGTGTTTTATCTGAAGATGTATAGTTATGAGACAGTGATTTCCTAGACCTTTATTTCTTGTGTTTTCATAAATGCAATTGCACACAATGTTTAAAATATTTTCCTAAATTTATCACTACATGTGCCCTCAGACTGAAGAGGTCTGTCATGTATTGCAAGATTATGGGAGATAAGGTGGATATTGAAAGATTACAAATCTATAATTGATGTTCATAGAACCAGTAACATGGTTCTTAAATACATCATGCTTGACAAATGTGTTGCTTTAGATTCTTTTACCAGAAGCAATTTGTCCCACTGCATATTAGGCCCAGGAACCACCTAAAATTAAGAGTTTTGTATGTGCAATGGGAAGAAATTTAATAAATTTAAATACCACATATGTTTGAAATATGATAGGGCAGCACCAATAATCCTTCAACAGTAGAGAGTGATTTTTGCATTCTTGCATAATGCAAACAAAAACAATGATAATACAACTTTCCAATATTTTCTCTGTATAGATGCTGGTGATAATTGCGATTAAGTCAAGTGTGATATACATTCATACAATTCTTTAGTCACACTCTGCATTAGCTACCATTGTACAAACCTTCTATTAAGTTGTTATCAGAAGACATTTTATACAAAAAAGTTTAAGGAATATGGCATTTCAAAAGAAAGTGCCTAAAAGAATATGTAACAGGTGTTTTTATCTTGACAAGTTTTGTGTGCAGTTAGCTAAGACTTTTCCTGATAAAATTTTGGGGAAAAAAAATGTTTAGATGAACACACAGAGAGATTTCAGTATAGCACAATATATAACAAATAAAATAAGAGTAAAGGTGCTCCTTTGAGAATCAAGCATAGACCCCTTAGGATAAGAGTAAATAGATTAAAAATGAAGTGAAAGAAGGCAATAATGAACACTTATCAAGATAATAATGAAAAACACAAGGTAAGTAAAAATAGTAAAATTTAATACATGTGCTGTACTTTAAGTTACTGGAAAAATGACAACAAAATGTAGGAATTAAGAATAATGCTACTTGAGTAAACTGACAACTGAAGACTCCTTTTTCACAGCTCCATATGTTAAAGCCTAGTGTTCATACAGAAAAGGCCTCCTACTAAAGTACAGAGATTTCAACCCTTGTCCTATGTATCTCAGTATTATCTCTATTAGGTATGCATTTTCTAAGGATTTTAAATTCTCAGCTAATAATAACAGTTGTTTCTAGGCATTCACTAAAAAATTTTCTTGATTGGAATTTTGCTATTTATAAGAATCCACATCTGAACTTTATTAGAATAGGCTAATATTTTTACACAATGTTCACAAGTATCCAAGAAATCTTGCATTTAACAAAGCAAAATTAGAACATAACATTCGGCATATGAAAAGAAAATGTTTGTTATTTTCTGCCTATGAAGTAGGGTTAACCAAGATCTGAAAACCTTTACATGTTAATAGGTTGAGTAACAGCATAAGTAAGTCACAGTAATACTGACCTCACTCATACTCATCCCAAATATTTGACCAAAATGTGTGCTTATAATGCTGTAATAAAATTGTGCCAGTATCATAAATGTCACACAAGTGTGAAATTTTGTTCTATGTGACTCTGCATATTATATGCTATTCCAGCAAGTGTCACATCTTTACACTGTTAGCCATTACATAGGGGATATGCAACCTTAAAATAATCACATTTGTATTTTATGTTCTGAAATATCATTATATATAAACTGATTGAACTTGAAAGGCATGTCCATGCTGAGACATATTTTTCTGCATACTTATTTTGGAGCTTCGGTCTAAGGGACTGCACTCAAGTATATAGCATTCTTTTTTTACAGGCAAAGACCAGATCATGACGAAAAAGTTAAATAAATAAATGCCAGTTAAAACACACTTATAATTTTCTCTGTGCAATTTCATGTATGAAAAAATACTACTGATTTCTGAACATCAAACTGCATGTTTCACTCCTGAAAAATCTGCTAAAAATAATACTGATAAAAAAAGAAAAATTGCTAATGAATTCAGTGCTTTGAGCCTATTAAAAACATTTACATTTCTAAGTTTCTTGCAGCACAGCAGTGACTCAACATTGAAATGCTAAATAGCGTAACTTACATAATAAAATATTAGTTTTTAATTGCTTAGTGACTTAGCAGAAATTGGAATGTGTTAATTACAATTTTTCAGGATACAGTCTGAAGGCAAGTTGAGAGAATGCTAAAAGCTTCTCACTGCACCATTATCTATGGCAAAGAAATATTACAGCTTTAAAATAAGCTGCACAATACTCATCTAACTCTTTCACATGAAAGCGTGTAAAAGCAAATCAGCAAATAAACTCTAAAAGTAATTTATAAGTATCCTTTTTCCTTTTACACACCGGATGTAGAATTTTTGTTATATTTTTGCACACCATTTGGATCTTCATTCCAGAAGAGTTGCATTGAGTCACATGAATATTCTGGATGCAATGTATTAGCAGATATATCTTTGCATACTAACAATAGTTTGTTCCTTGTTGCTTTTATTAAACAGTGCTTGTTTCATGAAGCAAAATCAGATGTCAATTCCTTTGACAAGGGATGCTTCCAGTGTGATATTGAACTCTTGTAATGTTTGCAACACACGGATCAAAGAATTCACAAGCGTGTGATCTTTTATCAATGCTGTATCCTCATACATCTGAGCAGTGATGGGGCAGTCTGCCAACAGAGCAATCCAATGGTGTAACAGATGATCTCTGTAAGGGAAAGTTTTAGAGGTTGAAAACAAGCATGAAATATTATCTTCTTTTGTAAGAAAAATACTAAATTTTCTTATATTATCACTCCTTAACTCAAATTTAGCAATCACATATCTACTACCTAGCTTTGGTATGGACAAGCTAACTTGAAGCTCATTTTTTTTTAGAACTATAACTCTCACAAGTCCCGAATGTTAGCAATCACAACTTTAACAGAAAGTAATTGCATGGTGAGAGCAATTTGTAGATTTCATGCTGATACCTTGCTTCAGAGTTCCAACCAAAATTCTGAAGACAATAAAAAAGAATTCCAAAATCTTTGTTTCCTTTAACATGTATTAAGTTTAACTATTTTAAGTAGAAACAACTCTCTTAAAAAGTATATATAATACTTGGATAGAATTTTTGCTTTAGTTTGTGCAATTCTTACCCTCACAAACAAATAAAATAAAATAAAATATGGGGTGTAGCTGAAAAAATTTCCTCCTCTGAATATTTAGAATTCTGAGACATAGGACTGGAAGCAAGAAGAGGTTTATCTTTTTTTTGGAGGGGGGGATTCTGGGATAATAATACTTTCCAGAAGATTCATATGGTTACTCAAATATTAATTTTTTCAAAGGCCATGCATATGTATACATGTATGTAATTTGTGCATGTGTGTCTGTCTGTCATCTCTCAATGATTTGGGGTTTTAATCAATACTGGCAGATTATGTACCTATTTACTGTGGGTTTTTACTCTATTATTATCTAAAATTAGCTACAGCTTAAATATTTTTCACTAACAGGACTTAGTTCTCAAGTTAAAAAAAACTATTTACTTCTCTCAATAAACCCATAAGCTAAAATAGTTCCAGATGCTAGCAGTTCTGAGGATGACTGGAACTTGATTGTGAAGAAAACTATTAATGAAAGAACTAAAAGGATTTTTTTCATTCAGTTACAATCCCATTATAACATTTGAGGAGCTCAAATACAGTACTTTTATTATAGCATAAGGTACAAAGATTAGAACTGGTGAATGCTCAAAAACAAAAACTCTAACATTTCTTTTTCCAACACATTAATTTCCTTTTCATATCTAGGGTTTCTTATATTTTCAGTCTTTTAATCTATAATTATGAGCATTTATATATACATGTACACCATCTCTCGTTATTTGGGCACTATCTAATAAAATGAAATTCAATGGTGAAAAGAGTAAGGTTTTACATTTAGGCAAGATAAACGAAATGCACAATACAGTATAGGTGGTACCTTCCTCAATAGTAGTAACTGTGAGAGGGATCTTGGAGTCCTAGTGGACAACCATTTAAATATGAGCCAGCAGTGTGCAGCAGTTGCCAAAAAAGCCAACACAGTTCTAAGCTACATAAACAGAGAGATAGAAACAAGATCACGTGAAGTGTTAATACCACTTTATAATGCCTTGGTAAGGCCACACTTGGAATACTGCATTCAGTTTTGGTCACCACGATGTAGAAAAGATGTGGAGACTCTAGAAAGAGTGCAGAGAAGAGCAACCAAGATGATTAAGGGACAGGAGACTAAAACATATGAAGAACAGTTGCAGGAACTGGGTATGTCTAGTTTAATGAAAAGGACTAGGGGAGACATGATAGCAGTGTTCCAACATCTTAGGGGTTGCCACAAAGAAGAGTGAGTCAAAATATTCTCCAAGGCACCTGAGGCTAGAAGAAGCAATTGATGGAAATTAATCAAGGAGAGAAACAATTTAGAACTGAGGAGAAATTTCCTGACAGTTAGAACAATTAATCAGTGGAACAGCTTGCCTCCAGAAGTTGTGAATGCCCAACACTGGAAGTCTTTAAGAAGATGTTGGATAGCCATTTGTCTGGAAAGGTATAGGGTTTCCTGCCTAGGCAGGGGGTTGGACTAGAAGACCTCCAAGGTCCCTTCCACCTCTGCTATTGTATTGTATTTTTTTTTCTTTAACCATACTATTTTAAAAAGGTCCCTTGTCAAAAAATAAATTGTTACATCATCTTCTATTTTAAGCTTTTATTTTAAGCTTCTAAAAGCTAATTAAGTGACCAAATACTTCTTCACAGAACAAGGAAACAAAATAATTAGGGAAACATTCTAGCAAGCAGCTTACATATAAAGCAATAGCCATAGAGTCATACCTAGCTCCAAGGCAAACTAACATCTGAAATTTGCCATCTTTCCCAATGTTTCTAGGAGTGTTGTTGATGGCTGTTACAAAGCGACAAAAACTCCTCGCCCTTTTCTGCCAGTTTTCTTCTGGGACCAGTTCATTCTGATCAAGAGCTTCATAAAATCCTTGTGCTTTTTCTGAAGGTAGACATAAAACACACAAAAAAATGGTCATCTAACCGTATCGGATTGTAACTGATTTATTTTTGTGTTTCTAAATACAAACATAAAAATTTTACTCTTATCACCTAATATCTATGAAGTACAAATAGTCCTTGACTTACAACTACAACTGAGCCCAAAGTTTCTGTTGCTAAGAGACATTTGTTAAGTGAATTTTGCCCCATTTTATTATCTTTCTTGCTACAGTTGTTAAGTGAATGGCTGCAGTTGTTAAGTTGGTGACATGACTGTTAAGTGAATCTGGCTTCCTCATTGAATAAGCTTGTCAGAAGATCACTCAAGGGGATCACATGACCCCAGGACACTGAAACTGTCATAAAGATGAGTCAGTTGACAAGTGTCTGAATTTTGATCATGAGACCATGGGAATACTGCAAGGATTGTCAGACTGAAAAATGGTCATAAGTCGCTTCTTTCAGTGCTATTGTAATTTTGAACGATCATTAAATGAACTGTCGTAAGCTGAGAACTACCTGTAGTATATTATTGTTTTCAACTTTGTTATAATGAGAATTAGTAGAGAATGTATATAATACATAAAAAAGCAAATATCACTGCACTTTCAAATTTAAATTTTGACATTCAAGCAACTGATAAAATATCACTCATATTTTGGCTTAGTGTTCTTCGTATGAAATATTATTTGATGACTTTCTTCCATATTGCCTTGTTTCTTCAAATATTATCTAGAATAATTGCTTCATTTCATTTTCATTTAAGAATGGGTGTTAAAAGTTGTTTCTAGTACTAAATAGTGTTTACCACAATAACCAATAATTCAAATTACAGGCTGATCTAAGAAGACAAAGTAGATACTATAGGATTATATTTCCAAGCAAGTGTTCTGTACTTACCTAGAAAATCCCAAATAAAAACATTTTTGAAGAGCCTAGGAGATTTAAATCCATGCTGAAACACTTGCTCTAGAGCTGAAACAAGTCCACCTTCTCCACAAAGCAAAAGTGTTAAACTGCCTCTCTGCCAATGGAAAATCAAACAAACATATTTTAAGTTGTTTATATATCTATCTAACCATAAACCACTATAGCCTGTGATAACTAACTGAACACTATATACATTTGCCATAAGCTACCTATATTTTATGTTGATTCCACTTATTATATTAAAAAGATTCAGGAGTAAGGCCACAACAGAAATTGAATTTTTTTAATACAGATTAAATTTACTTAAAAGGTAGCAAAATGAGAACTACTGAATGAATAACACACTAGAACAGGGATAGATAATCTATAACTTATATATAACAACAGCCCTTTTACTGTATCAATGGAGACCCCCAGATTGTATCAGCAAGAAAACAATCAACTTTTACCATACAATAGCGGCCTCCAACTTTTTGGGCACCAGGGACCATGGAGAGAGGTTTTTCCATGGACCAGAGGGGGCTTGGTTTCATGTGCTGCCTGCATCCTGTGGATGGGGCTTTATTTGTTTGCACAGCCCAGTTTCTGACATGCTGCGGACCTGTGCCGGACCATGGGCTGGGGGTTGGGGACCTCTACCATATATCGTCAAGAAAGGACAAAATAGGCAAAATACTAGCAGGCAATTGAAACTGTAGGGAGAATAGTAGACAACTTCTGTTTGCTATGGATGCATGCTACTGGGTATCTGTAATAGCATGTAGGAAACACCTTGGGAAAGGACAGAAGAAATATCACCAAAGGAATGCTCAGATATGAGAGGATATAGCCTGCAACTGGAAAGAGCGCAAGCAAAAGGAATCCTCCCTAGCTTCTCAGATTGTAAAGGAGATGGAATTTGAATTTGAACTTTAACTTGTCAGATTCTCTTAATGTAGCTTTACAATAAAATAGAATTAGTTCATTTGATCATGTTTCCTGTTTGTCCTGAAAGGCCAGACCTACAAAGACTGAAGCACCACAGGATATGTGTACTACTTCAAAATAGAAAAACTAGTAAAAAATCTCAAGATGTGCATGAAAATGAAGGAAAGTATTGTTGATCCAGATTCAAACAAATCAAAATCAAAATTGCCTCTATTTCCACAGTGTGGTTCACCCAGCCCAGTGATGGCTAACCTTTTCTGGAGCGAGTGCCCAAAGTGTGCGCACACGCACCCAACCCCCCAAAATGCAATGCGCATGTCATCCCCGCACATGCCCCACCCCTTGCGCCTATGTACACATCCCCCTGCATGTGCTCCTCCCACACATGTGCGCCTCCCCCCCGCACACGCCCCACCCCCGTGTATGTGTGGCAGACATCCGATGAGCAGCTGGCCGGCAGTTGAACTAGAGTGACAGCTCTTGTTGTTCTAACCTAGGCTTCCTGATACAGTAAAATGCACACAGCTCCTTTATTTCAAAGGCTGTGAATTATATTCATTCACAGCCCGTAATGAGTTCCAAATAATAGTAAAGAGTTCTACAGCAGACTGCCAAAGTCCTTCAGGATAAGGCTGATAAGCACCCACCTTTATCTTTCTTAAGTCTGCCAAAGACTTAATTGGCAATTAGCTTGGCAAGGCCACATGGAGCAAAGAGTCCAACAGATTTTCAGAAGGTAAACTGACCAGCATGAACCAAATCGCTCCCTGCAAAGGCTCATGTGCCTTTGCTCCTCCTTTATGTCCTATGGGAGGGGGCCAATCACCTCCAAACCTTACTCCCGAGTCATCCCTTCTGTTTTAACTGTTCTTGCCTTCTGGCAGCCCTGTGCATGTGCGCACTGGGAACAGGGGGAGCGTATTCCTCTGCCTTGCTGCTGTCCAACTCTGGAGACTCCAGAGGCAGCACATAACTTCCAGATGGTGCTGGTCCCCTCTCTGCCTCCGACGCAGAGCCCTCATCTGAGACTTCTCCAGAGTCCAGAACTAGCCCATGTTCTTCTCCAATCTCCTCGCTGTCCAACTCTGCTGCTAGCTCCTCAGTCCACCGATGGATCACAACACACATGCCCACAAAGAGGTTGCTGCGTGCCACCTGTGGCATGTGTGCCATAGGTTCGCCATCAGAGACCTAGCCCCTTCTGATCAGATAACAACAATTTACCAAATTTGTATGTTGCCTGACATAACAATTAAAAGAATTACAGTAAAACATAAATTAGATGTAAATTTATATTTCACCTCTGCTAATACTGATCAAATGAACTTAATAACAGCTTCCAAACACACTTGAAAGTCCTAATAAAAGATGTCACAATATGAAATTATATACAATATTATGTATTTGATAATCCATACCTTTATATTAATTAGCAATTATATTAGTCAATTCTAGGCAGATATCAATCAAGGAAGAAATTATCAACTCCCATTATTGCCATGTATTGCTTACCTCTTTCTCTGGCTTGTGGAAATGTTTGACAATTCCATTTACTGCTTCACCAATAGATTCTTGTATCTGACCTGTATTTAACTCTGCAAAAGGAAATATATATATATTTAAAAAATCTAATCCGATATCTAGATTATACACAGATAAGTCAAGTCCTTTTAAAAATAATAATGGAGAACATATTCTCTCTCTTTTATATAACTTTTTAATTTCAGAGCAGCATACCACAAATAATACTTCTATAATAAACAGCAATAACGTAATAAAATATATTGAACTATCTGTGTAATAGGTTAAAAAATTAACTTTGTAGCTTTGTCCTAGTTTTGAATCAAAGGTCCGAAGAGAGCACCTTAACCTTAAGGACAAATCCTGTTTACTGCAGGAAGTGAAATATCCCCAGCAAATAATTGACAAGCTTCTGCTTGAACACATCTACTGATGGGAAGCCGTCTAGCTCTCTCAATAATTGGTTCTCCTGTAAATCTGTTCTTCCTATTAGGAAGTTTGATTCCCTCTCCCCCAAACATTAAATACTAACTCTTTCCTATTACTTCTGCCTTATGCCAGGGGTGTCAAACTGGCGGCACACGGGCTAGATGCGTCATGCATAGGCTACGCCCACCCCAGCTCTGTGAAGGGGAATAATATCGCGAAACATCACATGACAGCAATGTGACATGGTGAGTTTGACACCCATGCCTTATGCTGTGCAGCAGTATAGAAGAGATTATCTTTTTTGTATCTTTCAAATATTATACAAAAATGGTACACTATCCTCTCTCAGCCTTCTCATGTTTAAACATTCTCAGTTTTTTTAATCACTCCTGTAGGATTTAGCTTCTAATAAAGAACTGGATACACTGGATGGTGGCTGACCAATGCAGACCAGCAGAATCTAATGACTTTTCATGATGTAGAAATTATACTTCTATCAATGGGGCCTAAAACTGCATTTGTCTCTCTTTTTTTTGGCCTTTTTTTGCAGTTAGGTCACATTGTAGATTCTGATTCAGTTAGTGATCAATAATAATATACTTGTGCATTCTGCAGTTGTCTCTAGTAAAACAGAAACATACTTTTTCAGTACTGTTGTAAGTTCAAATGACCGTTAAACAAGACTGTCATTAATCAAGGACTACCTGTATATACTTGTTTGTAATGCACACAAAGTTAAAGCATCAAGATGCCCATATTTGTTACTATCAGCCCTTCCAGGTAAACCAAACAGGACTGGCTGCATCTACCTGATATTGATATTGTAACAATGTGGCTACCAGATGCTCAAAGGCTACTAGTATTCTTGGACGATGGGAAGCCATTCTCAAAATCCCTCTCTTTGGAAGAGAATAGGAGATTTGCAAGATTGATGTCAGCCTTCCCAGGCAAATCAGACAAGAAACAGGACTAGATGAATCAATTCTACTTTATTGTAAAGCTACATTAACAGAATCTTGCAAATCTGAAGGCACAAACTTCCCAACATCATTTTTAAATGTTTCACCCATCAGGATGGGCCCTTCCTAAATGACTTTCTCTGACCATTAGCCACTGGGGGGCTCCTGCCTCTCTTGTCTGATTGCTTCCTAGGCAGCATCTCTTCCCCTCTTTCCCAACGATAATTCCTTTATAGTTATAAAGCAGATACCTGTATATAGGAAAAATTGGTATTTGGCAAATGATGATAGTAGTTACCATCAACTGGCTAAGTGCAATCTTCATAACTTAAACAAGAAAACCTCTAACAAGTTGTTATCTATCCAGCTTGTAACCATTTATGTTTTCAGCTTTATATTATACATTTAATCAATAAATGTTGTCTTTCTTACCTCAGTCAGTAAATAAATCAATACGCAATTCATTTGCAGCAATATTTATGAACTCTCACGTATATTTGACATAATAACCAAGTATAATGCACAGTTTAGTTTTAATAGTATGAAGTTTAGAATTATTTACAACTGATAATTACAGAGAACATATCAGCAGTTTTGAGATCAAATGAGTGGGTCATGCAACTGTTAGGATACTGAGTCCCCCTGAGTATTCTATGCCATTTTTCAGGTAGCTCATTCCATCAATACAGTGAGGGAACCCAAAGGTGCTTTTTTCAAGAGGCAACTGGACTTTCTGGTTTTTCTTTGAAGACTGAGAATCTCCATAGACACTATGAGTGGAAGTAACTACAATCTACCCAGCTTACTTGGCTTGTTGTTGGGTGATATGGTGACAAATCTTCTGATCATGCTGGGGGACTGCTGCAATGGGGGGGTTCTGCATTGTCTTTCATCTGCCTCAGAATGAGATGTCAGCAATTCACCCACTAGGATCCTTTCTAAGCTGCCATCATCTACACCTTTTCCAAGCCATCTTCCACATGGAAACCTGAGGGGAAAAAATAAAGAAAAGAAAGTACTGTAAGGTCATTGTGCTCATACTGTACTTTTAAAAAGACAGCACACAACAGATTTGACTTTCCTCTGTAAGCTGAGTGTGCTCCATTGTAAATATTTCCAATGACTGTATAACTGAGCCAGCAGAATTGTGTTCATGCACTTGAAAATAGACAATTCTTGGGGTATTGAGAGCTACAACTGACCGTCTTGAGTTTTGAAAGATCATTGAAGGCTATTTGAGGATGCAATGTTTCCATTGGAAGAGGCATACCAGGCCCCTCTAGCTCTTTTGTGGGGGAGGGAAGAAACAGAAGACAGCGAATTTCCACAAGGAACCCTTAACTTAGACCACAAACTTAGCAATAAGATTTAATTGATCTACTATAATTTTGACTATTTTGTTGCTACATTTTGGCAATGCGGGTTTAGGATAACAAGAGTTTCAAATAAACTCATTGGGTTGCCTATCTCTGATATAACTGTTTCTGTATCACAGGAACACATAGCCTACCTTTTGGAAATAAAAATAATTGAAAATTGTGGATTTAAGCATACAAATATTTAGAATGGACTACGAATGGGGTGTAATACAGTAGAACAATTTAGGCTGGCAAATACTAATGTAAACAATCAGGATGTGTACTATATAAGCTCCATTCTTCCATTAGATTCCAATTTATACAGAAGTCAATGCACTTTTTTTGTGTAAGACTGAAACTAATAAGAAGTTACTGTAATAGATAAAATATTATCTATTATATGTGAAGTAGAAAATTCCAAATAAATCAACTTGCAACATTTGCACATTCTGTTGATAAAAGATTATGATGATTGATACATCCTTGAAGAGACACCAAATACCTTCTGCACATATAGGATTACTATTTAGAACTGAATTTTATGCCATTTGTAGATTATTATATGTAACAACATTACATTGTTACATATAACAATGCCAAGGTGGCGCAGTGGTTAAATGCAGCACTGCAGACTACTTCAGCTGACTGCAGTTCAGCAGTTCGGCTGTTCAAATCTCACCGGCTGACTCAGCCTTCCATCCTTCCAAGGTGGGTAAAATGAGGACCCGGATTGTTGTTGGGGGCAATATGCTGACTCTGTAAACCGCTTAGAGAGGGCTGAAAGCCCTATGAAGCGGTATATAAGTCTAACTGCTATTACAGGTCATCTGCATTAGTAGCTGATTTATTTTCATAAAATAAGAAAACAAAATGATTCCTATCTGACCAGATGAAATCTTTATTGTTTGGAACAGTTACAGAATGAGGCCATCGTATTTATTGTACTATAAATGAGTTACTCAAGAATTCAAATATTATTTGTACAATGCATAAATTGAAAGGAACCTTACTTGTAAGTGTGACCCGTCACTTCATTTCTGACCATAACATATTCCACTAGCCACTTGGCATACAATCCAGAATTATCATGTCCTATTTGTACCGTAGTAAGTTTTCCCAAATTCTGACACTAAAAATTAGGAAAAATAAAATACATTGAGTAAAAAAAAAACCAAGATGCCTTTATTAATGTACATTAGAAGAGGGAAGATATAACTGGACTTTAGGCAGACATTGGAGATGCACAAAGACAAAGATCTGGTTAAAGTTTCAAAGTCAACTCTGTTTTGCTCTGCAATTGGAAAGCAACAGAAATGTAAGGGGGAGAAGGCAGCTGATACTCTCAGAAGCTTGGAATATTAATATTGGTTAAAAAGATAATATGATAGTTGCTATTTGCTCCAATATGACTCAGTAATTGTTGATGGGATCCTCCCGCTCTGAAGGAACAGGTCCATAACCTGGAAACATATGCCTGCTTCAGGATATCAGAGGAAAGCCATGGGCAGAGAACGCATGTCCAGCATTGGCTAATCTGCCAGCTGCACCCCTTTCTTGATTATAAAGTTATGGCAACATTTATTTATGTCCCAAACACCACTCTAACATGCTCTTTATTGCCTTCAAAATGATCCAAAATTTGCAGATGGTGCACTTTGCAATGATTGGGATATCAATAGCTGACAATTAGCACTATATTTTATCTACTTATTGCTCAAGCTACCAATTAGTTTCCAAGTCCAATCAAAATTCTTTATTACTTATAAAGCTCTATGGGAATAAACTCCAGGTTACTTTAAGATTGTCCCCTTCAAGTGGACTTTGATGATACATGCATTGTAAAAGGGAAGTTTTGCTTAGGGTGTTATTTCCATGACAGATCAAAAGACCACTAAGGGGAATGCATGCAGCAGTTCCTCCTTCCTTTTACAGGAACTGGGCATGGCTAGTCTAGTGAAGACAAGGACCAGGGGAGACATGATAGCAGTGTTCCAATATTTCAGGGGCAGCCACAGAGAGGATGGGGGTCAAGCTATTTTCCAAAGCACCTGAAGGCCAGACAAGGAATAATGGATGGAAACTGACCAAGGAGAGATTCAACCTAGAAATAAGGAGGAACTTTCTGACAATGAGAACAATCAACCAATGGAACAGCTTCCCTTCAGAAATTGTGGGAGCTCCATCACTTGAAACTTTCAAGAAGAGATTGGACAGCCATTTGTCAGAAATGGTGTAGGGTCTCCTACTTGAGTGGGGGTGGGTGGGGTTGGACTAGATAACCTATAAGGTCCCTTCCAACTCTGTTAATCTGTTAGGAATCTGTTCTTTGTACACTAATCCTAGAGAGGTACCAGTTCCTTCCTTGCTGATTTTCCATAAATCATTGAAAGTTATTTTCATTAGACCAGGAGTGTCAAACTCGATTTCATTAAGGGCCACATCAGAGTTGTGTTTGACCTCGGGTGGCCAGAGTAGCATGGCCAGCTCTATGTCACTCGTGTCAGGGACATCTCTGGTGGCCCAAGCGCTGTGCCAGCAAAAACGGGCTCCCAAGCTCTGATTTGTCTGAAACAACCTCATGCAACCCTCTGCCAGTGAAAATGGAGCTTGAGAGTACCCCCTGTGGCCCTCACAAGCTCAGTTTTTGGCTGCAACTGCTTCCTGCAACTCTTTGCCAGTGGAAACAGAGCTCGAGGGGGCCACATGCAGCCCTCCCGAGCTCTATTTTCACTGGCAGAGACCCCGCGGGCAAGTCCTTCGCTGTTTCCAGGATGGCCCCATAGGCCAGATCTAAGCACTCTGCGGGCCCCCGGGCTTTGAGTTTAACACTCCTGTGACAAACCATCAATGACTAATTATTTATGATGATGAATTTTTCGTTTTGGATGACCATCTTTGCCCCCTTTTTGTTCCATGGTAAATTAATTTTTACTTTATAAAAAGCTTGAATCTATTCTATAAATCTGCCAATTTTTTACTAAGGACATAGTAGATTATAGTAGAACTTTCTCAAAACTTCAAATTAAATGCAGATAAGGGAAATTTAGTTTCTCCTTTAGTAAACTTTCTTTTGTGATCATAGTTATCAAGGTTTGCTGGAATCCACAAAAATAAATATTTTCAAAGGCCAATCTATTAAATTCATTCTCTCTCTCTCTCCTTCCTGCCCTCCCCCACAATCTCCATGCTTTTTTTATTTTGTGTTCCCTTTAACTTGAGGTAGATATCCCATGGCTCAGATACTTGTAGTTTTGAAATATAAAGCTGATGAAAATTTAAAGGCCAACTGTCAAAGGTTTGTAAGCTATTCCCTGTTTTTTAAAAAAAAACATTGACGGACTCTTAACCAGCCTCCACTACTTATTTTAGATTATTACAATGTAGCCCTTGATCATTGAAAAATATTTATTTGAAACAAAGCACAAGGCTTAGTGATTGTAAAGTTGCTTTCTTCTGTTCAACAACATGAGAGATACCTCAAATGTCATCTCCAGCATATTTCTTGGAATCTGCAGGATTCCTGTTTCACCCAATTCTCCTGAAATGCATATCCATGGGTTGGCTGTAAACATTGAGCCACCAAGTTTTTTGCTAGGAACAATCAATATATGGTATGGAATCACTGTAAAAAAGAAAACACACATACAGCTGGGTAATTGTCTCCAAAAATAAATGCAGGGGGAACTTTACTGAGCTTATTCAGTAGAATCTGCTACTCCTGAAATGTATATTTCCCCAGTGAAAAACTCCCAGTAAGAAACTTTTCCACTGAAATTTTTCCCACATCATTTTGTCACCTTTTAGGCATTAATGCATTAAGCTTTTTAATTTTATGTTTCAATTGAGTTCTGAAGCCAAGCACATCTGCTTAACTTTTATTGATTTATGTTATAAATTATATTTAAAAAAGTAAGTAATAATTTAGAGTTTTATACGTTTGCTGGGGATATATTTGAAGAGTAATTCAGCAAATTTTGAAATACATACATACATACATACATACTCTTCTTAAATCTCTTTTTAAAAGTATTGCTTAGCAAAGCTGTATTTAGTAACTGAAATCTTTACAAATCATGAACAAGCTAAATAAGGTTTTAAGGAAATGTGTGTAAAATCATCTTTCTTCTTTAATACTTTTAACTTCCAGTATCAGCCCAATACTGGCCCCATGAGCCAAATGAAAAAAAAGCAACAGCATATAGGAAGATGAGAACAGATCTTAATTCTATCCCTTATACAATTTTAGTATTTTACTAAAGTACTAGGTATGAATTATATAAACCAGTTACAACTGTGTTTAGCAAATTTATGGATATGGTTTTATTCTCTGTTTATAAATGAGGCAGTTTCAAAATGCTTTTAAAAATCACTGCTTCTAGAAAACCTATTTACATAATTACACTAATATTTTTGACCCAAGGCAGAAGCAGACACAGTAGGTACCCAAATATGCGCATACAAATACCTGTCTCACAATTAAAAATATTTATATCTATAAACTGCCTTTTGAAAATTACTCTTCCAAAAACCCACTCTATGTAAGACAACTGCATGCTCTATAGCAGTGATGGTGAACCTTTTCGGCTCAGAGTGCCCAAACTGGAATGGGCACCTCTGCATTTGCACATGCCGGTGTGCATGTACATGCCGGCCAGCTGATCTTCTGGTTTCTGATGAGCACACGTTCACCGGCCAGCTGATCTTCGTGCATGCCAAAACCCTGGAACCCCAAAGACCAGCTGGCCGGTGTGCATGCACACAACGGCTACCTGTCTTCGGGGTTCCGGCACATGTGAAGATCAGCATGCATGCTAGAAACCAGAATAGCAGCTGACAATGACGCGAGTGCCCACAGTGAGGCTTCTGCATGCTACCTGGCACATGTGCCATAGGTTCGCCATCACGACCCTATAGCTACTGAATTGCATTCTGTGTCTTGTACTGAGCAATTTTCATTTTAAGTATCCTGAAGCATTTTGGTAGTTTTCCTTTTTTTCATTTCCCACAAAAAGTCATCTTTCTATAACAAACTTTGAGGATATATGAGTATCTGCATAGGGAGAGAAAATGCTCTCTTTCTAGCTTAGTGATAAAAATCAATTACAGTAGTTAAATATATTTTCTATCACATCTCAAAATAAATATAATTATAGCCTCGCTGGCTTGAGAAATCCAAAGTTTAGAATTTGAATAATGTGTTGAGATTAATATTGCTTTATGAATAATAGGCTTATTTTTATTATAAGATAATTTTTAGAAGCTGCATTTCTTGAATTTCATTTTCCTGTGACTTTTCTTCTAAAACGTTTAGCTCTCTACAGTGGTATATATGTACAAATCACATGAAAATAGTATTCCATGGATCTGACAAAGTGGAGTCTGAACTACAAAAGCTTATTGTAGAAAACTGGGAACCACAAGATAATTTGAAATTTTTTCCAATAATAAAAAGTTATACTTACAAATTGTTGTAAAAACATTGGTGAAACAGAAGTAATCTACAGCATTGAATGACAAGAGATGATAAAGAAACTGTTCTTTTTCATCATCGCAACGGAGGAAAGCATAACGCTTGTAGAGTTTTCTGGCAAAGAAAATAAACACTTTATAATTATAATAGAAGTTTTGTTCTGAAGATTGCACTGACAAAAACTAAACCAATGGATTTCTGTTTTAGAGTCTTTTAGATTTTGTGTATGCTTTATATGAATTTTGATCCATATTTCTTTTTAAAGAATGGAAACTATTTTAGAAATATGAACAAATGTGATTGTTGAAGAGTAAAAATCCAGATAAAGAAATTAAATACTGAGAACTTTTGAACCATTAAATATTTCAATCCTAGATTTAGTATCATCAGAAACTATTTGGAATGTACAATGCAAGTGTATTAATGCTCTATTCAGATTTAAGAGTTGTATTTAATGGAATTAACTAGGTGTAGGATGTATAGACTGCCATTTAAAAGAAAATAGAAATAGTAATTAATAGAACAAGAAAGTTGTAGATCAGTGGTCCCCAACCTTTTTATCGCCGCGGACCAGTCAGCCTTTGATAATTTTACCGTGGCCCGCTGAGCGCGCGCAGGGGTGGGGGGGCGTTGTTCACGACGACACATTGATTGTTTATATATCAGATTGTTTTGATTAAACAACTTTTATTTTATTGTATTTAAACATGCCTTACAAAATAAAATACAATTACATAAATATAAAGTGCTTTAATATGCCCCCCCCCCACCCGGACAGACTTATGTTCCTCAAAGACCATCCTGAACCCTCAACCCAGACCAACCTTTCTGCCCGCCCTCCCCCTCCCCACCACATTCGGCGGTCAAAGAACAGAGCGCGCGCGCGCGAATGCCGTGGAGAGAGAGAAAATAAATATATATATAAATATATAACTGTTTGGGAGTAAAAGCGGGGAGGCGCACCTGGCCGGGGGGGGGGAGGAGGAGGAAGGAGGGTGGGAAGGAAGCTGGCAAGTGAAGAACAGAAAGTAATTAGCAAGGATTAAAACGACCTGCCGGAAAAAGGAGAGGGGAAAAAAAAACACCAGATCTGACGGCTAGTCCAGCCTCCACCGGAGGGGCTGCAGAAACACACACCGCCAGTCCTGTCCTTCCTTTCCAACCAGTCTCTCTCCGCGCGCACATACACACACACACACACACACACACACACCACACAAACACACACCCGCCGGCAGATATGCACGCACACACACTTTTTTTTTTTTGCAATTGGCAGAACTACGGTTTTCTTTCTTTTAAAAAAAAATAATTAAATGGAGGTGGGGGGTGTGTGGAGAGAAAGGGAGAGAAGCGGACACATAAAACCGAGCCGCACTCGCAAACCACAGCATGCATCTGGGTGACAAAATTGCAGGGAGAAAGCAGGAAAAGCCAAGGAGAGAGCAAAAAAAGAAAAGAGCCAGACCAAGCGCGGCAGGGCGGGAAGGAAGGCGATGATGATTGGGGGAGGTTTGAAAAAGCAGATCCAAGCGCAAAAGTTACTGAGTCATTTCAGCGGCGGCCGGAACAGTTTTCTTGACTCCCTCCCTCTCTCCCTCTCTCTCTCCTCTCTCACTCTCTCACTCTCTCTTTCCCTGGCGATGGATCGGTGCGGGAGGGGGGGAGAGAGAAGGGAGGAGACGGCGAGGGAGGAAGGGAGAGAGAGCCGAGGGTGGGACCAAAGGGGGGGGGAGAGAAATGCATTTAAGAGGAGCGGATTTAAAAGAGCGATCATGGCCCCCGGCCGCTGCGCGGCCCGGTGCCAGGTACTCCACGGCCCGGCACCGGTCCGCGGACCGGGGGTTGGGGACCACTGTTGTAGATTGATTTACTCTCTTGGCTAAGCACAATTAATTTTATCCTCTATTACCTGAAAAGAATGGGAGAAGAAAGTGCTGAATATTAGTAAATATTTATTTAGTAGATTTAAAGAATGCCTTCACTCAAGAATTCAAAGTAGTATATTTAATGCTTTCTCTTCCTATTTTTTTTCATAACATCAACTATTCTGAGAAATAGATTGGACTGAAAGGGGCTAGGCAAAGGTCACTCATTGAGTTTTGTAGCTTAGGATACTCAATACATTGAATCTTTTTGTTCCTAGTTCTAAACTTAACCATAATTATTTCGCTGCTCTGCCCTAATCTATATGTCCTTTTCTGGAATAGTTTCATTTAAAAAAATCTTCTAATTAATATTTTTTCTTAGATAAATCTATCTCAGAAAATAATTTTATTCCCTCCAAAACTGGAAAAAGACATTAAAAAGAGGTTTTTTGCAATATTTCTCAACATTTCCAAAACCATTATATGTTGATTTAGAAAACTAAAATAAAATTAATAGGCTTATAGATTTTGTGAAAGTATGAATTTTGCCTGGGTAGTATATGACAGAGGTAAATCATTCATGCTTTACCTCTGTCATATACTACCCAGGAAAAATTATACTTTAACAATAAATAAAATACTCAGAAAATGGTTCAACAGTGGACAACACAAGTATGTAAAATAATTCTTGGTTGTGTAAATTATTTACATATGAATGTGTAAGATAGTTGTATATTAAATGTCCACTCTGCCCACTTTAAGATATTAAAATGAGAGTTGCATAGATCAGGAGAAAGTTGAAAGTGGGACTAGGTTACTAAAAGATGTGCATGGTAAAAGAAGAGTTGGGATAAGAATGAATGAATGCTAAATGAAAGTGGATTGAATGCAAATTGAATCGTGAGAAAGAAATACTTGAAGTTATTTGGTCATATATAGAAAAGGAACATCAAGCTGAAAAACAAATATACGAAGGAAGGGAGATTGGACCAAAGAATGAGAAGACCAAGAAAGCCAGGTCTGGAGAGAATTAATGAGATTGTCATGAAGAGAAGTGAGAAGTTTAAAGAAGAGAAGACAAAGTATGAACAATGTATGGATATGGTGGAAGAAAAGATGAGTTGCAAGGTTAAATGATATAATGAATGGATTGGTATAAGTTATATTTAGCTTTCTTTTTTTTCTCTCATGCCAATTCATAATGGCATAGAATTGGAGGGGGACCAACATCGCAATGCTACAGACGTGCGGTCTCGATGCTCCAAGTTCGCAGCTGATACTTTTGCCGCTGGGTGGTCCAATCGGACCTAAACTGTCCTGCAGAGATGGTGAACAGGAAAAATACGTCTTGCTGATCTCAGGGACATCGCAAAGTCCCTGATTGATGCAAGAGAAGTTCTTCAAGCCGGTGACAAAAAATCCAGCCAAGGCTGATGAGGTTGGGGCGGCTCCAAAATGGAAGGATATGGAAAGAGAAAGTGTTTCCAGCTGGTGAGGAATTTTTACCGTTTTAAAAGAGACTGCCTATAAAAAAACTTAAAATTGATTTAAATTGGAGAACAGAAGAAATAAGCAGCTGAATTAAGTTTGGAATGGTTTTGGACAGTGGGTTATCTTACTTTTTAAATGCTATGTTCACGGATGGAATTTATGCAAGCCTTTTAAAATGAATGGATTAAGTTTTCTTCTTCTATTTTTTCCCTTTTATTATTCTTTGTAACCTATGGACTAAAATTCTCCTCTTTCATTACTGTGGGTGTTTTTCTAACTCATTCAAGAATCAGACCCTTTTTTAACTTGAAATACAAAAAAGATACAAAAAGAAACAAAGAAAATTGCAACAATAACACTGCTACTCAGAGGCTGGAGGTTTGTGTATTTGAAACGAAACACTTTTACTTTTCTTACTGATTATCCTGGCTTGGCACTCCAAGGTCTCACTGTTTATAGAGAGTGATAAGAAGAAAAGCATACAGATGTCCCTTTGAAGTATATCTTCAACCAGAGAAAAGTGAAAATAAACTTTATTGTGAATCTATGCTTAATCTTGTAAAAACCTTCCAAGTTAGAGCAGGAGTGTTTGTTAGCTGGAGATAATAGCACAATTTCAACAGCAGAAAGAAACTTTAAGCCTGCAAAAGATATTCTTAGAAATACATAATGGCATAGAATTCTTAGATTAAATTTTTGAACTCATATCTTAATTTGAAAATTATCTTTTAATATAACTATGAAATTCACACCGTATACCTTAAGTTTCTATTAGTTTTGTTATAAGGCATGATAAGTGAATATAAAAGGAAATAAGAATCGATTCATGTCCATTAAGCAAATGATTGTTTCAACGTACTTTGTGAGTTCATAATCAGAAAGAAGGTGTTTCAGATGTCTGGAAAGTAATTTCTTTTCCATGGAGAGCCTAACCCAAGCTCTAGCTTTACCAACATCCGTTTTGATCTCACTTATATTCTGAATATGCCTGAAAGAAAAGCAAAATAGATCATACTGTTGTTATTGCCAAACCTTTTACTGAGCAACAGAAATAGATTCATTAATAATATAGTATCAATTAAGAAAATGTAGTTTCTCTTCTAGCATAAAGATAAAATAGGAAATGTATAAGTGTAAAAGGAATATAAAAGATGCATACAACAAAAATACATACCAAGAAAAAAAGGATTTTTTTTCTACTTAAGTGACATGTAGATTTCCCAAATTCACCTATGACTTGCATTTTCTGCAAGAAGTTTTTCTAACTTCCAATCCCCTGAACTTCATAGTCCAGAGAAATTTGGGCAGTGGTGTCTGCACCTAAGACAATTTTTGAATTGTTTCTTAAAAATTAAGATTTTAGCTAATTATACTAAAAAAATGGGTTTGATTTCTTTTTGTAGAATATTCTGTGAGTTAGAATTTTGAATTCTACACGATAAGACAAGTTTTTAATATTGAAAATAAAGTATGTTCTAGAAAGTGTATAAATATTATGTACTTAGAAATTATGTAGTTTCTATCTGGAAGTTCATACTGACATGGCTAGAATGCCTGGAAGTTAGAAAAAAGAATTCCTTCTTTAAAGCTTAGAACTGGGATGTAACACTGATCCAGTAAAAACATGTCCTTGTGTATTCCTGTACTCTTACATGACCTGAGAGCAGATGCTTCTAACAAGCTGTCTTGCTTGGTTACTCCAGTTTTGTATTATGTATTAGTTAGTAGAACTTTGAATTAATCTGCCCCACCAAATCTAGCCAATAAATATAGTGTGTGTTTAATTATTTATTTTATTTATTTTTTATTTTTGGTAATTATTTTATTCTTCAGTCTCTTAAAGGTATACAAAATCAAAATCTACATTTCATTGTCACTCTAAGGTTGACTATAGACGTATTATTATCTTCATGTATTGTCAACGGGATCCAGCAGATGAAAGCAAATTGTTCTATTTGTGAGTCTTAGCCTGATAACGTTAACAAAAGCTTAAAATGTTTAATAATATATCTTCTGAAACTGTACTGAAATTTTAAATATTCCTTAGAGTATATTACATTAAAGCAAACTATATTTTCATACTGTCTTTGAAAGTTTGAATTTTTCAACAACGATTCAACAAATATTTTATTTAAAGTAGCTATTGTCTCCAATAGGAAGCTAACAACAAATAGATCCTGAGGTAGCGATCTTAAATAAGAGCAGAAATTTTAACAAAACTGGAGTGAGATCATTTTTCAAATTAGCTGAAGTTTAGATTTCAATCTTTACCTGATTTACTAAATGTTATATTCCACTGAATATACCTGGTACATACTTTTTAATAAACTGCCTTAAGATTCTGGTTCTTGCCTAAATACAAAATGATAACATATAATCAAAATAATAAGAGTGAAATTAAATAATAAAATGAAATATTTTAAACTTAGCTGTCCTAAAAATATGATTAAAACTTTATCAGAGCTTTAGGATTTCAAAAATCCAACCTCATGTCCTGGATAAGGGATACTCTTAAAGGAGACATTCCTGGATTGGCATCTGACTTCCTTCTTTCAGCATCTAGAAGAATTCCTAAAGTAAAGATTACCCAACATTTGATTAAAAGTTTAAAAAATGCAAATGCTTTGATTCTGAACATTTGAAGTCATTCTTATATAGGCTCCTATAGTCACATTTTACATTAGTTGTAATGCTCATATTAAGGCATGTTTTTTTCTAAAAGACCTATAGCTTGATCAACAGAGATCTGTGTTTCCTTATTTGACATATTTTCTGAAAAAATCTATTCTACCTTGAGTTTCTTCTACTGAGAGCTGGTAGATACAAGAAAACATGGTAAAAATATTAAGAATGGAAGTTAGTAGATCTGAAATCTATCACATAAAAATCTTCAAAACTATTCTTGAAAATGAATACTGTACAGACTTTGCTTTTAGAACAATTAAATTAGGTTTCCAAAATGCAGTTGGATCTGCATAGCCATAGATAATAGTTGGGGAGAATGGGGGCAGAGGTCACAATATAAGTGATGAGGCTAGCTGAAATTGTTTGCAGGCTTTGAAGTGCAGTTCCAGTGCATACTATGGTATGATTTCAAATGTGTACAATGAGCTAATCAAGTCTGATTAACCAAAGGCACTGCAGAAATGCAGGATATATACTTTTCTTGACTCAAAATAAGCTATATTTTATACATAAGAAACTAGCTCTTGGGTTGTACCAAATGCTATGATATTCTTTTCACTGGTTACCATTATAGTCTTTTGGACAAATTAAACAAGCCAATTAAACAGTTTAAGGGAACTAGAAAGGCAGTTTGACTCAAAACACATCTTTAGTAACTCCAGGTTTTTTTTACTAACATTTAAAACTCTATGTTCCACAATTAGTCCAATAATTGAACTCATCCCAATATATTTGACTTTTAAAATCCTAAAATGAACTTGTAACAGGTACAATGCAGTGAAAATATAAACATATTACTTCAAATACAATGATGGTGCCTTTCTCATAAAGAATTATTTATTTTAAAATAATAATTATAGGTGATAAATTATAGAATATTTATATTTCAGAACAGTTCTCGAAGTAAGGTCCAGAGACTCCTGTGCACCTCCTTACAGGGTTCACAAAGAAAAACAAATATTTTAAAAATGTTGTAATTTCAGTAAATGTGAGTAGATGTAACTCACACAACCAAAGCTCTTTGGTGTCCTCTGTAATTTTTAAGAATGTAAAGAAGTCTTGAAGCTAAAATGTTTTAGAACCACTGTTCTAGAATAATTAATATTACCCTGAGAATAGAATTTACATCAGAATTAAGCTTTCAATAAGTAAATACATAATTATATCTTCTATGTACCTCTGTTTTTATTAGAATTAAGAAATATATTTGTTTTGTTTTTTTCTTGTACAAAATGGCAACATAATTTTTATGGAAGACAACTGTACCTGAGGTACTGAAGCTTCCAGATGTAGGTTTTCGCTGTCTGTTTTCTTGGTAATGTAACAAGTGTGACCACAAAGCAGATTTCCCCTTAGATTAAAAAAAAAGGTTCATTGTCAAATATAAAATAAATTACTAATACAGAGCATGACACATTGTATATCCTGTACTTTATTATAAAAAAGATCACATAAAAAGTATCCACTGTATTCAACCGAGATAATAAAGTTCAGTTATAGAGGAAAAAATATATTCTAAGTCAAGTGTGCATATTTTGGAATAAACTTCAAAAGATTTTCAGACTATTATGAAAATTCCCATGCTCATATTCGAGATCAATTTGAATAATTCTATAGACTGAGATGCAAAAACACCAATTCCCTCAAGAAGTCCACAATGGTGGGAAAAGTGAAAGGAAAGAAGAGGATGGTCAGCAAGACAGATTGACTTAGTTGCATGATGTGTGCATGTTTGGGAACCTTGAAGGGCCAAGATGAGGACAGATCATCCTGGAGATGGTTTATCTATGTGGTCAGAATGGACATCTTGATGGGATGTTTGTTCTGATATTTTGGGGAGTAGTCTATATTCTCTAACAAAGTGAAGAGATTTTTAGTGGTTTATAAACGTATAAACATAAAAATGATAACTCGGTACCAAGACTATGAAAACTATGAATTATAAGCCTACAGACACACATAACATATTTTATACAGAAAGTTGTTCTTCATTTTAAAACAAACAAAATGGATTATCACCTTTTATTATCTTTTTTCTTTTGGCAAAGGGAAATTAATGTAAGGAGCAAGTCTGATTCAATTTATTTAAAAAGTGATTTTCTCAATCATTCATTCTCATTCTCAATCTCAATCTTTTAAACACTATGTGATGGGGTCATTTTATAATACATACTGTAAATTCACATTTCACATGACAGTATGGATTATTATTCTTTGTAATACAAACACAACAATTCTCGGCATATTATTTGAGGGGGGAAAGGATGCCTATTTGAAATTTGTCAATAATATTATCTCTGTCCTAGGACAGGGACATCATTACAATTTTAGTTTACATTATTTTTTTATATACCCACTATTATATTTTATTTCTTTCAAAATTTTATTTTGGTCCAAAGTCCTTATACAATATGCTCAGGTTGTTCAGAGTCCTGAGTTAATCTCAAAGCCTTTACTAGATTTTTGGGTTTCCTGTAATATAATACAGAGAGCACACTGTAATATAGTTTTATAAAAGGTAATTCCATAAAATTATATGGAACATTGTCATAATTCCACCCAGAAAGTTCTATTAAGATAGGAATAAAAACTTGGAAGTGAGTGCCCTAATCACTATAGATAGCTAAAACATAATGTAATGGGACACAAAATAATCACATAAGAAAAAGTGTTCAACGTGTGGAGAAAATACTTGATTTACAAATGGGTGAATTATTATTCTGCCTATTTCTGCCATTATACTAAAAACATCAAGCACTTAATAATAATCATGGAAGCAAACTTTCCTAGCCAGTTTCTAATAACAAAAGAGAAAGGTAGAGCATCCATTCACAGAAAGAAATTTTATATCAATCCAATTGTCTGTCCAATCTTTATGGAAGCAGGAGATGAACAACCATAAGGCAAATGTCTCAGATATATGGCCAAATGAGAAAAGCTTATATATTTCCTTGTTTGTTTATATAGAAACTGTTATTCTTCAACAAAATAGCAAGATAAAAATACAGTTAAGAATAAAAATAACACCAAGAACAAAAACAAATCTTATTACACATCCACAAATGAAAATACCTCTATTTTTTTCCTCTTTTTAATTTATTCTTGGTTTTTTTTTTTCCTAAGCTCTGTACTTTTTTGTTTGATTATTGCAATGGGCTCTACATGGGGGCTACCCCTGAAAAGCATTTGGAGACTACAGCTAGTGCAGAATGCAGCCGCGCGAGCGATATTGGTTGTACCGAGATACACCCATATCACACCTGTCCTCCGCGAGCTGCACTGGCTGCCAATTGGTCTCCGGACGCAATTCAAGGTGTTGGTCATTACCTTTAAAGCCCTACATGGCTCAGGACCAGCGTATTTGTGAGACCGCCTACTGCCACATACCTCCCAACGGCCTATAAGATCCCACAGGGTGGGCCTCCTTAGGACGCCGTCAGCCAGACAGTGTCGGCTGGCGGGGCCCCGGAGGAGAGCCTTCTCTGTGGCTGCTATCCCCAGAGGTCCGGACCTCACCCACCCTCATGGCCTTCAGAAAAGCTGTTAAAACCTGTCTGTTCTGGCAGGCCTGGGGCCGTTGACCTTATTATGTGAGGTCCAGCCCGATCAGAAAGTATGCGTGTTGGAGAATTTTTAAATTATTATTTTTTATTTTGCTTTTCTTTTCTTGTTCTTTGTAAGCCGCCGGAGTCCTCCGGGATTCGGCGGCCTATAAATCTAATAAATTGAATTGAATTGAATTGAATTTTTTGCCTTGATACTTTTTGTTCAATGAACACACATATCATAAGTAGAAACTTTTATGTTAAAGAGAAACTTTTAAATCAAACTTTTGATTTAAACTTTTAAACATTTAGTATTTGTATTTGAATATTTTTGTAGGTATAATTTATCTTGTTAGAAAAATTGTGCTAATATAGCTAAAAATAATGGACAATTTGAACATATATTTATCATTTATTGTATGGTTTCTAAAACTCCTTGTATTTAGTTTTCAGCCCAAAAATGCGGACCCAGCGCGCAACAAGTACGTGTGCAGTGTGGCCACAAGCGAACAGGCAGTAGTAACTGCCAGAACCCACCCCTGGTACAGAGTTGCCAGAATGCCTCCTCCTCTCTGCTCACTGCTTTCAATCACACTGTGGTAGACCCCATCTAAGGAGATAAACATGACCATGTAAAACCTGGTCCTCTCTGTCCTTGTGGACAGGTGTCAAAGCAATGTTTCACTGGTTCTTATTCACCTGTGCACCCACTGTATGTTGAGAGCTGATCAGAAGGGACCAATAAAGTACAGGACTCCTCTCTCTCTCTTACACACAAACACACACACACACACACACACACGAAACATAAGGCCTTTAAAACACAGTTTACAAGTGAACTAGTAAAATGATTATCTTTCTTTGTTTAGTAGGTGAATTGACAAGAGTTCTGCCAGTTTCCTGTTTTCATCTAAGTCACAGGTAAATTGCTATTGTTGGCTTTTCACCTTTCTGTTCAAGTACAAAAGAGAGTCAATGGGGGATTTCTTAGTGGAAAGTTACATGCCTTCAAACACCCACAAAAATGGAAATGACTGCTATTTGTGCTCTAGAACAAGGGAACTGAGAGCAGAGACAACTGTTGCTCAGTCATGATATCTGGCCAGAGCTGAAGAGTGGCCTGGAATCCAGATATTCCGTGCAGGAAGACTCAGTCAGCCCACAACCATAGAGCTTAGTCCCAGAGCGGCCACTGCCGGAAGACTTGGCAGCAGATCTCCGGAGTTTGGAAGCCGGTTATGCTTGGAGTGTGGTGCCAGTGGGGGCAGCGCAGCCCTGGTGGCGCCCTGGCTCTGCAGGGAGAGGTTGGCAGGGCATGGTGAGGCTGGGAGGCACACGAGCTGGGGTGGAACAGGCACTCGTGCAACCTCCCTTTCCAGCTGGGCAGAGCACCACGCGGCTTAGCACCTTTGGGATATTGCTGGGTTGGTGAGTGGCGTTCTGCCCGGTTGGAAAGGGGGGTTGCCAGGCAGCTGCTCATGAGCGTGTTCACCTCATGGGTGCTGTGTTGCACTGCTGTGACAGCAGAACACAGCCATTTGCCCCTGAGGCTGTGCCAGGCTCTTCGGGCACCCGCTTGCAAGAGAGCAGTCACCCAGTAACCTCAAACCAATAACCCTCCCCCCCAATAATAAGACCCAAGCAACATTTGGGGGGGTCAAAGGAAAATAAGACCCTGTCTTATTTTTGAGGAAACATGGTATTTGAGTGGATTTATATTGGAAATTCAGTGAGGAAGGCATAGTCCCCAACTCTTACTCTAAGAGAGGGTTTTTCTTTGAAAAAAGAAGAAAAAGTAACCATTAGAATTCTACAACAGTTGAACAGGAATTGGAAATAAGGGATTAAGTATGCCTAGAAGTAGAGTCCTTAATAGAGCACCTCCTGCTGAAAAATATGCTTCTTTTCTAGAAAATTCCAACAAAGGATTCTGTGCAGGTGCATTATTCATACACAGGAACCACAAAGAAGATAATTTTTTTAAATGCTCAGGTACCAATTGTTACAGTTATAAAATTTTGGGGAAACAATTCAAAGACAGAAGCTTTCCCCAAAAAGCTGATAATCTCAAATTTAATTTAGATGATGATAAGATTCATGTTCAGCTTCTTGGTGTCAACTGAGAAAGAGAAGTAGGTAGAGTGAATATGGATATCCACAATTTTTTTCCTGGGAGTTGGATACATATCTAGTATTATACTGCATTGTTTTAATTTGTGGCTTAATGTCAATACAAAATGTGTTTTGTTTTCATTAAATGTGCTTTGTTATCTAATATCATGTTCCACAACAGTTCGATAGTACAGTGATTTTAAGAATCTATTTAAATTTTGGCAATACCATCTATATCGTAAGTTTAATTATATGTATTTATCTTTAAAGTAGGACTATGAGAAGCTGGCAGAGTCACATATACATTTATGTAGCTTACTTCTGTCCAATGTAAAAGTCAAATTATGCAAAAGCCTTTGGTTCAGGCGTGGAAGCTCTTCATTACACATATAGAATTTCAGAAATGTCTAGCTAATTGAAATCTAATATTTATACAAATTTTAAAACAATAGCTACCAGTTCAGAATTAGTAAGGATCTTAATCAAACTTCCAAGCTATATTATTGTATGTATGTATATTGTAGGCATTGTATGTAATGCATAACAATATTTCTAAATTCAAACCAAAGTAGACATCATAGCTGGAGATTCTCTAATTTAATTACTGCTAATCCATCTTGTATGTGTGAACTAAAGGCTCATGCATATTTTGACTTAATGAAGTATGAGATGTTAGTATACTTCTATTTAAGGTACACTACAACCCAGATTTCACAATCTTGCCTTAAATCCAAGGTAGGACAAGTTTTTAATTCTAATTTAAATATTGATGGTTTCTATAATTACAATTGCTATTTACCACTGCAAGTAATACAAAATATGTTTTATATAATAAGGGCAAATATCCCTGAGAACAATACATCTCCATGTAACACCTACACAATGAACAACAGGTATGCTGACTCCCAGTGCTGGAACGGGGGTCATGAAAAGAGCACAAAAAACTGTGTGAGGTGAAAACAAATGAATGCCACATTATATGGAATTATGATTAAGAGCACATTTTCAAAAGCCTAGGGAGAAGAATGATATGTATGTACATGGGAATAATAACAAAGAAAATGATCCCAGAACTGACAATGATCAAACACCTCAAAATAATTTGATAATAAATAAAAATGACAAATGATGAAGAAAAGTGATAATTAGGTAACAAAAAGGATCCAGTTAGCAAGGGAATAGGCAAAAGCTGTATATGGTATGAGGTGTTAAAAGAAGCTATCCTCATGAGTATTATAAAAGGCATAGCTTTCTGGAAAATATTTTAGAATTAGGTTAATATGGGTATAAACCAAAACTGGTTTTGCAAAGAATACTGGATCTGTTGAATCTTCCATCAGATTCCTGAATACTCTACCACAACAGGACCGTTCAGCACTGTTTGCCAACATTGTCAATCAGTTCAAAGAATTAACCTTATGTATGGTTGGCCGCTTGGTGGTCTGAAAAGCCCAAATCTGAGTTGTAGCAGAGTATACTGATGCTCTATCTTCTAGGATGAAAGTAGTACAGCTTCTATCCTATGCAGCATATAAACGGAAGGGAAAAGTCAGACAGCATATCCTTCACACACAGAAACTATTACAATTTAGAAGTGGATTCAGACAAAGGGAGCCCTACTTGAATGACCAAAAATATTTTTTAATGTTTTTTTATTTCAAATGTATTGCTCTAACTTTGTATTCATGCATAATCAACAAGGTGTTTACAGAGAAAATCTGCAGTTTCTTTCTCTAAAACAGGTATTTCTGAAACAAATTCATTTTATCATCTTCTAGTTAAAGCTCACAGTAAAGTTGTCAGAAAAAAACCAATTAGGAATGATAGAGTTGGATCCAAAATTACTACAAGTAGATTTCTGGTCAAAGAAAGGGTCTTACAAACACATTTTTATCAGTTCAGCCTTTTCTCTGTGCATTGTGAATGCTCTAAAAAATCTGCACTGAATATTTAGGGAACTCATTGAAGAATAAGTCAGTGATATTGGAAGGTGGAAGAGTAATGGAAAATCTGCAAGTATTGATGACTATATCTTTTTTGTTCATGGCAGCCTCTTCTGGATCCAACTCTATATAAATAGTTCTCATTATATTAATATCTCAAAGCCTATAAAAAGTGTAATCAGCATTAAATATCCCTAAAAGTACATTTCTTACCTGCTTCACTTGAAGTCCGTGGCTCCATATTCTTTCCAAAAGATCACAGAGACTGGCTATCAATGTGTTTTCTCCACCCCTGTAATGTTCACCTCACCATGACCAAGTTCTACTGCTTCTCGGCCCATTTTTTCCACAAGCATCCTTTTGTCTTTTAAAATAGAAAGCACATGCAAAAGTTATGACTGCTTTTGAAAAAGTCAGAATCATCTATTACCTCAAATGAGCTAAATAAGCAGCAATACAATTAGTTGTTGAACTGATTACAGTATGAAATATACTATATTTCATAGATATAAAATCACCAAGTTTTTTTTCCATTATCACACTTTGCCAGTACTGATTACTTATCTGCTGTAAACATTCATCTGCCAAAAAAAAAATTAAAATATTTGATTGACTCAGTATTTTTTCTGCTATGATTTATCATTTATATCTGCTTTCATTTGGTATGTGTGCTAACCCACAGCATCCGTTCTGCATTATTTGAATAACAAGCAAGAAAATTGCTAAGTATAATACATAGGGAGCTGAATCTCAACAAGGAGGAAGTATATACTCTTCCTGTTGTATTTCAATATCTGCTAAAAGCCACTCTTGAGCACTAGGAAATCCATAGAATATCATGATTGGTATGTGTTTCCAAAAAGGGAAATCAAAGGGGAAAAGTTTTCATTATATAAGAAACTTTCCTACATCCTGCTCAATACCGGTAGGTTAAAATAATGTGCTTACATATGTGTGAGATATTGGAGGTTCTCCCTTTTTATCCATAAATGTTAAAAGTATGATCATTTGTAAAGGAAAAGTAGAGGAATCTAAAACATTAGCACGCTATCTTCGAAATGCCTAAGCTATACAGTTCATCTGATGTACATGAATTCAGAAAAGAGAATTATATTACCTCTGAATTTCTGCAACATATCAAACCCTTAGATAGACAAACAATATATCAAACAATATGAACAATGTGTTTCATTTTTCTAATTGAAATACCTACTTGTCCTAGAATTTTCCATTGGGCAAGCTAGTCTTTGTCTATTTGCATGGATCATTATCTCAAAAGTAACTCTAAAGGGGACATACCTTCTTCACTTGATAAAAGCTGAATTATCCACTCTTCATGTAGAAAATCTGGGTAGCCAGAGATACTCTTGGTGAAAGAGAGGAGCAGCCAAACACACTAAGGATTTTTTCTTTTTCCTAACAGTGAATTTTTAACAGACTGCTAGAATAGAAATCTGAGGCTAAGGTCAGGTCGGGTTTGATGCCTGCTGTTCTACAGTTTAAAGGGGTTTTGTGGTTGCTGCTGTTGTTGTTCCTAGTTTTTCCATAGGAATCATTTATTACACTGATTATGGAGGGCTAGTCATAAACTGTCTGTGGAGGAGTTAACATGTGGAGATATACCTGAAACTGTTGTTACATCAAAATACCAAGAGAATAAAATTTCACTGCAGCAAAATAGAAGAGCTGGATGCTTTCTGATACTTCACTTTTTAAGGTAATCCCGTTGCTAGCATTCTACAATGAAACATTTTTCACTCAGAAATTGTTAAACAAATCTTCCTTTTTTTAGGATTCATGAATATGCTTTTCCAGTTTCATGTTTTATCAGAGAATGCCAATAAAAGAGCCTAAGAAAAATCTGACCCTGCAGAATATTTTGCAGTTGCCCCAGGAAGCAGAAATGTTTGGTAACAGATTTAATCACTATACTATTCTTAACCTACCTAATTAGCCTATAAACAGACAAAATATGGAATAGTACAAATAGCACAACAATACTGCCTTGATGATGATGACTTAAATGAATGTACACTATGGGAATTCACATTTGAAACAAATGAAGCTTTTTGTCGAAATCCTGTGGACTGCAGATGTTCACATGGTACCTATGGAGATTCTCAATCATCCAGGTCAATGGTTATCCCAGATGTGTTTTTCAAAGGCAACTGAACTTTTTCTTGAAAATCTTCAATTCTGACTGAATGATGGGGAATGGAAGGATTTATATTTTTTTGTAGTCAACTGGTGTTAGCACTCTGAAGGTTAGCACGGATGACTACAAAGAATATAAATCCTTCCATTCCCACCATTCAGTCAAAGCTGAAGAAACTTTCTGGGTGAGAAGCAAAATGTTTTTTTTAAAAAAACAAAGGAAGTTCAGTTGCCTTTTGAAAAGCACCTTTGGGACATGTTCACATGGTGAATTTTTGTTACTGGAGAAGATGAATGCAACAATTGTTTGCTAAAAAGCTTATAATTATTATTATAAAGGTGTTGGAATAAACCAAATTAAATATTCAAGATTATAGGGATATATGGAATAAGGAACTGTAATATATAAGACACAATATTAATGGAACATATTTGGGGCAGTTATGTATTATAATCTAGATTTAAAATCATGGTTAACAAAAATAGCAATCACTAAACCACTCCAAGTCTTTTTATGATCACTGCTTGTATAGAACAGAAAATGTGACTTAAATCATAAGATATAGCTATGTTTCATATGCTTCTTTGTTTAGGCAGAAGATATTTCACATTAATTTTATTCTGGAAGGCTCATTGTATTTTGTAGAGTCAGAAATGGGACAACAGAAATGGATAGTATATATATATATATATATATAGTGGTATCTGATTTTGGCATTGTCAGTAAAAACTGAACATTAATTAGTGGTCTTTTTCTGAAGTTGTTCCTATTCATCATATCACGTTAGTAGTATTATACTACTTGTGCATTTGAGTCTAAAAATTGAAGTTAAAATATGGAGAAAACTGTATGTTATTAGAATATTCCATGATTAGAATAATCACATTAGCAGAATGTCCTAATCCACAGACTCATTTCCATCCCAATCAGGGACATTTTGTATTCATTTAAATGATCAGTTCTACCTCATTGGTGTGAAGATGTTACATCAAAGGATATCAGTATTATGAGAAATAATCTACTATAATGTCCAGCTATTTGACTGCTCTGAATAGCAGAACTAGAAACAATATTGTCAAGAAAGATATCATACCTTATTTCGGCATCTTTCAGCAATCCTTCAACAAATTTCCAATTGGTCTGGGCAATTACTGATGGTGACAGATTAGACAATTGGGCTGGCGGATAGTGCTGCCCAAATTCGAGCTTCTTGGATGTATTTCTATAGAAGAAAAGAGCACAAAAGAGATATAAAGATATATTCTTAATTTAACAAGAAAGCAAAATATATCTCATAAAACAAGACTACATTTTATGATGGATTGCAAATAATATTTTTAATTAATGTTCCCACTCAGTTTTAAATAGCCTGACTGTAATTATGGTACATTTCACTGCAAAAGTAATACTTTCTCACTGTTACAGAATTATGTTTCTTATGTTTTGAAATAGCACAGTAAGGTGTTACACACCTGTAACTGAGGTTCTTCCAGTGGCCTTCTGTGCAATGTGTCATTGAGAGCTGAGCTGTTTTTAGAGGAAGGATATTCTACCCCTATATGTATGAAAATGCTAAGAAGGTACCTCATGCCTTTCATTAGCTGATGTAGACCCTTAAGGGAATGATTGCCTGTGAGAGGATAGAGGGTGGGTTGTGTGAATGCGCAGATAATGTGTCAACAACGTACAATTGCAGTAAGCAACATGTTCTTCTATGCAATGATTCTGTGCATCACACAAATGGGTGACTAATAAGTACACTTATAGAGGGCAAGTAAGTAAAAAATAGAAACTAAAAGACAGTTTTCTACTTCCAAAGGCTTCACTAATTCTTACCCTGATTTCCAGCTTATTGTTGAAAAATATGTGATCATGTTGCAGTTTAGTAAATATTTGGTAAGAGAAATGTCTAAGCCACAAAGCTGTAAAATAGTAAAGACCTAGCTCTTTTTGATGAGGGCAGGACCTTGTCAGCTAGCATTCTAGATGGGTAGTAGCTGCCACCCAAAGAACAAGCTATTGAAATGAAATCTCTGCTCTTGCTTGAGGGAAAATCACAAAGGGCAAGTCAAAAAATGCTGCAGAAACCAAGAGGCACTATTACAGGAGATATCTGTATATGGGGTCAAAGAGGCTGCGCAGCTGGCCAGGGCTCCAAAGTAGATGGAGTCAGGCAAGATATGGTAGGAGTAGAGATCACTGAATGAGCCATTAGAAGGAAGGAGAGTCCTGCAGTCTGGTGCTGGTCCCTATTTGTAGCCCAGCTGCCTCATTCCTAGAGCCTTAAGGATAGATTGCTGTTGATTTTGGCCTCAATTTAACTCAAAATCAGTTGTTAGTGAATTCTAGGTTTACCTGTAATTTATCTACATTTATCCACAAAGTAGTAGTGGATAGACTGAGCTAGCATATATTACTAAAAGATTGTTAGGTGAAGGTTGAAATTTAACACTCTCAGAGATCTGTCATGCTAGGTTTTGGGTAGCATAACAGTGGTGAAGCAACTTAGTGTTGGGCAATGAATGATAGATTTACAGTTATCAGAATTGCTACTTTTCTGATGATATGTGTAAGCTGGTATAAGTTGAAAGATTCTACTTGTGTATTGTTCTTCATGCTGATGGGCTTCCTGATTTTTGATGTAATTCTCCTACTATTGCGCTTGAAGATATAAATCTCTATGCTCTGAGATGAGGTTCTAGGAAGGCCTGGAATCCATGGCTTCCATGGTAACCTCATGCTCGCCCCACCATTGCTGGTCTGACACCAATAGTTAGTTCAACTGGATTTTGGTTTAACCTCAGAATAATTTGATAGTGATCTGAATATGAGGATGTTGCTGGTGAGTCCTTTGCTATGGTCAGATCATTTCCTGGTGTGAATGCCACTAGGATATTCATAAAGTTGTAGGGCTGATATAAGATTTAGTTAAGATGCTGTATACCAGCCAACAAGCCAGCATCTTAACCTTTGTACCTTTAAGGTGCTTATTAATACAGGTTGTCCCTAACTTTAAACCCACAATTGAGCCCAACATTTTCATTGTTACGTAAAACAATTGTTAAGTGAGCTTTGTCCCCTTTTATGAACTTTCTTGCCACAGTTGTTAAGTGAATCACTATAGAGGTTAAGTTAATAACATGGTTGTTAAGTAAATCTGGCTTCCTCATTGATTTTGTTGTCAGAAGGTTGCAAAAGGTGTTCACAGAATGTCATAGGGCCACTGTGATGCATGTGCACATGTTACAAATATGGCAAAAGGTCTTAGGTCTCACCTCTTTCGGCTGCATGAATTGCATTCAAAGGGTGACTGGACTGATGCTGTTTAATGTGGTATTGGATTATTTCAGCTTGTGGACTCTGGTGAGTAGTGAGCACAGTACTTTTCTAGCATGACATTGCCCCTTGCGAAATGCTTCTCTTTTGTGACTTGGGGAAGAGATCTGAGTAGTTTGATTGGGTAAGTGGTCAGCATTTCATAAAAGAGAATTATGCTTCATGAATTGAAGATGGCAGTGGTGCAGCACCTTCATAAGGGGTTGTTGAGAAGGTGGTGGGGCTTCAGTTACACAGAGCCATAGAGGGAGGATATTTTTTTGTTTCTTGTTTTTTATATATGACTTATCTGTTTGTAGCATGCTGCCCCAAGTCAGCTTTCAGCTATATAAATTTGATTAATAAATAAATTTAACCCCTCTTCAGTCAAGTTCAGAGATGGAAATAACTTTGATAATTCTGGAAGATAAAATTCATCAAAACTTGGAGAGAGGTACTGTGATCCTCTAATCCTTTTGGACCTCATGATGATCTTCAGCATCTTCATTTCCTTCTGTAATGCTTGTGAGTGCTGGGAATTCGGAACATGCTTTATGATGTTTCATAGTGCTGATAAAAAATATTTGTGGGGGCTCTCCTGCAAGATGTCAAAAGGCTTAATCATCTCTACTATTTAAAATGTATATAAATTTAATATGTATATGTATATCAGTTTTGGATTAGATACTGTCACTATGCAGATGTTATTCAGTAGTGTATCTCCACTTGACACTAATTGGAGGTGTCACAGAAGTCCTGAGACTGTAAGTGCTGAAATGGATTGGAAAAGGCTGAGGTGGTACCCTACGAAATATGAGTTGCTCGGTCCAGAAATTATCTGTCTTGTGAGCTTCTAATTTTAACCTTGGTGAGGGGGCATTCCCCTTGATGGAGCAGTTGTTCCTGACTCACTGGAAGTTCTGACTCACTACAGGATGTGCAATTTGAACCATGAGTAGGGAAGCTTTTCTCCAACATTACCGTCACCTGCTGAACCAATTGAGGCCCTACCTATAGTGAGAGGCTCTGGCAACCAGTGATTCATAATTGTATCCACTATTTGAAGGGACCCACAACAATGCACTTCAGGCTCCATCCATGTAAGGCTTTAAAGGTGGCAAGAAGGTGACAATTGTACCTGGAAGGTAACTAGCAATCAATGTAACTCAGTAGCATTAATGTTACAAGGATGAATTAGCATATCTACCTATAACTACCCCGAGCTACTGCATGTTGTAAAAACTGAAGGTTTCTATAGTATCTTCCATAGTAGTATGATAATGTAATCCACAATGTCTTCTAGCAAAATGCATTGTCAAAGGAAACTGTCTTAAATCAGGAGATAGGGCATATACACAAGCAGAGGTGTAGGATATCCTATCACCCAAAGAGCTCAGCCAGAATGTCCTAAATAATACACTGCACAGTACTCATTTGTGAGATAGACAGATAACATGACCAAAATTATGCTAAATTTATGCTATATACATAATGTATTTGGATTAAAGAAAGAATTTTTTTTCAAACCAGTTTCTATAAATATTGGAATTCTATGAAACAGTGTTTGTGTGTATGTAATTTTGTCTAGTACACATATATATTCAGTATTTTGCTATATGGATACAGACATAAACAAACCAGAATAAATAGTGACACAGATTTAATAGAGTACCTAAAACCAATTTTGCAGGTTTATGTTTAAATATAATAGCAGCTGACATTTTCAAAAGAAAATCTAGCTGCTGATGAGATAAAAAGATAGCAAAATAACACACTACTATATAAATCAAAAATCAAATAACGGATATTAAGTAGAAGCATGATGATCAGAATAAAATTTTAAATATTCATATGCAAGAACAGGATAGAGGTGATTTACGATACTTCATGTCTTTGTAGTAAAAAGAATGATGCAATATAATGTACAATTAACAGAAGTTTTAACAAGATAAAGGAATATAATTGTTACATGAATGTATAGCACAGTTAAAAAATTGAAAATCAGAAATGTAAATCACAGTTTTATGAATAATTCTACTCCAGAAATTATTATTTTCCTTTAAAACTATTATCATTTATATCACATTGATTTTTTTTCTTTTTCTTTTGCTCAGTACCTTTAGAGTACAGTGAAACCTTGATTTAATAGACCAGGTTAGCGGATTGGATATCCATTATTTCTCAGTTGTCTGCTAAATTATAACATGTGATCACAACAATTTATATCATCTGCAAGTGTAATGATGTCATGATACCAATTAACCATTACAATCTAAGACTAATAAAAGTTATGTAGTTGTATCATTTGTATGATGGTGTCATTTTACAAATGATTTAAATTGACATGATTGAGCAATTGTTAAAAATGTTTGTGAAATTTGATGTATTGCCTACAAAGTTTATTGTATCATGGTTTGGTAAATTGAGTTTCAATGTATTTTCATGATAGATAATAATTGTTTAATGGAAAGTAGCCACATGACTGATTTTTGACAACTAATATAGGCAATTTTTAGCCCAAACATTTAGGTAAAAGAATATCCCATCTCATAATTCAGTTAGGTATCGTGGCGGGTTTGACTCCTAGTAACAGTATGGACAAAATACCTCCTTCTTGATTTATTTCTGATAATAATCTATAGTTCTCCAAAGAATTCCAATTATTTCTTTGATATATTCATTCACCTTATTCATTCTGTTATTCTTTTCTACTTAACCTTACCAAGCACAATATTTTTTCTAGTCCATCATCCTGCTGGTAAAAAAATGTCCAAAATATGTAAGTATATGGTTTAATGATCATTGCTTCAGAGAGCATTCAGAATGAACATAGCCTCCAGTTTGTTAGTAACCACCTGTAGATTACTGATTGTATTAATCTACATTGCATAAGTAGAAATAAGGATCATACACTTATTTCTCTAGTTCCCTTTCCTTCTGAACCACTCTGTTCTTCAGTCTGTTTTTCCTGTAACTTCTGTATATAGTATAAACCACATTCTGATATGATTATACAATCAAGGGCTGGCTGAACATAGCAAAGCAAAGGGAAACCTCTTTACATTCTCTTGCTCTCTTCATATCTATCTTATATGATTTATCCACCCTGCCCCTCCCCTCCCAGGAGTCCCCATGCGGCCCGTTTGAGATGCCAGGTAAGTACAGGGCCCAACGGAGGCTCAGTGAGAGGAAAAAACAGGCCTCCGGAGCCAGTGGAGACAATTTTTGCCCTCCCAGAGGCTCAAGAAAAGCCTCTGGAGCCCGGAGAGGGTGAAAACACCCCTCTACCATTGTGCAGGAGGCAGACTAGGCTATGCACCCATGGCCACGTCCATCCAGGAACCGGGCAGAGAACCCGTTGCTAAAAAATTTAAAGCCCACCCTGAAGGAATCAAAGCCATATATCAATCATTCTCCTGACTAAATAACATAATTTTAAAGCTTTGGAATGTATTTTTCCTTTTTTTTTGGGGGGGGGGGGTAGAACAAAATCAGGAAAAATTGCATTACTATTTATAGAAAATGTTTATTCTATAGCTGGATAATGTAACAGAACAGTTTTTACCTCTCTCTGATCGTTGTCAAGACGCAGGTGTTCTGTGTCTGTTTCTGTCTGTCCTTTCCTCCTCCACTGTGCAGGTGCATTGCGTTTGGTCCATCTAGAAAATCAAAAGTGGTATTCTTTTAGGTACATTAGATACAAATATATTCATCCCTATCTGGAAGTGCTAATAGTAATACAAGTTTAATTGTCAACATGTCGTCAGCACCAAGTATGCTAATAAGAGTGAAAACTATGATGTGGAACTACGGAGTCAAACACAGGAGAAAATAATTAAGGTATCTTTTTTTTTGTTCATCCATATAAATTGAACTATGTTTGACTGTGAGATGCTTGCTGTTGTTTAACTTTTAAAGGGAATGAGACTTGCTTGTATGCTTTGTTTGCTTTTCCCCAGTGAAAACCTAAACTTTTAAAATCTACTTTAATTACAATTCCTAAATGTTTACATTTTAATTAATAAACATTTCATTTTCTAGACAATGTCTGCATTTGCATAACACACTTAAACTGGGTCAAATGAGTTGTGATGGTATGTTGTGACAGCAGGGCAACAGAATAGGAGAGTTGATTTTATTCCAAACTGACTTAGGGTGAAACTTTCCCTCATCAGCTGTATCAAAGCCGGTTGACAGAGAACAAACCTCTTTTACGCAGCTGTGAAACAGCAACTAAATTCTATACAGACTCCAGAAGAACAGGTACTCTCTCTTTCTCTCTGTTCTTTATTTTTTGCACCTTGTGAAATATTAAAGGAGGACGTCTGAGAGAGAAAAACATAGAAGGAAATCAGCATTCCCCAGGCACTTTTGCAGTGACCACAGGTTTCATAATTGGCTGCTCCTCCTTTTCACCTGGATACAGATGATCATATGCTATGATTGTCGGGTCGTAAGAATCAAAAAAGAACATGGAACTCGGGAGTTTCCTTTATTGTGGAGCTAGTTCTGGGAAGTTTTCTTTTATTGTTTCTCACTTATAGACTTGCCAAACTAAAGCTACTATTTGCAACACTATAGATGTATTCTGGGAATCGTTAGTCTTTCTCCTAACCAAATTTTTCATGCTTTACTGCCTCTTTGCCCTCTGGAATGTAGACCATCCCTCCTGGGAATCCAGACTACATCCCACCCAATGGTGGGATTCAATTTTTTTTACTACCGGGTTCTGTGGGCGTTGGCTTGGTGGGCGTGGCAGGGGAAGGATATTGTAACATCCCATTCTCTCCCCACCACACCAACTTGCTTTCCAGCTCTATTCTCCTGTGCAGGGCAACAAAAGAAGACCCAGACTCCTTTCTAGACTCCTTTCAGTCTGGTTTCAGGCCTGGATACTGCACCGAAATCACCCTTGGTCGCGTTGACCGATGATCTCTGGCGGGCCAGGATAGAGGACATTCCTCTATCCTGGTGCTCCTTGACCTCTCAGCGGCCTTCGATACCATCGACCATGGTATCCTTCTGCGACGGCTGGAAGAGGTGGGAGTGGGAGGCACTGTTTTACGGTGGTTCTCCTCTTACCTCTCTGGCAGGTCTCAGCCCATGTTGGTTGGAGGACAAAGGTCGACCCCTAGGCCCCTTAAATATGGGGTGACGCAGGGCTCGGTCTTGTCCCCCCTCCTATTCAATATCTACATGAAGCCACTGGGTGAGATCATTCGCGGCACGGGATTTAAATACCATCACTATGCGGATGATACTCAATTGTATCTCTCCGCCCCATGCAACTCAGTGTAGTGGTGGAAGTGATGTGCCAGTGCCTGGAAGCTGTCAGGGTCTGGATGGGAGGAACAAACTTGCACTCAATCCTGACAAGACCGAGTGGCTGTGGATGTTGCCCCACAAGGACAGTCCAGATATTCCATCCCTAAGCCTGGGGGGTGAAACTCTACACCCCTCAGAGAGGGTCCGCAACTGGGTGTCCTCCTGGACCTGCAGCTGACATTGGAACATCACTTGTCAGCTGTGACCAGGGGGGCCTTTGCCCAGGTCTGCCTGGTGCACCCGTTGCGGCCCTACCTGGACCGGGAAGCACTTCAAACGGTCACTCACGCCCTCATCACCTCAAGACCTGACTACTGTAACGCGCTCTACATGGGGCTGCCCCTGAAAAGTGTTCGGAGACTACAATTGGTCCAGAATGCAGCCGTTGCGAGCGATATTGGGTGTACCAAGATCACCCATGTTACACCTATCCTCCGCGAGCTGCACTGGCTTCCTATCGGTCTCCAAACGCGTTTCAAGGTGCTGGTTATTACCTTTAAAGCCCTACATGGCCTAGGACCCGGATATCTGCGAGACCGTCTTCTGCTGCATACCTCCCAACGGCCGATAAGATCACACAGGGTGGGCCTTCTCCAGGTGCTGTCGACCAGACAATGCCGTCTGGTGGCTCCCCGGGGGAGGGCTTTCTCTGTGGCCGCTCCGACCCTATGGAATGATCTACCCCCAGAGATCCAGACCCTTCCCACTCTCACGGCCTTCCGAAAGGCTACCAAAACCTGGCTATTCTGGCAGGCCTGGGGCTGTTGACCTCATGAATGAGGTCCAGCCCCACCTAGTTTGAGTGCATGAAGTGATCTTTTAATCTGTTTTAATCTGTTTTTTTTCTCTATTTTTAATTCTTTATTTTTTTAAAAATTGTATTTCTGTAAGCCGCCCGGAGTCCTTCGGGATTGGGCGGCCTATAAATTTATTAAATACTTAATACTTAAATACAGTCGATTAGCTGGGACTTGGGAGGCAGCAAATAGATTGGGGGCGGAGCCAGCCAGAGGTGATATTTGCTGGTTCTCCGAACTACTCAAAATTTCTGCTACCAGTTCTCCAGAACCTGTCAGAATTGGCTGAATACCACCTCTGATCCCACCACATCAACACACTGAATTACTGCAAGTCAATCAGCAGAAGCCAATTCAGTCACCTATGTCATATTAATACAGCAATACAAAATACTCACTTATTGCTTGCTGGTCCCGTTGAAAGTACATCGGATTGTAGCTTGGGGAAAAAGCCAGGTTCATATTTTCCTGTCCAATCTTCATATCTAATAAATGAGGAAGGACTGCAGTATGGTCTATTTTTGCCAGTCTTAACTCGATAGCTTTTTCTGGGAGGGAGGGGGAAATAAACATTGAATCATATTATTATTTAGCATAGCTGATGTTAAATTGTGAAATAAAAGAATGAAAATCTAAATCCTAAAATATGAATTAGGACATTACTGCTAGAAATACATATTCTGCACAAATACATAAAAGGAGTGTCTCAATACAATTATATTGCATGCAGTAGTTCGTTAAAACACATTGACCCTACATCATTTTTCTCAACTGTTTGATAATGTAATTTGCTTGCATCCTGACTTTATGTCATTACACTATGTATTGTTAGTAGAATACGAGCAACAGAAAGTGGATTACACAGATTACAAATTACAGTTTCTGACATAGTATATCATAATGTGAGCATACTGGTAATAATTGCATGGCTTATTTTATTGAAAATTATGATTTGGAATGCATGTCCCAAAAGTGCTTTGATTAAAAGGCAACTGGATTTTCTTGTTTTTTTTTTCTTTGATAACGTTTTGCTTCTCATCAAAGAAGCTTCTTCAGTTCTAACTGAACTTAGAACTGAAGAAGCTTCTTCAATGAGAAGGGAAACTTTTTCATAAAGTTTTCACAAAGTCATAAAGTTTGAAGTTTCATTTTATTTATATGCCGCCCTATTCCCTAAAAGGGACTCCACCAGTATGAACTGGTGTCCTCTAGGATGTTGTGGATGCATAAGAGAGTAGAAATCCATAAGCTTGTGAAACCTATATGTTACATCCTCCAAAATAGTGATAATGGTAGATCCAGAATAAGCTTTTGGAGGAAACTATGCAACATTCTGAATGAATATTATCCAGGAGAAAAAAATACTTTATTTAGTGATTAGGCAAGAGAGTACAAAAAAATTGACTGTGCTGAGACTTAAGAACAAATGAGAATAGTGATTTTTGTGAATAGTTGCTTAGACAAAGTCTACTTGTTTCAAATAGATGGTTTAATAATTAGCCCATTGATGTCTCTATATGGAAAAGAAATAAATTTAAAAGCATGACTGAGTTCATTATTTATGATGAAATATGAGTTTACTGAACGATATAAGGGCTGTGATGGCTTCTGGATATGGGACAACTATATGATGGCAATGGATAATTAAAATGTATCTTAGAAAGGAAATAATGAAATAAACTAGTGAATGTATAGTGACTGCAGGAAGAGAAAGTACAAGTACTGTATGCAAATAATAAATAATGAGAGGCTGTGATAACAATTTTGATAAAATTAATAATTGTTCTATAAGTGGATAAGGACAGCTATTCAAAGAACCTCCAGCAGAATGACTAGAAAGATATAATAAATGATATAGATGTAAATTAGTTGTAGGTACATTTCTTTTCTTACCTTTTTTTTTTTAATTTTCTAAACTCATGTCTTGCTTACCCAATTTATCATTTAAAAATGTTGCTGCAGTTGTATTTTAAATACACATAAGTGAATAGTAGCTAAGTTTTATTACTACATTATTAGTGTCCTGTACCTCTTACATTTATTTAAATAGAATTCAAATTTGCAACTCTTACCAGCTTCATCAATGGTACTGCATTTTTGATACATGGATGTGCGCAAAGTTGGTGTTCGAACATTTAACAATCTTATTTTATCAACTCTAAAATCAAACACTCTCAAGATAGGATCTTTATCTTCTCCATCATGACACATAATCTTGTTGTCAATAAAGAAGCAAACATCTGCGTTTCCAAAATCTTGAGAGGAAAGGCAAATAAGGTTCAGGCTGATCAGACAAGAAGGATGCCTAATAAAATGAAAGAAGCGGTATTTATGTTTCTTTAAATTGTAATTGCTTTTTTTAAAAACGACATGAATGCTTTCATTCATCTGAAGTTATTTTCTATTTTATCATATTCTAAATACAATGCACTCTGAAAAACATTAAAGATTCTATGTTTTTCCAACTGCTAAAATTGTATAATTCTAAGAAAAAAATGGAATGCATACAAAGGAAGTGACAACAATCATAAACATTTGAAAACAACTTACACTAGGATTCAATTACTGTACTTGATCAATTTTTAATTAATGGAAATTATAACATCTGCACTTTTCTATTTTGCTGGAAGAATTCCTGTACCAAACTGTACATACAAGAAAACTGCTTCAAATGAAATCAGATCTTTAGTCATTTAGTTAGTAAACAGTCAAAGATTTCAAACATGAATCTTATATACATCCTTGATCAGAAGATATTTAAGCAGTAAGTAAAAGCATATTTTCCTTTAAAATGTTGTGACATTTCAGGAATTGTATCAACAATATACAAAGAAGAAGGGAATTACTATTGGATGAAAAATACTTTAAGCCATCATGTTCTCATATAAGCCTTCTGGATGTGGCCATGACAACTAATACAGAAAATATATTATAGCAGATATAGCCATTAAATGTTTCCTCAAATCTTAATAATATATCTACTAACATGAGTAGTATCTGAAACAAAACATTGAGCTATAATTTGTAGAAATATATTGTGATTCATCTGAACAATACCATTTCTTATTGTTCATAAGGCATAGCCACCCACAATTTATCAAATGGTTCTAATGAAACTTAAATGTATCAATGGTTGTTCTCAAGAATTTTTAAATAATCTTTCTGTGCCCCATTTCAGATCTCCTATTTCCACTTTTACAAGCTATAGTATAGACATTTGCCGTGAGCCTGTATAAATCTTCTTCCTCATTTTAAGAATATATATTTTCATACTCACTTTATCAAAGTTCTGCATCTGTTCTCTATTAGTAAACCACGACTCTTTGTCCTGACTGGGCTGAATAACAAATACTTCATAATCTGCAAACATCTGAGTGAAACGATTTGCAAAAACTTCCCGTATTTGAATGTTGAGCTGGTAAATCTTTAATTCTTCTTCATCACACTGCATTTTCAGATCCTTCTTGCTACTCATCTCTTCTCGAAGTTCAACCTTTAAGGAAAGAAATGCTCATATAGTGGTTCAACTTTACTATCTTGAGGAATCAAAATGTATAAATGCTACTTAAACTGAAATGACAAGAGCTTTACCAAATAGTATTCCATTGTCTTATACACTGCTAGGCAAAATATAAAGTAACTGCATCTATATACAATAGATTAGCACTTATATACATGATTAAAAATAGAGTCCAAGGGAAATTGTCTTTACAATATTTAGATCTTCATACTCATATTCCTGCTAGGAGAGGGAAGAAAAATGAGTCTATGTTTGAGTATGTGAGAATATGTGACAGAGGTAAGTGATATCAGGGACTACATATTATATGCAAGCAATTTTAATCAGTAGCATCAATTCAAATTTTTGTCCCGGCCTGGCCCCTTTCTTTAAATTATCCTGATAACTGATCCAAGAATGTAAATGGTGGCATATGCATGATAACATGACATGTGCATGTGTTTGCCCCTCTACCTTTTATCCATGGATATCCCCACAAATATAAAAGTAAGATGTACTGTGTGGAGGAAAATCTCCAGATAAATTCAGCAGGATTTGAAAACATTAGACTAACAAGATGGACAAACTGGTATATACTGTCTCTATTTTTTATTTCTTTTCCTTTGGAGGGAGGGTGGCCATCTTAAATTTTGAATTATATTTTTCTATTAAAATGTTTTTATCCTACCGTTTCCCTGAAAATAAGACAGGGTCTTATTTTCTTTTGACACATGAAAATATGGCCTTGCCCTTATTATTGGGAGGTGTCTTGTAATTTTGGGGATGCAGGAGGTGGCAAGTATGGGACTGCATGTCCTGTCGCACCCATCACCTCCCTCCCTGTTCTTTGCGCTGGCCAAGCAGCTGGCCGGCACTGCTCTGATGTGTCCCATCACCGCCCTGCATCGGGTTGGGCTTTCTTGTGAGGGGGACAATCTGGGGAGCAAGAGATTTAGGAAGCCTGGCTGGCGTGGGGCAGGTTCTCCAGTGAAGCGTCTGATTCATCCCCAGGGGTGAGTGTTTTGCCTTCTCTTTGCCCTGGCTTGGAAGCTGCAGAGGAAGCCTGCCATACCCAGTGAGGGGGGGAGAAGAGACAGCAAGAGAAGCCACGTCTCACTCCATACCTCTCATTTCTCCTCCACCCCACCTGCCACTCCTCTCACTAAAGTGATGGTGAAGGAAAGCAGCCTGGATTCTGTTAGCATTGGGGTGGGGTGGGAGGAATTGGGCTGCAAAACATGTGTTCTACCAAGACTTGCAGCTCCATTGCGTTTCTTGCTGTTTTGTTTAGGGAAGCACCCTGTAAAAAAAAATCTTGCAAGTTCAACTCCCCTGCACAAAACAGTGAGGAACATGATGTAGCTGAAAGTCTTGGGTAGGACGCGTGTCCTCGCCCCAATGCTTACAGAATCCAGGCTGCTTCCCTTCCCCATCGTCTCTTTAGCGAGACGGGTGGCAGGTGAGGTGGGGGAGAAGTGAGAGGCATGGAGCGAGACATGGCTCCTCTTGCTGTCACTTCTTCTCCCCCCCCCTCCCCTGTCGCCAGGCATAACAGGCTTCCTATGCAGCTTCCAAGCCAGGGCAGAGAGATGACGAAGGGCAAAACGTTCTCCCCTGGGGATGAATCAGATGCTTCACTAGAGAAACAGCTCCACACCATCCCAGGCTTCCTAAATCTCTTGCTCTCCAGATCATCCGCCCTGCAAAGAAAGCCCAACCGATGCAAACGCCGCTCCAGCCACCTCTTCATCCTGGTGAAGTTACGTTTTTTAAAGGATGATCTGCAGTTGGGGGGGGGATTTGCTGCATATTAGCAGTGGCGTCTCCTCACAGGGCTTCTCCCGATGTCCAGGTGCGAAGCAACATCCTGTAAAGGAAAGCATGGAAATCCATACAACTGGGGATGTCGGAAGAAGCCTTGTGAGAAGACGCTGCTGCTGATGTGCATGAAATCTCCCCCCCTCCACCTTCAGATGGTCTTGTGGGCTGACTGGAGAGGTCTTCAATGAACTTCGCTCTGTCTGTGTCTCTGCAGGCGGCAGCATCTCCTCACAGGGCTCATTCTTCCTTCTCTCTGGTCTGATTCTCAAATATTTCAAGCAAAACACTGCCAAGAGAGGGAAGTATCTCTTCTCCCTCCCTTGCAAACTTTGCGTGTAGGCATAACGTTTCACAAAAATTCCTTAATGCGCAGCTGCTGGATCCCTCGCTTTGTATTTTTTATACACATACCGACTTACCCACCCTTCCTGGGAATGCCGTTTCCCACTCCCAAGGAAAGAAGAGCACTGGGGCCGCACTGGACTTTCCGCCCTGCCCTGACTCCTGTCAGCCTCAACTTTGCTCCTGAACCCTGCGGGCCACTTCTCTGCTGAGCTCAGCCGAAGGGGGGGCTGAGGGCAAGGGTGAGATGAAGCTGATTGCTTCCTCTTTGCCTCCTCTCCCAAAGCAGTCTCAGGGGCAGCCACTTTTGCAGCAGGAGACTCGAGCCGGCCTTTCGAAGGGTACTGTAGCAGCAGCTATCCACAATTTTTTTACCCATATTTTGTCCCAATCCATGTGGCTCACTGGCCCATGTGGGTCGGGATGAAATAATGATCAAAAAAATTGTGGATAGCTGCTGCTACAGTACCCTTCGGAAGGCCACTGCAAGGCACGTGGAGTGCATCACTTGGCCTCCTGCTGCTTTTGTGGCCACAATTAATGGCAAAAGCAGCCGCACTTTGCAGAGGCCACGGCCTGAGGAGCACCCGCTGCTGATCCGATTAAGGAGCCAAGAAACGCTGAGGTGACTGGGGATGGAAAGGGCTTCCTCCTGTACTTGCCATGGCACCCTTTCATTAGGGCTTATTTTGGGGGGAGGGTGTATATTTACACCCACCTCGAAAACCAGGCCTGTCCTTATTAGCAGGACATGTCGTATTTTCGGGGAAACACGGTACATACTTCTTTTTTAAGATTCTGTGATACTTCCCCCCCCCCTCACAATTAGATTTTACTTATTTGTCTTTTAAAAAGATGAAAACAGTCATATTTGATATATTTAGTAGCCAGTTTCCATTCATTATTCCACATAAACCTTCTAATAGAAGAGAATGCATAGGCTATTTACAGTATACATTATCAAATATATCACATGTTATTTAGTACCAAAATGTGCTGTTATGAGTGTTAAACAGGTTGTCCTTACTCCTTAATGGTATAAGAAGAAATAAAAGGGAAAAATTGACATATCAGAAAAGCACTCTTTTTGTGTCAACATCTAAGAAATAGTTAACTGGTACCTAGCCACTGAGAAATGGAAGAAAAAATTAGGAGGAAAACATCCTGAAATCGGTGAGAAAATGCTTACCAATTAATGAAACAATCTCATTATTATCTTTATAGGTAGCAAACTTTTAAGTTTAGTAGACAGTATATAGGTAGACTGGGAATAAAGCTAATTAGCCAGCAATGTCCAGGGGGGGGGGCCATGGGGGAGCAAGGCAGCAATTGCAGCTGGGTGATCAAAGCTTTGCCTCTTGTGCACATGTGCGATGTCAACACATAAACAACATGAGCAGGACTTTGTCTCCATTGTCACCATAATCAACTTGCTTTTCTGACTCCTGTCCAGGGACTGACTGATTTAAAACATTCATGTGACCACCAAGGATGGCGCTGTTAGTTCAAGATAACATTTCCGAACAATCCTACATTAATCATGCATGTACTGTTGCAGAACCCCTGTAACTATTATGCAATTTACCTTTTCTAGACTAACTCCTGTTCTTTTAACAAGCGCTTGCAGTCTTGCTAGGGTTTCATTTTCTTTCAGTAGTTCGTAAGAATTCATAGTTGGTCCTCCTATGTTGCCATTTCTCTTATCAGATACTATGTCACAGGTCCTGAGACTTTTCATCATCTTGGAGGCACTTTCATTACAATGTAGGTTTCCCTCAGGTGGAATCCCAAAAGCCATAAGTACTTCAGAGACTTCCTGAATGAATTCAAGCTTATTTGGAAATTGAGGCAAGTCTTCTGGCAACTCAACATAATGGTTGTCTATATCCACAAAACATAAATTTGCCTAAAAATTAAAGTAGGAAGAGAGGTAAGAGTAATCATAAGCAGAGGTTAAACATTTAGCAGCATCTGTTTGAAATATGCATACTATATCTTATTTAGTGAAAGACATGGAAATTTAAGAACAAAAATAATGTAAAACAATGCAACCTTTTTTTTCTTATGCCCCCCATCTAATATATCTCTGTAACTAGCCTCATAGTTGCTGATATGATTATTATAATTATATCTAAAAATATAGCCCACATTGAGGACCACTGATCTAAAGGATCACAAGTATTCCATACTCAATATAAAATAGATATTTCCCTTGTTGCAAAAACATTTAAGTATTCCCACTTCACTCTCTCCACAGTGATTTCCAATGGCAGCAATATACTATCTGGCTGTTTTTTCCCTCCATCATCAGAGCAACAGAAAGCAGAAGAAATTTTAATTCCTCCTGATATATGATAAACCATAGGCTAATCATAGGAGCGGTTGTCCTATTAAGCAAATAATGAGGCTTTGAAGAGGTTGAGGAAAGAATAGATGAGTGATGATTCTGGTTACAAGGCATTTCCTCCCTTAGTAAACTATCACTCTTCTTCTAAGGACTCATGCGCACAGCAAAAATACATTTGAAATGTATTCAGCATGAAATTAAGCTTGATAAAAATTTCTCACCTCTTGAGGGAGCTCGAGTTTAGACCGGTCATCAAGCCCATTAGAGTGCAATCCCATTAAATATGGGACAGGAGCATCTAGAAAATGTAGGAGAGAGGCCGGAAGGATGGGAACATATACATGCTGCCATTGGAATGGAAACATCAGTGCTGTGATTGTCTCTGCCACAGTCATCAGTCTCTGGTAATCTAAAAAGCAGATCAATTGAAAACAATCCTTTGAAAATTATCCTCAAAATTTGATTGGCACAAACAGAGCATTTATTCACTGACTTCTAGGAAACAAATAGATTGAATGAAAATGCAAAAAAGATAGATTGAATTATTTGTATCTTAAATTAAATATTAAAGTTGTTAAAGAATAGGGACTCAATATGAAATAAAATGTGTATTTTATATCTATGTACTATGTATGTATGTATGTATGTATGTATGTATGTATGCATAATATACATATTATTGTACAATCCAAATTATAAATAAGAAAATAAGTATTTTTTTTAAGGATGCCATTTTTATATTAACTTGATTTGAATGGAGACAGATAATTTTTTATTTCTCTTAACATCTATTGCAGTGGTGGGTTCTGGCCGGTACGCCCCGGTACGGATGTACCAGTGGCAGCTGGGAGCAGCCACCATGGTACTGGAACAGTGCTATGGAGGGCCCACCTGCCCGCCCTTGTTCCTTACAGAGCATACGGCACCTGTGAGATCTCCACTGAGCAGCTGGAGCGTTGCAGGGCACTGGGTGTGCAGGGGTGCACAGCGCGCGTGCCTGTGGTGGATGCCCGGCCCCGTCACAGCGTACCAGTTGCGACGGGATCCAGAACCCACCACTGATCTATTGTATTGTAAGTATACCAGCAGGGTGAAGGAATAGAGGTTCTGTAAAATCCACGGAATCTGCTATGTGGTATTGTAATTTCAATGGATTAAGTCATACCCCCTGGGGTTTTTTAATACTACATGAAATAATTGTTTCAATTACAATATTCATAAAGCCTATTCATAATATCATTGTACTAATCTTAAGAACATCCTTTATTTTAATCCGCATAATCAGCATATGTTCACATAGCTTAACTACTGTAGGCCAGTGGTTCCCAAACTTGGCAACTTTAAGACTTGTGGACTTCAACTCCCAGAATTCTCTAGCCAGCTCTGCCAAGTTTGGGAACCACTGCTGTAGGCTAAGCCACAGATTTATTTTATCTCACCACTCAGAAATGTGATCAATCACAATTAATGTATCACAGGTCCCAATGACATTATTTGAGTTCAATATACATAGAAGTATGATCTTGACGGAGGAAACAACTATACTTTCTGTTGCTACCCAGCATAATATGTTTGAAATCTATAGTATTATCAGTCAACTGGTGAAACTATTTCATTGGCTTGGATCCTATATAACCTGGGGGAAAGAATCTGATTGTTGGAAATCATGGTTGGAGCAGCTAAAACTCTGATAAGCACTATAAAGAGGAGAACACTGTTGAGACAAGAAATTTGAGAAATTTTAAGATAAAACAATTCCTTCACCTAGCTCAACAGTTATTTCTCAGAACTGCCAGAAAGCTGCATACTGTGCTCTAAACTGGGAGAGGAAGTAAGTGATTAAAAACAATCCTAATACATATACACATAGATGTGAAACTATTAATACAATTAATATTTAGATTTAGGTCAAATGCATATTTGAAAGCTTACATTAATTAATGCAAAAAACACAGAAGGAATTGGCACTCACAATTATAGTATTGCAGCTATGGAATATATGTGACCGCTGAGGCACCTCTTTCCTCCCAAACTACTGCTGTGCAGTACTTGAATACATGCACCTTGCTGATACATCGTCACTACACTATGTTTGTCATTATGCATTCCCTGGATAACAATTTAGAACAAATATAGCCATAGCAGATTCACCAATAAACCCTGGTCCTGATGCAACTCCTGCCCCAGAAATATTATTCTCAAATCTTAATATATATTTAGCATATGTAGAAGAAGAAATCTGGAAAAAAAACAACCACATTTTGCTTTGAAAACCCTCCAAAAATCATACTAAGCTCAATTTGAATATTTTAATAATGAGATAATTGGAAAACTCAGTGACTTCTATCAATATTTTTTTCACTAAAGGTTGTTAATTCAGTATCTAATGAACTTGGTGGGATTTAATTTTTAGTAAGCATTGTACACTTCTATTCAGGTATTATCTAATACCTGAATACCTGAGAAATTTTATCAAGGTAGTTTTTAAAAACAACCATTAAAAATCATCTGCCTTTATTCAGAAGACATTGAAAACTGAACAGTTAAAATATTTAAATATACAGAATTTTGCAAAATATTCCTGAGTTTAGCAGGAACTTTCATTCAACACTGAAGCACTGTATGTCTTTAGTAATTGTAAGCTCAGTAATCAGCCCTGACTATACTTTATTTAACTACCTTTAGCTCCTAAAGCTTAACTTTAATATAATTTTTATGCTACACAATCCAAATAAAGCTAACAAACTCCAATCTTAATAAGTAATGAGTATAAATAATAAAACATCACATTTAAAATATTCTCCTATAAGTTTCATGTTCCATTTTAATACAAGTCATTAAAAAGGTTATAATAGTACCATTATTATTAACTTTGAAGCCTGGTTCAGAAATTTATTTACCATATATTTCTTTTGTCTAGTCTTGTAATGGTAGTGTGTAAGCTCTATGACAAAATGTATGTACCGTATTTTTCGGAGTATAAGATGCACTGGAGTATAAGATGCACCAAGATTTTGAAGAGTTTTTGCACTCTGCAAACCTCCCAAAAACAACCTGTTTTTCGTGAAAACGGGCTGTTTTTTTTTTAAAGGGCATGAATAACTCTTAGGAGGCTTGTAGAGTGTTCCTGGGGGATGGGGAGGGGCAAAAACGAGCAAAAAATGGTCCATTTTTTCTCAAAAAAAGGGCATTAGGAAGCTTATAGAGTGCTCCCTGGGGCTGGGGGAGCAAAATTGAGCAAAAAACGGCCCATTTTTTTGCTCATTACTGCCCTCCCCAGCCCCCAGGAGCTCTCTGAAAGCCTCCTACAAGCTATGCACAGCCATTTTGGTGAAGGGGCGGGGTTTCAAGAGGCAAAAAAATGCTGTATTCAGTGTATAAGAAGCACCCAGATTTTCAGCCCCTTTTTTGAGGGAAAAAGGTGCGTCTTATACTCCGAAAAATACGGTATGTGTGTGCATGAATTAGTAATAAAATAATAAAGGATATAAGGTAATGTATATATGTAAAATATATAAATAATGAAATATTGTTATAATTATAATTATTATAATGAAAGTATTATTATTAATAGTATTAAATGATACACCTTCAAATTGATGCAAAAAAGAATGTAAAATATCTGTTGGGTAGTACATGCTGCTTAGATCTGGATGTAGAAAATAGTTCTGTACTCCTACAGGTTTCAGTTGGTTCAGGCCTATTGTACTAGGCCAAACTGTATTTTGGTCTTGAACGTTCAAGCTGACAAGCTCTTTACTCAGAGCGTCGCACAGGCGCTGTACACTGCACATGCATGCGCAGATGGCCTGTTTCCTCCAAATACAGGTAAGGAATGAGGGCGGGCCCTCCAAAGCACCGTTCCGGTACGGTGGCTGCTGCTTCTGGCAGGCACCGGTACGAGCGTACCGAGGTGTCCCACCTGAAACCCACCACTGATACAGAGAGAACACCAAAAAATCATGCCTTATCACATTTTATTTCATTGATTATGTCCCACTAAATTGACTCTTAGCTACCACATAGATTTTCTCTATTATGCTGTATCAAACCAAATGACTATTTGGCTAGTTCTATTTCTATAGCAACTAACCATATACCTCATAATACAACATGATTTCAATAGCACAAGTTACTATATATTACAATTATTGGGGGGCAGAGGGAAAGAGTTTATTTATTTATCACATTTATATGGTTTCCCATCTCACAAAAGTGTCCCTGGGAGTGTATAATAGGAGTTTCCAACCCCCGGGTCGTGGAAACCAGGCTGTGTAAGTGGTGGGCAAGAGAAGAGGTGTGTGCAGCTCTACTTGCACAAGCAGCAGGTGTTCCCACTTGTGTGCACATCTCCATTTGCGCGAGCAGCAGGTGCTCATGCTCGTGTACGAAATTTCATGGATTTGTGTGTGCTGCTGATATGTGCACCTGTTGCTCACATGGAACCATCCCCTCCCCCCCCCCGTCAGTCCACAAAGTTGGAGAGGTTAGGGGCTGCCAGTGTAGAACAATCAATTAAAATAATAAATACATAAAACAATCAATATTAGAAGTATAAAGCAGTCATCATTAAAAAAAAAATCACAAGGCACAGGAGAGCGTGATACAACCGTCAAAGGATTTTATCAGTTCCCTGGAATCCCCAAGTCTGATGATGAAGCCAGATCTTGAGGGACTTTCTGAACATCAGCATGTCATTATGGGATTTAAAGGTCAAAACCAGAACCTTGAATTGTACTCAGAATCAAAGTGGCAATTAATTCTCCCCGTTCTATCTCTAAGCCAATTCCAAAATTTTTACAATTATTGCTGGATTCCAAAATTTTTACAATTATTGGAATCAGACTGAATCAATTCACTGCAGGATAAATGCCTCTTCATTGTGGTTATGGACCAAAGTCAAATATACTAAATCCAGTGCAGTTTAGTAAAGAGGAGTTTTTCAATTCCCCAATCTAAGACATGGAAAGTAGGACAGGAAAAGTCATCCAACATCCATGCCTATGTGAGGAGTAGAATAAACCTATTCTCTAGGTTCATACAACATACTAAACTGCAAACTAGACAATCAGTTTGTACTGCATAAGGCTAGCAACAACATCTCTGATGTAGCATTCTCAACATCACTTTTAAGAACATGTTTATTAATAATGATATGTAGAAATAACTTTCTTCTGAGATGTTTCTTAAGCTTCCCAACAGAGCTATAGCCCTGGTGTCCCCTGGGGATCTCCCAGGTGTTGCTACTGGCTGAGACTTTGATAAAGCAGTGCAACATTATAACAACAGCCAAATATTACCTGAAGACATTTTGCACAGGTTACCAATCGTGCAATATATATTTGGTCAAATACTTTTTCATTACAGAATCTAGCAAAATGAACACATTATTATGCAAATGTTTGTGTAGAAAATTAGTTTGCATGCTTTTAAATTATGACTATATTGGTTTGGTAGACTTTTCCGTTTTATTTTTTTCTGCTTCAGCATGAAGCAGGGCAAGGAATAAAGCCATATCTTGTGTCTTTGAAACTTTATTGGATTATTTTAGATATTCATGGAAAACAGCCTTTTCCCTTTCAAAAGATTTTAAAACAAGTGAAGCATGATAAAATATACATATTCTAAGTAGCTGCTCAGAGTTAAGTTCAAGTCTTTATTCTGTGTTTGGTAAGAAAAGGCAAAAAATAAAACGACCAATTACATTTTCTCATTCGGGACCACTCATTTATTGAAAGCCAATAAAACAAAACTAAGAAATAGAAAACTGGTGGGACTACCAAATAGACAAAGTGAACTAAATGAAGAAACTAAAGTACCCTGGGACTTTAGCACTCCAACAGACAAGTAGCTGGCAAAAGCATCCCAGACTTAACAATTATCGATAAGAAAAATTAAAAAGTCAGGATAGTGAATCCTGTAGTACCTGGAGACATCAGAAGAGAAGACAAAGAACTGGAGCAAAAAACCAAACAAACTGTAAATAGAAGAATGTCTGTAGCAAAAGAGCAAAGATAGTACCAATGGTAATAGATACCTTGGGTGAAATCCCAAAACATCTGTAGCATCACTTGAACACAATTGGCATTGACAAAATCATTATTGGTGAATTACAAAAGGCAGCTTTACTTGGTACAGCTTACATTCTATGACAATACATTTAACACCATCAAACAATAACATCTGCCTATCCCAAATCCTTGGGAAGAATTTAAAAGGTGAATAAAATTGCCAAATCCAGTCTAAACATCTGGCTGACTGTCTGATCAACAATAATTATCACCAGTCAATTACAAAATAGTTCACTTCCTGTAATGATGCCTTTAACATCATCAAACAACATCTGCCTATCCTAGGTCTTTGGGAAGGGCTTGACAGGCAAATAAAAATGCCAAATCCGGTCTAAACATCTGACTACACAACAACAACAACAACAACAATGTAGTATTTTAATGAACTTGCCCATCATTTGAGATTTAAAACAGCTATACTCACGTTGTGAATAAAGCAATATCTGAAATTCCAAAAGAGCACAGGTGAAGAGTTGAAGCATATTCTCCACTCCGAGTAACTCAAAAACATCTTTGACTGGAAAATCAAATAATGGCAATTCATTGGTGCTTGGCCTCTGGCAGATTATAGGTCCATAAACTCCTGAAAACCTTAGAGATCTTCCTGCTGGAGGGAGAGGAACTTCATACAGAATGTTGTAAATAAAGCTTTCCAATGGTAATGGTGGTGGCTGAGGTGAAGTTACAGCTTGATGGAGTTGTTCAAGCACTTTCCTACATGCCTTCATGAAAGACATTGGAGTGATCAGACAAATACACTTAGAGACATAGAGCGTGTCTCTACTAATGTCGTATGAGTTAAATCGCTGTAGTTTCGATACAGAAGTACCATTACAATCCTCTATAGTGCTAAGGTTATCTTTATCATTGGTGGACGGAGCATGAAGAATATCATATTCCGCATTGTGCATGAGATACAATGTCTGCATTGCGCTACAGATTTGTTTACTGGTAACTTCCTCATAAAACGTTAGAGAAAATCCAAATGTCCGTGATCCATCTTCACGTGTAATGATGAATGAATGAAACTGAGGTTCTCTGGCATCAGCTTGTGTCTTGAAAGACAGACCCTTAGGCATACATAGCTAGGTAAGAGAGAAAGAAAAATTGGAGAGAAAAAAATATATATCACTTACTTGAATACATTTTTCACTCTCAGTATTAAAATTGATTTGAATCTTATGTTTCTTTCTACGGTTCATATTTATAGAAGAAACCTTTCCTTTGTCCTCATTCCCATTTGCAGTCTCCCAACATCCCCCCCAAAAAAATTTATTAGCCAAACCTTTCAAAATACTGTGAGATATAGTGCAAGAGGAGTAAAGATACTGAAGAAGTTATAAAAACCACACCCAATATAATTCAAATAAGTAAAGGAACAGCTCAGGTTCAAAACCATCAGATTTCATTTGGAATAAGACTGCACAATGCTCTAGATTCAATTCAGGAGAGGTGCTTTGGAACATACAAGGGCACAAATGCTGCACTGTATTAGGACTGTGTTTCATCAGTGAGAAGTGGCTGATTTAATGAGTTGTAGACAAATAGTGCATTCATATTCCCATGAACAACCTCTTTTGATCAAATCTACAGCCTTATATATTCCTTAAAATGTCAAACAGGGAAATAAAATCTTGAATCCAAAATCATTCCTATTATTTTTAAAAATGCCTCCAAACCATCATTAAATAGACAGAATTGTAAATGGTCACTTGTTCCTCTTAAAATAGAGAGACAGATTTGTGGTCAACATATTTATTAGTACTATTTAATTTGCCACATATTAGAACAAGTGGATTTAACTTTATAACTACTCTGAAAATTCTTATTCTGAATTCTATTCACATTAGTGTCTTAACCCCACCCCAAATTTACAAATATTAATTTTAAGCATTTTTTCACATTTTCCATTTTTTCCTTCAACTTCAATTTTTAAAATATTGGTAAAAATACCAAAGTGCTTATCTTGTTCTTAGCTATAACACTAAAAAAACCCTCTAAAAACTGTAATTCTTTCCCACAGATTAAAAATAAACATGATGAGCATGCTACACAGACATGCACCCAGACAAAACTATCTCATTTGTATTTAAGGAACTTATAAACCTGAAATGGATAAATATTGCAGAATCCTAACCCATTATTACGTATCAATAGCTAATTTCTATAGTTGTGCCCTAAAGTAGTTTTCTATCATTTAAACAGGTAAGAAGAAAAACCTTTAAAATAGATCATGGGGAAATGACAGAGTTGGGACGAGATAAAAAGATTTTATCTATATGACATTTTGCATCTCTAAATTGACTTTTCCTCCTTTTTCTATCATTTGGGAGACAAATCTTTATTTTGTTTCACTTTATTTTATGGAATAGTGTTCATTCTTAAGTTATTTAACAGATTAAAGTTAAAATAAATAACTTTAAAATAAATATCTTAAATACTCCTAGGAATTTTTGGTCCTGTTCTAATTCTTGGGGAACCCAAAGGGATGAAAAATAATTGCTGACAATCTATATGCAATCGAAAGGGTACATGTTCTGTACCTCAGTTGTAGTTTAAGTACTGGATAAGTAGGTATAGAAGGTAGTTTGAAGTTTATGTTCAACATCAGACATGTGCTATATCTTGTTTTATTGCATATACGTATATGTGGATGGAAGCAGAATCCAGAAAATGATACAGAGGTGCATACAATTCTGAAAAATGTAGTGATTGTTTAACAGACATATATATATATATATATATATATATATATATATATATATATATATATATATATATATATATACATACATACATACATACATACATACATACATACATACATACATACATACATATATATATATAGTGTATATCTGCATCTTTTTTTCTTGAAACTCATTTCCTATCATTCCAGAATTTCTGTGTAAATTCATCTAAATTCATTATTTTTGGACTCTCTAATACAACAGTATTTTAAACAACTTTCTAGTTGAAGGACCAGTTACAGTTCTATTTAGATTCTTGTGCTTCAGTATGACTTGCAGGTGAAAAAAAAACCCTAAGAGCTGAATTATACAACCAAATATGCCGTTGGGATGTATGTACAGTCATTATCACACCATATTGATTCAAGAGCAAAAATGGGGTGTAAAATATAAATTACCAACCATTCCCACGGCATCCTGATCAAAGGGATTCCATTCTACATTTTCTGGATAACGAGCCAGAACTTTGGATTTGAATGTGCGTCTTAATGGAGTTTGTTCAAAATTTTCACCTGAAAAATTGAAAAAGAAGTGATCAGTCACAGTATTTTCATTCAAACGTTATTAATGTAGATGCTAGAAAGAACATAATTAGGAAGTAAAGAAATATTTGAATTTAGTCCTTTTAATAGAAGCAGGAAGTGCAAAGTAGTTATTAGCAAGAAAGAGGAAGCAGAATGAAATTATAGTATTGCTAGTGCCTTGCATATAATTATCTCATTGCGCTTTTCCTTATATAAATGTAACACAAGCTACTTCATTTATTTTAAATATTTATTTGTACTTTAAAACCAATTCCCACTTTCAAATTAGTTAGGAAAAGCACATATTGATAAAAGATGCAAAACTTAAATAAAAACTTTAAATATACATAGCATCAATTTTAATTTTATTTGGTTTTTATAAGGCTGGAATCCATCATCCGTTATAAAACAATTCTGTGAAGAAAAATCAAGAAGGCACAGATGGTCAAGGGACAGAAATACTAGAAAAGAAATATGAACCAGAGTTTTGATTATTTTTCCTCCTGGTTTTTACCTTCTGCTGAACTTGAAATGAAACGGCCACCACCATCTTGGGCTTTAGAGGCCTGTATATACTGGCATAAAGCTATATAACAAATAAAAAGAACACTGTGTTATAATTTAATAGCGTCAATACTTAATATGTCTACAAATCTATTTCTTAAAAATTATTGAAAAATAATCATTATTATTATCTAATTCCACTGTATTTTCTCTATGTCTGCTGAATATGTTTAGACAAAGTAATATCTAAAAGAAGAGATACTGTAATTTCTACATATTTTACAAAAGAATCAGCTGCATTCTTTACAGCAAGCTATGTAACAGAAACACTCACTTTAAATATGGAGTAATAACTTTAGATCATTAACTATAAAATGCATTCTAGGTCACGTGTGGGCAACTTGTTGCTCTTTTTGCCGAGTTTCATCTCCCTGCAGTTATGGCTAGCATGTGGTATTGGGAGCCTATAGCTCATTGACATTTAAAGGCCAAAAGTAGACACCCTTGTTCTAGGATAACTCATAAATAAAAACTCATTCGTTCTCCCAGCTATAATTAATTGGTTATTAAAATTACTAAAGGAATATACTCCTTAGGAATGTATGGTTTTGTGCAATCAATGTAATTTCATATATAATGGGGAAAGGAAAGCTATATATCAGGGGTGGGTTACTTCCAGAATTACTGCCGGTTCAGTGCACACAAAAATTTTGCTCTGTGCATGTGCATGTTAAAAAAAGAAAAAAATACATTTGTACAATTACAATTGTTCTGCGCACGCGCAGAACCAAAAATAAAGATGGCAGCCCTGTAGGAAAACTGGTTTGGGGGTGAGGCAGGCCTGGGTTGCTGCTGCTTCCACCGACCCAGATCGCCAAACCACTACTGGTTCGACCGAACCAATCTGAACTGGTAGGAACCCATCTTTGCTATATATGTATGTGCCTTCTAGTAAATGTTGACTCCTGGCCTGAATAATCCCTGCAGTTTTTTATAGAGAGCCAGTTTGATGTTGTGGTTAAGATCAGAGGTGGTATTCAGCAGGTTCTGACCAGTTCTGGAGAATTGCTAGCGAAAATTTTGTGTGGTTTGGAGAACCAGTAAATACCACCTCTGACTGGCCCCACCCCCATCTATTCTCTGGCTCCTGAATCAAAGCTGATCAGGAAGAAATTGGGATTTTGCAGTAACCTTTTCCTGGAGTGGGGAGGGAATAGAGATTTTACAGTATCCTTCCCCTGCCATGTCCAAGCCATGCCCACCAAGCCACGCCCACAGAACCAGTAGTAAAAAATTTTGAATTCCACCACTGGTTAAGATACCAAATTAGAAACCAGGAGACCGTGAGTTCTAGTCCAACACTGGGCCCAAAGTCAGTTGGGTGACCTTGGGCCAATCACTCATTCTCTCAGTCCTAGAAGTAGGCAATAGTAAATAACTTCTGAAAAAATGTTGACATTAAAAGCCACAAGTAGACCACCCTTGATCTAGATTAACTGTCCAAATAAATACTCATACAGCTATTATTAACAGAATTAATTAATTCTCTAGAATTCAGAATGCACACATCTCTTCTTTTCAACATTGTTGCAACTGCTCGTTTGTTTGTACCTTCTTCTGGATTAACCTGAACCAAATCATGATTTCTTTTGCAACTATAAAACCAAGTAGTTAGCATTTTAAAAGGCATATAAATAAGTACTAATAGCAAAGAGGAGGAATAACAGGTCCAGCAATCCCTCAAACTAACAGAAGGAACACCCTACTGGCAATATGGGTTTCAAAAGATAACACGAATCTGACTTCCAAAGAATTCTACTATGTCAGAATTGAAATGACATATTATAAATAATATCATATAGTTATATTATCTAAAAATGCTTTATTGGTAAAACAGCTCCTCATTATATAGCTATACTGCATTGGCAAATTTTACATTACATAAAGAAAAACAGTACAGTAATCTTAAATACCACTGAAGAAACTTAAACCAGAAACATACTAAGAGAATTTAATAAAGCCAATATTTTTACAGCAATATTTGTCACACTTTATTTCCTAGGAATGAAATCTTAAAAGGAAGGGATTTTTAACTCCAAAAATAAAAGTTGTCACCTTCACAAATTGAATAGGCAATGAGTATGCCAAGTGTGACAGCTGTTAAAACAATAGAGGAGGAATACATGAAGCATGTTTCAAAAAGCTTAAAGCTTTTATCACCATCTGCATAGTGGGACTGTGGAGGAACCATTTATTGTCCAATGCATTCTGATTAAGGGGCAAGCAGTGCTGATTTTGGAACAGTTGCTGTTAGAGTCTTTAATTAGTTAAAATGATTTCAGTTTCAGCTTATATCCTTATTCAAATTGCTTGGAAAACCTTATATTATTTATACAAAAATGTTCAATTATCATAAGAACATACAACTTCACAAACATAAAACTGATTATGAAAAATGAAACATTAAATGAGATAACTCTGTATACATGAAATAGTGCCCGAAAGAATGAAATGTGTTTTTATATATACTTATATTGATAACATATAAATTTCAAGGAAACTTATAAGTCTAGTTGCCTTTTGAAAAAGCACTTTTGGGACAACCTGGATGACTGAGAATCTCCATAGACATATACATTTTAATTTGTATTAGCCAATGACGTAGTTCAAAGCATGCAATATTTAAAACATGAAATGATAGCACTTTATCACTAATATCTAAAATTATAATTCAATGAAATATTTTAAAAATCAAAAACTGAACAGCTTCTCAAATGCACTAAAGCTTTAATTGACTTGTATATATAAAAGGAAAGAGAAAGTCATTGTGTGGTTTGTTGCAAAGTGCAATGTTTGAACCAAGTGAGAGATAGAGAATTCCTCAATCTTTTCCTCTCAGCCTTCTTCCTTTTCCTTATAGTCTGTTCCTTTCACTTATACAAGATAAATCTTCAAACTGAATTATTTATGCAACTGCTCTTTAAATCCTTCACAGTCTGAGAACCAGTTACAGGTGTTCAGAATAATATTTTTGTTCATATTTTAGTGCATGTATTCTTTTATGCAAGCAATGACAAAATCATAAGGTGAACATTACAAGAAAGATTAAATATAAATTCAGCGTTAGTCCATTAATAATTATTTGTTAAATTTATTTCAATATTTATAATACTGGTAAACTATATAACTAACACTGATAAAACTAGCAGGAGTAGCCATTATAGAGATTCAATGTGTTTTCTTGTTGAAATAGTATCAGGACTTTTGTAAAAGAAAATATGGAAGAACACTTAGATCTTAACAAATCTGAGAGAATGAACATACATTTTTGATCAAGAAGTAACTTTGGTGAACATTCTGAATGATTATTGCATAACTAATTATTATTATGGTTGATCACAAAATCACCCAGATGTTTACATTGGAATTTGCATATTTATTCACCTATTGAGTACTTCCCAAGAATCTAGGATAGACAGATGTTTTGTTTGATCGTATTAAAGGTATAGATTTATCTGATTTACATTTGGTCATTTAAAAATCACTCAAAGTTACAACAACCTCCGGAAGGGAACTAAACAGCCCATAAAGCACTTCCAGCCATCATAAAACATCATGTGGCTCCCCCCCCCCCTGCAATCACAGCTTGGCAACCTGTTACATGTAGACCTGTGGCCAAGTGTCCCACAATGATGTGATTGCTATTTGTAATCTTCTCCGCCAGCTTTCCCAGAAAGTCAATGGGGAAGCCAGTAGGGAAGGTTGCAAAGTGCTGCTGTCTGTTGAAATGACTCCCTCTCATTTCTGGAGGCTGGCTGAAAGAGCTGTCTACTGAGCAGAGCTGAACTCTGGCAGTGTGAAGAAAATGTAGCTCCATTCCTGAGGCTACCAGAGCAGTTCTCTTCTGCACATGGAGAGGAATAAAAATCCTCCTCCTTCTCTGGGGAAACAGAGGTCAGGCATAGGAACACTATTAAAGAATTGTGAATGAAGACTGATGAGCGATATTTAATAATTCTATACCATTTCTCAATCTGAGTTAACTTTTTGTGCTTACCATTTTTTTATTAGTTTAACTACCCTGAGCTTGCAGCGTCCCCTAGTATAGGAGGCCAATAAAACATATTTCTAGATGTAATTAGAATATGCAGGCCGCTCTGCTTATGCAGAGGGGGGAATGGGGAAGAATCCCTCCCCAAAAAGGACAGTTTATTACAAAATTTAGTCAACAATATACATATGAATAAAAAAAGATTTATAAAAGTTTCTTAGAGAATTAAAGGAATCATGTAATTCTTAAAAATCTTGATCTCCCTTTGGGATTGTAAATACAACCATGCACACAATTGTTTTGTCATGTTAGCCATAAAGCCATAAACAACACTCTCATACTGTACTGCAGCTCCAAAACACTTTAACTGAGCACAGCTGTTGTTACATCAGCTACACCATTCTTCCCCAATGTATCAGCTACCATATCACGTCCGTCTCAGTTACTTCTAAAACAAAAGAACTCATTGGTGTTCAGAACATGGTATACAACACAACGTTCTTGAGAGAGAGGGGGGGGGAATAAACGATCTACAACAAATTCATTTTTAAATGTCATTATGATTCTAATCTCATTTTCTTGCAACACTACCAAAATAAAACAACTCCAGTTTATAAAAAAACTACCCAGTAATTTTTAATATTACTGAAACAAATTTTAACACTTACACAAAACACTCCTACCAGTAATGTACCCTTAAAAACAGTGGAAAAATTGACTCAGCAGAGAAATATACTAATATGTGAACTTTTATGAAGTTCTGATAAGATATTAAGATACAGACTTCTGCTGAGTTATTAGCTAAATTGCCCATGGAAAAATATCTTACATTACTGATTTTTGGAGGAATGAGCTCATAACCTGTTACAGGAAAATATTGTCTCTTCCACCAAAGCCAGATTACAACTAGAGAAATTTGTCATGAATGTGAGAAATGCATGTTCAAATGTTTATGCTTAGAAATAGGGCGTTGGTACTTAACTGATACGCTTCTTCTAATAGGGTAGACTTCATGTTTTACAGGGATATGCAATGGATAAGTTCTTTTAAAACTTAAACAATTCATTTTTGCTGGAAGCAATCTGTGCTACTATTTTTAAATAGATAAACTAAATTATGAATAGAAGTTTCTAGTCCTAAATCCTGTTTTTCACTAAAAAATGAAATGTAGCTTTCAGCATGTACCATTAAGAACATATATAACAGCAAATACAGTAGGAAAAGAAAAACAATAAATATAGAGATATATAAAAAACAAAAAAAGGGAAACTAAAGTGATTTATTCAACAAAAAGGAATATTTTTATAGTGATAGAAACAAATCAAAGGAAAGAAGGCAGCCATATAACTGATATGGTAGCACCAGTACTTCTGTGCAGTTACAAACTGTTGCCTAAAATAACAGCCCAGAGGTTTGGACTTCCAGAGGTGAGTCTCTATCAGATACAGTAAATGAGAGAGAACAGATGACTTCACTAAACTGAAATTAAAAAGGGGGAAATGAAGAAAACTGCTCTAACAAAGGAATTCCATCTTCATAATAAAAGATTTCCAAAAACTCAGTAACACCATTCTGATTCAGATGAAGCTTCCAGAGCAAAATGTCCTTTCTTTCTTCTCTATAATATAGAAGCTAATTATTTCCTAGTATGTAATTCTTGATACAGGTAGTCCTCAACCTATGACAACAATTGAGCTCAAAATTTATGTTGCTAAGTGAGACATTTAAGTGAGTTTTGCCCCATTTTATGACTTTTCTTACCACAGTTAAATGAATCAATGCACTTGTTAAATTAGTAAGCAGTTTGTTAAGTGAATCTGGTTTCCCCATTGACTTTGCTTGTCAGAAGGTTGCAAAAAGTGATCACATGACCCAGGACACAGCAACTGTCACAAATATGAACCAGTTGCCAAGCATCCCAATTTTGATCAGGTGACCATGGGAATGCTGCAATGGTCGTAAGTGTGAAAAAATGTGTTGTAAGTCAAAGACTGCCAATACTTGTAAGTAAGCCAAGCATTTTAGGTGTACATCCAAAAAACCTCCAGGTGGGCTTATCCATTAGTATACTTTAAAAAAAATAATACAGGTAATTCTTGACTTACAACCATTCATTTAGTGACCATTAAAGGTTACAAGGACACTGAAAGAAGTGCCTAAAGACTGCTCTTTGTACTTACAATCTTTGCAGCTTCCCTACAGGCATGTGATCAAAATTTAGGTGCTTGGCAAACAATATGTATTCAAGGTAGTTGCAGCATCTCAGATCATGTACTCGCTATTTGCAATTTTCTAGCCTGCTTTTCATAAACTACATCAATAGGTGAGCTGGATTTACTTAATGACTGTGTGTTTCCTATAACAATGGCAGTGATTCGCTTAACAACTGTGACAAAAAAGGGTTGTTGAAGGGAGCATAAATCATTTAACAACTCTCATGCTTAACAACACAAATTCTGGTTCCATAAACTGAGGACTACCTATATTCCAAATGTATATGATAATACTTTTAAAAAAATGCCATGACAAATGGATTATCCATTAATTACCCACAAAGAAGTCAATTGTGAAAATTTAAACTACAAACATTTCAAGAGTCAGCTTATTTGTGGTGGTACATTTTATAGAGTATTTTGGTTAAAAATTTATGGATCAGCTTATCTACAGATGGGCTGTATACGAGTATATGCAGCACATGAAATTAAAGCATGTGACACAGATACTCAATTTAAAATCATGTACTTGTGATGTTCATAGCTTTACTTAGGAAAAATTTAATTGATTGTATGTGGTTTATGAATTATTAAGATTATATTAAATAGTGGTACAGCTGGTGGAGCTGCTGATGGAATTACAGCATTATTTTGTTGTGGATTACTGAAAAACAATTGTATTTTATTACTAGATATAAAAAGCAATTAAAATTAAATTCTTAAAGGAAAAATAAAATTAACATTTTATTAAAATGTATACCTCATGATTGGTTACATTGGAACCAGCCACACAAGTTGGAATTAAATTCTTTTTAAATTATTGGTTGATTGAGCTGCAACCACAACCTGTATTTTTTACAGGCCCAATGGGTCAACCGGAAGTTCGGAAGTGATCCTTTTCCAGCTTCTGGAATACCTCTGGAGGTCCTGGGAGGCCTTTTTCACCCTCCTCAGGTTTCAGAAAAGCCTTTCAGAGCTTGGGGAGGGCGAAAAACAGGCCCAACAGGCCAACCGGAAGTTCAGAAACCATCCCTTTCTGGCTGGGAAAACATGAGAGAAAACTGAGCTATGTATGTTACATTTTGCCTCTGAACAAAAGACAGAATGTAATATCTAACAAACCAATGAATAAAAACAGTTTAAAACAACTGGCAGCTAGGAAGGCACAGTATTCTATTACAACTTTGCAACAACAAATGTCTTTTATCATTGTTAGTGATCCTAGCAATAAATGACAACATTCCCACAGTCAAATTTAGTTATTCTGAGAACATTACGTTACACTTAACCCAAAACTGCCTACTATGTATGTCAGATTACTGTTTATACTTAGGAATCATTTTGCTTTATTTAGAACACTATTTCCCTTTGCCTTTTTCCACTGAAATGCCAACTTTTACTTCAACAATTGCCACTTAAAAGATAAACTGTTTGAATAGCACAGAGAACTTTCTATAATTAAAAATACAAACAGTGGAGGAAAAGCTACACAATATATCCAGTAGGATATATTTCAAGAAGCTTGAGCGTCTACTGAACAAAGAACGGATTTTGGAACAAATTTGAGCAGAAATCCATATAACTCTTAAATCTAAAGCATAAGCATAAATAGACAAATTGTTTTAATAATAAATATCCTTTAAAAAAAACCACAAGGAAATATTCTGCTTGTTTTCATTTTTCCCTTCCTACTTCATACTAATACAAAATTTACTTTGCATAGTTGTGATACAGCACCTTGTATAGACCTAACGGTAGCTAATTTCAGGATCATTAATCAAGAAATCATGGAATGCTAGTAATCGTTATGAGCACTCATTATTTAAACAATTTATTGTTTAAAATTCAAGTGGATTTAATTCATGGGGGGTAGACTTACAGTGGTATGTAGTTTTAGCTATTGGAGTATTCCCACATTATATGATTATGATCTGGGTGCTCAGTTATCCAGCTCATGACTACAACATTGTAGCATGCCTGGTTACATGATCATCATTTGTAACATTATCTGCTAGCTTCCAACAAGTAAGGTCAATGGGGAAACCAGCAGGGAAGGTTGCAAGTTCTCCTATAAGTTGACCCTGCTGGTTTTTCTCCCAGGGAGCTCCATTATGGAGTATGAGATCTTGAGGATCTCATACGTTATTGTAACCCTACATCCCTGGCTATTGCTATTGCTATCTGCACTCTGTAGAGGCCCTCGCAACCTAGCTTGCTCTTAGAAGTCACTGCACGACATCATCTCACATCACCTGCAGACCTTTATCTTTTATAAAATAAATATCTTTATTTATCCTTCTGTTATCTTCACTCCCCCTCTTATTGGTATTATTATTATGATTATCATTATTCTATTGCTTTGCATGTACACTTAGAGCTTCTGCACCATGGACAAATTCCTTGTGTATCTAATCACATTTGGCCAAAGAAAGTATTTAATTCAATTCAATTCCCATCTCACTCTATAGCACCTCTGTGTACCAGCCTTCTGCCCCGCAGCCCTAAGCACACCCGTGCACTCTTTGCTTGGAATTTCCGCCTCTTCCTGCTTACCGAACTACATAATCCTGGAGTTATGGTGGTAAAGTGTGATGACACACTTTGTGGCCGCATTGCTTAACAATGTAAATTAGTGTTATAATTGCAGTTGTAACTCAAGAACTACATTTATGTACAAATAGTCAATCAGTCTACTTCACTGTATAAGTACATGACATTCTTACTATGCGCTACAATGCACTGAGAATATTCACTCATGGTTGAGTCAACAGAAGATTTCTAAACATGAAATTCAAAAGGAAATTAAAAGCAGAAGTTGTAGAAATGATCACTTTGTTTGAACTACAAAAACTCTTGGGTAATAAAGCAATGATTTCTACATTTAAGATTAATTTGCAAAAAAAAAAAAATCCTAGTAATTATATTAAAATTTGAGGATAAGGGTGTCTAGGATAATATTTCATCTATGATAGGTTACAGAAAGTTTACGTCTTAATAATTTTCACAAAATATCCCTGGATAAAATAAAACAGGTTAAAGAAATTAATCAGATTTTCTAGGTACTAACTCATTTTATATTTTCATTAAGGCCAAATCTGATAGTACTAACAGTATGGACATGCAATTTTAAATGCCTATTCAGTAGTAAGTTGTCAATGGTAAAGTAATGGCAAGAGGAAAGAAACACAAAACATAAATACAGTGAACAACAATTAATACTCCAATCTAAGTAACTGTGCAAAACCAAAATATGTTACTGCACCCCTTTATTTTAGCTTATTGAAATATGAACAAAATGCAACATTTGCAAGTGGCATAAAAGTAGTCTTTGCTTTAAGAACTAATAAAGACAAATATTTTCAGACAAGACAGCAATACATTAGACCACAGGGTTCTTATAATACATTTTCTTCTCAATTTTTTGTATGTACACTCTATTGAACGTACACTATATATAGAAACAAAAACAGGCTAATTCAAACTTAGGCTAATTATTAGATGAGGCACTCTCTAGAAAGGTCTATTTATGAGAACTGAAGGGTGCAAGGTAATGTATTCATAAAGATTTTAAAGGGATTGGGGCAAGTGTTATATAGTATCTCTTTAGAAGCTATGCCTTCATTACATCACCATATAAGCTCATGTACTGTAAGGATACAATGATTTGCAAAGCAATTATATGGAACACAAAAACATGAAATGTATGATAAATTTTAATATAAATAGTAAATGATGTTACATAAGCAATGACTGATTATTTTCATATTACGTTGGCCCTTTCCCACTCTCCTTGGATTCCAATTAATATCTGAATTACAGATTGTGCTAGCTTCAGCTCACAGAATGAGAGTATCTATAGCAGGGGAATTCAACTGGGAGCGCGAGATGAAAAAACTTGGGTTTAGAAGTTTCAAAATTGTAGTGTATATGCATAAGTATATGCATATAATTTTTTACTTTTGTAAGGGGTGCGAGAATATATCAGAAGCATTCTAGGGGTGCGGGATATAAAAAAGGTTGGGAACCCCCGATCTATAATATAATGCTGCATATGGTTTGAGATCCAATGGGATCTTATTGCATACATTCAATTAATTCAGTATACTGACAATCAAAAATTTCAAGTGTATTGAAGCAAGAAATACTAAGTGATTCAGCTTGGCATGCACACTGATATCTTTACAGTTTGTGATTTTTTTTCTCCTAGACCAGTTTGTCTCAATCTTCCTAATGCTGTGACCCTTTAATACAGTTCCTCATGTTGTGGTGACCCCCAACCATAAAATTATTTTATTTTTCCGTATTTTTTCAAATATATGTGTTTTCCGATGGTCTTAGGCGACCCCTGTGAAAGAGTCATTCAACCCCCAAAGGGGTCCCGACCCACAGGTTAAGAACCACTGTCCTAGACACTTTAAACATTTTAAGGGAAATATAATATAATTACATATAATCTTTGAAAGCGCAGGAAGAAAATAACACCTGACTTTCATGAATTTTATCAAAATATTTTGAAAATAATTCTATCACTGCATGAACCTGACAGATAAACATACATATCATTTTAATAAGAGAACCAAAATTTAAAATATTGCTAACAGTAAATGAAAAAAATATCCTTTATGTTAAACAAGAATACTTTATAATAAAAAATTAACATAAAGGAACTAACAGTGTTATTCCACATAATATTTCAGAAATTACAGTAATTTAAGTTATTCATAAGTATGAACAAAGAATAAAGTCAGATTGGTATTTATTTGACAAGCTCTGGGTGATTTGAAGTACATTAGCAAGGATATTCAACTCCAGATAGGATCCATAATGAAATGCTTCCATAATCTATACAGTACTGTATGCTGCTGATAAAAATAAGACTGTTATAACCAGGAATATGAGAGTATGTTCAGGGTTGTCAGCTCCACTCAGTTTTATAAACAGTAAATACTTATTTAAACTGTTTTTGAAATAAACTATATGGGTTAGGATTCTTTACATTTGTTTACATATTTAACAATTTTCATAACCCATACCAATACTAAAAAAACCTCTGTGTGACTATCAGCGATCAGCGCTTTAAATTGGGTCCAAAAAACTGCTGATATATTACACTGTAACTTTATTAAAGGGATTATTATTATTTTACATGGCATGTTCTTTTAGCTATTAAATTTTGTGCCAGTAGTAGATTCCATGTTCTCTACAATTATAACCCATATAGAACAGTATTTAATCAGGTTGAAGTGGTATTGTGATCAAAGCATCCTGATCCAGATAGGATGGTAAATGGCATACTACTTCAAACTGGAGAAATGTTGACTATATGGTTGTCTTCTTAAAATGCCACATTATGGTTTGCTTAATTAAATATTGTATTAAACAATAAATGTTTATACCACATTTTAGTTTAGTTTTATGCTGTTATGATAGATCCTGGGGTTGTAAAAAGTAAATGATTTCACAAGCCTATCATTTTAATATAGAACATTATTAAAGGCAGTATATATAAAGTTGATTGCATTATAATGGAAAGTTATATTCCCAATCCTGTATATTTCACTTTAAAAAATATAATATGATTATACAAAGTAATTAAATCCTGGAAGTACTTCACACATAACAATGAAACAAAATTAAAATATATTTTTAGTAATTCTTATGCTAGCTTAGAAAATATTATGGTTATATACTGAATCCATTTCCTAACTACATAAATGTTACTCTCTCAACTGGGAGATTAGTTTATCCAGCCATTCTTGAATATGTGCAGAAGATAGAAAATAATTTAAAATATTGGCAGGTGCCCCAAAAGCCATAATAGTTTTGCAATACTTCTGTAACTTCTTCTACTTCTTCTTTCTCTTCTGCATGCAATTTAATCATTTCTTTAAAAAAATGTGTCAAGTTAATATGTTTAAGTATAACACCACTCTCCACAGAAATGGATGTTAAGTCAAAAATACACAAATCAAAGACTGTTAATCTGAAAACAGAACAGTTTTTGAAAACAGGAAAAACCAAGAAAAGTGTTTCCTGTATCTTATGTGGTGACTGCCACAATCTTAAAAAGCAGGCTCTGCCCTCCAAAGTACCAACTGGAGCAATTAGGGAGTTCTGATAGCTCAAGGAGAGGAAAAAATAAGCTCCTGTTGTGGCCAAAACAAAGCAGCAGCTGTTTTCAGCCTCATCCCAGAGAGCACCCTGGGATGCGCACCAAGCAGGGGAAACCCCCATACTCCCCACCCACCCACATCTGTCACTGTCCTCTTAGGCAGCCCGAGTGAGGGTGGATCGATGCTCAAAAGAAGTTCGAGCTCCGTTATGTTAAACTAAGCCGCCCTTGGCGGGGTCAACGCAGCACACCCAAGGCATTTGTGAAGCTTTTTACGTTAGTGTGGTTGTCAAAAGCGAATATGTGTGTGTGTGTGTGTGTGTCCCTCCCTCTCTTTCCCCCTCTCCCCCTCTCTGTTTCTCCGTGTGTATCTCTCTGTGTGTGTGTGTGTGTGTGTGTTTCTCCACACACTCTTTTTCTCTCCCCCCTCCCCCTCTCTCTGTGTGTGTTTCTCCTCTTCCTCTGTCTCTCTCACTCTCTTTCTCACTGTGTGTGTGCGTGCGTGTGTGTACGGTATGTCCATATAAGAGAGACCTAGTGAAAGAGATGTACGGGGGGGGGGGGGGGGGAAGAGAAAGTGCGCGTTATCTGCCCGGGCCCTAAGAGGGGCAAAGCACCATCTACAGTCGTCCCCGCTCCTCCCTTCCTCCAGGGCATCCAAACGACGCCATGCATCCGGCGGCAGCAAATTCCCGGGTCTGTCCAAGCTTCCAGAGACTGCGGGGCTGAGTAACTCACCGGAGAGCTCGTCCGGTTCCAGGCCAGTCTCGGTGTCCAACCCACAGATCACGAAGTAGTCGGCGAACCGGCCGGGAGCAGACGGAGAGGAGCTGCCGCCGCCGCCACCGACCCCGTCGCTTCCTCCCCCTCCTCCGCTCATGCTGGAGAAGCCCCCGCGAGGCGGGACAGCTCAAGTCGTCCAGCTGGGAAAGAAGAGATTAGGGGACGCCGCCGCCGCCGCGGCGCTCGCTCCGTTAGCTGTGCCTGCTTCAACGGCCCTCGCTTCTGCCGCCGGCGCCGCCGCTGCTGCCTCCATGACGGAGCGGCCAGGGCCGCGCGCCGGGCTGTGAAGCAGGCCCGACAGACCAGCGGACAAACACGCATAACAGGACGCTCCCTCGCCGCCGCCCCCTCCCCTCCCGCTCGCCCTCCCTCCCTGCCCAGATGTTTCGAGGAGGGGGGGGTTAGGAATGGAAGCAAGAACCGCAATGCTGCACATGTGCAGTGAGCAAAAAGGATGACGTGATCCTTTGCGGGTGGATGTCTGAGGGGTGGAGCGATGTACGAGGAGATCAAGGCCGTTCCTCTGTCGGTTCTTTCTTCGGTACCCAGAGAGTAGCGTTCCCGTCAGGAGGGGTTTCCATCTTTCTTCTATGGAAACGTTCGCCTATTACTATTTCTTTGGGCCCTTCTATTTCCTCGTCTTTTCGGTTCACCCCGTTTTTTTCCTTTATTGGAAGGACACCCCCCCCCTCTTTATACCGTAATTGCATCGCTCCATTTCCCCCCCCCTTTAACTTTCCTTCCAAGTACAGGATGAGTTCCATCCAGAGTTTGATTATGGCAACCTCTCCGTGAGACATACCCCCCCGGTTCTCTAGAGGATAACAACTTCATCTTGAGGGCGCTGTTCTACTTAAAACGATCCCACATGGACCCATCTCCTTGCCACTTTTTACCACCTTCCTAGTTCCCACTTTCACCTTCCTAGTTCCCACTTTAAATTATTGTCAAATTGTTATTATTGTCATATCATTGCCCAAAGAGCTGGGGAGGTATGAGATCCTTTGCAAGAAGAGGAATAGTGAGGAGCACGAAATCCAAGAAATTCTACTGGCCAGCTTTGTATGTATGGGTTTCAACCAATACCTGGGATACATATCACCTGAAAGTGATCACGTGCATGCAGTGATGATTCGAGAGTTGTCTCTCATTATGGCCTGAAGCACTGTCTTTTAATCCTAAAAATTGAAGTGTGTTTTTAATATAAGTCCTCAGGGTCCATAACAAATCAAATGTATTTGCAGATTTGTTACCACTTTTGAGTTTTGTTTCCTATATTTTAAAGAGCATTTCTTTTTTCCTTTAAATGTTTTCCCTCTCTTAAACATTTAAAAGATATATATTTGTTCCACAACCCTCTTATAGGGAGATAATTGTGCTTTTTATTCCGTTTTCTATCTTAACTTTCATTCCATTTATTCTTTGCCATATTTTCCAAATAACCTGAAATTTGAAGAATATTTGTTTGTCTGCCTTTTATTTTTTCAGCTCTGTGATTTAGAATGAAATATCAGCCATTGAGAGAAAAGTATACTAAATTAATACTAAATGCTAAATAGTACTCATAACCATACAATAGTCTCACCTTACTTTGAACTGTCTTACCAAAAATGCAAGAATTTTAAGAATATATAAAAATTAAAAGGCTTGTTTTATGTTTCAAACACCAGTAGTCCTTTTGCTGCAGTTTAGGGTACTGGTTGTTTTTTTTCTCTTAGAGGTTTAAAACATAATTGTTCCACAGTCTTCTTTTAGGAAGAGGTAATTGTGTTTTTGGTTATTACCTTTAAATCATTTGAATTATTACCCTTTACATCTATTTAACAATGTCACCTGATGGGATCTAGGAAGTGGGTTGAGACATTCTCTTTTGGAACAACATCCTGCTCTACCTCCTCCTCAAATATAACTGACTCTACCTCAGGATATGTTCAAGAGTTTGAAAACTTGGATTTTTCTCCAGGCCTTACATTAGAGTGGCTGGTGACTCTGTATGTTTTATTGTCTTTTACTGTATGTTTCCGTGTATATGACAATACTTTTTTTTAAAAAAGTTTACCTAAAAATGGAAGGATGTCTTATACACGGGGGGCTGAGAGAACCGCCACTTGTCCAGGGTCAGGTTGGCCATTGTGGGAGGCATGGCCCATCCCCATCTTCCAGCTCTGCCACACATGTGGGACGAGTCTCCCACCGTGACCAACCTGACCCAGTTGTTAAATTACACCCACCCCACCCCTGGCTATGAAAGTAGATCCGGTGTGCTGCACTGCAATGGAGAAATGGGAAATGGAGTGGCCGGCATGAGGGAAGTAGGAGGGAGAAGAGGGAAAGCAGCCTCCTTCCCTTGCGCCAGCTACTTGGTTTCCCATTTTTCCATTGCAGCACAGTGCTGCAGATGCCCTCACTTCTCTGAAGCATTTCTTTCCCTCCCTGATTTCCAGCTCTGTCACATTTTTTCATTGCATTTCTCGCCATTGTGTGCAGGGAAATAAGTTTGTGGGACTAGAAAAAAAGTTCAATCAATTGCAAGTTCTCGTGAAAAAAAAAAGATCTTGCGAAGTTGGAATTGATTATTGTTTTAAGTCCCACGAACTTTTGTTTCCTTGCACATGATGGCAAGAAATGCGATGGAGCTGGAAATCAGATAGGCAAAGAAATGCTTGGAGCAAGTGAGGGCCTCTGGGCACCAGACGCTGAAACAGGCCCGTCTCTATCCAGCAATTGCTGAGGCCCACCGGAGGGAAGGCTGGCATCTACCGGCACTTAAACACAACAGCATTCCAGCTCTGGCTGGGAAGGGGCATCCGGCATAGGCACTGCAGGCAGGACACCTGTTTGCTTCAGCACCCTTTCTGACCATCTGGCATTCCACTGGCACTTTGGCCCTAGGCTGCCGCCTTATGTGCAGGCTCCGCCCCATCCCCTGAGACACTTTTCGCTGAATTTCTGAATTTGGGGTTAAAAAAAAGTAGGGGAGCGTCCTATATATGGGTGTGTGTTATAGATGGAAAAATATGGTAATTGTTTTATTATATACCACTCAAAAGTTATTACAGTTTCTAAAATAAAAGTTTGGTGCCAAATAATAATGAACAAAACATCTGAAAAACTATTTTCAAAATGATGTGGACACTGAGTACGGAAAGTAGTACGTAGCAAGTTGTAACCTGCTCTACATTTGTTTTGCTCCAGTTCTGTATTGCTATAAGATTGAAACACTGTGGAAACTAGCTAAATTACTCTAGCAACATTCTTTACTTGCTCTAAGTGTCCATAAGGTTCAGAATGTAAGAAGTCATGTAAGGAGCTGTTGGCAATTTTTCTTTAGATTTTATTAAAATAGTTTATACATATAAGAAGAAATATATTCAAAGAAAGAAAAATACACTGTACTAATTTATTTTCAAGAACACACTGTACTGCTTACCAGGACAGTGGTAAATAAAATATATACCTTCTGTTTGAAGCAGAATTTTTACCTAGCAGAGATGTTCTCTGTGTAGGCCAAGCCAGATTCCTCCACACACCAGCCCTTGTCTCCTATATAATGAAATGCTTTATTTAAAAAGAATAGGTGGAATGCCAAAGAATAGAGGAAAAATTTCAGCCAGAGAGAAGTGGAAAGATTTAAATTTAACAGCCAGAGAGAAGACAAGAGACTCACCTCAGTTAGAATTGAAGAAGTTAAAGAACGCACTGATTTCAACCACAAGCAATCTAATTCTTCTCAGTATTAAAGATCATGGTGAACTCCTGGCTAGGATTGAACTGGACTGTACCAGAAGTAACTTCAGGACTTTTCCCACAAGGTAGAAAGAACACACATACTGCTAAAGTAGGAGCCAGTATAATCTGATATTGTTAAGTCATTGTGCTCAAGCAGTGGGAATAATTCATGGCCCAACTGTTTGGCCAGGTTTTTGAATAAGTCTTTCTTGAGTCCCATGACCACAGAGTGTGGGAGAGAGGGTGCAGAAGCTGATGGATTCCAGATCTTTGGTGACAGCAGAAAAATAGATTGTGATCACACCAGATGTTATTGATGATAGACCACGTACATCAGAAAAAAATGTATTTCACAAGGACTATAATACCAGAGTTTCTCTATCTTCCCTCTCATAGCCTCCCACCCCAATCAAATCCATTTCTTGTTTAGGGCTTACTGGTATTTACTAACTGCCCTTGCATTCCTTCTTTAAAGTTTTTGCTGTGCTTCTCTATACTTGAAGTAGAGTTAAGCCAGTAATGGTTTTCTCTTACCTTTGCTACCGATTTGGAACTGGGAGTCCATGCGTGCTCGCTTGTGGAGCTTCTCCACATGTGCAGAGCATCCGCAATGACATCTGGGTGTGTGGGTGGAGTGCCACCCTACTGGTTTGCCTGAACTGGGGCAAACCGGCAGAATACCCCCTCTGAGTGAAACCCAATCAAGTCTTGGATAACATGTCAAACATCACCTCTACCATACCACTGAGGCAAGTGTCCTAAACAAACCAGGCTCCCAATACTTCAAATGTGAAAAGTGGAATTTTCCCAGGAGAAATTTTCCCAGGTGAAAACTCAAATAAATCAGATTTAATCTAAAACTCATGAGCAAATTTTTAAAAAGAGGAGCCCAGAAAAACTCCCAATAAAGATTTCCTTGAATTCAGTCTGGATGCTATTCCATCCACAAAATGACTGAAAATTGTTATGAATGTCCATTGTGAGTCTGATTTTAAAACCATCCATGCATCCATCTCATAACCAAGATAAAACCCAATCTGCCACAATTAATCTCATATGGTCCAACTAATAATCTGATCTCCATTCCCCAGGAAGACATCTAAATCTTCAAGGGTTCTAGATGTATTTTCTTCCATTTGCTTAACTATAGATTTTACTTATATTTGCCTTGTACTATATATTTAATTTCTAGGTAAGATGCTATAAATCTATATGGAGTTCAGCCATTCAGCTTTGAAATCATGACATATGGCTCGGTGCATTTGGAAAATCTAGTAAATTAAGTTATATTCAACCAGGAGACCTTCATATGTTGCTGCAGTACAACTTCTAAAAGGGGAATTAATCCATCCATCCATCAATTGGTTTGTTGACAGTAATTTGCTAGTGCTTAGTTTATGAAACCTCATTCCCCTTGAGAGTCAGATGACAGCAACACTGCTACCCCACAAGTAAATCTTAAAGATCTGGCTTTTTTCCCCAAGTGTTAAGGCCAGATTATTAGCAAAGCCTGATATACATATGTATGCTTTGCTATAATATTGTTATGCTTTGTATTATGAATGGTATTAGAGTTACAGGATTAGTAGCTATATAAATTCTATGAACAAACAAATCAATATAAAAACTCCTGTGTTTTTAATAGTTATTCCTCTGGCTATTCTAACATAAAAATAAATTGGATCTGACTAATTTAACACATGTTTCATGTCATTCTCTTCCAAAAAGAGTAAATGCTAAAAGAAGAATGAAAATTATCACTTTCAAAGACTAATAAAATGAAAACATCAATATTAGTCTGAAGTTATTAATATATGCTGGGATATTTATACTTTTGCAGGCTATATTTGGAAATACTATAGCCTTCTACAAGGTATTGATATATCCCTGCCCGTAGAAGAGTAGTTCTTCTATTCTTACTCCACAGTAATCCCATCTATGAAATTATTTTGAGTAATGAAAATGCAGAAAAAACAAAACTTTGCACAATACTACCTCTGGTTTGTCCGCCTATTTTTTGGGTGTGTGTGTGTGTGTGTGTGTGTTAAGATGCAAGTTACCATCTTACCCTAAAAGATTCGTATCAAGTAGGAAAAAGAATTATTTTGCATCTTTATTTTCTTTTAGCTGGAAACCAATTGCTTCATACTCTCTGCAGGCTACTGCATTGATATGTATTTTGAAGGCTACCCAAATATTCCTAAATGTTTTTCAGATTAGGTAATAATAGATAGTTCATTCTACATGAACACTGACAAATAACTGAGTCTGAATTTATCTGATCTGGATTCAAGACCTTTTAATCTTCCCTTTTCACTTAACTCATCCATTCATCATTCTTATATATTTGTGCTAATAAAGGAGAATATTTTTAGTAGGGTTGAAATGGGGAGTCCTTGGTGTTCTCTGAGCTTGATTGTTTTCTTGCAGATGTTTCATTACCCAAAGTAGGTAACATTAGTGCTAGCAGTCCAGCACTGATTATGTTACCTAGTTTGGGGAATGAAACATCTGCAAGAAAACAACCAAACTCAGAGAACACCAAGGACCCCTTATATATTTTGCAATTTGATCCTCATTCATTCTCTCTCTCATACTGTTCATTTCTGTATTTTCTATTCAGTTCAGATTCATTTACTGTACCATCTATTCTTGACCCTTTTTGTTATTTTACCCCATATTTTCCAGACATACAAAAATTTCAGTTATACAACAATAATAGGCATATGTATCTCTTATTGCATTCATTAATAAAACTTCAATTCCAAAGTTGTACATAACATTCCATAATTCAAATCTATTCACTTTATCATACATTTTCTGTAAATCAATACATGTACAATAAACATTCTCACATGTCTCTGAATGACCAAATTCATCAGATAAGTTAACTATTAAATAAATTGACATCATTACAGAATGTTCATGCTTTATGGGTTTGCATGACTTTTAAGTTTTTTTTAGAAAGGAAAAGTGTTTTATTTCAGTTTCAGAGTTAATTGTATGTTTATTCTACTTAGATCTGGCATATCAATGTTTTTCACTGCTGTTTCTTTTTTATATTTTAAATACTGAAAAAATCTTTTGCATTTACTTGACACCATCTATAGATAATCGTATAAGAGTAAAACCACTCTTTCGGAAACACTGAAAGTTACACTGGCACTGAACAAGGGGGACAAGAGGTGGGTTTCAGCCGGCCCTGTCCGGTACGCGTGTACCAGATAGGGCCGGCTTGACTTTGCTTATTGGAAGCCAGCCTGAAATCATGTCATTGTCACATCAGGTCCTTACCTAACAACCTCACTTTATGACAGCAATGAAGACTGCCAGGGTAGCTGTCGCTAAGGGGTGATCACATGATATTGTGCTTAGCAATGGAAATTCTGATCCCAATTACTGTGGTTAAGCAAAGACTCTTTGTATTATTTTTTTGTTTGCCGGGTTTTTTTTAAAAAAATCATGGTTTAATTAACATTCATATTTTAATTGTTAACTGTTCTCTTTTAAGAAAAATAAAACATTCTGTACTGTTTTTTATTGTTGTCTCAAAAATAAAAATGGTTTCAGTTTCTCACATTTAAAAATAAAGCACTTCCCCAAATGTTTGGATCGAAATAGTCTGTATTCAAATACTAGGTTACATATATTTGGTAAGAAGAAACTCCTGCTGTCTACATGAAATTCAAAAACATACACACTGTTCCACAACTTCCTGCCTTTTCACTTTGAATAGAAAGGCATATTTACCTTGAATCTTTTATTTTGAGAGGATGGCCCCAAGTGCAAAATCTCATACATGTGAAGGCTTTCCAAAATAAATAAACACATGAAAACAATTAAAATGTCCATTCTCACTTGCAGGAATACAAAGAACTTACAAGATTGGGATGTTTGGCCATTTTTATTTTAGGATACTATCAAAGAATTGATGTATTGCTGCCTCTCAACATATACAGCCCTAATTTTATACCAAGAAATAGATCAAACGAAGATGCTGTAAAACCAACAGAATAAACCAGATAAAAATAAGACATGCAGAACAATAATATGCAGAAGAGCCTCTTTAGATGATTTCAGTGGATACAATGAATATTCCCTTTTGTGCTGCTCTGTAATAGTATATGCAGAAAATGTGCTGTTGTCATCTTTTTACATTCAACAAGAATGTTAGCTGCTCAAAATCTTTACAGCAGTAAAATAGCAGATTTTTATTTTAATCCTTGTAGCTTTTGTGTTCCAAACTAGGCACTTTTGCTGATCTTTTGTAATGCCTGATAGGAAGACTAACTGAACAATGGAAATTCAATCCTCATTATCAATCTTCTCTGCCACAAAGAGAGATGGCTAAGAAAGGCTGTGAAAAAGAAAGCTTGCTGTGGTTATTGGGTCAATAGCTTAACTATTTTAATTATAGTTTATTTAAAAAATATTTAAAATGTACAACCCTGTATTATGAACTGCAAAGTGTTATTAAAACCCTAAACAAACCAATTCAAGTTATACAATATCCTGAACAACAAAGGCAGAATATATTATTGCCTCTATATTGGCAGAATTCATCAAGAACATTACACTTTCCCCCAGTAAATAGAACTGTAAACATTTAACTACCGTAATTAGACTAAAATAATTCATATCAAATTCATGGCATTAATTACAGATACATTTTCAGACGTACCTGAATAAATCTCTTAAAAGATCTAAGCAGTATAAAATTCTTCCTAGTTGACATAATACTGCATGTACTGCTAAAAAAAGTTGCAGCAGTGAATTGAATAAAAGGAACTTTATGCTTGGGAAAATTAAGCACGTTAATTATATTCTTATAAATTTACACATAATCCTGCAATAAAATGATTCAATACATATTATAAAAAGTGGCAGAATGTTCTTCCCACACTCTTAGATTGCAAGGACTTCACTGAAAATAAGGCAGTTTTCAAGATGGCCAGGGAGTAGAGATTGCAGAATCTTGTATTTTGCTGACATACATATTAATAAAAAGTCATTAAAGATTAAATAATTGCTACTTCAGGTAATCTCAAGTAACTTCAGTCTAATAAAGCACTTTCCTATTATGTCCATTAAAAAAAAACCAAGATTATCACTATAATTTAAATTAAGTCTGAATAAATCCCATGTTCCATCCCATCAGTGAAAATTATTCCCAATTCACTTTCTTTTAAAAATTTTTTTAAAAACCCAAAACTTTAATAACATAACGCAACAGTATTAATTTGGCCTTTTGCCTATCAGATTGTTGGTCAATCATCCTGAAGGCCTCAAGATATTTTATTCCTAAATTGTCCACATTCTCTCAGCTATTGTGCTCAAGTCAGTACAAGTAGGACTTACAACCATTCATTTAGAACTGAAGTTACATTAAAAAAAATAACATATGACGGTTTTTCACACTTATAACTGTTACGGCAACCCCATGGTTACACAATCAAGATTTGAATGCTTGGCCTGTATTTATGACTGTTGCAGTGTCCAGGGGTCATGTGATCACCTTGGTGACCTTGTGACAAGCAAAGTCAATGGCGAAGCCAGATTCACTTAACCATGATACTAACCTAGCTGCAATGCTATGCAATGCAATGCTTAACAACTGTGGCAGGAAAGGTTATAAAATGCAGCAAAATTCACTTAATTGTCTTGCTTAGCTATGGAAATTTTGGCTCAATTGTGGTCAAAAGACAAGGATTAACCAGTAAACCACCACTACTAATCTGAAATTAAAGCACATAGTATTACAGCTGCACCTTCAACAAAGTAATGGAATGCTTTTGATTCAAAACTGAAAGACACTATACATCTTAGGTCAGCTGGGAAACAAGTACTAATGGAATGTCATTCAGACAGAAAATAGCTACTACACAGCCCAATTAGATTATTTTTAATAATTAGATACCATGTTGTGTTTGGTAGTTGTATGGCTTTATTGGTTGATGCTGTGATAATTTCACATTGTTGTAAATTGCCCAAGTCTTAAGAAGCAGGCGGTATAGAAATCTGGGTAATAAAAAATATAATGTCTTGCACATTTGGTTTGCATGTTGGCCTTGTTTCAGAGAGGGTCAAAAATGTTGACAAGTGGGGTTTTTTTTGCTTGTATGATCTGTAAGACTTCATTCATTTGACTGCATCTACAGGTGGTCCTCATTTAATGACTACTCATTCAAACATACAATGGCACTGAATGAGTGATTGTTATGGCTGGACCTGCCAGCGCCAGTGGCGTATTGACCATTAAGCAGACTAAGCATGTGCTTAGGGCACCAGGCCCAAAGGGGGCACCACAAAGTTGAGAAAGAAAACAAAAAACCAATGAAGATTTGTACAGTATGTACAAAGGAGGGGCATCAAGATTTGTCAATGCTTAGTGCACCAGTAAGCCTTAATGCGCCATTGGCCAGCATGTGTCCCCATGGCTACTTGATCATGAATTATGAACTTCTCTGTCAGCTTCCCAGAATCAAAATCAAAGGAGAAGTTGGTAGGAAGTCATGATCATACATGGTCCTCACTTAACAATGGCAACTGACACTGCTGGAACTACTGTCACTAAGTGTCATGGTCACATGGTTTTTTTCAATGTATGACATCACTTAACAACAGAATTTCCAGTTCCAATTAGTGTCATTCAACATGGACTACTTGTAATAAAAATAGAAGTGCATGGAACAATCAGCATTAGACATAGAACATGTCAAATTCGCTGTGTCATGTTGCGTCACATGATGTATCGTGACACTTTTCCCCTTGGCAGAGCTGGGGTGGGTGTGGCCTGCACGTGACACATCCAACCCACAGACCACCAGTTTGACGCCCCTGATAATGTGTTTCCCCAAAAATAAGGCAGGGTCTTATTTTCTTTGACCCCAAAATAAGCGCTTGGCCTTATTTTCAGGGAGGTCATATTATTTTTGAGGTGCAGAAGGTGGTGAGCGTGGTCACTTATGGCTGTTGCTGTGTTGCAATATTTTCGAGGAGGGCTTATTTTCAGTGGAGGACTTATATTAGCGCATGCGCTCAAAAGCCCGATTGGACTTATTATCCAGGGAGGTTTTATTTTGGGGGAAATAGGGTATAGAGGAATGGTTGATAAGTAGAAGTAGTTATGACGTAGAACAGTATATTAGATCTCATAAATGGAGGAAAAATATTCCATGACAATAGTAATTCAGCAAAAAGTATCATTACTTTTGAAAGTAAAACCCCTAAAGAGTACTTAAAATTCAAAAGCCAATCTTCATTCCATTTTTAATATGCTACTCTTCCATTAGAAAAGTGATACATTATAATAGCAAGGCCTATTTACAAAATATACAATTTCTGCAGGTTAATCTTTGCCCAGTAAACAAATAACACTTCTTTCATTGCAGACTGAATTTGTTCATACCTAGGCACTTCTCATTAATTTCAACTGCTTTGTAAAATATGACTGAAGGAATCTGGGCTTTAAGGGGAACTTGGAAAATATCTTTGGCATTTTAGATTCAAGCAATTCATTGAATTTTTACTTAGCCAGATTGTATTTATAAGTTTTAAAAATGGTACAGCATCTGGAAACGTTAATCAATCCTGCAACCCAATAGAAAATGACTGCAAAATAAACGGCCAATCCTACGCATCCTCCTACAAAACTACCACTATAAAATGTATTATGATGACTGCTTTTTGACAGACAATTAAGTTTCATAAAATTTTAGCCAAATAACTGAAATGCTCACAAACAAGGAAAGAATATTAAAAGTAGTATTTTTATGTGCCATGATAAATTAGCTCCATTTCAAGAAAACAAAAAATAATATCCTACAATTAAATCACTCTTTACAAAAATGAGCAAAAAACAAAGATCCAGAAATTTCTGAAAAACACTGGTCAAGCCCCCTAATCATGTGTTCAACAAAGACTTTATGCATAAACAAATGATGCAGTCTTTTTACTCCATTGGGATTATAGAATTCATTGTGCAATTTGTAATTTCTTAGGATTAATCAGTGATGAGGAAAAGATGGAAGAAACAAATTATTCACATTAAATGATCAAAAAGGCATCAGTCAAAGTATAAATTCAGATTCAATATTATAGATTAAAATGGACAATGCCTCAGAATTCTTCAAAAAGTATGGTTCACCTTAAAATTTTCTTCCAGCTGTGGATTTTGTCTCCCCACCCCCATAAATATAACTGAACAAAAGATCTAAAAACTTCTGTGTGTCTTCAGCTTCCTCTTTCTAAGTTACTTAACATCCATTTGAAAAGGAATCACAGAAGTAGTGCGGATCCTGAGATGAAATGGAAAACGAAGATCCAGGTTGATCCTTATGTAAATTTTTGTTTAAGTTTATTCTGGAAAATTGCTGGTAGAATGGACAGAATTGCCAGAACCATAAGAATAAAGACTGAGTTCCAGGAAACAGCTTCACCTGCTGTAGTAAGCTGATAAAGTGTGGTTCCAGCTTTAATTGCTACAAAAGATGGTGGTGCAACACCTGGAAACAAAAGGTAAAAATATTTTGGTTAGAAATTATAAATAGCTTCAAAGCAGAATCACACTTTTAATATTAGCAACTGATTGTTATTTTATCTAATCCAAAGCAGTTGTAACAGAAAATGTGGACAGCTATGTTAAATTCCTGCGTACATTCTTCTTCTTACAAGAGAATACAAGACGTTATGAAACCAGCATCCAAAAAAAGATTGCCTTACATCTACAAGTTAAAGCAGATACTTTGCTTTTCAAATTTGTATGCCACCTGACTCCCAATGACTCTTATAGGTGGCATACATATTACTTAACAAAATAATGAATGAATGAAAACAATAAGTAGAAATCCTGGATGAAAAATTTGTATTAGTTGGCTAAATTAGTTAAATGAATTAAGTTAAGTGAGCTACAACTTCTACATTCTGGGCACAAAACAAACAAACATGACAGGTTTCTTTTTAAATCTATTTTATTCATTTTCACATTCCATTTTACAATCACTTATATACAGGGTATTTGCTATAAAAGAAAAAATATATAAAAAAAATAAAAAAAATAAAAAAGAAAACACAACTCATCATTCACAACCCCACCTGACACTTCCATCCTCCATACACCCCATCTACCCCCTCCAACTTTCCTTTCCTCCCTCTAACGCTCCCCTCCTACTTCCCTTTCCCCTCAAACCTTCCTTCTCCCCTTACTCCCAACACGTCCTCCTTGCATTCCCCTTACTCCTTCCTTACTCCTCCCTCCTCTTTCCCTCTACCTCCCTCCTTGGTGTATTCCTTTATTCAAGTGTTGTTTATTATAATCTGATAAAAAGTAAAATAAACCAAGGAAAAAAAAATATAAAGAAAAGAGAAAAAAAGGAAAAAAAAAGAACAACCATATATAAGTGCATTCTTGTTCTTATTGCGACTATGTTAACACCCACCCACCCACCCCCCATAAATCCCCATCCCTACTCCTCCCGACTTCCCAGGGCCCACACCTGGCACTGCCTTCTATCTAAAGTATCTTATGTTCGTATGGATTAAAAATAAAAGTAATATATTAAAGGGGAAAAAAAACCAAAAAAAAAAAAAAAAAGAAAAAAAAGAAAAGAACAAAGAAAAAAGAAAAAGAAAAAGAAAAAAAAAAAGAAACTCTTTGTGTTAAGCTCAGCCCCCCATCTTTATCTATGCTTAAATAGTATAAGTCATTCTATCTATATTTTATTCTCGTCTCTTGCTTCTTTGTTATTTACCCCGACCTCCTGTAGACTCTCCCATTCCTCTTCCTTAACCTTGTATTCAGATAAACATTTATCCAAATTTGTATAGACATCAATATACAATCTAACTCAAACATAATCCCTTCTATTAAAATTTAAGCAGCGTGGATCATTCCACATATTCAAATATTACTTTACAGAAGAATAATCAAACTTTCCCTTTCTTAACCTTAATTTCAAACAATAATTCAAAATAATCTGACCAAACTTTCCCTTCTTAGTAAAATTTAAGCAGCGTGGATCAAGTATTACTTTACACAAAAATCAGTTTGCATTCTATCTTGAAATGATCCCGACCAGCTTTCCCTTCTAATAGGATTTAAACAACGTAAATCATTCAGTATATACATTCAGTATCACCCACCAATATACGTAAATCATTCCGCATGCATTTTACCCTCATCCCTTGCTTCTCAAATATTTGCCACTATCAAATTTATGCAAACATTAGTTTAAAATCTAGCTCAAAATAATTTCACCAAGCTTTCCCTTCTAATAAAAATTAAATAGCATAGATCATTCCACATATTCAAATAATAGTTTCAGCAAGAATCAGTTTACCTTCTATTTTAAAATAATCTCTTCAAACTTTCCCTTCTAACAAGATTTAAACAGCGTAAATCATTCTGCATACATTTTACATATATACATTCAATATCACCCCACCAATAAATTCCGCTTTTTCTGCCGGAGAGAGGTCGCAAACCCCCATTCAATCCACAACTTTAGTGAATATTTTAGAATGTCTAAATCCTCAAACTCCGCTTTTCTGCTTCTCCGAAGGAGGGGGAGCTACCCCCTCCATCTTGCAGCCATGTGGTCTGTTGCTTGCCTTCTCCTTCGGCTTGTCTCTCCTCTTTTCCAAGTGAATCAGGAAGTCCCGCCTTCAAAGTCTTGTAATAGAAATCTCGATCCTCCGAAACAGAATTGAGACGAAGTCTTTGATTCTCAAATGTGACCGTAATGCCGGCTGGGGCCTCCCATTTATATTGAATCTGATGATTTCTAAGCTCTTTAGTTAAAAAGGTATAGTCCCTTCTTGCCTTTAACATCTGGAAAGGTATTTCTTTGAAGACAATCAAGTTCTGGCCATCAACTCTCAAACTATTATTGTAAAATTTTTGCATGATCGCGTTTCTGGATTCTTTTGTGGAGAAATATATAATTATGTCCCTCGGGAGCTGTCGCTGTTCCGCTACCAACGAATTCTGGCGATAAATTTTCCGAATCTGCCAATCAAAGTTAAGTCCCGGGCTTCCCACCGCATGGCTGAGGGCTTCAACAAAGGTCTGTTTCAGATTCTCTCGCTCCTTTTCGCGGAATCCTCTGACTCTTATTGCGAATGCCTTCTTATTAAAGTTTATCATAACGAGCTGTTCTTGAGTGTCTCTAATTTTTTGTTGTAATATTTGAATATTAGTAGTCAAATTAGAATTAGCCTCTTCCAAACTTTCTAATTTATTCTCTATTTCAGCGGTATAATCTGACAGGGCAGACATGGCTGCAAACGTATTCGCCTTCATTTGGTCAATTTTAGACTTTAAATCACCATATAGCTCCAATACAAATTCCTTAATTTCTTGTTTAAAATCATTAAACATTTGAAAAAAAAATTCCTGTGTTAAGAATTCTCCAGTAGAGGGCGTAGGAGACAAGGGCTGCGATGCCAGTGTAAATTCTTTAAGTTCATTCACAGATTCTTTAGGCACATTTGTAGAGAGACGCTTCGATTTTGACCTGGGTGCCATTATAAATAAACAAATAAACAGCGCTTTCGCTCCCCTCTGTTTCCAAAAAAAACAAAAAAAAAATTATTTTGTTAAGGAGCGGTCTGCAGGAAGGTAAAACCGGCTACGTACATCCCCTATCAGTCACCAATGGAGAGAAATCGCCATTTTGAAGTCCGTTTAAACAAAGAAGCCTCTAAGACAAATGGTGCTGGTATTTACGATAGTAATAAAAGCATAAATCTCACAGGGGTGGGACCCGCCCGTATTAATCTTAGCTTCAAACAACTTTGCTTTGTCCTGGGGGGGGGGTCGCCTGTCTAGGGCTGCCAAAAAAAGGCAGCTGAGAAGAACTGGCTGGAGATAAAAGCTCCGCTCACGCTGGATCTAATCTCTGTCCACAGCCAAAAAAAGAGAGAAAGGCTGTGAATTACGAATAGACCCTAGCACACAGAGCTACTCCCTGCCCCTTTATGCCAAAAAGGGGTGATATCTATGATCTTATTTAGATATACAGACCAGATCTCTGAGAGGAGCTCGGTTGAGCCCTCCTCGGCGACAGGCTCCTCCCCCCGGATCCCAAACATGACAGGTTTCTATTATGTTATCTACCCACCTTATTTCAACAATTCAAAATAGATTTTTGTGGAAGATACAAAATTTTAATAGTGATGTGGTAGGTTATTTTTTTATACTTGTGCTTGTATAAGCACTTCTTATTTAAAAAAATTCAAATATGAAAATTATCCAAAATATCTATAATTGGCCCAACAGATGGCACTATGCACTAATAAATCATGCATACAAGGAAACATGTATATTTTAAAATATGAAACAGAATTCTTACCAAGAAAAGTACCAATAAAAAATACTTTTAATGGCACATTTATTACAGGAGAAGTTATATTGATGAACCAATTAGGAAGGAAAGGAGTGATTCTCAAAAATATTATGTAGTTAATGAGATGTTCTCTGTGTCTTTCAACCTGTGGGACATAAGAATACCAAATTAAAATAATCTTGCTTTGAAATTCAGCAGTTTCATCTTAACCAAGTAATAAATCCCATTACTGGAGCTTAGGAGTGTTAGCCTTTGTGTAATTAAATCAGTTCCAGCCACAGAAAAGGGAGATATCAATGACCTCAGCCACCTAAAATTCTAGAGGAGAATAAAAAACAAAAAAGAATAATGCTATAATACTTTGGTAGCAGAGTGCAAGATTCCCACATTTCATAGAATTCCTAATTAGCCCATGAAACATATTTTGTTTTTCCAACAAATCTTGATCTGTTAAAAGCTGTCATTCATTGAAAGACATATTCATCCAATTGTTTTGTACATGGTTAATCTTTAAACCTAAATACTATAAAAGTTCTTAAGGCATTCCACCTGATTGCTTGTTGACTAGAAAAATAGGACAAGATTCAGAGATGAAGTAACAAAACTCTGTTCATATGATAGGTCCTTCTTGCCTTTTTCCACCATTATTCTGCCTTTCAGAAAATGAAAGCAAAGGGACTAGAGACATTGAATGACAAAAGGGAGGCAGTACCAGTGTTGGAAAACTGGGTAATCAGCAGGGCTTCCACATGCAAAAAATACATGAGTATTTCAGTTCATGTGAGACACATTAATACTACAACCGGTTGTAGGAATAAACTAGCTTCTATGACCAGAGATAGGAAAAAATGATGAGATATCCTTTTATTAATTTAATGGTTCAGAATATATGTTCCGTCAGAGTGATCTTACCTGTTTTGACCATTTTACTGCTTTCTCTGTTAAATATCTATATACAACTGGTCTTCCAACTAAATACGATAGCATATAACAAAAAGAAGCTCCAAGTCCAGAGCACTGCAAATAAATGGAAAAGCTGTATCTTACAGAGAGATACTCAATTTAATGTAATTAACATGCAACAATGATTTGTAACGAAATGAAATAAATTTCAAAATAATACAAAAAGTTGATGTGTACATTTAAAATTGCTCCTTCTTTGCATTTGTGTCCATTTAAACTGTCCGAAAGGAAATGTTTAAAACACAAGTCTGAGTTTGACTGCATGGGGAAAAAAAGTCTCTAACACACAAACAAAAAACAAAAGAGATAGTAGCAGCACATTTTTGACAACAGAAAAAGCCTGAGAAAGCAAGACACTATATTCCTTGCATCGGAACACCTTAAGATGGGCACCAAGCAAACAAGCATTAAAAGAGAGCACCCAAAGTAACTATCACCGTTACGAAGGCAAAATTCCTAACTGCTACTTATCTTAATTCTAAATGTGATGCCGTAACTTGTAACAGTTTAGAAAAATTCAATGAACAAGTTTCAATGAGGCAGAAATTCTCAAATAATCTGGACTTCAATTATCTAAGCTGTGCCCAGAAATACCTGCATAAGGCTAGGCCGTTTTAAAAGTAAAAATAAACAAGTTTCTAGTCTAGCTAAAACATTGATATGTTTTTTTAAGTAGCTTTACAAGAAACACATTACAGTAACCTAATCTTTATCTTACCAAACAATCAGTAAGCGGAGACGATATTTTTATTGGAAAGTCTGTTTAGCTAAGGGTGCTTTATGCTACAGTAAATGCATGATGCTGAGAGATGTGAATTTCAACTCAATCCAAACTGTTTGATCTCAAATTCCTTGACAGAACTTACTTGATCTACACTACCTTGATCTGTTACATTCAGGCTCAATTAATGCAATGCCTTATACGTTATATGTTTTCCAACAATGTAGGAAAAGAGCACAGTGTATATTTACCCATGTTATAGCAGCTATATTCTTTGTTTATTTTCTACAGAATACAAGCCTCTTTTAAACTTTAGTAGTCAGAGACAAAGCCATGTATTTGTTAGCATGTTCATGTCATAAATCCTAGCAGGTCTTATTACTCATGTCATATTTGTGGCAGCTTTGGACAATGGCGTTAGGCATTTTCACTAATAATTATATTTTTGAAGCCTTCCTAAAAAAAGGTATGGAAAATGACCTCTGAAAGTTTTTAACAGATATAAATATCCAGATGTTGGTTGTGTTCAATATTATTTGCAATAGTTATTTCTATATTATTACTGAGTTACCATTTTGAATGGCATTACTGTTATTTTAAATACATTTGAATTCCCTTGGAAGCATTTAAAAAGTACAAATATATTCCCATGCCATTTATTAGGTAAGAATAGACCATTACATTCACCATTACAAAACCATGATTCACATACTCTGCTTTTTCACAATAGCTTAAGTGTTAAGTGTTTTTAAAAAGAAAGAGCATATTACCCTTGGCAATAAATACTTACCAGACAAACAAGAAATAGAGCTAATGGAAAAGGATAAAGAAATCCTGAAAGTATACTCAAAAATATAGATCCAGGAATGGCAAATGTTTGCAGGCTAGATGATGGGTCTGGTTAAGAACAAATTTCGATAAATTATTGAACAAACAAATCCTTCTGTTAAGTCTTATAGTATAATTTTATAGATTTCTGAAGGGTAGACATGTTTTCAACTATAAAAGATTAAAATGCAAGATAAAGTTTGAAAATTTTTTTCCTGAATAAGCAGTAATAAATTTCCATTTAATATTCTGTATGACAGAATATTAACAAATTGACCATTGGCTTACCTGAATGGTCGTTCTCTACGCGCTGCGGGAGTGTCCAAGCATGAGACATACTCAAGCTATGTAGTCTCAGGGTGGGAAGAAGAAATGTCCAGGCCCGTGGGAGTCGCGATGACCCGTTGTAAAACTCTTCTCCTGAAGGAAGCCTCTGCAGATGCAAAGGCATCCAGTCTGTAGTTCCTCACGAAAGGAGATGGTGATGACCATGTCGCAGCCCTGCATATCCCATCGATGAGCGCTTGCGTGGCCCATGTGGCCGAGGCACTCCTCGTTGAGTGTGCTGTAATGCAAGGAGAAACCGGTCTAGCCTGTTGCTCGGAGGCTAGCTTGATAAATGCCCATATGTAGCTTCCTATAGTAGAAGATGAGACTTTTCTGCCCATGGAAACGGGCTGAAAAGACACAAAGAATGATTTCGACATGTGAAAAGAAGTTTTTTTCTTGCATATGCGCACAGCATGGCGAACATCAGGCTTATGCCACACTTGCTCCCTTGGATGTCTGGGTCGCAGACAAAAATCAGGAAGAATCACGTCTTGTGATCTATGGAAGACACAAAAGACAGGTCCAGTCTGAGAACAACCCTGTCCAGATGCTCAACACAAAGGTCCTCTCTGACTGAAAGAGCGGCTAGCTCGGAAATCCTGCGGGCCGAGGTAACAGCTATAACAAAGGCCATCTTGAGAGACAGGTGACCCAAACCGATGGATCTAAGCGGTTTGAAAGAGCTGCGGTCAGAGTCTGTAGGACAACGGACAAATCCCAGGTCAGGAATCGGTGAATTGTAGGAGGACTGAGGTTGGTAGCCCCCTTGAGGAAGCTACGAACCTGAGGATGTCTACTAAGGGACAGATGTGAGTCCGTGGACAGAATGGTGCTAAGGCTGCCATCTGCTGATGGAGTGTGTTGAGCACGAGGCCTTTGTCCAAGCCCTCCTGGAGAAAATCCAGAAGTTGCAGAATGGTTGCGGAAGTGGCGATAACGTGATGAGACTGGCCCCAAGTTGAGAAAGCAGACTAGGTCGCCTCGTAAATTCTGACAGTGGAGGGCTGCCTGGATGGTACGGGTGACCTTGTCTGAAAATCTGCTGAGCCTCAGGAGGTCCCCCTCAAGTAACAAACGGCTAGCTGCAGCCACTGGGAGTCCGGATGTTGAGTGGCCCCTTGGCTGAGAGACATTAGCTCCTGAGGTATGCGCCAGTGCTTGGTCACCAACAGGCTGACAGGGTCGGTGAACCAGAACCTCCTAGGCCAGTATGGAGCTACGAGCAACACTTCCGCTTCCTCCGCCAGAATTTTCCTGATCACCAGTGGTATCAAGGGAAGAGGCGGGAATACATACAAGAGGCCGAGAGGCCAGCGACGTTGTAGGGCGTCTGTCCCTTCCGCGCCAGGGCAATGAAACCTGGCGAAAAACTGGGGAAGATGCGTGTTGGCTGGGGTGGTGAATAGGTCGACTCTCGGGAGGCCGAACCTCTGCTACAACTGACAGCACAACGATGGATGGAGTTGCCACTCCGAGTTGTTGATGATAGTCCTGTTCAGTCAGTCCGTGGCCACGTTGTTCTCTCCAGAGATGTGGTCTGCCTGCAGCGATGCCAGGTGACACTCTGCCCATTGGCCTAGTGCTTCCACTTTTGCCATCAGGGCCTGAAATTGAGTGCTACCTTGGTAGTTTATATATGCCTTTGTAGCAATGTTGCCGGTCAGTATTAGGACATCGCGACCCTTGATGTGGTGATGAAAATGACGCAGGGCAAACATGGCGGCCTGGAGCTCCAGCCAATTTATGTTGTGGGCGAGCTCCACCTGCAGCCATGTACCTTGAATTACTTGAGTCTGGAGATGAGCACCCCAACCATATAGGCTGGTGTCCGTTGTTATGACCAGGCACTCCAGTTCCTTGAAGGATTCCCGTAGCAGATCCTCCGACTGCCACCACCTGAGTGACTGAACCCCTTTGGGGGAAGGTGCACCACTCTCCTGGAGTTGCTGGCCCTGTGTCTCTGGATCAGTAGGAGGAGCTATTGGAGCTCTTGCGCATGCAGACGTGCTCAGGAAACCACTGAAATGCATGACATTAATTTTCCGAACAATTGGGAGAAAGAGACGATGGACGCTGACTCGGTCGCTCGGATGTGTCTCACCAGAGATCTGATGCTGTCTACCTGCTCCCGTGTGAAAAAGACTTTGCACCTCCTGGCGTCGATCACCGTGCCAAGATGTTGAATTCTGGATGTTGGAGTCAGGTGGCTCGTCGAGATTGACTGAGAACCTGTGGTGTTGGAGAACGCGGATGGTGATGTCAAGATCTCTTTGGGCTTGCCCCCTGGATGAGTGAATGAGAATGTCATCCAGGTAGTATTCGAGTCTCACTGGGACATATCGGAGATGCGCTGCGATGGTAGCCAGAAGCTTGGTAAATGTCCTTGGGGCAATGAGAGGCCGAAGGGGAGGGCCCTGTATTGATAGTGCTGGTTGGCAAACTGGAACCTCAGGAACTTGCTGTGCGCTGGATGAATGGGAACATGCAGGTACGCCTCCTTCAAGTTGATGGAAGTTAGGAGGTCCCCTGCTTGATGCAACCCAGTATGATCTGAAGTGACTGAATCTTGGATAGATGTTGAGTTTCGTGAGTATTGCCCTTACTCCCCCTGAAGACTTTGAGAACAGGAAGAGGATCAAGTAGAACCCCCTGCCCTCCTGACCCCTGGGGACCTTCTTGATGGCTGCTATCTCCAGCAAATGTCCTATCTCCGCCCGCATCACCTGGCGCTTGTGGGCAGACTTGGGAATGGGACAACAGACAAAGGTCCGTGGGGGAAATGAGAGGAATTCCAGGGTCAAGCCGTAACGGACTCTATTCAGAATCCAAGTGTCCGTCAGTGTCTCCTCCCATTGAGCGGTGTATAGTTGGAAACGACCACCTATGGGAGGGGACCGGTGACGGTCACTTCGACTTCCGAAAGGAACGGATGGAATACTCCCCTCGGAAGGACCTGCGGTTGCCCTGTTGCCTGTTCTTGTGCCTTGGGGACGATCCTGAGATTGGGAGTATGGCCGATCAAATCCCCCGAAGGAGGTTGGAGGGTCTGCATTCCGAAAGGGCTGCCTCCGAAAGGTCTGACCCTTGCGGTCTGGCTTTTTGGTGACCGCTGTTAAGATTTTACGTTTATCCTTGGATTCAATTAAGACCGAATCCAAGGCCTCCCCAAAACGCTTTCCCCCTTTAAAGGGAGCGGAAGCAAGCTTCCACTTTGCCTTCATGTCCGCCTGCCAGTGGCGAAGCCACAGCAGGCGACGCGAGGTGACATTGGAGGAGAGGGCTCTGGAGGAAAATTTTATGGCATTAAGTGAGGCATCAGCAGAGTACTTGACAGCCACTATGATTTTATTCACATCCTGGCGTGTCCTGGTGTCCCCTGCTGGTAGGCTGGACAGCAGTTTGCGGAGCCAAAACAGCGCTGCCCTGCTAAAGTAAGAAGAAGATGCTCTCTTGGCCCATGCAATAGCCAGGTGAATTTCATGAGAAGCCTTCTCCGCCCTCTTATCCTCAACCTTTAAGCCTTCCAGCAGGTTGGCTGGAAGCACTGAATTGGAAGTTAATGCTACAATGGGATCATCCACCTGATCATCCTCAAGGCTACTCTCCATGGTATACCGCTTCTTATCTACCCCAGTGGGATTAGCCATAGAACCTGGTTGGGCCCATTGGTGCTGGATAACATCCAGGAACAGCTGGGGGGCTGGGAGCAGATTCTGAGCAGAAGTGGTCTCCTTGAAGAGTCCCGCACCCGAATCCCGGGGACCAATAGCATCTTTGTTGCCCTGATCAATGGAAGTCTTGTTTGCCTGAGCTGGGAGACCCATTTGGGTGGCGGAAGCCCTGGCCTTGGTAAGGAAAGCCCTAAGCATAGAAGGCTTGAATAAGCCTGAGAAGGCGGGCGTATCGGGAAGAAGATTTTCGTCCTCTGAAAGATCAGGAGCATCCTGTTCCCCTTCCTCTGCCTCCGATACCTCGAAGGAGCCGGGGAGGCAGCTCTAGCCAGTGGATTCTTAGGCCCAGCGGCGCGGGCCTTGCTAGGATTGGTGGTCTGAATGAGCAATTTGATGCCTAACTGTTGGATGCGATCCGTAATCCCCTGGGAAATTGCACGTGCGAGTACATCCTGAATTTCCCTGGACAGCTGAGGCCCTTGATCCCTAGGCGAGCTTGGTCCAGCCCCAGATGGAGGCAAAGATTCCTCCTCCATAATGGAGCAGACCTCATTCATGGACTCCTCAGCCAGAGAGGGGCAGGGGGACCCAAGAGATGCCCTAGAGGGATTGAGCGAGAACCCAAAGTCCTCTTCACCTGCCAGGGATGGGGACCTATCTCGTAGGGGAGTGGGAAGGGAAGGACCTGCAAACTCCTCCCTGAGTGGAGAAGGATCCCCTGCCTGTGTTTGGTCTGATTGAGCCTTTTGAAATTGTTTTTCAAGGGCCCTTTGGCGCCTCTCAGCCATCTTCTCAGCAACTTTGGACACCTTCCTGGGCTTCGGTTGCTTCCCCTTGGATGGGCACCCAGCCCCTTCACTCTTAGCAGCAGGATTGAGCCTGCTGTGCTTACTAGAGGTGGATCCTGCCTGGGAATTCACTTCAGCTTCAATGATGCTGGCCATGATGTCACGCACAGATGCAGGACTGGCTTGAAGAGCTGGCAAAAGAAATGAGGCTTTAGGGCCGAACATGGCTTGGCCACATTCAGAAGGATGCCTTTAGACGTTATCAATGTCCCAGTCAAGAAGCAAAGGCAAGACAAAATGGCGGATCCATGCTATTTCTAAATACCAGGGAATGGCCAGGCAATAGCCAAAGTCCCTACAGCCGCTTGATGAATGTCCTGCGGAGGGGGAGGCCTGTCTGGAGACCCGGAACGAGGCCAGTTGATTAGGACCCCACCCAGCGATGTTCTGCTGAGGAAACAGGCTGCCGTAGCTTGAAAACACCTCAGGAATAAAGCACGCCAATTTTTTTCTGCTTCAAAATGACCACCGCACGTCTGGAACGGCAGCGGGGAAACTGTCGGCTATTCCAAAGACTCAGGAGAGCCAACGGCTATCTACCAGTCCTCCGACAGCTCTTTGGGGGACCTTGACTACCTACCTGTCCCCAAAGGCTCGCCAACAGCCGCTAGCGAGCCTCCCACGGTGTTGCTGTGATTGCAGCTACGCAAAAACCAACCACGCTCCAGGCAGCCTGTTTCACGCTTCTGAAGGCAATGGGGCAATCTACTCCTTGACAGATTGGAATAAAATAATAAAGGAGCTAAGGGAATCTAATCTAACTAAACACAAAAATAATAAAGGCTACACTACACTGACTTGGAGAGTCGAACTGCTGCTCAAGGACTGGTACTCCCCAAACATCCTTTTAGGGCGACTGAGTTTTTTAAACAGAGCCTCTGATGGGAGCAAGAGGCATGGCTACACAAACTTTGAACTCTGTCTTTGGGCAGCAAGCTGAAGTTAACCCATGCTTGGACACTCCAAGCAACGCCTATGAGAAAGACTGAATCATAATCTAAAATCCAAGGTTAGGATTACTATTTTAAACTATTAAAAATACTGAGAATTCTTACCATTGACACAAAAAAATTAGGCTTGAACTATAATCATCATTCATCGGTAAATGTCTACATCAATGAATCAACACTACCTCTTTACAGGCCACTTTACTTCTGTGAAAAATTGAAGCAATTTTTTAAAACTGCCTTATTGGTAATATAAATTGCTGGTAGATGGGAGTAATGTTCTTGAATTTAATTGCTAAACATTGTTCATATGAGAATTCTAATATAACATTAACTTTTAATAGATAATTGTTTCAATGTGCACGCTGGCCAGCTGACTTCGGCCTTCTTTTGAAGCCATTTTTCGCCCTCTGGAGGCTTCCCTGAAGCCTCTGGAGCACAAAAAAACCAGCCCTACGCACAAACCGGAAGTTCAGGAATAGACTTCTGGTTTGCTCATAGGGCCATTTTTTGCCCTCTGGAGCCTTCAGGGAAGCCATTTCTAAAGGCATTTCTTTCATCCATTAAAGTCAATGTGGCATTCTTGATGTTCACTGAACTGGCAGATACTTCATTACCCAACTAGGTAACATCAGCAGTTCAAATGAATGGTGGCGTTTGCTGCCTTGGTGCTTCCTTGCCAGTTTGTATGATTTACTTCTTAGTGGTTCTTTGACTAGAATACTGTTTGCTTATCTGAATGTTGGCTGCTGAAGGGGATCTATCTTTTTCTTTCCTAGTTTTTTAACAGTCATTTTTTTGGGTATAGTATAACAATTGCACTTAAGAGTAATATACCCTTCACAGTACTTTGCAATCCTCTAAACAGTTTACAGAGTCAGCATACTGCCCCACAATCTGGGTCCTCATTTTACTAACTTCGGAAGGATGGAAGGCTGAGACAATCTTAAGCTGGTGAGAATTGAACTGCCAAACTGGTAGTAGTTGGCAGTCAGCAGAATTAGCCTGTAATATTCCATTCTAACCACTGCGCCACCACAGTATGTTAACATGGTTTATCTCTATGCATCTATTTCACTCTTTTATCTTACAAGTGAAACCATAGCATTAAAAGCATTATTAATATATCATAATTAATTTACATCACATTCCACAGCAATTTGTATATATTTTTAAGGAAGGATACAAGACATAGGTAGTAAAATAGGCCACTAATACTTGAACATAGAAAGTATCCTTGTATTTAGAGAGTACTTTTCCTAAAGCTTTAGCATCATCCATGTCTCTAGGAACTTTCATACATTCTCTCTCCTCTCTGTAGGGGAAAAATAAACAATTTTATTAATAGATAAAGTGAACTCTTGTCTCCAGTCAGCAAAACGTTACTACATATACACTACCTTGATATTATAATTCCCAGTTTTTAATGAAAGCTTCGATCCCATTGAAATAATTTTGGAGCTCTGCATCGCTCAATTTATGTAACTAATTCATCTATCCAGCGTCAAATCTTGCTACCAGTAGTCCTCTTGTATAGTCACTGCAACACGTCTACTTCAGAAATCATTAGATTGTTTTAGATGACCAAAGTCTTCCAACTTAATTTTCTGGCAATTATTAATCAATTTCAAAGTCATCATTCTAAACAAGGTTCCAGAACAGATTTCAGCAAAAAATAAACCTCTCAGATTCAATCATTTTCATCATTGTACAACAGACAAAAAATGATGTTTTATGCTGTGATAAAAATATTATTTTATTTATTTATTTGTATGGCCACCTATCTTAAAATATAAAACTCTGAGCAACTCGTAGTACCGTGCTTCTCCAAAAACACAGCCCACCCCAATAATAAGCCCAACCCTAACTGAGGTTTCATAGGATCCACTTGATAATAACATTTCAGGAAATGTATCTGGAGTGTGCCAACTGATGGGATTGGCAAATACTCTCAGAGAGAACCTGGTCCCATGCCATATAGGGCTTTAGAAGCAATAATCAGCACCTCGAATTGCACCCAGAAAGAAACTGTGAGCCAGGGCAGCTCACTCAACAGGGGTGTGAAGTGGGCAAACTTAGGGGGATCCATCATGCTATTGCATTCTGTACGCTATAGGTTTTGGTGACCTTCAAAGGCAGACACTGTACAACACATTGCAGTCGTCCAGATGGAAAGTGACTAAGATATGAAGATACTGTGAGCAGGATTTTCTCAGTCCAGGAAATGGTGCGATTGGCGCACAAGGCGAATCTGTGCAAAGGCCATCCTGCTGGCCATGAGTGCTATCTACTTGAGTAGGGGCCATGAGACCAGGAGGACCCTCAAATTATACACCAGTTCAGTCTAGGGAAGAGCAACCGTGCCCAGAGTCAAAGCTGACATATCAACAGATCCTGGGGACCCAAAACCCAAAGTCAATCAATCTTGCGAGGATTGAGTTAAAACTGTTCCTCTCTATCCAGACCCTCAAATCTCCAGGCAGTCAGTCAGCAGTGCAACAGTATAACCTTCACAGCCCAGGATAGAGAAATGTAACTGTGTAAATCAGCATAATGATAATACTGCACCCTGTGCTATCAAATGATCTTGCTAATAGTTTCATATTAAAGAGAAGATGCAAGAGACTCAAGCTCTCAGGCATCCCACATTACAAGAGTCTAGGGCTCAATCTCTCCCTCCCCACCAAGACGCACTGGAACTGGCTATGGAGAAAGGAGAAGCACAACTGCAATGCAGGGCCTTCTACTCCCAACGGCCATAGCTAGTACAGAAGAATAGCATAATTGATGGACTTGAAAGCCACAGAAAGATTTAGGAGAGCCAGAATAGTTACACCACCCCTGTTCCAGGAACCTTCAAAAGTCATCTGCAAGACAACCAATTCCATTGCAGTTCTGTACTACAACTTGGACCCCAAATGAAAAGGGTTCAGATAATTCACTTTACCGAGGAACCTCTGAAGCTGAGTGCCAATCATCCTCTCAGCAACCTTCTCCAAAAAGGGAAGGTTGGAGACTGGATGAAAGTTACGTGTTCAATCCAAGGGTGGCTTCTTAAGATTATTTTAAGATTATCTTTATGCTATTGGAACTTCCATCCAGTTTACTTACAAACTGGTCAACCTTTTAAATCTGAATTAGCAAGGATGCAGGTAATCAATATCAACGTATCTCAAATGATTTTTATAGTTAACATGCATATTTTATCATTTGAAAAAACTATTATCTGTAAATAACTATACAACAATAATTTGCTAACAAGAGAAAACTAAATGTAATTTGTTGGGATTTTTTGAAATTGATATTATATCATATGTTTTTCTAGGGGATACTTAGAATCTTTTAATACCTCACAAGACTCTGTATAACTTCTCTAAGTGTATACAATTACAGATGTTAAAAATGGAATGAATTTGTCATGGTATACTTACTCACTAAGTTGAGGAAAGTTTTTATATACCATCAACATAACAGAAGCAGCTGTTAAGAAGATGGATATTAAGATGAGGAGCGACATTCGTGCAGATCCACCTTCTTTATGTGCTTTTCCTGAAATGCAATGAAAATGTAATTAATTTTTTATTTATTTATTTGAATCCTGTCTTTATTATTTTTTGCAAATAACTTAAGGCACTAAAGATGTTGAACACAAATTCTTCCTATTTTCCTTACAACCCTGTGAGGTGGGTTGGACTAAGGGACTGTCAGCCCAACCCAGCTCACCCAAAGTCACCCAGCTGGCTTTCATAGCTAAAGCTGGGCTCATGGTCTCCCGCTTTCTAGCTTGATGTCTCCCGCTTTCTAGCTTGATGGTCTCCCGCTTTCTAGCTTGATGTCTTAACCACTAGACCATAAACTTACATGAGAAATTGCAGTGAGAAGGGACACTGATAATCTACACAGATTTCTCTAGGATTATAATCCAAGTTACATTTGAAAATATATATAAAATCAAGGTGAGGAGCCAAAACGCAACATCAAGTTTTATTAAATGTAATTTAATGAATGTAAGAATATCTATGTAACATAAAGAAACAGAAGGGAGCTGAAATCCAAGCTGAATTTTTGGCCTCCAAGTGAAGATGCAGTGCAGTAAAGTAAGGAGTCCAGAGTGCCTCACAGGGATGGGGGAGACCCTCGAAGACTTGGTACAACCTGTTTAGGAAGGGTGAAGGCCTGAAAATCCTGCTTGATTTTGGCAGGGAGGATTTTTAGACTCTCAGTGGAGAGGCAGTAGGGTACAGTAAGGAGCATAGGATGCCTGGCCGGGGTGGGGTAGGGTGGGGGGAGTGCAGGCTACAAATGTGCAAATGTCTCTTTGCTGAGGGGCTGAAAATACTGCTTAGATTTCGGCAGGGAGAATTTTCAACTCCTAAGCGGAGAAACTTGCATACAATGTGTGCCAGGCCTTCTACAGTCTCCTCCACCCATGTGAGGTACCCTGTGCTCCTTACCTGGAACTCTGTCTACTTAACAGCCCATGAGATCACTTAAAAACTGCAACCAGGAGGGCCACGATTGCAGTAGTTGAGCAAAGCAATCATGTGACATCTTACTTAACAACTGCTTTGCTGAATGAACAAGATTCTAGTCCCAATTGTGGTCATAAATCAGCAGTTACCTGTATTATAGACACTGGACAGTTATGGTTCTACAAAACCCTTAATGCTAATGCTGAAAAGACAAAGATTTTGGAATCTGGGTAACAAAAGTTGTGGGACGTAAAACAAAACAAGTTCCTTCTTATTGATATCTGGGCACTCTTTTCATGGACTCAAATACTTGGGGCTCTTATTATCAGGCTCAAAAAAAAGATCGACCATTAGTCAAAATAATGTATTAGATATGTAATGGAGCTCTCCCTTACAGAAGCACTTACCAGATTACAATTTCAAAAAAATGAATTCAGCTACCAGGAATGGTCAGTTCCCTGAAATACCATATGTGTTTCTGTGCATATTGTAATAAAACCACATAACTATTTTCATATTATTCATTGGCCTTTTTCCACTTCTGCCCATGGAAAAAATTTGAAGCACCTCTTAAAGGAAAAAATATCTTGTCCTGATTCAAATACAATTAAATATTTGATTAATTTAAACAAGGAAAGTTAATTAAGGAGGCTGATAAATTTTGCTTGAGAGGCTGGTAGATGATTATTTTCTTAAAAGTTCTTTTATTTTGTTTTATAATCACTATCATATAATGCTCTAGATATTTGACTTATTTCTATATATTTTAATGTATTTTAGAAGGCCAGTTTGGTGTAGTGGTTAGAAATTAAGAAATTAGAGAGATTAAATTCTAGTTCTGTCTTAATCATAAAGCCAAATGGTGACCTTGGACTCTCATCTCCTCTCAGCTAGGGAGAAGGCAATCTTGCCTTCATTTAAAAAAAAATCTTGCCAAGAAAACTGCAAAAAGTAATCTAGGCAGTCAGCAGGAGTCAGTCAACTGACTCAAAGGCACACATGCGCGCACACACACACACACACACACACAGAGCATTTAAATTAAGGTTGGATATCATTTTACTTCTGCATTTTTGTTAATTCCTACATTGTTGATTCACAATTGGAAAAAAATAGATTAAACTGAATTGAATTACAAAAATTGTCTGGTTTTATAGAAGCATGTGTCTTATAGCATGCTTTGCGAAGCCAGCCAGTATAGGCGGATAATTCATGGTTGATTATTTAACATAATATGTAAACCTGGCCAGTTGTGTATAGCAATGCTTTAAAAATCTTCATTAGAAAAAAAAAACAAGGATTTAACATCTTATGTTAGCAAAACTTTCTCTATAAAGGTTATATTTAACATATATGATAGCAACCACATAAAATAAACACTTCACTTACTGAACTATTCAATAACATTAATATTAAAACATAAAACTTGAGTTTAAAACTGCAATGCAAATTTTAAAAAGTTAAGAAAATGTTAAAACTTAATTACATTTCTTCATTGCCCAAATAAATAGCTGTAAAACTGATAACATATGTACTTTATAGCACAAATTTTTAAATGCCAAGTACCGCAGAACGTAATACACTATCCCAGATGTTGGTGTGTTTTGATTTATAAAGTTTAACTCCAATTACCCTTACATAATGAACATAGATTGCTTAACAGTCTGCCTCAGCCTCAGGCTCCTCTTGTTACTTTTGGCTGCTTGGATGAAACAGTTGTTTCCTTGACAATTTGCTGGAGTTCCTTCTAGTGAAGCTTTTCTTTTAATCCTTTACTTTCTCATTAAAGCTTAATACTACTTCACAGGTCTCATCAGCCACCACCATTGGTCACTTTAGAAGGTTTTCTGTCCATCTTTTAGATCTTTCAACTATGAGCTATAATTTTCCTCCAACTAATGAAGCCTATCCAAAATGATTTATCCATTCAGTTTTTAAATTTTTGAGTTTTAATACATGCTAACAAAACCCAGTTTTTGCCCTATAAGTATCATTTCACTGAGATGAGTTGCAGATTATAATCATTACCAAACATACAAAAATAAAACATAACATTTTTTCATACATGCATACACAGGTATTCAACACTATTCCACGTTATGGTAAAAAAGAAATTATGCAATGCAGAAAAAAGAAATTAAGCAAAAGAAATTAAAGGTAGGAGATAAGAAAAAAAAATGTAACCAGATCTGTGTAGTACTAAAGACTGCAAGCCACTTCATTTAACAACTGGAATGATATAGAAGTCTGTAAAATAAATTGTTTACACTGACATTATTAGTATGGTTGTACAATTAGCCAGATATTTAGACTGGATCTGGTACTTTTGTCCAATTATTGAATCCTTTTCACGGACCTGGGATAGGAAGTTGTTTAATAATATTAACAGCAGGACGCAAGCTGTTCCAAGTAAAGCTGCCTTTTGCAAATATATTATTATTACATTTATGTTCTGCCCAACTCCCAGCAATTCTGGGCAGTTAACAAATGATGAAAACCTGACAATAAAAACAAAAAGAAACAGAAAAGTATAGCGATGACAGAATAAAAAACTGTGCGTTACAAAAGAATACGATCTGTTAAAAAGAGGCTGGAGTCATCCCTACAAGAGGCCTGATAAAAATCAGTCACTACATAATATCTCTTCATATTTAAACAGGTAGTCCTTGACTTATGACCACAATGAAGACTTACAGTCATAGGTTGTGACAGTTGTAAAGCAGATTATTGTGTGACTGACCTATTTTTACTACTTTTTTGCAGTTAAGGAAGTCACCATGGTGATTAAATGAATCCATGATCACAAAGGAAGCCTGTTGTTCTCTATGGGACTTTTTTTTGTTGCCAAAAACCAGAAACAAACACAAATTGTAAATCGTGATCATATGATTATAGGATGCCACAAGCAGTCATAAATGCAGACCAGTTACCAACTGACCGAAACATATAACTATGGGAGGATGTCAGATGGAACCAGGTGAAAACTACCTGGGGGGGGGGGGGCTCCCTTTGAACAATCTAAGCTATTGGTCAAGGACTATCTGTATTTGCAAACCATAATTGCTTCTATCATACCAATACATCTCTCTTTTTCAGGGTGCTTATTCTCCATCCAGCTGTGACTTTTTAAATCTTTTCCATCTTTTTGATCTATTCACTTTTCTTAAATCTGTTTTTTAATTTTGTCCTCAATCATTCTCCCCACATGACCAATTTCAATGTACATGTTCCTTTACTGATCACTCATTTTTGTATTCAGTCTACAATCACCTGTCATCTATTCATTCCTGACATACAGTAGTATTTAAAAGTTTGTGAACAGTTTTGAATTTTCAGCATTTCTGCATACATGTGACCTAAAACATGATATGATCTCCATCCGTATCCTAAAATTAAACAGATACAACCTAATCAACCAAATTAATTAAAAATTATACTTGTTTATTTATTTATTGAGGAAAAATAAATCACATTTTATGACATGTTTATGTAGAAATATTGAAAATTCAAAAGCGTTCAAAAGCTGTTCAGCACTGCTGTCTAGGTTTTTTGTTTCGTCATGCTTCTTAAATAATCCATTCTCATTGCATTTAGCTTGCTGTTATATTTTTCTGACATCTCCAATGTGGGCAGAAACATGCTCTTATATAAAGCCCTAGATTAGATGAATTTACTAGTTTTAATTACAACTAAGGCATTTGTAGCCCTCCTAAGGTGGGCTGTGATCAGCTTGAGCACATTTTGCAAGAATGCCACAAGAACAGGAAAAGCCCAAGTTTTACTCCAAGCAAACTCATATTGAAAACCAGGATACCTCATCTACAGCCTAATTTGCAAGCTAACTAGACACAGGGACAGTTTCCCCCTCTATTGAACACTTAATACTTGCAGTTCTGTCTAACATATACATACAATATATATTAACTCATACAGTGGGGCTGTATTATTATTTATCCTTTTTATTAGCGTCTTTACTTCCCCCATATATTGGAATTATTATTCTCTCTGATGCTTTGCAAGTACACAGGATACTTCTATTATAAAGACAAATCACACTTTATCAAATATTGAATTCAATTCAATTCATACTGTTCTCTGTGTATATCCCCGACTAGGAGGTATATGCAGTGTGCTGGCTCATACAAAACATATACAAGACATGGCTTCCAGAAGAACCTGAAATCATGGCTTTGTCATCTGGCCCAAGAATCTGTGTAGAGCCTGCTAAGTGGCTAGACTTTTAGGAAAATCAGTGGTACTTTTCCACTGATCGTTTTTAATATTTTTATCTGTAATGGCTTTGTGACTATTTTTGATTTGTGTTGCTTTCTGTATTTCATCTTTGTAAGCTGCTGAGAGACATGATAATGAGATGGGTAATTATATAAATTTAATAAAAATGCTAGAGATACAATATTCACATGCTTCAACACTAGACAGGATTAATTGCTTATACATTAATAAAACAGGGCTATAGACAATAAGTGAAGAAATGTTCTTATATGTTCCTATTTCTGTCTTTAGAATTTTTTTTTAAATAGAGCTTCCTCACCAGTATGCCTAAGAAAGGCAGAATAAATTATCGTCAGCAAAGTTTATAACTATTTTTTAAATTACAAATTATGAAGATATAAATTACTGGACAACTGGGAAAGGAGACAAAAATAATACTGAAAGTACACCATAAATGGACATCTTTTTCTAATGCAAGTATAATATATGGCCATATTTATGCATAGCAACACTTTAGATTTCAAAAGTTGATATTTCTAAGTTTTAGGCATTGTTGATAGTGTCAGAAACAACAGTAAGGCTGATACAACATGCTCAGCATGAATAGATAACACTAAATGGCGGGATTCATAGATTCCTAGAACACACTAAGCAAAATAAAAATACCATATGATTATCATTACTTCAAAACAGATTTCACAGAAAAACTGACTGAAACTGGGAAATCTTATGTTCTCCATGTGCAAGTACAACTACATTATGACTTGTAATGTTTGATTTACATGATAAAATACAGCTGATAGTTAAAAGTGAAGAATGTTTTCCTTTGCTTCCAAACTACAATACACATTCTAGACTATAACAATTGGCAGGAAACCTTCATTCACCTAACATTTTGTATTTGCATAGCTCAGCATGCTAAAATATGATTGGTTAGGGCAGTTATAATTAGGCATGTGGCAATTAAGTTAATTTCAGTAAAAAAAACTTAGCATGATGCTGTGCAATAAACCACAGATTAATAAATTCTAAAAATAAAGTTATGATCGTATTTACAAAGCCTGTGTAGGTTGTCCATTCCATTAGATTTAGTCAACTGTTACTGCAATTCCTCGAGTTAATTGCCCAATATCACCTATGGATATTCATGATGAGGAAGCCTGGATTAACTCATGGGAAAACCTGCCCTCACGCCACATCATGATTCCAAGACTGTACAGTATAATTTCACAGATAGTTACGGTTCCGGATAGGGCTCAGAGCCAGAACACGTTTCCAACTGCCGTTGGAACAACAACATGTGAAATGCAGGCATCCAGTATGACCTTGTCACCATGATGTAGCCTCCCCTCCAATCCGCCAAATAGAACAAGCCAGGGCAAACGTAAACCCTTATGAATTGATGCCTGGGAGAAGAACCTGTTGTCCTGTAAGTCCTTTCTCTCCTCCTCCTCGTACAATGCAAATCTATCGGAACTGGGTAACCCAGCCCAGCAGGTCCAACAAAGCCTGCTTCATTCCAGAAATGCCCCGCATTCCTCGCTTGTAGTCCCCTTCCACGTCCGCTTCTGACCTGCAATCAACTGCTGATGCCGTTCCAAGGCAGCCTCTGCCTCCTGTAGCCTCTCCGCCTCCATCGTCCGCCCCAAGGCTGCCTGCGTTGAGCCCCGCTGAGCCATACTCCCCTCGGCGACGGAGCCAACCAACCACTGTCGCCGGCCGGCAACCAACAGGCCCGGATCTACCTTCCCCCGCGCCAAGAACCGCGAGAGGAGGCGGGGTCGGTGACGGCTCCTTCCTCCACGCCACCACCTCGCCTGATGTATTTGGCGCAGGCGCAGAGTTGCATTCGCCGCGGAGCCGCTTTTGCTTACCTCGCAACTGCGTTGTTGCTCCGGTTGGGCTTGAGGGAGGCGCTGGGTGTTTCGCAAACTTGACCTTCTTCTGCAAAAGGCGTAGCAGGCGAAGGAGCTGCGAGTTGATCAAAGTACTTGAGATAACGCAAGGGAGTACGGACGTGCATGAAATGGTTCTCTGAACCTAGGAGTGTTAAATCACATATTCCCAACTTTTTAAATAAACGAAAAACTCTCGGATGGGGTGATCAACCACAACCCTAGAGTATTTGTTTAAAACCATAGCGATATTGGCTGAATTATTTTTCTTTCTCCTCGCCTAATATGGCTATAGTACAAACTTTCCTTCATGTATAAAACACTGAGAACAAGCAAGGCAACCGTTAGTCCTCGACTTATGACCATAACCATAACCAAATTTCTATTGTGAAGTGAGACTTTTGTTGAGTTTTGTCCCATTTTACCAACTTTCTTTCACTTGTTAAGTGAATCATTGCAGTTGATAAGTTAGTAGTATGGTTGTTAAGTGAATTTGCCTTCCCCGTTGATTTTGCTTGTCAGAAGATGGCAAAAGGTGATCGCATGACCTTGGGACACAGCAATGATCATAAGTATGAGTCAGTTGCCAAGCATCTGAATTTTGATCACCTGATCCAGTGGTGGGATTCACATTTTTTTACTACCGGTTCTGTGGGTGTGACATGGCTTGGGTGTGGTTTAGTGGGCATGGCAGGGGAAGGATAGTGTAAAATCTCCATTCCCTTCCCACTCCAGGGGAAGGTTACTGCAAAATCCTCATTTCCTCCTGATCAGATGGGACTCAGAAGGCAGAGAATAGATGGGAGTGGGGCCAGTCATAGGTGGTATCTATGAACTACTCAAAATTTCCGCTACCGATTCTCCAGAACTGGTCAAAACCTGTTGAATACCACCTCTGACGTGATCATGGGGATGCTACAAAGGTGGTGTGAAAAACGGTCCTAAGTCACTTTTTTCAGTTCTGTTGTAATTTTGAACAGTCACTAAATGAACTGTTGTAAATTAAGGACTACCTGTATTTAGTACAGCTATAGATTGGCTACAGACATCTGGTGCTGTTGTTATGACGTTTTTTTATGTTGAGGAGAAACTAGAAAATTAAGTTTAAAATACCCTGGCAATAATAATTATGTAGCATGGCTTCATTTCCAATCCAGTTTATTTATTTATTTTATATGGCTAACCTATATTTCATGAGACTGGACAGCTTATAATAGAATTGATGAAATTCACCTAATGCACAAAAACACACAGCAGTTAGGAATCATGAAAAAATCTCATTAACATAACTAGGAAACAGGGTCTTGGGGTTGGTGTTGAGACTTGAGTAGAAAAACCAAGAATTGTAAAATTGAAGTAAGCTCCATTAAGTACTGTCTCAAGAAAACCAGAACAGGATATACAGTATATCCTGTATATGACTTGGTGACTGATGCAATATTTGTGGGTGTTATGCAACCTAATAAAAGGCCACCGACTTTCAAAACTGAAAAAGCAACATCAACCATCAACTTCTGTTTGCTGCAAATTACTCTTCTCCAACTTGGTGCCTCTAGCTGCAAACGAGACTAGAGCCTCCATAATCCAATGTCTGTAACATAAAACAGACTGGGAGAGGCTATTCTAGAGAATGCAAAGCACATTTAGAACTTTGTAAAAGGGTGGAAGGATATCAGGAATGCTGCTTTCTGTGTTCATCAGAGAAAAACAAAGAGCTAACAAACTAGTTCCCCGCTCAATGCAATGCTCCCCAAAATAATGAAAATTTTCAGGAGAGAAATTAGATTTAGTTATTGATCATAAAGTTGCCACTAAGCTTGATTCAAGTGAGAAAGCTTATTGTCTAAAATTTGTGGCTTTCTGGGTTCAGAAACTCAATTAACTCAGGCTTGGTTAAGACAAGAGACTACCAGCCCTGCCTGGAAACTGCAAAACATGCCATGAGTCATTGTAAAATTATGTTTACATTGTCACCAAGAAGCCTACATGAATGTGTCTGTGAAGTCACCAGCTGCTAAGCTCTTAAAGGAGTGTTTACCTTTTATGAAGACAGTAAGTATATGAGATGTTGCTAAAGGAGTTATAGACTTAATCCAGGTACTTTAAGTTCATCCTCCATTGTCTCTAATTTTAACAATGCACTTACTTTTATTAACTTTAAGCAATTCTTTAGCACATTGATTTTTATTTTATTCCACACATTTATATTTTAACTTTCTTTGATTATAGAACTCAAAATACTGTTCCCAGATAGATTCGAATTCTGGAATTGATCAGATCTACCTTGGTTTAATTTCTTCAAGCTGTTTATAGGACCCTTCTGTTGCACATACTGGTACATGAATCTGTGTTGTCTTCTAGTTGCTTGGAATACCAGTGCCAATTGGTTAGGACTTAGATCTGCAAGCTAACTGCAACATTACAATGCAAAGCAGACAGTTGAGTGTCTTTCTCAAACATAAATAAGTCAAAACTATCATTTGAATTGTCTGATTTTTCAGCAATCTAATGAACAAAAAATATAAACTAAAGATTATTTTAAAAAAATAAAATAAAACATTGGAGAATCTCCCTGCTGGCTTTCACATAATCAGTGTTACCAATTATTTGCAAATAAGGTGTCTTAGATTTTTAAAATTATCATGCCAACATGCCAGAGTATTGGTGCACAGAAAAAAGTAGTGTAGATAATAAACCTTCATTTCTTGCCCCGTTTTCATTGATGTTGGTAGAAAATGAGGATGGTATTGGGAATATATAAATAGGCACTCAGTGACTAATAGCCTGCATAAGTTGAAGAAAAGCAGGAACCAATACTTCCTTATATACATACTACATTGATGAATTTTGCATGTGTGTGCATAACTATGCATGAGAAAAAGAGTGAAATCTAGGCTCAAAGGAAAATCCAACAGATTTACATTAGAGAGATCCAAGACCAAGTTTTCATTTTAGTTTGGAGTTTGCTTGCTAAGGTTTGGGTTAGACCAAGTTTGAACTCAGCCAAACTCATAAGAGTTTTGATTTGGGGTTACAGTGAAGAGAAATTCATAGAAACTATTATGGAAGCTTCCCATAGGAAAGGCAGAAGAGACATATGTAAAATAATATCCAGTGCTGGATGAATTTATTTCTAACTATAATGTTTCCTAACAGTGTAAATTAGGTTTAGATGATTAAAATAGTATAGAAATAAGAGGAATTAAAGCCCAAACAGCCAGTTTCTTTAATCACATTATGTAACTATTTGCTGTTTTGAATATTTAAAATGTCTAAAATGTTTCTAAGATAAAGGAAGAACATCAAATGAAAATGTTGTTTTGCATATTTTTAATTAAATCAATTGCATGGTAACTTAGAATTAAGAGACCTTAAATTTGTGCATTCTATATAACAACAGAATCTAAATATGATTTTTTAAATAACACTTAAATCCTAACAACTATTTTTTGGGGAATATTTTAGTATTGCACGCATATAATACAATTTATTTATTTCAAGCTGACTCTAATCTTAGCCATTATCAATTTGAAGCCACCAGCTTTGTTGGGAATTCAGCTCTCATAATCTTCCAAACAGCAGTACCAAAATCCTGGGAATTATGAAGCTGAAGTTCCACATTTATGAACTGCATCAGGTGTATTAAATGTGATAAACAAGGAAATGAAACTGCATAAATCAATAAAGCATAAGGTATTATGTCAAAAGTTAGTTATAATTTATAATTATAAACATATAAAAGGTTTTACATTTTTAACAATCACTGTTGTGGTAAGAATAAAATGATTTATTAAGCATTACAGTACAATAACTATGTCCACATTACATTTATATCTTATATAGAGAACTTTAGAGAAAGATAAGGAACTGACAATATCTGTCTTCTCTAGTGTCATCATATTATATTTTCCTTTTTTGTTAGAAACCTAGATTTGGGAAGGACCATAGAAATCCTCTAGTCCAGGGATGTCAAACTCGATTTCATTGAGGGCTGCATCATGGTTGTATTTGATCTCGGGGCAGGGGGCAGGATGTGTGTGGCCAGCTCTGTCACTCCTGTCGTAGGTGCCTGTGGTGTCCCAAGAGCTCTGCCAGTGAAAACGAGCTCCCAAGTTCCATTTTCAGCTGCTACGGCCTCCTGCAACTCTCTGCCAGCAAAAACAGAGCTCAGGAGGGCTCTGCCGAGCTATATTTTCACTGGCAGAGGCACCGCAGGACAATCCCTTGCTGTTTGCAGGGCAGGCCCACAGGCCAGATCTAAGCACCCATGGGTCACATCTGGCCTCCGGGCCTTGAGTTTGACACCCCTGCTCTAGCCCAATACCCAGCTTATTTCAAGTCCACTACAATATCTCTGATAGATGACCACCTAGCTTGTTCTGACAACCTCTAATAAAGAACTCAATCATATAATGTGGTACCTATTCCATTCATTGACAATTAATACAATCAGGAAATTCTTCCTGGTGGATAGCATAAACCACCTCCTCTTTTATGAAAGCTCTTCCAATATTTAAAAATGGCTTTTATATCACTCCTTTGTGTACGCTAAACATAACCATATTCTTTAACTATTCTACGTAAGACCTGGTATCCAAATCTTTTCAGTCTTGGTAGCTTTCCTCTAAATTCAATCCAGAACATCACTCACCTTTCTGAACTGCATAGAACTGGAATGTTATTCCAAATGGGGTCTGACCAGGGCAGAATAGAGAACACTTCTTACTATCTGTGCCCATATTAATATGCCCCCAAATGACGTCTATTTCTTTAGCAGCTATATCACATTGCTAGCTGGTATTCAAATTACTAAGCCATACTATATTTGTGCCTTTCATTTTTCATACTCAGTTGCAGAACTTTCTCTCAATTAAAATTAATTTCATTCATTTCAACCTGTTGCTCAACAACTGGCGCAGTGGTTAAAAGCAGCACTGCAGGCTACTGCTAGATCAGCAGGTCAGCGGTTCAAATCTCACCGGCTCAGGGTTGACTCAGCCTTCCATCCTTCCGAGGTGGGTAAAATGAGGACCCAGATTGTTGGGGGCAATATGCTGACTCTCTGTAAACCGCTTAGAGAGGCCTGAAAGGCCTATGAAGCGGTATATAAGTCTACTGCTATTGCTATTACTGCTATTTAATTTTGAATCTTCTTTCACCTAAAATATTAGACACACACACACACACACACACACACACACACACACACAGACATCCTTATGTCATTTGTACATTTTTTTTCTTTTTAATTGAAATGGAACTATTAGGGACTATTGGTCACTCAGCCAAATGAACTGATCAATTATTACATTTCAGGTGAGGGGACAGTTCATATCCGTCTTTTCTTTTGTTTTTATTCTATTAATAGGCATTCCACTTAAAGTCAGACTTCATTCTCATTACTTCATTCAAACTTACAGAATAGGAAACAATGGGGAGGGGGAGGAATGACAATCTCTCGACTCTTCCCTCCTAGACATTTCGCCCCCCAGCCTTGTGAGAAAAAGTAAATGGAAACTGCGCTTCATACGCGATCAGTGAGAATAAGATTGGTCCAGATACGTGGATGTTGTTGCGATTTATTTTTTCCCCCGTCTGACTACTGTAGTCAATTTTTAATGGGTGACGACAGAATCTTTCCCCCCTCCCTCTTTCCCCGAACCCACCTCCGTCCTAACTTGCAGAGCAGAGGGCTCCAAAAGGGGGGGAGGGATGGCATTTGAGGCCGCTTTCGTCTTCTCCCGCCCTCCAGGAGAACTACAATTCCCGTGATGCCTGTCAAAGGCGGCAAGAGCCGAGCGGAAGGCGTCGGCCTCGCAGAGGCGGCGAGTAGCTCTATCCGGGGCCTTGGCGCTTCTCTCCTCCTTTCGCGCCGCCGGCTGCCGCTGTAGAGCGGCGGGTCCATGTGCGCATCGAACGGCGCTGCCGCCCCAGATCTCGCCCGCGTTGCCTGTCTCGGCCTCGACCGCACCGCCATGGACCCCAACACCATCATCGAGGCCCTGCGGGGCACCATGGACTCCACGCTGCGGGAGGCCGCCGAGAGGCAGCTGAACGAGGTGAGAAGGCGGCGGCGGCGGCGCGGCCTGGGAGTGGGGCAAACAGGAGAAGCAGTCTCGGCGACAAGGCCCGCGGGGGGTGGCTGGGGTGGGATGCGAGTCGGGGACACCGCTCGTGGCCACGAATTGGGGTCCAGGCGCATGCGGGGGAAAGAGAGAAATCGGGCGTGCGAACCCCGAATGTTCTCCCTGCACTGAAGTTGGCGACGGGGTAGGAGGGTAGGAGAAGCAGGTCCGCGATGGGCTCCGGACAGGCGAGGAGGGATCCCTCGGTGGCACCCGGGAGGTCACCTCCAACCTAGAGGAAAGAAGCCCAGCCTCTAGAGTGGAAACTTGGGCCAGGTTGTCGCCGGTCGCCTTGCTATTTACGCACGTGCACACGCACCTGGAGCGGCCCAGGAGTGGGCCTGACGGAGCCGCCTTTCCCAGGGTGAAACGTGGGCAGGAAGAGGAAAGGAGGCGGCGGCGGCGGAGGCAAGAGCGTGGACGGAGCGAGGGAAGCCAGGCCGTGTGGCGAAGCGCGGTTTTGGGGCGGAAGGGAAAAAGGCCTCTCCCGCGATCGAGCCTAATGTCAGGCCATTTCCCGCTCCCTCAAGCATTGTCTTCGGGCACGTGGCAGCTCCGTCCTCATCTGGGGAAGCTCGTCAGTGTACCCGGCCCTTGCCCGCCTTCTGCCATGCCTTGTGGGCAGTAGCCAGAGTCGCTTTGCTCATGATAGCAGCAAGAAAGATTTCAAACGGGTCCCTTCTGAAACTGACGGCAGAAGGCTTTCTAGTGCAGGAGACCGAGGGTGTCCTTCTTCCTTATATGGAGGCAAACTTTGCAGTTTAAGGTTAAATTTAGCGGCGGGAAAAAGAAGACGGCTGCTGAAGACACCTTTCAGAATGAAATGGCCGGTATTTCGTTTTCATGAATTGCACAGCACAAACTTTAATTTATTTATAAGGGTGCACGTTTGTGAACCGAAAACCGCGTTTAAAACCGGCTTCATATATAGTTCCACAGTGTTATGCCCAAGTTTTCAATCAAAATTTGAAATGTAATAAGCTAACTGGGAAACAGATTTTAAAAGGCAAGATACCTCGTGGAAGTAGTCTGAATGGCATATTAAAATTGGCATCCTATTTTAAACCATGTTTGTTTTTCAACATTTTGCAGTCCTGAAGCAGCCAGGCAACATGCAACTTACATCATGATTATGATTCAATGGAAAGCCCCACAAGTATGAAGAATCAGTGTGTATGATATAAGTGAACTGAATGAAATGCCTAGCTTTTGCTAAAGAATGGTATCTTAATAATTTTTTTTTTGCTGTTTTCTAATCCAAATCTTTCAACATATAATATAACCAGGATATTCAAGCTCTCTAAAATGGGTACTTTATTATTTCAGTTTATGGCCACCCATTCAAGATGACGCTATATGTATTAAAAGAAAATTATAAAAGCATAAAAACAGAAATCAATAACACACATGAAACACCAGCCAGGATAAAGATCAAAGTAGGAAAAAACATTGGGTGAAGTATGAAGGACCTTACAAATCCTGTTTATTACCCAAATTATGTGTAATTCTTTATTATACTGCATGAGGAGTGATACGCAGTCCTGGGTGTTCCCAGTGCTGGTTTTTTTAATGGTTTTTAGCTTTCATTTGTAAACCATCCAGTCATTCAGAGATAGGTGGTGTATAAATTATTATACTGCTAAATTTGATCAGATTTAAGTCAAGTGAATCATCTTTCGTATGCATTTTGATGTATGAAGGATGTTTGGTGTGAATGGTTGAAGCTTGAAAGTTGGTGTTGATCATGCTTTATTGATTGCATCTTATCTTAAGTATCAAATAATGGGAAGGTCCACTTGGTTCTTAGGTAATTTACTATGCTTCTTTGGGTTCTACTGTTCCCATGGTTTAGAAGAGATTAAGGTATTTTGTCTGAAATAGGTCCTCACTGTGTGCTTGCTACTTCTGGAAAGTGTGTGTGTGTATACATACATACATACATACAGACACACACACATACATACACACACATACATACATACACACACATATACACCAAAGTTCTATGTTATTAATTACAGATTATAATCATTCTTAGCACAAATACCAAAAAGGATGCAGCTTTAATTTTCATGAGAAAAAAAAATCTAATAAAGTAATGAAGTAGTATTGTTACATCAGAAATAGTGAGATAATTTGTATATTGGGATATTGTGAAAATGAGAATTGCCTTACTTAAACAACATGCTGGTGTGCCATTTGTCTCCTACTTGCCTAAGCAGCTAAGATGATTGTCTAAGCTTTTGTTTAATGTAGGGAAATGTGTGATCCTTCACATATTAATGAACTGCCAAGTCCCAATATCTCTTATTGTAGGCCAAAATTGCTGTGGCTTATGGAACTTGCATTTCAGTGACGTTTGCAAGGCAGTAGGTTTCCCTAGTTTCTAACATATTTGAATCTGAAGTTTTGATTTATTTCTCTCCGAACAGTTTGAACCAAACCATTAACAGAATAAAGCAAGACATGTGATTATGGCTTCTTAAGAGAAAAACAAGCCAAAATACATGTTTGGACCTAATGCCACAAAACCAGTGGATGAAACCTTTATGTGCACAAGTGATTGACAAGTGCATTCTCATTCATGAATATATCAAAAGTTTTTTTTTTTTTTACAATTCTGGTTTGCAGTGTTTTCCAGATGTAACTAATGCTCTGTATTTTTGCAGTGAAATATTCTTTTAGGTTATATATTATTTCACACTTAGTATCCTGTTTATTAAGAAAGCATATTAGGTTATAGGTTATAGGTTTATTTCATTTAAATTATAATAAATCTATTATATACTATTAGTTTGCTATTTCTCTCATGTAACTTATAGGATGTCTTGATCTCCATATATCTATGTGTAGCAAGGATAGTATTTTTTCCACTGAAAAATAAAATGATTTCTGAGTTTATCAAGAAAATCTGAATTTAATTCAGTTTTTGAACATAAAATATAAAAAAAATATCAGAGGATACTATTCTTTTGTGTGCTATTATCTTCTAGTACATTCATTATATTCCTTAACATAGGAATATAGAATAGCAACCACCTGGCTCCATTACAATTCTATCACATGCAAGAATAAACCAAACAATTCAAAAATAGCACTAAAATAATATAATTGTTGCAAAGATAAGCTTTTTCCAGCCTTCTCCAGGTGCATCACTGAACGAAGCTCCAGGAGGCGAAGGCTTGTTTATTATAATAGTACAATACCATAAAATATGAGTGAGTATGTATGTATACGTATATATTCCATATTCCAATACCATAAAATATGAGTGAATATGTATGTATGTTAGTATGTATGTATGTATACGTACGTATATATTCCATTTAAAAAATAAGAATAAAGAAAAGCAAATCTTCCTGGATTCCCTCTATTGAAGACCTACAGTAAAATGTTAATCACAGATAACTTGTTAGTAAATCTTCAATGAATAAAGATAGAACCTATCTACAATCTTTTTTATGTCACTGGCAGACAAGAGTTCTGAAAAGAATATTTGAAGGACCTTATTGAAGGACTTTTCCACCACCAAAGAGCTCATACAATTGTTCATGAGGTAAACATTTGGTGCTTGGTTTTATGGAAGTGCATCCCACGAAATGAAATGAAATAAACCTACACATAGATACATGGAGATCAAGACATCCTATAAGTGACATGAGAGAAATAGCAATAGTATATAATAGACATGAAAGACAGCTGGGTGACTTTGGGCTAATCACTTGTATCAGCCCATGGCATCAGTTCCAGTTACAAGCCAGTGGGTCAGTTCCTGTCACAACCAATAGATCAACACTTGCTTGATCTGAAAAAAGCAGACCTTTCTGAAAAAATACTAGGATGAAAAAGAAAGAAAAGTTCTTTCCAACTTAATAGAATATTGGAAACACATAGAATAATGGAAAGAGAACAGAAGGGACCCAAATTTGGTATGGCAGAGAAGCTGGAGAGAAAAAAAAATCACATTAAAATGGGTTTGATCCACTTGGTGCTGCATATAATTTAAATTCCCCAATCCCTACATTGATCAGTTCTGTCACGCCCCACTCCATTCCATAATTAGGAAAGAAGACCAAGAGACTCCACGGGTTGGAAATCCAAAGTACTTTTACTAATTATAAATGGTAAGCGAGCAGTAGTGAAGCAAGATCTGAATAATATGGCGCGAAAGCAATTGATATATGGCAAAGCCCGTCCCCCCCCTTAGGATCAAAGCTCCAGTCCAATCATAAGTCCTTCAAATGTCAGGTGTGAGATAACTTCAAAAAGACAGGCCAAGATGGAATGTGAAGGCCGTTGATGCAGGCGGGAAACATGTACGCATGCGTAGACCCCAACGACTGGAACATCCTAGAACATTCCTGCAGCAGACCTCCAGCACATCAATTAAAACCCTCCCACATACACGCCCCCCCCCTCCCGTTTCATGGCAGCTGAAGCAGTAGCAAAGCAGAAGCTGACATCCGGCCGTCCCCCGGAAAAAAGGCTGTCAAGCCTGAAAGAAAAAACAAACAAAACAGACAAACAACAAACAAACAAGAGAGGGAAAGGAGAAAAGTCAAGGCTTGTCGGGATAAGCAGCATAAAATTTCCGAAGCAAGCGGGGAGCACGAACGTGGGACTTATCAACCCATTCCGTGTGGGAGGGGGGAAAATGTTTCCAAGCCACAAGGTATTGGATGCGATTGCGGTGCTTGCGGGAATCCAGAATGTCCCGGACCTCAAAATGGCGTTCCCCATCAACAAGCAACGGAGCAGGCGGAGGGTCATCTGCGGGGCGCAGGTCAGATACCCGAACTGGCTTGATGAGGTTGATATGGAATACCGGATGGATGCGGTTAAGATGTTTGGGCAATTGCAAACGAACCGAAACAGGATTGATAACTTTCAAAATCGGGAAAGGGCCAACATACTTGGGACCCAATTTCTTAGACTTTTGAGTGGTATGCAAGAATTTCGTGGACAAATACACTAAATCACCAACGTGGTACTCATAAGGCTGAGAGCGTTTCCTATCAGCCTGCTTCTTATGAGCCTTGTGGGCAGCGTCCAAGGTGGAACGAGTGAGGGGCCAAAGGCGACTGAGACGTTCACTCCAGTCCGCCACGGAAGGAACCTGAGGCTGGGCCGTAGGCAGTTCGGGGATAGGAACAAAATCATGGCCATAAACGACCCTGAAAGGGGTGAACCCAGTGCTGGAGTGAACCGAATTGTTATAGGCCACTTCAGCGTGTGGTAACAAGTCCACCCAATCGTCCTGTTGATAATTGATGAAACAACGTAAATATTGTTCAAGGACGGAATTAGTACGTTCACAGCCGCCATTAGTCTGAGGATGGTAGGCGGAGCTAAGGCCCTGGGCGGAGCCAATACGCGTGAGGAACTCCTTCCAAAACTTGGATGTGAATTGGACTCCACGATCGGAGATAATACGGTCGGGAACGCCATGCAAGCGGTAGATGTGGGAAAGGAAGAGCTTAGCCAAGGCCTTGGCGGAAGGAATCTTGTGGCACGGCACGAAGTGAACTTGCTTGGAGAACAAATCAGTAACCACCCAGATAACCGTGTGCCCCTGGCTCTCGGGAAGGTCCACAATAAAGTCCATAGAAATTTCCTTCCACGGGGCAATGGGGCGGGCGACGGACTGTAGAAGGCCGTGTGGTTTCCCCGGAGGTTTTTTGGCGGTAGCGCAAACCGGGCAACTGGAGACATAAAGTTCAATGTCCTTTTTTAAAGAGGGCCACCAGAATTGTCTCTTCACGAGGTGCAAAGTTTTCACGAATCCAAAATGACCCGCCATCCTGGAGTCATGAGCGCGACGAAGGACCACAAGACGTAAGGAAGCGGGGATGTATAATTTAGCTCCAATCCACGGTAGATCGTCTCTCATGGTGCATTCGTCCCGATGGTTCAGGAACCAGTCGTCCTGCGGGAGAGCTGCTTTGAGGTCAGAAAGCAGGTCGTGAGGTACGTCCTTTTGGGCTTTGGTCTGGTGACGTGTGAGCACCGGAGCCGCCAAGAGAGGTTGGACGATACTTAGCTTGGAACAATTATACTGAGGTAACCGGGACAAAGCATCGGCCATGAAATTCTTTCCACCCGGGATATACTTTAGAGTGAAATTGAAACGGTTAAAATATTGGGCCCAACGCATCTGCTTTGGGGAGAGACGGCGAGGCGTGCGCAACGCCTCCAAATTTTTGTGGTCAGTCCACACCTCAAAAGGGTGTTTAGAGCCTTCAAGGAAGTGGCGCCTTCCTCTTCTCTGGTCGGAGAAGACATTATGTCCCTTCTCGGTAGACGTAAATCTCCTGGAAAGGGATATTATTTAGATCTTGCTTCTTGTCACGCCCCACTCCATTCCATAATTAGGAAAGAAGACCAAGAGACTCCACGGGTTGGAAATCCAAAGTACTTTTACTAATTATAAATGGTAAGCGAGCAGTAGTGAAGCAAGATCTGAATAATATGGCGCGAAAGCAATTGATATATGGCAAAGCCCGTCCCCCCCCCTTAGGATCAAAGCTCCAGTCCAATCATAAGTCCTTCAAATGTCAGGTGTGAGATAACTTCAAAAAGACAGGCCAAGATGGAATGTGAAGGCCGTTGATGCAGGCGGGAAACACGTACGCATGCGTAGACCCCAACGACTGGAACATCCTAGAACATTCCTGCAGCAGACCTCCAGCACATCAATTAAAACCCTCCCACATACACGCCCCCCCCTCCCGTTTCATGGCAGCTGAAGCAGTAGCAAAGCAGAAGCTGACAAGTTCATTCTAAGCCTGCTTCCTTACTTGCTTCTAGCTATGCAGAGCTATTAAGGGTTTAGAAAGAATTCCAGAAATGCTCAGCTTGCTTTCTCTACCTTGTTTATTTACAATGTACACTTACCCAGATGAAGTAAATTTTCTTTCACTATATTTTATTGTCATTGTCCATACACGTAACTTTAATGTGTAGGAAACTCATTTATATCAGTCTTCAATCCATGGGGTAATTGAGGTCATTCATTTGTCTTTCCAATGCCGAAGAATTAGTCTTTTGGTAACAGTAAGGTCACATAGAATCCATTTCTGTTGTCTAGCTGTTCAATTCCACATACTGTAATTTAAAAATATATGCATCCAAAAATTAACATTAAGATATTGCAAAAAGAGTTATTTGTTGCATCCCTAAGAAGACAGTAATTTACTTGTTCATTTTCTGTATATACAGAGTAGAGTCCACTAAATCTGAGATAGATTTTTAAAATAAATAGCAAGATCCAAGTACATTTTTAACGCTGGAGTAAAAAAGTTCTCTGTTATTTATTTAAAAAAAAATCCAGTTCTTTACTCCATTCTTTTATGTTTGTATGTCAAATTAATGTTTTGATAACAGGTGTTTATAAATAATGTTTTAGGCATTTTGGCCTTCCAAGTGTGTACCAGGTTGAAAATCTCCAGATAAAGATATTAGTAAATGTTCTAATTGTAAATACTGCCAGTTAGTGGTAAATGACAAATGGTATTTATCTTTTAATCTAGAAAATTATTAAAACGTATTGATATTATCTACTACCTGATATAATTTAAAGATCCCAGCAATGCAGTTTTCCAGAAATAACATGCCCCACATTTATGTATTTATTTATGCAAATTTGTCTACCTATTTTAATCTAATAGGAGCATTAACAAGCATACAGGATATACTGGTATCTGTATGAGCAGTACAGTGCAAAAGAATTAGGCAATTGTGCAAAAATACTGTAAATTTATTTTCAGAAATAGAAATGTTAATACTTTGTCAATTAAAAAAGAGAAAGTAAATGAACAGAAGAGAATTCAAAATCAAATCAATATTTGGTGTGACTCTTCTTGCCTTCAAAACAGCATTAATTCTTCTAGGTTACACTTGCACACAATTTTTAAGGCACTCGGCAAGGTTTCTTCAAGGTTGTTCCAAACATCTTGGAGAACTAATCATATATCTTCTGTGGATATAGGCTGCCTCAAATTCTTCTGTCTCTTCATGTCCAAACAGATTCGATGATGTTGAGATCAGGGTTTGTGGGGCGCAAACCATTTTTTTCTAGGACTTGTTCTTTATGTTGAAGATAATTCTTAATGACATTGGCTATATGTTTGGGGCTGTTGTCCTGCTGCAGAATAAATTTGAGGCCAATCACACGTCTCCCTGATGGTATGGCATGATGGATAAGTATCTGCCCGTATTCCTCAGCATTGATGACAACTTTCATCCTGACCAAATCTACAACTCCCTTTGCAGAAATGCAGCCCCAAATTTGTAACAAACCTCCACCATGCTTCACTGTTGTCTGCAGACACTCATTATTGCACTGTTCTCCAGTTCAAATTTTGACTCATCAGTCAAGAGCACCCTCTGCCATTTTTCTACATCCCAGTTCCCATGTTTTCATGCACAGTTGAGTTGTTTAGCCTGGTTACCAAAAACATATACTTACATCCACACACACCACGTAGACATGTCAAAATATTTAAGTGGTTATCTAGATTGGCTTCTTTGCCTTGAACCTTCCTCCTCCCAGGGAAAATTACAACAGAAATAACAAATCGTATCATATGCTTTGATCGATCAAGGAAATGAATGCCTGTTGACATGGAGGGTGGGATGTTGCAATGTAAATGAGTTCTAAAGAAGGGAAGAAATTTATTGAGATTATGTGAACTGGATGGTCCAACTTGAATAACCCCCTCTTGATGCATACCACATTTGGGGTACAAATTGGTAAATGTTTACATAGATCAGTGATTCTTACATAAAGATGGTGAGAGAATCCTTGTTCATTAATATACACAACTTTCTATATGTACTATAGTAATATGATCTCTGTTTAGAACAATAAAATCCCTACTGCACTTTTCGATGAGCAAGGTGAGTGGGTGGTACCACTTGTTGAATGTGCCTGTTCTTTTTGTATGTGTGTCGTATGAAAATAGCATCTTGTTTTTGGTTTGTATTGGATTTTCTGATATTAGTTATCAGTTGGGTGGTGCCTAAGATGAATTGAATAAATAATATTGCAGCATAAGTAATTTTATTAAAAATGGTCACATAATCCTGTGATTATTACGGCTATTAACTTTTCTGAACTGTGAATTTTGCATTGTCTTCTATAGATCATCTATGCATTAGCTTAGCGTTTGATGGGTAGTATGGGACGTGCTTCATTATCAATTGGTGTGTGTGTGTAATATTTCATTTATTTCCGTGACTGTTAACCTATCACACTTTAGTCTCTTTTCCCCCTGCTTCATTTTTCCTTTTGTGCAAGTAGGAAAGTTAAGTAGGAATTCACAATTAACTATAGTTTCTCAGTATATGTTTGATTAGTTCCTATCAAATCAGTTTGTATAAGCCAATTTCAAAGCATAGTTTAAATCTTATTTTGAACATTAGTATATTTAGGAGCAATTGGTGTTTATCTCAGATTCCAGTACAACAGAAACAGTAATTAATGTTGCTTTCTTATTAAAATTTGGAAATGGAGAGAGAAGGAGTCATCTATGCATATTATGATCTAAAAATCCAGATTTTGGAAAAGAAGGTTTTCATTCTACATGTGAATATAATCATTTCCCCCAATAAGTTGCTTACATTCAAGGCTGTATGGGGAAGAATAGGCTTCATTTAAAACTTGAGAAAGACTATGCGGGTCTGGATTTTTCGTCTCTTAGATCTCATTTCCCATCCCTAATTCTGGATGGGATTACATTCTCCTAGATAGATTCAGTGTACATTTGGGGATCCTTCTGGACTTGTAGCTTCTGTTCAGAGAGCAAGTGGCAGCTATGACCAGGAAGGCTTTTGTAAAAGTCTTGTGTTGTATATCAGTGGTACCCATTGCTTTGGTTATCTCCCAATTGGAGTACGACATGCTCTACATGGAATTGCCCTTGAAGAGCATCTAGAAGCTGCAGTTAGCCCAGAATGCAGTGGCACAAGCAATTATGGGTGTGCCTATAATGATCATAAGCCTTTATTTCCCAAGCTGCAGTGTCACCCAGTTTCTTCCGGATACTATTCATATGACTTGTTTATTGCCCTTTACAACGTGGAGTGCTTTATTTAAGGGACTGTCCCTCTTCAGTCATCTGTGTCCCATGAGGTTTGACAAAAGGTCCTGTTGATTGAAAAGTGTCACCTCGAAGGACCTAGGAAGCATGTCTTTTCCATAGAAGTGCTTCTCAGGGACACCATTTCCTTCCAGTGTTAAGTTAACACAACCACATGAAAGTTATGAGGGGTTCAGCGAGGTGGCGCAGTGGTTAGGGTGCAGTACTGCAGGTCACTTCAGCTGACTGTTATCTGCAGTTCAGCGGTTCAAATCTCACTGGCTCAAGGTTGACTCAGTCTTCCATCCTTCCGAGGTGGGTGAAATGAGGACCCAGACTGTGGGGGCAATACACTGACTCTGTAAACCGCTTAGAGAGGGCTGAAAGCCCTATGAAGTGGTATATAAGTCTAACTGCTATTGCTATTCACCCACTGAGTTAAATGTATTTGCTGTTAATTGGTTTATCATTGGTGTCCTTTTTTGCTTTGTTTTATTTATTATAAATTTTATTTTTTGAATTGTTTTAGCTTACACAAATCTCTTATCTGAGATGAGCAACTATATACATCTAGGAAATAAGTTTAGTTGAACTGAAAAATATTAGAGTATGCACAAAACAATTCTGAAATTTTATTGCGACATTTGGAATGTTCTCTTGTAACATTTTGACTGTCCTCTGTTCCAGTTGAACAGTACTATTATTTTATGTCTTCTGTCCTAAGGATTAATTTTAAAAAAAAAAAAACTCTTGAAACAAGCCCCTAGCTTTCTTGTTTTTCATTTTAGAGTCACAAAACCTGGATTGGTGTTTCTTTGTTGAATATGTCTTGTCCCCCAGGCAGAAAAAAGTATTTAATCAAGGGGATAATGTTTTTAAAAAATTCTGAACCATGCCGTAGAAGCAACAGTTAAACATACTTGTCTGCAACCTCTGCCTTCACAAACAGCCTCAGAACACACCAGAAATGAAGCAATAAAAATACCTTCATTTCAACATACTCAGGAACAATGTAATGGAGAAATACTTTTCTGGCTTTGGTTGAGGCTTGTTTTTAATATACATACACAGTGTCCAAGTTAGCATTTGGTAGTCTGCTGGATAAAGCACAACATTCACAGAGAATATAAAGACAACAATGTTACATTTAACTCAAACTTTCCTGTACAAAATAATAATAGTAACAATAGACCTACCTGTTAGTCCTTCAAATAAGTTTGAAATTTGAATGCATGTTTTCACTGCTCTTGATGATTTCCACTATCTTCTGTCCTCAGATATCACCAGGAATGTGACCTGTTTTTCTTTTTCTTTTGGCCACTGTGCAAAGTGGGATGCTGGAGCAATTGATATAACATTATATCCTACTTTGGGACAACATTTTGGAATTCAGAGAACTTTTGTTCCACACTCAGTAAAACTTGCTGAGCTTGGAACTATTTGCACAGCACTAGTTTATGTCATGTTTATACAAGGCAGTTTAAATGAGCAGGTTTTATATTGACTGATATACTCAGAATGGCAATGGATTGCCTTCTGATGAAAGTTGAGTCATGTCAGAGGTGAACTACAGTATTTTAAAATCATTTTTCTTAAAGTAAATCATGAAAATAAACAGTACAACGTGGGGAGGGGTAGAGGGAATATCTAGAAGATTTCCATTTTCTTCCCTTGTCTTAGTTTTCTGCTTTTTAAACTGATGTTTCACATTTTTATGTATAAGAAGATGATATATTTCTGGCTTTGAAACTTACTGTCATTGAAAATATAGGCGAGTAACCATTTTATAGCTTGAACTTTGTGGAACTTAGTATATAATAAACATATATATATATTGAACTCATAGACAGCATTAATTTTGTATATATATTTCCTAAAATTTTGCATAGTTTTATAAGAGCAATGTTGCCAATTATAAGCATTGCTTATCTTGAGTAAAGCAACATATTGAAGAAGAGTAATGATTTACTCAGATTTAAAATAAATAATTTCTCTATGATAAATGGATTGATTAAAAAAATCAAACAATACATATCAGATGATGAATGACTCCTGAGTGAAAAAGAATAAGAAAATTATTTCAAGATTAGTTGCCTATATTTTTGTCAAAGTTGTATCAATGTAATAATGACATTACTCCATTATATTTGAACCAAGATTAGATTATGTTGTCAAATAAGACTGGAATAGTTTTCTCTTTGTCATGCCTATTTCTTTCTGGTTATTTTTTATTGACAGGCATAAAAATGAGTCACTATTGAGTAGTATGTTATGTCCAAACATCTTGAATGTATAATAGCTGCAAAATGACTCAGCTTTGTCTGGGGACGTTCTCATCTTATAGTGAATGGCAGTAATTTGCTCAATATGCTGGTTGAAAGTGATTTTAAAGTTAGGATGGCACAATAATTTATCTTTAGAAAATGATGTTTGTATTAGGTTAGGTTTTGCTGATTTATATGTGCATGATAATAAATGGAGGAGGTGCTAGAAGTGATAGTTAATAGTAATAGTTATTTTTTAGACCTTCCCTTCCTTCCGTATTTCTTTATTACTTATTTCTCCTCTCACAGCCAACCCAATAATAGCTAACAGCATCCTAATCACAGTAGATACCAACATGATAACTGCACCCAAGCCTTCTCACATATTCCAAACCATCAATCCTGAAAATAGAAATAACTTAATTTGATCCACTTTCCTTGTCTACTCTCCTCTATATTCCACTTGGCTCTCACCCAGCTCTGTTATAGATAATCCCATTCTCTCATTCCAAAGAGGATTGCTTCCTACTCAGTTTTCAGATTCTTACTTCCAACTGTGAGGTACCATATTTTTCTGAGTATAAGATGCACCTTTTTCCCTCAAAAAAGAGGCTGAAAAATCTAGGTACGTCTTATACACTAAATACAGCATTTTTTTGCTTCCTGAATCCCCACCCCTTCATCAAAATGGCTGTGCATAGCCTTTAGGAGTCTTGCAGACTGCTCCTGGGGTCTGGGGAGGGCCTTTTTTTGCTCATTTTTAGGGAGGGGGCAGGAGTACTCTACAAGTTTCCTAAAGGCTATTCATACCCTTAAAAAGAAACAATGGGAGGTTTGTAGAGTGGAAAACTTTTTTTAATTTGCCTCTTCAAAACCTTGGTGCGATGGAGGTGTGCTGACGTCGCGACAATACGACGTGTGATCTTGGAGCTCCAAGATCGCCGTTGATATCCCTGCCGCTGGACGGTCCTTTTGGACCCAAACTGTCCTGTAGAGACAGTGATAGAGAAGGGCACATCCTGCTGATCCCAGGGACATTGCAAAGTCCCTGGTAGATCCAGGAGAAGCTCTTTTTTCTGGACACAGAGAAGCAGCGATTAGAGCTGCTGAAAGTTGGGACAGCTCCAGAACAGAAGAAAAGCGGGAGAGAAAGTGTGTCGAATTGATGAGATAAATTTTATTATCAGAGAACATCCAAAAAGATCAAAAGTAAAATTAAAATTGAAGACAGAAGAGGTTAAGCGGCGAGATTAAGCCTGAGTCAAACAGTGTGTTATCTTTAATTTTTTTTTAATGGATGGAATTTTTACAAATGTTTCTTATTTTTTAAACTGGACTGGGTTTTTTTCTTCTTTTAGCCTTTTTTAATACTTATTGATTAAGATTTTCTTTCTTTTTCTTTTTTCAACGCTCTATTGGATTGTTTTTCTAAGAATCTTTCTCTTTAAGTTTGGAATATAAAGAGGGGAGTAAAAGCAGAGGAAAAAGAAGTAACACTGCCACTTAAGAGGCTTGGGGGCTTGGAAACATTGTTTTTCTTTTTTCTCTTTGAACATTTGATCTAGATTTCAAGGTTTCTGAGCTTGTTTATTGAAAATGATAGCGGAAAGAGCACACATTGTTTATACAGGTGCTCCTCTGGGGTACTATCAGTAGCTGGATGAGTGAAAATAAAGCTTTGACTTGAAAGATTGCTGTGAACTTGTTTGGAATTTAATAAAAAAGTTTTGGATGCTATGGTGGCAGTATTTACTATCTGGAAGAATGACGCAACATGAAAAAGAAAAGGAATTAACATTGCAAATGGTTATGCAAGAAATTCAAAAAATATAAGTAAGAACACAATATTGAAAAGAGAATGGAGAATATAGAACAAAGAACAGAAAAAATAGATGAAAAAACTTAAGAATATTTACCAAATTTGAGGACAGAGTTCAGAAAAATTGAAGAAAAAGATAAGAAAATTGTTGATATTGACAGCAGATTGAGTGTGGTTGGAAATGACAGGAGTGGAATATTGAAATGGGAGATTGTCAGATTGGAACTTTACCTCAGATTCCAAAACATAGAAGAAGAAAAGGGGAAAAAATTGGCAGAAGTAATGACAGAAATTTTGGCAGAAACATCTGTGATAACCAAAGGGAAGTTGATGGAAGGAACAGATGGAGGGTTTTGTGTCTTTATAAGTTATGCAATGAAAAACAAGTTGCCAAGAGAAGTCCATATAAGATCTACCAAGAAAGCAATCAGAACACAAATACTACAAATGGCCAAGAGATATAAGATTGCACTACTATTGGAAGAATACAGGATGATGTAATGAAATGTTATAATAAAAACTAATTTAAATGTAATTAAATGTAGAATATTACGCATAAAATGAAGTAATAATAGTTATATTCAAATAAATGATAAACAATGATAATAATGGACATATATATATATACTAGATTGATAGTATGAAATTTTATACAAATTGTGAGGACTATGGAGAGGATGCTCAAAAGTTTTGTAACTAAAGATAAACAATTTTATATAGAATATAATATAAAGATGTAATATTATTGGATGGTTTTAGGATGAAGTAATGAAACACCATAATATTAATTTATTTTAAATTTAGAATATCTCACATAAAAGGATGTAATATTAGTTATAGTCAAATGAATGTTTAACAATGAATAATAATTGTATACATGTATATTAGATTGATGATGTGAGATTCTATATAAATTGCAAGTGAAGACTATTGTGAGGAAGCACAAAAGTTTTGTAACCAATCGACATACTGTATGTAACTGGAGGATGGTTTTTATGTTTTGTGTGTGTTTTATGTTTATTTGTTTTAAAATAAAAAAAATATTTAAAAAAAATCATTGGTGCGTCTTATACTCCGAAACGGGAGTTATTTCTTTTATTTTTTTCCTATCAACGCTTTCATTCCACTTTACTCTTGCCTAAGAGTAATGTAGTGTGTGGCCAGATGTGGGATTGACACAAAACAATATTTTAGGATTAGGGATTCAGATTAAATGCTGTATTTTAATATAGGAGGACTATGTTTCTTGATCTTTCTGAGTGGTCATTTGAAGCCATCATAAGAAAGAAGGCCCATTCTTTATTCTGTAATGTATGTGCCTGGAGCAGTGTATTTCTCATCCTTGGCAACAAAAATGTATGGACTTCAGTTCCCCAGCTAACCTTAACATCTTAAAGTTAAACTTTCAATGTTAAAGTTGGTAAAGTTGAGAAACATTGGTCTAAAACAATATCTTACAATTGAAGGGTCCTCCATATGTCCAGACTTCACATTACAGAACTGACAGCTCTTATTTACTTCTGAGAGTAACGTTTATGCAGCAGGAGGTTGCTCAGGTTGGGGAAGCTTTGTAATGCTTTTCTATACACAAGATTATGTTCTTAAATTATTCAGATCCCACAGCACACATCACATGTCTTCGCTTTTCAGAAAATGATCAAATACTCAGCATAAAAGTGTCGTCTTGGGATTTCCCCCTATTTTATTCATAACATCAGATACATACAAACTTAGTTTCATTTTCATCCATGCAAAGCTAATTATGTCATTTTCTCTGCCAGTGCACTCTCTTATCTACATTGGTCATAAAAAGAGTGCAGGATTGATTTATTGTTACTCAAGCCAATTTTTCTAAATTAACCATATCCTTCTAATCAGAGGTGGTATTCAGCAAGTTCTGTCGAATTCCGGAGAACCGGTAGCAGAAATTTTGAGTAGTTTGGAGAACCGGTAAATTACCAACTCTGACTGGCCCTGCCCACATCTATTCTCTGCCTCCCGAGTCGCAGCTGATTGGGAGGAAATGGGGATTTTGCAGTAACTTTCCCCTGGAATGGAGTGGGAATGGAGATTTTACAGTCTCCTTCCCCTGCCACACCCACCAAGCCACGCCACGCCCACAGACCCGTAGTAAATTATTTTGAACCCCACCACTGCTTCTAATGTATTATACCTATGTCTACATGTTTATATAACTAGCTTTACATCACCCTTCTGTGTTAGTTAAGGAAGGTATCAATAACACATAGCTGACAATCAGATTGCAATATGTCATTTACTTTGATCTTTCTCTGGATCATGATTCCCCCTCTTCCTCAGATCACTTTCAGTTCATTTATTTCAGTGGGTCTTCAAGTCACTTTGGAGCACTTTATCTCCCCTGTCCCAAGCAATCAGTAATATTCAGGCCTTCTGCAGCCAAACTGAAGGTTCAGTTCTGTTCAGTCACTCCGACTCCACCGGATGCAAGAGGGATTCTTGAGATTGCTTCTTTCCAAGTTTTCTTTTTCTAGAACAAGAAGTGGTAGCAAGAGGTATGGAAAACCTCACTACAGGTAGTCCTTGACTTATGATCACAGTTGAGCCCAAAATGTATGCTGCTAAGCGAGACATTTGTTAAGTAAACTTTGCCCCAATTTACAACCTTTCTTGCCACAGCTGTTAAGTGACTCATTGTAGTTATTGAGTTAGTAACATGGTTATTAAGTGAATCTGATTTTGCTTGTCAGAAGGTTTCAAAAGGCGATCCCATGGTCTCAGGCCACCTCAACCGTCATAAATATGAGTCAGTTGTCAAGCATCTGAATCTTGATAACATCACTATGGGGATGCTGCAATAGTCATAAGTGTGGAAAAACAGTCATAAGTCACTTTTTTCAGTGCCGTAGTAACTTTGAACAGTCAGTAAATGAACTGTTGTAAGTTGAGGATTACCTGTATTCCTTTTGCTGCCTTTTTTAATGTTGACTTTTCTAATCTTCGTAGTTAAATATTAATATGAAAAGCAAGTCATTCTTGGATACATAATACACCTTGATATTTTATGAAGTAATCAGATGGCCTCTTTTAAAGCACTAATACATTTTTACACCTTCAACTTTGTTCTCTCCAGATGAAAATGATTAGGAAAGCTCCAATATGGGCAACTGTTTGGCAAATAATGGTCATATTTTGGGGTCTCTTATCTTACACTCATTGCTACATGTTTGTGGTTAGCATGGCAACATGACGACACTTTTAAACCCATTCTCACATATTCATTGAAAAGGTGAAAAAAAACTGCAGTTGTGTTATGTTGACCTTCCTAGTTGTGAATATAGTGAAGGATAAAGGTGAAACAATGGCCTCCTTTTGTTTTCTTAAATAGGCACCCTTAAATCCAGTCTGAGTCAAGGATTGTTTTCTTTCCTTCCACTGCCTGAGCAGCATAAAAAGCAAAGCTCTGCTGATAGCTATCTATTGACTGAGATTATGCAACATTGTAAGAGGAATGGAATGCCATCTCAGCTCTGAAATTGGTAAAGGAAATCAAAGAAATGGGAAGACCCCCCCCTCCAAAGGAACTAGTAGGCATTGGATGATGGGGGTTTCTAAGCTAATCGAGTAGGAGGGTAATTAACGTCTATTCACATTTCCCTAAAATGTGGGTCCTAAAAGGTTAAAAAACCTTTTTTGTAATGCTTTCTAAAATTGTAAGCATCTAACAATTTTTATATTTTGCTTATAGGCTCATAAATCAGTGAACTTCGTTTCAACTCTCCTTCAAATCACTATGTCAGAACAACTGGATTTACCAGTGAGACAGGCAGGCAAGTAACAGTTCATCACTTTTTATAGTATAAATATTTAGCACTATTAATAAGTGACTATGAGTAGTAAAATGAAATAATGGAAAGTAGATTTTAATGTGGAGTAATACTATATAAACAGAAACAGTATGGTCTCTGAAATCTGGGTCGGGAGAATAATCTTTGTGCTTAAAAGCATCCTTCAGAATTTATGATTACATGACAGCATATATATATATTCTCTGTGTGTGTGTGTGTGTGTGTGTGTGTGTGTGTGTGTGTGTGATCTCATCCTTCTTTGCAATTTCTCCAATCAAGTCATTTTGGTAATTAAGCTTCCTTCAGCTTAATTCTAGTTCCCTAATGTTGAAATTAGCTGTACTGATAGATACCATACATACCGGGTTGAATATTCCAGTCATAAAGCTTAAGAAATTTTTGGACAAGTTTGAAAGTTAAATAAATAATGTGTGCCCTTAAGTTCTGTGACAAATATTCTCATATCCATTTTTCTTTGCAAAAATTCATAGTATCATGCATAGGCATTTTATAGTCTGATAGTCTGTGAGATGAGAGTAATGATTGATACTTAGTTTGATGTCTAGGGATTTAATCTACCACAACACACAGGCTGTCGTAGCATAAGTGATTGCAATAGATAAGGTCCCTATTCCGCAATATGCAAATAGCTCACATTTCTTCCATATTTTTTTTAAAAAAATAAAGAAGCAGCAAATTTTAGGACAAAATTATACAGGATGGAGTACTTTATAAAATTCTGTGTTCTGCTTGTTTGATGGTTGTGACCTAATAGTTATGTCTACTAGATTATTACAGATGAATTATAATACAATTTTAGGGCATGTTAATACTGTTATTTGACAGGTGTTATATACTTGAAGAATATGATAACCCAGTATTGGCCTGACCGGGGAATTACTCCAGGGGATAACCCGCCTTACTCAATACCAGAAGAAGATAGACATTGTATTCGAGAGAATATTGTAGAAGCTATTATTCATTCTCCTGAACTGATCAGGTATATTTAAAGTTGTGGTCACAAAGTATTTTTGTTCCAAATTCATACTTAATTGGAGTATTTTCAGTTGTAATAGAAAGCATAATGCTGATGCTATGCTCTTAAATTTATATTGGGATAGGGATATTACTATCCCATTTTGGACATTACACAGTGTAATTGACAGAAGAGAATGCCTATTGTATTCTACTATATTAAAACGCTGACATTTAAGCAAACTCCTTGGTGTTCTCAAATCCTCACATTTTATTTACATCTATTTCAAACAATCTATTAATGTATAGAAACTCAAAATAGCAATATTACTTGTGAAATATCTCATATGTTCCAGAGTACAGCTTACTACTTGCATTCATCATATTATCAAGCATGATTATCCCACTCGTTGGACTGCTGTTGTTGAGAAAATTGGATTTTATCTCCAGTCGGATAATAGTGCCTGTTGGCTTGGAATACTCCTTTGTCTTTATCAACTTGTGAAGAACTATGAGTAAGTTATCATGTGTTATGTATGTATACATACATACATACATACATACACATACATACACATACATACATACATACACATATGGCGTGCTTTATTTGTAATTCACATTACTGTTTTTTATACATTAGAGTTGTATAACCTTCTAGTCTGCATAAAACATGAAATTGAATTTATGATTGGATTTGACAGATTGTCTGTTTACCTTTTGAGATACAGGAGAAATGACTTTTTCATAAGGAATGTCTTCTACAATTGTAGACTTAAACATGCGATACAGATAGTCTTTGCTTAGTGATTATTTGTTCAGCAACTGAAGTTATGAGGATGCTGAATAAATGAAAACATTAAAGTGTGAAATTGTATATGCTCAAACTTTTTCTCATCCATTAAGATACCCCTAAATTGACAGAAGGAAAATTGTGTGTGGGATTAATTTAAGGTACTCATTTCATTCCTTAAATTGACACCCAATAACAATGAAAAAATTGACCCAAACTAATGTCTGCACCTACAGTGGAGGTTACAAAAGATGCCTTGGATAAACTTCATTTATGGGATTGCAGTGCACATAGTTTTCTTATTATTATTATTTTCTGTCATGCATTTAAAAAGAAAGACATATAGCAACATCTTTATTTAGGATAACAATGTATATCTAGATAAATTAACAAGGTAGAGGTTTATGTTTCCTATGCAGTACTTTCTTTGGAGATAGGATAAAATTTCTTCATTTATAATCAGTGGTGGATCTAATAGATTTTTTTTCTAAAATCAGCTCTTAACTATTTTTCAAAGATATAAAAAACCAGAAGAGAGGACTCCATTGATAGCAGCAATGCAACACTTCTTGCCTGTTCTGAAAGATCGTTTCATCCAGCTCCTTTCTGATCCATCTGATCAGTCTGTCCTTATCCAAAAACAGATCTTCAAAATATTTTATGCCCTTGTTCAGGTTGGTCCTTTTACAGTTAAGTTGTTTTAATCTTTACATACTGATTGGAACAATTATATATTGATACTTAGCCAAGAAAGTGGATAATTTAAGAAATTAAATATCAAGTGGATTTTTTCAGGTTGTTTATATATTTGCTTAATTTATAATCATAAATTGCTTTGCTCATAATTTTTCTCAACAGTACACATTACCCCTGGAGTTGATCAATCAGCAAAACCTAGCAGAATGGATAGAAATTTTGAAGACAGTTGTCGACCGAGATGTACCAGCTGTAAGTATTTACTTTATACAGACTATGATTTATGTGTATGACATTGTATGTGGGTTGGTTGTATGACCGAGTGTACAAATAAATGATATACACAGCTGTATTATTTTTATTTATAGACAATGTAAATTTTGGAGAATGGTATTCTAGTTACATTTATAGATTTCGCTTGCTTTTTTATAAGCATGTCTCTTAGACTTTTGAAAATTCAAAAATAAACATTGTAGGCCCCTTTGTTATTTCTCTTTGTATATTGCCATTCTAAATCTTTTGTTGACTAAGAGAGTAAACATATTTATAGTAAGGGACGAGCATCCTATGGCCCCAATCTCCCTTTTCTCAACTTCAAGGTTTCCTCCAAAAGTTAAAAACTGACAGGATTTTTTTCCACATTTTTGTGGTGGGAAACTTAAAAATTGTAATCTTAATATGATCCTAATTTTTTTTTTAATGCCCCAAGCTACATCTATGGAGCATATACAAATAAAATAAGCTCTTATCCTGTAGAGATGCAAGACAAGATCTGCTGATTTTGTGACATTTCTCTGTTGATTGTAGCTGTCATCCATCCGTCATAATTTTAAAGGTGTTTCCTACCCATCAAAAGATGGCTCTCCCCAGTTTAATTAGACTTTAAAATAAAAACCCAGAAGCATATTACATTATAAATTAATACTATAAATTTTAATTTGGCTTCAAAAGGAAACCCTCCAGGTGGATGAAGATGATAGGCCTGAATTGCCGTGGTGGAAATGTAAGAAGTGGGCACTCCACATCTTAGCCAGACTTTTTGAAAGGTAACATTTCTCCCCCTCAAGATTCATTTTTAAGTGTTCTAGATGTTATCTTTTTGTTACCTGTACATAATATATTACAGTGTTGTTGTTTTTTTTACTAATATTGCAATAGGTATGGAAGCCCTGGTAATGTTTCCAAGGAATACAATGAATTTGCTGAAGTTTTTTTAAAGGCATTTGCTGTTGGTATACAGCAGGTAGGATTTTTTTCTTTATAATTTGGGTTTGATTGAGAATTAAGTGACCCTTACTATAATTTTTTTTGGTTAAAAATTAAAAATCATTTAAACTTAAGTAGAAAATGTTTTAAATAAAATTGGTAGTCTCTGTTTCTTTTTGCCAAATAGAATTTATTACTTCCCAGAGAACACAATTTCTTCAAACAAAGGGATTCTGCCTTAGTTGATAAAAGAAGCATTTTAATGTTGATCTATATGAGTCAGTTTCAAGCTCCCTGAGGCCAAATTCCTGGCATTCCAAGCAATTAGACTTTGTATACACTTTGCCATCTTTCCTTCTCTGTATGTATCACCTTGCAGTACATAAAGCATTGCTTCATACTAAAGACAGTTCATTTATATATAACATAATTTCACTCTCTCATTTTGGGATAAGCTGTTGCACAGAAAAGAGTAAGAAATAGTAATCCAAAGAATGAAATGAGAAAATATAGTTGAAATATTTGGACTAGAAGAAATTCAAAGTCCCTTCCAGCTCTATTCTGATTGAAATGTATTCACACCAATAACCACTCATTATACTTTTCTTCATACCTTTATATATCTCTATAAATCATCCTAGTTTCCACCACATCCATACAGCTTTTCATGCATTGCCCAAGTTTTTCAAACTTGTCTTCTTTTCAGGATTGCATCTCCATCCAGTCATAGCCTTTTTTATTTTTTCCTCCCCCTTAATTTATTTACTTTGTATTTGGTCACATTCATTCAACCCTCAATTATTGTGGACCCTGCTGCTTCTTTTTAATCACATACATTTCTTAAGTCACCAAATCTTATTTCACTTACTGTTATGTTTCTTCTGGCATGTTTAATATCCACTTTTCTAGCATATAAGCGGCAGTGGTGGGTTGCAGGCGGTACGCCCCAGTATGGGCGTACCAGAGCCTGCCCAGAGCACCGGGTACTGTTCCGGTACGGTGCTCTGGAGAGCCCACCCATGCTCCTTACCTGTCATTAAACCCTTCAGTGCTTCTGCGCTTGCACATGGCGCATACAGCGCCTGCGCGATGCTCCGCCCAGCAGCTGTAGTGTTGCGGAGGCATTGCTGGATAGTAAGACGCATGTGCACGCATGGCGCACACGTTCATGTGGAGGTACCTGTTGCAACGGATCCGAAACCTCCACTCATAAGCGGGCAAGAAAATGCTGTTGTATGTAGCTAGCTTCTTTTTCCTTTCTGCCACTTTCAGCAAACAGTCACAGTTTGCCACTGATCACATGCTACACACTCATTCTATCTTAGCTGTGTGGAAAGCTGCTATCTAACACATTTTGGAAAACAGCTTAAATCTTTAAAAACAACTAATCAATCCATTTTCTTAGGTTTTGCTAAAAGTGTTATATCAATATAAAGAAAAGCAGTATATGGCTCCGAGAGTTCTACAGCAGACTTTGAACTATATCAATCAAGGGGTATCACATGCAGTTACTTGGAAAAATCTGAAACCTCATATTCAAGTAAGTTGTTTTTCCTGTTTTTTGGAATGCAGCCTGCATAGCTAAATAATAAGTTATGACATTTTTCCTCTGAAGCTCTGCTGTAGCATAATTTGACTGAGTTTTAACTTGTGTTGATGAGTTTTACATTTGATTTGACCATTGATATTTCTAAGTTTATTTGATATTGGAAGCCTCTCTCCATTTAAAAAAAAATTCGAGCAGCTTATAAAAACAAATAATTTTTATTTGCAGGGAATTATCCAAGATGTTATCTTCCCATTGATGTGCTATACAGATGCGGATGAAGAGTTGTGGCAGGAAGACCCTTACGAATATATACGTATGAAATTTGGTAAGTGATTCAGAACTGATTAAATTTTCAGAGAGTTTTCCAGTTCAGCAGTAATAGGTTCACAAATCACAATGTGTCTTAGTTGGCTTGTTTGGTTTCTAGCTTAATGTGATAAATACATTCTGTCATTGTGGTTTTTAAAACATGGTTTATATTATATTGTGATATAATTAGTAAACATTTTATCCCAGTTTTGCCAGTCAAGACTTTGCCTAATATATGAAACAGATCAAGTTCACAGTAGAATGCAAATGTCAGATATGTTAGCGAAATAGTTCAAAATCTATTTTCACTATTTAGATTTACTAGTAGTAGTTATAACATATCCCCCCCCTTTTACCGTGGGGTTTCCCTGGCTCCTGGGTGTTCTCTGTTCCCAATGGGGGGATGTTGCTGGCCGCCGTTGCCTGTGGCTGGCCCTACAACTGTCGCCATTTATCGCCTACGGCCTGCTTGCTTCTCAGACTTTCTTGGCTTCCCCTTGGACTACTGCTGGGACATTATCATATGCCCTTATTATTTTTCTGGACTTCGGACACTTGTATGGGAGGCTTGGATACCACCCTCTTTGGCCTCTTTGGACTAAACACCCCGCGATAGTGCGCAGAGTTTATATATATTTTATACTATAATTTTTATATATTGGTAAATTGTTGAATTTTTTTTTATAATTTTAAATGTACGGGGAGTGTGTGGTATGAGTGATTGATTGAATGTTCCCACTTTTATCATTATATTGTTGTTTTCTGTTTTTAACTTGTTTATGGGGATTGACTGATTGTATGTATGGGTATGTTTGGTGGGCCGGGAGCCTAGCTGGGTGCCTCCTGCACTGAGTGCTTAGCAGAAGTGTCAGGGGGGCCCAGGTCCGGTTCCGGCCTTGATGTCTGTGTCGAAGGGCCTGCCGATGAATTCGGCGGCAGGGGGAGAGGGTGGAGGGACCACAGATGCGGGAGTGGGCTGGAATATTGGGGTCATACTGGGGAGGGGCAGATATGGCGGGAACTTCAGGGCGAGCCATTACCGGGGAAGGAGGGCTCCCTATGTTAGAGGGATCCCTCTTTCCGGCCCTGTGTGTTCCACTCCAAGGCCAGATGGCGCGAGTAGTCAGGACCCTGGTCTCAGATTGCTGTTGCTAAATGCCAGGTCTGTGGTTCACAAGGCTCCCCTCGTCCAGGACCTAATTATAGACGAGGGGGCAGACCTGGCATGTATTACTGAAACCTGGCTGGGCCCGGAGGGAGGAGTCCCCCTCACCGAAATGTGCCCAGAGAGTTTTCAGGTGCTTCATCAACCGCGACCCCAGGAAAGGGGCGGGGGAGTGGCCATTATTATCCAGCAGTCCTTAACTCCTCGTAGGATCCCTGCTCCGGAGCTTGTCGGGTGTGAGTCCTTGCTGGTGAAGATGGACCTTGCGGGTCAAGTGGGCTTATTGTTAACGTACCTGCCTCCCAACAGCGTGACAACAGCCCTCCCCTTGCTCCTTGAGTCAGTAGCTGAGCTGGCAGTTGAGTTCCCCAGACTTATGATACTGGGGACTTCAATCTGCCTTTGCTCGGCGAACACTCTGATGGACCACAGGAGTTCATGGCTTCCATGACAGCCATGGGCTTGACCCAAGTAATTCAGAGTCCGACTCACTCGGCGGGTCACACACTCGACCTCGTATTTCTCTCGGAGCAGTGGAGTTGTGATCTTGGTCTGAGGGGTAGTGAGACCTTGCCCCTGTCATGGTCGGACCACTTCCTACTGAGGCTCGACTTTCGGAGACCAATCCCCTGCTGTAGGGAGGAGCCACAGCTGACTTTAGAACACCATTTGTCGGCTGTGACCAGGGGGGCATTTGCCCAGGTTCGCCTGGTGCACCAGTTGCGTCCCTACCTGAACCGGGAGGCACTCTCAACAGTCACTCACGCCCTTGTGACCTCAAGACTGGACTACTGCAATGCGCTCTACATGGGGCAGCCCTTGAAGAGCATTCGGAGACTTCAACTTGTCCAGAATGCAGCTGCGGGAGCGATTGTGGGTGTACCTCAATACACCCACGTTACACCTATCCTCCGCGAGCTGCACTGGCTTCCAATCAGTCTCCGGATATGCTTCAAGGTGCTAGTTATTACTTATAAAGCCCTTCATGGTATTGGACCTGGGTACTTGAGAGACCGCCTGCTGCCAATTACCTCCCAAAGACCCATTAGATCGCACAGGGCGGGCCTCCTCCGGGTTCCATCCACCAGCCAATGCCATCTGGCTACGACCCGGGGGAGGGCCTTCTCTGTTGCAGCCCTTTGGAACGAACTCCCCGCTGAGATTCGGACCCTCACCTTTCTCCTGGCTTTCCGAAAAGCCGTTAAGACCTGGCTGTGCCGGCAGGCCTGGGGTTGATGAGCTCCCTTCCCCTCTCGACAGGTGTGGTTGTTGGTTATTTTAAATGTCTATTTGTCTATTTTGTATTTGCATGTTCCCCTTCCTGTTGGAGTTGTTCGCCGCTCTGAGCCCCTTTTAGGGAATAGGGCGGCATATAAATAAAATAAAACTTCAAACTTCATCTTATATGAGGCATGCAAGATACAATGAGACAAATACTTCGTGAACTTTTCTTCCATTAAGTAAGATTCTTCTCCATTTGCAAGTTTCAGTTGGTAACAGTTCACACTGTCCAGAGCCAACAGTAACTCTTCCATGGCTCTTTGACACGTTTCTTGTATTTAATTCTTATGGTTTTAAAACAGAAAGCTAGTTTGTGCCAGTCTGTGTAGCTTTCCTGCTTTACACTTTACAAGCAACTGCTCTCCAGGATCTCTCCCACCATCTGACCCTTTTAGATGAAGATGTCAAGCAACACACCTGGGATCTTTTACATACAAAGTATAAATGCCGCCTCTGTCTAATATTCATCTTTTTACAGTCAATCCCTCAATTTAAACTTTTCAAAGTACAACATCAGCAACCCAGTTATATGTAGGAGAATCCTATTGTATCAGTGGAGTTACTGCATGGAATTTTGCATAGAACAAAAGTGTTAGGTTTATAAAATGCTGCAGGATCAGTTCTGCATTTTCTTTTTTCCTTATGTTTATTCTGTGCATTTAACTGACATGGAATTTTCTAAAATGAGAACAAAATAATTTATGTTCCTTTCTCAGCATAATCCAAGAAGAGGGTTTTTGGTTTAAAAAAACCTTTTTCACAAATCTCTGAAATTTCATTCAGCATGGAATAATAAATATGTCCTAGGTGAACCTTAATAAATACATTTTAGATGGTGTTGTTGAAATAATAATAATATGCAATATGTTGACTATTACACTATCTAAAATTTTAGAAATATTACTCATTTTATAGCATTGAGACATTTATATTCATAATTCTCCAAATAATTAATTAAACTCCAAAGTTTAAAAATATTTAAAATGCTTTATAGAAGTTCGGAATGGAAATTTCTAGTGATTCTTGATTACAAAAACCCTTTATGTCTGATTTTGCTTTTTTTTGCATTGATTTCTGAATATTTTAAAAGGCAAATAATGTAAATTGTTTCTTTTAATAGATGTGTTTGAAGACTTCATTTCCCCCACAACTGCTGCACAAACATTGTTGTTTACAGCATGTGGTAAAAGGAAAGAGGTATGTTCCATAAAGACTACCTTAAATCCAAAAAGAAGTTCTTTTTAAATCTCATATGTAGACTGTTGCATTAGTTTGTTGTCAAAATATGGCACACAAGTGAAAGAATTCAGATTTGCTGACTGCCTCTCACCACTTCCCTAACATTGAAGTCCCAGCTGATTCATGTAAGATGCAGTGATTGTACCATTGGCATTGTTGTTACTGTGTCAGGTTCTGACTCAAAGCATGACAGCCCCCCAAATTAGGAGAGACATGTCGTGAATCTTCCAACTGGGTTTTTTATTATTCCACATCTATGGAAAAAATCTTGCCATCAAGCCCGATTAATTTTGAGAACTATTAAGAAGGAGCTGTCTTTACCCTCTGTCTCACGCAAACTATCTGAACTGAGTTGCCTTTTAGTCCTCTTGCCTCCTGAGAATCCATTCCATTCCATCATGGAGATGATGGGGCTAGATCTGTGTTCAGTATTTTTATAGCTTTGAAAAAAATCAGAATGCGTCTTAAGGGTTTTAGATTTAAATTTTAGATTTTTCTTGTTAATAATTAGCTCCTGCAGTCAATAGAATTTCACTTTAACTGAATTCTCTAAATGCAGTTTTAAACCTGGTATCTTTATTACATTTAAGCAATTTTCATGCACAATATTTAGAAAAATTAAACATAGGCAGATAATATCTTCGGCAATAGGAGTTGCTCAACTCAGAATATTGGTTGAACCTTTTGATTGATTGATATAATTATTTAATGAAATGTACCTGGGCATTTATTTGACTCTCATATTAGGTCCTGCAAAAAACAATGGGCTTTTGCTACCAAATCCTCACAGAGCCAAATGCAGATCCTCGTAAAAAAGATGGAGCATTGCATATGATTGGTTCTTTGGCTGAAATACTTCTGAAAGTAAGTAGAATTTTGTTGATTCTTTAAATGTCTTAAGATTTTTCTGCCTTATTTTCACTACAGGTAGTATGACTGGTTGTTTAATGACTATTTCAATCATGATGGCCTTAGAATGTTTTTCTATGGCCCTTTTTTTACAGTTGGCAATGGCTACAGTAACTTAAGGCTGCTCAACCTGCATACACATATTAAGATTATGTGTTGGAATATATCCAACACATAATCTAAAGATGTTTGTCTTCCTGAAACTGGTAGCGGAAGGCTTGTACTTAATAAAGCAGCTACACTTTCCAAACATACCACATGATCAATTGGGGCATATTTTCTAATTTAAAGGAATTAATCGCAGGGTGGATTATATTTAAATCAAGTCGATGTAAATCATGATTTAAGTCACTAGTAAAATGGATTGATTTAACTCGATTTAAATCATAATTTTTAAAGAGCAACTGTCATCTATGTCCTGTTATTAATATATCTTAAATAGAAAACTATCTTAGCATTTTATTAAAATACATTTGATAAAAATAAAAAAATCTGATTTAAATAAAAAAATCCGATTTAAATTTAAGCAATCTGATTTTTTATATAAATATTTTTTTTAAATCATCAATTTTTATCCACCCTGATTAATTGTAAGAAACACCTTGTAAAATAGACATAAATTAATGGTCCTAGCATGCTAAATGCATGATATCTGTGTTGAATTTGTACCTTTTGTGATTTATCACTATTCTATATCTAACAGAATAGATTATCTAGAATTTTACCTCTTAAATTGTGTCAATTAATTTTGACTTTCAGTAACAGATTTCTGCTTAAAACAATTGCCTGGTTAGATTTAGATAACTCCGTAATACATGAATCATTTACAACAGGTCTGTCAAACTTGCAGCTAGCAGGCTAGATGTGTCACACGCTGGCCATGCCCAGTTTAGTGAAGGGAAAAGCAACATGTCATGTGACAATGCCATGATGACACGAGTTTGACACTCCTGATTTACACTATCTTTGCTTTATTTCAATAATTTAGGTAAAAGTTTCTTATCTGTGATGTACTGTTTTGGCCAGAGTCAGTATTAGTACTGTATTATGTATTTGTTTAGCAACTATTTAACCCAGTTACTAAAGTTAATAGGATGGGAAAAAAATCAAAATATCTTTTTGAGAAGAGAGTTATATATGTTAAAAAAAAGAGACTGATCTACTTTTTGGAAAAATGTTTCAACAGAAAAAGATATACAAAGATCAGATGGAGTACATGCTGCAGAATCATGTGTTTCCTCTGTTCAGTAGTGAGCTAGGCTACATGAGAGCAAGGGTAAGTACAAAGCTGGATCCAGACTTCTGGAAGTTTCTGGAATGTAAAGGAACACAAAGTTCCCTTAGTCTTATAAAAGTTGTAATGTGTCGTGATGGGAAATAGATGATTCTGATAAGCAGTTTGACAATATATTTATTACATGTGTTTGTATCCTACTTCGTTCAGGGATCCTATATATTATACCATAAAATACAATATTTAATATCTTGCAACTATAGTATATCTACCCCTTCCCCAAAAACATTTGCCTTCAATGCTCTGTCGGTTTTGAAAGTCCTCTGAAAAAAACATTTCTTTCACAGGTTTCCAGAATGTAAATGTATTTGTGGGGTGTGTATATATACGGCGAAATCTATTGAATGTTAAATAAGGAATCTATGGCATGTCTTTCTGGCCAACACATATGTGGGCAAATTTTATTTGGAGCACATAGTCCTGCAAGTAGAAAGTAGAAAGCTTACTCGGTGTTGATATTACAGATCATTTTCAGGTTATGATTCTAATTGAGACTGGAATTTCCATCTCTTAGCAAAGTGGCATTAAGCAAAACATCACATGGTTGCACTGCTCAGCAATGGCAGTTCTGGCAGTTCCGGTTGAACTCATTAAATGAGAACCTCTTGCAACCACAATTTGTGGCCTCCTGTCAGCTTTGCAATTGGCTTTATTTGTCAGGAGCTGCAGGGAAAGTTGAAAATAGCAATCATGTTTTCTGTCTCTCCAAAGCTCCCACCCCAATACATGCCATTCCCAACTTGGTCCTTCTGAACCCCAAGCCTTGGTTCTTGCAGGGGATTTCAGGGGATCATTAAGTCAGAAGATGCAGATTCTTTTCTGTCCTGCACAACAACTTCCCTTGTTCCTTCCCAATCTGCTTTTTTGACCACCCTGCAGAGCATGGCTGACACTAAGAGGCTGCTGTATTCTGCTGTCACCACCTGGGAGTAATTGAAGTGGAGGCAGTAGGCGTAGGGTAGGAGAATTTGACCCACAAATATTTTGACAGTTGTAAATGCAGTCCAGTTACCAAGCACCCAAATTTTGTTTAATTTTGTAAACTTCCATGACTGGAATGGATTTGAGCAGGGGTGAAATTCAGCAGGTTCTGGAGAACGGTAGCAGATATTTTGAGTAGTTCGGAGAACTAGAAAATACCACCTGTGGCTGGTCCCAGAGTGGGGTGGAAATGGAGATTTTGCAATATCTTCCCCCAGGAGTCGGGTGGGAATAGAGATTTTGCAGTATCCTTCCCCTGCCACGTCCACCAAGCCACGTCCACAAAATGAATTTCACCACTGGATTTGAGCCTTCATTTCCCTGACCTACACCTTAAATATTATATCATGCTGGCTGACTATTGTGGAACTCAAAATGGTTATAAGTCCATTTTTTCCAGCACCATTGTTATTTCATACAATTACTGAATGAATAGTCATAACCAGAGGATTACCTGTAGACAGCATTTAGTGATAGCTATAACTTCCAAATTGACATCATAGGCAAACCAGTGTGGGGTTGCATTGCAATAATCTAAGGGCAAGGTTATAACTTCCAAATTGATATCAAAGGCAGTCCAGTGTGGGCTTCGTTGCAATAATCTAAGTGCAAGGTTACAAGGACATGACTTTAATGTTTCTAAAGCCTCTTGGTCCAGAACTACAGTCAGAATTTTGAGTTCCGTAAAATCCCATCATCAGCCAGCATGATGTAATATTTAAGGTATAGGCCCAGGGTAATGAAGACTCAAATCCATTCCAGTCGTGGAAGTTTACCATCTAACTTTAGACAGCCAGTGACACTAAATTCAGTCTCATGACTGGAGATAAATGGGGATACTGCTTTCGGCTTTTGAGAAAAAAAAGGTGAGATATACTTTATATTTAAACCAACAAACACATTTATTAATAGTAGACTCATTCTTCAGTTGCAAGGGCTGTTTTCAAGGAAAATAGATAAATGTAATTGTGGCTTGTCTGTTCTGCCTCTAGATGATATTGGTTTCCTGTTAAAATCATTTCATTAGTTTTCATAACATTTTTCTATAACAAGATTCTGTAATCTGTATTTACCGTATTTTTTGGAGTATAAGACGCAACAGGATTTTGAAGAGGTAAATTTAAAAAAAAGTTTTTGCACTCTGCAGGCCTCCCAAACCCTCTGCACGCCTCATTTTTTGTAAAAGTGCTGCTGGGGGGGGGGGTGTTTGCCCTCCCCAGCCTCCAGGAGCACTTTGCAGGCCTCCCAAACCCTTTGCTCGTCCATTTTTGTGAAGGGAACAGGGTTTCGGGAGGCCAAAAATGCTGTATTCAGTGTATAAGACACACCCAGATTTTCATCTTCTTTTTGGGGGGGGGGGAGGTGTGTTTTATACTCTGAAAAATACAGTATATAGCAAATATTACAGAATATTTCAATATTATCTAATTTTGTCTCCCGTAACAATTGTAGAATAATATTTTGAGCATCCAGAAAAATAGTTTTCTATAAGGATTGTAGAATAAGACTTTTGGTATCAAGCAAGTTAGTATATAAGTTACATGCTAAATCTTTTTGCTACTATAAAACCAGACTAATAATGGAATGTTATAAAAAGTGAGACAGCTCTTAATGCACAATACTACCAAAAATATATATAGTTGAATTTTTTAGGGACTTACAAAGTTGATTGCGTAACCCTATCCCTGCTAAAAATTGTGAGTTAAAGTAGCTGTAATTAGCAGTATGGTACACTTGTATTCTGTATTACATCTAATGTACAATCTGCAACCTTAGAACAAGTAGCAGTTGTTATATTGATCTTGGCTGTCTAAAGACAAGTTTGTCATTAACTAATTACAAATTCTCAAAAATCACTGTGGGAAGGGAAATGAAAAAAGTGCTTGAATTTTTGCAGTTTTGACAGTTAATCCATGGAATAATTATATGTATATAGAGTAATATGCAATTTGAACATAGTTGTGTTTTTCTGCTTACCAACTTTACCAGGCTTGCTGGGTTCTCCATTATTTTTGTGAAGTTAAATTTAAGAGTGACCAAAACCTTCAGACAGCACTGGAGTTAACAAGAAGATGCCTGATTGATGATAGAGAAATGCCTGTTAAAGTGGAAGCTGCCATTGCACTGCAAGTTTTGATTAGTAATCAAGAGAGAGGTACATTTTCATCTTTGTCAAAGGAGCTGAGAATCAGGAAATAAATTAAAAGCAAATGTGAAATAATTTGTCAGCACAAAATGTCATTGCATGTTTAAACAAGAAAAGAAAAATAGCCAGACTTGTGATAAGTCCGTATAGAAGATATCAATGGTAATCAGCTATATTTATTTCTCTGTTGATTGTTTTATTATATAAATGCAAGTTATCACTTTACTTTAAATTATTTTAAAAGAAAATTATACCCTGTCTAGCTGCAGTTGTTAGAAGAAACCAAATTCATACCTAGGTTATTTTCTCTCAGTATGGACACCAAGAGTTTATGCACTGAAGACAAATTCTTTGTGTGTCCAGTGACACTTGGCAAATAAAGTATTCTAATTATTTTCTATTCCATTCCATTCCCCATTTTCTATTCGTCTCATTTTTTTAGAAAAAGGACTATGTCTTTACCTCTATAAAATTCTTTTCCTATTTGGATTTTTTCCACAAATATATCATGTAATTTGGAAAATATAAAACCATATTATAGATATTATCTTTGAAGGGTTAGTCTTGTGGACACATGCAAATGCAACAAAGCCTGGGATAGAATTCTCAGTGTTTTCTTGATTAGCTAATTAGTTACGATTTTTTTTCCTGCTATCATTTTTCAGAGAAGGGGGGGTGAGTGGAAATGATGAGTCATTAGAAAAAAGTAGGCATGTAATTTATTCTAGGGGTTTTAAAGTGAAATTATCATGAAGACTAGCAGACCTGGTTTTTAATACGAAGGCTTTAACAGTAAACTCTTTTTTTATACAAGTAGTCCTTGACTTACAACAATTCACATAGTGACTGTTCAAAGTTACCACAGCACTGAAAAATTGACTTAGGACCATTTTTCGCCCTTAGGACCATCACAGCATCTCCATGGTCATGTAATTTACATTTGGATGCTTGGTAACTGGTTCATACTTATGATGGTTGCAGTGTCCCAGGGTCATGTGATCATCTTTTGTGACCCGACAAGCAAAGCCAATGGAGAAGCCAGATTCATTTAACAACGTGTTACTAATATAACAACTGCAGTTATTCATTTAACAACTGTGGCAAGAAAAGTCGTAAAACGGGGCAAAACTCAGTTAACAAATTTCTCACATAGCAAACATTAATTTTGGGCTCAATTGTGGTTGTAAGTTGATGACTACTTGCACATTGATAAGAGTGTGAATTCTGTGGTACACATCAAAATGGATGCTGCATAGAATAGCTACATCTGTTTCTGAATATTTTCAGTGCGGTTGCTAGTACTGTCTAATTAATAAATTGCAAAACAAGGTAGTGTGATCTTTCTGAGTAACGCTGCTAAATTCAACTAAGTATCTACAGAAAGTGTAGTTTTATTTTATTTAGTAAATTTAGATGGCCGCCCATCTCACACCAAGTGACTTTGGGTGGTATACATTCACTAAAACAGTACAAATATTAAACAGTTATTAAAAACATATTAAAAATACAACCATCTGGTATTTTTAAACACGGTGCTAGAACCATCTTAAGATATCCTGTTCTTGACAAAACATGGCCTTGAGGGATTTACAGAACATTAAAAGGAAAAGTGTAGTCTAACTTCAGAGTTGAAAAGTGGAGAAGTCTTTGTATGCTTGCATAATATGACAGGGAGTGTGATACAATGGTCATTCATGAACCTGAGCAGCTATAATATCTATGTAGTGATGAATTGGAGGTTCTGTTGCCATTGGAACAGAAAATGTATGATGGATAGCTATTGCATAGAAAGGAGCCGCAACAGCAAATGTGTTTCCCCTCCCTCTTATTAGGCTGGTGACCAAAGTATTGGAATTGTAGATTTTGCCACTTCCTCCTTAGGGTTGGAGGTTGGAACTTGCTCTGCTTAGTCCTGTGACACCACCTTGTCCAGCAAGAAACAACTTTTTGTCCAAGCAAAACAAATTGAGGTGGAATAGCACTCTACATCAGCATGCCATCTCCACCAGGGCTGCTGCAATATTTGTATTCATAAAACTACAAGTTTAGGGTCAGAAACACAATCCCAAAGCTGACAGATCTTAGCTCTAAATGTGAGACCACCCTATTGCCAACGTAAGAGTGGACTTTTAGACACATGAAGTCCACTTTCTTGTCATTCTAAGGGAAGATCAAAAGAGGGTGTCCTGTTTTTAGTTATCATTCTTATGTTGTAAATGACTGAGGTGCATTCTGGAGTGATATGAGTTTGTGACCTCTTATTTAGTCTCTTGGAGCCGTTTGAATGGTGACCTTGAGGGCTGGAGCATCTTACAGTTAGGAAAGGGGAGAATTTTTAGAAAAACAGACTCATGGGTGCAGACGGAGACAGAATAATGATCCAAGTCTATGCCTCCTCTTTTCATATAAGAGAGAAATAAGTACAAATATTCAGGGAGGGACATAGGGAAGACCTGGAATTTTTTGTGTACTACTAAAATATTTATTCAAAATAAAGCCAGCCAGCTTTATTATTATAAAATTATTTATAAAATTAATTAAATAATAGCTGAAAGGGTCTATTTCAGACCATATTTTTAAAATACAAATAAAAATGCTTAAGTCATTCAGTTTTGTGAATGACTATGAAAAAGTAATATTTATACTTACTTCCTTTGCAGCTAAAGAATATATAACACCATTCATTAGACCTGTAATGCAGGCCCTTCTTCACATAATTAGAGAAACTGAGAATGATGATCTTACCAATGTAATTCAAAAAATGATCTGTGAATATAGTGAAGAAGTTACTCCTATAGCAGTTGAGATGACTCAGCACTTGGTAAGTCTGGCTCCAGTACATTTTTTTTTATTTATTTATTTATTTATTTATTTATTTATTTATTTATTTATTTATTTATTTATTTATTTATTTATTTATTTGATATGTTTGCTGCTCATCTCATCTATTTTAACGTTTCCATTGGCTGTATTTCTCTTCAGACATTTCCTAAATATTTGTGTAGGATGTTAGCTAAAGTTTGACTGCTACCCAGGGATAATAGGTACATTTACACTGTGGTAAACCTGTGTTTGTAGTTAAGTGCCGCATATGTATCCAATAACACGGAATAACGAAAGTATGAATAGATACCCTTTTTAAATACTAAAAAATAAGATGTGAATTCATTTTTCTGCTTTCATTTGATATCACCTAAATTGGGAAAGAAGGATAGGTGCTTCGCTAATGACAGTACTCTGTTGAGTGTCTGTTTTGAATGGTTTGCAAAAACATGCTACTTTGATAACTCCCAATGAGGCAAAAAACACAAACCCCGCATCATTTTTTTTAAGCCCCTCAGCCATAAGAAAACAAAATCCAAATTCTCTTGATTATAGCTTGTCCCCCTCACGCAGGTATGTTTATTTATTTAATAAACATAAATAAACAAATATTTAATAAATATTTAATTAATGTATAATGTAAATATGCATACATTCTTGGAAACATAGTCAAGATTTCTTTACTGATTCTTTACTATCCGTTTCTCAAACTGTATAACTTTTAGTTGATATTTTTTTGTGTTTTTAGGCAATGACTTTTAACCAGGTGATTCAGACAGGACCAGATGAAGAAGGGAGTGATGATAAAGCAGTAACAGCTATGGGTATTTTGAATACTATTGATACACTTCTTAGTGTAGTTGAAGATCACAAAGAGGTAAGGATTTTTGTGGTTATTTGCAATTATATCCCCCCCCCCCCTTTCCTATTTTAGTAGGATGCCTTTTGGGGCAGGACAACACTATTTTGTTGGTCTGTGACAGGTTTTGTTGGACAATTAAGTAGCAGCCTAAGCTAATGAGACAAAAATTTGATTCTGTATTTTTTAAAATACAATCCTGCATCTACTAGTGATGAAATGAATAGAGAATTTCAGTACTGGTATCATTTCCAATACAAGTAAAATTACTACTTGCACAGAACATTAATAACATCTAGTGCAACTTGAGTTTGTGTGTGTGTGTGTATGTGGATCTAGTGTACGATGGTACTCCTGCTCTGGAATGCTCCACTCAAAATTTGGGAGGCTACTATAGTATTTTTAGGCAGCTAATTAAAATTTGTATATTTAACCAGCACTGCAGAATATGAATTTTGAAAGAAAATATTTTCCCCCTGTCCATTTTTTAAATGAATATGTTTTGTTTTGTTCTTTCTTAGTATACAGTAATGTGTACTACTACAATGTATTTGATCATGTCTTCAAAATGTTTCAAATTACAAAGCACAGACATATATTAAATAAGTAGTCAAACATTATTTATTGACTGAGAATTGATACAAACATCTATATTTTTTGCTGGATCAGAACTGATTCATCCAGTAGCCTAGCTGTGTTTCTAGGTATTTTCCAAGATAACTGTGAAGGCAATAGACTTCATCTGTTATATGCATTCTCCACGATTGGTGGAGACAGCAGTCACGTAGGGTTCACTCTATCCAGTAACCAATAGGGCTGAGCCTACAGATTATAAAGCCTTCCTCCTTGCTGCTCTTCCCCAGTTTTTAGACTCAGCCAGTTCTGGGCTGGACGTGTAGTTGTATTTCTCTGATTATATTGTTCTTTCTTACTAATTGGTTATTTCTAAAACTTTCATATTTCAACCTCTGCCATTTTTAAGATCTTGCAGGCAGGGGGAGTGCTTATATTAAGCAAGGAGCTTTGTTCCTCTCTGCGGAGCTAGCAGCGCGGCTGGGACACGCTATTCATAAATGTGAAGCTGTATTCGATTGGGAGCATTTAAGTCATAAAATACATAAGCTTATACAAATTCCTTTTTAATTACTTATGTATTTATCCACTTTGAATTGATCTTATGGGAGCTCTTTTTAGTTGGTTTAAATTTTTTTTCATTTATTATTTATTTTTTTATGTTTGCAAATTGCCTTAACTTGACTACATTATTTATGAAACTAAATAACTAAATAGCATATTCTTGATGTGTGTTTTTTTTTGGGGGGGGAGGTATTATATGCATTTTTATGAACTGCAAGAATTATCTGTTGATTATTGCATGAATGCAGGTAGTCTTCCACTTATAAACGGTCAATTAGCAACCATTCGACTCAGGAAAAATTGCTTACAGTCCTTCCTTGAAGTTATGACAGCTGCACTACCCACATGGTCACATGATTGCAGTTCGGGCACTTTGCAAACCACTTTAGTCTTCCCTAAAAAGTTAACACAGAAGCTTATAAAGATGATTGAAAGCTTCCTAGTTCCTTGGAAGGTTTTCTCTTATCCTCATCCTCCATGCAGGGAGGAACTCGTGTGTGTATGCTAAAGAAAAGAAGCTTGTATCCTGAAGTTCTGAGATCTTTTCAGCCTTTCTGCCCTTCAGAAACATTGCATTTATTAGCTTTCCAGTCAGAAAGCTAGTAAACATGACTTTTCTGAATAGTAGAAAAGATTATCCAGCCTTCTGTGCCTTCAGAAACATTTCAACACTCTTGAAGGCACTCTTCTTGTGATTGTTCTGAAGACTGTAGAAAGAGCCAGTTTTCTATGGTATGGAAACATCGCATTTGCTAGCTTTCTGGCTAGAAAGCTAAAAACCCTCCATGTTTCTTAATGAAAAATAATAATAATGCATTTATTAAGTTTTTGACATTATACTTTAAAATACAAACTAACAAAGTAAAAGAAAAGAGAATGACAAAACAAAGTGATAAAAACGCATCAAATGTAACAAAAATAACTTTCTTTTAATATGATGTATATTGAAAATTCAACCACCTCTCTGGGTTTAAGGAACACCAATCTATAAAATATCTTAAATTACTCATAGTCTTCATACTAAAAATCAATATTGATTACCATATTTTTCAGAGTATAAAACACACCGGAATATAATACGCACCTCAGTTTTTGGGAAGGAAAATGGAGGGGGGGGGGAGGAAATTCTGCCTACCAGGTATTCATCTGGCTAGTCCTTAGCCTGGTCAGGTTCAGCACATTAGTTAGCTCGCTGGTTTTGAGGTTGGAGCAATTAAAAAAGCAGGCAAAGCACCGAAAATTGCTTAGCTCGTGTTTGGGCTGAAAAACAGCTGCAAAAGCACAGCTGATCCTCAGAGGGAAGTCGAGTGACTAAAGCGGGCAAAGTGGGAAAGGGGTAAGAGAAGACAACAGCTGTTCCGAGTAGTCATTTTGGGCACTGTGTGTCAAGCATTTGGAAGCATTTGAAAACGCAATGTGGGCAGCCCAAAAAACAAGCCATTGTCAATGGCAATCTGCAACCAAGAAGAGAACATGTGGAGGCCGAAGAGTAGGGGCCGGCGGGTGAATGGGGCTACATTCAGAGTATAAGATACACACAAATATTCAGCCTCTTAAAAGGGAAAAAAGTGTGTCTTATATTCTGAAAAATACAGTAAATGTTTTTAATTTCATCAAAAAAAGCCCCTCTAAGATATCAAAGGTAGTTAAACTTTTATTTTAAAAACTGCAATTATTTATCTAGTTAAGTCTAATCTAATCTTCAAAATACAAAGTCAAAAGCTGATTCTTCTCTTTATCCTGCAAAAAAAATTATCAATGGCTTGTAGGTTGCATGAAATTTAATCAAATCATTATCTCATTATCTCAGAGCATTTTGTCATCTCAGCTAACTCTGTTAATTTCAAAATCCATTCTTTCCATTGTGGGTATATACTCTTTCTAACTTTAACCATATAACAATTCTGCTGCCATAGCCATATATAAAAAAGTCCCATATTTTTTTTCACCTGTATATCAGCTATCCCAGAAAAAAAAGTATCAGGTTTCATTATTACATCTATTTTCTAGAATAAAATAGCTTCTGAAAAATTCTGCACCTGGACTGGAAGAAAAATATAAAAACAGATAAAGCAAATGTAAAATGTTGTTCTGAAAAGGTGCAAAAATGTATAGGTATTATGTAAGAGGGGAAAAGAATGAATGTGGATTATGGGGGATCACCTACTATTTGAATCTCAAAATTGTTTTTTTTTTTTTCATTTCAAAGTACGCAATTTTATACATATCTTGTCTTACATTTAAATATTCTATTTCAGATTACTCAGCAGTTAGAAGGTATCTGTTTACAAGTAATTGGAACAGTTCTACAACAGCATGTTTTAGGTATTTTTTTTAGTTGTATTAAATAATATAAACACATTAAACAATCTCCTGCTAATTTGATCAAAGTCACACTTAACGATACTTTGATCTGTTCCAGAATTCTATGAGGAAATCTTCTCCTTGGCTCACAGTCTGACCTGTCAGCAGGTCTCTGCACAGATGTGGCAGCTTCTGCCTCTGGTCTTTGAGGTATTTCAGCAGGACGGTTTTGATTACTTTACAGGTGAATACATTATGCCTTGTGGAGCTCATGTTTCAAAGGGGAAATGATATGACATAAACTGAAACGCTAATGTATACCGTATTTTTATGAATATTAAGAGGTGGGAACATAAATAACATTTGTAGCATTATTTTTTAAAATACAGATATGATGCCACTGTTGCATAATTATGTGACTGTTGACACAGACACACTCCTGTCTGATACAAAATACCTAGAAATGATCTACAGTATGTGTAAAAAGGTAGGTAACCCATTATATCTTCCTCAGAATAATATTGCATGGCTTTTTAAAACTAGGAAAAAAGATACGTGAATAGTATGTCTGCTATGGTTTTAATTCATCTTCCAGAGTAGATTTAAATGGCTGCAGTCAAATGTGCATAGTATATTATCTATGTCTAGTGATAAAGTCCATTTGCGTTCTGCACATAGACTATATTGCTCACATACAATCTGCAGCCAAAGAGCAACATGAGATCATAGTACTGGTCTAATGATGTTGAAAGACAAGTTTACCATTGTCCAGCCTCCAAATTCTCAAACATAATGGTGCAAAATGAAGTAGAATTTTGAAACACTTTTGTTACTATTTTGTTAACTGCTGCATGAATGGTAATTCATAGGAGGGAGACGGGGGACCCCTTACAGGGTAGGGCTGAGGAGTATGTTCAGTTCTTGGCGGACAAAGTTGCTCGGTTTCGGTCGGACCTGGACTCCACTCCCGCAGATCCAGCCGAGACACAAGGGAATGACTTGGCAGACCATCTCTGGGTTGAGTTTCAGGATGTTGCCTCCGGGGATGTGAACAAGGCTATGCGAGCTGTGAGTGCCTCCACCTGTATACTGGACCCGTGTCCCTCCTGGCTGGTTGCCAACAGCAGTGAGGTGACACGAGGCTGGATCCAGGCGGTTGTTACCGCCTCTCTTCGGGAGGGGCACTTCCCCGCCGCGCTCAAGGCGGCGGTGGTGAGACCCCTCCTGAAGAAACCATCCTTGGATCCAGCCGTTCTTAATAACTACCGTCCAGTCTCCAACCTCCCCTTCGTGGGGAAGGTTGTTGAGAAGGTGGTGGCCTTCCAGCTTCAGCGTACCTTGGAGGAAGCTAACTACCTTGACCCCTTCCAGTCCGGCTTCAGGCCCGGTTACAGCACAGAAACCGCTTTGGTCGCATTGACCGATGATCTCTGGAGAGCCAGAGATGGAGGCCATGCGTCCATCCTGGTTCTCCTTGACCTCTCAGTGGCTTTCGATACCATCGACCATGGTATCCTTCTGCGACGACTGCGGGAGGTGGGGGTGGGCGGCACTGTTCTGCAGTGGTTCTCCTCCTACCTCTCGGACAGGTCGCAGTCGGTGTTGGTAGGGGGGCAGAGATCGTCCCCGAGGCCCCTAACTTATGGGGTGCCGCAGGGTTCGGTCTTATCCCCCCTACTATTTAACATATACATGAAACCGCTGGGCGAGATCATTCGGAGGCACGGGATAAAATACCACCAATACGCGGACGATACACAGTTGTATCTGTCCGCCCCGTGCCAACTCAATGAAGCAGTGGACGTGATGAACCGGGGTCTTGAGGCTGTTAAAGACTGGATGAGAGCTAACAAACTGGTACTCAACCCGGACAAGACCGAGTGGCTGTTGTGTTTTCCTCCCAACAATTTGGCCGACGTTCCATCACTCAGGCTGGGGGGTCAAAATTTATACCCCTCAGACAGGGTCCGCAACTTGGGAGTCCTCCTGGACCCACAGCTGAGTTTCGACCATCACTTGTCAGCTGTGACCAGGGGGGCATTTGCCCAGGTTCGCCTGGTGCGCCAGTTGCGGCCCTACCTGAACCGGGAGGCCCTCACAACAGTCACTCGAGCCCTTGTGATCTCTAGGCTGGAATACTGCAATGTGCTCTACATGGGGCTGCCCTTGAAGAGCATCCGGCGACTTCAGCTAGTCCAGAACGCAGCCGCGCGAGTGATTGTGGGCGCACCACGGTTCGCCCACATAACACCGATCCTCCGTGAGCTGCGCTGGCTACCTGTTGATCTCCGGGTGCACTTCAAGGTCCTACTTACCATTCACAAAGCGCTCCATGGTAGTGGATCTGGCTATTTGAGAGACCGCCTTCTGCCAATTACCTCCCTCCGTCCCATCAGATCGCATAGAGTAGGCCTCCTCCGAATTCCATCTGCCAGTCAGTGCCGACTGGCGACTACGCGGAGGAGAGCCTTCTCAGTTGCAGCTCCGACGCTATGGAACAATCTCCCCGTGGAGATCCGCACCCTCACCACCGTCCAGGCCTTCCGCACAGCCCTCAAGATCTGGCTATCCCGTCAGGCCTGGGGATAAGACTTTACTCTCGCCCCTCCCGAATGTTGAATGAATGTTGTGTTTTTACCGCTAATTATTTTTACTCACATTTTCTTTTTGTGTTTTGTCCTGCACTCCCCTCCCCTATTATTGTAAGCCGCCCTGAGTCCCCTCAGGGAAAAGAGCGGCCTATAAATGTTTAATAAAACTAAAACTAAAAACTAATTCCAGGTGTGCTCTCAATAACCCAAGCAGAGCTAAATGTTAGGAATCTCTTGGAAAGTTGGGCTTTTTAAAATCAGGATGAGCCTGAGTTCTCATAGGCTTTTATTTATTTTGGTGATCATTGCTATTAAAATGAAAAGTCTCTCTGTTTTGATTGGAGATTTCTTGCACAGAATGTGTTTATGTACAAGAGGATTTTCAGTCTAGAGCCAAATTCCAACATGGTATATTAATTCAGATTTCCCTTCTGCCTTCCCACATCCTTTTTATTATATGTAGGACAGGTAGCTCTCTACCTATGATCGTAATGGAGCTTGCCTATTATGATTGCAAGTGAAATGATCTCACTTAATAACCTCCACCCCTGTTATCACTGATACAGCTGTTAGGCATACATGTGGATCATTAAGTGGAGCATGGGGTAAGGGAAGGCCTAGCTCAATCCCTTTCATATAGATATGTAAAAAGATTTAGTCATTTATATATTGATGAAACCTAAAGATGACAACATTTTTATATAGCTGAATTTATTTATAGAAAGTGATAATACTGAGTACCAATATTCATAGTTCATGTATTTCCTAGGTCCTTACAGGTGTAGCAGGAGAAGATGCAGAATGTCATGCAGCAAAACTATTAGAAGTTATCATTTTGCAATGTAAAGGCCGTGGAATCGATCAGGTAGGTTAAATAATGAGACTTCAGAAATCTGTGAAGGAAGCCATACTGTGGACATAATCAGTTACCTCTCACCTTTATGTAAATAAACACTGTCATAATAAATACATGTCCTCTAAATATAGCAATATTATAATGTTCTGCATTTTCTGTTTTATTCCTGCTCATTTCAAAAGAAAGCATCAAGTTTTCAATGTGAATAAAAAAAGAAAGAATTTTAAAAAGCTTGTTCCATCAAGAAGGAATACAAAAGCTGAACTTTCATTATCATGGGCATAATGGGTGTTTTATGCCTTTTTATTGCCACAGTTATTAAATGAATCACGACAGTTGTTAGGGCACTAACAGATCTTAAGTGAATCTGGTTTCTCATTGACTAGAGAATAGAACCGGAAGGGACCTTGGAAGTCTTTTACTTCAACCTCCTGCTCAGGCAGGAGACTCTACCATTTTAGACCAGTGGCTGTCCAGTCTGTTCATAAAAATTTTAAAAACTTCGCTTGTCAGAAGCTTGAAAAAGAGGTTTACATAATCACATGCAGGACACTGCAACCTTCATAAATATGAACCAGTTGCCAAGTGTCCGAATTTTGATCACATGACGAAGGAGATGCTGCAACAGTTATAAGTATGAAAAACTGTCAAGTCATTTTTTTCAGTCCCATTTTAACTTCCAACAGTCACTAAATGAACTGTTGTTAAATTGAGGATTATCTGTATAATCTTGTCCTGTTTTTTTAATTTTCAGTAAAAGTTTATTTTAAGATATAATATCATTTGTATAGAACTATACATCAAATTCAGTGTTGTCCTTTTCAAATTCATAATTATTCCTATCTAACTCCTAAACATTTAACTTTTTTCTCAATTTTGAACCACCTTGATCTTGTGCAGCCATTGTAGTTGTCATAAATACGTTGCCAAGTGTCTCAGTTTTGATCACGTAACCATGGGGATGTAGCATGTGTGAAAAATGGTCATAAGTCATTTTTTTAGTGCTATTGTAACTTTGAACAGTCATTAAACAAACTGTTGTAAGTTTAGTACCATCTATATTATGTCCGGTAATCCTAAGAAGAAATCTGAGAGGGGAGGGGAGATAGGGAAAGAGCAGATCTGAATAACTGAAAGTGTCTTCTGTTATACCAGAGAGTTTAAAAGTTAAGAATTTAATACATGCATTGCAAGATACGGATATTGAAAATCAAATGTTTATCACTACAGCGATGTGTTAATATTTGCCTCTGACTTTAGTAACATTTTTCCATCCGTCTCTTTAGTGTATACCCTTATTTGTGGAAGCTGCTTTAGAACGATTGACTAGAGAAGTTAAAACAAGCGAATTACGGACAATGTGCCTCCAGGTTGCCATAGCTGCTCTCTATTACAATCCTCATTTACTTCTGAATACCTTGGAAAATCTTCGCTTCCCCAATAACGTGGAGCCTGTTACAAATCACTTCATTACACAGTGGCTTAATGATGTAGACTGTTTCTTGGGGTAAGCTTGTTGTCTCTGGGATTATGGCTTTAATTCATTAAATTCTAATGTAGAGAGAAGGGATTATATAGATACAACAGGTGCCTCTTTTCCATTTAACTTCTTTAGGTAATGTGGGCTACTTTTATATGAAGAAACGTAACAAGGTCTATTGGGCATGCACATTGATCGCTTCAGCCATGCCCTTTTTGAATATCTCAGGTAGAATCCATGGCATCTTTCCTAAAACCAAAAGTAATATGATGTTTTCTTATTGCAGACTTCATGACAGAAAAATGTGTGTGCTAGGCCTGTGTGCATTGATTGATTTGGAGCATGTACCACAGGTTTTAAATCAGGTTTCGGGTCAGATCCTGCCAGCTTTCATACTTTTATTTAATGGGTTAAAAAGAGCATATGCTTGCCATGCTGAACAAGAAAATGACAGTGACGATGACGATGATGACGCAGAGGAAGATGAAGAAGCAGGTAATGTAGTGGTTTTTTCTGTAGAGCTGATCAGCAACATTACTGAAGTAGCTATAGAAAATTTTTCAGGAAATTTTTGGTGTGTTTTGTGGTTTTTTCCTGTGATTGCTTCCTTTGCCTTTTAATTGGACTGAAGTATTTATGTATTAAGTATTTTCCTACAGTACTCCATTCTCTGTTCTGTTTGGGTCTCTTGCGTATGAATAATTGGTCTTTTGCCATGTCTAAGAATATGCAAAGACTACCATTGCTAGAATTTCTCTGGAATGTTTCATTTTCTTCTCTGCTGACTTGTTCATGGACTTACCGGCTATTGTTTTTTTAATTTAATTTTTCAAATTAGAAAGATCTTTTCATTTGGAAGATTAATTTCAGAAAATCAGAATAGAGTGGTGGTGGTGGTGGTAGTGGTGGTGATAAAATCAAAATGGAAATTTAGTATGGTCCAGGAAACATATATTTCATTTTCTGCAACTATTTGTCCCTAGAACATAGGCCTTGATTGCATATATCTAGTCATATTTGTTGTGCTCTTCAGTCTGTTCCAATATTTTTTATTTTTGAAAATAAAGCTAAGCAGACTTACACTGTTAAATCACTGGCTCAATTCATTTGATGTTCTTGTGTTCTATCTGGTTTGCAGTTATCATTTGGTAGCTGGGTAATATAGTATAATATGATTAAATTTCTGTTCTATTCCTAACCTAGTGTATTAAAGACCATGTGATTTTTAAAAAGCGTGGAATTTTATGCAATACAAATAATAAAATAATTAAAGGGGAAGAGACTAAATGAAATTTTGAGCACTCTTAAAACCGTTTGTTTGGTTACAGAACTGGGAAGTGATGAAGATGATATCGATGAAGATGGTCAAGAGTATTTAGAGATTTTGGCAAAACAGGCTGGAGAAGATGGAGATGATGAGGATTGGGAAGATGATGATGCTGAAGAGACAGCACTGGAGGGATATTCAACTATTATTGATGATGAAGATAACCCTGTTGATGAATATCAAATATTTAAAGCAATTTTTCAGAGTAAGAGCTGCCATAGTTTTCATTGAAAATCTGTATTCCTGTATCTGCTGAAATATGTATTGTGTTGTGCTTATAAGAAATATGGGAACTCAAGGGATGCATGTAATTTGAAAAGACTCCGAGGACGCATTCAAGGAATTTGAAAAGCTACACCATAAGCATTCATCAAATCTGAAATGAGTCAGGTTTGATGGAAGTTGATAGTTTAGCAGAATTATTAGTTGATACTTCACTTTTTATTGTAAAAATTAGTCTGTCAGAGATAAATATTTAGGTTACCTTGGCTAGAGCAAATGTTTTTAATACTGTAGCAAACTGATCTTACAGCGTCAGATTACTGGTTGTATTTTCTATAGAAATAGCTAGGGAGAAAAATCTATAAATGACATTGGAAGGAAAGAACTGGGGCAGGAGGATTTTTCAACTTTGGTAAGAAAAACTTAAGCAATTGTGGGGGAAGTAAGATGCATACATGTAAGAATAGAAACAAGTAGATTTTGTTCCCAGCAAAATTGAATAACAGTTAACTCTTACCTAATATTTCTCTGGTGATAATATTTTGCTTGAATTTTTTTCTGACATGTCTGTCTTATCAAAGAATAGAAGAGAGAAAATAATTTCAAGTGATGAGATACATTGTATTATTTCTAATCAACAGTTGTAGATGCATTCCACCTAACAATTATTAAATAGATTTTGATCCTACCGTGTTTCCCCAAAAATAAGACAGGGTTTTATTTTCTTTTGCCCCATGAAATATGGCCTTGGGCTTATTATAGGGGAGGGCTTATTATTTTCTGGGGCAGGTGAGAAGCGAGGTGTGCCTTTTACCTTTCCAGCTCCTTTGCGTTCCTTGCCATTGTGCTCAGGGAAGTGGCTGGTAAATAACCCTTCTGGTGAGTTCAATCAAACATCTTGAGATCGCGAGAAGGTTTTTGTTGTTGTTGTTGTTGTTGTTGTTTTTTACCAGGGTCTTCCCTGAACACAATGGTGAGGAACGCCACGGAACTGGAAAGGTAAGAGGTGTGCCTCATGGCCCAACACCGTCCACCTTGCTCCAATGGTAAAGGCAGCCTGCCTGGTTCCCTTCCACACTGTCGCTTTAGCGAGGGGTGGCAGGTGGGGGGGAGCAAGGCACGCCTCTTAACTTTCCAGCTCCGTCGCGTTCCTCATCCTTTCACCCATTGAATCCCCTTGTAAAAAAACCTCATGAGTTCAACTTGCGAGATTTTTTTTACAAGGGGATTCAATGGGCGAAAGGGCGAGGAACGCAGCGGAGCTGTCAGTCTCTGGTAGCGCTAAGATGTGCGTCTCGCTTCTCTCCCCCCCCCCCACATCTGCCACCCCTCGCTAAAGGGACAGCGGGGAAGGGAATCAGGCAGGCTGCCTCTATCATTGGGGTGAGGTGGGTGTTGTTGGGCCGTGAGGCGCCCCTCTTACCTTTCCAGCTCCGTCGCATTCCTTGCCCTTTCGCCCATTAAATCCTTTTGTTTACAAGGGTATTCAATGGGCAAAAGGGCGAGGAATGCGACAGAGCTGGAAAGGTAAGAGGCGCGCCTTGTTTCTCACCTCCCCACCTGCCACCCCTCGCTAAAGGAACAGTGGGGAAGGGAACCAGGCAGGCTGCCTTTACCATTGGGGTGGGCGGTATTTTTTTATGCGAGAAGGAACAGGCACGAGGGGGTGATCGCATTGCTGGCCTGTTGCTGTTTTTGCAGCAAGCCCTCTTTTTGCCCCGCAAGCTGTACCAGTCGATGGTACAGTGGTAATGGCGGGGACCAGTTGCGCATGCGCTTAAATAGTTGGGGGCGGGCTTATTTTCAGGGGAGGGCTTATTATGGTACATGCTCTGAAAAGCCCAATTGGGCTTATTAACAGGGCATGTCTTATTTTCGGGGAAACACTGTACTCTGTAATAAAGTCAAATTTCAATTGCACATTATGCAAATCAAACTAATTTCTTAATAAATTGAAAAAGGATATCTCAAAGCATATATAAATATAGGTTTTGTTGGATTGATGCATTTAATTATACATTCTTTCCCCCAGGGTTAAAGACTGCATAATTAATATTATTTATTTTATTTATAAAATCTCTCAGTAAAAATAATCCCAGAGCAGGATACTTAATTATAACAGCAAAAGCAAAATTAGAACATCTGCAAGAAAGCAAAGAACAGACTAAGATCTACCAATAGTAATCAAGAGGCATCTAAAAATAGTAAATTAAGACTTATCTGCATAGAACTTTCCAAATACTTACAGGTCTATATATTTTGCAGCACTTCAGAATCGTAACCCAGTATGGTATCAAGCATTGACACGTGGTCTTAATGAAGAGCAAAGAAAACAGTTACAGGACATAGCAACATTAGCAGATCAGAGAAGAGCTGCTCATGGTATGCATTTTAATTGAATTTTACATGGCTATATTAAGTTCACGTCATTAGCATTTTGGGATATGTTTCACCCTGAAAGAGCAGCTTTACCTCCTCTTTAAATTAGGAAAGTCTTGATCACTAAAGTTGGAGCCAAAAAGAATCAGCTAACTTTAACTCTTCTACTAGAAGATTAGTTTAGACTTCTTCCCCTCCTATGGAGGAATCCCCTCTTCTTTAGTTTTAACTCTGCATTTTCAAGATGGATGACTTTTTCCTCAGCTCCATATTAGAGCTGAAAAGAAAAATCACATGTCCTTTTCCGATGGCCTTCAGAACAAGCAGTTCAGAAGGGTCAAAGAATCCTTTTCAGAAGGATTTTGCAAAACCAATGTAAGCCTAGTAAAGTTAATCAGAGAGGCGTGGTCAGCAATTAGCTCCTCAGGTCTCCATAGAAGAAGCCACCAAGTGCCAAAGAAAGATATTCAAACTCTAGAGCAGCAACAAGATAATACCCAAGAAAAAAGTTTCAGCGAACACTGGAGAGAATGAAAGTCACTGGTTGTCAAACTCCTATGCACAAGAGGAAGCTATAGGAAGAAGCAGCATCAACCTGATCATGATTTCTTGAGCAATAGTTTCATTAAAAAGCAGTCCACAACAGCCACAGCTGATGTGGATTGATGTGCCACATGGAACCAGAGGCATAGGAATTTTTCAGGGAAGAATATGCACCCTATCTCACAAGTCAAACTGAAGCTAGATGAGTTTCTAGAAGCAATTCCAGAAGTAGAGAAGAGGGTTACAAAGCGAGCACTGTACTAGACTACAGTTGCCACTCATTGTGACAATTCTGTGGCAGCCTTTCCTTCTTCAGGACTAGACCTGGTCAGCTCCAAGTTTAGTAATCCTTATGTAGCTTGAGGAAGTTGTAGTTAGCATCATTAGCAGTGAATTGCTGACAGTCAACATGATCAGCTGACTGCCAAGAACAAAGGCACAGCAAGATCCAAGTCTTAAGGCTACATTGAGGACATGTGAATTTGACATTCCTGCCCTCTGTCCATTGCTAAAATGGCAATAGCAAATTAAAAAATGCTATATGATGAGATATGTTAGAGAAGAGAGGGAGGACTTGTTTTTATTCTGGTACAGCAGGAAACATACAAGATACAAAATTCATTGCAAGACACATCCCAGAACCTTAAGAAAGAACATGGTTCTGTTCAGTCTGAATTACGTGAAAATAAATTCTATCTTGCTCTCCCACCAAAACAAAATATATAGTACTAACCAGCTTATGGGGAGCCAGTCATCTGTACTAGACAGAACTTTGTTATCTGGGTTTGGCCATTCTGCTGTTTTTCTGAACCCAGCAAAACCCTGTATCTTGCAAGGAATATTGCAAAATATCACAGGACATCAGAGGCCTGGTACCTGTGGGATTCCAGCTGAGAAGTCCAGCCTTTAGAGAATGATTTTATGCAATCTAGACAATCACCCATAACCTAATGCTCTTATTTCTATAATATGTAACCTAAAACATTCAACTAGAAGCTGCCTATCCAGTATCTGCTGGCATAAAGGAATGGGTTGTAACTTCGTTTGTAAAAGTTCTAACTGACTGCAGGAAGTTCCAGGTGCAATTGTAAGAAGCTCTAGTTTACAAATAGTTTATTCAATTTCTGAATGAGACCCTGGAGAGTTGCTATTTGTCAAAGTAGATACTGATACCCATACCATTCTTCAGAAAGTCATTCTTGCATTTCAAGGGTTTGTGGGTCTCTGCTTAGCTATTACATTCAGTTTTCAACGAGGAACCTGTCAAGTGCTTGCCAGGTAAGCAATAAACTTTCAGATTTTGCATAGTTTCTGAAGTATGTGATTTCTGGAGGTGGATCAGGAGATTGCTGCAAATACTTTGCACTTTGGGATTTATCTTCTTGACGGGAACAGCTTCCCCATATCTGTTATCCTTATCATATACCACTTCCTCAGAGATGTATGCCTCCGTTCATTGCCAGTCATATATCTCTTTTTGTCATGGTACTTGTCCTTTGGGCCCAAACAAGGGTTCCTGTTGGACCCATTTCAAACTCCATCCACACAAGAAACTGTATTTCCAAATTTAAGCCTAAGTCTCTTGTACTAAAGAATGAATCTGTCTCAAATTAGATGTGTACTTTGTGCTAAAATATTTCTCGGGTGCTCTCTGTAAGGTCAATAGTCTATTGTCTTTAAAACCACATAATCAAATGCTGTATCAGGCAGGTCAAAGTGTATGTTGCTGTAGAATTCTCAGTCAGAAAGAATCAGCACTCATTTGTCATCCCAGCTCCCTCTGTCTGAGGGCCAGCCACATCTGCAGCTCAAATTGTGTAAATAATTATATTTTCAATAACAGTATGTGGTTTGCAGCAAAATAAACTGATGGGATTAAAATGTTCATCTTCATTCTCATTTATAGATGAGAATGTCTGAAGACATTTCTCTTAAAAACATTGTGGACACAGAAACAGCTTAAAATATATTTCTCTTTTTGGGGGAGAAATCTTTACGTTTTAATAATTTTCTATATTGTTCATCACACTTGTGTGACTCTGATTTTGATTTTGCATTTTCTTTTAAATCAGGGCCCTTTTTTGAACCAGCCAGATTCAATACGATGAGTATGATAATTTTAAGTTTTTATTTGTTTCTCTTTAAGGCTGGAAAAGTATATATAATATATTAATCATTCTTCTGCTTGTTATTTTATAGAACACTCCTCTTTTTTTAATATGCAGTTATAAAGAACTGATTTTTGAGGATCTCTTGAGGTATTTTTAACAGAACTTTTTGTTGATTGTAAATAACTTATCTTACAGAAACAAGTTGTGACACTAAATAATTGTATCTTCTCTCTTCTAGAATCTAAAATGATTGAAAAACATGGTGGATATAAATTCAGTGCTCCAGTTGTGCCAAGTTCATTTAATTTTGGTGGCCCAGCCCCAGGAATGAATTGAATTACCACTACTATTCCTCCTACTGTGTGATTGTAGTGAAGAGCTTGTGTTCCTCCCAATATAGTGGTTCCAGAACTGGTTCATGTTATCTACAGCTCACGCTAAATGAATTGGTAGATTGGAATATTTTAAAAAGAAAAAAACAACCCAAGAGTGGGACTTGATCATGCAACCTAATACTGGAAAGAAGGTTTTATGAAGATAGGAAGAACCTGAAACTTGAGCTTCAAATGACACACTGTGGATATTGGAAATCAAGGAGATGTCTTGAAGGCAGCTTCCTTTCTATGAAGAAAATAGGCATTGGCTGCAGGACTGTTGGAAAGGTCTCATTTACAGTACACAAGCTTGAAGGCCAATTTAATTTTTACAACTGTGGGACTGAGTATTTGCCCAATTCTCCCCCTCTCCCCCAATGGGTATCTATTCTTTTAATGTACATAAAGGCAATTGGATGGCCTTACTTAACATTTCATTATTTCCATTTATCAAGATTGTTCATATGTAGAATATCGGACACTTATTGTAGCACTACATAACTGATAAAATCTGTAAATGATTTAGCACTTTCATATTGAAACAAGCCTGCTAGCCTATGTACAAAATTAGCAAAATGTTTGTTTATAAAAAAAGGGATGTTCTGGGGAAAATTTCAGGTTATTAATTTAAAACTAGCAGTTTTGTACCTGGTGAACTGTGGTGCAGCTACCACTGGTTGTGACTTGAATTTGATATGTAAAGAAGGGGCTAGTGGTATTTCATTGCTGCTAAAAAAAGAAAAAAATGGCAACATTCTGTGTCCTTTGTTTTTTTTTAAAGCTGTCACTGTACAAATGGAAAATAGAAAATAGAAATCTTCATGTTTAAATGCTGAGTGGAAATTTATTTTCTCAGCAACGTGAAAACTGACATGAAGTTCTGCTTTTCCAGGAGTGCATTTTGATGCGTGGTGAAACATCTACATAGGCAATCTATTAAAATATAATTTGGCTAACTTGGGCTGGAGTTGATTAAAGTTTTATTCCCATATATGGGAATATGGTCAGAATGTATTACATTTCAAGGATCTCCTCTCTCATCTATGTCCCTTCCCACTTTAGGGTGCCCAAAATCCAGGATTTTTTGTCTAATCCATTTAGAACAGTGGTACAGTTTATGCAGCTGTCTAGTTAAATAAGAATTAAATAAATTTTGTCAATAATGCAGCCTCTTCATGCAGCATTTAAACTGTTTTTAACCATAGATTTCTATTTGAAGATAAGATCCTTTGATTATCAGTTTTGAAAAACTCAGAATTCTAACTTGTTAGAATCCTAACTTAATTTGAAATTTAACGTGTTGTCATAATACAAGCCCTTGATCTGAAATGGGGATCTGTGGTCAGAGACTTCTAGCCATGAAAGGGCTGCACCTCAAAAAAAGTCTCATATTTTGAGTTAAGAAACTTGGATATGGTCATCTAGACATGATCTCAGGGTTACCAAGTCCTATCTTTGAAGCAACAGTTTTATCATTAATGTCAGGTGATATAATAGCTAGCATTTTAGCTATACTTTAGAAGACTTCTTCCTGCTGGGACCACTATTGAAGAGTGACTTGGTGAAGAAGGGAACATCAAATAATGTGACTGGGCTGGCTTAGTGCCCCATCTACAAAATAAATACATAGATAAAATCATAGATGCTGAGTTTCTGATCTTGCAGTAAGATCATTGGTGTCAAATCTTTTAAGCAAAATGTTTTATTTCTCCTGGCTGTTTTTATATTAATGGTCATCTGCTGTTATAACTGGTATTAAACAAGCTACCTTAATTTAAATGTAAGCCTCCAAACTTTAAAGACAGGTTAAATGAACTGAATTTATATATATAAAAATAAAACTGAAATGAAACATATATATTATGATATTCAAAAATGCAATCTTCAGAAAACCAATTTGTGTGATGAGTATTTGTTTTCTATGTATTAGTGGGGGCAGACTGCTTGGAGTGTTGACTTCCTAGTGGACTATCTACCTCTCAATTTCTCAAGCTTGATACAAGAGCCCTTGTACTGTTTTTAACTGAATACAGATTCAGTTAAAGACTTCTCTTATTCTACAGCTAGTGGCTAGAGCATTTCCCATTCAGTTTTGGGTAGATTTAAAGTGAGTTCTTGTATCTGTAAATATTTTTATGATGTTCTGTTTTCTGAGTTTTATGTCATTGGACACTTTTCCTTCTTTTTTTCCCAGGTATTAAACATTTCTTTCTACAGTTGTAGATTTTTCTTAGTTCAGGCAAGATTAAAATACACATATCAGAATAGAACAGTGTGGCTTGTCAGAAAACAATTTTGACCGTAAACTTAAAAATGGACACTAGTAACATTATGAATATTTTAAATAGATTGAATTTTAGTATAAATTTTATATTAAAAATGAACAATACTAGTTCAATACTAGTTGCACCAGAACTTATAAATCACCATGTCTAAATCATTGTAAATCGGGATGTTTTACTTCAGGAAAAGTAAATCTCTAATTTTTGCTGGCCTATCTATATGTTTATCACATTAGCGTTACATACCTAATGATTTTGCAATGGTTTATCATTAAAACCCCTTTGAAGCACTTGCTGGGTACAATAAACTTTCAGGTCTCCTAAAATGCTGTGCCATTTTCAGTAACAGTTACTGTATAAACTGAATTTTACAAATGGTTATATACTATGATAAATCAAATTGAATTTCCTTTCTAGATGTTCTTTAATAAAGGCTAAAATGAATGAAGTTTATTCTTCATAGATAGTATGTACTTATGTTACAGTACATAAATGCTATCTAAAAGGAAACAATCAAGAAAGAAATTTCCAGCTTTTATTCTTTGTGATACTTAAACTTAGATAATCAAAAAGTGCTACATGCAGATTTTACAAAATTTTGCAATCCATATAACTAATTTAGAATGTCATAATTTATGAACACTTTCCCCAAGTGATACCTTTACCTACATTTTAAAAAAAACTATACAAAGTAGTTCAATGAGGACTACTCTCACTTGACCACATTATGCTTATAAAAATTGCATGAAATGCAGTGATAGTATTGTTACTGTACTGCTTTCCTTGCAGGCATTTGCATAAGAAATTTGCAGTACTGGAAAATTTTGATTTAATATTCCTACCTGTGGAAAAGATGGCCTGAGTAGGAAATAAGTGATATTGGTTATTAAAAACTTGTATTCTTGTAGATTTGGGATTAAAATCTTGTGCGTGGTAAAATAATGACTAGTCATTACTGATAATTTGTTAAATATGCAGAATGTGCAAATGACTACAAAGACAGAAAAGGAGGATTTCTGAGTCAGCCTTTATATGACACTAGCTATATACCTATAAATATTTTTGTCACATCTTTCATTTCTAGCAAGTTTTGTTAACCTTTGTTTTTCCACTCAGTTTCTATCTTGTTCATCTTCCATTTTTTTTAATATGTCTGATATCAGAGAGATAAATGTTAATATGCAGGAGAATGATTTCTTGTGCAGATGGAAGATGATTTTATAAATGATTGCCCTATTTTAATCCATTAGTTATAACAGTAGTTAAGTACTACCCTCATATCTTTTTAGCATGTGCTGTACCCCAAATGCAAGATACACTTATTGTGGCAGAGATGATCTCAAGTTAATAAAAGCCAAAATTAAATCCCAAGTTTGCCAATATATGGAGGGTAGGCAGTCAATTTTATATTTTTTTTTCTTTTTGGGAGCAGGGATTACTTTTAAATTCAGTCATCTTGCAGATAAAATGCCCATATTTTCTTAAGATATTTGTTAATATTCTTATGACTCCAAATCAAAGCAATCAGTTCTAAATAGCCACTAAGCAAAAAAAAGATGCAAGAAGCAATAACTTGAGACACAAATGTGGGACATTCTGTGGTAGTTAAATTACTATTTTAATTTAACATTTTATCCAATACATTTGCAGAAATTTCAGAACTAGCTGACAGTATCCTATGCTTTGTTTGCACGGAGTTGCTATGCATATAGTTAGCATGGGTAAAATACTAGCAACAAAAAAGCTTTCTCTGTGATGCAGTAATATAAGCTAAAATAGTATGAGTTGCAGTTTTTTGTCACCACTAATTGTTCTTTCTCATATTAATAGTTCTTAAATAAAAAGCACAACTTATTTGTGGGAACAAACAACAATTTCCATATTTTACAATACAGTACTTTCCTCTAAATGCACATTGCATTTATTGGTTAGTGATCTTCAGTGTATTTGTGAAGAGTGCAATAACTTGTAGTGGCATCTGAAAAGGTGTCAAATCAATTCTTTCAATTAAAATAGTTGCAGTGCTCGTTCACTATGAATCAATGTTTTTGAAGACCAATGAATAAAGAATAAGGCAGAACTGTTGACAGTTCTGTATAGAAGAGATTGTCAGCATTCTTTTGTAAGCTATTCCAGGAATGTCAAGTGATTATGAGGCTAAACCCATCAAAAATGTAAGTAGACAATAAGGGCCTATATATACATGACAGATGGCTAAGGATACTTGAGGTATTTTAATTGCCAATTACTTATCAAATAATCCAACTTCCAATTAGGTCCGATTGCTTAATTTCTTTCATGACAAATGTATCTTATGTACACTGAGAGCATATGCACCAAAGACAAATTCCTTGTGTGTCTAATCACACTTGGCCAATAAAAAATTCTATTTTTAGAAGCACCCAAGTATTGCCACCTAATTGGGAACATTTTAATACAACTTTAATAAAAAGTACTTTAGTAATTACAATTGAAATGTTAGGGTTTCTGCCTCATAGGAAGAAGTGAAATATTTAGATTAAATTAATTGACCGGTTGAATAAATCTCGAATACGCTCATTCTGATTTCCAATCCAGAATGATTATAGCTAATTCCGTGAGCAGGTAGTATGCTTTCTCATTCTTTTTGTCGCTGTAAAAGTTCAGATAGTCTTTAGACTTCTCAATTCTTACACTATTAGGATGAGAAAGATCACAAAAAAATACACAAGTGTGCAAAAATCTCCGGATATTGCACAGATGAAACAGGTAGGGAGAACATGTGATTCTGAAGTGGAATCCTGTGATCCTTAAAAGATGGGTGAAAAAGCTGCAACTCTTCAAATTAGATTACCTGGTTTAGTGGTGGGTATGATTGCGGGATGGAGTGCCTTTTTTCATTAAGGCTATTTTTACATAGTGTAGTTGATAAAAAGCTCAATAGAAAACAAGCTGAATTCAACATACTGTAGTCCTTTTTGCTTCCTCAAACCTTCTCACTTTTTGCAATCTTAATGCATTTTGTGAATAATTTTATGTACACTGAGAGCATATGCACCAAAGACAAATTCCTTGTGTGTCTAATCATACCTGGCCAATAAAGAATTCTATTTTTAGAAGCACCCAAGCATTGCCACCTAATTGGGAACATTTTAATACAATCTATGTTAAAATGTAGGAAAAGTGAGGTACTTCCAGTTTGGAACTATTCACAAAGTGCACTTCAGAATCACATGTTCTCCCTACCCAACCCATCTGTGTAATATCCGGAGATTTTTGCACATTTGTGTATTTTTTGTGATCTTTCTCATCCTAATAGTGTAAAAATTGAGAAGTCTAAAGACTATCTGAACTTTTACAGCGACAAAAAGAATGAGAAAGCATACTTACCTGCTCACGGAATTAGCTATAATCATTCTGGATTGGAAATCAGAATGACCGTATTCGGAGATTTATTCAACCGGTCAATTAATTTAATCTAAATATTTCACTTCTTCCTATGAGGCAGAAGCCTTAACATTTCAATTGTAATTATTAAAGTACTTAAGCTATTTAAAGAAAATTTTGTCGAAAGTCACTCTAAGCTAGTTTAGAACTGTCACAACACACTTATATTATTTAAGATTTAATCTTCAATTTGATTCAGCCTGGGACTGGTAAAAACTTAACAGTTCAAGTCCTAACAGAGATGTTAAGGAAACGTCTGAGTATAGAGGCAGTTCCGAATAAGATGGTTTATTTATTTATTTATTTATTAGACTGCTCGGACCGACATCGAAAATACTATGTTAAGTTGACCGATAGTAAATTGAAGCAATTTCCTCTAGTGATACCTTCTTTCATCGCGGTGATGACAGAGAAAGCCTTCCCACCCAAGAAAATAAAAGCTTGAGCACTGGTCGACTAAGTCCCAAGGTGACTAGCAAGATTCAAAAAACAACAAAAGCACTTCGCGAAGACGGAACTTCCTCTTCACTTTCCATTCTATCAAGCCCTTCTAAACGCAAAGCTGTTCGGTTCAATTCAAATAGTTTACTTCAAACGGTAGCGACATGACCCTCCTCACGGGGAAAGTCCCAAGAGGGTGGGTGGGGGGACTAAAATGGCGCCAGTCCCTTTTTCCCTCACTGACGCATTACAGCCTCGCCCGACGTGATATAAAATGGTTGCTGCGACGGCCCCGAACTCAGCATATTCAAGTACCCTGTAGCGTGAAGGCGGTCCCACGGGCCGATTACCAATAGATGGTGCCATCTAAAGCTAAAACGCCCAATGGCGACTATGGGCGGAGTTTGGATTCGCCAAGTGGCCAATGAGAACTAAGCAACTGCTGGTGGCAGGGCCTCCCCGCGCGGCTCTGGGCGGTGCTGGGATAGGCGGGCGGGCGCTGAGACGGCCGTTTCCTGTCCTGGTGCATGGTGGTCGGACGAAGGAATTGTTGGAAAATTTCTCAGCGAGGTTCGTATATAAATGTGTTTTTACCCAGTGTGCCTTATTCTAACCGCCGCCATCTCCGACTGGGATGCTTCACTCTCGGGTTTGGTCTGGCCTAATCCCTCTGCGGCGATGTTCCACAGAGGGAAATGTGTGAGAAAACGGGGAGTCGCCCTAGGATCGCGGCTCATATTAATAATAAAGCCGAGGCGTTGCCGCCGCCCGCCCGTCCGTTCCCTCTCCCCCCACCCCTTCCTTCATATTCCCGCCTTGGTTTCCCTGGCTCCAGGTCTTTTCTCCTGCGATGTATTTGTCTCGGGGTGGATCGGGGGGGGGGGGGGGTGGTGGAACAGTCGCCGCGTAAAGTACCCGCTCGGGGTCTTTGGGCTGTAAGGCGAAGCGGAATCGAGCGACATGTTACCCAAATGACTTCCAGGGGCGTGTGCTTGAGGAAGCTTTCTCTTTAGGGGCTGCGTCACTGGACAAGATTCATATTGTATATAGCCCTTTGCAAGCCATGACAGAAAAAGGTCTTGTCTTGAGGCATTTTTGTTCTCCCGACATCGGTCCCGAGCCGAAGGAGTCTCAAAACGTCACCGTCGCCTTTTGCTCCCTGGTGAATTCACCCACGCCGCGCTTTTTTTAAAAAAAAAAAGCAGCGGAACCATTTTTGACAAAACCTCGTATATATATGAACGAGCGGCGACCTAAAGCTGCAGGTTCGGAAAGCGAGATTCCAAATCAGTGTGTGCGACAAACTTGTGTGTCGATCTGTAAAGTCCGATAACACTTCACCCGTTATTTAAGGACGTGGACAACACGTTTTTTTCCTTCCGATTATAATACGCAAATATGATTGATGGAAGAAGCTCTGCGTACATGATTCTCAACAGGCCCATTTCGCACGAGGAGGTGGGGTTTTTTTTTAGGTATAGGAAAGGAAGTTTTCTTCTTGCGGGTCCTTTTTTAAAAAAAAAATCAGCTAGATCTGGTTGGTGTGTGTTGGTTGGACTGCGAATCTAATACCGATATCAGAACTGGCTCACTGATTTAATTATTTTCAGAGATTTTAGGATTGTGGACTGTTTGGATTGTCTCCTTGAGATTATTTTTTTAAATGTTAATGCCACAAATATTTTAGTTTCACAAAAAATACATAAAAGTGGAAAGTAATTTCACTTGTCAAGATAATTTGGACATGCTTTTGAAAACTCAATATCTTACTTTCTTCATTTAATATAGTATTTTTGCCATTTTGCAATAAATCACATTTCCAGTTCTCCCATAAAACATACATAGACTTGGTATCATCTCAGTAAATTTTTATAAAGGATACATGTATCAGGAAAATATAAGAACATGATTTGCAAATCTTATTTAAGAGCTCTTAAAAATAATAGAGGGTTCTAAACTCAGTTAAATCATATATGTATTCCTACATATGGGCGAGATCATCCGTGGTTTTGGGGTACGGTATCATCAATATGCTGATGATACCCAACTTTTCATCTACCCCAAACCCACCCTCGACATGATGTCCTGATGCCTGGAGGCTGTGCGGATCTGGATGGGGAGGAACAGGCTCAAGACTGGGTGGCTGTGGTTTCCGTCATCCCAATTTGTGCATCTTGTTCTATCTTTGATGATGGGAGAAATTTTAGCCCCCTCAGAGAGGGCCTGCAATCTGGGAGTCCTCCTGGATACGCGGCTTAGTTTAGAAGAACACCTGACGGCCGTGACCGGGGGGGGGGGGGAGCTTTTACCAGGTTTGCCTGGTAGGTCAGTTGCGCCCCCTCCCTGGATCGGGATGCTCTGTGCACAGTCACTCATGCCCTTGTCCTTTCTTGCCTGGACTACTGCAACGCTCTCAACATGGGGGCTGCCTTTGAAGAGCACCCGGAGGCTGGTCCAGAATGCGGTTGCACAGGTTATCATGGAGGTACTTAGGTGATCCCATGTTACACCCCTTTTAGGTGGCCTGCACTGGTTGCTGGTTGTTTTCCGGTTGCGATTCAAGGTACTAATTATGACCTTTAAAGCACTTCATGGCTTAGGCCCAGGGTACCTGTGAGACTACCTACTGCCACCAGTAGCCTCCCACCATCCAGTGAGATCCCACAGAGTTGGCCGCCTCAGGGTGCCGTTGGCCAGACAGTGTCGGCTAGCAACCCCCAGGGGGAGAGCCTTTTCTGTGGGAGCACCTCCAGTCTTTCCGATGCTCCCTAAAAAGTTGGCTTTTCTAGCAAGCTGGCCTGGCCTGAACAGAATAAAATAAATGATTAATTTAATTGTTAATTTTAATCTAATTTTTAAATTTTTATTGTTAATATTAATTGGGTTTGTTTTTGGATACTTTATTTAATTTCCTTTTTAACTTTTGTAATATGTGTTTTTTTATGTTGTACGCCGCCCTGAGTCCTTTGGGAGAAGGACGGCATATAAATCCAATAAACAAACAAACAAAAAACTATCATAGGATATGCAATATAGATAATTGCATGCTACATATAAATAAATTGTCAATTTTTTAAAAGGAATTTATCTGCCCATTTAAGGGAAGATCAAAAATCAAAGCTCAAGAGGGCTTAGTTGCAAACACTAGTGGGATAATAAATATGCCTTTATCAAAATAGATTTATGTAGAAAATAATAATTGCATCCAGAAGGAACAAGATTGATAAAAGATTTGTTCATCCAGTGATCATAATTACAACTTTTTAATTTTATGAAGCAGCTAGAGATTTGAACTCACTGGAATGAAATGGTTATGGTGTAGGGGCTCATGGGAAAAAGTATGAGTCTACTTACAGATGTATGTATCTAAATCTAATCCCAGTCCACTGAATTAGAAAACGAGGCATGCTTCTAAGTCACAAACCCAGTTAGTTATTTCTTTCTTAAACTATTTTTTATGACATGTTTTACTTATTGATCCTACAAAATAAAACTTTTTTTCAATAAAAGTTCTGGTAATTAAGTAAGCTTAATGATGTGTTAGTGTTTCATTTATAGCAGTGATTCTTAAAGGGTGGTCCTAAAATTCTGGGAAGTCTCCCCAAGACTCTCAGGGGACCACAAGATCACCATTATTTCCCAGCCTATGTTGAAAAATAATGCAATATTAAAACTCCAACAAGCAATTCTTAGAAGTGGTACCAACAAATGTGTCAGTTTTTGTTTTTAATACATGAAATATTGATAATTGCCTCCATACACACAAATCTCTTGAGGTCCTTCATAATTTTTAAAAGTGAGAAGGGTCCTGAGAAAAAAAAAGTTTAAGAAAAACTGATTTATAACTATATTTAGCTATAACCCTCAAAGTTGCTTGGGTGCTATTATGTAAGAATCACTCAAATCTTTCCATCTAATGTTCCTCCTTGTTCAATCATAGTTTAATTATTATAGATTGAAGCAGGTTGGAATATCATAAAAGACCCAGGTGGCAAGGATCAGTGCTTTGGGTTCATTTTCAAGAAGGTAATTTTGAAACCAGGGGTACAAAAAATAGCATCTGTTTGCTTTCCTTGGATCACAGGAATCTCTAAACCTAACATGGTTATGTTGTCCTGGAAGATAGTGCCTAGCTGCTCTAATCTTGCAGATGTTCATTAAAAGGTATTTTTCCCACATGTATATTAGAGCTTTTGATAAGTAATTGGGTTATATTGGATTAAATCTAGAATGACCATTCTCTGAATGGAAAATCTTACATGTAGAAGGAAGTGGAATCCAGCAGAGGCTCGTGCCAAGGTGGTAATGGGGAGGAGTTGATTTTGCCCTTTCTTATGGACAGGTAAGCAACAGGTAGAAATTGTTGGAACCATCTCATTTAGATGTTCTAATTAAAACTGATTCTAAATCCCTGGATAATTGATTCAGATCTATGTTTAAGCAAGTATAATTGCTTTCATTTCATCTTGCATTGTGAAGACAATAAGGCTAATGTGAAATTTATGATGTGAGCATAGAAATCAAGTTTCATTCTGATCAGTCTTAAACATCAAGGGAGAGAAAACTATTATACTGTGATTAACTTGAAGAAACATTGCCATTCTGAAATGTCAACCTAATTAATTCAATATCCTTTTATCAGAGGAAGTAGATAAAGTTTTCTGCAACACTAGTATGAACTGATGTTGCTCCCAGGTCTTTATTTTGCTATTATGAGGTACAGCCTTTATATATAAGCATTTATTTTTTACCTTAGAAATATTTTGAGCATTCACCCAGGTATATATTACCCTTAGAGGGAAAGAATTTAATGGAGAACTGAATTTATAATTATTATATTCTATATTACAATATTAAATATATTGAAGCATTTGTGCTTAGATGGAGATGATCCTAATCATCAGTATATTGGGTCTTGGATCCTGAAAATTTCTCCATATATTTTTTCCTCTCAATAACTCACTTTACAAGGTGAGGATTTTCCTTTACTAAAACAACCAAGCTTTGATTGTACGGGTAATCCTCGATTTACAACTATTAGTGACCAAAGTTACAATGGCACTGAAAAAAGACACTTATATGGCCAATTTTCTAACTTACAACCATTGCAGCATCCCCATGGCTACATGATCAAAATTTGGGTGCTTGGCAAGTGGCATGTATTTATGACAGTTGCAGTGTCCCGAGGTCATGATCACCTTCTGCTATCTTCTAACAGGCAGAATCAATGGGGAAGCCAGATTCATTTAATAAACATGTTATTAACTTTAACAACTGCAGTGATTTGCTTAACAACTGGCAAGAAAGATCTTCAAATCGGGCAAAGTTTATTATAATGCCAGATGTTGCTTGTCCATAGGTAAACACATTTGTATATATGGCAATCATATGGATTAATTTAAATATTGACCAGTTTCTTTAACAATGAAATTAGCTTTATTCTGAATGTATTTGATAGTTCAAAAGTATTTTTAATACAGTGTCATAAATTGTCATAATTGTGGGCATAGATGGTTTTAAAGAGAAATTATGAAAAAAAAATGGATTCCATTAGTAGTAGCTATTGGATAATATTTTTCTTAGGGGGGGGGAGAAATAAGTAACTGTAATCTCATCTTTATTATTCATTTATAAACAACTCAAGGTGGTGAGTGTATCTAATACTCCTTCTTCCTCCTATTTTTCCCAACAACAAGAGGCCTGTGAAGTATGTTGAGCTAAGAAAGAACAACTGGCCCAAAGTCATCCAACCAGCTTTCATGCCTGAGGCAGGACTAGAACTCCATATCTCCTAGCTTCCAGCCAAGTGCCTTAACCATTAGAACAAACTGCCTCATTTTTCCCTTTTTTTCATGCAACAGAGCTTTTATCTCGAAAAATTCATATGGTACAGTTGAAACAACTTTCTCTTTGAAAATGTACTTGGTAATTTTATTGAAACAAATTAATAAAACTAAGCTGTATTTAAGAAAAACCTATGATCTGTTGTCAAATTAATTAATATTAAGAGTTAAAATGTTCTAAGCATTGATTTTGGTAATCTTAAGCATCAATGGTGGGATTCAAAAAATACTCATTCTGTGGGTGTGGCTTGGTGAGCGTGGCAGGGGAAGGATACTGTAAAATTTCCATTCCCACCTCACTCCAGGGGAAGGATACTGTAAAAACTCCATTCCATCCCCACTCCAGGGGAAGGTTACTGCAAAATCCCCATTTCCTCCTGATCAGCTGGGACTTGGGAGGCAGAGGATAGATGGGGCAGGGCCAGTCAGAGGTGATATTTACCGGTTCTCAGAACTACTCAAAATTTCCACTACTGGTTCTCCAGAATTGGTCAGAACCTGCTGAATACCATCTCTCGTATGCAAACATACAATATTCCAAAGCATACTTCTGAGTTTTGATTATATTTATAATTGCAATTTTAAATGTAAAAGTATTTTTGGGGGGCAACCACCTCTATGTTACTGTAAATGGGCTGCTGCAGAATGGGAACATACTGTACCTATCCTGATGCTCCTTGATTCTATTACTGGATTTAAAATTGTGTATAAGTCAGGATACGTTGATGAATTGTATTTCAGTTTTCCTGATCCATGTTTCTTAATAATAATTAACTATAATGAATAAATACATAAACAACAAAAGTAGGATAAATAATTAAATAAAAAAAATTAAAGATAGGAATCACAGTGACAATACAGGGCTGTTGCATAGACAACATGGAATATGAAATTATCCTAGGATGGCTGAGACAGCAGGAGGTAAAAAAGCATCTATAGAGAAACAAATAAAAAGCTAAAATATATGCTGATTTTGAGGAGCATATATGAGAAGAATTATTAGTCAAAGGCACTGTGTCTGCTCATGTTAAGCTGTTTTTTGTTGTCCTGGGGTCTTTTGCAGGATTATATTCTTGCAAATCAACAGCGAAAAGCTAAAAATTAGCAGCTCAGTTTTCTGCTTTTTAAAAAAGTATAAAGTAGATTTGTTAATCTAAGATTAACAAGTAAACCCTGCTAAAGCCACAAAAGACCCCCCCCCTAAAAAAAACCATTATCGTGTACCTGAATTTTATTTTATTCAGTCCCCAGTCACAAAAATATGCAATATCAGAGCCTATATCCAACAAGTGAAACTGGACTCCCAGGAATGTCTATTCTAATTTAATCCATAGCTTATCAATATTTTGTCAAAAAAAGTAAAGTATCCTTTGAGTCTTTAATATTCTTGAGACAAGTTCAGCTCCAGATAGCTACATACAAAGAAAATTGTTGGGTTTTTCGCAACTACTTGGAATTGGTTTGCCACTGTCATCTTCCAAGAGGTTTTCAATTTGCAGTATACCCTATTTCCCTGGAATTTTATGTGGTAGCTAGTCTTAAGTGATCTGATTAGCCTTTTTGAAAGCTCAGGGCTGCCAACTTAACTTTCTGTTATTCTGCTGTTGCAGAACAAATCAACCATCCTGGGCCCAACGGCTGGTTTTCCTACATGTGCAGAGCAAATGTAGAAAAACCAGTTGAAGACCCTATTTTGTTATTTAATAGTATCAATTACATTAGCTAACTGACTTGACCTTGTATGAATGCTGTGGTCTTTTATTTAAAGTAAACCAATCTTGTATATTTCTGTTTCAATCCCCAGTTTCTTATTTAGAAAGGGATATCATAATTCCTTAGAACTTTTTCACTTCGATGCATAAACTATTCCCCACAGTATGTTTATTACTATTTGAGTCTTTAACATGTCACAATATTTTCTCTTGGAGGACAAAACTATTCAAAATAATGTTTAAAAAAAATTCAGACAAGATGTTTGGGAGCAGCAAGGATTCTTGCAATACCTCATTAGAGGATTATAAGTATTTGCAAAACTATTTCTTCTTTAAAAAAAATCACAAATACTTAATGGTCTGAGAAATATTAAAGTGTTGGTGTAAGAAAGGAAGTGTTGGTGCGAATCTAATTCAAATATTATTTGTATTCACTTTCTGTTACGTTTAGGTAGACAATGTTACTAGCCCAGATAAATCGGGATTCTCAGGGAATGACAGAGTTCTCTGGAGGAGGGATGGAAGCTCAGCATGTCACTCTCTGTTTAACAGAAGCTGTAGCTGTACAAGGTAAGTTTTTTGGATAATCCCCTTTCCAACAAGCCCAAATATATTTGAACTTAAAAATAAAACACAGTGGTACTGTGGGTTTTAAAATGCTGCACAAAATTCACTCAGAATTTATCCCAAAAGTTAAAATGTCTTAGTAGTTCATGCAGTAGAGGTGTAGTAAGTGCTGCAATACCAGTTGTTGTTTTTATTGTTGTAGATGGAGACAACTTGGACAATATGGAAGGAGTGAGCTTACAGGCAGTTACTCTTTCTGATGGATCCACTGCCTACATACAACACAACTCAAAAGGTATATCTAGAAGACCATTATTGCAATTTATTTAATAAAAATAATCTCAGAAATTTATTATTTCATATTGTGACCAGTTTACAAAGTTATTATATTTGTTATGATATTAATAGAAGCTTCTCACGAGCAAGTGACTCTGGTCAGCATACAAGACTTAAACAAAACTAAAATAATAAACATCTAAAATCATTATCATTAACAAATTTTAAAAACATTAAAAACTAGGAATAATAAACAGAGGATGTTAATAGTCAAGAAGCCATCTCACTAGTTTACATGATCTTTGGTCTGCAAGCCTGCTGACATAACCATATCTTGAGGGACCTTTGGAGGCTTAGAACAAAAAGTGTTCTTTTTTTAGTCATTTTATTTAAAGATTGAACTTTTGTAGCTATTTTATTTAAAAATAACATAGTTCAAAATGTAACATTGGGGTCAAGTCTAAAAAAAATAGATGTAATTACATTTCTTTCAAATCCAGATCAGTCTACATATATGTGAACAGCATCCCAATGTTTATTCTGAAAATGAATTTGAATTGCTTGTTTGGTTGAGAAAGGGGAAAAGTAAATTAAAAAAATAAGTATCCTCTGATTTTCACACACATATAACTTATACAGATACACTCATTCCCCTAGTTGTATTATTTGAGTAAAAGAATGATGAAGTCAAAATATAATTAACATTAACGTAAGTGGATCTTCTTTCTTGGCTGCATTATGAGCACCAATCCAAAATCAGAATATATGAATGCTATTACCCCCAGAATGTCTTCTAGTCCATATGATCTCTTTCTTAATAATCTCTCTGGGAAAGTGAGAGGACAGTCATATTAATTCAGCTTCTCAGCCTCCCAACAGGTCATCTGATTCAACTTGAGATAAGCAACTTGAGGACATTTTCTGTATACAGTAATTCCAGTGCAGCAAGAAAGACATATATAAAATCCAAATGCTGGATGCTGAGTTTGGAGAATAACTATGGAAAAATTTCTGCATGTTGAAAATGCATTCCATGGTTAAATTTGCAGTGTAGCCTGTTTTTTTGGAGCTTGCTCCTCTTGATGGAAATGATGGGCTATTCAGTATTAAATATACTTCTATTTCAGATGGCAAATTAATGGATGGCCAGGTGATACAGCTGGAAGATGGCTCAGCTGCCTATGTCCAACATGTTCCCATGTCTAAAAGTAGTAAGTATATTTAATTAAATACAAATTTCAGTCTATTGATTTCATAATAAAATTAATTATGCTTTGTTATTTTAACACTGCATAAAATATAATTGTTTGAATTTTGAAGTTCATTATTAATATATTTTCTAGTGCAAGTTAAAATGTTAAAATAAGGACTTGAACATTTGTAATGATGGGATATTGCATCTTTGAAATTGTGTTTTTCCTTTTTTGATGTAGGAGACAGTCTTCATTTAGAAGATGGGCAGGCAGTTCAGCTTGAAGATGGAACAACAGCCTTTATACATCACACTTCAAAAGGTAAATTCTATGTCAATATATTATTGACTTTCCAGTAAGGTTATCTCAATTTTTCTTCAATTTATGAAATATATTATTCAAGATTTGCCCTACATCAATACATTTCTTTACAGAACACCCAAAAGTTAGTATATGTTTTTTTTGTTTTTTTTATTAAATGTTTTATTCATTTTCATTTTCAATTTTGTACATTCACTTATATACTGTATATTTGCAACAATAATAACATAATAGTAAGAAAAGAAAAACCCCAACCTAAACACAACTCATAAACCCAACCTATCGCTTTCATACACCCCTTCTTCTCCCCCTCCAACTTTCCTTTCTCCCTCCAACGATCACCCCTCCTACTTCCCTTTCCCCTCCTGTCTTCCTTTCTCGCCTTCCTCACCCTCCTTCCCCTCTCAACCTCCTTACATTCCCCTCTTCCTCCCTCCTTACTTCTCCCTCTTCCTTTCCTCTACTTCTCGCTATGGTGCATTTCTCTATTCCTTAATCTATTCAGTTACGCTAAAAAGAAAAAAAGAAAGGAAAAAAGCAAAAAGAAAAAAAAGAGAAAAATAAAAAGAAAATATAAGGATCAACAGTATACAAATGTATTCTTCTTATTCTATATATTGAAACTATATCTCCACCCGCCCACCCACCCCCAATGAACCCCCCTCCCTAACCCCCTCCGACTTCCCAGGTCCCACACCCGGCACCGTTCAGTACCATTCACCTTCAAAATATCTTATTAACAATAATAATGAAAATAAAATAAAAAGAACACTCCGAAAAAGAAAAAAAAAAACGAAAAAGTAAATAAAAAAAAAATTTAAAAATCTTTTGCATTATGCTCAGCCTCCCATCATTCTTAAAATTTAAACAGTGTGAATCATTCCATTTATATTTTGTCCTCGTCCCTTACTTCTTTGATATTTACCCCCATCTTCCTGTAGACTCTCCAGATAGCCTTTCTTAACCTTATATTCAAATATTAGTTTATACAAAAATCAATTTATCTTCAAATACAGAGCAGTCTAATCATACTTTCGCTACTCATCTTCCTACCCTTCGTTTCACGTCTCCATTCCTCCCGAGCCCAAATTGCATAAGATTATGATCTCGCTCTTCACTTTAAAATCCTGAGCTTTTTATGTTATACTTCAAGCATGTAAATCCGTAAAATGTGTGCCCAAAATTCATACCAGTTCATTCAATCCCAAGATCCCTTCATCGATATCCCGCTCCACCTTCCTTTCTGCCCCACTCCTCCCAACTCCATTCATCCCAAACCGCAATTCAAATAAATCTTAGTCCCCGCTTTCCTCACAGAAAACACTTCATGCGCAGTTTGGATTGAGATTCAAATAAGTCTTGTAAAAGTCCCGTATAATATCTGTCTAGAATAAGCAATGCTTCTTTCCATTCCTCATCAGTACACAGCTTTACCATTTCATACCAAACAGAAATCCTAAAGTTTTAATCAGTCCAAAAGCTTAGAAAGTATTTTAAAGACATCGCTGGATCTATATTCTTTACTCTTCTGCCCTTTCGAAAAGAGAAGGCTACCCTCTCCCTTATAACCACGTGTCCCGCTGCTTTGAAAATATGACTGAATCCTCAGTTTCCGCTCTTCTGCCTCTCCAGTAGGGGGAGAGCAACTCCCTCCTTCTTGTAACCAAGTGACTTGCTGCTTGTCTTTCCTTCACCTTGTCCTTCCGCGTTTCCGAGTGAGTCAAGAAGCCCCGCCTTCAGAGTTTTATAATAAAAGTCCCGAGCTTCCGAGACAGAATTAATACGAAATCTTTGATTTTCAAATGTAACTGTGATTCCAACTGGAGCTTCCCATTTATACTGTATTTGACGATTTCTAAGTTCTTGGGTTAAAAAAGTATAGCCTCTCCTTGCTTGCAGCATCTGGAGCGGGATTTCTTTAAAGACAAACAAATCATGGCCATCGATTCGGAGCCTGTTATTGTAAAACTTTTGAGTGATCGCATTTCTGGATTCTCTTGTGAAAAAGTATATAATTATGTCTCTTGGAAGCTGTCGTTGCTCTGCTACACGCGAATTCTGGCGATAGATTTTTCGAATATTCCAATCAAAATTGAGTCCCGGACCTCCCACCGCTTGGCTGAAAGCTTCTACAAACGTCTGTTTCAAGTTCTCTCCTTTCTTTTCGGGCAGTCCTCTGACTCTTATTGCAGACGCCTTTCTGTTATAATTTATCATTGTAAGTTGTGTTTGAGTATTTCTAATCTCTTGTTGTAATGGTTGGATATTAGAAGTCAAATTAAAATTAGCCCCCTCCAAAGTTTCCAGTTTAGTCTCCATTTCTTCGATATAATCTGTCAAAGTAGACGTAACTTCAAACATATCCGCCTTTATTTGGGCAATTTTAGTCTGTATTTTATCGCATAAATCCAGCACAAATTATTTAATTTCTTGTTTAAAGTCATTAATTATTTGAAAGAAAAGCTCCTGTGTCAAGGAATCTCCAGTAGGTGGTGTAGGAGACAAAGGCAGCGATTTACTAACAAGTTCTTTAAGCACATGCGGGGGGGATTTTTTTGCTTGCTTAGACCTGGGAGGCATTATAGATAAAAGCTGAGAATAAACAGATAAACAGTGTCTTCAGCTGGTCAGTTCTCAATAAATTATTTGTAGATTTTGCTTGTTAATGAGTAGCAGTCTCCGGGGAGATAAAGCCGGTTAATTACGTCATCAATCACCAACACAGTAAAAACGCCATTTTGTATCCCAATTGCACAGAGAAGTTTCAAAGGAAAAACAAGGCTGGTGTTTAGATAGTTATAAAAAAAAACATCACAGGAGTGAGACCCGCTCGTGTTAGCTTAAGTTGCTTTAAAACAATTTATCATTGTCCTGAGTGGGGGGGTCGCCTGTCTAGGGCTGCAAAAAGGCAGCTGCGAGGAACTGGCTGGAGATAAGAGCTCAGTTACGCTGGATCTCTTCTCCGTTCGCAGCCCAAAAAAAAAGAAAGGGGGCTGTGAACTACGAATAAATCCTAGCACCTGAGCTTCTGCCTGCCCCTTTCTGCCAGAAAGGGGTGATATCTATTGATCTTAATTAGATATACAGACCAGAACTCTGAGAGGGGCTCCGTTGAGCTCCTTCGGCGACAGGCTCCTCCCACAGGAAGTCAAAAGTTAGTATATGTTTTCACTTAGGGAAAGTATTTTTCAATTACTGACTTTGTGGCTTTCAGTCTTAATTCCCTTATTTCCGGAGAGAGCATATGGGATTATAGAATGACATCAAACAAAATCACCTGAGTTATTTCTTTCAACAGACAAGTACCACTGATGACATTTTGTTGATGGAAAATACAAAACAACACATTTATTACTAATCACATAAATAATGTATATGTTCTAAACTATTGAAATACCAGTGTATTTCAAATTGTATTTATACCATAACACAAGAAATTTATTTTTCTGAAATCTGAATCTTTGGAATTTTACTGCATAAGTTTAAAAAAACAACAATTAAAACATTCTATAATTGTATATACAACTCAAGTTTATTCTATAGTAGGTTGGTGCAATGATCTGGATTCAAAGGTGGGAAGCAATTCAGAACACATTTATTTACCAATTGATAATTCCTTGAGGGTGGATTTTATTTAATGAAGTGAGAAAAATGCACTCATGGACATTCAAAATATTTTTTCTGCTAATCCATATGGCTTCATACCTATGTTCTTAAATTTATCCTGAGTTTGAAGAATAAAAAGTTCGTTTGCTAATGTACAAAATTACTGATGCATAAATATGTAAAGTGGTAATAAGATTTAGCCCTCTAAATGCTGGATATTAACTGCTAAACCTTCTATGGAATAAATTCATACACATATTCTTGTTTTAAAGGTCAATTGATGTACTGTATACTTTATTTTAACAATGACCTTAAAATGCCATACTTTAAGAAATATCCCAGACCTCTAGGATTTTATTCATAGGTGATTTAACTAGTAGAAACTTAGACAGGTGAATTTGTGGGACCATGCAGATTTTAGATTACCTGCCTGCCTGGGTAGCTAAAGATATTATGGGCCATCTATAGAAGCTGCTGGATATATCTTGGGAGCTGGTAGATCTAATGATATTTAAACATTGTATTCATAGTCCTTTCTATAACGAATGACAGAATTTACAATAGGATGCTGATTTAATTGTGCTATTCCTTTTAGGACAGATAGATGATCTCTTGTCTTAATATTCATCTTTTAATAATTTATCAGACAGTTACGACCAGAGTGCCCTGCAAGCAGTACAACTAGAAGATGGGACCACTGCTTACATTCACCATGCAGTACAAGTGCCACAATCGGACACCATATTAGCTATTCAGGCAGATGGCACAGTGGCAGGTCTTCACACGGGAGATGCTACTATTGACCCAGATACCATAACTGCTCTCGAACAATATGCAGCCAAGGTACTTTGCTCTACAACTACATATAGTTTATATTGGTGAACATGATAAAATCAAAGTGAATTATATTGCAATTAAAATATGATGTAACAAGAGAGTAGCTAGTAGTCAGGCTCGTATATGGTTTAGCATGTTGTGTGAACTCATAATTGTGACTTATTCAATAAAACATATTTAGGGTAATCCTGTGCAGTATGTGAATCCTGTTATTTAAACCAAACTAGCTGTACTTAAATATATAATAGAATTGATATTCAGAAAGGGTTTGAATGGAGGTTGGAAACAGTAAAAAAGACTGGAGAATAGTACAGCAAACCATTAGAAGTACAATCAAAGAAATGCAGACATAATGAATATACCAGATATTAAATAATTAATAGAAATATAGCATCTCTGTTTTTTATATTTATATTTTGAGCAAACAAAAAGATCTTAAGAAAATAATTCTTATCATAAATCATTCACCTGCAAGGAAAATTAATAATAGAAATAGCAATAGCACTTAAGACTTAGATATCACTTCACAGTGCTTTTACAACCCTCTCTAAGTGGTTTACAGAGTCAGCATATTGCCCCCAACAATCTAGGTCCTCATTTTGCTGACCTTGGAAAGACGGAAGGCTGAGTCAACCTTGAGCCAGTGAGACTCAAACTGCAGGCAATCAGCAGAAGTAGCCTGCAATACTGCATTCTAACCACTGTGCCATCACAGTTCATAACATATCTTAGTGTCAATAAATCAGTTGTATAATATAGTTCCTTGAAGATAATAATGTTAAAATAATTACATTTTTAAAGATGATTTTAATAACAAATAACAAGGGTTTAGGAATTTCAACAGTGGTGTGCTAGAATTTTTTTCCCCTCTGGGGCAGAATTATCCTCATTAGGAATTCCTTTTCCTGCAAGAAAATATGCATTGGCTCCTAAAATGTTATTCTGGAGAATTATGGAATCCTTAGACAAATATAATGGATAATAGACAAAAATTGTATCTTATGTTTTTCCCAACAAACCTTCCACTTGAGGAAAGACTCTTCTATAAGCAGAAGGACTATATCTGCATTCAAACTAATATTAAGAAATTTACCAGGCATATTTAAGAGATCTTGGCCTTTGTTTGCATATATGTTTCCCTGAAAATAAGACAGGGTTTTATTTTCTTTTGACCCCCGAAATAAGTGCGGCAGAGAGGCAGAGAACGTGGTCATCTCATGGCTGCTTCTGTGTTGCAATATTTTCGGGGAGGGTGTATTTTTGGGGGACAGCTAATTTTAGCCCATGTGCTCAAAAGTTCAATTGGGCTTAGTATCCGGGGAGGTCTTATTTTCAGGAAAACTTGGTACTATAATTAATTTTAGTGCCTTAGATTGCAATTTTGTACACTGCAGTGACAACGCAGCACTACCTACTCTGCAGCCCCTAAACCAATTGTAGTTTGGATGCCCTAATTGTTATTTAAAACAATCATGGGAAATAAATTAAATAGAAACTTAATTTATTGTGTAATACTATTTGATTAGGTTGCTGAAGAGTTCATAGTGAATAAATTTTTGTGAAAGTGAACAAGCACAAAGCAGATTTTTAAGTTATTATTCTTTTTTATTTGCAGGTGTCTATTGATGGAAGTGACAGCGTTAGTAGCACTGGGATGATAGGTGACAGTGAACAAGATAAAAAAATGCAGGTATATAATAATCTAATTTGTCCTGTTTTTTAAAAAAAAACTAGAATGAAAATAAATCCTTAGTTTTGTTCGCTAAGGGACTTGCTCAGTATAAAAAAATTTATAACATGAATATTCTATTCTTGACCATAAAAAGAAATGTGTTATACTAAGTATAGAATGTGCAGAATGCCTTTCCTAATACCGTTAAATCATATTGTCCATTCACTGCAGAAAAGGGTTGAGATGGATATAAATAAATTTCATCCAAGGATAATCCCTCCTCTCTATTGCAAGATGAAAAAGACTACAAGTGGGCTTTCTCAGAGCATTGCTGTTTCTACATGTATTAGAGAACTGTACCTTTCATGGGTGTGGAATTCTCTCATTTCAAAATTGTACATTGCAGTTTGATAAAATATCCAAATTGTATCAAACTATTTTACATACTTATAAAAGACTTTCTTTTTAGATACAATTTTATTAACATAAATAAAAATTAGTTTAAAAAGCACCATGTGGTTTTGATAAACTGCCTGAATTTTTTCTTTGAAAACCTCTCTCAAAATAAATCAGATTAGTCCAAAATAGCATTTATTGGCAATTCACTTTGAGGGCTGGGTAGAGTTTTAGAGCTAGCTTTAGATACATATAGGTGTGTGTTGAAAAAGCCTTTTCTTGAAATAATGCACTTTTAATGAATTGCCCATGGATGCTTTTTTGAGCATGATATATGTATTTTCCAAAGCACCTTCTCCCCTTCAAAGCTAATGCTACAGATCCCTGTTTATTTGTACTTCATATTTCAAAACAATGTCCCTTTATGTAATTTTAAAAAAAATCTTAAACTTAATGATTAAGAAATCTTTAGGGAAATGCTGATATTTAGGTGCCAAAAGATGTAGGAAGCATTTTTATTTGTACCGTTTTAAAGAACTCTTGTTTTAAAATGCAGGTCCTTTTCTAGAATTTAAATATGACTGAAATGTTAATATTCTCATTTCTTCCCATTTAGATTGTCTTGCAGAGCCATGGCACAAGAGTAACAACTAAGTCCCAGTCAACTGGAGATAAGGCTTTTCGCTGTGATTATGATGGCTGTGGAAAATTGTACACTACTGCTCATCACCTTAAGGTTATTATTGAAAAACTATTCAAACCTTCCAGTTGTTCTTTGCAATTAAATCTGAAAATGATAGAAATGCAGTCAACGTGTGACAGATGATAGTTTAAATTTTACCTCTTTTTGCAGGGATGCTACATATATTTTTATAATTCTGAGTGTACTTTTAAGTGCTTAGTCATATGGCACTCACTCTCTCTCTCTCTCTCTCTCTCTCTCTCTCTCTCTCTCTCTCTCTCTCTCTCTCTCTCTCTCTCTCTCTCTCTCTCTCACACACACACACACACACACACACACACACATACACACACAAACAAAATAACAGATATTAAGCCTAACATAGACATTTTGTATAAGAATTGTTTGAAAATGACCAAAACATTGTGACTTTCCTAATTTGGGAGGTTTTTGACTGAGTCAGGCGATCTTATCATAAGATTCCTCTAATTCTCTAACAGAAGGTCTTTTGTCAATTTAGATAAATGATGAAACTCTGCTTCTCTGCTTTTAACTTTCCTTTCAAAAGTTTTAACTACCGATAGGTGTTAAAAGTATTGCTATAAGAATGACATTGTTTTTGCAAACTATTAAACATGCTATGTATACATGTTGTAATGGAAACAATTTTTTTAACCTTATTAAGACATCACTCAAATTGTAATATGGTCATTTTAATTCATTTTGGCCAACATGGGCAAGTTGACTTTTGCTTTTACTTTATATAAACTCCAAATATACAGTTACATTACAAAATGTATGATTTCTGTCTTTCAACAGGTACATGAAAGATCACACACAGGAGATCGGCCATATCAGTGTGACCATCCAGGTTGTGGAAAAGCATTTGCAACAGGTAGAGGGTTAATTCTTTTTAAGTGGAAATTTTAATTAAAGATTTATAAATAATGCAAGCTTACTACTTTAGTGGTGTGAAAGAAACATGCAAATCATTGAATGTCATAGAAAATTAAAGACAGATGGAATAAAAGATTTTAAATCATTCAATTTTTGTCAAGGTTATGGATTAAAAAGTCATGTCCGAACTCATACTGGAGAGAAGCCTTATAGATGTTCAGAAGAAAACTGCACAAAGTCATTCAAGACTTCAGGAGACCTGCAGAAACATATAAGAACCCATACAGGTATTTTTCATATTAATACACTTTAATTTTTATAATGGCATATTCGGATGTCATAAAGTATTTCTTAAACACATCTACCTTTAACCAATCTGTTCTAAAGCCTAAAGCTTCAAATGTATTGTTTTACTGCATCTATTTAGGATAAGTCCCATTTAATTCAGAAATTCTTATATCTACATAAACAAATAGAGGGCTTAACTGTAAATTACTTTGAACATTTTGAAACTTAAAATAAAAACCTAAGCTTTATAACACCTGATTCACTTTATATAAAATGTTCAACAAAAGTACTTTTTCTTTTTACGTAACTTAGAAAGTTTGTTGCTACCAATAAACATTCATAAATTCAAACAAAATTCAGCAATTTAATCAGTTTAATTTAAAGGCACCATAGATCTAAAGTAAAATAACGACAACATAACTGTTTAGTAATATTTAGTAGCAGCAGTAACAATCATACTCTTTCTTAGTTAAAATAATTTGCTCTTTTTTTTTACCAGTCACCTAAAATTCTGCATGCAGTTGATGTCTTTGGTAGGATGTTTGCAGTTGGAAAGTAGTAGAGTAAAAGTTCATTTCTGTTCACAAATCAGTTAAACCTACAAACAAAAACAAAAAATATGAAGCTCTTTAAATATTAATTATGTATGGCAAAGTTGACAGCTTAGGTTAGCTAATTGTTGTATTTTCACCAATGATCGTGTTTGCATAATCTTCATGAAGAGGCCCACATAGAAGACCTTGCAATAGACTTGTCTGGATTGCCAAGAGGATATACAGCTGATACAAAGTTGGAACTGTTGAAATGCAGTTTATGCCATATGGACCTGGCCTAAAAGTATCCAAAAACTGCAGATTTGGTTTTGCACAATTTTATCAGTAATAGAACAAATAATTCCTGGTTAGTCTGCCAATCTATCAGCAGTAGCTTCTAATTGGCTGTTTTACTTTTTAGCCTCCCTTAGCACATCACTAACTTCAGCCTGATATTTGAGATACGAATAACAAATGGACTTTGAAATCATCAACATATTGATGATGTTTCATTCCAAAGCATTATTTAGCTTTTTTGAGATATTAAACAATGGAGAGTGAAATAATACATTTTTAACAAACGTGTAAAAGGGATAGTTTGGTACAACTCAGCTTCTTCTGAGGATCCCTTTTCTCCCCTAACCTTCCTTCTTTTTCTCTGTACATGCCCAATATACACTAGAGCATTTTTGTTTCTTATTTTGCCATTATTTTCTTTAACAGTATTGACAGATTATCTCGATTTTCCTCATTTTTATTTAAAAGTCCTATAACCCCAGTTCATTCTTTTTTTCCTCTGTGCTATTATGGAGCTCTTCACATCTGTTTATTCCATCATTTCATTTGTTAGTCTCGTGTATATACTCCATTCCTTCATTTGTCTCTGTTCCTCTGTGAAGCTTTTGTTACCTATACCCGTGATGATGAGCCTACGGCACACGCACCAGAGGTGGCACGCAGAGCCCTCTCTGTGGGCACACGCACCAGCCAGCTGGTCTTCGGGTTCCCAGCATGCACATGTGCACGCATTCCAGTTTGGGCACTCAGTGCCAAAAGGTTCACCATCACTGACCTATATTCATAGTTTCCACACATCCATGAATTTCATACAGTAAATGAATATCAGGCAAAGGTAGTCTATGGGCAGTTGCTGATTTACTATCAAAGACTGAAATAAATTGAGTTTTTGAGTTTTATTTTATTTATATGCCGCCCTTTTCCCCTGAAGGGGACTCAGGGCGGCTCACAACTCAACCAAAAAATTGCCATCCAATTCATTTCTTTACTTCTAGAAGAAGTGAAGTAATATAAATCTGTGCTGTAGAAACATTATTTTAACTTCTGTTGGACATGGTTCATATTAAATGTGGAGACAGCCTATATACAATTGGTACTTGCAATTTCTCAGGAAGAAAGCAATTACAATCGATAGTTTACACCCACAGTAGGTTTTTTTTTAACCATAGCTAGACACAGTGTATATTCTCTAGGAGGTAATCCTTAGTTATTTTTGTTATATATTGATAATATTTGGCTTTCAGATATTAATACTAAAAGTATTTCAAATAGGAATTGCCTTCGGCATCTAAGAAAAACAAACAAAATTTATCACATACATTCTGAATAATAATATTTTTTCTTGTATGTTTCTAATGTAAGCATAAAGAATATATCCCCAGAAATACTGAGATCTAAATTGAAATTGAAAACCCCATAGAAGAAACAAGGCTGAAGTGTGTGTCTTTATGTTAATTTATCTATTTTTAGATTTTGTTTTAATCTCCCTTTTATTTTTATAAATAACTCAAGGCAGTGAACAAACCTAACATTCTTCTCTCCTTCCATTTTCCCCACCACAATACCCTGTGTGGTAATTTGGCTGAAAGCGAGTGATTGGCCTAAAGTTACCCAGTTAGCTCTCTTGCCTAGAATTCTCAGTCTCCAGGTTTCTAACCTGGTGCCTTAGCCACTACACCAAATTGGCTTCACAGGTAGAGCTCAATATCCTATTTCTCTGCTCTGCTTTTCAGTTTTAAATGTCTTCATAAGGGAGACAGACTTCATATAAATTTAGCTTTACATTACAATACAATACACAAACTGAAATCTACAGTGGAGGGATCTATGAAACTATATAAATTTGTTTCCCTCTTAAAAGTCCAGTTTCTAAAATAACCATATCCTTAATGCTTGCCCTAAAAAGAAGAAAAAGAATCAAAACAGGTTGTGTAACATTCTTACAGACATTCCATTCCTTCTATTTGAACTAAAGACCGCCTTTAAAGAAAAGCTGTGTTGGGTGTGTCTTAGCACAGTTCAGCTCTTTTCTCCCTTGTAACAATATGATATCCAGCATCATGAAAGGATTATGGAAACTATGGCAATGTAATATTGTAGTAAACACTTCAAAACATACATCTTTCTGGCAAAAAACTGGCAGACTTTTTAAAGTAAAAAAATTGCAGTTTTTTCTAGGAGGAAGCCAATAGTTGTCTTTCATAGAAATAATTTGAAGGCTTTTTCCTATCTGGTATTTTATAATAGTAGTGGGGGGATTAATAAATATCTCGGTAATATTCAATAATACATTGAATTATAAAATTGTGCTTTCACCCATCCCTCTTAGGCTTCTCTCTGTGGCATGACAGTATACAGAGACTCGACAGTTCTTAGCAAAAGCACTTGAGAAAGTGTCGCACACCAGCATAAGGGTATGCTAGCAATATTTGTTGTAGGGATTTAAGTACTGATCAGTACAGACATATTTATTCTAGTTGTATATAAGTTAAACAGGGAAAAGATACTTTTTTTCTTTATTACATAGGTGAGTTTAATACACATATGTTTTAGAGCCATGATTGCGAACCTATGGCATGTGTGCCACAGGTGGCACACAGAGCCCTCACTGCGGGCACGTGAGCTGTCACCCAGCTCAGCTCCACTGCGCATGCGGGCGTGTCTCCCGCCTACCAGCTGGTGTTTGGGTCTGCTGCACGTGCGCGGTGGGTGGGGTACATATGCAGGGATGCACATGCATGTGTGGGGGTACACACAGGGTGCGCGTGCAGGGGAAATGGGGGTGCACATGCATGTGCAGGGGGAGCATGGGGGAGTAGCACCACGCCAGGGGAAGGGGGTATATTGCATTATGCATGTGGACGCTTTGGCACGCAACGACAAAAAGGTTAGCCATCACTGTTTTAGAGTGTTCTCTTACAGATGGATAATTGATACCCATTTGTTTAAACACAGCCAGTGCTACAACCCAGCGACCTAACAAAATATGCCCTTTCTTTCTCAAGCAGCAGTTTTTCATGCTGTTTTAACATTTTAATGACACATACATTTTTTGTCAAATACTATATTACTAATATGTGTCCAAAGTTCAGTATTTGACTGGGAATGCACATATTCAGAAGTTTAATATTCTGGATTATAGTCTATTTCTAAGGAATTTTCCTTTTAATTTAAGGAGTAACTGAAATGACAAACTTGCCAGCAGCAGTTAAACCACACTTTGTACACAATACATAATAACAAAAAGTACATAGTAACACTCAAAATCTTTGCCTCCAGGTTTCTTTTCATCCTGTCTCATTTGTATTTTAAAATGTTTAGCTTTTCATTTAGTGAGGTTTTTATTGTTTTTGTGAATTATTCATATGCCACATGAATAGTTCATATTGTTGTAGCTATTACCACTATGTGTATATTAGCATTTTAACCTTCAGAGAAATGAGAGAAATAAAACATGTAAATTTTCAACCTTTATTACAGTCATAGATCAACACAAAACATATATAAATATTGCCTTATTTGTTTATAGAAGTTTGTCTACCTGCATCTTTGACTTAAGCTAGTAATGGTATTGAATATACAAAATTTCCCCAAACTTTAGGCATGATTCATTAAGATGAAATGTTAAAGAAAAAAAAGATGAAAATATTAAATATTAATCCCTGAAACAGTTTATTCACACAAAATAAATATAAAACAAATGAAGCAAAAGGTGAATTCAGTGATTCAGTAAAATATAGTGAATTTACTGTATTTTAGAGCTCACAATTTTGTACAAGGCAGCATTAGAAATTTATTTGTACCAGAATACTATAATCTATTTTAAAAATAGTGAAAAAAGAAGGAAGGAGGAGGAGAGATGTGTTTATTGACATTTTCAGTGCCAAATGTTTATAAATGAATTAATATGCTTTTTAAAAAGTATTCTAATTTGTTTGTCTCAATTTTTTAAAGGTGAAAGACCCTTCAAGTGTCCCTTTGAAGGATGTGGTAGGTCATTTACAACATCTAACATCAGAAAGGTTCATATCAGGACACATACAGGAGAAAGACCATATTATTGTACAGAGCCAGGATGTGGAAGGGCATTTGCCAGTGCAACTAACTATAAGAATCATGTGAGAATACATACAGGTATTGTATTTGATATGTTTTGCTTATAGTACTTGATTTTTTTTACTTTGCAGATTAATTTGAGGGATAATTTTCAGTCTTTTGGGAAAATAGGAAACAATTCATTCTCCTCTTAACAAAATGGAACTTGAAATATTCTCTAATGACAATCAGAGAAAATGGAGAGAATTTTAAATAATGTGAATGCAACTTTAGAACAGAATTTCTCAAACTGTCATTGCAAGTAAGGTTGTAAAACAGCTGAAAATATAGGTATTCATCTTTGCATTTGATGTCTAACCATTAATTCTGATAAAGTAGTTCTAGATTTGAAGCCTGGGTCTCTGGTTCATGTTAATTATAATACATTGGTTTTAAAGATGATGTGTATTTTTATGTTTTATGGTTGTAAAATAAAAATAGAAATAATGTACTTTGAATTGCAGATTGGAACTTCAGGAATAATTTTAAAATCATCCATGAAAAGAAAGACTTTTTAAAAACTTTATATGTATTGTTTTTCTTTCTTTTCTTTTTTTGCAATATACATAATACTGTGTGTTATCTTAAGCATGCTACGTCCTTTTTTGAGAAACTGTTGCTGATACATAGTGCATGGAAAAGTTTCCCAAAATAAATAATATTTTCTTCTTTTTCAGTATTAGCACATTTCCCTGTAAGGCTTTGCCACTAATGGGCCCAAAGTTTCTTTTTCATTCAAGTGATTTGCATCCTTCTAAACAATTATACTTTGGGTCTCATTAGTGAGATCAGATGTTTTGTATTATATGCACTTAAAAGAATAATAATGTAATATATGTACATTACCAATTATTATGCTTTATAAGCATATAATTTTGTAAAAGTAAAATGATTCCTTGTGATTTTCAAGAATATTAATGATGCTGGAGAAGTCTCTGAAAAAGACAATTTTAGGTGCCTATCAGCAGTGGAGAGTGAGGGATGGATAGGAGGTGGCTGTTTCAGGTGGGCATTGGTCCACAAAATGATCATGATTACTAGCACAGGTAGTCCTCAATTTACAATAGTTTGTTTAGTGACCGTTCAAAGTTACAATAGCATTGAACAAAGTGACTTATGATCATTTTTCATACTTATGACTATTGCAGCATCCCCATGATCATATGATGAAAATTCAGGTGCTTGGCAACTGACTCATATTTATGATGGTTGCAGTCTCCTACGACCATGCAATGTTCTGACAAGTAAAGTTAATGTAGAATCCAGATTCACTTAACCATCATGTCACTACCTTAACAACTGTAATGATTCATCTAACAGTTTTGTCAAGAAAGGTCATAAAATATGGCAAAATTCACTTAACAAATGTCTCATTAGCAACATAAATTTTGGGCTCAATTATGATCATACTCGAGGACTACTTGTAGTTGGATATTTATTGAAAAGTAAGATAAGAAAAAGGTCTGAGGGGAAGAATGCTGGAAGAAAGAAAGTTTTAGTGGACAAAGGTTGGTGGAAGGATTGACTTAGAGCAGGGGTGTCAAACTCAAGGCCCGTGGGGCAGATCCAGCCCATGGGGTTCTTAGTTTTGGCCCGCGGGGCCACTCTGGAAACAGCAAAGGACCGGCCTCTGGTGCCTCTACCAATGAAAAATGTAGGTTGGGAGGGCTGTGTGCAGTCCTCGTGAGCTCTGTTTTCGCTGGCAGAGGGTTGTAGGAGGCCGTTGCAGCCGAAAATGGTGCTCAGGAGTCCGTTTTTTGTTGGCAGAGTGCTTGGGCCACCACAGACATCACTGACACAAGTGACATCGAGCTGGCCACGTCCACCCTGGCCATGCCCCTCCCGCCCCGCCCCAAGGTCAAACACAACCCTGATGTGGCCCTCAATGAAATTGAGTTTGACACTCCTGGCTTAGAGGAAAGAGAAAGTGCTTAGAAGAAATCTGCAAGAGAAGGAAATGGAAGGGAGGACAGAAGGCAGGCAAGTGGAAAGAGAATGAAAATTGGTGATTGACTTGAAATATTGTAACAAAGAAACCAATATACTGAAGTTCTTGTTTTTAACATAAATGTCAATGATATGCAATATCTGAAAATGACTTTTATTTATGGTATGGGATTGCCAGAATGTACAACCTATGCAGTGACCTTCATTGCTTGTCTCTTTTTTGCCTAGGGGAGAAGCCTTATGTATGTACAGTCCCTGGCTGTGATAAGCGTTTTACTGAATATTCCAGTTTATATAAACACCATGTGGTACATACGCATTCTAAACCTTACAACTGTAATCACTGTGGAAAAACATACAAACAGATTTCTACTCTTGCAATGCACAAGCGAACAGCACACAATGATACTGAGCCAATAGAGGAAGAACAAGAAGCTTTTTTTGAGCCACCTCCAGGTATTAGTTAATTATTGATTTTTGAATCAAGAATAAAGAAAAATATGATTTTTCTCTCAAGTTAACTGTAAGAATGGTTTTTGTTCCTTACCTCTTGCAAATAGTTCATTATATTTAAGTTCTACTTTTAAACATTAGATGTCTTCCATGGTGCCCATATCTTTGTGTTTTAAAATTATTGTAAACAACCTGCCATTGTAATTAATTACTACAAACATAGTTAAGGTTCTCTGAAACTAATCAGTCACAGAGGAAATACAAATGTAAAAATAATACGGAATGTGCTGTACACGTTTCTGAGATTGCACCATTAGAAGAGGCCATCCATCAGTCTGGGATTAGGTATCATCAATAAACTAATGCAGGGATGTCAAACTAAAGGTCCATGGGCCGAATCCGGTCCAGGGAGTGCTTAGATTTGGCCCTAAAAACAGCAAAGGGCCAGTCCACGGTGCCCCTGCCAACGAAAACGGAGTGCAGAAGGGCCGCATGAGGCCCTCCTGAGCTTTGTTTTGCTGGCAGCGGGTTGCAGGAAGCTGTCACAGCTGAAAACAGATCTTGGGAAACCCGTTTTTCCTGGAAGAGCTCTCAGGCCACCACAGGCACCCCTGACATAAGTGACGTTGAGCTGGCCATGCCCCCCCTGCCCCACACCCCTCCATGCCCCCCCAAGTCAAACACAACCCTGATGTGGCCCTCAATGAAATCAAGATTGAAAGCCCTGATCTAATGATATCCAGTCATATATCTTCATATATTCCTCTTGATTAGATTATTGCATAGGCAGTTCTTGACTTACAATGACAATTGGGGGTGGAATTTCTGTCACTAAGTTGTAAAGTATGACCACATCGTTTAGCAATGGCAATCCCTGCAGTACATAAAAATTGAAAAAAATAAAATATCTTTCTTCTTTGGAATATCTATTAAATAAGTACAAAGTTCTCCTTCTCATAAGAAATTCTCCAATATGATTTTTAAAGCAAATATATCAACATTGTCCATTCTGATTTGAAGTGGGGATGAAAACCTATTTTCTTGGGGGTTGTAAATTTACTTGCAGATGTTGTTCTTTCAATTGCATTGGGGGACCTGTAATTAAATCATCTTCATAGTAAGCACTGTTGGGGTCAGACTTATATTCCAAACTTATAGTTAAGTCATTAGTATTGTCAAATACTTGTGCAGTAACTCAGGAGTTTGATATCTGCATTTGATTGCATTTCTGGGTTTCTCATTTTCTTCTAATTACTTGAGTAATTTGTTTCTCACTCTTCTTTCATAACATCTTTGAGATATAGTTGATCTATAATGGAAATTGTTTCTCCAAAATAATTCTGCCTATCCTAATCTGAATAGCCAGAAGGCACTTACTAAAGGTTATTACTATCAAGAGTTGTGATGGAGGGGACCTAACAGCAAGTATTCTTTGTGGTAATTTCCCTCGTATTAGCCCCTACCTTTGTGGCTAGTAAAAGCCTGGCATATTTGGAAGACATTAGGAGTCTGATTGTAGGGGACCATGATAATTTTAATAAAGCTAATAAAAAAAACAGTTTAACCGATTGTCTAATAATATAATATAATTGCTCTAGGGCACTTGAAAAAATACTTAGAAAGCTGCAAATGGAAATGCGAATCATGTCCATTTGTTGCCAGAATCCCAACGGTTATCTTTCCATATAGTCACGGCTTGAGCTCAATATAAAAGAATTCTTAACTTTTTAAAATGCAAATTAAACTTGTGTTTCTTTAAATAGGTCAAGGTGAAGATGTTCTCAAAGGATCACAAATAACATATGTAACGGGTGTTGAAGGAGAAGATGTTGTTTCACAAGTTGCTACTGTGACTCAGACTGGGCTGAGTCAGCAGGTAGCACTTATTTCTCAAGATGGAACTCAGCATGTAAGTATTTGCCATAATCAAAATAGCTTAAACATTTTGTTCATGGTTTTATTTACAGGTGTCATTAAAATTGGTTTCCAGTACGCTAATAATGTTAGGAACATGTGATACATTAACTTTTAAAAAAGGGCTGCAATACTGTGGAAACCATCTAATACTTAAAACAGAATAAATTTACTTTAAAAGTGCCAGTTCTATTTTTTTTATGTCTGACTTCTGCTTAAAGTTATTATGAACCTTCTGATCTTTAATCTTTTTAACATGGGGTTGCCCTCGAAGAGCACCCGGAAGCTTCAACTGGTCCAGAATGCGGCTGCGCAGGTTGTCATGGGGGCACCCAGGTACTCCCATGTTACACCCCTCTTTAGGCAGCCTGCACCGGTTGCCGGTTGTCTTCTGGGTGCGATTCAAGGTACTAATTATGCCCTTTAAAGCGCTCCATGGCTATAGGCCCGGGTACCTGCGAGACCACCTACTGCCACCGGTAGCCTCCCATCGTCCAGTGCGATCCCACAGAGTTGGCCTCCTCAGGGTGCCGTCGGCCAGACAGTGTCGGCTAGTGACCCCCAGGGGGAGAGCCTTCTCTCTGGGAGCGCCTTCCCTCTGGAATGAGCTGCCCCCGGAGCTTGGTATAATCCCCAACCTCCGGTCCTTCTGACGCGCCCTAAAAAGTTGGCTTTTCCAGCAAGCCAGCCTGGCCTGAACAAAACAAAACAAATTATTGATTACTGTTAATTTTAATTCTTAAAAAAAATGTCATTGTCAATTTTAATTGGGTTTGGGATATCCTATTTAATCTCTTTTTAACTTTTGTATTATGTGTTTCTTTTAATGTTGTACGCCGCCCTGAGTCCTTGGGAAAAGGGCGACATATAAATCGAATAAACCTAAACCTTTTCATTAGCTTATTTAGTTACTATAAAGATACATTAATATATCCCAGGTTGAAATCTTATATAATCTAATTGTGCTCATACCCAATGCTGTTAACTAAATGTTTATATACTATTTCAGGTTAATATATCTCAGGCTGACATGCAGGCCATTGGAAATACTATCACTATGGTAACACAAGATGGCACTACCATCACAGTCCCTGCACATGATGCAGTTATTTCTTCTGCAGGAACACATTCTGTTGCAATGGTCACCGCGGAAGGCACGGAAGGACAACAGGTAAATTACTTCTAAATATATAAGTGAAAACAAACAATTGAGGCTTTCTAAATACATGTATTGACAACAGATTTTTCTAGCCATTAGAATGGCATTTGATTTAATTAGATTGATTAATAATAGAGCCACCTTACTGGGTGGGGTAAATAATACAGTAATAACCAATAAAACCACATATAAAGCATAGTTCAAAACAATATACATGTGTGGGGGGGGAGACTCGGCATAAGATTTTTTAAAAATATATTTTTATTGCTTTAAGAGTAATAATAGAAAAATAAAAATGAAAGGAACAAAACTACATTGTCAAAAATTATAGCATTGTCTAAAAATAAGAAGAAATACAACAGAAAAAATAAATTACAGAGGATATTTTAGGTAAATATATATAGGCTTGTTATTGTTTACTATTATACAATAAAAAGCTTAACAATATTACAGGATTTATAATATAGTTCTAGCCAAACTAGTTAGGCCTAGAATAATACATGCAATAGGAAGGAATTAAAAAGAACTCAGTGCAACAGAAGTCCTTTTTTTAACTGTTCTATGTATTAATTTATTTTGGTACTATCATTCAACTTTGTAAATTGTTTAAAATCAGATCGAAGCTGCATGGAATTGTTAGTAATAAATAAATCAACATACTTTGTAACTGCCACTTATCTCTGTGCCCAAATACCAGAAGGAAGAATTATTTATAGTTTAATGTATAATATATCTTAGCATATTGTATAAATATTTTACTGATTTGTTTACCCTTTGCAAATATTCATTCTCTTACTATTGTTTCTAGAATATGTATTATTCATATATCTCTCTTTATGTCCTAGTATATTATTTTTAAAATAGTAAGACTGATCATCAGTAACTTTAAAAACTTAAAATAATTAATTATTTTAGATTTCAGTATTTAGAATGTTTTTTTCCATGTGCTTTTATTAAGGTTGCCATTGTGGCTCAGGATTTAGCAGCTTTTCATAGTGCTTCACCAGAAATTGGACATCAGCAACATGGACATCATTTAGTCAGTGCAGAATCTAGACCTGTTACTTTGCTGGCAACATCCAATGGAACACAAATAGCAGTGCAGGTAATTTTGATACATATATACATTGGAAATGTTTTATTAATAATATATGGATTGAATCTAGGGTAGAATTTCACAAACTGGAGAATCTGCAGACCTAGAAAGACAACAGACAAATTATATCTCTTGGCATCCTTTTATGCGCTCCACAATCTGCTTCTGGAGATTGGTTAATTTTTTGGAACACCACAGGAAATAATTTTGAGATCTTTAGAGAAGAGGGCATCAGTGATCACTAATTTCTCTTCTACTCTTTTTCTTCTACAAATCCCGCATTAGCAAATAATGCCAGTTGTGTGACCTTGGGCCATCATTCTCAGTCCAATCCCTTCTCAGGGTGGTTGTTGTAAGGAAAAAGAGGAGGAGAAGAAGGAGTATTACCATAATTTTTCGTATTATAAGTCTCTCCAGATCACAAAATGCACCTAGCTTTTGGGGAGGGAGAAAAAAATCTGCCTCCCAGCAATTTGCCTTCTTACAGCAAGCAGCCTGGTCAGGTTCAGCACATCCTGATTTAGTAAGAGAAGTTGATTGGCGATTGGATCGGCCTCCCGGAATACCGCCGATCAGCCGTTCCAGCCTGCGGGAATCATCGTCGCCTGTGCAAACTCCATTTTCGGTCTCCATGCGTCCTGTTTTTGGCCCATTCCAGGTGGCAGGGATCCCTATCGCCTGGAACGGGCCAAAAACAGTATGTGCTGATGCCGAAAATGGGGCATGCAGAGACCGAAAATGGGGTATGCAGAGGCGGCGATAGGCGACAGTGATGGACAGTGGCGATACCCGCAGCCAGGAACAGCTGATTGGCGGTATTCCTGGAGCCGATACAACGCCAATCAACTGCTCATGCTAAATCAGGCTGTGCTGAAGCTGACCATGCTATTTGCTGCAAGTAGGGCAAATTGCTGGGAGGCAGAGGTCGAAGGGTGGGGGCCGGCAGGTGGCCGGGGATTCAGCACCATTCACTCCATAAGACACACAAACATTTCCACTTTTCTTTCTTTTTTGGGGGGGGGGGAGAAGTGCATCTTATAGACCAAAAAATACGGTAGGTATATTCACTGCCTTGAGTTATTTGTAAAAATAATAAAGGTGGGATACAAATAAATATAAACATAACCCAGTAACCTTCATTGGATCCAATAATATGCTTTAATTTTGTAGAACAACAGATCTGGGTCTTCTTAAATGTATGTACAACTGATTTTAAAGTAAAATATTTTTTGAAATATGCTATAATTGCTTTTTTTCAATACAAGTACCTCAAAGAAGTTTCAAAAAGAAATCACTTGAAATTGTGTATGTGAGCTCAAAAAAACCAATGACAATCTATTACTATTAACATTACATAAGTAATATTGGTACACATTTAAACACGTAAGAAAAATATTCTTAAACACTTTACAATGTTTATTTTAATCTATTTTTTTGTTTTGTTTCAGCTTGGAGAACAACAGTCTTTGGAAGAAGCAATTCGAATAGCTTCCAGAATACAACAAGGTGAAACACCAGAAATTGATGATAATTCATAACTTGGCTAAAGGAACTATAGAATTCTATTTTATTTTTGTTCAACAAAAGTCTATGCCAGGTGAAAATCATAAAATGTTTTTCCTCCACTAATACTGTGCATATACTTTACGCAACAGTGAAGAACATTTAAAGTGTATAATGTTTATGTATAAGAACTTTGGGAATACCAAATTCCATCTCTTAAGATTCATTATTCTCTACCCAGGACAAAGAATTAGGTTTTGTATTAAATTTACTTGCTTATATTCCAAACCAAACTAAAGACAAGCAACAGTCACAGAAGAAATGCTGGAATTAATTTTAAAGTCATACAAAATCAACGAAGGCATTATTGAAGATTTCAACTCTTTAAATCATAACAGCAATCATCATTCAAAATCCTTTGGAAGCACGAATTTAATTGTTTCTTATATGCAGTTTTGAATTTTGAAACCTTTGTAAATATTCCATTTTAATTGTGGTTCATACACATGTTGAACATTTATCATTTTTTGTTTCCTCTGCCGTCTCACTGATTGTAAATACAAACAATTGCCAGAATTGCTATTATATTGTCTTTGAATTGGATTATGTATAAAATGAAACTTTGGTTGTTCAATATTAAAGGAATTAAAACTGGTGTTTCTACTTACTAGCCTACCATCATGTTATATCTGAGAGACAATTTTTCTTTATCTTTGTTCAGTCATTTGGAGTACATATAAACTCTAAGTAAAAGGAAGAAAAATGGGATGATATGCTTATGCTGTGACCCCTCTATTATATTCATACTTGTGTAACATGAGTGACTGCGAGCATCAGATATCTTTACTCTTATGCATGTGATTTAAAAACTTCATTTTCTAGGATCTAAATCAATGGCCTTCATCTTTTGGCACCAGGGACCGGTTCTGTGGAGAGAGGTTTTTCCACGGACCAAGGGGGTATGGTTTCATGTGTTGCTTGCATGCTGTGGTTGGGGCTTTGCGGACCGGTTTCTGGCATGCCCCCAGACTGGTGCGGGTCCAGCGACGGGGGATTGGGGACCCCTGATATAAATTATACAGAAAGAGGCACTTTGCAACAGTCCACTTTTCTTCTTTATAGAGTAACAAAGAGTAAAGCAAGTGTTCTTATTTCTACTTTAATCATTGGATATCTGCTTGAGAGCAACTAGAGAGAACTAAAAGGTAGATTCTTATGTAACAAATTGACACAATACAGCCACAAGAGAGGAAGCATCGGCAGGTTTACAGAAGTACAAAAAGAAATCGTGAAAGGGAAAAAGAAGGAAATCCCTAGTGATTGTGAATGCTCACTGGGACAGTAATACAGTAACAATATAGTTAAAAAGGTATAGTGGCTAACTGAAACACTAAACTGGAATATCCCACTCTAACATTTGCTGTTCTCCCCATATATTTAACTTGAAATCAACATCTTGAATTAGTATAAGAACTGGTTAGCTAGTTTGAATGGGATTAGTTAAGTATCAAGTAACCTACAGTTCTCTCATCACAATATTACTCAACTTACTGGAAAATATATAAAAATTATTAAAAAACATTTTTTTTTCATAAGCAGGATGTCCAAAGACGGGTCTTTCCACTTTTTCTGTTGCAATGTGTAGACATTTAAAAGTCAATCGTTATCAGATTCATCAACACTACATATATTAAGGCTTAAACTTGTAAAGGAGAATTACTTCATTAGGCACCTACATTTGGATATTGTGGGGTGGGGGGGAAATAGGCAAAAAAAATAAAACTAGACATTTCAGATAGTTTTTTACTAAGCAACCATCCTGGACAGCAAACTATTTGCAGTTACAGCATACTGGAAAAGTAACCATATGACCAATGCCTGCATTTATAACTTCTGCAGTATCTCTGTTATGTGTTTGCAATTACACTCTATTAATCATGTCCTATATAAAAAACTGTTGCTATCACATATTTTTCACTGACCATTTTAATGACCACGTTTGCCAGTCACAATTACAGTCAGTAAATGAGGGCTACCACTACGAACAGTTCCCAATTAAATGTAAACAATCCAAAATGGAAATGGAGCAGTGTACAACAATTGTTGTAGCAAGACAGACATCTCTAACAGATATACTGATTCAAATCCTCTGCAAAGGTACTATTATGTAATTTGGGAGCTCTGGTGCCCTGCCAATTGTGTCACTATAGCAACTATGAAAACAAACGGGGGAACAAGTTAACAAACACCTAGCTGAACTTGATGCAGTTGCAGGAGCCCTCTGCACTGTAAATCAAAGCAGTAGAAAATGTTGGCCACTATTTTTTTTAATAATGTATCTGATAGTTTCTTAGACCTTTTATTGATGTTCTTTATCAATTAATACATTTAAAGTATTGGGATTGAATGAGCAAGAAAAATAAAATTTGAGCCTAATATTTAACGTTTAAAACAATAATTGTTTGACCTGGCACAGAAATTGTATCTTAACCGCCTCTTACAGTTGATGTTTTCTAATCACATGAAAAATGAGCCATTATTCCCATAATTGGGTTTTGACTTTATAATTTATCTGGGAGAAGGTGCAGTGTTTTTTAAGGAATTTATTCTTAGAAAGATTATAGTTTGCATGATTCTTAAAATATTTAATATAATCTAGAGATTTTTAAAGCAACTTCATTGTTTTCAATATTTTATTAAAAAACTATTATTCGTTCATCTGGGGAAAAGTACCAAACATGCAATTTATATTGCTTATTTTTAAATGGAATGTCTGTTTTGCTGATACAAAAGACTACAAACAATTGATTGTAGAGATAGCAAAACATAAAGAATAACTAGGGAAAATAAAATTTTATACATTAAGTAATATAAACATTTTGACCCCATTTGATAGATAACTGATTTAAGCCCTACCTTGTAATTGGAATAGTAAAATAATATCCTTATTTATAACTCTTTGTCACTTAGCTGGTATATTACACAGTAATACGTGAGACTGGGCATAATACTCACATCACAATCATGTATAAATCACATGTAATATGATCATACACAAATATACATTACAAAATGTTATACACAACAATTGCAACAGAATGACATTGAATATGGTCAGCTGCCTCTCTGCAAATACACTATAATAATTAACATCTTTCAATCTGGAAAAATATGTAAGGAAAATATGTAAATAGAGCTAAAAATATTTGATCTTTGTAGTTCATTATTATTGCTGGGATACAATATTTTGAGTTGAAATGTTCAGAGTAATGGAACAATACTAATTGCTTGGAAAAGTTACTGAACAAGTTTACCAACATAAAGAGATCAAACTTTTTTGAACTTTTCTAAAGGATGGGTAGGACATAGATGTTACCTTACACAATCTAGTATACATAGTCCATCAGACAAGAATTGTTTATTTTGACCAGTGCCTGCTCCCTAGGTTTGTGGCACAAAAATTATCTACTATCTACTACCTGAGTGTTTCATTAAGCTAATGCCAAAGATTAAAGCACATGCAGATAAATGCAGGTATTACTGCATGTGGCTTTCTTTTGAAAAGGTTCTTCTGAATTAAGTAGTATCAGGGATTAAGATTACTGTAGAATTAATCCTGATTATGCTACAAAGACAGAAATAAACTGCAGCTCTGGCAGCAAAATACGGAATAAGAGGCAGAAGAGAATCTAAAATTATTCCGAAGATCTCAAAATGAGCTCCATAAGATTGGAAGGGAGAGACAGGAATAGCAACTCTTACTTGGGGCCAATGAATAAACAAAACTGACTTTAGCACTACAACTTTGTTTTCTGAAAACATGGGTGTTATGAATGTGTTGCTCTTGTTTTTTTTCTGACAGTGACTAATTAATAAATCTTATCCATGTGTGTTTTAATGGAATCTTTATCCACAGTACTAAAATCTTCAAGGTCTATATACAGTTTCTATAGGTAGGTATTCAGTTCAATTCAGAATGAGAATTGCATGTTAAAGATGACACTTCTGGCCTTCACTGCCTTTAAAACCAGCACAGTACTCCTGTACAGACTTTATCAATATTTACTTTGTAAGGTTATTGCTGCTAAATTTGCACATAGCCCACCCACAGGGTAGCCATTAAATTTTAACCAAAAAAAATGCTTAATTGTACAGCTCCTTAAAAAAAAAGCAAAGGCTATGACCTCTTTAGGAAAAATAAACCCCTAAAATTCTATATTATTAATGATTGAAATGAATCTTGTGCTTTGGCTTATGAGTGGTACAGCCAGAAGATAACCTTTTCACCCTCAATTTGTTTTGGACAATTGCTGTACCTCCAAAGTATGTGTGCTCGTGCTTGCATGTGTGTGTTTGGCTTATTATTATTTATTTTGCCTACATGAGGGAGTTATACATGGAGAGGAAATTCCCTTCCCTGATTTCAATTCCACTAGCAGGTTATTTTTTTCCTTTGTGTAGAGTAGACAGAAGCATACTTTTGGGCTTCATCTTTGATTGTCATGCAAGTGTTTTTGTTCAGGAGGAAATCCATTCTATTTGATGGGAATTATTTTTTTAATAAATAGAGATGTCACACTGTTACACTGTGCTTATACTTAACTACTAACTCTGCTGAATTCAGTCAGACTTGTTCTCACTTAAATATGTACGGTATATAAGATTGCAAGATTAACATGTATTTATTTTTTTGAGATTGAAATATAGTAATTTTATACAAACCCCCTATAATTTGTTATTATTGCAGATAGACCATAAAAAATAAACTAGTCATACAACAATAAGCATACATTAAAAAAAACTAGGTGTAAGTTAATTTTCAGCAGATCTATGCACACAGTAGCCTATACATTTAACATGTTGATTTAATTTATGATATATGCTTGGGCCAAATTTTCAAACAAATCTCATGTGATTTTGCCTGCATTATAATAAATTTAAAAATGAATAGAATTGTCAGGTCTACATTCCATTAAATGAGTATCAGTTACTAGAGCTATAAGACATGTCTCTTCACTAAATTCCATCAGAAAGCCATCTGGCATTCAATAATATTGGGTATTTCTGACCAAGCTACACCAAGCAGAAGAAGTTAACCAACAAGAACAGTTTCAAATCATACTGTACATATAATAGAATGTGCACCTGTAATACGTAGCATGGAACAGCCTGTAAGTTTTCTGATGTAGTTCAAAAGTTGTCCAGTAGACTCTAAATTTCTGCCTGGAATTAAAGGATTAAAAAAACTCCAGTGGTCTTAGGCTGTGGCAATCATACCATATATGCAACACACAGCATGCATCTTAGTAAAGTTGCATTGATTTCCTGTTGCCCTCTAAGCCAAATCCAAGCAGTTGTTTTAATATAAAAATCCTTTATAGCTTCTCTGTTATACTACCAAAGAAGTTTAATTTGCCTTCTGCAAGGGTACCTGAAAGGCAACTAGAAATAACTAGAGATACGGCCTTTTCAGTGGCAGGAAGTGGCCACTGTGCAATTCACTCCTACGAGGGATATAATCATCAGCTTTATTTGATGAGGAATTTAAAATCTGGGAAGAACTTAATGTATATGAAAACCAACAACAGTAAAAGTTCATTAGGCAGCTCATCCACCTCCCACAGCTGCCCCCATTGGTTATTTGTTGCTCCTTGTCTCTGGGCCTAATGGGTTCAGGAGGAAAGGCCAATATGAAAGAGCAACACTCGTCTGTTGCCTAATTTAGAATGGCCATGGAAAAAAGTCTCCAGAGGCAGCAGGAAAGTTACATGATTACACCAATCTAAGGTGGCCACAGGTAATTGTCAAGATATGATGGTAATTGAGCCCATAATTACAGTCATAAGTCATGCTGGTCTTTTAGTGGGCTGTCATGTGACCATGTCTGATTTTACACACTTTTTAATTGTGGCCATTCAGCAAATGCCACAGTAATTGGCAATCCATAGCTTGCTATTAATGTTGTTTGTCAGAAAGCAGAAGTAACCACATCCATGCATCTGCAGGATGCAGCAAACAGTTGTAAAGGCAGCCTAGTTGTTGACTACTCAACATGTGGTCATATGAGGTGGGGTTGGTGGAGGCTGTCAGAACTTGCAGTATGGGTCATAACTACCTTTTGGGGAGGATCTGTCCTATGTTCATAAATTGAAGACCATCTGTACTATGTCTCAAGTTAATCCCATCTCCTATGGTCACCTGACTCTGCCATCAGTCAGATGGTCAATGAAGTGGGTCAGAGTATACTCACAATCAAACTGCCATGGCTTGCTACTTGCTTAAAGAAGAAAATGTTAATTTAATACTAGAACAACTAAGGATAACTTTAAGCAGCCTCAAGTAATGGTTATTATTCAACCAGCTATTGAAATCCATTGGGTGATTTTAGACTTCTCTCCTCTCAGCCCAACCAACTGATCAGGTTAAGATTATGTGGAAAAATTAAAGAAGGTGTACTATGCACAATGTCTAAAGCTTCTGATGGAAAGTCAGAATATAAAACTAACAATAAATCAACAATAAGCAAAGTCCTTAAATCAAGCATATTTCGCCAAAGACTTTTAAAAACTACCAGGAGAGATTCCACTACTGCCAGAGCAACTACAGGAAAATAACTAGAACCATTTCATGTTATGTTGCATTAATACTGTATAATTTTCTTCTGAGAATTTTGGAAAGCTCTTAAGTGTGTTGTAATGTGTTGTTTTACCTTCCCTAGTTAGGAAACTAGAGTTGTTCAATATACAATGTTGCTGATTAGCTTTGGTTAAGAATGTTTAGGAGCAGGAACAAACAATGTTATCAATCCAACAAAGGCTAAGATAATTAACGCACAAAGGTCACATTGCAATATATCTCTAATGTTCACTTGTTTGCTTATCCACAGACTGGTTTTGAAATTAGGTACCGGTATTATTGTCATGCTGTATTCTTGCATTTAATTGTTTCTATGCAAAGAACTTTCATTATTGAAGTGGTATGTAAATATTGAAGATAAATAATAAAGTGTATTTATTTATTAAATTTATATGCTGCTTATCTCCCTGATGAGGCAACTCTGGGTGACTTACATATCAAAAAAAGATAAATAGAAAAAATTAATATTTTAAAACTATGCAATTTAAAAAAAAATTAAACTACGCATAAAACCAGAAGCAAAGGAGACAGATGGGGTCTTCTTACTCTGTCAACCACCTAGAGGTAAGCATCCCTTTTGGGGCCTCACGCCTACTGGTAAAACATTTTAATGTCCTTATAGAAGGCCAAAAGTGTTGGTATAGTTCTCATATCCAATGGTGCAGTGTTCCACAGGGTCAGGGCCACAGTAAAAAAGGTTCTTCTCCTTAATCCTACACATCAGAATTCCTTGGCCAACAGGTCCGCAGCAAGCCTTCTGGTGTGAATGCAGTGGCTAGTACCATTGAGTGAGATGACTCCTCAGATACCCTGGCCCCTTGCCATATCAGGCTTTAAAGGTAATAACCAACCTCTTGAATTGGACTCAGAAGCAAATTGGTAATTAAAGCAGCACATACAACAGGAGTATTACATACCACCTTAGAGTACGCCATTGCATTCCGCACTAGCTGTAGATTCCAAAAACTCTTAAAACCCATGTAGAGTGTGTTGCATTAATTGGACCAAGAGATGACTAGAGCATGAGTGGCTCTGCACACTAGGGCAGAATTGCCACACAACCTGGTCATGTTGGTACTAAAAAAAGTCATTGTCCAGTGATAGATTTTGAATGTTGAGCATTTCCTCTTCGTCGTATAGCTCAGAGGAAAACCCTGAATTTTATACAAATGAGAACTCTTGTCTCATGTGAGAACAGCCTAATCTGGACAAAGTTTTGAAATCTAATTCAACATTCTATCCCCACATCCTCTTAGGTAGTAAATAACATTTGTTCCTCTTTTATAAGTTTACTTAGAACTTTGCCCCATTATTTTTTCATTGTTCCCCACTGACCTATTGAATACAATGTACCAGTGACGTGCGCTGAGGTTCACCACCAATGAGGCAAGCGGGCAGGATTTCGCCTACCCCCACCAGCCGGAATAGTGCGCGCACGCACCATCCACCCCCCTTGCCCCAGCTGCACCTGAGGAGAGGGGGGAAAGTCAAGCAGAGCCCCCCCTTCCCACTCAAAGCACCCTTAAAGCAGAGAACAAGCCCGCTCTATGGCGGACAGGCGGGCTGGCACTTTAAAGTGCCAGCATGCCTTCCAGGCCAGCCATTCAGTGGTAATGGCCGGCCTGGAAGGCGTGCCGGCACTTTAAAGTGCATGCCGCCTCAGCCTGCCATACAGCGAAACATGTCCTGGTTTGTGGCCGGGCGGCACGCTGACACTTTAAACACACACACACAATAAAAACAAATTACAATTACTTACATTACAAATAATTTGAATCCCCCCTCCCTCTGTCCAATCCACATACCTTTTCCAGCTGTCGATTTCAACTCTCCTCTTGTCCGCCCACCATGATGAAAGTGTAAAAAATTAAATAAAAAAGCAACTTACTTAGGCAAGGTTTGCTGCTCCCAGATCAGGAGGCGGGAGAATCACATGCCTCCTTTGCATACGGAATTTTTCACCTTTTAACCCTTGCTTAACTCTTAAAAGGCGAAAAATTCCTTATGCAAAGGAGGCCCATAGTTCTCTCGCCTCCCCTACAGTTAGCACTAAGCAGACTCAGAGTCACTGTGACTTGGAGTCTGGCAGCAACTACCTTGGCCTTTTAAATTATTTTAAAAATTATTTCCTTTTCCTCATGAGACTGGTGAGGCCCCACCTCCCCTGACTGCACGTCCCTGCAATGTACCAATTGTATTTCTGGTACTTATTGTGGAATCTTTCTTTATCTGATTGATGCGTCTTATGTATTGTACCTCTGTTACAGGTAGTCAACCTGTGGTCATCCATCTGTTAGCAATTTCATATGCTGACATTTCTCGAGAAATATGACTAGTAGCAAGAGACACTGGAAGTTGTCATTCAATCTACAAACAACTCCTTAACTTTCTTTATCAATTATTAAAGGATACTTCCACATGATCCAGACTTTTTTAAACTCAGATTTTTTTCTGACATGATGTGAAAGCAGTATTTTCTGTTTTCCTACCACCATAAATCTATTTATGCTTAGAGAGGATCTGGACTCTGGTTCTCTCCAGAAACATTCCGTAGTAACACCCAATAGTTAGAAAAAGACACAGGGATTTCTTGGTGTACTGTTATTGATACAGAATCCAGTGGATCAGGGCCTCTATAAAACAAACTGCATTGGGTCTGAGAGATGGTTAAAACTGTTCTGACAAAACTGACTTTTTGTCAGAAAAGCTCCAAACCTGGAACATGTGTGATGGAGTAGTTGGTAGAAATTTCTTCCAGCAGCTGAGAAATCCATCCATTTCTTGTCCTGCAGTAAACTGTTAAGAACAGTAGCAGCGCAATCTAGCCAGGGGGAGAAACTGGGGTTTTAAACTAATGGAGGCAGTGTCAGACCATCTTATGCAAGGCCCACCTCTTTTGTTTTTGCATGCCACGTTCAGTACCTCTCTCCAACCTTATTACTGGAGCAGACTATTTTGGCATACTTTGTGCTGTTTCCAGGTTGTCCAAGAAGACTTCAACGGTTATCTTGGAAAATATATTGCAAGTGGCCCCATTATGCATGAATGACTCCTTAATGGTATTTATATTTCTCAAGTGTCACTGGTAAAAAGCAGTTCATACAGTATACTTAGAAAATAAAATATTGTGTATCGTAAATTGTACTTACAATGTTGCAGCACCTATTTGGACGGCAGCATTAGTCCTACACAAATCATATTTTTTGAAAGACTTAAAAAAAGTCTCACTCTTATAGTCAAAACATTGAATAATTATGATTGTAATGATTATATTAATATATATAAAATGTACTTTCCCCTTTCCAGACCAGTATTGACCCCTTCGCTCTGTGTTCTTTTGCATTTCCTTTTGTCACAACATATTTAGAAAATCAGCTGGAATTACAGCAAAAATGTCACTTTCAGATGACAATTTTATTGTTCATATAAATTTGTCATTATAGAAGCAGAAGGGGCCTCGGGATTTATTTAATCAAACCTTTTGCTGATCTTGGAAATTTAATAGATTATTCTACGTAGGTTATCTTTCACAAAAAAAACAATTAGATGGTAATAATTTCTGAAAAACCATAAATGAATGGTTCTTCAGATAAGGTTCATAAAACCAATGAACAGCACAATGACATATGCAGGCAAATGAGACAAGGCAGGTAACAGTGATTTAACAATAGCACACATTCCTCTGTAAATCAATAAAACAAATAAACAAAATATTAATATAGTGTCATGTTTCTTTTAACCCAGAAGAATGGAAGAATGCTAGAAAGAACAAATGAAAAAGTTATTCATACTTTTCCCTTTTCTGTTCCAGTATCTTCAACTGGTATTGTTTTTATTGCTCCACATGTAGCTCCCCCCACTGCCCTTTGGTGCCAGTTTTTTGACTCCTAGAGACACTTGGACAAGTCCCTGCAGTTTTCTTAGCAATGTTTTTTGAAGCCATTTGCCACTGCCTAAGATCCAAGATCACTCAATTGGCCTTTTGCTTAAGACAGGAATAGAGCTTAGACTCTTAGTTTCTAGCCTGGACCTTTAACTAGTACAAAACTACTTTCCAGTTTATTATTACATTTGTAATTTTAAAAGCTTGTAATCTCAGCACTTGTATGTTTCCTAATTTTTGACTGGCTCCCTTGGGAAATAGCTTCCAGGGAACTATTAAGCACAATTCAAACAAGGCTGGGTTTGGATTTGATCAGCATACAAAAGGTGTTTAGTTAATTTGTAGTTTAGTGTATTGTACATACCAATGAGTTAATTCAGCAAATTATGGTTTAATTAGCCTGGGGCTATGTAAATACAATTCTTATTGAGGCTTTGCTAAGGTAACAAAACAACTGAAGTCACATCCTAATCACAGGAAGCAGAGTTCAGCATCTGGCTCAGTATTTGACAAATGCTACCATGCACTTAGAAAAAAACCCTAATTTTTAGTTTTCTTGATTTATACAGTATATGGTTGGTTGATTTTGATCAAAATGCAGTGACCATGCAAATTGATTATGGTTCATTTAATAAGCTATAGGTAAAACCATGGCATAGCAAGGGGTGAACACAGCTACTTAAGCATAAAGTTAAATATATAAACATGCATGTGCCAAATTTTAGATATACATTAATCTTTATTGTGAATGAGTGAAAGTTGTAAACACTTCAGAGATGAATGCAGAAATCAGTGATTATCTGTTTCCTCTTAAGCAGTACAAGTGTTTATCATAATAGCCATTCTCAACATACATGTTGACAATTAGGTATTTGTCTTTGATATTTGATTTTAAATAAACATACATTAGAATTTCTATATTGTTCAGACTTTTAAAACCAGCCATAGTTTATCTTCAGAGACAAAAGTAAAAACGTCTTGGCTTCTGTATATTAACCTTAGATTTGCGTCCACTAAGCCCGTTTTATTTAGAATTTTAAAAAATGTTTTACATTTGGAGTAAATTCAAAGACAAACTATGAATTAACTGTTGAGTTGTAGATCCAAGTCCTCATACGGCCAGGCCAAACATGGGGACGGGGCTGTTTTGTTGCAAACGTGTTTTTCTTTCTTTCACGTAGTTATTTCAGCTGGAGAGACTGTAGAGAAGGCGCAATAGTAATTGGCTCAATGGCACCGTAGCAGGAAACAAATGGTGCAGGAGACAACACAGAAGAAAGCACTACATTGCAGTTCAGTAAAAACCCATCTGGGACCATCGATGAGACCGCATTTTGTACACGGTGCTTTCCCTCTGCGCGTCGACAATCTCACGCCTTCATATGACAACTTGCGCTTTCTTTTCCGACAAGCCTTAAAAGTCCACCATTGCCCCTTGAGGCCGCTTTCGGTTCGGTTTGTTTTTTTTTGTCCCCCCCCCCTTTCTTTTTTTTGGCTGGGAAGTCTAACCGCGGGCGTTGCCTGTTCAGGCAGGCGAAAGTCGTGTACAGGCTTTTCTCCTCGCAGTCTCGAGTTTCCGTTTTCAGCAGGGACGAAACCCTTTAAACAGTTTAGCGCGAGCAACATTCCCCTGCGGTTAACCGTTTGGAGGAGACATTTATCACAACGGTCTCAATTCTAAATGTAAACCGCAAAAAAAAAAAAAAAAAAGTTCTGGCTGTTTCCCATTGGGGGTGGAGGGGAGAGAAAAATAAAAAGCGCAAGAAAGCGATTAATTAACGCCAATGCTACGTTCAACAGACGGGGCTCCGTGACTGCAGCCTCGAGGACCGAGTAAATCCGCGTAGAAAGCTGAGGGGGGGGGAAAGGGTCTATACAGGGCGCCTCATTTGTTTCATCTCAAAGGGAATAGGAGACGTTCGGGTTTGCGCAAGCCGGTCTACATCCGGAGTTTTGCGCCCTCATTCTTTCGGAGCGTTATCGACTCAGTTTCGACGGTGGGTTAAATCATTCTGATCAAGATTGGCAGTTTTTTCGGCTCAACGTGAGGCTCGCTGATCTTAAACGAGCGCTGATTCAGCTTCCCGGAGACTATAAAACTGTTGGCCTCAGGCAGCAAAGCGCATCCAGAAGGAAGAGGCCTTAACTGGGAGATTGATGACACGTATAATGACTAAAACGCGCAGTTTCGGGCTACTTTAGATATGGGAATTCCGTCTGAGTCAGGCCCGACCGCTTGAAGCAGACTTGAAACCCTCCTTTATCTCCCCCCCCGTGCGCTTCCGCCAAGATCAAATGCTAAACTTCCAGTCACGTTTACTCCTTTCAAGCACTTTCCCCCATTCTCTCAGACGACAAACTCCCCCCCCCTCAGCCCCCCTCCACACACTCACTCCAACCCACCAATAAGCCAACCCCTCCCTCTTTCACCCCCGAATTCGCGCCAAATGATCGCTGATGTCATCACGTTGGGCCCCGCCTCTCGCCACTGGTGTTTTCAAACGGAGGGGGCGTGTGTGATTGGCCAGTGTGACCGGCACGTGACTAACGGTCGCGGGAAAGCCGCGGAGTCTGAACAGGCGATTCTGTGGGTTGGGTAGAGAGCGCCGGAGGTTTTGGGGACAAGCTGGGAACCTCGTCGGGTGACTGTGTGAACGCGCGCCGGAGGAGAGTTTGACCGCAGGGGGGCAGGATTTGGCCTGTCAAAAGCGCCTGTCTGAACGGAAGCCTCGGCAGGGAGAAAAGAGCGTGTACGATCTCGGCCACCACCATGAGTTTCCTGAGCCGGCAGCCACCGTCGTTGGCCACGGGGGCGCGGCGCCTGACGGTCCGGAGCGCTGCGGCCCCTATCCGGCAGAAACTGCTTTTCCCGGGCGGTGGAAGCGACTGCGAGGAGGAGGAAGAAGAGGAAGAAGGCGGCTATGAGGAGGAGGAAGAGGAGGGAGGCGGCAGCAGCGGTAACAGCACCGCGGAAGATTCGGCCTTCCAGGAACCCGACTCCCCTCTTTCGGTCAATCGTACTCCGGCTCGGTTGGAGCCTCAGCCACCGCGCAACCCGAGCAGGTTGGGAGAGAACTGGCCTCGACCGCGCTCCCGGGAGAGGAAGGAGACTCGTGGGAAGAGGAAGGCTTCGGCTCTTCGTCCCCAGTGAAATCCCCCGGAGCTTATTTCATGGCTGGCTCCCCGCCGATGAAGGGTCCTCGCCGTTTCTACGATCAGTCGTCATCGCCGCCACCGCGAACGGATACAATCCGGTATCGGGAACACCCAGATCCCAGTTCTCCTTTGCCCGAGTATCCCGGCACACCGCCGCACAAGACCTTTCGCAAATTGCGCCTCTTCGATACTCCGCATACGCCGAAGGTGAGAGAGGAGGCTTAGCAGGGCAAGGGGCCCTGGAGGAAGACAATGGTGAGGTGGGCGGAACGCGCGGCCCGTGGGCCGAGAGAAGGAGCGCCTTCCTTCTGTTGCCGGTGGAGGGCTGGGAGGAAAGGGACATTTGGCCACTTCGGCGGGACAAACAAACAGCTGGACGCTATTTTTTTGAGAGAGGGCTGGGGAAACCAACCGAGAATCGGAACCCTGTTTGGTTTTGTTTCGTTCGAGCACGTGGGTGATGTGGGAACCTCAGGCGAGTTTAGGTGGTCGATCCTCTGCCAGGCGAGTAGATCGTTTGGCCTCCCTGACCATGACCTCTTGGCCTTTTGTGTGGTCAGAATAAAGTCGGTATTGCCTGGTGTGGGGAAAAAAAAAGAATTGTTTTTCAGGGAAGACGGCAAAAGGCACTCTTGGATTAACTGCCACGCCCCCTTTTGTCTTTGTCAATTTTTCTGCGTAGGACATTTCAGAGGGATTATTCATTTGGTGCCAGGTTTAGAGTGTTTCCCTGGTGTGTGTGTGTGTGTGTGTGTGTGTATGTATGTTTGTTTTCTCCACTATTAAAGGTCTCAAATGTTAACGATGAGGGAAAGAAGCTGACCAATGCCCAACCCCTGTGGGAAGGCAGAAGACAATTTTCAAGAAGTATGATGAATTCGACTTGGAGTTTTAACCTTCAGTCTATTTAGCTGGGTCTTCCTCCTGTGTGTAATGATAAGGGTCACGTTTCACACTTACAGCTTCTTTCAGCATGTATTTGAATGTCCTAAGTGCCACTTTATCTGTGGTTGATATTTGGCTGCAGGTAGCATTATAAGAGGCAGACAAGCTCTGCTAAAGACAGAGTGGATTTAAAGTCATTAGGAGGACTTTTAAATTTTGGCAGCCCTTCATTTCTCAGATCATAAATCAATGCCAAGAATAAGAGCAATTCCCCCCCCCCCTGCTAAACACTTTTATCATAATAGCTATGTAACAGATTTGCTTGCCTATTACAAAAAACTTGGCATCTTGGTAAGTCCTGCCCACAGATTGTCAGTTAAGATTATGTAACTAAACTAAAATTTGTAACAAAATAATTTCCCTCATATTGTGAAGTATGTGGTAAATCCACTACAATTGGCTCACAAAAGTACTCAACCTTTATGATCCTAATGCTGACCTTCTGGTTTGCTTAGTGATTTTGGAATGTTTACTTTCCTGAAAGAAATCAGTTCAAGGATCACTCAGTATATTAGGAAATCACCCTTTTTAAAAGAAAGAATAATGGAGAAAGTTTTGTGATTTTTCTAAGCAAAGCATTTACTTTAAAATGTGTAAAGCGTCCATGAAAGTTTATGTAAATTTTATATTTTAAAGAAATCTGAGAGATGAATGAGTTGATTTTGAGACCACAATTGTATGCTTGTTCTGAAAGTGATGTATTGCTTTTCTTAAGAAAATGGTCAAGTTGTACAAAACTGTAGAATCAATACTTTTGCAACTGACTAATTTTCTGTTGATATTTATGTATCAAGCCCTCTAAATTAGTAATAACAGCATATTGTGAGGCTGTCATTCATACTATAAAATTAATGTTTTGCTGTCAATACTGTATGTGTAAGATAAAGCTTATCTTAAAAATGGAAGCCTATTAGATATTTATCCCACCTTTATTGCTTTATAAGTAACTCAAAGAGGTGAACATATGTAATAATCTTTCTTCCTCATTTTCCCCCCAGAACAACTCTGTAAGGAGGGAAGTTGGATTTGATAGTCACTCTGCTGGCTTTCATGCCTATTAAGATAATCTTGATATTCCAAATGAATTGGAAGGAAATATAACTATGATTTTACTTATAGTAAGACATAACTGAATTCTAGATTGGATTACTGATATATATTCAGGAACCTATGAAGAATCGGGGGAAACTTTAGATGTATAGAAAAATTGTATGTGCTTTGCATAGATTCCATTGGAAATCATACTCATGTTTTTATAACAGCTTTTGTTGTGAGTTTGTGAATATGTATAAATGGTTTGCATTTAGGATATTAGTCATTTATACTCTATCCTAGATATTTCAAGACCTAAAACAAGGGGACTGCAATCATTTTCAATGGAATGTTGTGATACATATCTTCCATATAACCTCTTTAGTGCCTGTCACTGGTGTGGTAGAACTGAAATATGGAGGTTTGAGTATTTTGAAGAGTCAAATGCTTGTCCTAAACTTTGCAGAGGCTCTAAATATCTATGTTATCCCTTACCTTCACCTGTACTAGGTATAAAGGACACTGTACGTTTTCTGGAAAAAAAATATTTGTACCCAGTTTGGGAAATCACAATTGATGTTGGAGATCAAAGTTTGCCTGCCTCAGCCATAACAATGCCAAGGAGATAATTCATGATGTTCTAATAATAGGGCTGTGCTGCATATAATATTGCAATTTTCTGTAGAGTTTAACTAGCTGTTAATAACAATAAAATTACTATAAAAGTGAAAATTATGCAGTAATCAGACAATATAAGGCTCAAATTATGCATTAGTTATAACAAATGACTCTAGTTTGGTCTTGCTGTAATTATAGGTCACAAATTAGGTACAATATTTTTAAACCACTGTCAAAAAAGGATCAGAGCTTAATGCATAATTTGAGTTTAAAGTGTTGTACTCAGAATGTATATATGTAAATATCACATGGCTTCTGTGATTAGAAAGACTGGGTGTTTGGTAGTGAAAATACCTCATTTTCCCCAAACAATGTACAGCCATTGATACTTCACAGAAGTACTTGGCCAGAGAAACTAATGAACTGACTTAGATTTGTACAGCTTCGTATATTTATAATGACCTTATTTTCTGGTATGTGGCAATACTTACAGATAGTCCCTCAATTTATGATCACATTTGGGACTAGGATGTCCTCTGCAAAGTGATGTGATCAACACATGACTACACCCAATTTTATGAAATTTTTTTGCCACAGTTATTAAGGTGAATCCGTTTTTCCCCATTGATTTTGCGTATGGGAAGCCACATAGCAATCACGTATCCTAGGATCTTGCAACCATCATAAATACATGTTGATTGCCAAGTGCCCATGAACATTGGATGGTCGTAAGTGCAAGAACTAGTTATGAGTCACTTTTATCAGCATTATTATAACTTTGAAAAGTCACTTCACTAAATGAATGGTTATAAGTCAAAGACTACCTGTAGTGCATTTTGGCTGATCTCAGAAAGCTAAGCTTGTTAGCGCTACTTATTACTTGGATAAAGACTCACTAGTAAATTCTATTATTAATTGATTTCCTGCATTGTTACTGATAGAAATTCTTATTATTGCTTGCTACATCAGTATTTCATATTTATCAAAAGATTCAAAGTTTCAGTAAGTAGAACATACATAGAATAAATATACATATAAAGGTGTGCATCCAATCTCAGCTATGAGTGGATTTGTATAGAATCAGAATATGTAATCTGATTAATGCGTATTTTAAATTTACTTAAACTGATGAAATCTGAGTTGTAACATTCTTCTGGCCAAATCGTTTACTGATAGAATAGGTTCATGAAGGTTAGAGTGTATAATTATTGCTGGAAATCTAGATTCTGTATATCAGTTCTGATTTTCCATATGGACATCTTGAAAGTGAGAGGGGGAAACTTTCAGCTTTCTTAAATTTATAAGATCAGTTCTATATTCCTTCAGCTATTCTAGGTTATTTGATTAAGATGAGTGGAATCTTCTACAATTCTGAAAAACCATCACTCAGGACGTTGAAGTCCCAGGAAGGATTTATTTAAAAAGCGACAGAACAGAATACCAATAGGTATCACCTACAGCTCAAGCTACTGAAATACATTATGAGTAAGCTATAGCCTATATTGGACAATGACAGTGCACATTTTCTGTATTGATAGGCCATGCTTACATATGGACAAACACCAGATGCATATGAGCACAAGAAACATGAAAAAAAAATGCAAGCATGAGTACACACCTTGCAATAAACTAGGTGTATACTTTGCTCCCATTTCCACATCAGCAACACCAACAAGTACACAGACAAGATGAGGGACGCTTTCACTTGTTATTCTTTCAATGTGGTATATACTGCAATTCACCTCTGGATTCTACTTAGGACAATGGGCAAGCTTGCACAAAAGAATTAATAGGTATCCATTTGACTCAAAACAAGAAAAAAAGAAGAATATCAGAGCATTTTAAACCATCCAGGACATTCTAGGAGCAGTCACCATCTGGTGGTCCGAGAGAAAATTTTGTGGTCTGCAGAAAAATTATTTACATTTTTTTTTTGCATTAAATCAGGGGTCCCTCAAACTATGCCCCTTGGGCTGGGTACCTGCAATGAACATTGTGTTACTGCAGAGAGTCTCCACTTCCTGGGTCTTTTTGTGTGGGGTCGAAGGGAGGCAGAATTCTGACTTGGGGTCTGCTTCAGCCTCCTAGTGTGGGCTTTGGATGAAGGCTGGGAGGAAGTGGCCGCTGTTGGCGAAGAGCAGAGGGCTTGTTCCAGTGGGACTGCAGCATGGCCTGGAACTGGTTGACCATCTCAAGTCCACTGAGCCTCCAGGTATTGGTACCTGGCCTTGCACTCCACAGGTCTTCCCTCTGCTTGGAAAGCCTATGCTCGTAATCCTCATGAGGTGCTATCTGCTGAGCCTTTCTCAGTCAGATACATTTGAACTTAAGCTGTTTTGCCTACTCTGTCTCATGGTGACTGCTTAGCTTCAGCAACTGCTTCCTGTTGGGCCCCGAAGGAGCCCGGGCAGGCACCTGAGGAGTGGTGAGTAGAGGCTGGCAAAGCGCCCTCTATGGTGAGTGAACATCAGTTGGCCACACCCATGCAGGTCACATTATCATCTTGTCACACCCACCTAGCAGTCACTAGGCAGATCATATTAGTGGTCCTCTGGGATTTAGTTAGTGGTCCCTGAGGCCCAAAAGGTTGGTGACCCCTGCTCTATAACAGACCTCAGTGCGACTGTTTTGGAAAAGCGAACTAAACAGCATCATTGAGTGAAAACTTTAGACAAAAGTTTTAGACACCCTATCTTGCCCCAATGTAGTCCTATATCAGTTGGGCCCATTTTATGCATTTGATGAAGTAAGCAGCAGCTATACCTTTACTAACATTGGTTTATTAAAATATTATTAGCACTTGTTATCCTAAAATTGGCCAAAATTTGCTAGAAATTTCAATTTTTGTTTCATTTTTGAAATAGTCTCATTGTTGCAATATATATTATATTTAACCATTAGCCATTAGGAATAGTGTTCCTTCCAATTCAAACGAACAAGAAGATGAGAGTAACATTGTAAAGGACATGAACTCCTATAGACAAGTGTAAAACTGACTGGCAAAATCTGCCACATGCCCAGAGAGAAATTAAATGAGTTAGTGGGAAAGGCAGACCTTTTCACATGCCTTACAGCCAGCTTGCCCATTGATGTCCTGATTTTTAAATAAGCCTATGTTTACATGGCAGGATTTTCTGGTGAAAAAAAAAAGGGGGGGATTTTATTTCTGATTAGAAACTTTTAAAGACTTAATACTAAGCATGTATTATTTATGGTTTTTTACACCGTATCTTGGCTTCAGTTCCAAGATGTACAGATAGAACAGGGGAACAGCAAGGGACCAATCCCACGGTTCCTCTGCTGGAGAAAACAGAGCTTGGGTGGCCGGATGAAAGCCCTCCTGAGCTCTGCTTTTGCTGGCAGAGCACTCGGGCTGCTACAGGCGCCCCCAACACGAATGGAGTTGAGCTGGCCATGCCCTCCCTGCCCCCCCAAGATCAAACACAACGCTGATGCGGCCCTCAATGAAATTGAGTTTGAGCACCCATGTGACAGAAAATAACTTATCTGCCTGTTAAAATAGCTAAACTCATAGCTTGATTGCAACTTAACTCTGAAAATAGCTGAATATTTTACAGTATTTCTTCCCATAATGATTTGTTTTGTTCATTGTCAGAGGAGTTATGCATTAAGAATAACACCAGAAGCCAATTTCTGCTGCAGTGTGTCAGAAAAAAGCACAAAGAACGGTTTATGACAAGAATATGGATGTATTTACATTTTAAATGCTCATTATTTCGTTAAACATATTGTATTGGTTTTCAGAGTCTCCTTTGTCGAGCTGAAGGAATGGGCTCGAGTTCAGCTAAACTTCGAGGTGCGCTCTCTCTTTATGAATGTTGGAAAACTAGTAAAACAGGAATGTGATACAGGACAAGCCCCTCATGTGCAACATTAATCCCTTTACTCCAGACTCTGTCTTTCTTCAATCTTCGGTTGGACAGGGTCGAAGGAGAAAAGAGAACACTTGTAATGAGTGAGTATCAAAATTGATCTTTGATACTCAGGGATATTTAAAAAAATTTTTTTAAAAAAATTGTTATTGAGATCTTACAAATGCAACCAATTTCATTATATATTTTGTACAATGACAATAAAAACACGATATCAAAGTATAATTCTGCAATTTGTGTTGTACAATCTGTGTTATACTTAACAACAGTCTTGGCTAATCTGATCTGCCATACATTATTAAAATATAGTTCTTACAATCACCAGCCAGAGGCCTACCTTGAGAAATAAAATGGATTTGTCCATATCATCTTACTGATTCATAGTGAACAATGAGTAATAAATACTATTTAATAGTATTAATGGGAGCAATAGAGAATTTCTGTGGTTGCCTGAAGAAGTAAAAACAGGATTTTTAGAATTAAAGTAGATATGAGCTTGGGGTAGTTTAGTATGTGTATTTTATTAAACTAATCTATGAACCTGAGATCAATTATAACTGCTTTATACATTGACTAAATCAAAATGGTTTGTTAACAAATTGTTGGCTTATGTATAAACATTGTTAATAAAATATATTTTATGATATGTGAAATCCCGTTATTGTATATTGAATCATGGTGTCAGGTCTTCGAATATGATTTAGCAAAACATTTCAAACCATCTGTATTGAAAGCAACAATAACTTAAATTTACAATGAAGCTCTCACTTTCTACTATGCACAGAAAAGGAAAGCTAAATGTTAGTTAACGAGCAAGAAAGTAGAACCCAAGTTTATGGAACATGAGTTCTGGCTAAACCAGATGGAAATTGATTCCTACCCCCTGCAAAAAGCTAAGTTCATGAAACTAGGACTGATAGTCAAAATAAAATCATTATGTTAAAACGTGTCACTGTTACCAAAATTGCTACATGTTTAGCTTCTTTGCTTGGATTATTGAAGCCTTGATTTCCTATGTTTATTCTAAGCTATTACTTACACTGATGTGGAGATAAAGAGATGTTGGACATTATATATCAGGAGAAACGAACTGATTGGTTCTTGGTTAGAATTGCTAGCATAAATGTTCTTATTGTTTAAGAAAGGAGCTTATGGCCAAGCTTTTTCCTATGGATCAGATTTCTATTTTTATTTATTCAAACTAATTAAAAATAATTGCATTTTGTTTAATTTATATTCCTATTCTTTTTTTTCTTTTAAATAATTCCCTTCCTCACTTGCCTTTTCACTGCTTCACAGAGATATCTTATTCTGGTCAAATGCTGTGGTATCAGCATAATATAATAAGAAACAATTCTACCTCAAGGAGTGAATTTCATTTAAGATTCTCTGTACTCTCCTAGCATTATTCTTGCCCACATGTCCTCTATCATCTTGCCTCTGAATGAATGATTATTACTTAGAAAAAAATCTTGGAAAGTTAAGATTTCATTGTATTTCTGTATATTTTTATATATTTAGCTCCTATGATGAGGACATGGAAGCAAGTGATGGAGAACTTGAGGATGAAACTGTCAGACCTGCCAAGGTAAAATAAATTCCATAAACTTTCTATTTCTAAATGAACACATTGCAGTGACATTGAATTTAGCAGTGTTTATTTCTACACAATTTTAGCGGATCAGCATAACAGAAAGCAATATGAAATCTCGATATGCCACAGAATTTCATGAATTGGAGAAGATTGGTTCTGGCGAATTTGGTTCTGTATTCAAATGTGTGAAACGGCTTGATGGTTGCATCTATGCAATAAAGCGATCTAAGAAACCATTGGCTGGCTCAGTTGATGAGTAAGTATTAGTAACAATTAAATGCAACTATATATTTGGAACAATCCTAAATATAACTGACTATATAACTGACTAAATATAACTGACTAAATAACTGACAGTAGCTCCTTTCTAGGGATGTACAAAATGTGCCATGAACAGATCAGTCATTTTTATGTTTCCTGACATGGATTCAGAATACAGATGTTCTGGGCTGAATTAATGGAAAAGGGCAAGGTTGCTATAGTAAGTAAGGAAGTTGTCTGGAAAGATTGGGGCAGAATAGATACACCAATTTTGAGCAAGTTGCAATTAAATGCAAAGTGCAGTTCCTAAGCAAAAGCAAGGATCTAGAAAATTAGAGGTTAGGGGAAGACTAGCACATAAGCTATGAAAAAAATAGGAAAATTGATAAGGAGCATCAGGCTCACCATATTTACCCCATTAGACCTTTCCAAATTTTGTTCTAGGATTTGATTTGGCACTACCAGAAATGGGCCAGGCGTATCTCTAATTCACAAATTTGTTTGCCTCATGGCAGGAAACATTATTTCCTGTACATTCCTATGAGTTTGGTTGAAGTTTTACCTAAATTGCATCACACATTCTCCTGTGCTCTGCTTGGAGAGTCCAAGTATGGGTTATCTTCAGTCTATTTGGCCAGAGACTGAAGAGTTAAAAGCTTGGCCACGCCTCTTCCTTTGGCTGCTTCCTCAATTTTTTTCCTCAGTCTGGCTAGAGGGACTGATTTATTTCTTCCCCTTGTTTTGAGGAGGCAGAAGGCATTGGATAAACAATCTCCAAAGCCCCAAAACAGGCAGAAGCTGATAGAATCTCCAGACTCCAGTGGCTAGGCCCCAGATCTCTCAACCTTTGGAGATTGATTTGCCTTCACAGATTCTGGAGGATAGTCAACTAGAATGGTCACCCAATACCAGTGAGATGCATCCCTTTCAGGCAGTGCCTTATGAGGAAGATTTCGTTTCTCTCTCTTGTCTACCACCTGCATCTGCTGCTACAGCTATCATGCCCGCTGGCCTTTCAGCTACCTTTATTCCCAAGAGGCAGGCTTTCGCTCTGGGGAGGATCCAGCCCCTGCTCTTTCTCAGGAATGACATGCCATAATAGCTGAGACCATTACACAGGGCATAGATTCAGCATTGACCCAGAGAGGTATCCTGAGCCATCCTCCAGTAGGGATCCTTGCTTATCTAGTCTGCAGTTGCAGCCCTCCAATTGGCTTACCTCATAGGCAGGATGCCCATTCTCCTTCCCTTTGCAGTGAGGTCTTGATCATGGGTGATGAGGAACCTGGGGAGCAGGATTTATTGGAGGATGAAGGCCTCATCCCAGAAGGACTTCTTTTCACACGGCTGTTTTATCCTGCCCTATTTAAAACCCTACCTTTAAGGGCCAAATCAACGGCCAATATGGGAGTAGGGGGCTAGACCCACAGATTCGGTTCCAGTTCCACAGGATCCTAATTCCCTTCTGTTCACAGAGCTGGTGATGGAACAAGAGGTTGTTCCTTCCCCTAAGTTATTTATCGATGTCATCCAGTGACAGTGGCACCACCAGGTGCCATCGCAGCCCCTAGTGGGATTGATGGGAAGATGTATGGGGTAAGCCAGGAACTTGAGGAGCTCCTTAAAATTGCAACCCCCTTAGCCCCCTTGTCCATCCTTTCTTCCAACATAGTGAACACCAGGTTACTGCAGGACATTAACCGGTACCCCAGGGACATCAGGGAATAGGATTTTACTCCATCCTTTTCCTGGTTCTGAAGGCCTTGGTAGGATGGAGAGCCATTCTAGATTTGAAATGGCTCAATGTACATTTAGCGTACAAGCAAATCCTCCAGTCCATCCTAGGTTGCATCAGACAGGGAGGTCTCTTAACATCTATAGATTTCAAGGAGGCTTACCTCCATGTCCCAATTCGGCCTCCTACAGGCAGTCCTCAGGTTCTCCTATGCAGGGCTCCACTTCCAATACCGGTCCATGCCCTTCAACTTTCATTGGCCCCCAGAACCTTCACCAAACTACTAGTGGTGGTGGCGGCCCATCTTCGGGAGCAACTAATCAGAGTACAATGCTACCTGGACAACATCCTCATCCAGTTGTCGTCACCGCTTCAGGCAGGTCGGGATCTCCAGATCATGGTCCAAGTACTCCAGAGTCATGGATTTTCTTTGAACGTAGAAAAGATTCACATGAATCCCTCCACCAGACTTCTCCATCTGAGAGTGGTGATCAACACGAGACCTGCCAAAGTTTCTCTTCCCTGGAACGTCGGGCCACCATCTGATCCATCGTGAGCAGGTCACATCTCGTCACAGGTTGCAGGTGCTTCTTTCCCAATTGCTAGGGAAAAATGATCTCCTGCGTAGCCATCATTCCCTGGGCGAGGCTACACACACAAACCCTTCAATGATTCCTGCTTCCACATCAGAGGTCCAGGAGCAGCAGTTCCAAAGTCAAGTTCCATGTCCCTCTCAGGATGAGTCCGCTCCCTGAAGTAGGGGAAGTCACCAGCCATGGCACAAGGACACCTATTCAAGGAACCAAGCCGTTTGAGCATAACGTCAGACGCCAGTCTCTTTGGCTGGGGGGGGGGGGGGGGCTCATCTCCAGTCCTTCGTGACCTAGCGGCGGTGGGCACCAGAGGACTTTCAGCACAACATCAATTGGCTGGAGTTGAGAGGAGCACATCTGGCACTCCACCACTTCCAGCCACAGATATCAGACAAACACGGTCTCTTGCTCACAGACAGTGTGGCGCCAGAGCACATGTAAACAGGCAAGGGGGCACCCATTCCAAGGTGCTCATATGAGAGATGAGGCCTATGCGTGGAGAAGCACATCCTCTCCCTATGGGCGGAGTACATCTTGGGAGCCTCCAACACCACAGGCAGACTGGTTGAGCAAGACTATCATTGACCAGTCTGAGTGGACACCTGCATTCGGACCTGTTCCAAAAGCTTTATGAGAGGTTCAGCCACCCAACAGTCGACCTGTTTGCCAGCCCGGTCAACGCACACCTCCCGAGGTTCTTCTCCTGGTTCCATCCTGAGGAGCAGAAGCAACCAATGCTCTCCATTGTCCCTGGCCTCCTGGTCTCCTCTCGCCTTTCTTCTCCCTCCTCTCATCCTGAGGGTCACCAGAAAGATGTTGTTGGAGGGGTCGGAGATTCTTCTCATGGCACCTTACTGGCCCAGGAGGCCGTCCTTCGGCGATCTAAAAGGACTGTCCATATCTCATCCTTGGAGGATACCCCAGGACAGGATCTCCTTCAGCCAGGGGCTCTGGAACGGCGATGGCATTACTTGGATGTGAGGGTGAGCTCTGTGTAAATACATCAGGAGAATGTCCTCCTTCAGACAAACGGAATCTCTGTTCATTTCCTTTCAGCTGACATCTATGGGGAAGAGGGTGACACCATTTACTATTGGTCACTGGATACGAGCCTGTATTGCCATGGCCTACAACCATCAAGCCAGGCTCTTGCCAGGTTGGATTACAGCTCATTCAACTAGAAGTGTGGCCACTACAGCTGCTTGGACTACACAGGCATCAATTGAGGAGATTTGCAGGGTGGTGACCTGGGCCTCTCCAACGCCCTTTATCAGGAATTACAAACTGGACATGTTTGCTTCAGCTGAGGCTTCCTTCGAGAGACGAATGCCACAATGGTTCATACAGAAGTGGGGACCCTGGACCAGCCTGTTTCCCTCCCTTGAGACATTGTTTGTGTATGTCCCATGCTTGGACTCTCCAAGCAGTGCATAGGAGAAAGACTGTTGTCTTATTTGAATGGTCGTTCTGTGTGCGCTGCAGGAAAGTCCAACTCCACCTGGGGGCCTTCTAGTCCAGCGTAAGGAGGTGGTTGATGCATCAGAGACACTGTGTCTTCTAAACCACACCTTCATCAAAAAACTGAGGAAGCAGCCAAAGGAAGAGGGGTGGCCAAAACTTTTAAGTCCTCAGTCTCTAGCCAAATAGACTGAAGATAACCCATGCTTGGATTCTTCAGCAGTGCACATAGGACAACAGTGCATTGCCATGATGACAACCTATGGCACGCGTGCCACAGATGGCATGCGGAGCCATATCTGAGGGCATGCGAGGCATTGCCCTATGTCAGTTGCAGAGACATAGCCAGCTGATTTTCAGACTTCTGGAGTGCATGGGGAGGCCTCCTGAAGCCTGTGGATGGCAAAAAAACAGGTCCAAAGGGCCCACCGGAAATTCAGAAATGAACTTCCGTTAGGCCAATTGGATTATTTTTCATCCTTCCCAGGCTTCAAGAGGCTTTCCTGAAGCCTGGAGAGGGCGAAAAACAGATCTACCAAGCCCAAGTCAGAAAACAGGCTGTTTCTGGCCTCCCAGGGGTGGGGGCAAGGGGAGGCTGTTTTTGTCCCCTCCAGGCTCCAAGAAAGGCTCTGGACCCTCGGAAGGGTGAAAAATGGGCCCACCGGAAGTCAGGAAACAAGCTGTTTTCACCCTCCCCAGGCTCCAAGAAAGCCATGCATGCATGCATGCACAGGGGGCAGCGGGATGTTTCGCGTGCACATGTGCAGTGGGGCAGCAAGGGGCATTTAATTACGGGTGTGTGCACGTGCTTTTGGCACCCGAGGGAAAAAAGGTTCTCCATCACTGCTCTATTGCATTATGCATTGTAGTTAAAAAATATTATTACTTTAATGAAATGACCAGAATTCTACGTATTTGACAACTTAACATTTGATAATAACCTTTAGTGAAATTGTTTTTTTCCCCAATATGATAGGCAAAATGCTCTTAGAGAAGTTTATGCTCATGCGGTTTTGGGACAGCATTCACATGTAGTCAGATACTTTTCTGCTTGGGCTGAGATGATCATAATGCTTATTCAGAATGAATATTGTAATGGTAAGTAAACTTTTGTTCTAATGACTGTGGAAAAATGCCTATAGTAAGTTGTTAAGCAAGTGGCTTAGAAAGGTAAATATAGTATATTTATTGTCTGTTACAGATTTGTCAATCCTTGTTACTTAAAATAAAATATCTTACAAGATTTAGTAACAATTGAGGATTTCAGTTTCAGTAATTTGTACAGGTGTTTGAGTATGTGATTACAATTATGACAAAGGAGAACAAAAATGGAAGAACTTTGATACTTTAAATCAGTGTTTTTCAACCTTTTTTGTGCAAAGGCACACTTTTTCATGAAAATTTTTCATGAGGCACACCACCATTAGAAAATGTTAAAAAAAATTAACTCTGTGCCTATATTGACTATATATAAAGTAATTTTCCCACGGCACACCTTACACTATGTCACGGCACACTAGTGTGCCGCGGCACAGTGGTTGAAAAACACTGCTTTAAATCATCAAAGCTGCATTATAATAAATTTATGCATATTGAATAAAATGAGACAGGAAGCTTTTCTTTCAAATATTAAAAGAAAACTTTTTCCCCTGAGCTCAGAATAGTTGTCTATTTTGTTTGATGGATCTATCATCAAGGCTGATTATTTCAAATTTCCTGACTAAAAAAATAAAAATATTGTAATACTGTAGTTAGTAATTGACTAATGTGCTTCAGGTTCAACTGAAACTGTAAAATTAAATATTGAAATACATTTTCTCTGCTGCTAATTTTGTTTACATTAATTGTGAGCGACCCTCAAAATGTACACATAAAGGATTATCTTTTATTCCACAATGGAAATGTCGGGTCCGCTGACAACAGGAATTCATACGGAAGCTGAAATTTATACTTCTCGTTGTCTTACTACTACTTAGTTTTCTTGTGAGCAGGCACAGCTCTGCACTATAGTTTCCTTAATTTTTTTTCTTGCCTTCTGATCCAGTGATATATTTTAACAATAGGCAGGATTCAGCCCAATCAATGGAAAAAGTCACACGTGGCATCTATGAGGCATCTATTGATGTAAAATAACAGAGGAACTTTTGAAGCTTTTGAAAAAATTAAACAGACTGTACAAGCAAATGTGACTCTTAATTTACACAAAAGAAATGTTTTCTTTGCATATCAATAATTGTTAAGTATTTCAAATGTTTTATATACATTCATGAGCATCATTTAGACAATCTAGTTAATATTAATGTTAATATCTCCTTATTGCATAGAGTTAGAGAAGCCTAAAAATAATAGGTTTTCTGAGATTATTATTAGTTTGTAATTCAGTCATTCCAATTCATAGTTTTGGCTCCCACACTATTATTAAAAAGCATTTGATTAAAGTCAGGCTTATTTACATTTGTGAGGATTTTGTAATTCAGTTCATTGTGAACTTGTACTTTAAAAAGCATAGATTTTCCTTGTGCTGCTTGCATTTAGAGTTAGCATGAATATAAAGTCTGAGTTATACTTCCCATTTCTTCCTTATTGTGAACTCAGTAGTGATCTTAACCACTGTGCTTGGAGCTGTTTGGAGTAGAAGGGCGTAGAAATACCAGCAATAAACAAATCCATTCTGTAAACATATAGCTTCTATAAACATTATGATGCCAAATATTTTTGAGAACAATTATTAAATATTACATGCTAAAAATAAGATATCATTAATTTTATATGCAGGTGGCAGTTTAGCTGATGCTATAAGTGAAAACTATAGAAATATGCGTTACTTTGGTGAACCAGAATTGAAAGATTTGCTACTACAAGTTGCTCATGGTTTAAAGTACATCCATTCAATGTCACTGGTGCACCTGGATATAAAACCTAGTAAGTACTTTAAATCTGATGTCTTCATTGTAACAATTTAATGTTTTTCCATGATGAACATACATGTACAGTACAGTAGTAATGAATAGTGAACCACACCTTAGCAACTGAAACTTTTCAAATCCAACTACAGAATACAGTGTAAATGTTCTTTTTTGAAACATGTGGTTGGCCAACTGTTGTATTTGTTTTGGAAATATTTTTGTGGGATTAAGTTGGCTTGCTTGTCTTTAAAAGTTTGACTTCTTTCCAAGGAAGCTGTTAATACTAGTGTACATTATTGAAAGAGGCACAAGAGAGCAGTGAGAAGTCTACCTCTGAAATTAATTTATATTTTGATACATTTTTAATAATCTATTCTTTGTAGGTAATATATTCATATCTAGGACTTCAATTCAACTACTATATCTGAAGAAGGAGATGAAGATGAATGGTCATCTAGCAGAGTTGTTTTCAAAATAGGTAGGAATACTAGAGTGGTATCTATTAATGCAAACCTTTTTTAAGTTTGAGAAAGTAATTTTTTATCCTTTACTGTTTAATAAAGGTGATCTTGGTCACGTCACTAGAATAGCCAGTCCTCAGGTGGAGGAAGGAGATAGTCGTTTTCTTGCCAATGAAGTTTACAAGAGGTAATGCACTTTTAAATTATGGCAAAACAACTAACTTTGAGTATTAATCTTGATTAGATTTACAGAAGGATTGTTTTAGATTTCTGTTTCTATAAACAGAGCTGGAATTTGGGAAAAAGATTGTTTAATTTGGTGTCTTTTGTATGGCGATTTTTTTTCAGAACTATAATTACTTGCCAAAAGCAGATATTTTTGCATTGGCATTAACTCTGATATGTGCTGCTGGGGCAGAACCATTGCCAGCCAATGGGGATCAATGGCATGAAATTCGACAAGGAAGACTACCCAAATCCCACAAGTTCTTTCTCAAGATTTATTAGACTTGCTAAAAGTAAGTTTAAGCATATATAGCAACATACATATTTCCTTCATATATGAAAATGAAAACATTAATCAACGAATCTTTAATCTATTTCAGGTTATGATAAACCCTGACCCAGAGAAAAGGCCCTCAGCAGGTGCTCTAGTTAAGCATTCTGCATTGTTATCCACTGCGAGAAAGAGTGCTGATCAGCTACGAATAGAACTGAATGCTGAAAAGTTCAAAAACTCTTTGTTGCAGAAGTAAGTTTAATGTATACTATACCTATTTTAGTTTTAAAATACTGTAATATTGATAGTAAACAACTGTCCAACAAAATAAAGAGGTCTGCAATTTTTCTAAAGCATTAATACATAAGGATTTGAACTAGAACATCAAAATTTTGGCTTTAGAAAATAACTCAGGGTGCCAGTACAGAAAGTTGGAGTGAAACTGTGATTTCTAAGTGTTTAAAGACAATGTGTTCACTTGCTGTGGAAAGATCTTTGTGTTCCCAATAAGAAGAAAATGGATAGGTGATTGTTGTTGTTCTGCAAGAGGTATGCTTATATCACCTTTTTAAAGAATGATATAGATGAGCAAAGTCCATCCTGATTTTCATCCCCAGAAGATGGATGGTTTTCTAAAGTATTATCAGTGTAGTTGATGAAATCAAACCCAAAGGTAATTTACAGAATATAAATAGAATACTATAATCAGAAGGAAGGTGAGAATTCAGTGAATGTTCTAATTGAATGTGAAAATTACCCATACGTGTGGCATGCCAGGTTGCACCATGAAAATGAAAATGACTTGTTTTCTTTATCAATGGAGCTTGAAATTGATGATTTAAAGGAAGTGCCTCCAGTGTCAGAAATAGCATGCTTTTCAGTCTTAATAAATTGGGATTATCTCATGGATAATGGCATCTGTACAAAATCGTACTCATGGAACTTAAAAAGCTTTCAAATTTTGGTAGGAAATATCCCCCATCCTGCATATATCCTGAAACTCATCTACAGTCCCCTCATCCATCCCTCTGTTGGTTTGGCAGCAAAGGATCTGTTTTTTTCTTTAGTTTTATTACATGATTCTCCCCTCCCCCTGCCCGCCAAATTCTGTTTTTTTATTTTATTTTGTGATTCATGGATTTTTTTTTCAATAGGGCTCTTAAAGGAGACCTGATTGGCTCAAAATTGCAAGGTTTTACCAGTAGTCCTCGACCTACAATCACAATTGAGACCAAAATTTCCATTGCTAAGCATGACAGTTAAGTGAATTTTCCAGTTTTGCAACCTACCTTTGTCACAGTGATTAAATGAATCACTGCCGTTAAGTTAGTAACATGGTTGTTAAGTGAATCTGGCTTCTCCAGATTGTTAGAAGGTGATCACATGACCCTGGGACACTGTAATGTCACAAATATATGCCAGTTGCCAAGCAGCTGAATCTTGGTCACATGACCATAGGGATGCTGCAATGGTCATAACCTGAAAAATTGTTTTTTCAATGCTGTAACTTTGAACAGTTACTAAATAAAAGGTTGTAAGTCGAGTACTACCTAATATACTTATTGCAGTCCTTTCTCCTTCCTTTTGAAAATGTATTAAATGTGATGTAAATTGTCCAGTGCCGAGTGTGTAAAGTTGGAATAAGTTTAAGAGAGGAGTATAAAGCAGGGTTATTACAGAATATGCAAAACAATATTGGGGAAGTAAGACAACAAATTAAAACATTGGTATTAGTGTGGATATAGCAGTTGGTTTTTGACACTTGCTCACAGCCTCATGAAGGATTGAACTACAAGAGCATTTCAGTGATTTTGACCAAATGACCTAAGTTAGGGCTAATTCTGAAAACTCTCCATTAGAGTCTGGCAATCCAGGACAAGTAGGAAGGAAGAAGCATTGGTGGGTGACGGCTTGAAGATTTCATCAGTGACAGCAGCAGGAGAACAATCTTGGATATGGTAGGAAGAAGCAGCATGAATGTTGTCAGGCTGCTTCCAAAATACATATGAGGCTGGAACATCCTTCCAGCATTCATGGCGATATTTGAATTTGGGGTTGGAGCCTCACCTGGTAAGCTGCTGGTTGACTGTAGGGCAGAGCAAGGCTGTCTGCTTAAGAACAAAGTCGGATTTGGTTTGAAAACTGATGGAGTTCTGTGTAGAGTTCTTCAAATAGTTAGATCTCTGGAGGTGTAGCCAGGGTGACTTGATTTTTGGACTTCAGTAGTGGATTAAATAGAAAATTGGTTCTTGGATGTCATCCTTCAGTGAGAAGTAGAAGGATGAATAAATGAGTTGCAGTGCCATAATCAAGGTTTTGTATATTGGAGAAGGATTGATCTGAGAGGATTATATTGAGAGTGGTAAGAAGGAATCCTTGTTGCCTATTCTGTTTAAATGGCCAGGAAGGAATGTTAATTGATAAGAGAATGGTGGGTTGTAATGTAAGAAAATAGTGGGGTGGTTAGGGTGAGACTGTATAGATATGATTTGGGATGTTCTAGTATTATTATGTATATGAATAGTGGCAGGAGTATGATCAGAGCAGTTTTTCTTGGGGTGGTGGGCACAAGAGAGAATAAAACTGGTTGTGAAGAGTCAAGGAACATAAGATGGGATGTTACAAGAATGATTCCATAGGAAGAGCGATCAAATTAAAGTTGGTGTGAAAAGAAGTAACACAGCCCAATATACAGGGTGTTATGAATTACTCCATCTCAAATTAATCATGTTGTAGAAAAAGTAAAATATGGAGATATGCCATTTATGTTATACCTTTGTTTCAGATTCTTTTTAATGATTTAGATACAATTTCTGCAATATATCTGAAGGGAAATAACAGATTTTTTACCCTCTTTGCAGGGAATTGAAGAAAGCACAAATGGCAAAGGCGGCTGCTGAGGAGCGAGCACAATTTACAGATCGAATGACACTAATCTACAGCACAGAGTAGAATTGCTCGTCTTACTGGGAAAAAAATGAACCGTTCAGTTAGTTCACAATATACTAATGATTCTATTTCATAAACTGACAAAGAAGATAATTGATTATTGCTGATTGAATTAGGAACAGTAGAGAGGAGTCTGTTCCTAAGTTTCTATTTAGCATTGTCAATGGTTTTATAAAGAACCTTATGCAATTTGAATTTTAAAAGATGCAGTTAACAATCTTTTGTCTGCTTCTCTCAATATTTAGAAGTTACATTCAAGATCTCATTTTCTGGAAAAATAGCCACCGCCAAGTGAAATGGAGTTCTCCTCAGTGCTGTGTACTCCCTAAATGCATTTCTAGAGGGTTTAGGGATGTCAGGAAAGGGATTCTCATGAGTAGATTTGGGAGATGTTTTGTGGGAGTTGAAGAAAGGGAGATCCCAATGCACAAAGGAAGGCTGCTCAGAGAACACTGGATGGAGCCACTGCTGAAGAGGCTTTGACTATAGTATATATTATATCATCCAGACCCAACCATTGAAATGGTGTGCTACTTTTTAGTTTTAATGCATCGTTAGAAAGGCATTTTCCTGATAATATAAAGAATTACTTTATAAATTGCTCCATCGGGGCATGGAGATAAGAAGTGCCATGGAGAAAGTCTAAAGGACAACAAGCCAAACCATACCTGCTGTCAGGTAAATCTATTGTGAATTTATTCGTTGGAATCAACTGGGAGCACTTTGTTAGGTATTGTTGCAAACCACAGGAGTAACCTTGTGGATACATGCCATGTGAAACTGCTGCTATTTTTAGTTTGTCTTGCTGTAAACTGTAGCATTAAAACAATCATTGTGTTAATGGGCTTTCTTTTAAAAATTATGTGAAAAAAAATACCAGAGTTGCTCTAGTGAAAGCAGCTTCCTTCTTTGAAGCTAGTGTACAGCACACCAATTTTATATTTGAATTACATTGTTAGTGGTAAATGTCTTTTTTATAATTGTTTCTAATAAAAGTTGTCAAGTTAATTCCTCTTCCTTTTCTACCTTCTCTTCCCTCCTCTATTAATATGTGAATGTCACTGTTCATGTGTTTCACTATTGGTACATATATACTGTTTAACATTTTTCAAAATAATTGTATATAACTGTTACATTGTGCAACATAAAAACTGTAGTTTGCAATTTCAAAAGATTCTATTCAAATTTATTTCAATTTTAGTTAAAAGAATAATATAATCGGTACCCTAATAATTGTTTCATATTTCCCAAATAGAGTGCTATCTATTACTGGCTTTTGGTTTAAACCAGTTTCCTACTTGAATGTTTCACTCTGTTTTAATTAGCATTGCATCAAATATTAAAGTGCCACTTGGAAATTAACATTGTCTTTTTTGCGGGAAAGAGGTCAGTTTACAAAGATTACACCTGTACCATTCTAGAAAAACATTCCTAGGTCTGCTTAGGCCCATTGATGCAGTCCTGCTGTTCAGGACAGTATGTCTGCTGAGGTAATGCCTGATGCTTTCGAGACAGGATGTTAGCTTTCAGTACTCTTCATTTCATCCTGGATAGTGTGCCAGTTACAGTATACATAACTCCTAGTTAGATAGATGCAGGTAATAAGGTTGCCCTATTAGATTGTCTCTGATTAGAAATCCTAACTTTCATAGCATATCATCAAGATACTTGGGATAAAACATGACTGGCTGTGCTGTACTAGTTAAAATGCCTACAATGGTGGTACCGTCTTTAGCAAGAAGATAAGTTATAATCAGATCAATATCTATAGGTCCAGCTGGTGATGTCGACAGCATTTGGAAAGTTGCAGTTTGGAATGAAAGGGGAGTAAATAGCAAAACATGATTTCAGGTGAAATGGAAATAAAAATGTGAAATTAAAGGGAAGAATATAAATAGACTTGAATAAAAACTCACGTGGAGTGGTATATATATGAAAAAAGTTAGTTATAAATTAAAGAGCAACATTATCTAGTTGTACGTGCATATTCTATAAAAGTAAGAATTCCAAGATGTATGTTACCGTTAAACACCAGTGAATGAATGGTGGTGATGAAAGAACTAGGGCCTATTTATTTTATTTATAGTATATCCGGATTTTAAATATAAGCTAAGGCTCTCGTTGTTCTATTGCAAATGGAAAGATGAGAGCATACATAAAAACTATGGGCCAATTCAAGTCCTAAAAATTAATGAGATTGGTGAATATCTGCTTATAAAAGGAACTGTTCCCACTTGGTAATAGAAGCACAATGTTTAATATAATATGAGTAAACTTGGAAAAGGAACGAATAAAACATTTTCATGATGAACTATTGAAACAATGAAAGATAAAAGGATAATGAGAGATCCTAATTGTTGGACAGACGGGTAGCGTGAGGAATCTGTCTTTGAAAAATTAATCTGAAAGAAATGAGTCAATGTAGTATAACTAGGAAAGTAGCAATATTCATTTTCCAACAGAGTGAATGTAAGAGAAGATGTGGAAGCTGCGTGAGACTGGAAAAAAAAGATTGCAATAGAGTTGTGCTATTAGGAGGTAGGAAAAGGAAGGGATGCTGGATGCAATTCTGAAATGAAAGGCTACGTGCGAGAAAAAAAATGCCCTCAGTGGAATTGGGACCAGTAACACCATCATTAAACAACATGATCATGCCCAGCTTAGTATTAGTTCCAGATGCAGTCATTAAGTGAATCACCACAGGTCATTAAGTGTGCCATGAGAGTACAACCTGTGACTTCCTGCCAGCTTCCCCATTGACTGCTTGTTGGAAGCCAACCGTGAAGGTTGCAAATTGTGATCATGTGACCAGGAAACACTTGTAAATGCCCAAATCATGATCGTGTGAGTGGGAATTCCACAGCTGCAACTTCAAGGACTGGTTGTAAGTATTTTGTTCATTAAGATTTAAAAGGTGCAAATGTTTTGGAAGTGGGTGAGGAATAAATGAGACCCCAAGTGGAAATGGAATTGAAAATGATAATAATTTGGGATAAAATTGCAATAAGGGGTTCTAAAGATGTATTTTGTCTACTTGTTTGGGAATTGTATGTTAAAGATGAATCAAAATGAATGCTAAAATATATCACCAGAAGAAAAAAGACAGATTTGAGAATGTTGGTAAATAATGTATGGTGGTAAATTTCAGGAATAGCTATAATTGGAGGAATGTTAAATATGGATATGGTTCGCTTATAGAACAACTCTTACCTTGTTTAATATGCATTTACCAATCAGCATGAGGATTTAAAGAATAGTCCTTTTGTTTCCCTATACAAATGAATGGGTAAGTAATAAGATTGAATGCAAAAACTATAGAAACAAAACAGAATTCCAACTGAAGGGTATGTGAGGTGCCAACAAAATTTGGAGAGTGCCGTGCAGCATATGCATGCCAGAATTTTGTTCTTTTGTTCATTGAAAAATCTATGATTATAAGAAATAGTTGTACTTGATTAAGAGTAATTGGATAAAGCAAATAGATTGGAACTGTGGAATGTTTGAGTAACTGAAAAACTGTTGTTGCCAAATATAGTAAGAGGGTAATAAGATAGAAATAAAGCATACATAAAAATACATGAATAGTTCATTAAAGAGGGAGTAAAAGATTGATTTAATTCTCTGAATAGTCCATTGCACTCAAATCTGTGGTACTTAATCTATTATGATGCTCAAACACAGATGCCTAAACCAATTGAAATAATTATTTTGGCATGCTTTACTCTGCATACGATGGACAAGTAATTCTCCTTGCGCTGGGCAGAGAAAAACTTTTCAAGAATTGTTTCATAAATTTATTATGCCATTGACATTAACTTTAGAATATTAATTAGCTCTGAATGTGCTCTGATGCTATTTAAACATAGTAGTTAATATGTGCATCTCTATAGGCCTTCAATGCTTTTGACACTGAAGATATAATGCAATTCAGTGAATCACATATGTATATCTTCAAATACCACACATCCTTGTGCTGGTCTGCTGTTGCTTAGGATTTGGCCTTGCTGCTTATGGAGATAAAGTTTCCAACGAGCTAAACATCTGGAATTATATTTACTTGTCATCACATCACACTGTCCTTCAGCTAAAGAAACCTTCCCTCATACTATTTGTTTCATCTTAAAACTATACATTAAAAGTGTTATTCCCAAAAGAATTATCAGTATAGCTTATAGAACAAAATACGTCCAATCTTTCAGTTCCTCGTAAAGTCTCCAAGACAGCTTATCAATTATGAAATTCATAAGGGCTTTTTTTTGCTAAAATCCAACAAAAATAAATCTTTTTAAAAAGATAATAGTGCTATAAGGGAGAATTAATCCTAATTAAAGGCCCAACTGAAAGTCTAAATAATTGTTACATTAACAATCAGGACACTAAACAACAGAAAAGATTTGTTCCCCATATCGTTTGGATTTCTACTGTCAATTAAATCAAGGCAGAGTCTCTATAAATACCTAGCCTTATATGTGTAAAAGCAGATATTTAAACATTCTGTTCCTAGATGATACATATTAATTAGGTGCTTTATTTTAGATGACTTTCACATTCAGTCTATGCTGCTACCTAAAGTTTTGCCTTTAGGTTACTTTTGGCTACCATAGGACAGCTGAAAACAGGGTTTAAAGAGATAATAAACAAGACTCTTATTTTAAGATGACTATGAATTAAGCTCAAAAAAGATCCTATCAATCTAATTCTAGGCATATTCAACGGAATTTAGTATTATCCAAAAATAATCAATAGTATTTTATCCTTTTCTCCTCCTTTCCCCCGTTTTCCCTATTAAGGATAATAGGGAAGGATAATGGGAAGGATGCATGGAAGACTGATCATACCTTCCAGTAGCCTGAGGAAAATCTTACTTCCATAAATGGAATCAGACCATCAGATTCCATCCATTTACTCATGTATTACTCATGTGCAAGGCCCTAAGAAATGTGCAAAAGATAGAAAAAATCTTAACAATGACTTAAAAGTATATATTCTTGGGTACACAAAGAGCTACAGTACTAGGTTTAAGGACACTTTGTTTAACTTACATAATGCATTTTCTGATAATTAAGCTGTTCAGGGAAAAGTGATTGTCATCTGCCATAGCTTAGTGAATATTTCCTCCTGAAGATATGAGTCACCATTGAAAGACTATGAGACAATTTCCCTGCCGGTACTTAAAAGGTCAGAGTGCAAATAAACTCCTCCAAATGTTAGATTAGCAGTATTAACATCTGTCTTTTGTGAGAGTACAGCATGTACTTACATTAAAACAATTGCATTCATTTGTAATATTTGCCTCTATGTTTATGGAAGACCCATTCTTATGATTTTAATGGGGAAAAGAAGGAAAAGGATAATACTCTGCTAGCTCGGTATTGAGCCCACAAGATCATTTGTTTATTTATTTATAAAATTTATTGGCCACCCGTCTTACCACTGGGTAATTATCAATTTGGGAAATATAGAATACTTATTTTTCCCCACCTTTAAATCACTCTTAGCAAAAAAAAAAGTTCAAGCAATTTCCTAAGGATTTTTTTCATAATGGTTGACCATTTTCTTATTTATTTAGTTATTAGTTTGTCAAACATATACAAGATAGCAGGTATAAATATGAACATGGACATGAACAAAGGGAATGAATACAAATAAATGGGGACAGTAGGACAGGGACGGTAGGCACACTGGTGCGCTTATGCACACACCCCTTACAGACCTCTTAGGAATGGGGTGAGGTCCACGGTAGACAGTTTGAGGCTGAAGCTGTGGATGTTTGAAGATGTAACAACGGAGTCAGGTAGAGCATTCCAGGCATTGACCACTCCGTTGCTGAAGTTGAATTTTCTGCAATCGGGTTTGGAACCGTTTACCTTGAGTTTGTATCGATTGTTTACCCATGTATTATTGTGGTTGAAACTGAAGTAGCGGTTGACAGGTAGGACATTGTAGCAGACAATTTTGTGTATTATCTTTCGGTCCGAACTCAGGCGGCGCAGTTCCACATTGTCCAAGCCTAAAATTTCGAGGCTGGTGGCATAAGGGATTCTATTGTGAGCAGAGGAGTGGAGTTTGCTAGGCTGAAAAGACTAGACTGGTCCAAAGTGACTCAGCTTGCTGATTTCTAGCTTAGTGCCTTAAACTGTTACTCCAAACTAGTTCTAAGCAACTATAACAACATCAACAAATTCAAACAAAATCTCTCTCTTGATTGAGACAAAAATATAACCAAACCTGGTAGAGGTAAAGTAGGCAGTAGAGTAAGGTTTGTGCAGTTTTGGCTGTTTCCCTCATCGGTGTTTCTACTAGAGCGTGTTATTTCTGTTTTCAAAATTACCCCTGGGACAAAATACAAAAACAAAGCTATGGATTCAAGCTCAACTCCCTGCTGTTTCATGGGTAGAATCTTGCAGTTTCTTAACAGCCATACACAAAAATGGCTTGTAGTTGAGTATAGATGTATGTGTGGGATGTAAAATATAAATAAGGTGGTTTTGATCGTCAACTGAGTGGTGGATCAACTGAAGCCCTGCCTGCTTTTTATATACTTGTGACATGTTAAAAGAGGGCAAAGCTTAATTACACAGTCATACCTGCGACTTTTTTGACCCATGTAATGATTGCCCTGGGCCCTATTGCCTCAATGCAAGTATTAACCAGATCTAACTCTGATTCTAAGCACAGACAAATCTGGTCAAATGCTACTACTAGCTGAGGCTGAACAAAAATAGCCCCAAGTTAGAAAAATATCTGGAGAGAGAAAAATGTACATGTGAGATTGATTTCCTTCTCCCTCTACAAATGTGTGCTTTAAAATGCATTACCTCTACATACACACACAGATGTGCACTTGCAAATTATATCATATTATCTAACATGCTAGAACCAAATACCATTTGAATAAATCTGCTCATCTAGCTTAGATTGTAGAGCCCAGCTATTTAGTAATAGTCATAAAACATTCCATCCTCTGCAGAAGCATGAAATAAGAATTAAATGGAAATTGTCTGGATCTAAAGTCCCATTTAATTCATAAAGAGCTTCTATTCACAGAACTGTTTATATTCTAGCAGAAAAGTGCTGCATGAAGCAAGTAGGTGGTGAACCAGAAAAAGGTTTGTTTTGGTGCATCCTTTGCACAAGCTCTTTTCACACTAAAATGCACACATTATGGCTTGTAATTTCTTGTAAGTCCTTACATTTTTCACACTATAGTCTCGCAAAAGTAGGTTGGACCTGCACTGTGGAAGATCATCCACTAGGTTGCACAAGAGTCTATGGAATACTATGCTAAGATATTTTGTCCTATTCAGAGGGTTCAAGTTGTTAAATTTTCTCTCTTGTTTTCTTGATTGTAAGTATTATAAATGCTTCATTCATCTCTAGATAAGGAATAGCTGGCTCACCTGCACCCTTAATCTCCATGGTTCATCAAAGCTGACATAGCAAAGAATTTGTTTAACAATTCAAATGTACTGTACAGGTCATCTTCGATTTATGATTACAAGTGAGCCTAAAACTTACATCGCTATTTGAGTCATATGTTAAGTGAGTTTTCTTGCCGTTGTTTTTAAGTTAATAATTGCAGTTAAGTTAGTAACACAGTTGTTAGGTGAACCTGGTTTCCCCATTGACTTTGCTTGTCAGAAGATTGCAAAAGATGATCACAGGATGCCAGGACAGTATAACTGTCATAAATATAAACCAGTTGGCAAACATCTGAATTTTAATTGTGTGATCACGGGGATGCCACAATGGTCATAAGCAGAGATGGGTTTCAAATCCTGGCGCTACCGGTTCATTCGTGCTCACGCCCACGCGACGCTTCTGCATATGTGCAGAAGCGTCTGGGCAGGTGGGCGGAGCCTCCCACCGCTGCCACTACCAGTTCACATGATCTGGGCCAAACCGGGAGCAACCCACCTCTGATCATAACTCTGAAAAACAGTCATAAGTCTCTTTTTTCAATGCTGTTGTAACTTTGAATGGTCACTAAATGAACTGTTGTAGGTCGAGGACTACCTGTACTTAGTATCTGTTCAGTAGCTTGAGAAACTGCTCTTAGGAACATAAGCAAGATTGTGAGGAGCTGATGAATGTCAACATGGCAGCAACAACTATGTGATCAAATCCATCCTTTTTATATATGTCTCTCACTACACATATAAAAAGGAGGCAGCTGTCTTGACTTTTTGGAAACTTCAGAATATAAGAATCTTCTTTTATGATATTTTTCACCAGCTGCCTAGGGAGCATTCTTTGACAGCATCTAAGCAAGCAGTAGGCACCAGATCAGGGCTACCTACTCCATGAAATATATACTTATACATTAAATAAATGAATAATACTTAAATTGCTTTAATGGTGGATAAGGAGATGCTTTTCAAAAGTTCAGAAGAAATGCATGAAAACCTTAGCCGATAGTCTGTTTTCAGATCTTTACTACACTTTTCTGGTTTTTTTTATCCCTAACCTGAGAACTAACTATAAGAGATATTAAAACAATAAGCAACATTATATCAGGCAGGTTGTTCTAGGACAGTGGTAGTCAACCTGGTCCCTACCGCCCACTAGTGGGCGTTCCAGCTTTCATGGTGGGCGGTACGGGTTTTGTCCGATATTGAAGCACTTTCCTTTTTAACATTTAATGACTTCCCTACTTTATAAATCACCATTACCGTGGAACCAGTGGGCAATTAGAAATTTTTACTACTAACAGAGATACAAAAGTGGGCAGTAGGTATAAAAAGGTTGACTACCCCTGTTCTAGGAGATGATCAAGTACAATCAATTCCAAAAATATTTTTAAAATTGAACAAACTCTATGTTTGAAAACTATTCTGGATTTTTTCGGGGGTCATTTTTTCATAATCTCACACCTAAACATCATTGAGAGATGAGTTTAAGCAACATCACTGTTTATTTGCCGTAGCAAATAAGGAGAAATTCTGTAGGGGTGTGAGTTTGTATGTTTGGAAGCATTTCTGTGACAGTAATTAGATGCCAGAAGCTGCTGCTGCTGCTGCTTCTTCATTTATTTATTTTTTTACTATTTTGGGAATCTTTCTTATTTTTCACAGAATCTTTGGACAATGTAATACTTTTTTCTGTCTTTTTTTGTCCTTCAAAAACAATGGTTCAGTAGGAAGTATGTGGGGGAACCCAAAATACTGAAATAACTCTTGGGATTGTTTCAAATCCTAATTTTAGATTAGGATTCTTCCATGTATGAGTCATGTTCTTCCTACCCTTTGCAAAAGACCATGGGCAAAAATTCAATTTGCCCCTAGCACAATGTGAACACTTGTGGTAAATAGTCTCTAAGATAGAGAAGGATTCCTGAGGGGAGCAAACATTCCTTGATGAAACATTGCCTACTAATTCATAGTGAACTCTGCTATCATACTGTCAATTTCATCTGAAAATTATTTCCAACAATCTACACTTTTACTATATTATAAACCACCCTCTGGGTGTATATGTGCATGTGCAAGTATATATGTGTATGGATATACTGTATATATATGTATATATTAGTGGATGCTACTTGTTTGCAAAATATTCCTCCACAGAAGCTACTATTATATGAGGGCAAATGCAGACAGGTGATTAAAAAAATCCCCAACTAATAACTCATGCAGACAAGCTCCCAAAAGCTTTTGCCCATATGGCTTAATAGCAGCTGCCTATGACCGAGATGACAGTATGGTACATAGCCATATTAATAACTGTTGAAAATCTGGTCCTTTATGAACCTGTCCAGTCCTTTTTTGAAAGCCATCCAAATTGGCTTTATTACTAGAATTGCCGGTATAATTATGCATTGTGTTAAAAGGATTTCCTTCTGCTGCCCCTGAGTTTGAATGGAGGACCTTGAGTTCCAAAATCACATATTTTAAATTGCATTTAATTAACAAAAACCAAAGCAAATTTAAAATTGGGAAAAAGAGAAAGAAAAAGTTACCATTACCATACATATTTTTATGTCATGCCTTTTTGTTTAAAGTTAACAGGCACCATTAGCTGTAGTCTTTGCTCAAAAGAGGGATTGCTCTTTTAGTTGTGCTTTTTATACCTTTTTTGGTTCTGGAAAAAATAGAATAACCAGTACTGCATTGAACTGGTATCTAATGATATAAGGGCTTATTATCCTGACACTTCTATTTCCAAACCCTGATTTCATAATTTGTTACACTAGCCACATTCTGGTTTAGTATTTCATTAAGCTATCCATAGGGGCTCTGAGATCCCTTTCCTAGCCATTTACTGCTAGCTCAGTTGGCACTAATACAGATTAAATTTAGGTTTTTTGTGTGTGCCAATCTGTGTCACTTCACATTTGTTTACACTGAACTGCATTTGCTTTTTATAATTCCTTTTGAATCTACCCACCTGAGCAGTTTAGGCACAGTTACTTCAATGTTCTGCCTGAACTCCAGATCATTTATGTAAAAAAATAGCACTGGTCTCAGCATTGCTCGTAAGTGATATCATTGTTGTACATCTTAGCAGTATGAGAATTACTCATTCTTATTCTGTTTCTCAATCAGTGACAGTCCGTGAGAGCACTTGTCCTTTTCATGCCAGCTGAATTTTCTCAGGAGCCTTTGGTGAAGAACTTTGTCAATGGTTCTTGAAATTCCAAGAATCCAATCCAGTATCTATTTGGCTACCTTCCTATAAACTAGAGGTTAGTGAGCAGGTTTGAAGAGAAATATCACTTAAAATTGCCTAACTTCTAGCCTGTGTGTGTATGTGGAGTCATGTGGCAACACCATGTAAGATATATGTATGCAAGTATGTATAATTTATAACTGTTTTTATAATTATAAATAGCACAGCTTACAATATGGGGAAAGGGCATTTGAAAGCATTGTGCACACTTTAAAAATGACTTGAAAAATGTGCTTCAAATCTCACCTAAGATTCTCTGCAGCACAAGCAGCCCCCCCCCCCCCCAATATCTGTGAGAGTCTGGACAAAAAGTGCTTTAAAGAGTCAATTTATTAAAGTTAATGTGAGTCCTAAAGCAGCCGTATCTTTCTTCATACACACATCGAAGTCTGAAAAAAGAAAGGTGTTACAAAGAATAACGGCTTGCATGAGGATTAAAGCACATCTTTTTAATCAGATTTGAAGCTTGCATGGCTCCAGCATTCCATTTGCTCTGGAAACTTTGTTAGATAAACTTTGTTGCTCTATGTCAGATTGTTATTACCAGATTGATAGTTTCCTGGAGCCTATTCCTTTTTGACGATAGGTATATTTGTCCTCTTCAATTATTTGGCAAATTCTGTACCATGTTTATGTAGTTTGGACCAGAATGCTAGTATGTATCCAGGATACAATTTATATGAGGTTATTGCTTTAACTTGGGGAAAGCCTTTATTTTTCATATTGCAGGAATCAAGACAAGCAGTTGATTTCCTGCATATTACTCTACTCCCTGAAGGAGAAAGTGATAATCAGCAAAGCAAGTCACAAGTTTCCCACAGTCTAGCGAGAGACTATGTGTAGTAGGGTATTTCGCTTCTGATCTTGTCATAATTAAAATCTTCACTATTACTACTTCATACCTCCTAGAAAGATCTTCATTTTTTTTTTAAAAAAAGCACTATTTCCCCCCTTTTCTTTAACAATGTATTTATTTTTTATCATAATTATCTTGGTGTTTATTTTTCCCTTTTCCATTATTTTAAAAGCAATAATAAATAAATAAATCTTTTTTTCTCTTTGTATGTTATGAGTTCAAGCTCATTTGAACTTTTACAATGCTCATAGTCTAAGCTTTAATAAATAAGCAACAAAGGCTGCAAGTTTCATAAGCAAATGTTCTTCCTCTTTATTATTTTAAAAATCGAACTGTGGTCAATCCTTCACTTCCTTCTTCAGTGTACAAATTTTTATCTCAACTTCTCAGGTCTGAGTTTCCATTTTCAACCCTACCAGGGTTTTGCTTAAAGCATCTCTCATCAACCACTATGTTTCAATATTGTTAGCTGAAACATTTTGACTTTTTTGTATCATGCAGCCAATGGTGGGTTTCAATTTTTTTAGAACCTATTTTGTGGGTATGGCCTATTTTGTGGGCGCAGCTTGGCAGTCATGTGACCGGGCAGATATGGTCAACTTGACATCACTCATGCCCACTCAGTCACATGACCACCATCCCCAAGCCATGTGGAAATTTTTTTGGGGACTCCTATGGGGGGGGAAAGCGAGGGGAAAACCTCCCAAAAATAGACAACTGGAGGATTAAGGGCAGAAATTAGGGAGATCAGAGAAGGCAGGACAGAGAGGAATCCAGTAGAAAGCTATCACATGCTGGTGAAAGAACTTTGGGAGATCGGAGGAGGCAAGACAGAGAGGAATCCAGGAGAAAACTCCTGAGCTTGCCGCTGCTGTCTAGTGGATTGTGCCGCTGGACCTTTCCATGCTTCTCCATTCACCACCTCTACTCCCAGATATGGGACTTGACACCGAATTGGGCTAGGATAGTGTGGATGGGCAGTGGAAGCGAGCGATGGAGCGGCTTCCGGATGGGCGGGGGTGAGCGAAGAGCAACAGGGCAGGGGCAGGTGTTCTGGAAGTTACTTCCGGGTCCACTGGTGAAACCTCCTCTCACCGGATCAGTAAATTTCACCATCCGGTTGTCCTGATCCAGTGCGAACCAGCAGAAACCCATCACTGCATGCAGCCCATCTTATGTGACTGTCTTTTATTAAAAAAAAAAAAAAGGCCTGAATCATAGAATCATAGGGCTGGAAGGGACTTCCCACGGGATACCTTGTATAAACATAGACAAATGGTTGTCCAATGTTTTCTTGAAAACCTCCAGCGATGGTGCACCCACAACTCCGGGAGGCAAGCTATTCCATTGGTTAATTGTTCTCACTGTGAAGAAGTTTCTCCTTAGTTCTAGATTGGATTTCTTTTTAGTAACTTCAAGTTGGGATCTCTTTTTAATGACATTCCACCCATTGCTTCTTGTCCTACCCTCAGGAGCTTTGAGAATAAGTTGATCCCCATCTCTCTATAGCAGCTCCTCATATATCAAAGACAGCTATCATGTCACCCTAATTTTTCTCTTCATTAGGCTAGATATACTCAGCTCCCTTAATTATTCCTCGTACAATTTATCTTGCAGATCCCTTATTATGTTAGTTGCTTTTCTCTACACTCTTTCTAGGGTACTAGCATCTTTTTGTATTATGGTGATCAGAACCGGACACAGTATTCCAAGTGTGGCTTCACTAGTGCAATATAAAACAGTACTATAACTTCTCATAATATTGATGCTATTTCTCTGCTGATGTGTTTAGGGACCAAATCTCTTAATTGAAACCATTTCTTCCTTCCTTTTCCAATCCCCTTCCATGGCACAATAATCCAATCACTATCTTAAATGCTTTCTTGTATTCTACATCTTCTTCCAGTCAACTAAATCAGCTACATCTCTCATCTTAGTGTTTTCAGAAAGCGACAAAAGCATTTCTCTCTCCATTTTCTCCATGCCATGCATGGTTTTATTACACCCGGATCATTTGCATAATGTTCCTTCAGTTAACTTTTCTCAAAGCTATGTCCTAAATGTTCTAGATTTTTCTTATATGGATGTTGCTTGAGACACATAATTACAATTATGCCTTACTCATGGGATTTGCTGTTTTACAGCTGCCAAACATTAAGCTGTCATCTTTGTTGAGCTCTCAACACTACATCTCTGAGATCTTTTTCCTGGTTGGTTGAAGACAACTCAGACACTATCAGTCTATATATGACTTTCTTTTGGTGGCGTGGTGGGGGTGGGGGAATCCCGTTATGCATCACATTAAACTGCATAGAACTGAGGAGAAATTTCCTGACAGAACAATTAATCAGTGGAACAGCTTGCTCCAGAAGTGAGTGCTCCAACACTGGAAATCTTTAAGATGTTGGATAGCCATTTGTCTGAAACGGTATAGGGTTTCCTGTCTAGGCAGCGGGTTGGACTAGAAGGCCTCCAAGGACCCTTCCAACACTGCTATTGTATTGTATTGTATTGCATTTTCTATTTGGGTGACCATTCACTTTTCAGAAGCTCTTCAGTTCACTTTATCACCCTGAATAGCCCAGTCCGCGATTTATTTCCAGAAATATGGCCAGTCCCCAAATTACTCTCGAGATCATTTCCCAAATTATAAACCTCTGATTGCAGCATCGATTTTTGAGAGACTTCAGTGAGAAAATTGTCCATACATTCCTGTTATTGACTTTCTGGTCTTTGTTGAGCTAGCAGTCCATACAATGGTTGATCATTTTATTCTAGGACTGCTTAATTTACTCAATAGTTATTGACTGTTTTTTTCCCCCAAAGGGTTTTGAAAAATCCAAGTATACAATATCAAGAGGCCATCTGTATGGCTGGATCTGCTGACCTCTTAAAAACTATAATAGTTTAATGAGGGAAGATTTAAATTTTGAGGATCTATGCTAATCCCTTCAGCTAGGCTTCATACTATTGCTTAGCTTACCATTTAAATCTATTTGTCTGGAATAGATGTTAAACTTTTTCCAGTTTTTCCAAATCTTTTTCTCCTGGATCCTTTAAAAATATATTCCAGCCTCTGGCACAGAAAAATAAAAAAAAACAATATTTTTGGTAGATATTGAGCAATTTTACATTCTGTTTATTGAAGTGTAGAAGAGTAGATGCTTTCAGAATCAGAATTGTCTTGTTATTGTTAGTCTCTCAAAATGACCCAGAATATCTACCTGGGTATCTCAATTTCCTTTGCCTCAACTCCTTGTCTGAAAAGTACATGTCATATCTCCACCTTCTATTGTAAAGACAGGTGGAAATAATTAATCCAGGTTTTCTCTGATCCTCGTATCTTCCTTTTCTTCAATAATGGTCCAAAACTATTCTGCTAAATTTATCTGATTCAAATATATGTAAAAAAAAGTGTCTTAATGTGTTTTGCCATATGTTGGTAACAGAAGTGGTATTCAGCAGGTTCTGGCCAGTTCTGGAGAACCAGTAGTGGAAATTTTGAGTAGTTCGGAGAACTGGTAAATACCACTTCTGACTGGCCCTGCCCCCGCCCCCATCTATTCTCTGCCTCCTGAGTCCCAGCTGATTTGGAGGAAATGGGGATTTTGCAGTAACCTTCCCCTGGAATGGAGAGAGAATAGAGATTTTACAGTATCCTTCCCCTGCCATGCCCAAGCCATGCCCACTAAGCCACACCCAATAGTAAAAATTTTGAATCCCACCACTGGTTGGTACACTAATAATCCTCCAGTGTTGTTTGGGGCTGATGCGGTTGTGAGGTTTCTGTTCTCTGAGAAAAAAGACAGCTATGCCAGAGGTTCAATCATACTGGAGAGGTCTCATCAGAGAAGCCAGACAAAGGGTTGTTTCCCCCATAAACAATATGGTGACAAGCATTTTACAGAATTCATACTGAATTGGTCATTGCCTGGGCCAACAAGGACCACTAGGTGCTGGAGTTCCTGGACATCTCATGATAAATGGACTGCAGGACTGAGGACAGTTGGCTGAGCAACCAACTGCAGGATTAGAGGAAGAAAACAAATTACACAATTATAATTACACAAAAATTGAAAACAAAAAACCAACAATGATCTATTATTACAAATCCAACGAGAAGAGGATATTTTGGGATCCATAATCCCAGGAACATATTTTAAGGAACACTGGTTAGGCTACCTAGAGATGTGGTTTCCTTGTTTTCGATAAATAAAATAAAGTTGTTTTGTTTTTAATTTTCATATATCATGGTTTGAGGCATGGTACATGTATGCATCTGGGCAATGTGCAGCTTTGGTATCAATATGACTAAGAATGCACAAAACTATATACGTACTATTTTTGTGTGAAGAACAGTTGGTTTTGGCTGAATCAACACATAAGCATTTTGGAAGCTTGGGATCGCCTATAGAACAAAATAGTTGCATATGGTAAACAGTTTGCAGAACTTCTGGAAAGCAATGGCTTCTTCCAGATTCAAAACAAAATTTGTTTTCTACTTTACACACTAGTTGTGCACATTTTGTAACAGATTTCAAAACCAACTGAAAAACTTCTCATGTATTACTAAGTAGCATAATAAATACCATTTACTGGATGCTGTAAGTTTAAATCAAAGCCATTAAAAGACTTTTAAGACTATTAGAAACTTTTAACAGACAGCTTGAAAAAAATATTTTCTATGGGTTCTTGCATTGCAAAGCTGCACCATCATAGTAGACAGATGTTCCCCAGGAAGAAATAGTGATATACACCTAGCAAATGAAGTCCTTATTACATTCCTTCCTATATACACCAGGTAGAGAACAACATGTGGTATTTTTTCTTTTCCAATTTCAAATCTTTTCCATTCCCCTCCCCAACTCTTCTTTTTGTGTCCCTGTAAAGCAAAAGGAAAGCTTTTCTGAGATCAGCGTCCCATGAAGGCTACAATTATATACCCCAAAGGAAGTAAACACGAGATCTAGGCAAGGCTGCGGCGAACGGTAATGCTATATATAAAACAATCAGACTTCAGCCGGATTTGAGGAAGATCTGCCTGAATTTCTCTGCATTTTTGTCGGGAAAGGCTTTGCAATTTAGTCCCGCCCACCGTCACAGATGAAGTCAGAGCCTGGTCTGGGAGGAAGGCGCCTGTGCCCTCCAGTTAAGTCTTCTCTCTGTAAAGCACCGCTCCAGGACGGGGTCCGGGCTGAGACGGAAGCACAGCCGCACAACGTTTTCGTAAACCTCGCGGTGCGTAGGCCGCTCTCTTCCTAGCGGGGCCGCCTACCGCAGGCGGCTGGAGGCAGCCCGCGAGGGTGCGAAGGTCCCGCGGCTCGAGCGGCGGAGCGACTCCCTCGGGGGAGGAGAAGGCGCGCTTTGAACCAGGCGCCGGGAGGCAGAGAAGGAGAGCCATGGGGAGCCTGAAGGAAGAGCTCCTGAAGCCCATCTGGCACGCTTTCACCGCCCTCGACTTGGACAGGAGCGGTAAAGTCTCCAAGTCGCAGCTTAAGGCAAGTCCAAGAGAGACGGGAGAGCGCCTCCAGCCCTCCACCAGGCGAGGGGTTTGGGGGGAAGAGGGGTGCGGTTTCTGGGGAGCCCTCGAGGGGAAGCCCTTTTGCTGTCCCCGGCAGCGCCTTCCCAAGGCATTTCCCCTTTTTTGGCAGACACGAAGAGCCTTCCAGGCACGGGTCAGAGCGGCAGGGAGAGCTAGAGTCAAGAGCAGGGGTAGTACCGGTTCCATTGCTAAGCCCAGTTGTCCCACCTAAACTCTTCTCCACCTGGGCAGCTTTTTCTTTAGTTTTCACAGTGGGTGGCGTCTCTGAGCATTTTGTCTTTTGGCCTCAGGGCTAAAACAGAGTGTGAGTCCCTTAGGATGGCAGATGGTGGAGGTGGTACAGGCAGCTCGGATGCCCTCCATGGTACCGTGGCTGTACATCTAGTCCTCGAGCTACAGCCACAATTGAGCCCAAAATGTATGCTGTTAAGTGAAACATTTGTTAAGTGAGTTTTCCCCATTTTATAATTTTTCTTGCCACAGTTGTTAAAGTGAATAGTTGCAGTTGTTAAGTTAGTAACACGGAATCTGGCTTCCCCATCGACTTTGCTTGTCAGAAGGTCACAAAACTTGATCACATGACCCCAGGGCACTGCAACCGTCATAAATATGAATCACTTGCCAAGCATCTGAATTTTGAACATGTGACCGTAGGGATGCTATAATGGTCATACGTGAAAAACAGTCATAGGTCCCTTTTTTCAGTGTCATTGGTAACTTTGAACGGTCATTAAATAAACTCTTTTAAGTCGAGGACCATCTGTATTTGCAGAGAGGCTTTGTTTGTTGTATACTTCATAGAGGACCTTACTTAAAAACTTTGTTCACAATAAGCCATTGGTTGCTTTATCAGACTTTATGAAGTAGCAAAAGCACTTAGACTTATACACAGCTTCACAGTGCTTTACAGCCCTCTCTAAGCGGTTTACAGAGTCAGCACATTGTCCCCAACAATCTAGGTCCTCATTTTACCCACTTCCGAATGATGGAAGGCTGAGTCAACCTTGAGCCAATGAGGAACACAATTGTATGGGTTCACACAACGGGCTGACCATAAAGCATGTTTTGGAATCCCACAGACTGGGCTAAGAGAACACTTGAAGCCAAAACCAAATAAACAATGTAATTACTAAGTACGATATCTGAAGCGAGGCAGGAGTTGATAACTCCTGATCAGAGTAATCTTGGGCTTCGTTTGGGAGAATCCATAAATCAAAGTATGTTCCTTCAAGATGGGCTTCTGAGAGACATTTAGTAATACTTGCCTCCCCCTCCAGCAAACCTACTTTTTTGTTTCTGCAAGCTGGGAGGCTGAAAATGCTTTTTTCTTTAGAAGACAATTTTATTTTTTTCTGGGTCAGTGATAGAATACACTGGCAAAGGACGAGGCAAGCAGATTTCAAATTATTAGCCCATCTTTATCAAGAACTCTAGAAAAAATATAAAAAGAGAAAAAACTCCCCCCCTTGATATCTGAATAAGGATATTAGCAACTCAGGTGTTCTTCTGTTTTAACTAATTTAAAACAATTATAAAATAATACAATAAATTAGTGTGGCATTTATGTATATTTTCAATGTAGATTGCTCTTGGGGCCACTTGGGTATCAGCTATGTTGCACTTTGTGTAAATGTGATGATTTTGGCTTGCTAATGTTGCTATGTGGTCATGTGCTCATTTTGTAATTTAGGATGAGTTCATTACCCATTTAATTATTGGCATGCTAGAGTTCTATAAATGCTGAAATAGCTAAATGTGCATGCGGGGTGGGATTTAAATCTTAAAACAGTTTACATATCAAAAGGTGTGCATTTTGCAGATGCTTCAGTGCAGATTAGAAATTACATCCATATACTTATATTCTTAACATGTTTGGGCTTGTGGATAGACTTTTCAGATACAATGTTACACTATTAGGCAGTGATTTATTTTAAATGATCAGATGAGACATACTTGTATAAGGACAACACACTGTTAATGATTGATCTCATTTCATTTGTGTAAGAGAAGAATCTGGGCTAGAGCGCCTAATTTGCATGGAAAAAAATAAGATTCAGTCTTCCATAGTTCCACATAAAACTTGGAAATTCCCCTCTCTTGAAGAGCCAGTCAGCTAGACAAGACTGCTCTAACTATATTAATGCCTTTATGTGGAGTAAAGTAATTCTTGCTGTTTTCTAAATTTTTGCAGCTTTGTGATGTGTTATTTGCCTACCTCAACCCTATCAAAATATTTTGGCTGTTTCTAAGAATATTCCCTAATACTCCTTCTCGTAGGGGTAGATATGTGAAACTTTATTTTATTTATTTTATATTTTTATCCCACTTTTATTATTTTTATCAATAACTCTAGGCAGCAAACATACCTAATATTTCTATCTTCTATTTTCCCCACAACAACCTCCCCTGTGAACTGAGTTAGGCTGAGAGAGAATAACTGGTCCAAAGTCAACCAACTGGTAAGATTAGAACTCACACTTTCCTGGTTTCTAGCCTGAAGCCTTAATCATTGGACCAAGCTAGCTCTCCCTGATTGTCACAATCCATGTATTATTAACCAAACCAGTTTAGTTTCTTAACCCAGACATCATAGATCCGTTTAGATTAATTAGTGAATAATTGTTCTTATTTTAGAGTTCTCTCTAATTGATATATTCTAATTAATAAAATAGCAATTATAGCAATTAGACTTATATACCGCTTCATAGGGCTTTCAGCCCTTTCTAAGCGGTTTACAGAGTCAGCATATTGCCCCCAACAACAATCCGGGTCCTCATTTTACCCACCTCGGAAGGATGGAAGGCTGAGTCAACCCTGAGCCGGTGAGATTTGAACAGCCGAACTGCAGAACTGCAATCAGCTGAAGTAGCCTGCAGTGCTGCATTTAACCACTGCGCCACCTCGGCTGATACCTAGAATTTTGGGAATAGTTTAAGGAGATATAAAGCTGCCTTATATAAAAATGTTTTCTAGTTCTTGGGTAAAAAGTAAAGAATCTAGAGAGACAATGAACTTTTCCTGTTTTTTCCTGCACACTGATCGCTTTCTTAGTTGCCACTGTTTTATAGTAAGGTAAATTAAGCTTAGTGATTTTAAGAAAATGAATGGTGGAGGAAACCCATGTAGATAATCCTCAACTTACAACTGTAATGGAGCCTGGAATTTTCATCATGTCAAGACTCTTATAAGTTGAGACAACCATGTGACTGGACCCAATTTTCTTATTTGTTTTGTAATAGTCAATAAGTGAACCAAAGTAATCCTATGAGCGTTTTTTTGTGCTGAAAACTACAGTGTTGTAAATTGTGGACATTGTTACCACGGAATGCTACACCTGGACATAAAAGAGAGCTGATTGCCTGAAAATGCAGTCATGGGACCATGTGTGAATGTGAAGAGCCATTGGAAATCTGGAACTTAAACAGTCTGGTTGTAAGTCAAGGACAACCTGTATATGGCTTTAAAAAATGCACTCTATTCTTGAGGCAGCCACTTTCTATTTTACCATATCTAGTTGTGATGTACCCGTGGTTCGCCCATGAGGCCAATGTTGAGAAAAGACACGGACACGAGCTTTCTCGGGATGAGGCAACCTAGATTGGGGTCTGGGAGTCCCTTTTATTGAGATAGGACAAAGGCAGGAGGAGCAATCAGCATGTGATTTAAGACAGCCTGTCAAACTACAATTGCTAATCTGCTCAGGGAAGTTCTGTCTATATATGGTCAAATCCTGGGTGTCGTTGGGTAAGGCACATCTAGAGTGAACTATCAGGATATTATGTCTTTTAGGAGTTTGTTTTTTCCTGTGTGGTTCAGCGTGGCTGCGCATGCCCTTTTATGCACTGGGCCATGGGTGACCGCCACACCTACACAAGGACATCTAGTTTTGTCCTTGCTCTGATTACAAGAACTTCCCCCCAAAAACCTATAAAACACGCTTTATCCTAAAAGGGTTTTCGATAAAGCTTTCCCATCACTTGTTATTAGATACGTATTAATTGTGAGGGATGGAACCCAGATCTGCTAGAAAGTTCTAGCACTGAAGTGTGGTTCCTTCTTCAGTCTTTCAAATCATAGAACACAAAAAAATTGTTTGACGTACTGAAACAAAGACATAATTTTATAATTAGTTTAGAATGTGGATCTCCCCTGTTTTTTTAAAAAAATAAGTGATTTAAGCACAGTAATATCCGGCACACCCAACTATTGAGCTAAAAGTTCAGTTTGGCTTAGAAAATTGCCATTTTTGCTGTAGCGTCCATTCAAGTACTGACAAATTTTAATTGCTCATTACTGTAGATCTTTTTGTTCTGTGAAAATAAAGAGCATATAATCTTAGCTATTTTAGGCCACGGTTGGGCTGCCAGGCACAATTGGAACGAAGCCATTTTTATTATAAGAATTATTCTATCGTTGTATTTCACATTTAATGCTGCAAAACATAAAAATTGGCTGTTGCTCTTTCTACTCCATTGGGTTACAACATTCAGACACCCAAATGAAAGAACTGGCTTTTGTTTCAGCTCCGTGTGGAGCTTGCCAAAAGGAGATATTCTGTACTGGAGACCAAATAGGACAAGTAGTCAAGAGCTCCATTCTTGCTACACACTCTTTGGAGCATTCACCACAGCACTCTTACACAGTTTGTAGATCTTTGATCTGTAAATCTGGACATATTCCAGCAAGCTCCCTTGGCCCTCATTTCCTCTCAGTAAGCCAACACTAAGAATGTTTTGAAAAGGCTTCTACACCTGTGGAATGCCTCTGATAGTAGATCATTGTAACATCACTAGTTTGGCTGGAGTCTGTGCTGGCAACTGTGAATTCTGTTAATAATTCATGGCAGATTTAAGAGAATTAGGCAGGACTGAAAGAAATCCCAGAATTCTTTTCTGTATTTATAAGTGTTCTGAAAGTTGTCTGTGGAATTTTTTATAAACGTTGCTGGGAATCTTACACAGTTCTTCAAACATCTTCTTCTTCTTCTTCTTACTTAAATTGAGACAATGGGTGGTAACTCTAAATTAAAAGCTAGATTAAGTATGAAATGGTCTTGAAATTTGAGAGTAGATTTCATGTCATGGAGCAAGTAGAAGGCCAAGATTAAAGCAAATACCTTGTGCTTCCACACCACAGTGATGCTGTGGAAGCTTTCGTATCCTCATATGAATACACTGCTTACCACAAGGAAAAAATTACTTTAGTTTAGACATTGTAGAGAAAAATAAGGAACAGGAAGAATTTAGCATTTGTTTTCTGCATTACATTGAATAACTTTAGCCGAGTAGATGCTGTGTCAGTTTTCTGTGTGAAGCTGCAGTGAAAATTTATTAATTGCATTGGGCAGAGGTGCAGCAAGCAGTTATAGGAGTTTCTGTAGTTTGAGTAATCAAAGGGTTAGGAGTATTTTATATAAGATTGTAGCATATTTGGTTTTACAGCGCTAGACTCTGTATCTCTGTATGGTACTTGCATCATGAAGTGTAATTGATTTTTGAAACTTTAGATTATTTTAAGTGTTGCTCCTCTACTTTTTAAAAATGTTACACTTCAATATTTTAAAAAAATCTTATGGATCATATTGTAATATACATATCTTGAATCTAAATATATACAATTATTTCATGTAAAAGGTTGTAAATGTTTCCTTATGCATGTGGCAGGTTCAAAACCTGATGGACTGCTTTCTGGCATGAGGGAAGTGGAGATTAGAAAAGATTTAGATATGTTGACACATTACAAACCAAATCTGTCAAGTCTTGCATTCTTAAAACCCATAAAACATTGCACTGCTGTATTCCTATTAGTGAGTAGAGACTTTGTCCCCTGTTGCAAACTAGCCCACCCATCCTGCAGCGTTCATTGCCAATTCAGCAGCGCCTAAATTAACTTTGTGTTAGGAGATGTATTCTTCAAAAAATAGAATTTCTTCTCTCTCTTGCACTAGAGCTCCCCACCAAATCAGTGCTATAAAGAATTTGGCTGTATTTTTTTAAAATAAGAAACTGTATCATTGTAATTTAGTTTATTGCTGAATTTATTGGCAAGATTTTGGGAGGACCTCCCTGTCCCTTAAAGGCTGCGTTATTGTCCATATTTTAGTCTATAACCATACATATTTTAACACTGCAAAAAAAGCTGCAAAGTAGGCAATCTCAACAGCTTTAAGGCAGTTCATAAGGTTAATATTTCTATTTTGTTCAAAGAGGAAATGGTGTAAGTATTAGAGCCAGTGAAGCAAGGCATTGTAGTATAGAAGAGGAAGTGCTACAATGAAAAGCTAGTGGATCTAGAAGGATCTTGACAAACTTGAACATTGGGCACTATCTAATACAATGAAATTCAATGGTGAAAAGAGTAAAGTTCTACATTTAGGCAACAAAAACGAAATGCACAGGTACAGTATAGGTGGTACCTTGCTCAATAGTAGTAATTGTGAGAGGGATCTTGGAGTCCTAGTAGACAACCATTTACATATGAGCCAGCAGTGTGCAGCAGCTGCCAAAAAAGCCAGCACAGTTCTAGGCTGCATAAACAGAGGGATAGAAGCAAGATCACGTGAAGTGTTAATTCCACTTTATAATGCCTTGGTAAGGCCACACTTGGAATACTGCATTCAGTTTTGGTCACCACGATGTAGAAAAGATGTGGAGACTCTAGAAAGAGTGCAGAGAAGAGCAACAAAGGTGATTAGGGGACTGGAGACTAAAACATATGAAGAACGGTTGCAGGAATTGGATATGTCTAGTTTAATAGAAAGAAGGACTAGGGGAGACATGATAGCAGTGTTCCAATATCTCAGGGATTGCCACAAAGAAGAGGGAGTCAAACTATTCTCCAAGGCACCTGAGAGTAGAACAAGAAACAGTGGGTGGAAACTAATCAAGGAAAGAAGCAACTTAGAATTGAGGAGAAATTTCCTGACAGTTGGAACAATTAATCAGTGGAACAGCTTGCCCCCAGAAGTTGTGAATGCCCCAACACTGGAAGTCTTTAAGAAGATGTTGGATAGCCATTTGTCTGAAATAGTATAGGGTTTCCTGCCTAGGTAGGGGGTTGGACTAGAAGACTTCCAAGGTCCCTTCCAATTCTGCTATTGTATTGTATTGTATAGTGGAAAGTAATGTTTGGAACAGATCTGTATTAATCTCTGTTAAGATAATATTGTTCAAGATATTCTTAATTACTTGGAATGAATGATACACTTATAAATCATAAATCATATATGTATATATATTGTACTGAAAACTGAATTTCCTCAAGGATGATAGCGCTAAGTAAAATCTGCTTAGAAAAAATCTTTCCCAGTACTAGAATCATGTTTTTTTAATTAATTAACTTTTGCAGATGGATTCTCTCAAATTGTGTACAAGTGTCAAATCTGTGAGGGTGCTATGTTTGGTGAGACGAACTCAGGTGTAATTGCAATAATGCTGGCAGTTCAAGGCCACCTTATCTGTAATTTTCCATGTTTGGGAAGAGTGCTTTGTGGGTCCTTCAGATTATTTAGTGGAATTTTTATCTGGCTACTCTTAACAGGTACACTCTCTCAGCATTTGAGAGCATGTGGGGGTAGGGAAGGTGCTTTGGTTTATTTCAGTGGTTCCCAAGCTCTGCTGGCTGGAGAATTCTGGGAGTTGAAGTCCACAAGTCTTAAAGTTGCCAAGTTTGGGAACCACTGGTTTATTTGATAATTCACTACAGTGCCATTCACAACTTCTCTTTTTAAAAATAGTCTGCAATTTGCAGCCAACAACATCTTAGCTCCAAGCATTAATGTATAAATCATGTAGATTGAATGGTAGTTCTGTCATGAAGGTGGATTATGAAATTTGCCTTTTTATGGTAAAATAAAGGATTTCCCCTTTAATAACAAGGTGAAAAAGAATGGTAACTATTGAAAATCTTCCAGTTTGAGAGAGGGTGAAGCTTTATATAATCCCATTATATTGTTTTTTAATGTTATGTTCGCTGATTAAGGCTGGTACATTAAATGCAAATCTACAGAGATAAAATATCTTTGCTTCAATCATTGGTAATAGAACACGGTTTAGACCAGGGGTCCCCAACCTCCGGGCCATGGTCCAATATTGGGCTGTGGCCTATTCGGATCCGGTGTCAGGTGAGCGCGTGCGTGGCTCCACTTCTGTGAGCAGCGGGTGAGTGTGCGCATGTGCACAGCTCCATTTGCGCAAGTGGCGGGTGCTTGTACCCACGGATTATGCAAATGGAGCTGCACATGCGCTTGCCTGCCGCTCGTGCAGAACCATTCCTTTCCCCACCCCTCTGTCATTCTGCAAAGCTGAAAAAATTGGGGAACACTGGTTTAGACAGGACATCAGAATTACCATCCTATATGTTTTTAATTTACAATTTTTGTTTTTTTTTAATAGTACTTTACTGCATCTTACACAAATGATTGAAGGTATGAATAACAGAGTTGGAAGGTACCATGGAGATTTTCTAGCCCAACCACCTACTCAAACAGGGAACCCTATACCAGTGATGGCTAACCCTTTTCTCCTCGCATGCTGAAATTGTGCTTGTGCCCACACCCATAATGCAATGCACCTGTGTGTGCGATCCTCCCATGGCCTACTCAGCCTCCTGCACCAATGCTGTGGGAGGCGTTTTTGCCCTCCCTAGGCTCTGGAGGCTTTTCTCAAGCCTCCGGGCGGGTGAAAACGGCCTCCCCTGGGCTGCAGAGGACCTCCGGAGGCCTCTTTCCGGAGGCCCATTTCTGGAATTCTGGAACTTCCGGGAGATTCGTTTTTCGCCCTCCCCAGGCTTCGGAGGACCTCCCAGAAGCCTCCTGGCACCAAAAATGGAACATGGGGGACGCGCACTATGCTCCCCCATGCATGCACGCGCATCTCCCGCATGCACGGCAGAGACCTGAAAATCAGTTGGCTGTCAGGAGGTGCATGCACATGCACTAGAGCTGAACCAGGTGACGGCTTGTATTCTCGCAGAGAGGGCTCTGTGTGCCACCTGTGGCATGCGTGCCATAGGTTTGTCATCACAGCTCTATATCATTTCAGACAAATGGTTGTCCAATTTCTTCTTAAAAACTTCCAGTGTTGGAGCACCCATACCTTCTAACTATTTTCCTATTACCCTGTTCCTTTTATTACTTGTGGTTTCTGCTGCTTGCATTCCCAGAATGTTTTGTGGTCACTCTAGTCACCTGCTCTTGAGTAACTTTTAAGACTATCTGTAAAAGCGCAATCTTTAAAATAAAAATGTTCATTGGTTCATGTAAAAATAGATAATCATCCATCTCTTTAAAGCAGGTGCATCTAATCCATAGCTTGCCGGCCACATGCAGTCTTGGACAGCTAGTATTGTGGCCCCACAACATTGTAAGCTTTTAACAGGAAGTTTGTTATTTATATTCACTAACGGTGTTACTAACTGTATGTTATATGCAGCCCAAGACAATTCCTCTTTACTTAATATGGCCCAGGCAAACTAAAAGTTTGGACACCCGTGATTTAAAGTCTTCCTGTCCTTTGTCTTCAAAGTCCATCTTTCCTTTCCTTAAGAATGTCATAACAATAGCTTGGCTTGCGTGATTCTTATCTTGGAACAGGTAAGCCTTCATGACCGAAAGGCTATCATAGAAATGCCATATCTCTTTTGCTAGCCAGTGTAATAAGTTCCTAGGACCTGGGGCAGAGTTATACATGTGTAAGCAGTGTTTCAAGTTATTTGGACCAAACCTATTTTAAGCTGATAAGCACAGAATTAGCTGGGAATTTGTTACAGAAGCAACGTTGTATGCTTTGGTAATAACCAGATATTTGAATTCCGAATTAACTGAAGCTCCTGGACCATCTTCAAAGGCAGTCTTGATGACTTTTGTATTTGTTTTGTCTCATAAAAGGTACAAATCCTTAAAATTGGACGAGCATATAGAATACTGGCATTCTGCATTATTAACATTTTTCTGTCAAACTATAAAGAACACAGAACATTCATCAATGATATTGTAAGATACTTTGGAACTTAAAGGTAGCAGGCATAGAAGGAAGCTAGTTCAGTTTATCAGAGTTGGGTGAGCATTAGAATATTTGTAGGTTGTGAGGGTTTCTGACAGAGGAAAATGTAGCATTATTGGTTTGTGCTTTGATGTCATGCCAAGGTTATTGTGAAAGTTGCCTGGTTGATCTTTCCAGTTCCTTCCTTTGTCTTTGAACTTGGTCCAAAACATTGTTTGGACTGCTCTCGACCTAACACATTATTCATATTTCTCAGTAAAGCACAGGACTCTTTAGGAGTTCATTATTCAAACTATTGGTGGTTGTGTTTAGTTAGGATCTTCAATAATGAATGCAAGAGCATCCGGCTTACAGACAACTCGTAGTTATGAGCAGGCTGTTGACTCAAAATGGCAGATGGTACACCCCTTTCTGAGCTGGTGATCCGCCAAAGTTGCACAATGCTTCCATGAGTGTCACAAAGTAGTGTGTAATCTGCAGGGGTTTGTTGACCATTTTGTCTCGCAAATACTCCCATTATGTAATAGTTAGGCTTATATACCGCTTCATAGGGCTTTCAGCCCTCTCTAAGCAGTTTACAGAGTCAGCATATTGCCCCCAACAACAATCTGGGTCCTCATTTTACCCACCTCGGAAGGATGGAAGGCTGAGTCAACCTTGAGCCTGGTGGGATTTGAACAGCCAAACTGCTGAACTGCAGTCAGCTGAAGTAGCCTGCAGTGCTGCATTTAACCACTTCGCCACCTCGGCTCTTCTGTAAATCTTACCCCTTCTGATATGCACAAAGGGACATGAATTCTCCTCCTGATATGCAAGACATACCCCTTCCTATATGCAAAGCAAGCTGAAATGAAAGTACTGTGATCCCCCCCCATCTAAATTGTTTATACAACTATATACATATGCACACAGTTTTTGATTAGAATTATTAGAATAGCAGAGTTGGAAGGGACCTTGGAGGTCTTCTAGTCCAACCCCCTGCTTAGGCAAGAAACCCTATACCATTTCATACAAATGGTTATCCAATCTCTTCTTAAAACTTTCCAATGTTGGAGCCTTCAAAAGAATATTAATTCAGCAGCATTAGTTGAAATCTTTGATAATTTCAAAATGACAAGTGCTCAATGACATTAATCTTACTAATAATACTAGGAGGTAATGATGCAAATATGTAAGACATGACATTTGGTGATTACATTATGGTGCACATGCTGTTATTTGCTCCTCTCCAAGTTGTCCCTCCCTCAGTTGATGGATTTGGATTGAGTTTGAAGATGGGCCAGAAAAAATTCCCTGCATATTCTTTTTATGAATCGTATGAGAGAAACACACACAGATGTTCAGAATGTTGTTGTATGCTCCATTCCAAGACCTTTTCTTCTTCTCACCCTGGTCATGTAACCTACAATAGAGATTATGCAGCCTCCCCTGTGATTTCCGGGGCATGAACAAGCATTCAGATGCACAACATGGGGGGGGGGGGGAATGCATAAGTGGAGACTCTCCAAATAGCTCATATAGAGAAAGTACATAATTATATAAACAAAATGTTGCTTTGTTACATAAAAGGAAACACAGATGGATGCTGTAGATCAGGGGTAGTCAACCTTTTTATACCTACTGCCCACTTTTGTATCTTTATTAGTAGTAAAATTTTCTAACCGCCCACCGGTTCCACAGTAATGGTGATTTATAAAGTATGGAAGTAAGTTTAATTTATAGAATTGATAAAGCAGAGTTACAGCAAACCCCTACCGCCCATCATGAAAGCTGGAACGCCCACTAGTGGGCGGTAGGGACCAGGTTGACTACCACTGCTGTAGATAGAGAGTTTAGAAAGAAATTTAGAAGTCATGCTTTCCTTACTTTCGGTCAGTGGTGGGTTTCAAAAAAATTTCGAACCTACTCTGTGGGTGTGGCCTCCTTTGTGGGAGTGGCTTGCCAGCCGTGTGACCTGGTGAGAGTGGCTTGCCGGCCATGTGTTTTCTTTCTCTCTCTCTCCCTCTCTCTCTCTCTCTCTCCTTCCTTCCTTCCTTTTGTCTCTCTGTCCCTTTTTCCTTTTTTTCTTTCATCTCTCTCACTTTTTCTTTCTTTTTTTCTTTTTTAATTTATTTATTTCTTCCTTTTTTTCTCTTTCTCTGTCTGAGTCTGTTTGTGTGTGTGTGTGTGTGTGTGTGTCAGTGGTGGGTTTCAAACATTTTGGAACCTCTTCTGTAGGTGTGGCTTGCTTTCCGGGTCCACTGGTGGAACCTCTTCTAACCGGTTCGGTAGATTTGACGAACCGGTTCTACTGAACTGGTGCGAACTGGTAGGAACCCACCTCTGCTTTTGGTTCTAAAAATTTAAAAACAATCTGCTGTGGGAATGATGCTCTGGAACGGTTTCCAGGCTTTCAGTATTAAAGGTGCCCCTTCTGCTTGTAGTTGCTTTTAATACATTTGCGGAATGCGTTGGTTGTAAATATGCAGATCACTGGCTTCTAAAGGATCTGTCCTCTATAAATTTCTTTTTTCATTGACAAAGAGATTAGGAATTTTTTCTGTGTGTCTCTATTAAGCATTGACAAGGAAAAAAAGTGAACATCAATTACTAATTCTGGAGTAAAGGAATATGACCATTCACTTGTGGATCATTATTTTTATTCATTTATATTTCAAGCCTAGAGTTAAAATAGGTTTACATGCTCATTCTCAAGCCAGTATACGTTTTTGGGGTAGTAATTATTCTGTATGAATTCCTAAATTTTACAATGCAAACTCCCTTTTGTCATTCATATATCTCATTAGTTCCAATGGAGTCCGTATTTTCTCAAAAGCAATATTGCAAGTGTTTCCCCTCTCCTTCAGTATTTAATAGCATCAGGAATTATATAGCATCCCAGAAAAAAATAGTAGCAAACTATATCTGTATTGTTATCCAGAAATCTATACAAACAGGTATGGAAAATAACAATGAAACCATCTTAATTAATTTGTTTTTCTCTATTTTTAGGTCCTTTCTCACAACCTCTGCACTTTGTTGAAAGTTCCTCATGATCCAGTGGCCTTAGAGGAGCATTTTAGGGATGATGATGAAGGGCCTGTTTCTAATCAGGGATATATGCCTTATTTAAATAAATTCATCTTGGAAAAGGTATGTGTGCCTCTATTCCTAATTGCATGGTTAGTTTTCATTTGAGCTTTTGTTCTTTCCAACCCAACAAAATACAGGAAATATGTAAAGATCTTTGCCTTGGAACTCTTGTTAGTCACCTGGATAACTCTCCAAAGAATGAACAGAATAGGACAGAGAGACCAAAAAAAAAAAAAGGTTCAAATTTGGAAATGGGAAGGATCCAACCAGGAGCTGTAGAGAAAAAGTTCCAAATGATTTTTTTTTTAAAAAAAACCCATTGCTTTCCTATAAAAAAGTTGACTCAGAATCTATCAACTGTCTCTCTTTTCCCTCTGATCATTTGACTGAGAACAGGGTCTTTGCAGTCTAAAGTGATTCTTTACTGAATATACAGTATTTTTTTACAGCAATACTTGCAGAGAAAATAAACCCTAACTGAGTTATTATTTCCCGATCAGCCTAGATTTGTTGCAAAGAGATATAATCACATTCTGCCAAGGCGTAACTTGCTGTTTCAAATTATTTCAATAATTATTAAAAATGCGATATTAACGAGTAGAGAAGAAAAATAACTACCTTTATATGATTTGATAAAAGAAGGAAATTAAATTTAAGATATTACAAGATTCAGAAAAAGAATAGCTTGACAATGCCAAACTTCAAACTGTATTATCAAGCCGGCTATCTAAGTTAGCCAGGAGACTAGTTGAGAGAGCAGGATTTCCAAGTAATTTATATAATCACTTTTAGCTGGATACAGTGTCTAACAGTCAATAATAATTCAATAAGAAGTAAGTTAAAAGTATGGAATAGACATAGGAAAAATTAGCTCAGATTTATCACCTATTGCTTTGTTATTAATCATGTGTTTTCATGAAAATGGAAAGAATGGTGAAGGAATAAGAAATTGCAAGATTTAATTGTCAATAAGACAAATTTCTACGAGTTTCTCTGTCTGAAAATTATCAGAATTTTCAAATTGGTTCCAGTAACCTCAAATAAGTAGTAGCGTTCTAAACAGTTTTTTGTCTAGACCAGTAAAACATTGTTATAGCTGACTGCATGGAAAGCATGACTTTCCTTGGATCTCATGCTGCTGTATAAGAACTACTCGGTAGATGTGATTTTATGTGTGTTTGTGTGTCTTTGCAAAATTTATACAGAGAGTCCTCAACTTATGGCCATAATGGAGCCTGTCCATTACAGTTGTAAGTCATAACTATTGTAAAGCAGGTCACTCATATGACTCAGCTGGTTTTATCTTTCTTGCAGTTGTTGTTAAGCAAATCAGTTGTCTGCTATGGTCTGGTTTTGTCAAAAACTGAAAGTAAATGGTGGTTTTCAGCAAAACATAAAACACAGTCATGTATTCCCAAGATGCGGCAAATCCGGTCTGGTTGCTGAGCACCTAAAATGAAATAACAGGACTGCGGGTTGGTTGAGGTGGCCATTGAAACGTTGGAACTGGGTCATAAGTTTTCCTAGGGAGGACTGTTGTTACTTTGAACAGCTGCTAAGTGAGTGGTCTAAATCAAGAATACTTCTGTGCTGCTTTAGTCATATATTTAAAGCAGTCTTTGGGCACATACCAGAGGTGGGTTTCAGCCGGTTCTGAATGGTACGCCCGTACCGGTTGAAAGAATTTGGCGTGCCTTCCCGTACCGGAGCTTCTGGGGGCCCGGAACCAGAACGGTCCCTCCCCTGGCCTGATCTCCCCCCAGGTTTTGGCTGGTGTGCGCGCGGAGGGAGGGTGGGGAATCCATGCAGAGGTAGGAAATTGCATGGATTCCCCACCCCCTTCATTGGAAATGAGGTGGCTGTCAGAGGAAAGAGCAGTGCATGCCCGTTGGCTTGGTTGGCTTATCCAACGAATCCTCCCTTCCTGTTAATTCTTCTGTTTGAACAAGCCACGTGGGGCACGCTCCCTTGCTTTGACAGCTGCCTCGTTTCCAATTGGGGGGGAGGAAGAAATCCATCTTTTCCATCCCTCTCCATGAATCCATGGATCTCCCCCCCAATTGGAAATGAGGGGGCTGCGAGTGATCGCAGCGCAGGGCGGTGACTACTGCTCCTGGGCTCGCTGTGGGTAGCGGGCAGCGCCCCGACTCCCCCGCCACCGCCGCGCTGACCACCCACCCGCCTGCCTCCAGAACCGAGGCAGGGCAGAAGATCGAAAGATGTGGAGCCACAGGCTCCCCCCTTTCCCCTGCCCCACAGCTCGCCTCCTTGGGTGGGACCAGGGCACGTGCAGGGTGAGTGGAGTTTGCGACCAACTTTAAAGTGAATGAGGCTGTTTGTGACTAAATGGGACAGAGAACATAGAGGAATACAAGGGAACATGGAGGTAATCTAGTCCAACCCCTTCCCAAGGCAGGAGTCCTTCCTTATCTTTGAGAGCTGTCAGTGACAGACATGAGGGAAATGGTGTCTGTGTGAATGAGAGAGAGAGAGAAAGAAAGAATAAGAAAGAGGAAGGAAGGGAGGGAGGGAGAGAGGGAGAGAGAGAGAGACGGGGAGAGAGGGAGATAATTTATGATCACAATTGAGCCCAAAATTTTGGTTGCTAAGCAAGAGCATTGTTAAGTGAGTTTCACCACATTTTCCAACTTGGCCACGCCCACCCAGTCACATGACTGCCAAGTCATGCCCACCCCGGTCACATGACCACCAAGGCACTCCCACAAAACAGGCCACACCTCAGAATAGGTTTAAAATTTTTTTGAAACCCACTACTGGCACATACTTATTCTGTCATATGTAAAGCAACAAAGTTGAATAGTCATAAATTTGGTAACAACAATGGTGCAAATGTTAGAACTATCTTGACTGGTATGGGATTATAGTTTGCCATCATTATTAACGTGCTACTTTTTAAAAAATTGAATATACATACAAAACTGTGAAGAACCTTTTTCTTCAAGCTTAAAAAGCTTTTATCCTTTTAAAAATATGTAGCAAAATCTGGGAATAGAATAAGATGTAAATATTTAACTCCAAAAGGTGAACTTCCTTGTTCTATATGTCTAATTACAAATAAAATCCCCTGAGATTTATTTTTTCAATGTTATTTCATCATTTTACTGAAACTCAGTGATTGGGTGAATATAACCAACTTGGAAGCTGGTAATAAATACCACAGGAATCTGATTTCAGGTATGAGGAAGCTGTAGAATTATTTCCCACTTCTCTGAATATCTGATTGTGGAAAGTGGGGCTTGCACAAAAGTGGTTGATTTTAAGAATCTCCCTTCATATTAAGTTGAGAGATTGATCCAAAGTGGAGAGGAAGGTGGGGGCATAAGAATTAAACTGAGGACTGGGTTACTTCTTCCCAAAAGGGCAGATTATATCTCTGTGTAGGATTGATTTCTCCTTTAAAGTTACACACACAGGAAAGCAGTTAGTTTCTGGAGAGGAATTATCTTGGTACTTGGTAGCACTTGAAAGAAAGGTTCCTGAATAGACAGCTCTATCTGCTTCTTTGACGTTGGATGAGGTGAGACATATGCAAAGTCCTAAGAAATTGTTGCTTTTCAAAACTGTGAAAGCTTTAAATTAACGGTTTCTGGGGAGCCACTTAAGAAGCAGTTTGATGCAGTGGTATAAATCACCAGGCTAGACATCAGGGGAGTGGGTTGTTTACGTCAAAGTCAGCTGGATGGCTCAGGGCGAGTCACTTTGTCTTTGTTTGAAGCACTGCCCTAGGAAAAGCAGTGCCAAAAACATTGCATGGACCTGTCCAAGCAGTTGCCAGCAATCAGCAATGACTTGAAGGCTCAGGCACACACAAAGTGAACACAGGTAAGATTTTCTGTGTGTCACCATTGCAGCCCCTCTGCAGGATTCTTTCTTTCCTAAATGTAGGGTATTTTCTCTAGTAGAAGATAATTTTCAATCAGAGATTCAAAGAAGCAGTTTTGAATTACCAACACGATAGGCACATGTCTTCTGCACGTAGTGTTAAACAATACACCATCTTTAAATAGTGAAACTTTGGTCCCAAAGAAGACTAGATTCAGTGCAAGGGGAAAGGTTTTCATTGGTTTCAGGGTAAAGTTGTTTTTCAGTGCAAACACCATGCCTGATGATCTGAGCCAGGTTGGGAACACGGGGGAAGGATGTGATAACCCCATTTCCTCCCATATTAATGCCTTTATATTAAAGTTATATAGTAGAATATGGTTGGCCTTTTACCATGCTTTTTAGTATGTGCTACGTAGTTTCTTACTATATATGGATCAACCCAGAGGTGGGATTCATTTACCTTCCCTACTGGTTTGCAAATGTGAGCGCACATGTCTGCGTATATGCACCGCAATTAATTCGTAATTTAATAAGCTTATATGCCGCCCAATCCCGTAGGACTCCGGGCGGCTTACAAATACAAGATAAAACAAAATAAAAAAAAGGGGAAAGACAGGAACAATTTAAAAAGAACACACCATACACTCGACTTAGCTGGGGGCTGGACCTCATTCATGGGTCAACAGCCCCAGGCCTGCCGCAACAGCCAGGTTTTGGTAGCTTTTTGGAAGGCCGCGAGAGTGGGAAGGGTCCAGATCTCTGCGGGTAGATCGTTCCACAGGGCCGGAGCAACTACAGAGAAGGCTCTCCCCCGAGGGGCTGCCAGCCGGCATTGTCCGGTCGACGGCACCCAGAGGAGGCCCAGTCTGTGAGTTCTTATCGGCCGTTGGGAAGTATGTAGCAGGAGGCGGTCTCTCAGATATCCAGGTCCACCGCCTTCTGTGCATGCGCAGTGCTCGCGGATTATGTCGGGGCAGGTGGGCGGAGCCTGCCGTAGCCGCCGCTACTGGTTCGTCCGAACTGGAGTGAACCGGCTGAATACCACCTCTGGATCAACCTGGATATATTGGTTATTGATTGAAAAACCTTTTCGTTAAAGTGATTGCTTGCATATCAGTGTTTTAAGAATGCAGAATTTTCTGGCCATACATTCCAAGTATCACTCTATTGTGTTAATATAAATACAGTTTCTTAGGCAATGATATTTTATGGAAAGAATATATTTTATCAATTATCATATACATTTTTCTTACTGATTGCTTGCTTTGACGGAAATCTAGAAAGTTTATTTAGCTGTATTAAGAGCACTGGTTCTGTTCTGTTCTTATCCTATCTACACACAGATCATTCAAGATAATTTCCACAAGAAATACAATAAACTCTTGGTTTAACATTCGTTTTCCTGTCTCACATGTCTCCTGGAAAACACCTTGACCATACCAATTAGATTTACAAAATACTTTCTCTTCTGTTCTTGATGGCAAATGAATTAATTATCTAGCTCAGTGGGCAAGTCTTAGCTTTCAACAAAGTGTGGACTGTTGAACTGGGAGTGAAGTGGAGAAATGCCCAGGCTGGCAGTTTAGCAAAAAGAAGCAATGGGTAGTACAGTTCTTTTTTTCTTTTTTCTTTACAGTCTAGATTTTGAATCTGAAACTTCTAATTAAGAACAAGTTATGTTACAGCAACAAGTATCAAGAAAGTTCATGGTTTTTAAACAATTGCTTCTTAAATATTTACACTCAAGTATAATGTGGCCTTGAGGGTAAAAAAGAAGAAAAACCAGTGATTGCTGTAAAAATAAGTAGTAGATAAAGTCTGAACAAAGAATTATTATTTTTTTGCTAGTATTATCAGTGTAATCAAAAATAGTGTGGTGGCCTAGTGGTAGAAATGCTAATCTTTCACTTGGATGATTAATCCTTAGGATAGTAGATGTTTCTCTCTCGGGGTGCAAAAAGAAAATACCTCTTGCAAACTCAACATAGGCATCAGGAAGGACATCTGGCCAGTAAATCAGCTTCATTCAGTCTCCCCAACTCTTTCTCAAATTAAAGGATTACAGGGTCATAAAAGAAAATAAATGTTCCGCTGTAATCAAGGAAGTAGATGAAGTGCAGTGTTTAACAGCTGGAGAGGTGGTTTTTGAGAAAGTCTACACAATAGGTATTTTGTTTAGCTTCAGTTGTCTGAGAAAATGCTCCTTTGCTGTTGGTTTAGGAGTGGAATTCACAACATCTTCCCACTGTTGCTATTGTCATCCTGAGTTTATTGTTGAGTCTTGTACCATACTTTTTATTTTATTTTATTTAGGTTCAAGACAACTTTGACAAAGTTGAATTCTATAAAATGTGCTGGACTCTGTGTGCCAGAAAAAATCTCAAGAAAAGTACATTACTCCTTACTGATGAAGATGCTTTTAAAGTATGGGTCATCTTCAATTTTCTATCTGAAGACAAATATCCATTAATCATCGTGCCAGAAGAGGTATGAAAGCATCAGATTTTTTTTTCTTTGAGCTAAGTAGAACTGATGACTTTTTACAGTATTTTTTTACATAACAGAATAATTTCTCTCCACTGATTTTTAACAGAAAAAAATGATCCGTCAATTCTGTGTATGTTGGTTCATGCAATTATACATATTACTGACACAGAGCTATTTTTCTCACAAGCTCAGTTTTCAGCCAATATTTTGGTCATATGAGTGGTACAAGAGAGTCAGTTGCATTCAGTGTTTAATGCACTAGACTGGAAACTAGGAGACGTGAGTTCTAGTCCTGAGGCATCACACCAGATGGGTGACTTTGGGAAAGGTAGTATCTCTTAGCCCTCAGAAGGAGGCAATGGCAAACCATTTTCAAAACATTGCCAAGAAAAATGCAGAGGCATGTTGAGGCAATTGTCAGGAATCAACACTGACTTGAAGGAACACACAAAAAAAGTGCAGTTGTGCAGTGTTGAGAGATTTTAGAGCAATAGTTTTTCCTACACATATTTGTTACATTCATTCAGCTGTTGTGTATCTTTTTCTATACAGATTGAATATTTGCTTAAGAAGCTGACAGAAGCAATGGGATTAGGTTGGCACCAAGAACAGTTTGAACATTATAAGATCAGTTTGGATGCCAATTGGGAAGGTCTTTCTGTTTGGGAACTGATTGAGCTCATTGGAAGTGGTCGGTTTAGCAAAGGGTTGGATGGAACAACAGTTTCAATGGGCATTAATGAAGTCTTCAGTGAACTTATATTGGACGTATTAAAACAGGTAAGCTCAGCCTACACACAGACAAACTTGAATGAATTATGCAACATTATTTATGCCTCATAAAATTATATGGAAACAAGACGTTTTTCATTTAGAAAAACTGTTTGGTGAGTACATTTTATATGAAGGAAAGCTAAAATTCTCAGTATAAAAATAATTGAAATTAATGTAGTTTGAAAATATATATTTTTTGCCACAAGAAGTTACTTCCTTGTATATATTGGACACCTATATCAATTAGATGAACAAATAAATTCTCATTATTTTAATCAGCTTCTGCAATTCATAAGAAATTAAGAACCCTGAACTGAAAAACTTTTGCTGTGTTCTTTATGAAATGTAAAGTCCGCGTCCCTATTGGATAGGTATTCACTGCTAGAAGAGTTTTTGAAATGAAAGTTAAAATTCTAAAAATTCTACATCACTCTGTATTTAATCTTGGGGTACAAAATGCATCATAGAACTCGTATACCAGTAATTCAGTGGCACCATTTCTGACTAACACATTAACAGTTTAACATGGGATTTTGGGCTGACTACCAAATATGGCTCACGGGAGGTAAACATGCCATCTGAATTTTTTAACCCACAGATTATAATTTTCTACAATGTTAGAAATTATAATTGATTATATTAGATATAACCAATAAAAACAGGTTTGGCCCCCCCAATATTCTCAGACTTGTTTAGGGCTAAGCTAATTTACCCAGAGGTGGGTTGCTACCGGCAAAAAAAAAATTGTGCTCGCTTGCTTTGCTCACGCACATGTCAAACGTGTGCTCCATGCACATGCGCATTTACACCTAAAAAGGTCTGCACATGCGCAGAATGTTGGAAAAAGGAAAACATTACATTTCTGCAATGGAGATTGTTTGCGCATGTGCAGAACCAAAAATCAAGATGGCACTGCCAACAATAGAATTGGTTTGGGTGCATGGGCGGCCAAGTTACTACCTACTTGGCTGAACTGGTCCGAACCGGTAGGAATCCACCTTTGAACTTACTCCATGCAACTAAGTCCTGTAATGTCATGCAAATCACTTACTGAGGATTTGATCTGCCTTACTCCCAAGACCAAAATGATATCCTAGGTCAGAGCTGGGCATTTTATGGTCCCTGGGCCACATCCCGCCCTTTGGCTCTCCCTGTCCAGCCCATGTGAGGTCAATCGGAAATTAGAAATCAGATCTAAATAAGCACATGGCAGGGTAGACAGAAGAAGCTGAGTCAGATCCCGCTTTGTGCAGTTGCCGTGTGCTCCTTCAGTTTTGCTAATGGCCACAGCAGAGCAAAGAAACAAAGCAGTTTTCTGCACATGTACACTGCTTGCCCCTTGCCTAAAGCAGCCTGAGGAAGTGGTAGTTGTTAGGTAAGCTCCCCGTTGGGAGAGCGAGTACGTTCAGCGAAGAGTTGTGAGAGTGTTGTTGGAGAACACACAAACCAGCATACAGAGACACTGCAGTTTAAATAGACTTTTACTTTTGTGGAAATAGAGATATCAGAGTCCATCAAACAGTCCAAGTCATACACGGTTAAGACAGTCATCAATGTCTTTCAGTTAAGGGATAATCCAAATAGCATAGTCCAGTATCATATAATCAGTCCGGTACACAAAGTTTGCTAACAGTTGCAAAACTTACAATAGCTCACGGCGCTTTCTAACAGCCAGCTTCCAAAACACTCAGATCAGATCAGCCCAGCATCTAACGAACAGAGAGCTAACAGTCGTTCTGGCTCCCTCTTATGGCCGGTTGAGGAAAACAGCAACCAATCACATTTTACAGTATGATTTAAAGAAACAGTTACACCATTGTTACATGATTTATATATTGCCAACCCAACCGTTAGATTATATTCCTAACAGTAGTCATCACATGTGGGAACCCGGGCTTGGCCATCTCCCTCCCCCTCAGTCAAAGTGTAGCCTTATGGGAAAATGGTGGTTATCAATATCCTGTTTGCCACAAATAGTAATGTGATGATAAACATCTTAAAAGCACAGAGAACAAAGTTTTGTAGGACTTAAATTCTACAAAAATGCATACATTTATTTTGCAGTTTTTTGTGGTTTCTCAAATTTGAATACGACATGAAACATGGAGCATATGAGAGCATAAAGAGGAAGCGTAAATCTCAGAAGTCCAGGTGCATGGCTGGGAAGGAGGAAGAGTGGGAAAGATTTGCTTAAAACACATGTCAATTGTGGTTTAGTTTTAATGCAACCAAGGCCCCTAAGGATTGGTTGCACATCTGACTCAGTTCTGTCAGGCGATTCACTAATATTCCCCAAATTTAATTTTCTTTGTAAGGCATTGTGATTAAGTGTCCTTTGAGCACAGCACAAGTTTCTTATCATTGATAAGTTCACAGCACTGCATGGAACAAATTACATTGCTGCCCGAAGCTCTGATATTTTATGATAAAGCATTTTTAAATAAAAAGCATTTCATTTGCCTTTCATGAAAGTTTTTAGAAAAGTTATCACATGTTGCAATTGATCTAAGACATCTAGCTTAAATCTAGTTTTCTTTAAACTTAATTCAGTGCTTTACAGAGATTCAGCAGCATTCATATTGTGCTTTATTTTAAGGATAATATATCCTCCTTATAGTAAAGCATTGAAGAGTTTTTATCTTTAAAAATATGAAGTTGTGTATTTGTTGTGTTTTAGTTGGTGAATTGACACTACAGTTCAGATTTCTAAAAACAGGTAGAAGAGAAAGACACAAGAATTAGTGAGGAAACCCATTTAGTTAAGATTCATAAATGTTTAACAAACTTGTGGATTGCCTAAATGAATAACTTTCTGAAAGGCAAATAGGATAGACTGTCTAGCTGACTGTGATGAACCATGATCATGATCATCTCAACTCTTGCTTTAGTTGGGTCTTCTTCAATAAAACTCTTTGTGATGTGTCAGGACATTGTGAAGATCAGAACTGAAGGAGCTTGAGACTGATAGAACAATGGATGTGATATTTATATGTTTGAAATGAATGTAAATATCCAGGACCAGATAAATGGCATCCTAGGACTTAGGGTATTAAAGGAATTAATCTAACAAGCTCTCATGCAGTATTATTGAGGCATCCTGAAGGATTTGTGAATTGCCAGGGGCTTGGAAGATAGTAAGCAGTGTTCCCAACTTCAGGAAGGAGAAAAAGGAAGAGTTAGCTGACAGTATCTGGTTTCCCACCCAGAAATTAGGTCCCCATAGTAGATGAGCTTATTTAGTGTGGTGGTTGTCTTTTTATTTAGTTTTGCTATATGGATACAATGTTCCCTTATTTTTCTTTATGTTTAACCAGTAATGTGGTTATTTTATTGATTTAACATTCAAAGATTTATTAGGATACAAAAATTATATGCATGCATGTACTGTAGAACATGAGATATGTGAAAAATATCTTGGAGTAGTATAGGTAGTCCTTATTACCAAATGTCTTGTTTAATGGCTGTTCGAAGTTACAGTGGTCTAAAACCAGCAGCTTTGCCACCTCTTCTCACATTAATGACTGTCATAGGACCTTGTGGTCTGGTGATCACCATTTTTGTACTTTCCAAAAGAAATTCTGATATGCAGAATTAATGGAGAATGAGGAAGTAAAATTTCAAGTTGCAATTGTGTGATGTCTTGCTTAACAGCTGCAGTGACTCACATAACAAGCACATGGGAAGTGACATTATAAATCTGCCATGGTCACATGGTTTTTCAGTAAGTGACCATGGCATTTAGCGATGGATTTGCTGGTCCCAATTGGGCTAAGCAAGGACTACCTATAATACATTGCAAACTGAATATGAATCAACAACGTAAGGTGGCTGAAAACAAGAAAATACAATTTCAGGCTGCGCCGATAGAAGCGTAATTTTGAAACTCAGGAAGTAATCTTTCCACCCTATTCTATTTATGTCTCATCTTGAGTACAATGTCCAGTTCTGATCACCACACTTTAAGGAGGATTTGGAAAAAAAAAAACCTGGCACATATTTAGATAAGGGCAATGAAGATGATCAGGGCACTAAAAACTGTAACCTATAAATAGTGATTGGGATAGTTTAGCTGCCTTTCTTTGGATATGTGAAAGAATTTCAAATAGAAGACATCTGTTCCAGAATATAGGACATGAAAAAATGAATTTAAGTTACTGGAAAGCGGATTCTGTTTGAATTTTAGGGAAGGAAAAAGCCTCTTAACAATAAGAAGTTATTGTTACACTTATTGTGTTCTGGGAACAGAGGATGGAAGAACGGAGGCGAGACATAATGTTTAGCTAAATTTTTATTAGTTCTAACAACTTGGCTCACAGTGACAGCTCAGCTAACAGCAACAGCTGATTCTCTTTCTTTTATAGTCAGCTGTCAGGTGGACAGCCAATCAGAACGAATGTCTCCTCCCGCTTGAATAGCGGACCGGAGTGAAGCCTTAATACACAACAGAACTAGTTATCCAGGAAGATGGTGGGTTCCCTTTTATCGAATCAGTTCAGGTGGAGGCTGCATGGCCATTTTTCAGGAATGCTTGAATTTGGATTCCTTTATAGTTAGGCTATTAGATTTGATGCTTAAGTAGTCATTTCCAAATCTGTGATTCTAATGTGAGTTCTCTTTCATATTGCAATGTTTTAAGAAAGAAAAATAACCTGGTGGGTATTTATGCTAATAAAATTGGTAGGAAAAGATTCAAGGGATGATTCATGGCATATTCAGAGTCTTTGGTGTCTAGTAAATTATTTCATGTTAAATAATAGAATGATCTATCTTTAAATGTGAATTTCTTTCTGTCTCACACTATTTAAATAGTTTACAAAGTGGATTTCTAACAGGTATGTACTTGTGTCTTTTAAAATTTTCAACAGGGTTATTTGATACTGAATGATAGATGATAATTTGCGCCTTTCAAAGACCTATTTTGTTTACATCATGTAATCCAGTGGCCCCTAACCTTTTGGGCACTGGGGACTGGTTCCATGGAGAGAGATTTTTCAGTGGATGGGATGGGATGTGATTTCTCAAGCTGCCTGCATCCCGTGGATGAGGTTTCACTTGTTTTCACAGCTGGTTTCTGGATACTGCGGAGAGGTGTCGGTCCATGGACTGGGGGAGGTTGGGGAGTAGAGGCTGATGGTCACTGTGCTTAACTGGTAGAGAGGACTTCTTCTCTATTCAATTTCTTCTCCATCCAATAAATGTCAGGGTGGGTGTTTTTTTCTTCTAAGTATTTGCATTTTTTTCTCACTGAAAATAAAAAGTTGAGTTACTTCGATGGTTTTTCATAAACTGTGCTTATTAAAAATTATATTTAAATGCCTACAGTGATTGGATTGAAAAGTCTGATTAATATCTCTTGAAGAATTTAAACATTCCAAGTTAAAATTATGTAATAAAGTAATTCTTTGTTTTTATAGGGTTATATGTGGAAGAAGGGTCACAAAAGGAAAAACTGGACAGAACGTTGGTTTGTTTTAAAACCAAATGTTATATCCTACTATGTTAGTGAAGATTTAAAAGACAAAAGAGGAGACATTGCACTGGATGGCAACTGTACTGCAGAGGTAAAAATAAATGTTTTTTAAAAAAACTTTTCTAGATGATGAACATGAAAACAACATAACTTACATAAATTTGATTCAACCTGTTGGATAAATTCTGGAATTTTTATTTTTATGGAAAATACAATGGAGTGCTAACAATAGTATTCATGAAAAGAGGGAAGAATCTTTATTTTTTGAAATGCCCATTCAGGATTCTTAATTTATGGAATTTTTGTTAACCAGTGAAAAAGAGTAGTATATATAGACTATAGCGCTGGGTTTTTTTTCTCTCTGACATGCCTAAAAAAGATTGCACACTTTATTTTAATTTATGCCTGTTCCTGTAAAGGCTTCATTAGAAGCGGGACATAGCTTGTAAATATGATTCAGAATAAAGTACTTTCCTTGTGAAGAGCATTGATCAACACCATTTTTATCTTTATAGTATGGATGTTCTAAAAATACATACCACTCAGATATTTTCTGTCCATACAATTATCTATGGCACATTTTGTTCCATGAAACTGGGAGAAAAATTTGAATTGCCCCAAATATGCCTTGTTAGCTTGTTTTAGAAAAAAATGATATAACATTTATTCATATTTAACTTTTGTGTATGGGGATATTATTTTGAGGATATTTCATATGTTCAGAGGCTCTGAACTAACAAACAATATTGTAAATGTCAATTCAATGTCATATTTGTTATACTTCATAGAAAACTAAATCTAATTTTCCCTTATTAGGCCTTGCCCGACAAAGATGGCAAAAAATGTCTCTTTCTTATAAATAATTCAGAGAAATGTTTTGAGATTAGTGCCTCTGATAAGAAGAAGAAACAGGAGTGGCTTCAAGGTAAACTTTTACCATTTTGGTTGATAGAAGCCAGCTGGGAAGTTTGTAAATTCTGTTTTTCTATTCACTGCATAATGGAACCTCCTGTTCGTGTGCCTGTTGTGAAGTCACTTATAAATCTGACTAATAATAAGACAGTAGATGTCCTACTAAGCTTCAGGCCAGTGAAGAGATAGGACAACCATTTGTCTGAAATGGCATAGGCTTTCCTGCCTGAGCAGGGTGTTGGACTAGAAGACCTCCCTTCCAACTCTGTTAATCTGAGTTAAATAATTATCTAATTACTATTTCTGTTTCTCTCTTCTTGCCAAATATTTTGGTTCTGTATTATATGTCTGATTGTACATCTGACTGGTTTTATCACAGATTAACCCCCCATGCAGTGATTAGGGTGAAAAATGTATTTCATTGTATGGAGAACTAGCATTATTACAAAGTACAAATTGTATTTGATATTAACTGTTTTCATTCTGATATTTCACATACCATGTTTTCCCGAAAATACAACCTGTCCTGAAACTAAGGCCTTGCCACATTTTTTGCGTGGGCAAAAATATAAAGCCCCCTCTGAAAATAAGCCCCTGGACAATCCCCCCTCCAGCCAGGCAGAGCACCGCTCACCGACCTAGCGGTATCCCGAAGGCGCCAAGCCACATGGCGATCTACCCACCCCCAAGCTCCCGCGGCTTGGCACATTCGGGATACCCCTAGGTCAGTGGGTGGAGCTCTGCCCGGCTGGAGAGGGTGGTTCCGCGAGCGCCTGTTCTGCCCCCAGCTCGCATGCCTCCCAGCCTCACCATGCCCTGGCCCAGCTCTCCCTGCGGGGCCAGGGTACCGCCGCCGCTTTTACCACTGTGCTTCGAGCATAACTTCTTCTCTAGTTTCCAAACTCCATAATTTGGCTTCCAATTCTTCCAGCAATGGCAGCTCATAGAGCGCACTCCGATTGCTCGTGAGTGTGGTCACCTCATGGTTGCTTCACCCCTGAGGCTATGCCTGGCTCTTTGGGAGCCGGCTTGCAAGGGAGCAGCCGTCCGGCAACCCCAAAACAATAAGTCCTCCCCTGATAATAAGGCCCAAGGCATATTTTGTGGGTCAAAAGAAAATAAGATCCTGTCTTATTTTTGGGGAAACACGGTACTATAATTATATATCACTATTACATTTGATATTGATACACTATGGGGATTTTTTTGGCAAACAAATGTGGCTTTATTTTTAAAATTATTGATGAATGTTAGAAACCAAACAGCATTGTAAGATTGAAAAAGTAATAAAGGTATTTATGGGCTTAAGCTAGAAATATTATTGTGGCTATTCTAATTATTTAGCCATTCAGACAATGGTAAATCTGCTGAAATTAAAAAGCCCTTCACCTCATAAAGAGGCACGCCAGAAACGGAAAGAATTACGCCAAAAACTGCAGGCGGAACAAGCAGAACTGGAGAGACAAATGAAAGAGCTCCAAATAGCAAATGAAAATAAACAGAAGGAACTGGAAACCGTCCGAAAGGTAAATCTGAGATTTTGTAGCATTCTAGAATGTAGGATTAGTACTTTAGTTGTAAACTGTATTTCTGAGGCCATAGATTTGAGGGGACTATAGAAGTCATTGTTCTTCTTAGTTCTTTTTATTCTTGATTAATGATGTTCTTAGAATTTGTCTTGCTAAATAGTAGGGTCTTCTGATTTTGTTTCAGGCTCACTTAGTTCACGCAACAGAACTGTCAATGTATGATGCCCTGAGGAGGCTACATTTCAGGCTGTTCACTGCAGAATTTGACATTGATTTGGACTGAGGGATTGACTGGCCCAGGGCCTCATAACTGGCTTCTATAGCTAAAACACTAGAACCAGTCTACCCATTATTTGTCCAGTAGCTTAACCAATACACTGTGGTTCATGACTATAGCAATGTATGTATTAACATATGGAAATAAAATAGTCAACTTTCCTAGGAAAGTGTCCTGAACACAATTGTCTAAAATCAAGTCTTCAGGGCATTCAGAAAGGAGGACAGGTTGATGAAATTCCTTCTTAAGATTACAGCATTGCCACAGGGAATTGGTAATTGCATCATTCTTCTTAAATGTTTCTGGAAATGTTAGCTTATGGAAAACTCAGAGGGCAGGAGAAATTATTTGTCCCCACAAAGATTGGGGATGAATATAGATGTTTTATTGGATTTAAAGAAGGAGTTGTTGGAAGAAAAATGCTATGTACTGAAACCACGAAAGTTCTAGTTTGGAATGATAACAGAGGTATTTTTCCCAGTAATTTGCACATTGCTTATCTTAGTTGTTTTGCAGTCAAGGAGAGGTTTCTTGGGTGACGCCAGACACTCAGTTAAGCTTGAAATAATTTTGCAGACTAAGGAAATGATAAGTGTGTCTGCTTTTTTTCTCCTAATGCTTTCATATGCATGAGTATTTTATGCCTATGAAAGCATAACTGTCTGTAAATAATAACTAAGATTCCAGATCTTCATTGGCAGCTTTGATCATTGCAGAATTGTTAGGATATTTCATAGCTAAAATTTGACATATGCACATCTAAAATATCTTTAATGGTGATTGTAGGATGAGATATATTTTTACATCTGAGCACTTTCAATGTAAAATGAAATGAACATTCCAGCAAAGAATAAATATACAAGAACAGAATATAGCACGTAAAAGCTATTATTTATATATTTTAACCAGACTCTCAAGGAAAAGTTCCAGCATTAGTCAAGTAATGAATCCAAGAACACTGAGAGTACTTATGAAATAAGGCAGGAGTATTGTGTCATTCTGAAGTTTTAGAAAAAAACATTCTGTCATAGATGCTGAATTTGGGTATTTGACACTGATGGTGGCTTGCTATATTTTTTTAAGCAGCATAGCATCCTAACAAAAACAAGAATGAGTTCAAGTTTGTCTTAATCCAAACCTAAAGTTTAATTGTTGATAGAAAAAAATGTCAGTTCAGCCAAGCCAAATTACCTGAGTCATTGAAATGTGCCTTCCTAACAGCAATTTGAGAAAATTACGAACCAACAGTGGTGCTACTGTAAGCATTTAATGTTGCAGAAGTGCTCCATCATACTACTTCCTTGTTTTCGTTTAACTAAACCATTCAGAAACTTCTAATTGGGCGTGCCTCAAAATACGTGGGGATTACTTTACTAGAGAAATTTAGTTGCCAAATTTCTCATACTTCTTGTGCAACAAAATACTGTAGCTTACTTATTTTGACAGTAAATTTGAACTAGAAGGAACAGGTTTTGCATGAGTTTTCAGCATTGACTGTGCTATTTTTGGAAATGTTTATCTTATCTCTAGCTCTACAGAAACCTATGTAGAGTTTAATCTTTCCCCAACTTTTTATTGTTTATGCATTGTTTGAGAGCTGATAGTGCTTGATCTTTTCAGAAAGTTTTATATGAAGACTTGAAGATATTTCCCTCCTTAATTTACCCCCTTCTTGATGCACATCATTCCTTTCTTTTTAATTTTTCATACATACATACATACATACATACATACATACATACATACATACATACATATTTCCCTTTGATAAAATGTTTGCTTTTATGAAAAAATAGAAGAAGTATATTTATAGGTACATATTGAATAGCTGATCTGTACTTTCATGTGTACATTAACTGGAAACAGATGATTATTGTTTTCTTTCTTTGGCCCAGCAACTAGAAGAGGCAGCCGCTCGAGCCTCAGAAGAAGAGACAAAACGTCTGCAGACTCATATGGAATTACAAGATCGATTCAGTCTTGAACTGGAGAGAGAAAAAATGGTACATGTCAGCAAAAGAATGGGATAACTCTGATGTGGTTTCTTTAATGATATATTAACAGCATGCACATGTTTGGACAAAAAGGCTGCAAACTTTCTTCTTCTCTTCCATGGAAATAGGCAGCACGGCTTGTCCTGAAGCATTCATTCATTTCTTGTTTTCTAGGTAAGACAGAAAATGGAAGAACAGGTTGCTCAGAAATCATCTGAGCTTGAGCAGTACTTAGTGAGAGTCAAAGAACTTGAGGAAATGTATAATCAGCTACAGGAAGCTTTGGAGGATGAGAAACAAGCCCGTCAAGATGAGGAAACTGTCAGGAGACTTCAGGCCAGGTCAGTGTGTAATTTGATAGAATTGGATGCTAAGGCTGGCAGTCATTTATGTTCCAGAGGAAGGATGGCAGAGACTATAGAAACTGTAGACTGTCCAAGTAACCTAAATATCATTGCAATAGTGGCGAATATCTGTAGTTTGGGTATAGGATGAGGGTGAAGTTTTGTTTTCCGAACTTGTGGGTTGGTTTCCGAACATTTTGTTCGGAAACATTTGGAAACCAACCCACAACCTCAGAGAATGAACCTTCACCCCTAAATATCATTCTTACATTTAAAAAGAATTCTCTGTCCTTGACTCATTCTAAAGGATTGTTTCCTTCTTTCTGCTTCTCAGCATATTAAGTACCACAGAGATGTAAACAAAATATATCATGTGGAGTTGTTTGTAGACCAAAAAGTAAGTTGAAGCAAATGTATGAAGCACATTTAACTGACGTACGGGTAGTCCTTGACTTATGACTCTTCATTTAACCATGGTTCAAAGTTACAACAGCCTTGGAAAAGGACATACCACCCATCCTCGAAGTTATGGCCATCTTACCTCCTCCATGTTCACATGATCATAATTCAGATGCTTGGCATATGGCTTTCATTTATGACAGGCACAGAATCATATGGTCACAATTGCGATTTATGAGCTTCCCAGATGACTTCTGACAAGCAAAGTCAATTGGGAAATCTGAATTCAGTTAACTGCCATATGATTTAGTTAACATGATTTGCTTAATGACCATGGCAAATCTCATAAAGTTGGGTCCAGTTGCATAATGACTTGTTTAGCAACCAAAATTCTGGTCCCATCTATGGTCATAAGTCAAGGAGTACCTGCAGATGCTAAATGGGGTAATGAAAAAGGAAACCACTTACCATATGTGTGGGATGCTTTCATTTCTGAATGTGGTATCTTGATGGACTTGAAACACAAAAACGAGCAATTTCCATGGAACTGTTTTAGGTTATGCTTTCTTAACTATTTAGCTCATGTAGGAAAGGCATACATGTTGTGTCAGTCCTGAATTAATATGTCTCCTTGGTTACTTAATTTTTTTTCTAGACTGCTAGAAGAAGAGACAACCAAGAGAGCAGAGTTGGAAAAGTGGCACTTGGAACAGCAACAGGCCATTCAGGTGACTGAGGCAGAAAAGCAAGAATTGGAAAACCAGAGGAAAATGAAGGAACATGCTCTACAGGTCGCCATGCAGCAGTTGGAAGAATTGGAATTGGAGAGGAAGCAAGCCTTTGAACAATATGAGGTGAGCTATTGTAACCTTCCTAGGATTATACGAAGGGACACTTCGCAAAATGCATTAATATGCCTGAAGCATTCTTCCTTGAAGGGTGAAGGCAATTGCATTCCTCAGAGGGCTCAGTGTGGGTGCTGTAAAGCTTTCCCAAGTCATCTCCATAAGCATGTGTGCACAACAGCTTGTCATCAGTCACCTAAATGTGTTCAAGTGTTGGTAACTGGGCTATCTAAGTCATTTGATTATACCTTCTTTGAGACACCAGACTGCAGAGTCTCTGACCACTTCACAGAGTTGAATCATTTCTTATTGGGCATTTATGTTTGTTCTGTATACGCAGACATAATAATAGATATTAACTGAAAATTATCTATAGAGAATTACTAGTATAAAACATTGTACCAGTTTGGTACAATAATAAAATGGGCAGAGATGGATCAAAGATAATTGTAATTCAAAGCCATATCAGGAATAGATTTAGGAAGTTGATAAAATTTGGTAAATTTATCGTAGCTATGAAAGCATGCCTATAGGGATATACAATAAAATTATGTCCTAGTAATTGATGGGTAACTTAACAGCAGCTAAGATTGGCCTTGGGCACTGTGAATACATGCTTTACAAATGTTTGCAATTATGTAGTCCTTCATGTGCTGACCTTATCTGATCCCTGCTCACATCCAGGTAAAAACTTAAAAAGTTCAGCTTTTTGTAATCTTGGGGAAAGGTATTCTTTTTGTGCTGTTTTGAGAATCTCTGTTGAAAAAAAATGTTTCTGTATAATGTTGGTGTTAATTCTGTTTCAGGAGGTAAAGAAGAAATTGGACGTAGCAGCAAGCAAAACTAAAAATTGGAAAGATAGAGTAGCTCATCATGAGGGATTAATTCGATTAATTGAACCAGGTAGGAAACAACCCTTTATTTTGTGAATCAGCACTCATACTGTTATTTTTATCTTAAATAACCATTATGGTTTCCAAGAAGTCTGAATATTACTGAGTCAGCCTAGGCTGCACTTCCTGTTTAGTGTGTGCTGTTGTCTGGAGAAACGTAGCTGAACCAAATTCTGAATAAAAGAAAGGAAGTCAATGCAAACACTGCCAGCTGAGATTTTTAGGTGCCTTCAAGTCAAATTTCTCATTAGCCTCATCATGACATAAAGCTGTCAGCCTTAGCTCTTGAGGTTTAGTTACAACATTTACGTTATTTTGATTATTCTGTCCTTATTTATTATTATCCAATTATAAGTGCTGTATAAGAGATGCATTTATGTTGCATCCAGGATAGAATCTTCTATATACAGTATATACAAAAGCCAAGTACCACTCACTTATCATGAAATATCCAGAACCGTAAAGTCTACAAACTTGAAATTTGGCACATATATTCCTCTTGGCTTCTAGGTGCTCACTAAGAAAGGATTTTTCAAAATGACCATCAGATCATTAGTATTTCTTATACAGTAATTAACACACTCTGATGCTAAGGAGTTCTACTCTCCTTCCCCACCTGAAACTCTGTTCTAACTGCCATTTGCCTTATATTAGCACACTCTGATACTAAGAGGTTAAACATTCTACTCTCCCTCCCCACCTGAAAAGAACTCTGTTCCAACTGCCAGTTGCCTCACATTCCATTACCTCAGTTCAAACTGGCAGACGTTCCACTCTTTCACTCAGGAGAGGTCTGAGGCTCCTTATGGTACTAAATGTCAGTACCTCACTAAAATGTCTACGCCTTCCACCTATGGAACTGCTCCGGACCCAAGGCGGTGGGGGTGATATTCTCTTATGTGTTTCAATCATTGACTACCACTGAGTCAACTGATAGTGAACCAAATTTCTCTTGCACAGCCCTATCACATATTTTGGTCGTGAAGCATGGATATACAGCTAGTAATGTATATAGGTTTATCTCCTTTACCCTTTATTGGTGCTGAACCCCTGAAGGATATTTCTTATGGTTTATCTTGAAAGAACAATGAAGTTCAGTTTCAGGTTTTTAATGGAATTTAACCAAGCAAACATGAGTTAAACAACCACTGAGTTAATCTACCGTATAAAGAGTACAAGCTCTTGATTCAACAGGAAATTTTCAGTCAAGTGAATTATATTATTGTTGATGGCATTAAAATGCAATGTGAACATTATTGTCTAATTATAATTTATCAGAAAAGATAATGAAAGACTGTTCACAGCAGCTTTGATATGTCATCATTACTAAATGTTTTAGTAGTTGTTTTAAATTTAAATTAAACATTGTATTGAGTGTGATTTATCATAACATGGAAAACTGATAAATCAAATATATTTTTATATCCAGAAGATAGCTTAAATCTATTTAGATATGTCACTTATATGTATTTTTGCATCCAACATGTATATTATTATATACATGTATATTAATATTTGTATATTATTATTATTATTATACTACAATAATAATAATTAATTAATAATAATAATAACAACAACAACAATAATAATAAAGTCACCGAAAATCAGATGGTCAAGACCTTGTGGGATTTCCATATACAAACGGACAAAATACTGGCGCATAATACACCAGACATCACACTGGTTGAGAAAAATAAGGTCACAATCATAGACATCGCAATACCAGGTGATAGCAGGGTCGCCGAGAAGGAACATGAAAAAATCGCAAAATACCAGGACTTAAAAATCGAAATTCAACGACTATGGCAAAAACCAGCAGTGGTAATTCCAGTGGTAATTGGCACTCTGGGTGCTATTCCAAAAGCACTGGAATTACATTTAAAACAGTTAAAAATTGACAAAATCACCATCAGTCAAATGCAAAAAGCCGCACTGCTTGGATCTGCACGCATATTATGAAAATACGTTACAATGTCCTAGGCCTCTGGGTGGGGCCCGACTAGTAACCAATGCCAAATCTGGTGAAACAACTGGCCGCTGTGATACAATTGTATAATAATAATAATAATAATAATAATAATAATAATAATAATAATAATAATTTATTAGAATTTCTAATAATGTATTAGAAATAACAACTCAGATGGTCAAAAATCGAGTTAAAAAGGTAAAGAATTGGACATCACCTGGAAAGGACCAATTACATGGTTTCTGGCTCAAATATCTGACCAGTTTACATGCAATATTGGCCAGGCAACTGAATGAAATTTTACAAAAGGGCCAAATTGATGAATGGTTGACAACTGGAAAAACATACTTGATTCAGAAAGATGCAACTAAAGGAACAACACTTGAAAACTACAGACCAATAACATGCTTGCCAACAACCTTCAAATTACTCACAGGCATTATTGCAGATAACATGATGGATTATTTGGAAACAAACAACATCTTGCCAGTAGAGCAAAAAGGCAACAAAAGAAGGAGCAGAGGCACAAAAGATCAGCTTCTAATTGATAAAATGATATTAGAAAATTGTAAGAAAAGAAAAACGAACTTGAATATGGTCTGGATTGATTACAAAAAGGCATTTGACTCACTGCCACATAGTTGGATCATAAAATGCTTAGAAACAACTAGCATTAGCAAAAATATTACATCCTTTACTGAAAAGGCAATGAAACAATGGAGAACTGAGTTGGCAGTAGGGAATGAGATCTACGGAATGGTTAATATCAAGCGAGGAATTTTCCAGGGTGATTCACTTTCACCTCTTCTCTTCATCATCGCAATGATCCCACTATCAGTAATCTTAAAAAAAATGAAATTAGGCTACCAAACAGCCAAAGAAGCTGAAAAAATTTCACATTTACTATATATGGATGATTTGAAACTCTATGGAAAGTCAGAAATAGAAATCCAATCATTGACAAACACAGTCCGAGTATTCAGCACCGATATTTCAATGCAGTTTGGCATGGAAAAATGAGCCACTGTATCCATAAAAAGGGGCAAAATCACTGCATGCGAGGGAATTGAAATGCCCAATGGCCAATTAATTAAATGCAAAGAAAATGAAGCCTACAAATACTTAGGCATTCTGCACTTGGATAACATCAAACATGGAGAAATAAAAACTATTGTCAGGCGAGAGTACACCAACAGAGTTAGGAAAATTTTGAAATCTAAATTGAATGGTGGAAATACAATCAAGGCCATAAATACCTGGGCAATACCAGTTATAAGATACACAGCTGGTATAGTTAACTGGACACAAGCTGATTTGGACCTTTTGGACCGAAAAACCAGGAAACTAATGACAATGCACTACAGTTTACATCCACGTGGTGATACCGATAGACTATATCTGCCCTGAAAATCAGGTGGCAGAGGATTATTACAAGTGAAGCAAACAGTTGAAGAAGAAAAACATGCACTGGCTGATTATTTAAAAGAAAGTCAAGAACATCTATTAATCGAAGTAAAGAACAAAAATCTACTGAAGGCCCAATAGACGAAACAAGAATACAGAAAAGATGTGATAAAATCAAGAATGGAGAGTTGGCAGAACAAAGCACTGCATGGCCAATTTCTGGAAAAAATAAAAGATAAAGTGGACAGTGAACAAACTTGGTTATGGTTAACAACAGGTACATTAAAGAAAGAAACGGAGTCACTAATCCTGGCTGCACAAGAACAAGCTATCCGCACAAATGCCATTAAGGCCAAAATCGAAAAATCCTCTGATGATGCCAAATGCAGACTTTGCAAAGAAGCTGATGAAACTGTTGATCACATACTCAGCTGCTGTAAAAAAATCACGCAGACTGATTATAAATTGCGGCACAATTCAGTAGCACAAATGATCCATTGGAATTTGTGCAAAAATTATAATATTAAAACAGCAACAAACTGGTGGGAACATCAGCCTGAAAAAGTCACCGAAAATCAGATGGTCAAGATCTTGTGGGATTTTCGCATACAAACAGACAAAATACTGGCGCATAATACACCAGACATCACACTGGTTGAGAAAAATAAGGTCACAATCATAGACATCGCAATACCAGGTGATAGCAGGGTCGCCGAGAAGGAACATGAAAAAATCGCAAGATACCAGGACTTAAAAATCGAAATTCAACGACTATGGCACAAACCAGCAGTGATAATTCCAGTGGTAATTGGCACACTGGGTGCTATTCCAAAAGCACTGGAATTACATTTAAAACAGTTAAAAATTGACAAAATCACCATCAGTCAAATGCAAAAAGCCGCACTGCTTGGATCTGCACGCATATTACGAAAATACGTTACGACGTCCTAGGCCCCTGGGTGGGGCCCGACTAGTAACCAATGCCAAATCCGGCGAAACAACTGGCCGCTGTGATACAATTATATAATAATAATTTAAAAGAAAGTCAAGAACATCTATTAATCGAAGTAAAGAAGAAAAATCTACTGAAGGCCCAACAGACGAAACAAGAATACAGAAAAGATGTGATAAAATCAAGAATGGAGAGTTGGCAGAACAAAGCACTGCATGGCCAATTTCTGGAAAAAATAAAAGATAAAGTGGACAGTGAACAAACTTGGTTAGGTTAACAACAGGTACATTAAAGAAAGAAACAGAGTCACTAATCCTGGCTGCGCAAGAACAAGCTATCCGCGCAAATGCCATTAAGGCCAAAATCGAAAAATCCTCTGATGATGCCAAATGCAGACTTTGCAAAGAAGCTGATGAAACTGTTGATCACATCCTCAGCTGCTGTAAAAAAATTGCGCAGACTGATTATAAATTGCGGCACAATTCAGTAGCACAAATGATCCATTGGAATTTGTGCAAAAATTATAATATTAAAACAGCAACAAACTGGTGGGAACATCAGCCTTGAAAAACTCACCGAAAATCAGATGGTCAAGATCTTGTGGGATTTCCGTATACAAACCGACAAAATACTGGCGCATAATACACCAGACATCACACTGGTTGAGAAAAATAAGGTCACAATCATAGACATTGCAATACCAGGTGATAGCAGGGTCGCCGAGAAGGAACATGAAAAAATCGCAAGATACCAGGACTTAAAAATCGAAATTCAATGACTATGGCACAAACCAGCAGTGATAATTCCAGTGGTAATTGGCACACTGGGTGCTATACCAAAAGCACTGGAATTACTTTTAAAACAGTTAAAAATTGACAAAATCACCATCAGTCAAATGCAAAAAGCCGCACTGCTTGGATCTGCACGCATATTACGAAAATATGTTACGACGTCCTAGGCCCCTGGGTGGGGCCCGACTAGTAACCAATGCCAAATCCAGCGAAACAACTGGCCGCTGTGATACAATTGTATAATAATAATAATATAATTTATAGGCTGCCCAATCCTGAAGGACTCCGGGCGGCTTACAAAAAGATGAATTAATTTGAAAATTAAGGTTTGGCTAAATCATTTTATTAATATTATTTGGTTTATTTATAATCATTTTATTCATTTATTTCAAACCACCTTGTTATACATAAGGATCAAAGGTATTTTAAAAATATTTTTATTTAAATGCTTTTGATTGGGCACATTTTTAATATATTTTCCCCAGCTATATTTTCAAATGACTAATCATAAAGCAATGTTTGAACTAGATTTTAGCACATGTATTAAATTAGGTTTAAATTACTAAATCTAAACTATTATGTCTTATAGGTTCCAAGAATTCCTATTTGATCACTAACTGGGGGCCGGCGGCCTTCACTGAAGCTGAACTTGAGCAAAGAGAGAAGAATTGGAAAGGGAAAAGGGACACGTCTGATTAGGAAACGTGGCTGAAATACAATTGAGGGCCATACAGATCAGAAATCTGATAATTAAATAATCAATTTACTGCATGCTAGTCAAGATACTTAAAGAAATTGAATACAAAAAACAAATTCTACCGCACAACATGAATTATAACAGAATTTCTGAGAGAGCTAAATTAAAGTTTACATAAACTGAATAATTGTGTACAGTTTATAAAAATCTAAATGCTGTAATTTGAAGTGTGTTCTTTTTAAATTTGGAATTGGACAAGTTGAATGAGCTAGAACATATTGGGAATATATTGTTAACATATTGTTTCTAACAATAGAAAACTGCGAACGTACCCATCTATTTTTATACCTGGGGCAATAAAAGCTTATGTGAACAGTAGGAAGATTGTTATCTTTGGTAAATCCAGGCCAAAGATACATGGAGATACAGCAGTTTGAACCAATATGTCAGGATATTAGTGGTGCACTGAATTAGTGTGTGACTGAAATACTTTCCCCATATAAATACAGAATATATTCTCAAGTAGTAATTTTTGACTCTTAATAATTCTGTAGTTTGAAAGGGAGAAAAAGAAAGAAAAATTGAACACCTCGCAGCCTTCTTTGATTTTTTTTATCATTACACTAATAGCATGAAGCCAACAGATAGCTGAATATCATTTTTGATTTTGTTGAGAGATGGTTAGGATCTTGATCCAGAAATACATGGTCTAATCTTGACCATATGAACATATTTCTTCTGTGAAAATATGCATAGGGTTATCCATATGGTCAACCAATTGATTACAACCAATTCAAATTAATAATCTATCCTCGTTCACTAAATTTCCTTGATTTCATATGTAGTCCAGATACAACGAATAATTGTTAAATTATTTTGCAGGTAAATGTAGCATTAATATATTAGACTTAAAAGTAATGAAGTTTATAATATTATCAGTAGATTCTCTGTAGCTCAACTATTTCTGAAGTAGAATATTACTTTGAAAAAGATCAGCTAATCAATTGTAGAAGTCATTAGGAGAATCATGCAAATGCTGTCAAATAAGTGCCCATTCATTTAATTAAAAATGACGGAACTCTCTTATTAATTGAGTTGAAATTAGGAATATATGCAGCATCAATAATGCTGACTGAGTTGGAAACTTCAAAATTTGGGCCTTTTTAAGAAAAGAAGCTAGATAGGTAGGCAAAACTCATCTCAAACATCATCTTCCCAGGAGGAAGTTATCTTGGATATTTGTTTTTAAACTGTGTTGTGCTTTTGTTAATGAGATTTGGTGGGGGTTTTTTGTAAAAAATTGTGTCTAGAAAGGCAAGATACTAAATAGTGAAATAACTTTCAAAATAAGAAATGAGCAACTATTGATGGATTACAACAGTGTTAGCTTCTTTGTGTAGTTTCTTTTTTTTAGGAGTGATATTGTATCATGGAACTGCCTTGACTATGATCACTGAAGCCACATATCAAAGGAAAAACTACTGGCTTAAGCTTTGGGGTCTCCACAAAGAATGGAAATAGGCCACTTAACATTGATGGAAATAATTTTGTATATGCAAAATAGCCTATCAGAATTGCCATCTGAAAGTTGGACTGTTTTATGGAGCTACATGGGAGGCATCATTGAAGGCCATCAAAGTGAAGCATCAAATTGAGGCTTTGCACAAATCTCCATTTTTATTTTGTTGTGTTTTTCTAACTGAAAAGTGTTTATAAAATAAGTTCAACCTGTTTAATGAGTATTATAGTGTAATACTAAGTTTTCTTAAATGTGCAGTTACTGTACAGTAATCATGACTTTTTATGCTGTTGATATATAAACATTCTAGTTGGATAGGAACCAATAATACTGTACTAGGAGTGTTGTATTCTGGTACATCCTGAGAAACCAGTTGAGATATATTTATAATATGAAAACTACCAAATCATGATTGTTAATTTACATTAGTTAAGCTATTTGTTGTGCTAATTACGGTTGGACCAAATTAAGAAACTGCCAGTTTTTCATATGTTCCATTTTGTTTTTGGTTTAGTATTTGTTAAAATAAATAAAAACAACTTTAGTATTTGCATATTTATTCCATCTTATGTTTGGCTTTCAGTTGGATAGATTATTAAATGCAAATGTAAATATTTCTTTCCCTGTTACAGCCACGCTTTCTCTTTCTTTATGATAGTTAATATTCATGTAGGAAAGAGATGTCTGACAGCATAGGCTAATATTCAGCAGGAAAATATTTATTTTTGATGGCTCCTTTCTCTACAGCTTTTGGTAAAAGTAAGCTGTATGACATATTAAGCCGCTATAGAGTTTAACACCACCCCTTCTTGCTTAAATCCCTATCAAATATCCTCTTAACGGAAACATCCCCCCTCCCCCCCAAAAACAAGGGGGAAAATCAGCTTTAAAATGTATGCCTTTTAGAGTAACTTCACTACTGTGTTCTTTTGTGGCCCACAGAACTCATTTAAAAATACCTGGATCATAACAACAAAAAGTATCCCTTGTAAGTTATGTAAGAGTTGTGCTGATAGATTGAGATAAACATGTATTCCTCATTAAAGGACATGAATGAACAGATACTATAACTCAACCCTGTATAATATGGATTCCAATGATCTTAGTCCTTAATTCACAGAGGCATTTTGTGGAGAATGATATCAGGTAGATGGAGAACGTAGGAAAACTATGTGATGAGATAGGCTTTTTGCCATTATTATTGGTTGTGATTTACAAAGATTCCCCCCCCTCTCCCGAGTTTGGTCAAATGTCTTAATTCTTCTGAGCAGTGCAATATTCATTAACAGAGTATATTCTTTGTAGTTGGTAGATAGTCAGCTAAATGATTTCAGGAAATGGATCTGTAGTTAAAACTGCCATGTGTTGAAGATAACCCTGAGCTAGAGTACCATTCTCACTCAATTTTAGACCAATTTTATGATAGAGCCCAACACTCTTACCCCTCAAATTCGCAGGGCCTTTAGCTCCATTTGATTTTGTACTTGCTTTCAATTTTGTTCTTCCATTTAACCTACTTTTAATCAGATAAGACTTGCTGAGCTCAATGTGAGTCATCTTGATTAGAAAGGGGATGTGGCTCTTTAGTGAGCCCTTTCAGCATGTCAGTTCTACAAATTTCACATCAAATGAGCTTTGCTAGATATTGTGCATATTAATTAGTTCATTCTACCACAAATTGTCTATTTTATATTGTAGAATATATATATGCTGGTCTTGTTGTATTCGGGTCTTTTCCCGTGTAAGATTGAGATTGTCTTGGCAACATTTCAGCGAGGTCTCACTCGCCATCTTCAGGCTGGATTTTGGGCTTAAAGTGTGATCGGAGCTGCCGTTTTCCAGCACCTTAAAGCTACAGGACATGAAATTAATTTTGAAGGAACCAGGTTAATCTCCAAAACAAAACACTTCAACAAGAGAATAATTATGGAAGCTATTGAAATAGAGAAACACCCCCACAACATGAATAAATGTGACGATACCTCCCACCTACTAGACATCTGGAAACCAGCCCTAATCAACAAACGAGCCCCACCCACCACCACTGTTACAACATGAAATAACAATAGACACACAGCCAGCACTAATCAGCACCAATCTACCAATCATGATACAACCACACAACCAATCATTCCACTTACTGAAACAAAGCCAGAACTCCACACATCCCCAACAAGATTTATAGAAAGACTGCAGCTCCAATCACACTTTAAGCCCAAAAACCAACCTGAAGATGAGGAGTGAGACCTCGCTGAAACGTTGCCAAGACAATCTCAATTTTACACAGGAAAAGACCCGAATACAACAACACCAGCATACCTACACCTGTGAAAATAAATGTAATCTAATATATATATATATGTGTGTGTGTGTGTGTGTGTGTGTGTGTGTGTGTGTATATATATATATATATATATATATATATATATATATGTATATATATATATATGTATATATATATATATATATATACACACACACATACATACACACACACACACACACACACACACCTTGTGGGGAAGGTTGTTGAGAAGGTGGTGGCCTTCCAGCTTCAGCGTACCTTGGAGGAAGCTAACTATCTTGACCCCTTCCAGTCCGGCTTCAGGCCCGGTTACAGCACAGAAACCGCTTTGGTCGCATTGACCGATGATCTCTGGAGAGCCAGAGATGGAGGCCATGCGTCCATCCTGGTTCTCCTTGACCTCTCAGCGGCTTTCGATACCATCGACCATGGTATCCTTCTGCGACGACTGCGGGAGGTGGGGGTAGGCGGCACTGTTTTGCAGTGGTTCTCCTCCTACCTCTCGGACAGGTCGCAGTCGGTGTTGGTGGGGGGGCAGAGATCGTCCCCGAGGCCCCTAACTTATGGGGTGCCGCAGGGCTTGGTCTTATCCCCCCTACTATTCAACATATACATGAAACCGCTGGGCGAGATCATTCGGAGGCACGGGATAAAATACCATCAATACGCGGACGATACACAGTTGTATCTGTCCGCCCCGTGCCAACTCAATGAAGCGGTGGACGTGATGAACCGGGGCCTTGAGGCTGTTAAAGACTGGATGAGAGCTAACAAACTGGTACTCAACCCGGAAAAGACCGAGTGGCTGTTGTGTTTTCCTCCCAACAATTTGGCTAATGTTCCATCAATCAGGCTGGGGGGGCAAAATTTATACCCCTCAGACAGGGTCCGCAACTTGGGAGTCCTCCTGGACCCACAGCTGAATTTTGACCATCACTTGTCAGCTGTGACCAGGGGGGCATTTGCCCAGGTTCGCCTGGTGCGCCAGTTGCGGCCCTACCTGAACCGGGAGGCCCTCACAACAGTCACTCGAACCCTTGTGCTCTCTAGGCTGGAATACTGCAATGTGCTCTACATGGGGCTGCCCTTGAAGAGCATCCGGCGACTTCAGCTAGTCCAGAATGCAGCCGCGCGAGTGATCGTGGGCGCACCGCGGTTCGCCCACATAACACCGATCCTCCGTGAGCTGCGCTGGCTACCTGTTGATCTCCGGGTGCACTTCAAGGTCCTACTTACCATCCACAAAGCGCTCCATGGTAGTGGGTCTGACTATTTGAGAGACCGCCTTCTGCCAATTACCTCCCTGCGTCCCATCAGGTCGCACAGGGTAGGCCTCCTCCGAATTCCATCCGCCAGTCAGTGCCGACTGGCGACTACGCGGAGGAGAGCCTTCTCAGTTGCAGCTCCGACGCTATGGAACAATCTCCCCGTGGAGATCCGCACCCTCACCACCGTCCAGGCCTTCCGCACGGCCCTTAAGATCTGGCTATCCCGTCAGGCCTGGGGATAGGACTTTACTCTCTCCCTGCCCGAATGCCGAGTGAATGTTGTGCTTTTATTGTTAATTATTTTTACTCACATTTTCTTTTATGTCTTGTCTTGCACTCCCCTCCCTCATTATTGTTAGCCGCCCTGAGTCCCCTCAGGGAAAAGGGCGGCCTATAAGTGTTTAATAAAACCTATAAAAAACCTATATATATATTTTCATATATATACACACACGCACACACATACATACATACATACATACATACATATATATATATAATATATATATGCCTAAGATGTAATACAGCACAGGTTCGAATCCCAGTAAGGGTATGGCTAGCTGATGAGAGCTAAATAGCTTGAAATAGATCTATACTAGCCTCCCTTTATTTATTTATCAGCACAAATACAAAACACACACACAGACACACAGACACAGACAGACAGACAGACAGACACACACACACACACACACACACACACACACATATATATATATATATTCTACAATATAAAATAGACAATTTGTGGTAGAATGAGCTAATTAATATTTGTGTGTGTGTGTGTGGCTTTACTGCCCCCTAGTGGTGTTTTCTAATGTCGACTGCAGAGATCAAAACTATTACAATTGAAACGTATCAGTGGAATGCAATCTACTCAGAATTAATACATGAGGGAATCACTTGAAACAAATCTTTGTCATAGAATCGGTTTTCTAAGCATGAAAAAATGGGGATGAAAAAAGATTCTTTTCTAGATCTCCTTATGTATATAAATATTTTATTGATTTGCTTTTACAATCTAGGTGACAATACTATAATTTTCAAAAGAAATGGAATAAAAATACTACAAGAAGAAAAATTTAAAAGAATAACAAATGGTATAGATACAGAGGTGGTATTCAGCAGGTTCTGACCAGTTTTGGAGAACCGGTAGTGGAAATTTTGAGTAGTTCGGAGAACCGATAAATATCACCTTGGACTGGCTCTAACCCCATCTATTCTCTGCCTCCTGAGTCCCAGCTGATCAGGAAGAAATGGGGATTTTACAGTATCCTTCCCCTCCCATGCCCACCAAGCCACACAACCGGTAGTAAAAATTTTTGAATCCCACCACTTTATAGATACTATAGATCCTATACCATTTGTTATTCTTTAACATTTTAGATACTATAAAGACTTAATGAATTGTCAAAATATCTGAGATAAGCCACAAATCTAAAATATGCTACCAATATATTCTAACATGCAATTAAAAGCTTGAAGTACTGTAAGACATAACCAGTTTCTAAATAAATCATGTATCTGTTGAACTTTAAAAATATTTGGTTAAAATCATTAAAGTCAATAAGAGGAAAAAAACCATAGGTAGTCCTCGAATTATGATTACAATTGAGCCCAAAATATCTGGTGCTAAGTGAGACAGTTGTTAACTGAATTTTACAACCTTTCCTGCCACAATTGTTAAGTGAATCTCTGAAATTATTAGGTAACATGGTTGTTAAGTGAATCTTCCTTCCCCACTGACTTTGTCAGAATATTGCAACGGTTGTAAGTATTAGTCAATTACTAAACATCTGAATTTTAATCACGTGGCCGTGGGGATTCTGCAATAGTCACAAGTCTTCAAAATGGTCATAAAATCACTTTTTTTCAGTGCTGTTGTAACTTTGAGCGGTTACTAAATACTGTAAATTGTTGTAAGTTGAGGACTACCTGTATGGATAATAATACACGAACAGAGTACTGCAGACAATGTGTGTGTAGGTTATTTTTCAAAATAAAAACTCTAAAATTCAAATTTTAGCACAATTCCATGTATAGAATTGCAGTTGTAACTATAATTGGAATTAAAATTTAATTCCAAATAATATTGTTTTATATGTTAAACTTACTTTTGAAATATGAAGTTATTCTAGACATTGAAGCACATTCCTACAATTTGGTTGATCCATAGAGAGCATCAAAGATCTTTTCCAATTAAAAACACATAAAACCTTTGCAGTTGTTAACATATATATAATGCCAGTTCAATAGACTTTTTTTTAAAAAAAAACACCTATGATTTAGTGAATCTTATTCAGGATGAATTGGAATTGTGACTGAAAACAGCATTATTCCTTCCTTGATTTTCATAACCTGAGTAGCAAACATGATTTTCCAAATTGACCAATTCCAGTCTGTTTTAATTCACTGATGTTTAAAATACCAATGCATAAGAGGTTTATTTAATTTTTCATTTAATTTGTGTTGCACTTTTCCATGCCCTTCTAACTTTCTGTGTTCCTGTTGTAATTCTGCTTTTGGACTTTCAGTTTTCTTTTTCAGCGTGGCAATGTACGCAACCAGATGCCTCAGAAGTTTTAATCTACCAATTTCATAAATACCATTAGTAATCCAAAAACTCTTCCTCAGTAGCATATTGAGTGCCTTTGACCAGAGAGAGCCATCATCTGGGACTATATTATTAATTACTTTATATTATCTGTGTTGTTTTCTTGGTAAAATTCAAGAGTGGCTTGCCATTGTCTTCTGTATAGCATGAAATGATGCCTTTCCCATTGTCCATAAAGCGATGAAGTCTCCAGCATCTTCCTATATTGCTGTTGCCTAATTTAGGTGTTTATTTGATTTATTTGGGCAACTAGGATGATCTTGGCTGACCCTGCAGAGATTACAGGTAGTCCTCGATTTATTATTCACTTAGTGACTGCTCGAAGTTACAACGGCACTGAAAAAGGTGATGACCAATTTTCAGACTTATGATTGTTGTAGCATCCCCATGGTCATGTGATTTACATTCGGATGCTTGACAGTTGATTGACATTTATGACGATTGCGGTGTCCCTGATCACCTTTTACAACCTTCTTAACAAGCAAAAGTCAAAGGGGAAACCAGATTCATTTAATAACTGGGTTTCTAATTTAACAGCTGCAGTGATTCACTTAAACAAATGTGGCAAGAAAAGTTGTAAAATGGGACAAAGCTCACTTAGCAACATATGTCTCGGCAACATAAATTTTACCCTCCCACCATCTTTCACCATCCCTCTTAGGAATACCCCATGCTCCACAATGAGGCACCATAGCAGGACTATCTATGGATGGTAGTTTTACTAAAATGTTTTAAAGGTTTATGTTAAGCTCTAAATGGGAAAACTAAATGTACAATTCTATGTGAATGTCAAACAATGACATCAATAAATCTATACAATCAAATGATAATTTGGCATAGGACTGGGTAAAACCTTGTGCCAGACTGGTCTGACATAGTTCTTCGGATAATCTTGTTTTAAGAAGACTACAAGTTACGTGGTAAGAGCTGCATCACAGGAATTGTTTTTCAGTGGTTTAATTCTGGGGAATTGTAATAGAAGTAGTCCTACCTGAATATTATCCTGTTGTGTACTTGAGGATAATAAGCTAACACATTTAGGAGAACTAGTTTGGTGTAGCAGTTAAAGGCACTAGGTTAAAATAATGGGAGATTCCTAGGCTGGTCTTAGCTATGAAGTCACCTGGATTACTTTGGGCAGTCACTCCTCAGTCCTAGAAGGTGACAATGGAAAAAAAATGTTTCTGAAAATGTTGCCAAGTAAATGACAGGGACTTTTGTCCAAGCAGCCATTAAGAATCAAGATTGACTTGAGACTTCCTGGGAGGAGCTTGCTGGTGGAGGCAGCAAAAAATCAGCTGCCTCCGAATTCCTGGCTACGTACCTGTTTAGAGGATCTTCCATCTGACGTCTTATCAGGTTTTCTTATCCTTCAGGCAAGAAGGAAAGAAGAAACTGTTTTGCTGGCAAATGCTCTTCGATTTTTGCAGCTTTTGTGCTTGCAAGGAAAGGGGGGCTAGCCCAAGGCAGAACGGCTGTCCGTGCTGGGAACTTCAAACTGCCTTGTGCAGGGACAAAGTAAGTCTCCCCCACTCTACTCAAAGTTTTGTTTGATTTAATCTTATCACGAGCTGAATCCATTTACTGCGTGGACAATAATTGTTTATCAACATTTTAGCTTCTTTTCTTTTTCTCCTCCGAAAAATTATTTACTTAGAGGCTTTTAAAATGGCGCCGAGCAGGCTGGTTTCTCCGGTAATAACGAACACTTTTTGCTAATCCTCACAAGAATTCAAAACAAAAGAGATTGCTTATCATATGTTTTGGTTTCACAATAGAAGAATTTTACTCCTTCATTAACTTTCCTTATTTGGAAGTTAAATGGTGATGAATCTGCTGAACGGTTTTGATACAATGTTTACTCACTGAAAGTTTTGCCAAGCCTTAAACTTCAAAATAAAAGCCTCTTTACTTAAAGCTGCATATACAGGCAATAGAGTTCTACTAACTGCAGGCAGATAAATTTTGAAATGGCCTCAAAACCAAATATTAACTTGAAGTTGTCACCCTCTACTTCCAGGGGCACATCTTCAGTGCCTGGCACAAAGCTGCAGCCTCCGCTTCCTACGCCCCCTGCTGGGGATGTGTTAACGAAAGAATTTTTCCTGAGTAATCTAAGTGAGGCTCTTAATGCACAGACAATTAAAATGGAAGATAAGTTTAGAGATAATAGAGAGGAGAGAAAAGAGGAAATAAAAGAAATGAAAGAAGAAATTAAAAGTGAAATAAAAGGACTTAAACAGGAGCTGTATGAGAAATTTGACGCTAAGGTTGATAAAATTAGAGACGACATGCTGAGTCTTGTAACTGTATTAACAGAACATATTTCTGGAATGGAAGATACTCTAGAGGTTCTTAATGATGCCAATGCTAACTTGACATTGAAAACAGAGGTGGTGGAACAAAAAGTGGAAAATGCTGAAAAAGAAATTATTATGATACAGTACCGACAAATGGAGTTCGCATTAAGAGTAAGGGGGCTGCGTGAGGAGAAACAGGAGAACCTGAAACAGATCCTATCGGAAGCTTTTGATCGCCTGATGGGAAGACCAGGGACCAACCAAGACTGGCAAATTGACAAAGCTTACCGCGTTAACTCCTGGCTGGCAAAGCAGAAGCAGCTTCCTCGAGACATCGTTATATATTTTACTACAAGAGAGCTTAGAAATATGGTACTGCAAGCGTCTTATAACACTAAGCTTCAAATTGGCGGTCAAGACCTGGCTGTTTTGAAAGAGATACCACCTCAAATGTTAAGAGCCAGGAGAGACTACGCTTTTTTGGTCGAAGAACTCAGAAATCGTCAGATACAGTATAGATGGGATGCGCCATTTGGCATCATATTTACATTTGATAAGCAAAGGTACCGCCTCAACTCTGTATGGAAAGCCCGAGATTTTTATTATAATATATTGAAGGCCGGACACCCTGCACCATCTGGACTCAGAGAAAGACCACAAGAAGGACAGGATAGACAGCAAACTACACAACCACCAGACAAGATGGAGCATCTCTCTTCTCTAGAAGTGCAAGGTGCTATGGAACTAAGACCTAGCCGCATGACTACTAGACGTATGGAGAAACAAGCTAAAAAGCAACAGCATCAACAATCATCGGCCATCGATCAAGGAACTACAATAACAAATCTGGAAGCAGTGGGAGGAGCTAGACCTAAGGTTAAACAGGCCGTGCAGGAAGCTCTAAAAATGCTTCAACCAACCAAAGATGACAACTAAGATTTTAACATGGAATGTCAACGGACTGAATTCTCCACAGAAGAGGAAGAAAATATTTCATTATCTCAAACAGTTTAAGAACGATGTAATTTGTTTGCAAGAAACTCATATCAAGTCAACTGATCAAAAATATTTGATCAACTCAAAACTTGGTCAACATTTTGCAGCTTCTGCTATGGAAAAGAAGAATGGTATAGTTGTATACTTAAGAAAAGATATGAAAGCTGAATTAATAGAAGCAGATCCCTTCGGAAGATATATTGCTTTAGACTTAATCTTAGAAGGGAAAAAGACATTACTTTTGGGAATTTATGCTCCCAATCAACAGCAAGATAGATTCTATAGAAATCTTCATGCTAAATTAGTACAGTGGGACTATAGTTCCTGTATACTATTGGGTGACTGGAATGGAGTGATAGATACTAAGAGAGATAAGAAGATTTCCCGCCTAAATACCAAGATGCGAGCAAAGTTACCCAAATCTTTCTTTGACATTATGGATGATTTGAATTGAGAGATATTTGGCGAGAAAGAAATGCAGAGGAATATGACTTCACTTTCTTCTCGGACAGGCATCAATCCCTTTCAAGGATTGATTTTATCCTAACCACTAATGATTTGCTTTCTAGGGTCAAGAAAACAAAGATTGCAGCTAGGGTCCTTTCGGACCACAACCCAGTTTGGATGGAGTTGGGAAGGGTAGTGCAGGCAAGAAGGTCTTGGAGATTGAATGAAAACTTATTTAGATATGAAAAGTATATTAATGATTGTAAAAAATTACTATCTGAATATTTTGTTTTGAATATGAATAAGGGTACATCTATGGAATTTGTATGGGACGCAAGCAAAGCGTATATGAGAGGAGTTTTGATGAATATAAATAAAACACATAGAAATAAGCAAGGGTTAAAACGAACAGAACTGGAAGAGGAAATTAAGAGAAAAGAGCTGGAGTTAACAATGAACCCAGACGATACAAAGGTTAAGGAAGCTATTAACATATTAAAATCTCAATTTGACATGTTGATCTCTGACCAGGTAGCTACTAATTTATTATATGCAAAACACAATACTTTTTGTAATGCAAACAAACCTGGCAGATGGTTAGCTTATCAGATTAGGAAAAAAAGGAAAACTCGAAATATATCTAAACTGATTTACAGAGGGAAGGAGGTGTTTCAACAGGAAGAGATTCAAAAGGCTTTCTGGGAATTTTTTACAGAACTGTATAAAGGGGATAAAATTAATGGTTTAGACATAGACAAATATTTAGACAAAGAGAAAATACCTTCAGTTAGAGAAGAACACAGGCAAAAATTGAATCAACCAATAACCTCGGGGGAAATCCTGCAGGTAATTAAGCAATTAAAGTCAGGGAAAGCACCAGGTACAGATGGCTTGACAGCGGTTTACTATAAAAACTTACAGTTAGAAATGGTAGAACCTCTTAGAGAATTATTTAATATGATTCAAACGGAAGGTAAAGTCCCTCCATCTTGGAAGACAGCGTTTATATCTTTGATACCCAAAGAAGATCAAGATACTACTCAACCCAAAAATTATAGACCTATTTCATTACTGAATGTAGATTATAAAATTTTACTAAAATATTAGCAAATAGGTTAATGTTGGTCATTCAACAATTGATACATATGGACCAAACAGGTTTTATACAAGGGAGACAGATGAAAAGTAATGTTAGATTAATTATTAATGCATTAGAATATTTGGGAAAGAACAACCAGATCCCTGCTGCGTTTATATTTTTGGATGCTGAGAAGGCCTTTGATCGAGTTAACTGGCAATTTCTGCTGAAGATACTGAAAAAATGCAGATAGGAGATAATTTTTTACAGTCAATTAAAGCAATATACCAACAGCAAACAGCACAAATTATAGTCAATGGAAATTTAACAGACTCTTTTCAAATTGGAAAAGGTACAAGACAGGGCTGTCCTTTGTCCCCATTATTGTTTATTATAACTTTGGAAGTATTGTTGAATAAAATACGGGGCTTGGATGGTTTAAAAGGGATCAAGATTAGGCAGCAAGAATATAGAGTCCGCGCTTTTGCGGATGATTTGGTCATAATATTGGAACAACCGCAGGAATCCAGTATGGTTTTAATGAATACGATTAATCAATATGGTCAAGTGTCGGGTTTTAAAATAAACTTAGGAAAAACCAAAATATTAGCTATAAATATGAATATTAAACAAAAGGAAGAATTAGGAGTGATGCTAGGATGTGAGGTAGTTAAAAAGTCAAATATCTTGGAGTTAACATTTTAACTTCAAATGGGAAATTATATAAGCATAATTATGAACCACTTTGGCATAGCATACAGACAGAGATGAAAAAATGGGAGAAATTGCACTTATCTTTGCTGGGTAGGATAGCGGCAGTGAAAATGAACATTTTACCAAAATTTTTATTTCTTTTCCAAATGTTACCTATACTTAAAAAAGATGCGAACCTTTCAGAATGGCAGAAGGGTATCAACAAATTTGTGTGGGCAGGAAAGAAGCCGAGGGTAAAGATGAAAATAATGCAAGATGTACGTGAGAGAGGAAGATTGAAACTACCTAATTTAAAACTATATTATGATGCAGTGGCATTATCTGTAATTAGTGATTGGACTCATTTAACCAATGATAGAATATTGAATATTGAGGGACACGATCTGGTATTTGGTTGGCATGCTTACCTGTTATTCAACAAAAAATTGGATAAGAATTTTAAAAGTCATATTTTAAGAAATGCTTTATTGCGGGTTTGGAAGAAATACCAATATAAATTAAATGACAAGATACCCATGTGGGCAATTCCTAGACACGCAATTGAAAATATGAATACAGCACAAAAACAGGACAGAATTACTTACAGACAGCTTCTTACCTCGGAAAGGGGGGTATTACAATTAAAATCTTTAGAGGTATTAAAAGAGGAGAAGGTAGTTCAAACATGGTTTCAGTATGGGCAATTACAGGCTAGGTGGAAAATAGATCAAAAAATTGGTTTTATCCAAGTTGAGGATAATCTGTTTAAACAAATAAGAGATCAAAGCTTAATGCATATAAAGAGGATATATAATGTATTAATACAGATGGATTCGGAAACAGAATTAGTTAAAGATTGTATGATAAAATGGGCTCAAAATATTGAGGAACCAATAATGTTGGATACATGGGAAAGAATCTGGGTAAGAAATGTGAAATTTACACAAGCTCAAAATCTGAGAGAAAATTTTTACAAGATGTTCTATAGATGGCATTTAGATCCTAAAAAGTTGGCTTCTATGTATCCGAATGTACAGCCTAAATGTTGGAGGTGTGGTTCTCTCGATGCTGCATATTATCATATATGGTGGACCTGCCAAAAGGTTAAGGCATTTTGGATAAAAATATGGTGGGTCATGCAAAATGTTTTTAAAAGAAGGATAAAGTTTATTCCTCAGTTATTTTTACTAGGTATATGTACTGACTTTACAGTGGTAGAGACCAATTTGATTCTGCACCTGATAACTGCAGCAAGACTGTTGGTGGCGCAATATTGGAAGAAGGAAGACTTGCCTACAATCCAAGAATGTACATTGAAAGTAACAAACTTAGCCGAGATGGCTAAAATATCGGCATATCTCAAAGATCATTCAAATGAGATATATAAACGAGACTGGAAAAAATGGATTGACTATATACAAAATAAATACGGGACTAAGAAATTCCAGTTAGCCTATGCTTAAGATCAGAAATGATTTAAACTGTTAAAAGTTAGTTCAGTAAGAAGAAGCTAAGGTCAATCTAGAATGTCATTAATTTCTTTATTTCTTTTTTCTCAATAGATTTTAGACTGTGTTAGTTAAAAATCCATACCGTGTACGGGTTCTGGGAAGTCGGGGGGGGGGAAGGAGGAGGGGGGGGTGGGGGGTGGAGGGAGGGAGGGGCACACACAACAAAAAAAATTGTACTTCAATGTCTTAATGATTGACAAATGATGACATATTTGTGTTTTTTTTTAAAGAAAAATAAAAAAGTTCTGTTTAAAAAAAAAAAGGAGAAAAAAAAAAAGAATCAAGATTGACTTGAAGGAGCAAAAGGGGGGAAAAAAGATTAAAGGTAGCATGTATGCTACAACTAGTGATGTATGCAATCATCTAGACAAAATAGTTAATCATCTTTAGTTTAAATAATACCTGGAAATATCAGGCAAGCCTCTTGCCAAGAATGAAGGATCAGAATTGCTAGAATTGCTCTTGTGTAAGTGGCTTCATATACTGATTGTGCCTGTGTATCAGAGGTGGGTTGCTAATTTTTTAACTACCGATTCGGGAACGTGTGACACTTCTGCACATGCGCAGAAGCATCTGGGCATGTGGGTGGAGCCTCCTGCCCTTGCTACCAGCGGTTCAGGGAATCCGGGCCTAACTGGTAGCAACCCACCTCTGCTGTGTATGTGTGAGACCCAATCCTCAGAATCTGAGGTGGGGGGGATATTTGGAAAGTTCACCTCTGCCTTATTGATGTGGCCACATCACTACCACAAATCCAGAGGCTCTTGGGTTTGTATGTATTTGTACATGCATGTTGTATACACATATGCACTCACACCTATTTCAGGACCTCTTCCCAACTACAAAGACTGGTATGAAAGGTACATGATGGATCAGTAGCCAGGTCTAAGGCAACTGTCATATGGAAGATCCAATCTGGGTCAGTCACCAGGACCAGAGGTTTAGTCTTCCAAGCTTTCAGAGTTGTGCTGGAGCCCATCCTCGGGGAATTTCTCTCTGGCAGAGTGTGCGTCTATCATACATTTCTGGAAATCGAAAGCATTTGAAACTTTTTTTTTAAAGCATCTTAGAAAAACCATTTCCTAAACTTTAAACATGTTTGTGGTGATTTGTGTTTCAGTGTATCTTGTGAAAATTAAGTGACATAAACCATAATGAAAATAATCATTGTAATACGCTATGCAAACACAGTCTTGGAGCAGGCAGCAGCAGCTCCTGCTGACATTGAAAAAATTATGGAGTAACTAAGAACACATTAAGATTTTTGGCTTTTTATGTATGTCCTCCCCATATTGTTATACGGAGGATTCCCAGGGTAAGAGAGACCTGTTTAAACAACCCTTTTTCATTAGCATAAATCCTGTGAGGACCTGAAAGTTCATTACAGAGATCAAACAAAATGTTTCTTTCATTTAAAACCGATCTACCTTGCTTGGATAGAGCTCCTATTCAAAACATCTTATCCATCTGTTTCAAGGTAATAGGACTTCAGCCAAGAATGTTGTAAGGCATCTTCTATATTCTTTGCTTGCATTACATGAGGGCTGCTTGCCAATTTTTGCTATGGCAAAACCATTAATTGCAGAAAACACCTACCAGCTGTCTATACTAGTTCCATTTGCCTGGCTGCAGGGTCTAGAATGTTGGTAGGGCAAAGGTGATGATTTGAGTTTAAGTTGTGTTTTTTTTCCAAAGAAACCTTTGATGTGCATTTTTAGTTTTGAATTTGAATCTAAAATAGGAGTGGAGAACCTGGGGCTCCCTAAAGCTTGGGTGTAGCCCCTGAAACCATTCCAAAGTTAGAACTACATTGTAATTTTTGGTGTGGGGAGAAAAAGGGCAACCAATTCAGTAGGTAATCTTATTCTTTGCATTTAACTTTAAATGAAATAAAAAGTAAATTTACTTTTTTGTTCCACTAATTCTTTACTGCATTCCCTCCCCTACAAAGGCTGTGTACAATCTTCAGGCCTGCAAATAACAACAACAACAACAACAACAACAATGTGTACCACACAATTATAGCACATGGGCTCAATTGGGATGGAGGGAGAAATATTCTCATTCAGCTTATTTGCTTTTTGCTTAGGTGCCACACCTACCACCAACACTTTCCTGAATCTTTCACCCCTTTGTCCATGCTGTCATAAGTCAGTTGGAATGCTCATTGTAATAAATAAATAAAAGCCAAAAAGCCACAATGATGAAATGAGCCTTTAAGACAGCTTCCCTTGACGTTTCAGGCAGCCCCCAGGGTTAAGAATGTCCAACTGAACTTTGACCCTAGATATGAACATGGTGCCTGCTACTAAAAATAGTGGATGGTGTTCTCCTTCCTTGAGATGATGAAGGGCTGAATCTGCACACTGCTTTTAAGAACTGCTGCAAACAGGTTGTATGTTAAATTGTTGACTCCAATATAAACAGCTCTTTTTGCTAATTATCCCAGCACTGCAGGGTGAGCATTCCCAAGACCGCAGGTGTGGGGGAAAAGACATATAAGATTTGCCTTTTCCAGGGGTGGGTCCTGGCAGGCACTACTGACAGTTTGCTCGTGTGCATGCTGCGCACGCATGCGCAGTGCAATAAAAATTGTTCTGCGCAGAACCGAAAAACAAGATGGCACCACTGTTGGCGCTGCCTGGAGAACTGGTTCGTGGGTGTGGCAGGTCTGGGTCCCTGCTGGTTTCAGCGACCCAGGTTGCCAAACCACTACCGGTTCGGACGAACTGGTAGGAACCCACCACTGGCCTTTTCACTCACCTTCTTTGTGACTCAAGTTCTGTAAGCCTTCCCTGCTGTTTGGGCTCACCCAGCTGTTTGGGGTCTTATCCTTCTGATGCCAAACAGAACAGGTAAGATGAAGTAAAATCATAAGCACAGTTGCAGTCACATGATTTTCAGTTACTGCTTTGCTTAATGCCCAGCTGTCAGTCTGAATTGCAGTCATTAAAATACCCTATCTTTACAGAGCCAGGCCCAAGAACTTTAAAGGGTACAAAGGCTTTAATGATTAATATCAACATCTTAAATTGAGCTCAGCGAGCCATTGGCAAGGGCAAATAGTTTAATATGTGCCGCTTCTATCTTATTTTGCGGAGAATATCCAGGTACAAATTTGGAATTAAACAAACAAAAATCCATTGCTGGTTTATTATTTATTATATTTATACTATTGCTTCTATTCAGAGAGCTCTAAGCCTTGAGCTAGAATGTCTGTTAGATCCTCCAGGTTAGAGATGAGGTGGAGGATTATTAATTTTTTTATAATTCCTGTGGGCCAATTGTACTTTATTAAACATTTTTAATTTCGTGAAACCACCTCAAGTCATTTTTGGAGTTGGATGGCTTAGAAGTGGGGCAAAGAAATAATAAAATTTGTACTGATGACAAATGTTTTGCTAGAGGAAAGGATGTAGCTACAGCACAGATAACTATTACCAAAATTTATCATCTCAGAGAAGATTGCACTTGGGGTGCTAGATGCCAAATCTTCTGTTTTTATTTTAAATTGGACATAGATTAGGATTAAGCCTGCACAATTTGTAGAGTGAAAAAGACCACATTGATTAATTAAAAAAGCATTACCAGTTGCCAAGGATTACCTGGCAGGCTGATTAACTGTTTGGAAGACAGGGGAATGGCAATAATGCTGGAGCTGGTGGCTGAAGCCTACAGGCATTGCTTAGCAGCACAGTTTTTGGAGTGACAGCAACAGTGGCAGTGAATTTATTGACTTTTTATAAAAACCAAAGGGTCACACAAGGCTGCTTATAAATTAAATCAGTCATAAGGTGGGTTTTTTAGAAGGAGGGATACTACAATAAAATGGCAACAAGTGGCTTAAATAATACAATTCTTGGATGTATAAATAGGCAGAGAATCAAAATCACATGAAGTATTAATACCGCTTTATAAAACTTTAGTAAAACCACACCTGAAGTACTGCATTCAGTTTTGGTCACCACATTAGAAAAAAGATGTTGAGACTTTGGAAAAAGCACATAGAAGAGCAACTAAGACAATTAAAGGCCTAGAGACTAAAACATATGAAGAATGGTTCCAGGATTTGGGTTTGGCTAGTCTAGAGAAAAGAAGGACTAGGACTGCTATATATAATAGCAATGTTACAGTATTTGAGGGGCTGCTAAGAAGAAGAGGGGGGGGGTCAACTTATTTTCCAAAGCACCAGAGAGTAGGGTAAGAAACAATGGGGGGAAACTAATCAAGGAGGGAAGCAATCTGGAATTAAGGAGAAACTTCCTAACAGTGAGAACAATTAACAAGTGGAACTTGCTTGCCTTCGAAAGTTGTGGGTACTTTATCACTAGAGGTTTTAAAAAAGAAACTGGACAGCCACTTGTCTGAAATAGTATAGGGTCTCCTGCCTGAGCAGGGAGGTTGGACTAGAAGACCTCCAAGGTCCCTTCCAGCTCCATCCTGAATTAAATGAAATCATTTTACATTTCCTCTATCCTATTTTTCCTTCAGGAGACCAGTCATATCTAAAACCAAGGCAAAAAACAAATCCTGGGCTCTGGATCCTAAGACATCAATACCACTTGTCATTGCAAGGATGGTAATGGATAGTAGTACAAATCTCATGCCCCACTTAAGCTTTTTGGGAAATAAGTTTCAGTTCAGCAAGGATTCCTTTTCTCTTTGCCCGACCTTAGGTCAGGGACTGAAGAATCTGCTGGAGATTTTGGGCACTAGATGGCACCCACAGCCTGCAGAACAAGAGTAGAAAATTTGCTTTGAAAAAGTTTCCCCGTGAATAAAAAAAATTGGCTAAAGAGTTGATTTTCTCCTTGCGGAATGAAACCAATATTTATTTTCCTGCACCCCATATTTTATTTTTGACTGCTGAATTCTCTTTAGCTTATGCATTTCAGAATAAACAGCAAAATAAACAATCTAAAGAAGGTCAAAACTAAATTTAAAATATAAATTTAGTACCGGAAAGAAGAGTGCTGAAAAGGTTGTATTGTTGATTGAACTCATACTATGTCCCTGAAATGAGAAAACTGGGTTTATTTAGAAGGAATGAAAGATGGAAAATGGAAAAGGAGAGGCTGAATGTGAAAACTGCTACCTGGATTCCAGGCTATTCTGCTTGCATCATTTTACATGTTGTGGCTTTCTCTGCTGAACTCTGATATACATTTTTTGTATATCAGAGACCACGAAACCATGAAGAAACCTCAAAAAACCACAAAACCAAAACCAAAACAATTCTTTAACCAGTGAGTAACCTAAAATACCATAAAATAATTATAATATTCACCATAATTAATCAAAGGCATGAATGCATATTCTTTCTTTCAACAACATCAACAGCAGACTAACATTGTCTGTGAGAATTAGATGAAAGATTTAAGCACATTTCCTGAAAGAAGATGCCCATATTTTTTTTTCAAATTGAAGAATCACTTAGAAAGCAAACAAGTGGGATTTTCAGTCAACTGGATCCAATGATTTTCCTCAAAAAGTTAGCTTCTTAAAAATGCACGGCGAGTTCTATATGCATCTTTAATTGCAATGAAGATTAAAATAAAACTTTGGGTATCCTATCAATGGATTTCAGTTTCCAAGCATAGTAAATTTTACTTCATTCAGTGCTAGTGCAGTCACATGTCACCAACCTTCCTGTTACTAAATGTCCATTGTACGTTTAGCCAAATAGTTGAATTTTTTACAAGCTCTACTATTTAAAAATACTTCCTCGTATTACACTTGTAAAGTACAGTATAATGCAGAAGGAAAGGATAATTTTCACTTATTACTATTTTGAGCTCTTCTGCTGGCAGGAATGGCTTCTGGCATCCTGCAAAATAGAAGTATTATTCTTCAGAGTCCACAGATTGAAGCAAAACATGAATTTGATACAGGACTCCATTTTTTAGTGTTTCTCCTTGGACTGTTAGCTGGCTTGGGAGTTTACATTGGTTAAACTATTCCCAGAGTTGAGCAGTATTTGTAAATTAAATTCCGTTTTTTACTATTGTAACCTTCTAAACAGGTAGCCCTCAATTTATGACAGAATTGAGCCCAACATTTCTGTTGCTAGTTGAGACATTTGTTAAATGAGTTTTGTTCCATTTTATGACCTTTCTTGTCACAGTGATTAAGTCAATCACTGTAGTTATTAAGTTAGTAACATGCTTGTTCAGTGGATCTGGTTTCCCCGTTGACTTTGCTTGTCAGAAGGTCACAAAAGTCGGTCTCATGACCCTGGGATATGCCTACTGTCATAAATGTGAGCTGGTTGGCAAGTATCAGGATTTTGATCACGTGACTATGTGCAGTGGTTGTAAATGTGAAAAACTGTGATGTCACTAAACGGATTGTTGTAAGTTGAGGACTATTTATAGTAGCTTTCCTATGAACCCCTTGTATCATTAGGACATAAGTTAATGTTTCTCTCTGCCAGTATGGTCTAGTTTTATCAATGACATTTTTAGAACACTTGGTTATTCTAAATCAAAATTCCCAGAATACAGTCCATTTTTCTTCTAAATATCAACATATTTTACCGTTACGCTGAAAAGAAGGACAAGCAGCCCATGTCAGGGGGAAAATATGTACCTAAATGAAATGGGTTTCATTTGATTTACCATTTTTTTCTTTCAGAGTACTTAGTGCATATTTAGTCTCTTCTCCTCCCTCCCTCACACAAAGTACTTGTCCACAACAACATAATAAAATTTTATTATTCTCAGGCAATCAGTCAACTTTGCAGTCACAATATTCTTCCTGAAATAATGGCTGAATTTATTTGGTAATGCTGGCTGAGTGCTTTTCTAAGAGTTTTCACGGTAATAGTTCTTTGGCTTTTCTCCACCTTTTTTCAACTAATAAATATTTTATGCTCCATTTATATTAATAAAACTAGAAACTTAGACTGAGAATTTTTTCAGTACGGGAATGGCAATGGTGTCTCTCAGGGAGCTACAGAACTCCACAATAACTTTCCAAAATTAGCTACAAGTAGACGTAAAATGATGGTTCCCAATTGGACTTAATATAATATTTTTCCACCAATGCTCATCATCATCATGTCTTAGGAACTATTTCCCATTCAGTAAGGCTCCTGTGCTACTAAGTACTAGTTATCTTTTTTTCCTTCTTCACACTGGTGGCAACATCAACTAATGAATGTCATTTTAATTTGCTCTTAAGCAGCCAGTTCTTTGTGCTTTTATATAGATTCAATTAAAAAGGAATAAGTGGAATAGTGCTTTGTAATACTTCTGTGCTGTGTTGAATAGGAATTCATTATAGAGCCAGAAGGGCAAGGAAGAATTGTAGGTATATTCTAGGAGAGGAGAGGAGAAGTAGAGGAAGGAACAGAAATTTTGTTTGATAATTGTAAACTAACTGAAGCTGGCAAAATACCCAGTGAAAGCTCATATGGTTTAATAGCTGAAGTCATATCACTTATATCAACTTAAGATTTCATGTACATATGTAGTTTATATTATATTTACATTCAATACATATATGCAAAAGTGTTAAATGTCATTTAAGAAGAAGGTATTGAAAAAAAACCTCTTTATTCCAAAGTTATTAATACACTGGTCTCTTATTCCCAATGTCCTAGTGAATCCATGACTTGTCTTCTTTAAATAGAACGTGACTTCATTGCACTCTGGATGTCTGGCTGCCCGTAAAATTCCATCACTGAATGAGACGGAAGAGAAATTGGAACAAGTGAAAGTAAGGGAAAAAAGAAGTGTCTTCCAGGTCATGTGTGTGTCTCTGTGTGTATGCTTTGTGAGAATAGAGATCCTAGTTCACCAAATTAGAGCCTCTAATACTCATTGGATCAATGGACAGTAATATGAGAATTTACTGGGATTAGTCACAAGACTAGCCTTCTCTACATGATATTTTCTACAGCAGTTGAAATCCAACATCCATTGTCCATGCTACTGAAGGACTATACCAACAGCACCTAGACTTATATACCACTTCAGAGGGCTTTACAGCATTCTCTAAGCAGTTTACAGAATCAGTACATTGCCCTCAACAATTTGGGCCCTCATTTTACCCACCCTGGAAGGATGGAAGGCTAAGTCAACCTTGAGCTGGTCAGAATCGAACTACTGGCAAACAGCAGAATTAGCCTGCAATATTGAATTCTAACCACTGTGCCACCACAGTTCTTATGGAAGTTAGCTAAGTGTAGAAGCTAGGTAGCAGGTGGATATGGCTATTCATAGTAAGTTTTTTTACGCAATGTATTACACACTGTTATAATAGTTGGGCAGGTATGCAAATGCATACATTTGGAACACTCCCTATCCACTTTGTGCCAGGGCTGCAACAAAGCTTGGATATTTTTCTGTAATAAAATTTGTATTTCAACACAAGAAAAGAAAAAGTAGAGACTACCTGAATTATAAGGGCTTTTTAAATTCCATTACTCCCCTGACTGTGCTGAGACTTGCTCAAAATGAAATCGGATAGCAAAACCTCAGACTATCAGTGCAAAGAATGACCTTTGGCTGCAAATTATCTGCAAAAACACAAGAAAGGGGAAAGATTCAGCGATACTTGCCTGCTTCAATTATCATTTTCACTGGCTCTAAGAGTAAACTTTTTCCTGCTCTAGAAATGTAGTATGTATGCAAAACAATTTTTATTTGCCTTGGCTTCTTCCTAGGGCCATGAAGTGATAGCCAACACGAAGCACTTCCATAGCCAACATGTGCATCTGAGTCATATTTATTATCCTTGTTATAAGAGAAAAAGAAAAAAAAAGAGCACGAGCACATTTTTGTTGTTTGGTGCAATCAAGCAAGACTTGAAGCTGGAGCCCATTTTGAGCCTAGCCTGTTTTTTGCAATCTGTAGAGATTTGCCATGCTCCATATTAGACCTTGTGGGTGGAAGGTTAGAGAAGAGCCAACTGTTTATGCCATTACATCACAGGAATCAGTGCTGTGGAGTCCAAGACAATTAATGAAGAGCAGCTGCCTATGTTTCAGTAACGAACATGAAGTAATTAATAATAAAAGTGGTTTGGTTAACAACAGGATCATCTAACAATGCAAATGAAACGTATCGCCCCCTCACGCAGATAAACCTTTGCAGAGAGGAAAAACTCAGCAAAGCTTTAGTAAACCATTTAGACTGTTCCAGTTAAGCTGTTGATACTGGAAAAACTAATATATCCAGCCCAAATGTTTCCATTTGTAAATAGCAGATCCCGTCAAGAAAATGGCAACACTGTTCTTCATTCAAAATATTACCAAAGTAAGATTTATATGTTGTACGGACAGGATTTAAGAAGCTGAGACTTTTGCCCAAGGGCATCTTTAGACATTCTAAACTAAATTTGTTTTCTTTTAGAGAATTGGCAAACCAAAAGCAATCCATTTCCTATCCAGACACCTATTTCCATAGTTGTGCATTAGTAAGTTCCCTTCTCTGGTTATACTGTTAACATGCTTGTTTCTGGTTGCCTTGTGCATTGTTGCTTTCCAATAGTCTTCGACGTCTCAAATACATCATTGAGTTCTGGTGGAATGGCTTATGTGCCTCGTAAAATAAAGAAAATAAAAATAAATGCTGCTTCAAGCCAAAATGGTAATGTAACTTGAGTTTGTTTTGGCTAATGCCTGTCTAGAAAACAAATCATAGCTGTCTGTCTCTCTACAGAAAGCTGGATTTTCTTAGACAGATAGTCCAGCTCAGTTGAATCTTATTGTGTTAGTAAGATCTTAATTGATTATTAACAAATTAAGTGATTGAATTTATTCATTCCTTTTTCATTTTGTAATCTGTGGTCACTCACTGAGCATTATGTTTGAGCTGACATTTAAATCCATTCCTACTTGGACATATAAAATCACTTTATTACAGCATAATCCTGCTGAATAGATCCCCCCCACTTTGTGGACAGGGTCTCTTTCTGGTGCATTTTTCATCACAATTAAGATCTCTTTTTGATATTTCAATTAATGTTCAACCGGTCAAAAATAATTATTTGTACAACTAGTACAGGTCTTTCAACATATACTGCAACAATTTAGCATCCCAATTACCAAATTTTGTACTAACTGGAGTTTCTAGACAGTCTTCAAGAATACCTCCATGTATAATACCTTGCGGTTGTTTAAATGTGATGTAAGCAAACTAGGAATAATAGATGCCAAATCAGACAAACTCAGTACAAGTTACAATGGTTATCTTACAAATATGCATCAACTACCGGTAATATCCAAGGATGGATAAGAATCAAGAAGAACATTGCTCTCAGAATAAGTTACATCCCAATCTTTCAGTCAGATTTTCTACTGGCTGAATGTATCATTGTGTTGTCAATTTTTAATTTCAAGTTCTTCAGTCCATCTTTGCATTTAGGCAACTCTGAAAGCTATCAACAGTCTCCTTGGTATTAGATGACAAATTGCTCTACAGTGATAAGTTTACCCCTGCTGATGAAAGATCAGATTAGTCTGGCATTCTGTTAGGAATAATGACTAGTCAGATGCTTCAGACAGATAGGTCTGATCTGCGAACTATGTGTCTGAAACCAAATTATCAGAGTATTTGTAATAAATACTAGAGTACTAAGCTAAATATACCTCTAGTCTTGCTTTAAAGGAGAGTTTCACTTTTAAAATTGAAACTTGCCAACAATAGGAGTTAAAATTTCACTGAAGAAATCTATTAGACTTTACTGAACATTTTGGTAATAAGATTCCTTGGGAGGTGAAATTAGTACATAATTAGTATTATATAGAAGAATAATGTATAATGCCATTCTTTGAAAAGAATGTGATGTGAAAAATTCCATTTTCCATATTCTTGAAATACTGATAAATTCCATCTTTTTCTTCATTAAAAAACAAAACAATGATAATTTCCAAGTAACAGAAGCAAGTTGGATCCCATTGCTCCTTGGTTAACTATCCAAAAATTGAACTAAAAGAATTGTCAGCTTTAGTTATTAATGAAGATTAGGTCCTGTTTCTTGCCATTGGATGAAAATGTCAGAAGTAAATTATCTGGACCTGGAAATGATTATGTTTAATTGACAGTGGGCTTTGGGGAAGGTACATGCAGAATATGATTTAAGTGATTTAATGCACTGGAGAAATACTGCACATTTGACAGCCAGCACTGCTGGCTGGAATTAAAAGAGAAATGCATGACAATAAACTGGCCATTCAAGGCTTGAATAGGTACTATATATAAAAAGCCATGTGGTACCTGAATAATATCAGACTTCATATCTATGTCATCAGAGGTGGGTTTCACATAATCTTACCACTGGTTCGCCGTGCACTGAAACTGTGAGCGCACACAGCTTGCACACATGTGGTTTGCTTTTGTCTGTGGTTCGCATGCATGTACTTTGCTCTTCACATGGCTTGCATGTATGCACTTTGCTCACACGCGCAGCTTGCATACATGTGCTTTACTCGCACACATGGCTTGCATGCATGTGCTTTGCTTATGTGGGTGGCTTGCACACATGTGTAGAAAACGTGGCTAAATAAGACGGCATAGAGCCGGGGTGGGTGGGCAAAGGTCAGCATTACTGGTTCACCTGATCCAGTCCGAAGCAGCTGAATACCGCCACTTTATGTCATTGGTTATTCTATGTCCTTTTGTTTCTAGAAAACAAAGGTCTTTTAAGACAAGACATTTATAGCAAAGATAGTGGAATCCAAATCCTGCTTGTACGTATGGAAAAATATTAAGACACATCTTTTGAACTTGTTTTTTTTAAATTACTTTCACTGTATTCTTGATTTACTTATTTTAAGATACGTTACATGTTAGCTGTTGTAGTTTCTTGCTATATTTTATCTTCTGCATTAATTGCTTCTTAGCAAAGATATGGACAACATGTTAGTATTAATTATATTAATAATATAGTAAATAATATAGTACATATGTTGAAATCTTTATTCAGACAGTAGGTATCTGGAATGAAAAAACAGCTTTGAGTTGCCTCTATTCATTCTCTATTCTATATTATTGTATAATGCTGATTTTATAAAGTTAATGACATATCAACATTGTCTTAGATTCTTTGGCCCATAACATTGCAGTATCTCCAATCCACATTCCTGATGACATAATTTTAGATAATTTCTTATAGATTTAGCCCCTTGTTCGTTGAGACTGGATCACAATCTATGATAGTATTATCTAATAACTATGCTAAGAATACAAATGAAACCACTGTGAGAAATACATATTTTTCAATATGACTGAATTTGAAATTGTTACATCTTATAAGATAAATGGACTGGAATGTTTTGTTAAATTTAAAATTACTCTTCCAGGCCATAAATATAGTGTTTATAAAATATTGTTCTTATTTATGGATTTTTCCATATAAATTGCATTTGCTTCTTACAACTCTCTCTGGTCTTATAAAAATTAACTCCAGAAAGTTTCATTATAACAAAACATGAAGGAGAAATGAAGTTATGAGGAGTTATTCCAACATTAAATATCATAAATGCTAAAATTATGAGCCTGATTCACTTCCTGTTGTTTTTATTCTGCAGAATCTTGAAGGGCTGGAAAATATTAGGGTTTGAAACTTTGAAGTTGATAATTGAATTTGGGGGAAAAAAGAAATAAAATAATTTTGAAATGTTTGGTATTATTAAAGCCTAAATAATATGAATTTTTTGGTCATGTTCACTATTTAATTCTGACGAATTCAGTAAACAAATAGTATTTATTGTGACAGAATGAACAGAATGTACGATGGAGAAAGCATGACTCATATGTCCATAGGACTCCTGTTGTCTTGCTTGAACATTGCGGTTCTTAAACTGCGGTTTGTTGTACAGATTGAGTTTGTCTTGAATGGCTTGTCACCAAAAAATAACTTCATGAAATGTGCCCTATTTGTGGACATATTGTTAAAGCAGTTTTAGGGCAAACATCCTCATAAATTACTTGATGCTCTCTGGTTGCATTTGGAAGCAAAATATTATAATACAATACTACAGCACATGTTTACCTCCATAAGCTCCAATTCATAGTATCTCCAAGTAAGGTTGGAGAAATCTTCTAGTTAAAAACTTGGGAGACCCTTTGCTTGTGAGCATCTGGAAAACTGCACTAGAGGGACCATCAGTTTGATTTGATAGGTCAACTTATTTGATTCTTATGTTATAATACATTATTTTCTGAAGAGCAAAACTTAAGGCATTCAAAACGGTTGTAGCTGGAATCGTTTCTTTGTGAGCAAAGAAACCCCTAATCTAGTAACAAATATTAGCTATAGAATAAGTATACAGTATGTGCTGCTTAAAAAATTAGGATATGAAAGGTTAAGCAAATAAAATTTAAATATATCAGCACATTCTATATGTTTTCTGAGTTTCCACTGAAGAGACCCCCCAAAGAATATGAATTCTACCAAAATATGCAGGTTCTTTTAAAAAGACAATAAATATACTGCAGTTGGAATAATCTTGTGATCTGTACAAAAAATTAAAGAAGTCATATTTGTATAATTATTTTCAGGTCTGTTCTTAGAATTGATACAATTCTTCTACACAGGGCATGTCTACACAGCCACCCCTCCCCTGCACTTTAAAAATAATGATGGTGCCCCTTGACTATCTTCACCACTGATTTTTTCACAATGATCTTTAAATATTAATGTGCTAACCAGCTGACAAGTAAAGGTAAAGGTTCCTCCGCACATGTGTGCTAGTCGTTTCCAGTTCGAGGGGTGGTGCTCATCTCCATTTCTAAGCCAAAGAGCCAGCACTGTCCGAAGATGTCTCCGTGGTCATGTGGCCGGCATGACTATATGCCGAGGGCACACGGAGCACTGTTACCTTCCCACCAAAGTGGTCCCTGTTTTTCTAGTTGCATTTTTTACATGCTTTCAAACTGCTAAGTTGGCAGAAGCTGGGCCAAGTAACGGGAGCTCACTCCATTACGCAGCACTAGGGATTTGAACCGCTGAACTACCGACCTTCTGATGGAAAAGCTCAGCGTTTTTTGTCACTGAGCCACCGCGTTCCTTGTAGCCGACATGTAGAGAGGCTTAAAATTCAATAGCCAGTAGCACCCCTTTCCTATCTGTCTCCAAACTTCCTTCTCTCTTTGAGGATTTTATTTACCCCCCCCCCCAAAAAAAAGACTTTGCTGTTTAATGTCAGTGATCCATAGGCAGGATGAATCCAAGTTTCTTAACTTTCTATATTTGGCTTAGACTCCCCTCATACCTCTAGTGTTAGAATCACAGTTATCATCATAATGCTTATTTGCTATGTCAGAGAAAGGATTCAGCAAAGCCGCTGTAATATGAGTGGTTATGAGCAATCCCTCACACGTGCAAATCAGGCTTTGCATTGTACCAGCCAAACAGCAGTTACAGCTTAGGAGTGACAGTGTCTTTTCTGACTACAAATGGTTTTGACAACCTTAATAGGCACTAAGACTGCTTTTCCGAGTACAGTATGAAGTCTCTGAGCACCAGCGTTTCCTTGTTTTCTAGCAGCTGCCACACACCATTGTTTTATTTATTTGCTTTGATGTAAAAGTAAATAAAGGCACTATATAGAAGTTTTCATTGTCCATATAGTCACCAGAAGATGTGCTCAATTTGAGAGACACTTTGAAGTATTAAATAATATTTAAGAGAAAGCAGACATGCTGGGTTGGGGTGAGGTGAGGTGGGAGAAATGCATCAGTCTCAGGTTTATCTTTATTTCCAGGAATGTCCTTGGATTTGACATGAGCCTCAGAGGAGATCTTAGGAAATAAATAAAAAAAAGATAGGCACAACAGTCCAAGTCCATTTGTCCAGAATGAAAAAAAATGCTATCAAGACACTAGCAATTTGTTTATTTGGTCATATAATTGATTTATATGGCTGCTCTTATAAATGCAATTCTGAGTAGCTAACAACATGTTAAAATGCTAATAACACTAGCAAAGAATGAAAATTACCATAGTTATGAAAGACAAACCTAGGCAAAACAATTAACAAAGTGTCCTCTGAGGGGACACTTAACCTTCCAATCCCTCAGTCCCAGAGAATGTTATGGATCTGAATGTTGTGTGAAAGGCTGACCAGGTCAGTTTATTCTCAGGGCATATGGTGCTCCAGAGGGCAGGTGCTGCAACAGAAAAAGCATAATTCTGAAGCTCCATAAGAAGACATTTTTTAATTGAAGGGAACAGAGAGTGTCTTTTCTGATGGATCTAGTGGGATAGGTAGAAACAAAACAGGGGAGAGATAGTCTGACAAATAACCTGACCTCATGCCAGTTTGCAAGTAAGTTTTTAGTAAGTTATATTTTACCATGCCCTTCGGGGAAGCTATTTTCTGAATGGACATCCCTCATAGCAGCATTTCCTTTCACAATGTTCTCAAAGCCTGCTGCTTCCTCCTCTAAATTTGGGAACCTCTGAACAATCTACGTGATTGCTAAAATAACGACACAAAGTAAGTCAACCGAATAGAGAGTGTTTAGGATTACCTGAAAGATTGTTTGCAGCCACTATCTCCTCTTCTCTCAGTAGTTTTCTCTTTTACTCTCTAATGCTGATAGAATGGTCAGCTCTGATAGAAAAGTCACCTTTCTGCCGTTTTGATTGCCGCTCAATTGCACTGTGTTATCAGCAAATAAAAATGGTAGTCTTAGGAAGTCTATTTGTGTGAGTCTAGCAGGTCTGTAGCTAGAATGCTGGGCTTGGCTATTTTCATTCAGCAAGCCTTCTTGGAAAAAAGCAATTTTTCAAGACTTCCCTTGCTACCACTTAGCCAGTTGGCTTGCTTTATCTGACCATTTGGGTAGTGGATACAATATAGAAAATAAGGTATTATTGCAATATAGGCAGATGTGGTATTTAGCAGGTTCTGACCAGTTCTGGAAAACTGGTAGCGGAAATTTTGAGTAGTTTGGAGAACTGGTAAATACCACTTCTGACTGGGCCCACCCCCATCTATTCTCTGCCTCCCCAGTCCCAGCTGATCGAGAGGGAATGGGGATTTTGCAGTATCCTTCCCCTGGAATGGGGAGCAAATTGAGATTTTACAGTATCCTTCCCCTGCCACGCCCACCAAGCCATGTCCACCAAGCCATGCCACGCCCACCGGCCACACCCACAGAACCAGTAGTAAAATTTTTGAATCCCACCACTGAATATAGGTTCAGAAAATCTTTCCCCTCTTACAGTATGGAGTAGAACCCCAGAGACCTTATCTAGATATGTTTTTTTAGTACACAGATCAAAAATGGTTTTTGAAAACTAACATGTGCTGAGATCTAAGCCCAATATTGGCATCAGGTAGTAAATTGGCTGTGTGCACTTGCTCCAAAAGATTCTTTCAGTACAGTAGAGGCATTCCATTCATGGCTTTATACATCCTATGTTGTGTCATGAGATCTTTTCTTTATAAATGCTAACATTCCAGCGTTAACTAAGCTTATCGTGCCTAGTGTCCCCTGAGACTTGTGGATTTAGTTTTCATGAGAAGTTGACCTGAATGTGGTCCAGTAAGGCTTCATCTCAATTGATTAGGATCTGGAACATACTTCCTTAGACAAATTATAGACTGATGAATAGCGCACTCTATTATAGCGCATTACAGCTGGATTGCCAGAAAGCCAAAATATTTTCTTCTGTCTAGCACTCATCCCACAGCGACCCTTAAATAAAGTTCAGAATCCAATTTCATTTTTAATTCATTTAATTCCATTCCGTACATTTCATCACTAGGCAGTTGAAATATGATTGGTTGCAAACATTTTACCTTGAAATTGTTCCTTACAATGCTGTCAGCTTGGATTGACAAAATGTTTTTTCTTTCATTTATGATGTGGTAATTAAAGAATGTTGTTCTTTGGCGACACAACTACTACCCATACTAAAGGATGAGCCTGGAATAATCTAAGTTAATTTTACAAGATTATGCCAAAAATCTGTAGTCAAGCAGAAGTCTAGGCTGAGAGTACTCTCAGTACTCCCAATATTCCCTTTCCTTTGTTTTCTATTCATATTATTTTGTACCTTATTATAATAGAAAGTTCTCTGGAACACTTTTCATGAATTTTAATTCAGTTTAAGACTTAAACGCAAATGTACAAAATAAAAAATAAAAAAAGCAGGGAAAAATCACATTGACCAACAATATAGATTAGAATGAATATTAACATTGATTAAAAACTGAAATGCTTAGATAGCTGGAAAAAAATATCCTGGCACTATACAGAGTAGAAAATAGGAACTAGTTGAACCTTTCTGGACCATGTATTCTGTTCCACTTATAGTAATCACTAAATATGTCATTCTCTAGAAATGCCTCATTTGATAGAAACATTTAGAGACCATCTGAAGGCCATCCTAATATATATTTCAAGTGTTGCTATGTATGTAGAAAACAATTTTATTTATTTTAAGCTTTGGTGTTAAGCTAACACCAAATACTCTCTACCAACCTATGAAAAAATATTTTTTGCACAATTTCAATTTCATAGAGGAAGAGAATCCACGTATGAATTAGGAAAGAAAAGAAGACATCTTAATACAATTTTTAAGACATTATGATAGTTGCATAATCCCAATGGTAAGAGTAAGAACTTCAGTGCTACAGCTGAATATGCTTCTGGCAGAAATATGGTTAGTAAGATTCTGAGATAATTGTAAAGTATTTTGAAGCCATGTTCCCTTAAAAAATGGTCAACTACAAGAAAACAGTAAAATGGTTCAGTCGCATAATGGTTCATTATAAACTCTGTTATAATGAATTGGTAACATTGAAATGAGAAACGGGAAATGTTTGCAGATGATGATCTTTGAATATTGGTTTCAAGGGATTAAAGAGTCATGTAAGGATACATGACTGGAATGAGAGATAAGGCTGGTTCCTGGAATGTTGTGGTAGTCACAGACATGTTCTTTGTTTACATTGCCCTATAATCCAAAGCAAGTGGCTTGAGGTGATTCCAAAGAAGAAGCAGAAAATAGGAAAAATGGCATTTTGGCTGAGAAGCCAAATGCTTTCGGGACGTTGTCTACATTTCTTTTCAACATGCTAATCCCTGTTGTTGACAGCCATGTATTCTTGAAATGTATGGGTCTGAGACAGAAGACTGCAGCAGTCAGCTTTAAGGCAATCAAGACATAGCCTCACAGCATCATATTTTCCAGATATTGAAAAATGCTATTATTGCAGAGGAGTCTAGTGGCTTTTAGTATACCTTCCTGCATTCCCAGGCATCTCCCAGCAATTTTTACAATAAAATCTAATCTATCCAAGCCTTAAAGGGGTGAACTGGCTACCCATGCTGAGTTCAAAAGGCTGGAAACAGAGACATTCTGTTCTGTGACTACGAATGAGATTACTAAGCTATTTTAAGTGGGATAATGCATATGGCTGTAAAATAGCTCTGATCCATATCCACTAGGGATTTCAGAGAAAAAGAATCAGATAGTTGCTCCTAAACGGAAATGATGTTGATCAGTAGTGTAATCTTCTTCAAATAAAAATGTGCTTCCTCTCTCACACATTCTTGTGTGGCATTATCTCATGTTTTATGTTGCCATAATTTCATAGAGGACGGAGTTGGGAATTTCTAAGTACTAGGTCTAGCCATTGCTCAGTAAAGGAATTCAGATTAAACTATTCCGGACAGAGGACTGCCTAGACTACACGTGAATATATCCATCAAAGGGAAATCCACCACTTCCACTCTGAATGTCACCTACCACTATGAATCTTTAAAACTCAATTGGTATTTATTGTTTTTTGTTTTGTTTTTAAATAAAATGCATGGGTTGCTCTACTCCCAGTGACCCTGGGAAGTTTACAATTACAAACGAGAAAAAAATATATAAATACAAAGAAGAAATTCGGTAAGTGTCCTGAAGACAAACATGTACCTCACCTTAACCCCCCCATCCAGCGGGGTATTTCTATCCCCTTGCCCCAAAGCTTGGGAGACTAGAGAATAAATAAGTCTTTAATAGCTTTAATAGCTCCTGACATCATCAAAAGAGCCATGGTGACTCATTGGTTAGTATGTCAGTTCTGGCAGGCTAGCTCATTGCTCACCCCAGGAGTTTGATTCTCACTAGCTCAAGGTTGACTCAGCCTTCCATCCTTCCAAGGTCGGAAAATGAGGACCCAGATCGTTGGGGGCAATATGCTGACTCTGTAAACCACTTAGAGAAGGCTGTAAAGCACTGTGAAGCAGCATGTAAGTCTTATGTGGTATTGCTGTCAGGGTAGGAGTCATTTGGATTTCTGGGGTTGGAGTGGAATTTTCATTTCAGAGAGCAGATAGGACAAGCCTTTGTATAATTAGAAATGATTCCTGCCTTCCCATAACTTGGGGGGATCATTTTGTGCCCTGTACTCTGGCCTGCTTGAACTCAGGGATGACCTTCTTATGTGTTTATATTCTTTTTGGGGAGTGTTATCATATCTTTCTGCAAACTTCCCTTCTGCAGATTCTGCAAACACTCTCATTTCCTTCTATCTCCCTTCAGAAGACTTCCCCCCGTGAAGTTCTCTGGTCATCCTTGTGGCTCAATCTGTTCCAAATTACCCAAATAAGTATTGTGCCCAGAACTTTATTTGTACTGACTTCTGATCAACATACTGTTGAGTGGAACAGAGGTGGTATTCAGCAGGTTCTGACCAGTTCTGGAGAACTGTTAGCGGAAATTCTGAGTAGTTCGGAGAACCGGCAAATACCACCTCTGACTGGCCCTGCCCCCATCTATTCTCTGCCTCCCAAGTTCCAGCTGATTGGGTGGGAATGGAGATATTATAGTATCCTTCCCCTGCCACGCACACTAAGCCACACCACGCCCACCAAGCCACACCACGCCCACCAAGCTATGCCCACAGAACCAGTAGTAAAAACAATTGAATCCCACCACTGAGTGGAACTATTATTCTAAAATCTTTTCTCCAGGTAGTATTGCTAGCCAAATATCCCATCTTTTATACATAAGCATTTCATTTTTGTTTCCTAAGAATTTTGTATTTGTAACTGGTAATTGTCATTGCGTTATGTTCAGCCTTTTTTTTTCTAATCCAGTGTTTCTCAACCTAAGCAACTTGAAGATGCGATGGCTTCTGCCTGGGGACCTCTGGAAGGCAAAGTCCATAGTTGTTAGGGTTGATAAACACTGCACTAATCTATTAAAATGCCTTTAAATTTTAGTTTTATCTTCTACAGTATTAACTATTCTGCCGTTTGCATCACTGCTGATCTGATAATCATTTCTTTATCTCTTCACCCAACCCATTAATAAAAATCATTTGAATATATGATTCAAAAGTCAACCTTGCCGTGTCCCATTGAATACCTTTTTTTCTTTAGTTTGGTGAGGAACTCTCTCTGAGTACCATTTTGGAACCAGCAATCTAGCTACTTTATTGTCATGCTGTCCAGATCAGGGGTCACCAACCTTTCAGACCTCAGGGACCACTAAATTCATAATTTTAAATCCCGCAGACCACTAAATGATCTGCCTAATGACCATCTGGATGGACGTGGCTATGTGGTCATGTGACTGGGTGGGCATGGCCAACTTAATGTCACTCACATCGAGGGGCATCTTGCCAGCCTCTACTTGCCACTCCTCATCTGTCTGCCGGGATCCTTAGGGCCCCGACAAGAAGCAGTTGCTAAACAGCCACCATGAGAAAGAGTTGGCAAAGCAGCTGGTTCAGTTCAAATTGGATCTGACCGAGAAGGAGGCTCAGCAGAAGCACTTCACTGAGGACTATGAGCATAGGCTTTCCAAGCAGAGGGAAGACCAGCGAGAGTGCAAGGCCAGATGCCAGCACCTGGAGACTCAGTGCTCTGAGATGGTCAGCCACTTCCAGACCATGATGCAGTCCCATTGGAATGAGGCCCTCTGGCTCTCAGTGGCACTTCCCTCCAGCCTTTCGCTGAAAGCCCCGCACCAGGAGGCAGACCCCAAGTTGGAATTTCTGCCCCCCTCTGACCCACACAAAAAGGCCCTAAAGGGGAGGCTCTCTGCAGCAACACAAATGTTCATTGCATGTATCTGTCCCAGGGAGCATAGTTTGAGGACCCCTGATTTAGTGCATTATAGAAAATGCAAATAATTTTTCTGTGGACCACTAAATTTTCTCGTGGACCACCAGTGGTCCTTGGACCCCAGTTTGTGACCGCTGGTCTAGATGACACCCAACAAGATAATGTCAGGAGATATTTTGTCAAAATGCCTACAGCAGCTCCACAAGTAAATCACAACCACACAGTTTAAAATATAAGATAACCCTTTCTGCAGTCCTCCTTCTCACTCCAAATGATTTCTTATCTTCCCTTGAAAGCTCAGAAATAATTTCTTCTGCAAGGGATACAAAATTGTTTCTGTATTCCAGCAATGCAGAATATTTTCCATCTCTTTTGTTTCTGGCAGTCAGTTTCATTTCCTGGATTTTCTCCTTTGTCTTATTATCTTTCTTCTGAAGAGTTGCTTTCTTGGCCAATTTCTGCCATAATGCAGCCTTTTTTGATCTCATACATCTGTACTCTTTCTCATGTTCATTTGCTGTTCTAATCCCCTTTATGTTTTTTAAGCACTGCCATAAACCTGCCTTTACTACAAATTTCAGGAATACAGTTCACAAACGCATCTATGTCGTAAATATTGTAGACCATGACTGCAGGATCCTGAATGTTCGTCTTTACTTTTATTTATTTTTCCTGCAGACTTTAGAGATAGGATGTGTGGCAAAGAGGACAAATACTATGAAATCATGCAATTGTTCTCTGATTCTGCTTAGTTGCCAGTTCTGACCTTTCCCATTGCTGGCATGTGGCTTTTGAATATTATTCCCAGGGAAACACAGAAGTCAACAATACAATAATAACTTTGTTCCCCACCCATGTTCTATAATGAGGCCTCTCTTTCAGAATGACTAAATTGACTATAATATAAAATGTTTTGTATTTTCCCCTTTTCTTGTAGTATTTCATACTGTAGTTTTTTTCCCAAAGGCTATGCAAACCTATAACATCTGGATTGAAACAAGGGGGGAGAGTAACATTTGGTGCTGTGCTTGTGGGTGCTGAGGTATTGTAGACTTTTCCTGAGAGAGCAATTAAAATTCAACTTTGGGGGCTGTGCATGTCCAGCAGATCAGAAAAGAAACAGTGCCCCAAACTGCTTGAACTTTACCCGTGATCTGACGGATCTCAGGTTAGAATGGTACTGAACTAAATTAACTGAAAACTGGGATGACCAAATGCATGCATTGACTTAGCACCAATTGTTGATGTTTCAAGCTGTATTTGCAATGCTAAGAACTGGGCAAGAGCTCATAGTAATAAAATCACGTGGTCCGCTTCTGAGGAAAAACAATTGCTGGGCCAAATAGAAGCCCTGAAATTGGAAAGGACAGTCTACTGGCACTATAGGTAGTCCTTGACTTACGACCACAATTGACCCCAAAATTTCAGTTGTTAAGTGAGACATTTGTTAAGGGAGTTTTGCCCCATTTTGCAACCTTTCTTGCCACAGTTATTAAGTGGATCACTGCAGTTCATAAATTAGTAACGTAAGTTACATAAATTAGTCAGTGAATCTGGCTTCCCCATTGATTTTGCTTGCGAAAGGGGATCAGATGACCTTGGGTCACAGCAAAAGTCATAAGTCATAATTCAGTTGCCAAGCACTGACTTTTGATCACATGATCATGGGGATGCTAGAAAGGTCGTAAGTGTGAAAAACAGTCATCAATTATTTTTTTCAATGCCATTGTAATTTTGAATAGTCACTAAATGAACTACCTGTATCAAGATTCATTTTGGTATATATCAGTTATGATAGACAGTATTTGCTTCTGGCCCTAAAATGTAAGATTGTGACAATTCTCAGTAAAATTCTGTCTCATACAAAGAGATAGAACTCCATTAAAAGAGAATGTCAATAAAGAGGAATAGAGGCATTTACATCTGTTGCTGCCTGGTATTTCGTTCTAAACCTATTCAGTAACTACCCAAAGTTGGTCCAGGCTGTATCTCCTCTTTCTAATTTCACATTGCATTTAAGGTTTGTTAGGCAGGCTGAGTATACATGAAGGAGATGAGAAGGAGGAGGACTAGCTGATACTACTTTTGTCAATTTAAGGAGAAAGTAGACTCTCATAGAAAATGATTCACCGACAAAACTGCGAAGCCCTTATCCGCGCCGACATAAGCACGGAGGGCAATTCCGTGCCGTCCGAAGCGCTAAGGAAAAAGGCGACCCTAGCGCGACGACATAAGCGCGGAGGGCAAATCCGCGCCATCCAAAGCGCTCAGCACCCTAACCCTAACCCTAACCCTAACCTAACCCTAACCCTAACCTAACCCTAAACCTAACCCTAAACCTAACCCTAAACCTAACCCTAAACCTAACCCTAACCCTAACCCTAAACCTAACCCTAAACCAAACCTCTAAACCTAATCCTAACCCTTACCTTAATTTAAATCGGCTTTCTGTAGCCACGCTGTTTTAAAGTGCCCTTCTGTCGCTGCGCTGTTGTCGCCGCGGTGATGATGTCGCAGTGATGACGTCGCAGCTTTAGCGACGCGGTTTTGTCGCTGCTATTTTGACGAGCGCGGTTTTGTCGGGCCACGATAGAAAACATATTACAGGTAGTCCTTCACTTACAACCATTCATTTAAAAAGTTACAACTCCACTAAAAAGTGACTTAAACCAGTCCTCACGCTTAATAAATACTGGAATTACGTGATGAAAGTTTGTGTACATGGCAGCTGATCTGTATTTATGGGAATTGCAGTGTCCTGAGGTCATGTGATCACAATGTCAGGGTTCCAAATAACACCCCTGATGAAAGGAGACTCCGAGGCCTGAGTTTCCTCAAAGTTCCTGTTACATCGGGTAACGGAAAAGCACACACAGGCTAATGGTAACAACAGCTCTTTATTAACTCAGTAACAACTATGTACAATCCCGCAAAGGTTGAGTGACAGCAGCCCTTTTATAGAGAGCTGTCAGACCCTTCGACCAATGAGATTAAACCTCTGTTCCCACCGGAACAGAGGACCTTGGTGGAAACCATTATAGCTGAAGCTAGTATCTTCCATTTTAATAGAGATGACATATTGGCACATCTGGGAAAACCTGAATCTGAAAATTTCCAGGTTTTCCCTACCCAAACAAAATTTCAAATCCCTGCCCAGCACCCACAGGTCCATCACATGGTCCAATCAGGTACCGTCCCAACTGAAGCTGCCTCCCACTCATGCCACTCCAGGTGCAGGGTGAGACGTCCTTGACTCTCTGAGAGAGAAATGTTATTTTGACTATATCTACCCTGCTCCATATAATCTCCACTCCCAGCTTCCCACAGCAATAAATGTGGCAGGCCTGAAGGCCCAACGCAAAAGATGGCTTCCAGGCCTGACACACCTTTTGTGACCTTCTCAGCTGGCTTCCTACAAGCAAAGTCAAGGGGGAAAAGGGGGAGCAGAATTACTTAATGACTATGTGATTCACTTAACAACTGCAGCGATTGGCTTAATAACCATGGTAAAAAAAAACAACCATCATGTGACTCACTTAATAAGTGCCTTGCTTAGCAAAGGAAATCCTTGTCCCAAATGAGGTCACATTTAAAGCATGTTTTTTGTGTAGGTTATAATTTTTGCTTGGCTGGAAGTCTAGTGGAGACAGATTACAGCATGAATATTCAGAGTGGCTCCCTTGAGGAGGTGCCTACGAAGAAGCAAAGAACACTCACATCAGAAGTCATTTCAGAGAAAGGAGAAATGTGACAGACTCACAGACAAGGCGTTGCCAACCTAGAGTAGAAGATGTTAGCTGACAGATTCTCTTGGAAGAGCAAAATCGTCACAGAGAATCCAGCAAAAATCTGCAGGGTCTGAAGTCCAAGGAATGCTGCCACGACCTGGTCTTCCAGTAGTTCTAACCCTGTGAGGTTCTTATTGTAATTATCAAAAGGTCATCAAAATAGAAATAACAGATGCTGTAATAATTTACATTTTATTATTCCCAGTGCTTTTTGGAAGTTCAGGATATGAAACAAAGTGTCTCTGTTTGCTTTTTATGTAATACAGTCTCAATTGATAACCAACCATTCGAAATGTGTCAGGAATGATAAAAAATCTCCAAATTATTATTGCAGGTGTGAAATCATGTTGATGGTTATTGCTGAGTGCAGTTGTTTTGCTTCCTTGTTGATTTTTAGTTGTTAAGGGCCCTAAGCTATTTCTGGACCTTTATTTTCCTGCATGGATAAGGCTCAGAAAAACAGTGGTGAAGATGAACTCTGAATCTGACATTGAGGAAAAGGTTACATCTTCAATAGGTTTAGAAAGAAATGGAAGGGACCTATGGCTTATGGGACTTTTAAGGCGTCTCCCGGGGTCACTCTTGAATCGTCCATTCCAAGCTATCACAAAGAAGAGGGGTGGGGGACAACCTATTCTCCAAAGCACCCGAGAGCAAGTCTTATTAAGGAAAGATCCATCCTAAACTAAGAAGAAATTTCCTAACAGTGAGAACAATTAATCAGTGGAATGGGTTCAGATAGTTGTGGGAGATTTATAGGAAGAAATTAGACAGCCATTTGTCTGGAATAGTATAGGGCAGTGATGGCAAATGTTTTTCTGCTTGGGTGCCAAAAGAGCACGCGTGCACACAATAGCGTGCCCACACCATAATGCAATGCCTTCCTCCTGCGCATGCCCGCACAACCCCCCTGCACTCCCCTCATGCATGTGCACAGGCCTCACTGAAGTCTCTGGACTTCCGGTAGGACTGTTGGGCCATTTTTCACCCTCCCCAGGCTTCAGGAAAGCCTCCTCAAAGCTGGGGAGGGCGAAAAACAGTCCAACAGGCCTACCTGAAGTTCGTTTCTGAACTTCGGTAGGCCCGTTGGGCCCATTTTTCACCATTCACAGGCTCCAGAGGATTTCCTGAAGCCTGGGGAGGGCAAAAATGGCTTCCCTCATCCTCCAAAAAGTTGAAAATCACCTGGCCAGTACACACATGGGCACTGGAGCTGACATAGGGCAACACCTTGCATGCCCTCAGGTATGGTTCCATGTGCCACCTGTGGCCCGCATGTCATTGGAAGTACCCTTTCCAGACGTCCAATAATGTAGATTCTTAACACTGGACAGTTTAAAGGTGGTTCAGACATTCAGATACAGATCAGAAACACATATAGAATGAACTGGACGTGCTCATGAGTAATCTTACTAGGATAAACATTAAGACTGTGAAGGAATGCTAGAAGCATTGATTAACTAGATTAGTAGAACTAGAAGGTTGTTTTTTTTGGCATCCTGAAAACTCCACTGTCTCGTTGCTCTAAAAACAGTCTTGACTTTTTAATAAAGCCTTCTCTCTATGGCCAACTGATGCATATCATATCTGGTTAAAAAAAACACATCAGTTCCTGCATCAATATAGGAATACGGTGTCAACTATTAGTTGTAATCCTGCAACTTAACTGCCAAGATCCTTCTCCAAAACTAGATATGTTGACAGGCCCTAAATGTAGCACGGGCTGTAATATATAGATGTGTGCAGTTTGGCTTTGTAAAACAGCTGTTGTGGCTTGACACAAAATTATTTATAACTACAGTACAATCCATCGAAACTCCCAGCATCCTGTGCATATCACCTGGCAGATGTGTAATTGGACAAGGAGCCCTTGTGTTGATGCAAGTGCTGCCACGCAGAGGCGTTTTTTGTCTTACACTGAGAGCAGTTTGGTTGACCCCAAGAGCACTCCGGACATTGAGTACATTATGCCTGACATAAGGGAATGCTCCACAACTGCTCTCTTGAGAATCCACATTCGAGGAAGCCAAGAACAAATTCCATTCTCCCCAAATTGCAAAATGGCTTATCCTAATACACAATATAAAGAAGAAAAGAAAACAGAGAGCTTCAGTGACTGCCCTCTTAAGCCAAAGTCATATTTCATAAGTAAGTAAATCCTTTTTGGTTATGATGCTCTTGTTTGATGGCTACCCCAAGAAGTTTCATGTTGTCCTTCAATGGCTCTAGCCTCTGCCAAGGGGCTCATGTGGTCCCATACTCCTTTACTATGGTTTACTGATGACCACATAAATGCTGAACAGGCTGGGCAACTCTCCTACGAGGAAAGGTTAATATGTCCTAAGCCTAGAGTTTTCTTTTTTAAGATAAAAAATAAAGAGATTAGGATTACATGAAAGAGATGTATATTATTATTCTAAATATAAAAGAAGGTGTTTTCTTCTTGGTGTTAGAAGGATCCATTACAGTCAGGTACAGATTCTGTACGAAGATAGCTTTAATCATGTTTGTTGATGACCCTGAGGCATATCTGGGATGGAAGGGATGCATTTATTCTTGTGCTTCTTGATCTCTCAGTAGCTTTTGATACCATTAACTAGGGTGTCCTTTTGAATATCTCCAGGGAAAATTGGGTTGGAAATTGGGAGCACAGCCATGGCGGCTTCCTTCCTTCCTTCCTTTCTTCCTTCCTTCCTTCCTTCCTTCCTTCCTTCCTTCCTTCCTTCCTTCCTTCCTTCCTTCCTTCCTTCCTTCCTTCCCTGGTTGCAGTCAGTCAGGGATGCAGTGGTGCAGTGGCTTAATGATGCTGGAACTGCTCTGCACTCTGGTGGTTCAAGCCTAGCTTTGTGAGATGGAATGAGTTCCTGTTACTCAATCCCTAGCTCCTGCCCAGCACCTGTTCAAAAGCATGCAATATTGCAAATAGATAAATGGGTACCACTTAGCTGCATTCATGTGTGAAAAGCAGAAGCTGGCGATGGACCTGGCCAGACATGAGGTATCAATGCATGAGGCGAGGTGACTCTGGTGAAGGAAGCTGGGAAGAGCCAGCCACATGAGCGCTGCTAGCTGATTGGGGTAATGCTAATTCTTGGCATGTGATGCACCAAGGATAGGTCTGGGCCAGTGATGGCAAACCTTTTCGGCACCAAGTGCCGAAAAGGAAGTGTGTGCGCTCGTCTGAGCCTCAACCTGGAAGAGGAGCTGCTCAGAGTGCATGTGTGTGCCCAAAAATGAACTTCCAGTTTCCGGTGTGTGCATATGTGCCGGCCAGCACATATGCACACACTCTGGTGTGCATGAGCGTGCAACGATCAGCTGGTCGACGCACATGCTCACACAGTTTCTGGCACTGCTGCAAGTACGAAGACCAGCTGATTGCCGCGTGTGCATGCACATCAGAAACCCAGAAGAGAAACAGGCAATGCAGCGCATGCCAGGCAACATGGCACCACATGCCACTTCAGGCACACGTGGCATAGGTTCATCATCGTGGGCCTAGGCTGTCAGGATTGCATTGTGTCTATAGATTTCCATGCCATATGCTAAATAAAAAAATAATGCAGCTAATGTTGGTTGAGGGGGAGAAGTCACTTGTTAGGCCCCTCCTTTGTGGAGCCTCAGAGTTTGGCACTTTCTTCAATTCAGAATCTACATGAAACTACTGAATGAGGTCAGTTTGGGGTTCAATATTATCAGTATGCTGACCACACCTAATTATATTTTGGATATCATCAGCATACAAGTGAGGCTGTGGAAGTCCTGTTCCAGTGTCCAGAGGATGGAGAAGGCTACCAAAATTAAATAGTTGTGCATATTTAGGGTCTTCTAGAGCAGGGAAGATTCTAACTTTAATCTGGGATTGCAGTTACTCACTTAAGTGTAGTGTGTAATATTGGGTCTTCACAATTCTTGCTTAGTTTCTATGGCCAAAAAGGCTTTGCAAGTCTTAATCTGATATCCCAGTTGCACCCATTACTGAATAAGAAAGACGCTTCTGACAATTCTTGCCCTAGTCATCCCATAGCTTGACTATTGCAACACACTGTATATGGGCTGCCCTTAAAGACTACTTGGTAACTCTAATTTATACAGGACGCAGTGGTATGGTATTGATAGGTATGACTTAGTATGCCCATGGGAATCTTTGGCTATGCATTGGCTGCTGGTCTTCTTCCAGGTGTGATTTAAAATGCAGATTATGATCTATAAAATGCAGATTATGATCTATAAAATCTTACATGGCACAAGGCTCAGTTATTTGCAGGGCCATCTTTCTCAGTTTGCCTGGATAATGCAAACTGACAGGGTTGGCATGTTTGGGCCTCTTCATTTAAACAGTGCCTGCTCTCCGGAATGAAGGCCTCCTTGTAATCTGGATGTAATCCTAATAGCATTCTGGAGCGCCTGGAAACCAGGCTCTTCTCTCAAGCCTTGGGCTGGCAGCTGGAGCAAATTGTGAGTTCTGTTGCTGAGCAAATCTGCCATCTTGTTTTTTAATCTGCTTTTCTTACTTTGCAGGAGAATGACATTTCAAACTGTTATTTCTATTTTTAAAAAGAAATAGATTTAAACACTCTTCATAAGAGGAAAAGTTTGAAAATCAACATCTGGGGTGAGGCTTAAAGATGAGAAAAGTTCACCGTCTTTGGAAGTGAAAAGTGTTTTGTGAGAAGTCTTAGCATACTTGTTCATGGTCTGCTGAATAAGATCTTAGGTATCCCTCTGAAGTTCTACTGTTGTTAGTTTATAGAATATCTGCTGGTAGTGAGTTTCTGTTCTCCGTTTCTTATAATTCCACATATTTATGCTTGATATATTGACCTAAAATGAAATCCTTTGAATATTTAATTGGGAGTGAACTGTACTATGTATTATCTGCCTATTTCAGTCTATTTGGTAGTTAACTTAATATATCAAGTGCAGCCAGTAAAATAATATTTTTTTATTGGATTGTTGTTGATCTTTCATATTGATTAGCTGTTTATGAGTAGGGAAAAGATCACATCTAGTCATTAAGAAAGTACAGGTAGCCCTCAACTTATGACCACAATTGAGCCCAAAATTTATGTTGGTAAGTGAGAAATTTGTTAGGTGAGTTTTGCCCCATTTTATGACTTTCTTTGCCACAATTGTTAAGTGAGTCACTGCAGTCCTTAAATTAATAACACAGTTGTTAAGTGAATCTGGTTTCCCCATTGATTTTGCTTGTCAGAAGGTGACTCCAGGACACAGCAACCACCATAAATGTGTCAAGCATCCGACTGTAAATCATTATCGGGATGCTGCAATGGTCATAAGTGTGAAAAATGGTCATAAGCCACTTTTTTCAGTTCTGTTTTAACTTCGAATGGTCACTAAATGAACAGTTGTAAATCGAGGACTACCTATACATGAAACTTCAATTCCTTTCTTGCAATGTTGAATTTCAACATTAAGCAATTGTTGCATCAGATTTATGCAGCTGTGGACTCTTCAACTTCTTTAGAGTAGAACCCGTTTTTCCCTTCTCTCTCTCTGGAATTGATTAATGAGACAAGTGTCAGATCTAAGTTACAGACACATGACTAACAGGACTATAAAAGTCACACATGTTGTCTGGCCTAGAAATAGAGACAGTTCTTACAATATTCAATATTGTAGCACGAATGTCCTGTGCCTTCTTGTGGAACAGTTCTGGAAATTGTCTAACATTCTGATTATGAAGATGTCCCAGATTTGTTGCATAGATAATTATTAAAAGACCAGTAGATGATGCTTTGGAGGAAATTCCTTAAGTGCTTTAAGATCTGCAGAATAAGCTGCTGCTTTTTCATTTCATCTCTGCCTTCTGGAAAATTTCCATGTGTGTTCAGATTTGGGAATTAAAGTTCAACTTGACAAAGCTGTTTATGAAACTATGTATATGTAATTTGATTTTAAAATGCTAAGAAAAGTCTGTGAGTTTGCTATGACTTAAGACTAAGCTCATGCACTTGGGGTTACATTCCAGTGAAGACAGCAACTTTTATTTCAGATACATAGAATTGCTTTGAAAAGCTTATTAGATTTTTTTTCTTGCCCAAGTACTAAATATAAATTTCCAATTATTTTTCAGGCTCTCAGGAATAACATTCTAGACTTTCTATTCCTCAATGTTTGTTTACATTAAAAAAAAAAGCTAAGAGTTACACTAAGCCAAAAAGACTGCTTGTTGGAATAATACAGGATTGTATATTTTAAAACATTACATAACAACCTTGGATAATCAGTATTTCAGAGAGAAAGCTATTTCTAAGTCTAGCTAAGTCTAATAAATAAGTCTAATAAATACATTTTGAAAATATTCCCATATTCGGGGTAGTTCTTGACTTGCCATCATAATTGAACCCAAACTTTCCTTTGATAAGCAAAGTAAAATTTGCCCCTTTTTATGATCTTTCTTGCCACAGTTATTAAGTGAATCACTACAGTAGTTAAGTTATAACATGGTTGTTAAGTGAATCAGTCTTTTCCATTGACTTTGCTTGTCAGAAGGTCACAAAAGGTGACTACATGACCCTGGGACACTGCCACTGTCATATATATGAGTCAGTTGCCAAATGTCTGAGCTTTGGTCACATGATCATGGGGATATTGCAATGGTCAAAAGTGTTAAAAATGGTCATAAGTCACTTTTTTCAGTGCCATTGTAACTTTGAACGATCACGAAAAGAATGGTAGTGTTATGTTCTTTGTTAAAGGTTCTAACACAAGCTAAACAGATTAAGCTGTAACGTAACACCCTTTAAGAGATAATTTGGATAGTGGCATAGGTGGCATATAAATTTAAATGTGATGATAAATACATTAATAAGTTACACATCTAACACAGAAAATATCACAATTCTAAAAAGAAGCAAACTAAGAATTATATATGGAACACCTTTACTCAAAATTATATAACTGTATAACTATATTATGAAATCTATAAGGTCTGCCACATCTTGCTGTTATCGGGGTGGGAGGGGGGGGGGTTGCAGGTTTTTCTATTGTCTGGCCCCAGAATCTTGAGATGCAGCTGTCACTACTTTTCAGCAAGTTGGAATTTCTAATTCAATATGATCATCTTTGGTGTTTAAGTAGTCCATAGAGTACTCCAAACTATAGGGAACATTCTGATAGGTTGGCTCCAAACTATATTGTTAGTAACACATATTCAGTTCCCAACTTGAAAATTGCTGTTGAAATTTTTATAAAGTAATTTTAATTTAATTTAATTTTTAAATGTTACATTTTAAAACTGTTGTGTGTTTGGGATATGAGCATAATTTTTCATTTTGCCCTGGCACTTCTGAAGACATGTTTGGAAGCTGAATCAAATAAACCCATCTTCATTTCAGGATAGAAACTAATTCAAATATAGTACCGATCCTCAGAAAGAAGCAATTTGGCAGGTGTCTCCCTTCAAACTCTTAAGGGTAGCACAAAGCTTTATGTCTTTAACACCTTAGAAAATTACTTCTTTCAGTTCCTCCCTTCACAGTGTGCAGTATGCATCCCCCTCCCCCAAATTGTGATGAAAGCATTCTATCTTTCAATTATTCTTGGCATAATAAGGAGAAATATGTGTTAAACACACACACACACACACACACACACACACACACGTATATTGACAAGATCAGAGAAAGGAAACTGACCACCTCTCAGAAATAATCAACTGTAATATTTAATAAGTGTACTGAAAATGAACAAAAATGTCTGCAGTGCATTGACAGTGGAATCATGTAAAATACGTGGCAACAAAACTGCCTCTGGGCAAGAAGAATAAGAATTAATTATTGTAAATGTGTGCTTGTTGTATGGATCCAATAAAATGTCCATCTTTTTTGCAATATAATTTTTGCAGGGGGTTCAGTGGGCAACAGTGATCTCTGAAATGATGCAATAATCCACAATATTAACAATGAATTTTTGCTAGATACGAATCCTGGAACATTATGTCACTAGACTCTATATGATTACCTTTTGCTGGCTTTTGCATCACCTTTGGATTAATGGAAATATCTGTAGAGATGCTACTCATTGCAACCATTGCATAAATTTCTTGACTGTTTAAAATAATCTGTCCATTATGGCTGTTTTAACCAATATCAACACCTTGTCCTGAAGATATACAATGGTTTGAGATAAAACAAAATCTGCTCCTAAATTTTCTTGCTCTCAACATTTAGCTAATTCTCCAAGCAATTCAATAGATTACCCTCTGGATTCATTAGGTGCTTGTATTCTACAGGATTTCTGATTCAGATGGTCCATCACAATATTTCTTCATGGAGTGAATTATTTAATCAAACCAGCCTTAGCTTGTGAAGAGATACCCTCACCATTGTACTGGATCTCCCAGCAAGGTAGTAAGATCTCAGAAGACTGGAGGAGAGCAAATGTCTTCCCCATCAAGAAGAAGAAGAAGAAGAAAGAGAAGGAGAAGGAGAAGGAGAAGGAGAAGAAGAAGAAGAAGAAGAAGAAGAAGAAGAAGAAGAAGAAGAAGAAGAAGAAGAAGCATACAACAACCATCGCCACTGCCACCACCAAAAAACTGCAGACCTGTCAGTGTGACATCTATATTGGTCCAGTTGAACAATTTATTAAACAACATGCTTTCGAGTACTTGGATAGGCATGCTATAGTTAACAGCTAATCTAAAGTGCCTCTTAGGTGAAACTTGACAATATCCATGACCAACTTCACAAATCCCTACATTCCTATTCTATTTTGAGAAAGGGAGAAAGGGAGAAAGGTGGGCCCCCCTGTTAATTGCTTATTTTTAAGAGCAGAATCTAAGTAAGAGGGTCAACAATAGCAGAATTGATTCTGACTTCTTGCATCCAGCCCCTACTGTTTTCCAATTTTGCTATTGGTTTTGTTCTGCACCACCTCCTTCACTTTGCAAGCTGTCCACAGATGGAATTTCCAAGGGTCTGTTTTATTTCAAGTGTTCTTTGTCAGAATCTGTTCTTTCCCCTCTCCTACCCTTCAGATTTGGCTTGTCAATTTCTCCCTTCCCTGGTTCTCTATTAATGGAGTGGCCAACTTTCTTTTAGTGTCTCTGCCTCTGTGACTTTAACATCTGTCTGTCATGTGAAAATTGCTTTCCCCCTCTTTTTTTTTTGCCCATGCCAGGAACAGCAAAGCAGCCTGCTTAATTTCTTCATGTCAGGTCATGACTATTTTATAGAAAAATTTAATGTGGTTGTTGACAGAAATGCTGGGATGAAATTCAGAAACAGTCTGGAGTGACGCATAGTGAGCAATTCCCACAAGTGAGTTCTCGGTGTGCACAAGCCAGTGTGCACAAACGTTTCTCAGGTGGTGAGAACTTTAGTCAGCTTCAATTTATATATCACTGTAAACATATTTGGATTAAGAAAGTCTGGCTACAGTTACCATGGCCTGTAAACTCCCTATTTAAATTAAGGCAATGCCTGAAAATGGGACTGAAACTGTGTTCCCCAAATCAGACAACAAAGGAGTGGTTCAACATTAAACAGGACATGCATAAGGGGGAGGGGGGAAAGGAAGAGGGAAATGATAAAGCTAAGTGAACATTGTGACTTGAATCTGATGTTGTCAGCAGATCTGTGCTGGGATGTCTTGTTTGCTTTTCATCACATGATTAGTAGTGGATACCTATCAATAAGTATATGACCTTCCCTTGGTTGCACAATGTACTTATGGATAAATGTGTTGACATTTCAGATGTGTTGATTGGAGGTGTAAATGCAAGTATAAGATTGTATGCAAATAATGCCATGATTCTGCCAGAGCCTGAATAATTTATCTTCTTCTTGTGCCATATCTGTCATCAGATGTTGGCGATCATGTTGGCGATCCTATTTTTATCGAAAGCCAAAGGAAAAAGTGCTGTTGAATAATTTAATGTTGAATGTTTACTACATAAATATATTCATTAACTTTATATCCCACCATTTATTCATAAACGCAATACCACAATACCGTCCTTTTATCTATTTTTCCTCACAACAGCAGTACTAGCTTCATTGTTCTATGTTGACCCAAATTGTGATTTTTGTGAGTTGGTGGTCCTATAAGTTTCTTCAGTAAATAAACCAATCTCTATTTGAGAGAGAATGAATGACCCAAAGTCACACCATGAGATTCAGTGACTAAGGGTGGACTAGAAGCTAGGTTGCCTTCCAGATATCCCATCCCCTTAACTACTATACCACACTTTATTTATTTTGTATGGCATAACACAATACAGCATTGGTGCATAACATCCACAAAAACAGCATATAAAATGTGAATCAAAATATAAAACACTAGTACAGTGAACTATTTAAAATGCATAATATAAATGATAAACAAAATTATGAATAAAATTAGATTACGTACGAGCAGTTACTAGACTGAGTCTATAGCTGGATATCTAGATTGTTTAGCCATTGGACAGCAGTGCCCTTGAGACGTTGTAGTTCTTGCAGGGATCCATGGAACCTTATGAGGAGGGCATTCCGTTGCAACATGATATAAACTTTGTGGGATGTCACAGTTAGTATTATCAATCAGGCCCCATTTTTTAGTCCCAATTTTGCACCTGCACAGTTCCGCTGAGCACTGTCCAGTTTTTCCTTGGAAGATCAAAGCCAGAGAGGCATTGTACTAGATCAGACACTAAATTAAACTATGTCACACTGATGCACAAGCACAATGGATTTGAAGATGCCACGGAGCCTGGGGAATGCAGAGTGGGATGGAGACCATTAAATGGCTCATGTGATGACTTGTCACTGGGGCCGGGGGTGGGGTGGGTTATTTTATTATATTACTTTATCAATTTATTAAATGTTTCTCTATTTTATTAGTTTTATTGCTTTTATATGAGCTTTTTATATTCATTTGCATTTGTGCTGATAAATAAATAAAGGGAGACTAGTATAGATCTATTTCAAGCTATTTAGCCCTCATCAGCTAGCCATACCCTTAACTGGGATTCAAACCTGGGCTGTATTACATATTAGGCAGTTGTATTAGCCACTAGGTCACAGGCTCTCCTCCTTTATCATACATACATACATACATACATACATACATACATACATACATACATAGGTCTTTGGTTATTCGGGTTTTCTCCCACGTAAATTTGGAAGTGTCTTGGCGACGTTTCGACGAAGTCTCATTCGTCATCTTCAGACTGGTTTGCTCAGCTTTGTGTTTCTAGGATCACAAAGCTGAGCAAACCAGGCTGAAGATGACGAATGAGACTTCATCAAAACCTCACCAAGACACTTCCAAATTTACGCGGGAGAAAACCCGAATAACCAAAGACCTACATACAAACACCCGCGAAAACCTCGGAAAACACACACACACACACACACACACACACAGAGTTATATATAGTTATATATATGACATATATGACTAAAACACATTATTGGAACTGGACATGGCTAGTTTAGTGAAAAGAAGGACCAGGGGGTCCAGCTATGTTCCAAAGCACCTGAAGGCCAGACAAGGAATAATGTATAGAAACTGACCAAGGAGAGATTCAACCTAGAAATAAGGAGGAACTTTCTGACAGTGAGAACAATCAACCAATGGAACAGCTTGCCCTCGGAGCTTCATTGCTTGAGACTTTCAAGAAGAGATTGGATTGCCATTTGTTAAAAATGATGTAGGGTCTCCTACTTGAGTGAGGGGGGGTTAGACTAGATGACCTATAAGGTCCCTTCCAATTCTGTTAATCTGTTAACTTATCTACATATATTAAAGACCAAGGCAAATATATTAAAGATCAAGGTGGCGCAGTGGTTAAATGCAGCACTGCAGGCTACTGCTAGATCAGCAGTTCAGCGGTTCAAATCCCACCGGCTCAGGGTTGACTCAGCCTTCCATCCTTCCGAGGTGGGTAAAATGAGGACCCAGATTGTTGGGGGCAATATGCTGACTCTCTGTAAACCGCTTAGAGAGGGCTGAAAGCCCTATGAAGCGGTATATAAGTCTACTGCTATATTGCTATTTGACAGTAAAATGGACAAATTGAAAGATGTACCCAATAGCCCCAACTACAGCAAATAGATTTATATACTTGGTAGAATGATTATTAAAAATGGGAAAGCAGAAATTTGGAGACATGCAAACTGTGGTAGAAAGAAAACACTTTATTGAGAGGAAAGAACATTTATTGAAAAAAGAAAGAAAAGTGCTTCTGCTTGTTTGTTATGTGGAAGGCATAGTTAAGTCTATCAAGAAAAGTATGAAAGTTGAGTAAAATGGGAATGCTTGTCATAAAACTAGAGGAAGGGTCATGAATGAATGGATGCTGAAAGAATGTGAATGGTATACAAAAATGAGTAAGTAAGCACATTAAGATACTTTAGTCACGTAGGAAGAATAAGAATACAACTGCAAAACACAAGTATACAAAGGAGAATGAATGAAAGAAGAATGAATCAATGGGGAGACTGAAGAACTATGTTAGATGGAATTGATTAGATTCTGGGAAAAAGTTGTGGGAAATTCTAGTGTTATGAACAGAGCTTTGACTAATAGTTTTAAGGAATCTGTTTTAATTCTTCTCTTGATTGAGAACTTTTATCCTAGAAATATTTGTGCTGGAAATTACTTTTTTAAAAGAACAAAGTCAATTATCTTGTAAATGGGAAAGAAAGGAGAATGAATGCACTAAATCAGTGATGGCTAACCTTTTTCCCATTGCGTGCCAAAAGCGGGGGAGAGCAGGGGGGTCGTGCGCAGGCGTGCCCACACCCATAATGCTATGCGCACGACCTCCCCTCCCCCTGCTTTTTTATTAAGCTTGTTTTCTGTAAGAGACAAAAAGGAGAAGTGCAGTTAATCTCTTTCTACTAGAGCTGTTGAAACTCTGCTGACCACTAAGAATAAAGAACCTTCTGTTAGCTCTTTACTGCCATCCTATGGTCAACTGGATTTTTGTAGTGCAGGTCTGGGATCTCTTTCTGAGAGTTCATGTCTCTGCAGAATCGTCACTCTTTCTTTGCTGGGCAGACAGGCTTAACTGGGGCTGACATTTATTATTATTCCCACATAAAGCCAGACAGGTCCCTTGAGCATTTTGCAAAACTATATGGAATTTATTTGGGAATGGTAAAATCCTGGGAGCAACCAATCATTTCTATAAGTGTAGCAGCTACAGCCAATGTATGTTTGATACCCATAACAAAATAATAAAGAGAAAGGATTTGAAGCACAGAACACACAGATGTCCTCATGCCTGTGATTTGTTTGTGCAAATGAATATTTTGGAAGTGTGGTTTTATGTTTGCTTTTCCTGCTCCAAAACAATGATCTGAGATGGAGTTGCAGAAACAATCAAAGCTTGAACATCGGTGTTAATGAAAACAGAACTTAAGCATGTTAATTGCCCAGGTTAATAAACAGCCTGATGAACAATGTGATAAGAGGTGATTCTGCCTGCCTTAAATAAACTCCAGCTACTAAGCACATTGGACTGTGTCACAAATATTGTCACTGCAGTTAACTTTCCTAACAGCTGTGTTATCATAGGATTGTTTTAAAATGTTATTTATCTGTTTTAGGCACAGTAAAGTTTTATTTCAAGTCATTTAGTCAGGCTTAGTCAGGCCAATTTATATAAACATTTTTTTCAAAAAATCCAAGGGTCATTCTCAAAATATTATCCCCCAAAAGAGAGACAAAAGCAGATTGGGGACCACAGTTGCTGATTTTTTAAAAATCTTACAAAGGACACCTCTTTCCTTTATTCGTCTTTTGTTTGTTTTATAAAGAATATCCTACTTTAAAAAAAGGGTTCCAGCCTTTATTGAAAAAGAAGAAATATTCTTGAGTCCATGTTGTTCTTATTTCCAACTCATTTAAATCATGGCAACCATCATGACTAAAGAAAAAATAGAGACTCTTCCCATTGTCTTGTTGCGCTTGAGAGAGAGAGGGGGGGAGGGAGGGAGGGAGGGAGAGAGAGAGAGAGAGAGGCTTTAAAAAAAGAGTTAAAAGAGCATCTGTAACATGCATGTGTTCACTGTCTGTAAAACATTGGTTACAAAAATAAGAATAGAAGGAAGAATGCAATGACAACATCAGGTGTGGCAGGTCTAATTGCCTGCTTATTACACAAGGCCTGCTTCCAGCTGTTTCTATTCCTTGCTGTTTTCTAGATGTTCTTTGGGGTCTCTTGGGCTGGAAGATTTTTGGCTTTCAGCTTGAGTTTTAATGGAGCTATGTCATGGCTTGGAATTGTGAGAGGCTGCCTCTTCCAGAATAAGTTAAATAAACTCTATTTCCGGGTGAATTGTTACATTACTAACTTTAGAATGCCTAGCTAAGAAGAAAGTTTAAAACCTAGGAGGGCTTGATAAAATGTCTTTTTGGCAACTTGAAATCTTCAAGATTTCCAAGGCATGGTTTTAGATTGTGACTCAACATGATGGCTCGTTATGAATAAAAGGAAAGAAAAAAAATAAAGAAACAAACCAACAAAGAATTATATTGGGTTGTGGTGTAGACTTGTCAGAATAGGTAGATGATCAGGATAATGTCCTCCTGAACTAAGTTACCAATTTTCAGAGAGAAAAGCTACACTAATAATGGAATACTTTAAATATTTGGAAAACCAGCCCGGGATAGATTAAATAGTCCTAACACTTCCTGAGAATTCCACTCATTCAACAGTGGAACAGATTACTTTCAGAAGTGCTGGACTCTTCCTTACTAAAATGTTCAATCAAAGACCATGTAGCTTGTCAGACTGACAAGAATGCTATTGTGGTTAATTCTGCACTGAGTGATAGTTGGACTAGATGTTCTCCAAAGTACCTTCTAACATTTCAATTCTGTGATTCTATACCACTTGGGAAAATGTTTCTGATTACTTCTGATTTCTGAAGCATTTCCAAGAACTAGTCAATCCAAAATACACAGTAACTACAAAAACTTAACTACAATCCAAAATACATAGTAACTGCAAAAAATCAACTTGTGGTTATTACATTACTAGATGTTACCACATCAACTATATTAATACAACAACAACAATAACCTTAAGTCCCAAAAGGACCATTTTAAATTATATTACAATTTTAAATTTTCCTTTGTAGATTTAAAATTTAAGGGGTGGGAGATGGGCAATTGGAATTAATCGTACATAACTGTATAACTGGCATAATTGAATGCTTCAGTTGTTGGAAGCATTTTCCCCCTATTGTTACTTTTCAGTTCAAACTCTATTGAGGTACTGGTTAAACAGAAAATTTATATTCATTTATCACAGATTAGAAAAAAAATGAGTTACATAAATATATATTAATGATATTGAGACATGCCCACTTAATTTTAAGTGAAAAGCAGTGAAAAGCTGCCACCTTATGGCCTGGAGAAAACTTTATATGTTTGCTCTAATAATTAATCCATGTATGTCTTTCTGTTTCATTCTACAAATTTAAACAAAATATATCTATTCCCCTTTTTATAGATGAACATTCATTACCTACTTTTCATTGGTGGTTTGGTTGCTTTTGTGTGGGATATATTTGTGTTGCCACTGATCTAAGACATACATTTTGACTAACAACACAATTTATTCTTGCTTTCTTCAGTGGGCATTCTCTAGATATACTGGGCTTCAAATCCAATAATTTTGAACTAGCATGATCTGCTGGGAAAGACTGAGATTATTTTGTGTTTGTGTTAGTCTCTTTTATCAATGGTCCCCTAAGCAGGTTGGGATCCTGAATTGTTCTAATGAGAATCATTTTAATGTTTCTCTTCTATCGTGTAGTTTGTGAAGGGCACAAGCAACATTTTCTGCTCACCTTCTCTTCCTTTAGTATATGCATTTTTACAGCTGTTTCTACACTTTGGATGTTACCTAACCCTAAACACATTTATTTGCTCTTTCATTATTTTTTAAAGACTGCAGTTCACGAAAACAATGACAGAAGGGCCTGAATCTGTACAATTCCATCAACTAAAGGTTCATGAGAGGACTTCCAATTCCAGAAACAGTATCTTTTGTTGTTTTGCATTCTAATCTTTATTCAATTTTTTAATTTTCATTTTATTTCGAAATGCCTAGAAAGCTTCAGCAAGACAGGTTAAGTACAAACAAACAGCATCAACAGCTGTGAAAGGGAAAAAAATGAAATGTAAACATCCTGTAACAAACAAAGCAAACAAAATTAATATGATTAACTATTTAAAATAACACCTGGTCTGGAGAACATCAAATTATTATGTCAAGCTTGAATGTAAGCAATACCCCACCAGCTTTGAAGGATTCAGAAAAGAAACAGATTGCTCTTTTGAAATAGGGAGAGCAAAATCAAGTATGCATCAGCATCCCAACTCCTGAAATACCATCTTTTTGCCAGAACTATGAGAGCCTAATCTCAGATTTAAATAATAACATTGGCGCTGAGTAAAGTTGTTCGGTATCAAGATCCAGATGGAGGCTCCAGCTCACTCCACAGAGTTGCTTACCTGTAGACTACAGTATAAGTGCTTTGCTTGGCTTGGCTTAGAATGTTTTATGAATGAGTCTACCAGTTAAACTATGGCTTAGCATACTGGCTGATCTCAATACTTTGGATCCTGAGCTGTGCCCTGATACACAAAAAGTTGTGGGTGCTCCAACACAAGGTTTTTAAGAAGATAGGACAAATGGTATAGAGTTTTCTGCTTGAGCAGGGGGTTGGACTAGAAGACCTCCAAGGTCCCTTCCAACTCTGTTATTCTGTTACATACTGTTCAGAGAAAAATGTATCCTTAAGAGAGATTGCCATGAATTCCTGGCATATTAATTTCTGCCTTGCTGAAAACAGAAATTTAAAGGAAAACATGCACGGTGAACATGATAGGTCTAGCTTTTCACGTCCCCTGCTTGATGAATGCAGGTGCCCTTTTGCCTCCTAACCTAAGGTGCACAAAGCATTTTAAGTTTAAAATACTTGCTTGACATGGATCGTTCTGATTATTTTGGAAGGGCTTTGAGACAAGATTTTTGTGAGCCTGAAATATCACCACAACAATTGGAACAACCCATCCCAAACTTGAAACAACTGTTTGGAATATGAAATTAAGTGCTTGACATTTAAAATATTTTTGCCCGCCCCTATTCTTACTCTGTTTTCCACCCTTCATATTTATCTATATTTATTATTTTAAAAGCTCTTTCACAACTTTTCCTTTATAAGACTACAGTGTAATTCCAACAGTATATCAGCTTTATCCTTATTGTATTGCAAAGAGATGAGAAAAGTGAATGGTTTATGACTATTTAAGTCATTTATAGTGGTCTACTTGGAGTGGGTGGGTGGGATGCTAATTAAGTACATTTCAATCCTTATTTGAAGCCTCCCTTTCATTGAATGAATTGCCAGTTCTTTCAAATATGCCTCCATTGGAATGTGCACAACTGAAGTGTAGTAACAGCTAATTAAATTAAGAGAAATGCTGTTAATTTAGTCTACAGTGAAATGAGGCTCTCTGACCTTTGTCTACATCACTCTGCACTTGGAAGGTATGTCTTGTCAGCTTTTCCATTTGTGGTCAGATGGCTTGTCAATCAAGCCTTGGTCTGTGCATTCCATTTTTTGAGCAGAGGGATGACAGATCACTACGGGACAACTTCCTTGGTTCTGTTGCCCACAAGCTGAGGAATCAGTACACCCTGGGGAGCCAGGCGGGATCAATTAAAATACTTTGGATTTTTTTTGTTTAGCTCATTCCCTGCTTTGGCAAGAAGAAACAGTGTAGTCTAAGCTATTTCCATTCCTTCTGGGATTGGGGCAGTGCGTTCTCTTATGAAGAAACTCTGCTTAAAACATAGGAAATTTATTGTGTTAGTATGGTGCTATTTTTTGGGTTAGTTATATTTTTTGTGAGATTATTTATTAATTTTTGGTTAGATTATGTTCTTCATATGTAATGTGTGTTCCCAACTTTAAAGATCAGATCAAAATAGACATGAAACTTGTTCTTAAGTTGGTTTTTTTTCAAACTACAAAAATAGGAACAATTTGCTAAATTAGTTCACTTTGTATCTTTTTGCTGATATCTTTCATTAATTAAATGTGGCTAATAGACTGTATTTCATGGAACTATTTCTCTTACATGACACCATGTGTTGCTATTAGAAGATATTGATATTTTTCCCAGATTTTGACAATTCAGCAAGCTTAGATTTTTGATTACTCCTATGTATTTCTTGCATTCAGTCTAATCTTGCCATTAGATTAGAATGCAATCAGACTGAATGTATTCCATTTTGGAATACATTATTGGATGTGAATCATGAATGTACTCCAAAATGGATCAAATAGGGTCAAGATACTTTCCCAGAAGATCACTTCCAAAATGGCTCTGCAATTAAGACTACATTTCTTTATTTACCACCACAAAGACATATAGATACTTGGTCCAAAACTGTGATTCCAATGCATGGATCAACCTTCAGCATTTCATAAGAATGAATTAAGTGTTAGATTTGGCATACATGATGCCAAAGGAGAATTTTAAGAATAGTTTAAGGTTGGCTTGCAATATTGAAACATGATGTTTTATATTCCCTTTGCTGTGGAGGCAAGAATTCAACATTTGAAAAACATCTGCGAGGGAATTTCAGTGACTACTAATCAATGGTTCTTGGGGAAAAATGCAAACTAATTTTTTGTCTGTTTAATATTAAAGTGTTCTAATAATCTATCTGTCCTGCAAATGCCCATCCAAAGTCAGCTCTATCATTAACTAATTACATCAGACAGCAGATTTTTAGGTGTTATAAAAGGACAGGAATTGTTCTGGGCCCGGTGCTTCTATTAAGAAGAGCAACAGACATCTGTTCTCTCCATAATCTTTCATGTTACATTTTTTTTTTCAGAATTCAAGATTTTTTAAAAATCATTGTTTCCCTTCATATGTGATAGCTTTATCTGAAAAAACACTTACACCCTTATCATTAAGAAAAAGATGCATCTATTATGGTCACGCAGGGAATACCAGCACTAAACCTCACCAAAGACAAATCCACAAAATATGATTCTGTCCTCTCTGTTTTGTGAAGGGTCATCCATAGAAGTAGCAGAATTCAAGATCACTTAAATTCACGTGAAAGAATGAATTCCTGATTTGGAACTAATGTCTTCCCATTTCCGTTTCCCTTCTATGAAACTAGAAATGGCCATGTGTGTGGATTATCTCACTCTCCTTTTTAAATATTGTACGCTGTGAAAATGTATGTCAAACTGACTTAGAATATAAAATATAGAATAGTAGGGTTGGAAGGGACCTTGAAGGTCTTCTAGTTCAACCCCCTGCTTAGGCAGGAAACCCTACACCACTTCAGACAAATAGTTAACCAACATATTCTTAAAAACTTCCAGTGTTGGAGCATTCACAACTTCTGGAAGAAAGTTGTTCCACTGATTAATTGTTTTAACTGTCAGGAAATTTCTTCTTAGTTCTAAGTTGCTTCTAAGTTTCATCTAAGACTTCTATGTATCGGTTTTTATTCTTTCATTCTTGATTTTTGTTACTTGTCTTTGCCAACATTTTAATATAATTCAATTTTATTTAACTTTTCTAAGATCCCACTCACAGTTACTATTACTGAACTATATGGATATGGACATGGATATATATAGATGATAGATGATAGATACGATAGATAGATAAATAGATAGATAAGATAGATAGAGATAGATATAGATAGACACACAGACAGACAGACAGACAGACTCACATGGATATATACAAACACACACACACACACACACACACACACACACACATGAATGACACATTTGCCAAAAAAGACCAAAAATAAAAGAATAACTGATTAATAAATCATTTAATGATTTATAAAATCATTTTATAAATTTATAAAATTTTATCACTTATAAAATTAATTGATATCCATCTTCATATACTGAGATACACAAACCATTCCATTTCAAATAGAATCCTCTCTCTTGTGACTTTATAATAACAGGCCTATCTGTAATTCACCCACAGGAAGTGAGAATGTTGCTATGTTACAATGGTCCCTATCTGACTTCAATTATGCAGATGCTTAGTGCTCTGCTGGGGATGGGTAAGTTTAGCCTCACTTATTTACTCCATGAATGCTCAGGTGGGAACTGTTAAAGGAATCCCAGGGGTAAGTCCCCCTCACCATTTTCTTTGTAGTAGCAAAGGAATGACTTGATAGAAGCCTTTCTGCAGGTCTGCAAGGACAAGAAAACCTTCAGATTTTCACTCTTCTATCATACTTGCATCCATTTGTATTTGGCTTTTTCGAATAGTAAACTTTAGTGTAGATGCATTTAGTCCAGTCAGTTTTCCATGTTTCAGTAGTTGTGTTCTAAGAACTATTTTCATCCGATTGTGCTCCACGGGATTCAGATCTCAGGAATTTCCAGCTCTTTGTTTGTTCCTGGATTTGGGGGCGACTGTTAACCACAACAAATGTTGCAAAGGAAGCAATTCTGGAAAGTTCCTGTAAACAAATAATTCTTTTGAATTTGTCCTCTAGTTAATAACATAGCATTGTTTGCATCATTATAGTCTTAGGTCGGACGATAGGTTTCACTTGAGAAGAATGTGGGGGAGGAAGGATACAGTAGGCTAGCCATGTCTCTAGTGGAACCAACTTTTTGACGTGCCTTTTGCAAGGAAAAAGAGCTTTATAATAAGCATGTGTATTAAGTTTCTCAAAACATACTGTTGGGGTCATCAGAGCAACTGGCAGTGATGCGAGTTCTGTGACCTGCCTCTGAACCTTTCAAACTCATTTCCTGTCAAACCTCAGACCCAAGAGGACCAGCAAAGAGTTGTTAAGCTCTTCTCTAGAGCTGTCTCAAATTAGAATTCCAGGCATGGCTTGAATTCCATTCCATTTGTCCTCAACTGGCCATTTTCCATAACTGTGGATTATGAATGTTTATGGCAGAATTATTATCCAGGGGAGCAGAGGAAATAGAAGTCATCAATAGGGTTCATCCTTTTGATCAGAAGAAGAACAGCAAAGAACAAGATGCACCAAAGATGGTTATGGAAATTGTTAAAGACCACTGCAAATAACAGAGTGGTCTGAAAATGGGTAGTAAACTTTAAAAGTGAACAGAACAGAATAGAATAACTTTGTCACTTTGAATGTACACTAATTGGCATACATTAAAATTAACATTTCATTGCACACAGCTCTCAAAGGTTCACCACCTCCAGGACTCTTATGTGGTTGGGAGTATTAATTAGAACCCTGACACGTGTTTTTTTTTTTAAAAAAAATAGTGGCCAGCTCAGCCGCTAGACTTGCCATTTGGCATGAATTCCTAGAAGCTCTATCCCAAAACCTCTGGATGGCCATTGACTACAAGCGTATCCATTATGCCAACCATGATATAAAGGCCTTCAGAAGTAGTTGATTATGCATACACTCACATGCAGTCAGAGTCAGGTAATTCCTCAAAGTTCCATGTTATTAGAGATGTCATATTGGCACATCGGGGAAAACCTGAATCTGAAAGCCCCCCTGGGTTTTCCCCACCCAAAGGAAAGTCAAAGTCCCTTGCCCTGCACCCACATGTCCATCACATAGTCCAATCAATCCATCGTCCCAAGTGGAGACATTCCCCAGTCACGCCTCTCCAAGTGCAGGCTGAAAAATCCTTGACTTCCAGAGAAAAGAAAATTGTTATGGCTATATATCTCCACCAACGTCATGCAATCCCCCTCCCATTTTCCCACAGCATGCCTATGCACTAAGTGTGGCTGCCCTGAAGATCCAAAGAAAAAGATGGCCTCCAGGGCTGACAAAATGCTTACATTTTTCATTAGTTCCTTTTACAGTGTCTGTCTTCATAGGCAGTGTGATAGCTCCATCTTAACCTTCTTTGCATGGCCTTGGAGCACCCTAGTTGACTGACAGTAGTTTTCTGCTGATGTGGACATAATATAAGAACGTTAAGAAAAGCACCCAAATTTCTTTTAAAACTTGTTCTGACCGCAGCCACCTTTTGATGCTTAGCCTCCCAAATTAAACGTGGGCTTTGGTCACCAAATATTGCTTGGTGGTAATCAAAGTTCAGGGAGGAAAAGATATGTAGCTGCTGGCATTGTTTTTGACCTGAGAAAAAATGAAGTTGAGCTTCAGAAAACTATCTGAATGCCACGTTGGAGATAAAGTGTGTCCATTCCCAAAAGGCAGTTCATGAGAAAAGGGAGGACATCAGGGTACTCCTGCATAGCAGCCATATGTGACAGAGGCAGAAAATTTCAGATGCATGAGATTATCTCATCTCCTAGTTTCTTAATCCCAGCTGAGGACACAAAGAAATCAAGTGTCTGCCTATCTTGCCTACCCTGCCCTTCAACCTTCACACTATTTATGTAATTCAAATGTAATTTTAATTACATTCTGGAATCATTTGGGAGCACCATGCAACACAATGTTTATGCTGTGCTTTGTTGAACCCAGCTCTGGTAGTTCACAAAATAAGAAAGCTTCCAGCATTGAGTAGTTGACTCTATGGACATTTTAGACAAAAGAAAGCTTTAAAAAAGAATGTAGGTTTCCCAATAAATGAGGATTCAGCTCAGTGGAATCACTGAAATACGGTAAGTATCATGTTTGGGTGTTGCTTCTTTTATCTGATGGGAAAGCAGTTGGATGGATTGATATTTCTTTCCTGAAAGTATATCCATTGTTACTAAAGACATACTAGCTTTTACTGAAATCAAGTGCTATAAGAAAGCACACCACAGTGGTTAATTATTGATTTTAATGGCACTCTTGTGTATTCATGAAATTTCATCACTGTGCTCAGTTGCTGTATAGGTAGGTTCTATCAGAGGGAATATTATCAAAATACCATAAAAGGCCTTTCTCTAATAAACGAGGAGAATATATATATCCTAATCTGGAGAAAGCCTTTTCGGGTGCTCGTAATGAGCACAAGAGGACTAAAGTGCACCCAGGATGTATCCTGGCTCCCAACCCATTCCCTCCAGCCATTGTGTCCTGCACATCCTGTGCTTTGCTCCTCCTAACCTCTGCATGTCCAGCCAGGAAGTCTCATGGGGAGATAGACTTACACGTGCTTGAATGCAAACACTGAAGGGAGAGTTCGAAGAAGGGTGATTACATGATTTCCACTCTTTTCCAAGTTTCTGTTTGCAAGTCAGAAAGTGCAAGAGGCAGAACTAAGAAGAACCCAAAGATAGAGGAGACTTTGTGCAAAGCTTTTACATAATGGTTGTATTTATATTACTATTCTATTCCTGATTTTCTTCTAAAGAGTTCGAGATAATGTACTGAAAATCATCTTTTAGTGGGAGTCAAACAATGAAGTGACTCAAGCTGAGAAATGATTTTTAATTTAATTTAAAACAAACACCCTGGATTGTCATATTTTGGCATTCATATCCTAAATCTCACACTGGTTATAGGGCAGTAGCAAAATCTCAAAACATGTGGATATAAATTAAAATATATTTAATATGTGGTCCTAGGGGACTTATATGTACCACATTGTTGACTCTTATATAGTGATCCTCAAATCATTCAATAGTGACACAGCATTTCCATAAATGAAAGCACTGGTGCCCTAGATCATTTAGCTCCTTGCATTGATTTAATCCACAATTCTTGTTCAGGAAGAACTTTTATCAGATTTATATTCTTCCTTTAATTTGGAAGCTGGGGGTAACCTATTGAGCTTCTATAGAGAAAGGTGCATAGAACTTCATGTACTTCAAGTTCTTTCTGATATTAATCCTTGCAGCTTTGATTCTGTTTATTAGTGGCAAATTTGGATATCACTTTGAATTCCACGATAGAAGAAAGTAGAATAAAATCAGGGGTGGTATACACTTACCTTCCTTACCGGTTCGCAAATGTGAGGAGCATGTGAGCACGCTCGCTTCGCTCGCACGTATCATCTCTGTGCATGCGCATATCCTTCCGCACATGCACTTTTGGTGAAAAAAGGGCAGAAATGGGATGCCATAGAGCCAGGTGCGGGTGGATGGAGCCCCTTGTGATTTCTGCTACTGTTTCGGGCAATCCGGTCTGAACCGGTAGAATATCACCTCTGAATAAAATATATTCATTCTCTGACAGAGATCATTTATATACTAACTAGGGTACCTCCATCAAGTGAAATGAAGTGGAATGATTGTAGGGGAGAGGTGCTTCTCAAAAAGTGGAGTCTCACTTTCAAAATGCTTTTCCTGGGAGGTAAACTTGGTGCACAAGTCAACATCTTGTTTTAAAATAACTTTCTAAATGCTTAGTAACTTTGTTGTAGTACATCACTTGCACTACAAGTTGAGTTACTGGGGGAATTGGCATTATAGTAATAAAATATTAGTTAAAGCATTCCTTCTTTAGAACAAAAGGTAAAAGATTGAAGGGGAATTATGCAAACATAGCTAGAAGTGTTCTGCCAGGCTAAGCCCAAGAATGACAAAGACTCCTTGTTTTTCTGGTTCCACTTTTGATGCCTTTACCAATGTTGTTGCTTCTTGTCTCTTCTAATAGTGCTTTGAAAATCTTTTGTTAAACTCCTTTCTGAAATCTTTGTCTCTCTTAGCTTTTGTCTTTTCTTTTCTTCTTGGCGATTTCTATCATTTGCTTTTATGTCCAGTTGATTTCCTTTGTTTTCTGAGTTTTGGCAGACTGTTTTCACATTCTTTGTCTTCATTTTACTTTTTCTTTGGTTCCCTCTCATGGGGTTCAGCACTTCAAAGTGATTCCTAAGGAAATCATATCTTATCATATCATGGAAACATATTCCTGTTATCCTTTAACTTGACCTGTTCACACTCAGCACCTGGCTATGCTGTTATAACTGGTGGGTGTGTTTAAAGCATTCATGTTTAAAAATAATGCAAAAATGGAACACTAATTTAAAACAATTAGCAATCATAGTTAAAACGTTTGTACTTTTCTACCAGCCATAGCTGTACCATATAGATAGAACTCTTGTGTTTCACCGAGAACAGACTTAGTAGCAGCATTATATGAAGATAACTTACTAGAGAAAAGATAAGTAGTTGTAATTGCCTTGATCTTTATTACATTAATCCCCATGTAAAGTACATTGCAGAAGTCCAGACATGAAATGACCAGGATTTCAATAAGTGAGCATACAATAAGTGATCCATCTAAGGCCACAAGTGGTCCATAACCCACAGGCTCTTCTAGCTGTGACTGACACTCGATTTTTGAGCAGGAGTTGGTGGTGAGTCCAGGAGAATCCCAAGTTTGTGGACAAGATGTGTCTGGAGTAGTATCACCCCATCCAGAACTAAGGATGTCATAGTGTTAGATCTTGAAGCTCCATGCACCCAAAACCAGTCAGTCTTGCCAGGGTTCAGCCAGACTATACTCGCCCCTCCAGTCCCTTAACTTCCAGACCTTGTGAGAGGGCAGTGATAGTATCACTTAGGTCACCGGAAGTGGAGATACAAAAATGAATATCATTAGCATACTGAAGATACCTCATGTCATGGTGATGGATGATCTCACCCAGTAGCGTCATGTAGATGTTATAAAGGAGAAGAGAAAGTACCAATTCCTGTGATATGCCAAAAGGAGCAGGTGTGGGCTGAGTTGTCACTCACTTAACACCAGGTTGGAACTGGCCTTGGGGAAAGGAACCAACCCAATCCAACATGTGCTGCCAGACCCCATATCCGGCTCAAAAGGATACCATAATTGGTTGTATCGAAGGCTGCTGAGAGTTCAAGGAGAACAAGGATGGTTGCACTATGTACAGCCTGCTCTTGCCAAAGATCATCCACCAATATGTGATCAATGCTGTTTCTGTGCCATACAGGCCTGAATTTTGACTGAAATGGGTCTAGATAATCTGTTTCATTCAGGACCCCTGAAACTGACAACCAACCACATTTTCTACCAGCTACTCTGAAAAGGGAAGATGGGAAACTAGTCAAAAATTGTCCAGGCAGGTAGGATTAAGCAATGGATTTTAAGGAGGAGCTGAACCAAGGCCTCCTTAAAAGGCCGTGGGAACATCCCCTCCTGCAGTGAAGAATTTATCATTGTCTTTGCTCACCTGCTAGTCACCATTCTCGAGGCTTTCACCAACTGGGTGGGGGATCAGAAGGATCTAATTGAAAGGTGGTTGCACTATTGCATTGAGGTCCCTGTCCATTTCCTCAGGTGCAACAAAATTGAATTGTTCCCATCTAACTGAGAAAGACCTTTTTTCAGGCATCTCACATGGATCTGAGCCACTCATGGGTTCCAATTGGAAACTTCCATTGTGATGGATTATCCCTTCTATAATCTCAATCCAGCATGCCCATCAACCTGATAATTCTGATATGTAGGAAAATATATTAGGGGACACACACACACACACACACCAGGGGTAGGTTTCTGTCAGCATTACTGCCAGTTTGGTGCATTTGCATGCACAGTTGCCTGTAATGTCAAACAAACATGCTGTGGCAACTGGGGAACCGTTTCGGGGGTGTGGTGAGCCTGCCATCCTACCGGTTTGGTGATGCAGTTGCAATTTCCACAACCGGTTCGCCTGAACCAGTGCGAACCAGTAGCAACCCACCTCTGATATATACACAGAAAATTAGATGTATATCTTTTTTAAAAATCACACACTTGTATAGAAAGCTAGAATGTGGCTATATAGTAGAGACTATAGGGTGACATCTGCTGTTAAAATTTCAGTGTCGCTTTGCCATAATTGGCCTATATTGTTTTTGAGTCTTTGCAACAATGTTTCACAAAATGCATACAGCATGTTGAGATGTCTTAATATATTTTTTTCCTTGTCGATATCCAGCTCCATAATATATCCCTGGAACATGTTAGATGTTTGAAGGTGAAAATATATACTATGTTGAAATGTAAACATCTTGTTGGATAATTATTCATTCTAATGGATGTCTGCAGTATTTTGTATGCAAATCGCTTCTCCCACTGTTAATATATGTATCTCTTATATTTATGCAGTTCTAGTCAGAAACAATTGGCTTCCTTCTCATTTCTTTTTAAATAGATCATTAAAAGTACACTCACGTAGTGTAGTCACTCTCTAAAGCTTGCACAACCTCATCAGCTTCATAACATTCTTTCCCCATATTATTCTTGTAGCCTGTCATTTTTAAAACCACTTTCAGATCAGTCTTGTCCAGTAAAACCTGTTCCTCTTTCATAACAACTTCTAAGCAATAGCAATAGCAGTAGACTTATATACCGCTTCATAGGCCTTTCAGGCCTCTCTAAGCGGTTTACAGAGAGTCAGCATATTGCCCCCAACAATCTGGGTCCTCATTTTACCCACCTCGGAAGGATGGAAGGCTGAGTCAACCCTGAGCCGGTGAGATTTGAACCGCTGACCTGCTGATCTAGCAGTAGCCTGCAGTGCCGCATTTAACCACTGCGCCACCTTGGCTCTAAGAACAATGTATCACAGTCTAACACGGTCTAGAGCCAAATCCTCTTAAAATTTAGTTCTAAATCGATTACTCCAAAATGTTCATTAATATATTCAATGTTAAAATATTCGGCCCTACACTATAATGTTTATATTATTTTATATTAGCAAGTCAAATATTCTTTTTCTTTAATGGTAATCTTCAGTACTTTTGGGTTCCTTCTATTGTCCAACCCTCAAAATCTCATCTTAGCAATAGCAATAGCAGTTAGACTTATATACCGCTTCATAGGGCTTTCAGCCCTCTCTAAGCAGTTTACAGAGTCAGCATATTGTCCCCAACAACAATCCGGGTCCTCATTTTACCCACCTCGGAAGGATGGAAGGCTGAGTCAACCCTGAGCCGGTGAGATTTGAACAGCCGAACTGCAGAACTGCAGTCAGCTGAAGTAGCCTGCAGTGCTGCATTTAACCACTGAGCCACCTCAGTTCTTATCATGATGTTTTTAATAGAATTAAAAACAGAAGCCTTTTTCCCTAAAAGCATTTTTCCATTAAAGTCTTTTTCCATAAGCAGCACTTGTGGGCGATCCCAGGCTGTCTATTTGCCTGTAGAGAAACAGCCAGTCTACTTGCTTGCTATTTACTACTTGCTACACTTCATTCTGCTGCAATCATAAAAGTAGAACTTTTTCAGTTTGCAATTTCTTCTCCAGAAATCCAAAGATGAAACACTGAACATAAAAAGGGAACTTAATCTTAATAATTAAAAGGGATATACAAATAAAAAACTGAAAAGGCTCTGGATAATTTTTGTATGCTGGATTTACAAAAGAGGCTTCTTAAGGTTTTGAAGAATTTTGTGAGAAGCAACGTAAGAAAAATGAAAAGAAATCAAGTTATAAGACATTATTTGATGGGACTAAAAATCAAGATTGTTAAATATAAAAGGAAGGAGTGTAAAGTTGGTTTATTTGATCAGGGTTAAAATAGATATGTTCTATCATATCTTTGGTAACCCTTTATGGATTTTTGCTCACCAGGATTGAAATGATGAAGTTTTAATGATTTGTTTATAGAGAAGAGATTAGATATGGGAAGAAGAGACCATTTGTTGTATATTAATAGAAGTAACTAAAACTGTTTATACTTATTGTGTGATAAAAGTGCAAGTCTTTTCTTTATGTGTGTGTGTATGTATATAATTTTCTATTTTTCTTTTCTGTACTTTCTAATTTTTCTTTTTCTTTTTTTGTTTGTATTAATTTTTTCATTGTAATTGTGTTTTTAAAATAAAATTACTATTAAAATATTAAAAAACAGGCTTAATAACATTCAACCATATAAATTATTTTTTGAATGTGAAAGCTTTAAGGCATTTTGTAGAACAGCGAAGGTTTAAAAAAGGCATATGCTGTTAAAAAGGGTAAAATAATTGACATTTGTAAAATAGAAGCTTAGTGTTGCTTTAGAAATATTAAGTCAGCCTTTTAACATTATGATACCAATTGGGAGCTATTTTTGCAAAATAGCATAAGACATAAGAACAAAAACCGGACTAAGAATTTGAGTGGACCATATGAAAGATCACTAGCTTCCATATTGTTGCCAAGAAAACTTGACTCAATATAAATGTTACCTTTGTGTCTTATATTTACGGCTGCAGCGTTACAGATTCTTAATGCTGATCAGATTCCAGGAGATGAAGAAACAATTCTCCATCCATCTAGAATTGCTCACAGCCTGACATTAATGAACACTGTAAAGTTTTGTGCCAGATGGCTGTTATTTTAGGTAAAATGGGAAAGAGCTTCAGAGAAGACCCATTTTATAGAAGATGATGAGGTCTCTTGTGGTCAGTGGGCTAAGAGAAAGTCTTGGCCTAAGGCTCATCCTTCTAAATCAAAGTAAGCACTTAACTTTTCTCGTTAAAAACCACAAAACACTATGGGGATCGACAGCCTTGGTGAAAGAAAAGACTTTGACAACTTTTATTTCTACTTGGAAAACATTTTTGGACTTTTTGCAAGAAATTAAATGAAGAGTTGATTTGGGGATTGGATGATTAGAATTATATGGGATTATCAATGTAGATTTTCTGCAAATATAGACAAATCTTAACCTTAGAGTAAGAGTTTGATGTATTTTTACTCCTTCCTTCCTTCCTTCCTCTCCTTCCTTTCTTTCCTGCTTTCCTTCCTTCTCATTTTCTTTCCTGAGCGTTTTCTTTTTTTCATTTTTTTCTGCTTAGTATTTTTTTAAATAATAAAGTTATATAAAAATGCTCAAAGAAAGCTGGAATAGGAGAACAAGTCCATCACAACAGCAGGTAGAGTTCTAATTTCCTGGCCTTCTGCATCTAACAAGGCAAGCAGGCAAATCCCAAACCATGTAATTTAGAAATAGATGAGGAATAAGGTATTATTTGCTGTGTGAATTCAAGTACCTCAAGCAAGCAAATTCATGCTGAGGTGAATTTGGATATTCTGCTTTGTGGCATGCAAAACATTGGTGCCTTAGAAACAACATAAAGAAGACCTGTTGATAACATGAACTGTGATTTTTCTAGATGCTTCATCCATGAACTGGCAATGCAGGAAGGAAAGATAAGATTACAACATGGGAATTTGTGAGAGTGAAATTCTATGTTGAGCAAGGATTAATGAAGCAGGTTTGTCACTTTAATCAGAACAAGGTTTATTTAAGTTAGGTTTTAAGATTTAAGGTTTATTTATTTAAGAAAATACACGGAGGGGCTGCTGGTAACTTAGCACCTTATTAGCTACTTTGAGGAGGACCAAAAGGCTCTATCTGTGTGCCTGGGAGCAAAGATAGGAAAAAGGCCTGAAAATGGCAGTCTCCAGGCAGAGAAGTAGGGCAGATGAATGATGGTGGAGATGTTAACTCTGTCTCCATCCTTCTGTCCCTTTAGATCTGAGGTTCTCAGCTCTGAAAGAGTTAATACCCCTGGACCAGCAATGCAAGTATGGGAAGTGTCGTCCCCCCATCCTAGAGAATTAAATATTTTGGGGAATATTAAAAGAGGATGCAGTGGCTCAGTGGCTAAGACGCTGAGCTTGTTGATCAGAAAATTCGTCAGTTTGGCGGTTCGAATCCCTAGTGCCGTATAACGGAGTGAGCTCTCGTTACTTGTACCAGCTTCTGCCAACCTAGCGGTTCGAAAGCATGTAAAAATGCAAGTAGAAAAATAGGAACCACCTTTGGTGGGAAGGTAACAGTGCTCCATGCACCTTTGGCGTCTAGTCATGCTGGCCACATGACCATGGAGACGCCTTCGGACAGCCCTGGCTCTTTGGCTTTAAAATGGAGATGAGCACTGCCCCCTAGAGTTGGGAACAACTAGCACATATGTGCGAGGGGAACCTTTACCTCTTACCTAAAAGAGGCAGAATATTATATTTCCTCAAATGAGAAATGGAGGAAAATCTTAACAAAGGCAGAAAGCTGCTCCAGTCTTCCTGCCATAGCCTCAAGCACAAGCCTCAAGCCTTTAGAGATGGATATTTTCTACCTATTAAGAAAAACTTGGCCAATCTATTCATAAACAAAACACCTTCAGCCACAGCTCCCACAGAAGGCTGGAGCTGATGGGAGTAATAATTTACATTCACCCACCCTAATTCTAAGGACAGGACAGGTACTTAGGATTTACCCACCACCACTAGACTAGCAAAAGACACAAGCTCGCTACATTACAGAACCTCCTGGAGCATCTCAATCACCAAACCCCAGAACCCATTAAAAATCCATCCACTCATTCAGCCATTTTGTCAGCCATCCCAGGAACATGCTGCTGTCACTGAAGTTTCTGGAAACCAAACTAACAGAGACATTATTTCCTTGTGGTCAGCTTCCATTTTATTTGCAGCATTTTTCTCCTAGCTTGAAATTGGACTTGATTGTTCTTTCAACACATGGAAAAGAAAAGAAGCACTTTGAAATCATAATTATGAACTTCAATGGTTTGATGAGGGGTGGACACAACAGATTGACCATGAAAAAGAACTACTGAAAGGACTTAGTTAAACCTTGTTTTCAAATCAGTATGTAACACAGACAATGTATTGTTTATATGACAGGGTATCACTGGCCTTGAATCAACAACTGGTCAATCTTAAGCTATATCTAGCTGGAACCGTAAGGTGAAATAGCAATAGCAATTAGATTTATATACCGTTTCACAGTGCTTTAAGTGCTTTATAGCCCACTCTAAGTGATTTACAGAGTCAGCATATTGCCCCAACAATCCGGATCCTCATTTTACCAACCTTGGAAGGATAGAACGCTGAGTCATAGTTTTTTCTTAACATAGAAAGCTTCTAACATGTCTTGAGGCACGTGTTAATAGCAAGTCAATGAGGCTTGCAGTGCATTTTTCTATTCAGTATCTTTGTACAGATTATTCATGTTCATTCCCTTTTATGCTTCTTTCTTCAGTCAACCAAGCATTCTGCCATCACTGAGCCTGGTGGGTTCTTTGTAGGGGGCCATTCTTACTTAGACCTTTCTGTAAAACCACAGCTAATTCTTTTTAATGTTTAGGATTCCACTAAACCTCCCAACCTCTTTAGTGCCTTAGTTATGCACTATGGAAATAAATCAGCAGTTGGTTACCTAATGACTTCTGTTTAAAGGGATGGCACAGCAGCAGAGTAATTTCAATCTGTTTACTTTAGCAGCCAGCTATGTGGCCAGCGTTGGCAAATGAAGACATGATCTGGATCAGATGTTATTTCAATTTAATTTGTATAGTCGTATAGCAGGGGTGTCAAACTCGCGTTGTCACATCAGTGTCACGTGACGTATCGTGACTGTCCCCCTTTTGCTAAACTGGGCGTGGCCAGCACGTGATGCATCCAGTCCCCGGCTCGTGACTTTGGCAGCCCTGCCCTAGAGAAAGCTAGGAGCATGACTTTTGGATCAGCTGATGCTGATTTGCAGAAATGCCACCATCTAAGTAAATTTCAGCTCTTTGCAATGTCATACATTTCTTGTGCATTCTCCATTGCCCATCTGATTGCTTGCACTCCTAATCTGAAAGGCGCAGAAGGTGAAGACTATGGTATTAAATGTGAGGGGAAAAGTGTGGCAGTATCTGCATTCTGAGGTTGTTTCCCGGAGCGAAAATATTTGCTGAAATCTGGCCATCAAACTCCGAATGTCTGCCTGTTTCTCTTTACCAATACTGACAGTTGAGATGGCTCCTCCGCCAGGCATTTCATGCGTGCAATTGTAATAACCAGTTCCAAGTTTTTTGATCTTTGTCCTTTTCTTCTGTGGAAGCTAGCATTTGTTTGAATGTTTTTTGTGTGTGTCTTTCTTGGCAAGTGGTTTGGTGTAGCTTTGTCTGCACCCCTTGTCTTCCAGTAAATATATCCTCTGCTTGGTCATATTTTAAATCTTTTGGGGAACCTGGGATGGGATGGAGAAAAGAAATCCTATTGTCATGAAATAATCTCATCCAGTAGATTTTTTAGTTGTACATCCTGCTTGCTCTCTGCCGTTGCCGCCTCTCACCGGTTACATAACAAATTCTGTCCTTCACTTCTTGTAAAGAGCTTTGTATGTCCACAGAGACACAGATGGAGGACCAGAATATTCAACCAAATAGTAAACAACAGCTGCAGGGGCTTTAAGGGTTCTCTTGTCCAGGACAAGCAGGGATGCTTTAGGACACAGGCAACATCTCTTTCTCTCTACCTCGATCATCTCTGTCTCTGTCTCTCTATCTCTCTTGCCTGATGTACAGATATAAATATATAACTTTGCATATTGTCTGATGTACAGAAGATTGGGTGAGGTTGGAAGCAATTTGTGTCTTTTCATTTTATGCTGAAACTTATGCAGCATCAAAGGAAGCTATTCACATATGTTGTAATGAAAGAAAAAGAGTTGGTGCATGCATCTGCTTATGTGGTCCTGACCACTGGCCTTTCTGAATCTATTTTTAAGCTAAGTGTGATCAAGTAAACAGGCCTGACCTGTAGCAGGAGGACACTGCTTGGAACCCTTGGGTGGCTTAGGAAAAGAGCAAGGCAAGAAGCCAAGAAATATGGTGGGGCTGAGCCAGATGAGATGGACTTGTTCTACTACAGCTTCTTTAGATTTTGTAAGACATATTACTGAAGCTGCTGAGCAAGGATTTGGAGTATCAATATGCTGATAATATCTGGCTGCATTTTTCCTTTTTTTCATCTGGTTTGGGTTGAGGTGGTAAGTGATAGAGAGCTGAGGTAGCACAGTGGTTAGAGTGCAATACTGCAGGCTACTACAGGTGACTGCTAGCTGCGGGTCAGCATTTGGAATCTCACCAGGCTCAAGGTTGACAGCCTTCTATCCAATGTTCCCTCTAATTTTTTTTCAGTGTGAGCAGAAAAGTATAGTGTTTGAGCGGCATATTTTCATGCCTGAGCACCCGAATTTTTTTCACAGATGTCATCTAAGACAACAACGAAATCAGTATTATTTGAAACTCAAAGTTATGTTTATTCAAGGTACCCGCTTAATTAAAAGTGTTATATAATATCAGTATCACTTAACAACGCTCCTGCTTAGCAACCAAAATGTTGGCTCAGAAAGTCTGGCATTTGAAGCACGCAAGTCTTAAAGCTGTTGTTACAAGACCCTTGCACCCCTAACCCTTTAGGGAAAAAAAAAACCAGGGGTCTTCAAACATGACAGCTTTAAGACTTGTGGACTTCAACTCCCAGAATTCCTCCCTGAGGGGAATTATATATTTGGACTGTTTCCTAGTTACATTAGAGAACTACATTGTTAGAACTTAGCACAAAAGATACCTTTTATCTGAAAATCCAAATAGAGTAAACCTGCTATTATCCCAGAGCACTAATGTCATTTGTCCCAATCTGTTTTACGAGTCTGTATTAAAATAGATAGAAATATTTTCACTAAATTTTATAGATCTATATTTCAGGAACCTATCAGAAGTTAGGGCAAGATAAGAGTGGAAGAATGAATTTTGTTGCAGGTCATGGGGATTTTTTCAGCATCTTAAAAATGGAGCGCATGTGCATTGAACTAGCAATACCCATTTAATAACAAAAGGAAATGGCTGAATTAAATTTGGTAAAGTTGCAAGCGAGCTGTAAAAAGCTTGTGGTTTTTAAAATCATAGAATCAGAAGGGATACTGGAGGTTTTCTAGTCCAGCCCCTTGTCCAAGGCAGGAGTCTTTATATCATCTGAGACAAATGGCCGTCCAGTCTTTTGAAAACCTGTAGCAAATGAATTAAGATTCCATTGATTTTAATTGTTCTTACTGTCAGATTTCTCCTTATTTCCAGCTTGAGTCTCCTTCTGACAAGTTTGCATTGCTTCTTGTCCTGTCCTCAGGTGCTATTGCTGCCGCCTCCTCCTCCTCCTCCAAGAGCACCAACACATTTGCTGCCCAGCGCTGCAGCTGAGGTGAAGCCGCCAAAGCTCCCGCTGGCGCCCCCGCAGCGTTGGGCGGAAATCCGGCAGTGCTGTTGGAGGAGGAGGAGGCGAACCAGCCTGCCACCGCCAGCCACCGGCAGCCCCGCCACTCTTCCCGCCCCCTTCCCAGCCCCACAGTCCAACGGTCGCAGCAGAAGCAGCCCCGGGGCTCCGCTGCCGCTCCCCGCATTTTCTGGACGGGGTCTCACAGGAAGGAATCCCCCTTTGAAGAGCCGTGCTCTTCAAAACAAGTCTGGGGAGGTCCTTTGCAGGCGGCCAGTTGTAGCCGCCTGCAAAGGACTTCCCCACGTTTGCTTTAAAGAAATCTCTGTGCGGCAGATAAAAACTGCTGCGCGGGGTTTTCTTGCCATGTGCGTGGCCGCGCAGCCGCGCACCTTAGAGGGAACAGTGCTTCTATCCTTCCGAGATGGGTAAAATGAGGACCCAGATTGTTGGGGGCAATATGCTGACTCTGTAAACTGCTTAGAAAGGGCTGTAAAAGCAGTATGAAGTGGTATCTAAGTCTAAGTGCTATTGCTATTGCTAAGTAGCTGTATATACTATATTGCAGCGATGGCGAACCTTTCTTTGGCTCCCGTGCCATAAGTGGGGGGAGTGCAGAGGGATTGTGCGTGGGCATGCCATACTCACAATGCAATGCATGAATCCCCCAGTACACATGCGCACATGACAGGCACAACCCTCCCATCTTTTGTATGCTTTTTTCACCCTCCCCAGGCTCCAGAGGCTTTATAGCAGCCTGGGGAGGGTGAAAACAGCCTCCCCCACCTCCCCACAAGCCTCTCCAGAGGCTTCAGGAGCTTCCCTGAAACCTCTGAAGTACAAAGAAATGGCCCTATGGGCAAACCGGAAGTTTGGGAATGGACTTCCGGTTTGCTCGTAGGGCTGGTTTACGCCGTCCAGAGCCTTTAGGGGCCTTCCAGAGGTTTCCCTGAAGGCTCTGAAGGACAAAAAATGACCCCATGAGCAAACCGGAAGTC